>NC_066362.1:60300128-61500128 GCF_013377495.2 Cygnus atratus
CACGATTCCTGTTGTACTCAGGAAAACAGGACTTTCTGGTTAACGATGTGAAGTATATTGAAGAAATAGCTGAAGGCTACATAAAGAGCAGGAGAATAAACCTGCAGTCAGTGATAAAATTGTTGGGTGTCAGCTGCCACAAAGATGCCAAATACACGTGGGTAACGCCTGGCCAGGTTCATCAAGAGAAACAGGTGACCTAAATCTCAGTCAGATTGCCAGGTATTATGAGGCTTTCCAGGAAATGGGGGGACTAAGGGAACTGCAAAAAGGGGTCAAGGTGACAACATGAAGACACCAAACCAGGCAACAGCATGAAGATACTCAAGTTGAGTATACCACTTAGGGGAGTAGGGGTACAGTCACAAAACAATGTTCCAGCATATGGCTCCAGTGAAGGTCTGTTACAAATGGGAAGTGAAGCAGGATAGAGGATCACATATGACTAGGGAAATTTCTTCCTACCTACTGGGAAACAGCAGACTGAAACAAAGGATGTACTGTACCATAGCAGATAGCTGCCTCACAGTTGTTTTTTCAATTGGGTTGGTATTTAACAATGGGAGTTGAATTTGGAGGTGTCTGGTGGAAGGCATGAAATTGCAAGGGAATGGTGAGCACACGATCAGATGTGACAGTTCCTAAACTAGCCCAGGAAGCTGGGAGGTAATGTAAGCACCGATTTGGTCTTAGTAGACACAGAAACTGGGGAACATGAACCTAAACACGAGATGGGAAGACGGGAAGATTATTTTTGTGAACTGAACTCCAGGAACTGGAGCAGGAAATCTTGTTAGCTGAGACAGTGAATGAGTTAGCAGTTGCCAAGGACTTCATTGCGGGTAACATCTCAGAAACGTGAGAAAAGTTGTCTCACACTTTAATCTGGGAAGTTACCTTTCATGGCTGGGTCTTGGTGAAACAAATTACCTACAGGCAAGCCGAAATGTTCTACAGGCAGCCTTACGTGGCCTGGTGCTAGAGGCACTGCCATGTAATGTGGTATCCTTCAGCAAAGGGCGTGGTGGGTGGCATCTGAAATATGTTTGGAACTTAAGTATTTCAAAGCTTGTACTGAATCTGAAGCAGGGAATGAAACCTATTCTCTTGCTGATGTTTCTGAGGGATAGCTTACTAAAATAAATACATTTAAAAAATGGAAACAGAGCATGAAACAGCACGCTCCATGCCAAGCACTGGTGCATACCACTGCTCGCAACGCAGGCATGCTGGAATGAAGTGTTTTTTTTAAGGCTGTTGTTGTTTTTCTAAGGCTTTTCGTGTCTGTTGCTTAGCCTGGGCTGTAGATATGCAAGAGAGGTTGGAAAGGGAAAGAGGAGGCAGCAGGGAAGGGCCTCACGTGCCCTGAAGAAATGGTGGGTATGAGGGTGTAGAAGACAGGAGTGCTTTTCTGAGCTGAGCTGTGTTTCCAGGGACTGGCAACTAACTCAAAAACCGTCTGTTTGATACCTAAGGACACACAAACCTCCATTTTTTAGTAAACTAAAAGCAACTTTAACGCCGTATTTCCACGACTTTAACGTTGGCCCCTGTGAGAGGAGACCCCCGACGGAGGGAGGAGCCTGCGGCGCGGCCTGGCCCCGCCCCCTCCCCCTGGCCCAGGCTCCTCCCCCGGCTCCCCGCGCGCGGCCGGCGGGGCGGGGCGGGGCGGGCGCGCCCCCGCGCGGAGGCGGGCGGCGCGGGGCGCGCGCAGGTGGCGGGGCGGCCTGCGGCGGGGGCGCGCTCGGGGAGGGCTGCGGGCGGGCGGGCGGCCGGGGGCCGCCTCCCACCCGGATGCGCCCGGGAGGAGGAGGAGGAGGAGGAGGAAGAGCAGCGCAGCCCACCGTGCCCGCGGGGCGCCGCGATGACCTGACGCCGCGCCATGGAGCGGACGCCGCGCTTGGCCGCGGCGCTGCCCGCCCTGCTGCCGCTGCTGCTCGCCGTGCCGGCGCTGCGGGGCTCGCCCGCCGTAGGTGAGGGGGGAACAAAGCCGGGGCGGGGGGACGTGGCAGGTGCGGGGGGGGGCCGCCCCGCCGCTAACAATGCCCGCACGGCGCGGGGGGACGCGCATTGTTCGCCGCCACCGCGCGGGGACGCGCGCACACGCGCGCCGCCGATGCCGCGGGGGGGGTTTGGGGGGGTCCCGAGGCGCCGTGGGGGGACCCCCGGGCGTGGGGGGCCGCGGTGCTGCCGCCCCGCACCGTCCTGCACGGCCCCGCACGGCCCGGCCCGCGGGAGGCGCGTGGGCACCGCCAGGGATCGGCGGCCCCTTTTGTTGTTATTTTATCCCCCCCTCTTTGCCCTCTCCTCGCCGGCATCGCAGTTCAGCCGCGGTTAGGCAGGAGGCTTGGTCCCCAAGCTGGTTGTGCCCCCCCAGTGCTTCACCTTTAGTCCTGGGTTTGCTGTAAATGCAACAACTGGCGCGTCGGGGGCACGCTTCTGCTGCCAGCGTGGGTTTTCCTTTCGGTGGGTACCAGGCACAAGTCACACCCCCTTACCGACACCTAAATTGCAGCAAGGAGCCGCGAGGTCCTGCGTCAACCGTGCCATGGAGCGGGGACTCTGAGCTGGGGGGAACATAGCGGGAAGCTTCGAGCAGCGTTGGGAAGCGTGCCCGTCGTCAGCGTGCCCGTCTTGCATCTAGGGCTTTACCTCCGCCTCAGAAAGCGGCTGGCGTGCTGGTGCCGGCTGGCTAGCTGTGCGGGGAAGGCAGCGCTTCGGGGCCGCGGGAGGTGCTGCAGGTCATCGGCTGGATGCAGCGCGGAAGTTGGTGGCTTGTAGTTATCGCCAGGAGTCTCTTTGTACGTGGAAACCATCCGCTTGAAGACAAGGAGGCGGTGGTGCGTTCATAAGGTGGAGATTTGCGTGGGTTTTATGCCTCCTGGAGGTTAACGGAATGGCCGGGCTTCTTTTTATCTAGAGTTTCATAGTAAGTCACTGAAGGCTTTTGTTTAATTGTTTGCCTAATGCTGAATAGGTCTTAGAAGTTCTGCGACTTAAGTCGCAGTGGATCTCTGTAAACTCGTGTGAACGTAGTGAGTTCTTGTGTAACTTAAAAACAGCGGTGGTAATGTGATGTAATTCAGCCAGCATTTAGGTTGCTGGGAGAGAGCACACGGAGAAAATAGATCTCTCCCAAATCTATGCTCTCCTCCTTGGGCTAGGGCAGGAGCCGTCAAGTTGTTCTGATTTGTGAGCCCTCTGCTTTCTCTTTTTCCAAGGGACATGCAATCACATGTAATGAATTTTAGCACAGTAAGACCAAACTTGCCATTCACAAGATGCTTTTCATAGATGTGTTAGAAATGGTCCATGGATCGCAGAGGTTTGAAGGCCACAGGTTGCAGAGAACAAATATGTTTTGTTTCTTTTTCAGTTAAGATAAAATTAAAATTAAAAGCATGGCAGGAGTCTGATTTGTCTGTGTAGGGCCCATCATCTTCACAAAATTAGGACACAACCTGCATCCTAGTCTTTTCTTTAGCCTTGGAAAGTGTTGATGGCATAGCGGCAATATGAGGTATAAGTGATGTATGCTGGTCAACAGACTTACAACTCCCTGAGCGTTTATTTTTGGTGCAGCTCATTTGCTACTCACTGCCATTTGGTCTTTTAACCAGTTCCGTAACAGAGCAAGCTCCTGCAGCTTAGAGTTACGCAGAAGAGGCACACAACAGAAGAGTGAAATGGCTATTAAGGACGCCCGCCTGCCATTGAAATAGCAAAGCGAGCATCGGTACTTAAGGAAATTAAGTAATAAATCAACTTGGATTTTGGAATGCCTGATCCAGCTCCCACTGAAGTCACATGTTGCTGAATCAGGGCTTCAGCTTCCACAATTAAACAGATGGTGAACTCTGAGTATGCAGATAGGCTGCTAGTGTGCTGAAGGCAGGTACATACGTATTCAAGCACCTTGTTGAACTAGGGCTTTGGGCAAGCTCTGCAAATGTCTTACCGCTCAGCCTGGGCTGTGTTTTTTTCCTTTTTGCTTCATTGCACGATCTCTGACTCCAGTGTTGACGATCAGGAGGATCTATCTCGCTTTGCTGCACTGTTTTCTGTGGGAGAGAGGGGGGCGGCGTGCCAGACTCTAAAAAGTCTCCGCTGAGTTTCCTCAGAGACTCAAGGACTGAAGACAGGTTGTGGAGGTCAGGCAAGGAATCAGATATAACTGCCTCGTGGGACAGTTGCAGGATACTGTTTGCTCAACTTAATTGCATGAGGGTGTCACAGATGCTTGAGCTGGCACCGTGTCTCTAGTGGCCGGTTGAGCTTGTCAAGCTTACTTCCAGTTCATTTTCGCAGCAGACCCATATGGCTGGAGGATTCCCTTTAAGCCTGCTGTCTGTACTGTGCTGTGCTTGCTTTATGTCAGCCTTGTGTCTACAAGCTACGCTTGTAGCCTTGCCAGAGGAAATGTGTGTTTTGTTTGCATGTTCTTTCAAGAAGTCAGAATGCTAAACAAGCTAGTGGACAGTGCAGCTTTTTGTGCGGTGGTGTCTGCCTTGTGAGTGGCAGTTCACTTCTGCAGAGCGAGGTCTTAGGTTTCTCAGGCAGGCTTGGTTACTTGAAAAAGAGCATGCTTCTAACAAAGTAGGCTTTAACAGCTGTGACCTACCTGCTGTAATAGATTTTGGGCGCTGGCTACATCAAAGAGCATGCTTCTTGCTGCAGCACAGATCTCTTCCGAGAGGTCTTGGTGGCTGCGGTAGTGGCAGACTGACAACCCAAATCTTGTTTCTCAGTTCAGAATGAGTGTGTTTGCGGGGGGAGTTACTTGGAGGAGAAGTGAAGCAGAACAGGCTTCTTAATAACACAGTCCCACTTTGGCTGTGGGAGCCATGGCTTTCCTTCACTTGAAAGTAAATCTGTTTATGGGTGAAGTCCTTAAATACCAGTGTGCCTCCAGCCTTGCCCGTTGTGGTGTGCAGTATGAATAACGCTAATTGCGTAAGAGTTGTTATGGGTGATGTCCTTAACTGCCTAGTGTGTCTCCAGCCTTGACCAGTGTGGCATACGGTATGAACAACACTAATTGCATGAGAGTTATTAACCCAGTGTGGCGTGGGAACCTCTCTGTGAGTAAAAAAAAAAACAAAAAAAAAAAACAAAAAAAAAAACTGTGGAAGTAGCACAAGTTGTCTTTTTAATTTTGTCTTGGAGCCCCAAAGTCAAGTCACATGGTAGCATTATGAACAATGCAGGCTTAATTTCTTTTATTTCTGGGGAGTGCAGAAGAATCATGCTTTCATGGCATCCTTACCAGTGCAGTGGCTTCTGCACTCTGCAGTTGCATGATACGATGTCATTGTATCCCTTCAAATGCACATGAACTCGGCAAGAAATGTGATTAACAATTTCCCACTGCCCATTCGTGCTGTGTTTTCAGCTGCTGATGGATGTTATTGGAGATGTCTGTTTCGGAAGGGTAAGGCAAAGCCTTCCATAAGAGCAGTGGATTAGTGGTGTCTTCTTCCTAGTACATGAGAGAGGAAGATATACAACTGACCGCCAGGACTCACATCACTGATGACATCAGTGTAATTGTCCGTGCAATGCACAGAATAAATACCGTGAAATGGTGGACTGGGCTGACTGTGCTATCTTATGCTAAAGCCATAAGTTGTTGTAAGATGCTTGTAAAGAAGTATTACTGTTTTGCTGCACAGTTGAGAACAGACTTAGCAATTCCAATCAAACTTGCTATAAATCATGCATTTTTCTATGGGCTGAAGTTGTTTTTTTTTTTTTTTTTTTTTTTTCCAAAATGTCAGTTGAAAGAGTTCAGCTACTTCTGATGTTGAGGCAAGAAGAAAACAATAGTTTCTGCTTTGAGTTCTGCCAGCTTCTTTCCTGCAGAACTTTAATACCCTTATGCTTTGGAGAATGCAGTTAAACTTTGGCATATTGTGATGGCTCTGAAGGGGATGTTTTCTCTGCTGCTGCTTTGAAAGTGATTTTTTTCAAAAGCTTGTAACAACCAAATTTAGGCACGCATTGCTGCAGAAGAAATTATGCCTTTTTTTTTTTTGTCTGCTAAAACTCAGGTATATTCTATTCTTTGGGGAACTTGGACATCTGCCTGATGGTGCAGTGTTGGGAGGGGGTGTGTGTGTGTGACCTTGTTGCATCAGACCCAAGGGGGGAAAAAGGAGAGATGTCTTTTGGGAGGAGCCAGTGTGGTTTTTAGATAAGCAGTAGTAGTAAGAGAAAGATCTCTGGATCTTCTCTGGTCTGTTCTGCTGGTGGTTGGGATGTGTGTAGAAGCCTGGGAGGTGTGGGAGTAGGAGGGGAGGAGAGACTGGAGCTGGCAGATCAAGAAGGCTGGGGTGCAGGAGTGGGAAATAGGTCTGTGTATGAAGGAAATTGCAACACAGAAGTTCTTTCTGGAAGGAACAATCAGTGCAACCTGGTGATGGGGTGATTAGGCTGGGAAACAGATCAACTTGGCTTAAAAAAAGGAGAAAAACAAGCCACTCCAAAAGCGGCAAGTGGTACTGAAGGGAGTCAGAAGTGGTGAAGATACAGGATTGGGACAAAAGTGGAAGAGATATAGCTGAAGGCACCAATCTTGAAATTGAGGTACAGAGGAGTGTGTAACGGCTGCTCCGGGACACTTTTGCGAGAATTTGGCAGAGAACCTAAGACTTCAGAGAGTTTTAGCTTTCCTTTTCTCAGCCAGGAGCGTGATAGTCTGCTACTCCTTGAATCTTTAATGAAAGTGCATCTGTCACCCTGTGACAGAATTGTTTTTCGGAGTTTGTTTTAAAAACTGGAAAACTTCCTACGCAGAGTTGTACCAGCCTACAAAGACTGCAGAGGCAAAAATCAGTGTTGGAAATACTGCAGCTACAATAGCCTGTGCAATTTTAAATTTCTCCTTCTGTACCCGTAACTTATAACTTATGGGCACAGTAATCCCATGATTACAAAGTGTACGCCCATATAGATAATACTGCAATATACACACCTGCGTACAAATATCTGTACGTGCAGACAGGACCCTCATCGTGTTCAGTGTACAAAACCGATCCTGCTCTGCGGAGAAGTGGGTGTTGGATAGCAGATGAAGTTTTTCTCTAAGACTCTTGCTGCTCTTGCAGCAGATGTCTGAAGGTGTGGAATGAATGAGGTGGAGGCAACAGAGAAGTTGTTTGAGACTTGTGCTTTTTTTTTTTCCTTTTTGAATAAAGGTCCCACTGTTAATGTAGGGAAATGCTGTCCTAGACTGTTGACCTGTGTTGCTGTTGCAGAGCTCCAGTGTGACGTGAGCAAGTTGCTTAAAGCAAGCTTCCCGCAGGTGGTCACTAGCTGTGTGTTCCTCATTTACTGGACGTGAGACCTGTGGGATCTGTGTTGCAGAAATGCTGAGTGCTTGCAGCTGCAAAAGAAGTCAAGGGGAGCTGGCGTTGAATAGATGTTGTGTGTGTAATTTTAAATATTCAGTAATGCTTTAAGTCTGGCACTCAGAATTTGACCTTTTCTAAAATTAATTTCTTAGAAATACTTTGAAAATCAGATGAGAAATGACTACGAAATGTTCAGATATAATAACAGTGAGCACAACAGCAAAGTTCATCAGGAAGCAAAAGACTTTTGTCTTCAGAACAATAAAGATCCTGTGGATGATAAACCAGTCTGCCTAACTGGATTTCTCAGAGAACTATTTTAAGGAATACTTCTTGTAAGCAAAATAAAGCAACAGGTTCTGGTATTCATTGACATTTACTGCATTAAAGCATTTTTTAGTGTGAGTTGACGAGCTGTATAGGTTGGAAGAACTGTGATGTATTAAAGCATAGTAGGATTTTGATTATTTTAAATCAAGTGTTTAAGGAAAAAAAACATGGTTGCTGATACTTGTTGCTCAGTGTAAGTTTTTAGCAGTTCCAGCTTACATCCCCTACCTGCTTGTGTTTCGTGCATGAACTGTTTTCTAATACTTTTTGCCCTCTTCCATTCCCCTGTCTGATTTAGAGAGGCTTCCCTTCTATGAATTTCCTGTGTATAATTTTGATTTGGTTTTAGCCATCTGGTCAGTGCGCTGCGTCTGGTCTTGCGGTATGAAACAGAGGTAAGAGGCCAAAATTAACATTAATCATTACCAACGAGTAGAGGGTGGAGTGAATGCTGGAAACGGTGAAAGAAGAGCCTGAAAATCCAGTTAGTTTTCAGTAAGGAAAGTACACGACAGTATCACGCTGAAAGGGCTGAAGTCTGGGATGGATGTAGGATGATGAGGAGTAGGCTGTACAGCAGGTCTGCAGGAGGGGATGTGGTGCTGATGGTGGATCCCCAGCAGATTGTGATTCAGCAGGATGACAGAGGTGCTAGACTGCGAGAGCACATGGGATGTGGTCTCTAGCATGCTCTCGTTAGCTTGTGTTAGTCGCTCTCCTGTCTCTTGCTGGCATGCCAGGGAGACGTTGGCTGTCGGAGGATCAGGTCGGGGCAGCACGGGTTTGCCTGGTCTGGAACGAAAAATAGGTGGGCAGGGCTGTATTAAATATATAAAAGATGGACACAATGGCAAGCATAATGAACAGTGCTTTATGACTGTGCTGTGTAAGAAAAGGAGCAAAAGGCGGATGTGGCAGTGAAGGAGATGTGGGTTTTCTAATGCCTGGCCTTCTAACAGCAGGGATAACAAAACCCTGGAGCAGTAACATAATCTGTTCTTGCAGTTCCAACAATGGATTAAATAATGACATAACATAAGTGGATTGCACCGGTGATTCCACAGTGGTGTGGAAGGATGGATTAGATGACCTCTTGAAGTATTTTGCAGTTCTGTTTTTGAGAGATCCTACAAATAATATCTGCAGATGTGTGACGGTATCTGTTTATTGCTGAAGGCTGGTCTGCTGTTCACGTGAAGAAATGACCTGTAGTCATGCAGTTAAGTACTGTGTCAAAATGTTTATGCAGAGAAAAGCTGAATCAAGTTTTCGTAGGCAGCCTTAGTTATGACCCCTTCGAGCTTTTGAATTATTGGTTTTAGGTCTAACAGTTTTGTAAAGTTTCCTTTTTGTACCTATAGCAACGAATATTTTTGCAATCCTTATTACTAAGGGTAGTCACTGTGGCAAGGAAAAAATAGAGGTGAGTATATCTTTTGTGTGCTGCATTTACTGTATGCAGTGTATGTTTTATGAAAACAGTAGTAAGAAAAATGTATTTAACACGGGGCAATATTAACAGAAAACAATAGGTGTAAGTGAATCCCAATTAAGGGTTTCTGAAGGGCCATTAACATTTCTATTTCTTGGTTTATAATTGTTTTGAAATAGTCTCTGCTTTACTGAAGGATGCAAGTTCAGTTTTATGCATTTTCTAATGCTGCATAAATTTTGACTGAGAGGACAGGTACAAGTAAATGGTGTGGTTGTGATTCTGCATCTTTGAGCTTTATTCATCAACTGAATTGTTAGTAGGTATGTATCTAATAAGTCAGATGGGAAGAGACGAGAGGTGGTATTAATGCTCAAAGCACTTTCTTGGTGTTCCTATGAAATTTTCCAGTTGAGCAAGCTGGAACTTGTTCACTTGGTACAAAATTCAGGATTTTTCCATGTCTGTAGAGAAGGGAGAGATTCTGGACAGGTGAGTGGGAAACTGTCAAGTGCCTAAGACACACTTGAGAACTGTAAATGCATCTGAAAATAAATGGTCATGTAGTGCAGGTAGATTACACAGGTAAAGAGATTTTTCCTTAAGCTGTATTGATACAATTTGCAATTTTTGTTTCCAGTTTATTTATTCTTAATTCAAGCCATTTGGGACTGCATTTCCTATTGAGCATTGTCATAACAAACCAAGCGAGAAAGTCCAACTGGTATCACTTTGTACGTGAGAAGAAGGGTCTGCTTTTGTTTGTTCCCCTACCAAAAATGTATGGAACTAGTTTGTAGATGCCCTCTCTGTAGAAGTTCTCCTCACCTACTGGCAATTGTTTGATACTGCAAAGACTGTTTGCTCCCCTTCCAGCTGGGTGTAAACCAGATTAGATGTTGAGTCTGTCCCACCTCCTTCTGTGGTTTGTAATTCTGTTGTAAATGAACTCCACCACATGCGTGCGGATTTTGGGGAGCACTGCCCTCAACCACAAAGCCATGAGGCGTGATTTAACTCAGTGTTATTTCAAAACAAAGCTCCAAGTATTTATGTAGTAGATCCTCTGGGTTAACATCAGGTTACTTTTCCAAATAGAAGGGAGACGGTTGTGTCAGCTGGACAGGTTCTGGTTAGGTAACTTTCCTAGTGGGTGCCTGTGTTTAGAGATGGAGCTAGTGCTGAATTGGGACTAACTCGTGTGATAGATTGGGATAGAAACTGCATGTCACAGAACAAAATCCTGATCTAGATCAGAAGTCTGGTTTGAAGATGGTTTCAATTAGGAGCTGTCAGTGACCTTACTTCCTGTCTTTATGTTGAAAGATGAAACAGATTTGGGCTTCCAGCCATTGACGTTCCATTTTTTTAAACGACGTAATTTGTTCCACTCTGGACAGGTTCCCCCCCCCCCCACCCCCCTTAAAAAAAAAAAAGTTTCCTTTGTCTTTCCTGAGTGCATGTGCTTTTTATAGTAACTTAGTAGGAAAGAAAATACATATAAATCATCATAATCAACTTTTCATCATGAAATATTTTATCCAGTCTTAGTACAAGCACAGAAGTTCAAAGAAAATAAATTGCATTTGTCTGTTTACTTTGTTTGCTTCTGTGAGCAGTTACTTAGCAGCTTCTCCAGCAGCCAGGTTCTTCAAGCTGTAAAAATTGTCGGAAGGATTAGGATAGCTGAGGAATGCAAAATGAATGTAAATCCATTTTGCTTCTTTTTAAATTGACTGGATTCCAAGTAGACAGTGTCACTTGAAAGTATAATCTTCTTAAAATCCTGGGAGCATTAGAAACTAACGTAGAAACAAAACTGAACATAGTTTCTGTGCTGCAGTATTAATTCTTATGAATCCTTAGTATTTACTACTCCTGTTTACTTTCTGTAAATGTCATTATTGAGGTCAGGTGGAGATACTTCTAGAAATCTTACTGCTAAAGAGATTCTTTCAGATTCATGAAAATAACCTGGTTGTTTTTTTTTGCGTTTCCTGAATGAGCCAAAGCATGCTACTTGTGTGTGAGATTGCATTGGCAGTTTAGAGTGGCTGCATTATGTTATATTTGGAAGTAAAATGCATCCTTGAAGAACAGAATGCAACCTTCAGTTGTATTATGTTCGGTGCGAACATCTGTGTCATTTAGATAAGATACTTCAGAAATGTTTTGCATTACTTTTCCTTATTCCTAAATAGTATGAACCTTAGAGGTCAAATCAAACTTGTGCGCTTGATGCTAGGTAACTTTCTAGATATTTTTAAAAGCAGAAAAACGTACTTCCAAATGCAGATGCAAGAGTTAATGTGCTTTAGTAAGACAGATGTTTTGATTTAAGTGAATACTTCAGCTCCTATTTCTGTTTTTTAATTTTGAGATATGCTGCTTTTAGTTTTGGGGGAGTGAGAACCAATGAGAATTGTGTGTGTAGAATACAAGTAATGAACTAATTAAAATGATAGCTGTTGGAATTCTTCTGGGTGTCTAAGATCAATCCTTGTGGACTGAGTTATTTGAAGGGCGTAGGTGAAAAGCACAGGTCATATTAAACATCGTTTGTCTTAAGCAGTCAAAGCAACTATCCAAAACAGCAGGTGTTTATGTAGAATGCGCACATAAGCTCAGGCATCCAGGACTGGTAAAGCACTAGTACATGGGGTTTTCTGTGTTTTCTTGTTCTTCTTCTTTAATTCTTGGGAGATGAGGGAGGACTTCAAATGAGATGGTCTTCAACCTTTTATATATGCTTTAATCACGAAAATAAACAGTTTGTGGTTTTGCTGTGCGAACTCTGAAAATTTAAGTGGGACCTCTGCCTCAAGTTCTTTTCCTGTTGTGCTCACCTTTGGAGCTACATCACCCAGTGATCTGATACCAGTCTAATACTATAATGCCTACATTATGTGTTTCTTTCCTTGTAATGTGAAGGAGCGTGAACATAGTCTGACAGAAGGAGAGAATTTGAATAGTGGGCAATGGGATGTTTACAACCTGTAGTATTTTTACTACAGGTTATAGGATGTTTATAACCTGTAGTATTTTTTTCAGGCTAGTTTTGGAATAGTTCTTATCTGGAATTTTTTTAAGGACATGAACTCATTGATGCTTCCTTCCCAAGTTGTTGCCGCAGATGTGAGAAAACTAACTTCACTGCATCCTTTCTAAATTCTGGGATTGGATTCCTTGCTGCTTCAAATAGGTTGAAGGTGAAGCTGTTAAGTCGAGGGAAGAATTTTATCCTGTGTTTGCAGGTCAAAAGAGCATTTAAACTGCAGCTTTGTTATTGTTAAAGTATTGAAATAAGTTCTGTTTGAAACCTACATATTCAAAAAGAACGCTTGTTTCTTTTTTTTTTTCTTGGCTTCTTGCTTTTATGAAAGAATATCTGAGACAAATCAAAACGGATGGGTTATGTTATTTACTCTAGTGAAATCTTGTATGTATTATGACTAAACTCCCATTTGTTGGCTTTTGGGGGAACATTTTTTCTCAATATGCAGGATTTTTTTTCATGCATCAGTGTATTTAAGAAGATGAAATAGAACATAGTAGGTATAAGATTTTTTTCATTAAACACTTGTGCTCACACAGCAATTATTCAGTGGCTGTGTATTTGCATTAGTAGCCTGGCTTGTAATTATGTAGCCTGACAGTCCTATCAGTAGCCTCTTTTCCATGTAAAAAATGTTCCAGATCTCCTCATAGCATTATCTGTTGGTGTTTATGGAAAATGACAAATTTCTAAACAAAAATCCTGCTTTGGTAATTGGGCTGTTTGTGAAGCGATCAATTTCTATTTTAAATTAGTAAAACCACCAGATTTTCCTCTGTTTTTACACATTATAGTAGTATTAAGTAAATCAAGTCAGAAAAGACAACAATAATAGAGTAAAAAGCTGCTCAGCCTCACTTTGTGGCAGTGTGTTATGTTGTTTGCCTGGAGTGTTGAATTGTCGTAATACCTAACTATTTGAATAGAGGCACAAGACCAAGAGGTTTCACTTCACAAATATGTTAATTTTTTTTTTTTGTCCAGTATAGTAGCCTTTAAATCGTTTTCTTCCATTTTTTTCTCCATCTTGGAAGAAAATCATTTATGGGATTTTTTATTATTTTTTAACAAATGTATCAACATTCCCTTCCCTACTTTCCCCAATGTACACTTTATTTTTTCCCCATAAATTCTGTCGTCTTTGTCTCAGTCGCTGTCTTGGAGTGAACGTTACAGGGAGTTCCATCTTGCCTTCTACTGAAAAAACAGGGGAAAAAAAAGTAATAATTCCAGCTTTTGTTGGTTTTGTGCTCTGTGTACTTCTTCCAAGCTCTTAAGGAGGAGAGCAGAACTCATTAGACATGGGTGGGGAAGGGAAGACTTGGAAAAAGAGAGAGGAGGAAGAAAGGAGCGCTGTCTCTTGCCAGACACGAATGATTTTTCCTCTCAAGAAGCTGTGGTTCTATGTTATTATACCATGCAGAGGAAAATCCAATTTAAGATGTTGCTGTTAATTCTCTTAGCTTGTCATTTCAGCTTTTTGGATGGCTATAATATGTGCTGCGTTTTTAAAACAGTACTTCATTGGAATATTTTTACAGTGTTTTGTTTTTCTTTCCCCCCTGTAAATGGGATAGTTCTTGAAACCCTGTGTGGAACAGAGTCATGCAAACAACTGAAAAGGTACCTCTGGAGACAGAAATGAGCATCTGGGCATGTAAGGGAGGGTCAGGAACCTTGTAAAGCACAGCTGCCACTGGCGGAATGGCACCTCAGCTCTACTTGACTCCAAAATTAATTTGTTAAGGAGCAACTGCATTAGAACTCGTTTGCTCTTGGATAGCCTCTGCTACTGGGAAACCTTCATCTTGACACCAACTCCTTCTGCATTTCAACACAATCACTTACTAGTAATTTTTATAGGACTATGTTGCTTTTTGTGGTTGTTTCATTTTCTGGAAGAAAAGCGGATCTCTGTATTTTTAAGTAGTTGTTTCAACTCTGAGAGTACAGAGTTATTTTTTAAAGAAATATCATATAAATTATTGAGTTAAAATGTCTTCTTGGTCCTTAGTCATATTATGTATCGAAAGTTCAAGCTCCATAATTCATCTAGATAGCGAATTTTCACTTTTATAGCTTTCGAGTCCAGAGAGGTACTCATTTTGCTGATGTATTTTAGTAGGACCATGCGTTCTTCTTCAAAATTGATGCTTTCCATTTTAGTGCCAGCTTTGGCACTTTCCCTAGCACCAGACTTACTTACTGGTCAGCCCCTGAGTGAGTGCTTTGGTTCCTTTTCTGGCTGCCATTTTGCAGCCTCTCCCCATGCAGCCCTGGGCCCGGCCCTGCCTGGCGGCCCTTGGCCTCCTAAGGGGCTCTGTGGGGCAGGGGCACCAGCTCAGCCTCTCGCTATTGTATTTTTGGTGCTCTCACGTCTCTGTGTGCTATAAGCACTAGAAAAACACGTTGTATGGACCTTGGATGTAGGTACGTCCATGTTACTGCATGTGCAGGTCAGGCCCTTACTGTGTGTGCCAGTCGAGCAAGCTGTGCTGGTCTGCGAGGCAGCAAATGTCTCAGGTCTTAGTTTGGCAAGCGTGTCCAGGTGGTGTCCAGGAAGACTTTGGGAGTTCAGGTTTGCGTGGCACACTGATATGGTACATGTCAGCACCTGCCTGCAACCAGCTTATGAAGTTTCTGTGATCTGCTGTGCTGCCTACCTGCTGGAGAGTTGCTGCTGCTTATGGTGAATGAGATTCCAGTCTGTGGGCCTCAGCATTAACTAGGCAGTGAAAACGTTTGTTTTCTTGCCCGATTGAACATTACCATGTGTGAGACACGGTTTGAAAATGCTGCTTGTCAGTACTGAAGACAAAATATTTCGTAGCGAGCACATTCATCAATTCCAGCAGAATTTTCCAAAGTTTTTTTTTTTTTGGTGTGAACTTGCTGGCTGCTGGTGCTGATGGCAGTTTTCCTGTTAGCGGAAGAGTTAAACGAACAATGTAGGGCCTGTTTTATTGCCTTTCAGAGCGTAAGAATCAGCAGAGGAATCAACAAACAGCATGGTAGCCCGTCAGTGTCACTCAGCCCTGTTTGGGGGATGCTGAGCAGAGGCAAACAAATTCATTTTACGCTAGAAGATGCAGGAGTCTTCCCGAATGCTGTGGTGGTGTGAAGGATCAGGAGCAGAAAAGAACACTGAAATATTTTTGGAAAAAAAAAATACAAGCCAGCATGTTTCTTATTACAAAGTAAATGGGTACATTTTTATTTTTGTTTTGGTAAACTTTTAAAAGCCAAATTATACTGAACTCAGTGTTATTTCTCTGTCTGTTTTCTTAACGATGGACCAGTATCTTGGGGAGAGGAAGCCTCATCAGAGAGAAGCTAATAAAAGTCAGTCATTTGAGGCTGTGCGTATTGCAGGTCACTTTTGAGAGACTGTTCTTCTAGTCTTGTATGAAGCTGGAAGTATCGCCCATGTGGTTTCTTTAATTATGATTTAAGTATCATGTGGATGTGAAGCATTAAAAATTCTAAAACATCTCTGGGGCGGAATATAAAAAAAAAAAATCTGAACACAACTAATCAATGTGACAGTACTCAGTGGTACTTAAAATGTAGGATGACTTGTCGCAGGAATAAATTCTCATTGAAAAACGTGTTTCCCAACAGATCCCTCCATAATGGTGTAAAAATTTTAGACCTTTTGTGGCTTTGCATTGTTAGCTTCAGTAGTGGATTTTGGCATTGCCACAAAGAACTGATGCAGGAAAAACTTCCACAAGTATGTATTTCAATACAATCTTATTCATACTTAAGTTTATTCACACTGTTAGTTTACCTGGGTTCTCTACCATAATTATTTGAAGATCAACAATAGGTGTATTTCTCTATCTAGTCCTGTCTGGCAGTACAGTGGTCTTTGAGATACTGAGAGTAATGGACATGCGAAGATCTTCCATGATGCTGACTGCAACAGACTCAGGCTCTAATTAGGCTTGATTTATACAAACCAGATTTGGGACTGACAAGTTTTCAGTTTCCTAATCTCTTGCAGGGAAAGGAGGAGGGAAAAAAAAAAAGAGCCCAGCAGGCTCACGGCCTTTAAATGGCGCACTACACAAGTCTCAATTTGCTGACTTTTTAAAGAAAACTACAGGTGTTGGAATGCCAGGTTTCATTAGTTTTTCATATTAAAAACAAAAAACAACAACAAAAAAAACCCACAAATACATATATATATTTATATGGATGTTTTAGGTGGACTTTAGTAGTACCTCCACTACAGAAAACACCTCCTACGCTCTTTGCTGTGAAGTGATGCCCTACTGAGTATTCACACTTTCATTTACTCGTTTTTTCTTTGCTCCTGCATGTTCTCCTAGCTGTGTTATGGGAATATTGGTATGTGACTTGCATCTCAGAAAGATGTAAGTACTTGTGTGAAAGTTTGTGCCTCTCTGTAAGGAAACTGTGACACGAGCTTGATACAGTGAACTGCATTTCATCAATTACTCTGATTTCTGTAGAGCAGGCATGAAACTAAAGATGTTCTGAAATTTCTCAGACAAGAAGTAGGTATGTTTGATAGAAAAATAGTATTATCTTATCCTTTTGTAAATGTTTCCACCAAACTTGAGTCATACATACAGGTGCTGATCTTTCAGGCAGAGAAACATAATTATTCTCCATATCATCAGCTTATGGCACCCACAAGATCAAATGTTAGCATATTAATAGCATTTGATAACCAGTGACTACTTTTTAGAGGCTTAGCATCCTAGGGGCATAAGTTTTGCTCAGTTAAATGCAAAAGTGTTTACTTCACTTTACATACACTGAAGTTTATGATGAGATTAACATTCTAGGTGATGTAATTTACCTGTGAAATGCTTGAAATGACACAATCTTCATTCTTAGCCAACTGAAAGCTTCTGGAAACTGTCTTCTGTGCAAAGGTCTAGTCTATTATAGTGAACTTGATCTTTCTCTTGATGATTACATCTGTTTCTTGTATGTTGTTTCTTAGAAATGAAATGAAAGTTTGCTTTTTGAAGGAGTGGGGGGGATGGGAGATGGGAGAATGTTGTTAAAATGCTCTGCTTTTGTAAACCTGGAGCAGAACAGGGTAAGAGGGAAGGGGGAAGAGAGGAAATGAGACTTGGTTGATTGGCTCCACATACTAGAGGAGAAGTGGACTATGCTTGAATCTTGGCATTACAGTGGGGTCAAGAATAGTAAGCATATTTAGTGGTAGTTTTGGGGATTTTAGGGCTCTAATAACAAAGGAAGGAGGACTTTTTTCCTTTAAATCCTTAGTTAATTGATTTCATTCCAGGAACAGAACAAAATGGTGTGGGAGAAAGGGAAGAAATTTCATGCAGGTGTTTGGTGGTACCATCATATTTCGTATCTGTCATGAGAAACAAGTGTTAATATGTTTAATGAAAGCTATCACACATACTTTTCACTTACTAAGACTGGGGTTTTGATAATCTGAAAAGTATTGCTGAGCATATACTCTTCTCCTGTGGGGAGAGGATCATTCAGTTTTTAGATTTTAACTTTTACACTTATATTGATTTTTTTTTTAAACCAGCTTTATGAACCACCTATTTAATATTCAAGTTGTAACCTCTCATTTTATGGTTATGGAAAGGTCTACTGTTGCAGTTTCACCAGATACTGGATATATATTTTACTTCTAGATTAATCCTTAGGTAGCATTAATAATCTTACAGGCAGTATTCTGTGCAGTTATTTGAATGGCATTATTATGATTTTGTTATGAACTATCACAAAAAAAAAAAAAACAACACACAAAAAAAAACCAGACCAATGCATAATAAATATACCGTACTCCTTGGTGAACTTGAGGTGTTTAGGGTGTTCTAAATGTGCCAGAGATGTTGTTTTGTCTGACAGTGTGAAAGAGATGTGAAGTGACTTTCTGAATTGCAGACGTATTGTTGGGAATTGGGAGTAATGTGCCTGTGGGAGCTGAGTTATTAAAAGTGTACACCGCGAAGGTATCTGTTGTGATTAGGTATCTGCTTTAGATTAAAAAACTAATTAAACTCATTTGTTTAAAGATGCCCTAGAACAGGCACTAATACAGTGTACTGGATTTTGTTCATTAATATGAAGCTTCCTAGCAAAATTCTATTTAACATTTACCTATTACAAATTAAGTTTAGAGGTTAAGTTGGTTCATCTAGATGTAAGAGTGACAGCTGTACTGAAATCATGGTAAAAACTATTGTGGAAAACTGACTTTGGGCAGCAGGGAGATGCATCAGGAAGAGGAAGAATTTGCTGTGCTCGCTGTGCAGTGGTGCAGCTGGGTATCATTAAATGTATGAATGAAAGCAGAGATTCTTTTTAACTATGTAGTGTCTGTTGTCAGGTACCTACTGTTCAGGTCAACCATTCAGGAAGGATATCGTCCAGCTGGGGATGGTTCAGAAAGCATCCTACTCTGAAACTTTGGAAAATGTGCTTCCAGGTGAAAATGTCAAAAAAAAAAAAAAAAAGTCTAATTAACACGTTCTAGAAACAGTGGAGAGGTGGAACTTGATTCTTGTCTGCGTTTTGGAAAATACAAATTCTGTAGTGGAAGGGCTTTTGGGCTAGGTAAGAATGAATTCTGCTAAGTGGAAGTAGACACGGTAGGCACCAGTCTATGAGTTTGTTATAAGTTATTTAACATTGAAGAGTAACTAACTAGAGCAACTTAAAAACAATAATTCAAATTCTCATGGAAAGGCAAGGGAAGGGGAAGAAATCACAGGGTCAACTCCTCTACTGCATGCGCATCCCCAGAAATATATGCCACCACAATTAACGGAGCTCTGGAAATAAAGCTAGGAGAGGACCAGAGAAAAAGTACCAGAGAAAGAGTCATAGAGACCTCTTTCTTCCCCTATTGACTCCATTACGCCGAAGGTTTAATCTGCTTGGAATATTGGGTTGTATAATAGAATTATTTTTTTGGTGTGCGCATTGTGCCAAAGCTCAGATGGCACTGGGTAGTATTACTTGTGATGGGGCTCCTCTCAAGCATATTTTTTGCACACTGGCAACTGTTGGTAGTGTGCAAGGAGTTAGTGAAGCAGCTGGAGTTAAACTGACACTTGGGAAGCAATGGAAACTTCTTAATAATTCAGTGCAGTACTATAGAAGCTGATATCCACAGCCATTTTAGAGGTTCTTGCTCACTTCCTTGCTATATTAGCAATTTAACTGGAACACTTTTTTATTTCAAATTGTGATGGGAGAGAGAGAGGTGGACAGCAATACCTCAGCAGTTGTGTTTGTGCAGTTTCTGGCTGTGACCTTTAAGGGCTGCTCTCTGCTGAGTGAAATGCTGGCACAGATTTTTGCCCGCGTTATTCCAAGGAGATCCTATTGATCTCATACCTGCTGTGGTGAAGATGGCATCGTCTGAACTGGACCCATTGGGCTGAGCTCCCTTACTGTTGGCTAGCTGAACTACTTTGTTTGTTCACTTTGGTTTTTCCCCTCGAATTTCTACCACGTTCGGAAATGCTTGTTGGATATCTTGCTCTACAAGCTATATGCAGCAGAGCTATTCATCTTTTTTACTTGTAGGTGCTTAATAGCCAGTAAAACTTGCTGATGGGTTTTTCCCTTCTGGATTTCCTTCTGTGGATGTTTTAGAACCAATATATGGCCTCCCCAGGAAACTGTGAAGTAAAGATTGAAAATCTTGCCATAATGACACCTGAGGGCTCCTCAGGATGTTTATACATGGCTTCAAGCTCAGTGCAGTGTTTGACCAAGAAAAGCAATGGGTGGGAAAAAGACCAACTGAGAGGAAATGAGATAACTGTTTAATGGCTTTTTCTAACTTAAAATGTTTTTTTTATTGATGATGCCCTTTATTTTATTCACAGTTGGCAGAAAATGTGGAAACTGTAAGAATCTGAGAAGTGGGTGGAGAAAGATGTCTGATGGTGTGATTGAACAGGGCTGTGCTCTGAGAGCTTAGAGGAGGAAAAGGCACACTTGAAAAGGGCATGGCAGATAAAGATGCAACTAGAACAAAAAGAGCAACAAAAGAGAGAACAAAACAAAAATATGGTCTTCAAAAAGAGCATGTTTAGGAAACCATCCTCCTTTAAACCGAAGTCAGTGAAAGTCTCCAGTACTGTACATAGTAATGTATTTCAGTAAAATTATTCAAAAGCTCAACTCCCAACATCAAAATACTTCAATGTGCATTGATCTGCCTGACAAAAATACTGATGTGAAGGAGTGCCAGTGTAGAAGAAACCAAGACAAGTCCTGGTGCCTTACATTTCTCCTGAAATGAAAGATAAATAACTTGATTGTCAGTTAGAACTGATGATGGATCTTTAAAGGTATGCTTTGCATCTGTGACTTAAACTTTTTTGTCTTTTTTTGTCTGAAGTGAGGGCTGTAACTCCTGTTGCGATATGTCACATAGAACAGCATGGTCTGAAGTCATGCAAATTCATGGAGTATATATCAGACCTTATAAAGGTTGACCATGTTGAAATGACTGATGGCACTGTCATGGAAGTTGTGGGACAAGTTTTCCAGCGAGTGTTTAGGTCAAACACGTCAGCAAGAGTTCTCAGACCTTGCTTGATCATGTGAGGAGAAAGGTAACATCCATCAGTTGACAGAAAACTTCTTAAAGTAAGGTAGTGATTTCAGTTTGTTCTGGGATTTATATTTCTGTGGTTTTAAAGAATCAAAATAATTTCAGCAAGTTTCAAAATGCTATGCCAGCAAAACTTTGTTTCCACACATTGAGAATCAAATTAAGTTGCCATAGTGGACAATTTAAAAAACCCTACCTGTTTCGACAATGAACCTAAAAACTTTCATGTTTGGCATTTGTTTTGTGAGCCTTATCCACATCACAGATAATGAAATTTACTTCTGCTCTGTTCCTTTGTCTGCTGTTCTGCAGCAAAGGTCACTTTAACCCTGTGGTTACTCGGAGCTAAGGAAACTGTGCAAGCTTCTAGTAGTCATTTCAGTCATGACTTACTTATAGTTTCCCACAACTGAATGCAGTGTGAACGTAGCATTTTCTGGGTATTTGTCTATTTGTTTTATCTGGTTATGCTCTATGAAATCTAACAACCCATGGCAGTGAGATCCATGATTGAATCATGTTTAGTTGTGGGGGGGATACTTCAGGTTTGCTGCTCTTAAACTTATGCTGGTCAACTTCAGATTTTTTTAAGGCCCTTTATTTTGAAATACCATAACTGTTGTTTAAACTCATTGCGTCTTTCCCACTCATGACTTCAGAAACCTCATTCTCAGTCTTGCCTTGGTTGTCTTTCCTCCATTCTGAAGAATTTTATAAGGGAGCCTGTCTGTGCCTGCGCTTCATCCTTAATCTTCTCTGTGACACCTCAATTTCTCTTCTTTTTGGGGGAGTGGTAGTTATAACTGCATGCAGCATTTAAGATGAGAACAGTTTGCCTATAGTGTGGCATAACATATTTCTGTGCTTGGTCCCTATAGCTTTCCCAGTGACCTTTTAGTATTTTATTTTGTTTCATTAATTTCTGCTGAGCATTGGGTTGACATTTTGAAATCATAGTGGATGATACTTCACAATCTCTTTTCCGGTGTAGTGGTAGCTAATTTAAAGTTTATCGTTTTTGTAGTTAGGGTTGTTTTTCCTCCTTTCTATACTTCATATATCTATCAATCTATCAATTCTATACTTCATATATCTATCAATCTTGAATGTCACCTAACACATCATGGTGGAAGCCCCTGGTGTCAGGAGAGCCTTCTACTACACCTCAACATTGGTTTTTAGTTACAACTGTTCTGAATCACTATTGGCAAATGCTGTTAACTCATTGACCTCTCTTTTCCTGACCATGTTTAGAGGATGTTAAGCAATATACCTGCACCCACCGCTGCTGTAAATCCTTATTCATTCTAAAGCTTTTAATTCATTCCTACTGACAGCTTAAGAAAAAAGGTTGAATATAAGTAGATGAATTTAAGAGTTGTGTTTAGGAGTCTAGCTGAAGGCTTTGAAAATCCACTTAAATTGTTTCAGGTAGGTTAGCACTGTGTACACACTGCTCTTCACAGAACCGTCACAGACATGCAAGCTGTGACTTAGTTCTGCAGAAATTATTTGGGGGCCTCTGAGATTAGAACTCCATTAACTTTTTCACAGATAAGTGTGTTTAGTCCATCTGTACAAGGGAATTAGGTAGCAGGTCCAAGATAGAAATGCTGGTTGATTACAGGGAACTCAATGTTTTGGGAGACGTATGCTTGTGTCTGCTGCCAGTAACACCCAACTCCACAAAAAGGTTACATGTTAGTGCTGTTGTATTTAGGGAAGAGAGTAAAAGTGTTTGTAGTGACACATCTCATGAGATTTATCTTTAAAGTGCCTGGCTGCTTTCAGTGGAAGGGAAGGTAGTCTTGTCCTTTTAGCTTTCTTGGGGATTAGCAACCATTTGCAAATGTTGTATTTCTTGATTCAGTCTGTACTGTACATATTCACATTCAGTTTGTGAACAATTGGAGTTACTTGTACTGCTGGGTAAGACCTGTGTGAATGAAATTGTTTTAGTTTCTCTGTGAGCACGTGTGTGTGCATCCGTGAAACCAAGGAGAACTGAAGAAGCGTTAATATACCAGTTGTCAGGAGGCTGAGTGGAATCTAGTAGAAATGATTGAGAAGTAGCTGTGTCTCAGACTACCGTGTCTTTGTGAGCTCAGGGTGGTCAGGGTGGTGTTTTTCTCATGTTTCTCTGATCTAAATATTTATCACTGAATTTAAGAATTGCATGGGAGTGTGTAAGTATTGCATGAAGCATGTCACACTTTTTTCTCGTACTGATCTTAAGCCAAACACCCATACACACTCGGTTATATATACATGTATGTATACAATATCTATAAATACACGACACCTATTAAAAATACAGTTACGCATGCATTTTGGTAGTGTAAATGCTTGACGTGAAGTAGTAAAAACCTGGAAAGAAATTTGTCAGTTAGAAAACTGTTTTGAGACCCGTGAATTTAAGATCCCACAAGATAAGAAGCTGTGTCTAGTGAAAGCTGCTGTGTCTTGGCCTTGCAGCTTAAAATGAACCAGTGCGTAACTGTTTAGCAGTTCTCCACTCCATTCTTAAGCTGCTGAGCTGATGTGGTTCCTCAGATTGCCTTAACTGGTGGGTATTTGCTTGAGGTCATTCAATTAAACATTTTTGATAATCTACAACTTTGGGGTAGGCACTTAAGTCTAGAAAACATGTTTAGCTTAGATAGGTAGCATATATGCGTGTGTAACACCCAGATCTTGCTGAGTGATGCTGTGTAGGAATTTTCAGGGAGAGGTATCTGGAAGGAATGATACCATGATTTATAGTGTATTCCAGAATGATATCCACAGCAGTATTACATGCATTATTTTTGGTTATACGTGGTTTCCCCATGCTGTGAGACTGCTTATGCATAATTGAAGTTAGCAAAGAAAAGTTGTGGTACCTGAGAAGGGGGGAAGGCAAATAGCTTCTAAATACTGTGTCCAAGCAATAGAGAAGATGTGCCAGAGATAAAGATGCTATGCAAAGTATTTTTAAACTGTGAAAGTTGTTATAAACAACTTAATCCCGAAGGAACCAGAAAGGTTGCTCAAAAGTAGTTATATTGTCATTTACAAAGCCGCATATCATAAACTTAGCGGTCACCTTCATTTATTCTTGCCTATTAACAGAAGGAGTGGGAGGGCAATATAAATGGTAGCTGTCCCTTCTCTTAAAATCCACAGAGGGAGTTTATGTTTGAGGACACATAATTTCCTTACAAACCATACACAGCATCCCAAGTGATGTTTATAATCCTTAGAGAGATGACAGCAGGCTGATAAGCCACGCAGCTGTGTAAGAAAGGCTTTTATTTTAGCCAGGGCCTTTAAATTATGTTTGACCACGTAGTTTGTGGGTTGATACAGTAGAGCGAACTAAAATTGGGAGTCTGCTGTTTTCTTTGGAAGGACTTGATGAAATAAAAACTCTCCCTTGAGGTTTCTGTTCTTCTTGCCACGTTTGCTAATTGAGAAGACTTTTTTGGGGGGATGCCAGGCAAATGGCTTTTCCCATGAGGTCTGTTTACTTCCTGCTGGCTCACTCATGTTGTTGAGAAGCGGTTGTGTAAGGTGCTTGTACTTACAGCCCTGAATTCTGAAGCATCTGTTTGAACTGGAGGGGAATCATCATGGAAAAGCTTCTTTATATCTGCGTGATTTAAAAAAAAAACAAACACTAAGTAATGAATTGGCTTTACCACTTAGTGTTGCATCTTTGGTGTGTCTCTTAAATCTCTTAAATTTTTCCTGGTAAAATGTATATAAGTTTTTGCATCACTGCGTCCACTATTGTTTCTCTTATAACTAGTGAGGTGTGTTATTTCATACAGGAATGGCTGGTATATTGGTATATTATCAGCATCTGTGCAATTCTGATCCTTAATGGTATTGGTAAGTGAGTAATATATGTTTCCAGAGCATTACAGCTTATCTGTAAGGATCCCAACTACAGATAAGCACCTTTTCTATAGTATTCCTAAATCTGCTAACATTTCTGAAAAATGACACAAGTGGATTTCAAACCCTTCAGTCCTTCAACAGCGAGAAGAGGATCTTTTCAACAGTTCATTTAAAGCTGTGTGTTTAGTGTTAAGTTCTGTGTAGGGATACTACGTACATGAAAATGTATGCTGCTTCTAGAAGCTTTTCTTATTTCAGCTGGTACATAGACAATGGAGTAAGGCGGTTTGGTGTGGAAAGCGCTTGACACATTGAGTTCATTGCAAAAGTTCCCATGTCGTACACTGAGAAATTTTTCCTGAAAATCATCTGCCTATTGAACGTGATTTTAATTGCAAATTTGGATATTTTTTCAGTATCTCAGCATCTGTGTACAGTGTTACAGGAGACCTGTCTGTATAAAACTCAAATTTTAGTTTTTGGCAACTGATGTAATGCACAGAGAAAACAGAGTGATCCAGACAAAATGTCCTCAAACTTTCAGAGCTATTCTGTTGTTCTCTCTTCAAGACCTTGCTCATACAGAGTTGTGAACTGTGTCAAAGAATATAATCCATTTACCAGAAGGAAGGTTAATTGAGTAGTACAGCTTGTCATTATTTTTCCAGTTTCCACATAGCAACCAAATGGAGCCTTCAAATTCTAGTGTGTGAAGACAATGCCTGAAGATATTTTTCCCGTGTGTCCTGGCTGCCTGAAGTAAGAGGGGCATTAGAGCACAGTACCTATTTAAGCCACATATCTGAAGTTTTTAATTGTATGGAGCTGTCAGTAATGCAGTGAGAATTTCCATAGATGGGTGGTGGGAATAATAGATACTGGCAGAATGGCAGTATATCACTTTGGAAATAAAAAAGAATAGTGCAGTGCTGGTCACCACTCTCGTTCATGGATCCATTTGTTATTAGTGGTGAAGTCAACATATATAGTGGGTAGAACAACAACTGCTCCTCTGCGCTTTCTATCTGAATGAGTTTTTTTTTGATTTTTTTTTTTTTTTTTAAGTAGCATGGCTGTGTTGGCCCTCCTCCTCTCTTGAGGTGAAAACAAATGCTGTAGTTTTCACGGGTAGCAGGTAGCAGTTGATTTTTTTTTTTTAAAGAAAAAAATTGTGTGAACGATAAAAATCAGAAACGATAAAAATGTCTGTATTCTTCTAAGCTATACACACTTCCATATTTTTTGAAAATCTTAAACTCCTTTTCTTTTCCCTTCTTGCTATCCCCCAATTAACTCTGGAATTACTTGCTTATGAAGAAGAAAATTGTCAAACATGGCCTTCCTTAGATGAAAGGTCCCTCTAAAAATATTTTAATTGTCTATTTGAGTCTATGATGCTGAGAAACTTCCATTTCGTTCAAGTCTGATGAATTGTTATAAGATAACTGCCAAGCAGGTGTCTTGCACCATAAAAATGTTCATGTGTTTTATGATGAAAATGCTTACCAGCAGAAAGGTATCATGCTGGGATCTCTTTGAGCATCCTTGGGTGCATCCTACTGCAACAGAATTGAAATACTAAGGTTAATTTTCCATTGCTATTGACGGACCTCTTGTCATCTCAGCTGTGGATGATTTCCCAGGCTCTGTATAAATACTTTGCAAGGCTTATAGCTATGTCAATGCATTTTATTGGACAGCAGAATGGAATTTCAGTGTTACCTAAAGCACTGACTTACAACAATTTTTCCCATTGAGCTTCTGCAAAGATATTACACTTGCTTTCCAAATTGCACTGTTGATGGGAGTGACCTTAGTGAGAATTAGCATGCTGGTAAAAATGTTTGCCTGAGAGCTGTACTCGGCATGGTCTCTGGACTCTTTCTCAGTTCAGTGTATCTTTGCTAAAACTCTTCAGGACCACTTCCCAAGGTTTATGGCAGGCTTTGATGACCTGGGGGAGTCTGAGTTTTGATTCTTCAGGATTAAAACTGCAGTTAAATTTCTCTGGAGTGCCCCAGCACGCTATGCAAAATTACAGTTCTTTTCTTAAAGGAAAAAAATAGGAAAACGGGACTAAAGAGAGAGTTTGTGGGGAAAAGCATTTAGTTCGTACTTTTTTACAGTGTTTTATATAGTCTTTGCTATTTATTTTCTTTGCAATCCCTGAGCAAAGACAAAAGAAAGATTTCCCAATGTTAATAGTTATATAGGATCTATACCCCTATTAGCATATGTCCTTAATATAGGAGATGTGTAACTGAGAACTGTGTTGAAGTAGCATAAAACTTGCTTCCCTCTCATCCCAAGTAACTTTTATTAGAGCTGACAGGATTATTTCCATAAATAAAAAGACTACAGAATTGGGAACAAAAATAGTTGTGTTGATGGAAATCAGTTTCATTAAGTCGCTTGCTAGTGTGCGGAATCTAATTGAAATCTTCTCCATAAATTCCTCATTGTCCAGCACTTTCTTGCATGTTCTCTGAAAACTTTATCCTGCTAATAGTTTGGCGATAGACTTCTCTCACTGATTAATATGACATATCTGTATGTCTAATTAACTTGAATATATTGGTCTTCTTGGGGAAGATGAGGTGAAGTATGCTGGAAAACAGTCTGTTGCTTGTGTTCCCTGGTGTCTACCTGAGACCTGTGCAGAAGTCGAGGAAAGCCCCAGAACAGGTTTCAGCAGGGATGAGCACAAAAGGCAGTGAGCGAAACAGCTGCACAAGTATTATACAGATGCTGCGAATGCACCGAGCTGCAGGAGCTGATCAAGTTTTCCAAAAAAGCGTTTGCTTCAGTGTACATCTTTGGCTTTCTAAATGGCCATTTTTGACCAGCAGCTGCCCAGACTTTTCCAGGGTCCAAGACACGAGATGCCTGCCCTCACTGATCCTTAGGTCTCATGAGGAGCCCACATGGTGTGCTGCCATCCTTTGTAACTGTGAAGGCTGTGCTTAAGTCCTGCTGGCTAGGCAAGGCTTCTCCTTACAGAAGGATTAGAAACTAACACATTTTAGAATTGAATTGCCTGAGTGTTAGGCTGTCTCTTATCTAGTGAAGGCTTAAATATTTATCTTATGGGCTGGTTGCCCAACTGTTGCTTACTGCATGCAGAGTTTCGTGCATCTTTTGGCAAAGTTTCTGCTGTTTGCTGCTGTTAGAGACTGCTATATTGTCCTTGTGTAACTAAGAGCACTAATTTTTACATTTGTCTTTGAAGAAAAAATACTAATTGGAGAAAGCTTTGCCGCATGTTTACTTGCAGATTAGTAGAGCAAATACACCAAATGTGTTGCAGATTTGTAATGTGTGAATTCTGAAGTACCAAAAGCATGTACTCCATCCAGCAAATGTTGGGGCTGGAGGTGATGTGGGGATTGCAGGCTGCTGCCCAGTGGTGGCCCTGACTGCTGCCTGGCTGGTAGCAAAGCTCAGCTACGGCGGTCTGTGCTTCATGTAAAATGCTGTTGTTGGGATTATATACATTTTTGTAACACCTCTGTTTGCTAACAGATTGACTGTGTATTTTGAGACTGTGTCTTTCAGAACTGTGTCTTTCAGTCTTGTGGCTTCATGAGTTGTCCTGTGTCAGTAGGCCTGAAGCAATGAGGTGTGTATCAGTGAGTGCAGGCCAATGTGAGTTAAGAATCCTAAAGATTTTAAGAACAAGGAGCATATGTAAGTGTACATGAAGTACATCACTTGACATTGACATTTACGTGCAAATTACTTAGTAAGCCATGCAACTGAAATCCAGCTTTGATAACTTCTTGCATTTAAGACAGAACCCAAGAACTGCTGTTGGCCTCTGCATCACAGGTGGTGTCTCATGGTCTCACGTAAGTCCCTAAATTAGTCACTGTATTTAATCTTGGAGTTCCTGAGTCTTAACACACTTTCTAAGGAAATAAAGTATTCTGACTGTTGGAGAAAAGTCATGAAAACCCTGAGAATGATAGTTCATATTGCTTTGTCCAATACGTTATGCTATTATTAGGGAAACCTCAAAAGGGACCCATATGTTCTGTGAAGAGCTAGCAGGTTGTGTTGAAGTACTCGGTACAGCCTGCTTACAGACATGTGCAGATCTTGATCAGCGATGTTACTTCAGTTATCTAACATCAGATGTACTACAGGCTGTGCTCTAAGCAAGAACTGGTTTGCACATTGTCCTGAAATACTACAATTATCTAGCTGGATAGAAAGAGAAATGTTACTAGTGTGAAATAGGAAGTAGCCCTTCTGCTAGTAATTTGTAAAACAGTTATAAATATGATGCAAAAATTGGAACAGAAAAATGGGACTCTTTAAATGTATAGAAAGCTAAAACAAGAATGAGTTATTAAAAAACGTCCCCTCTGCCTGTCCAGGCTTGGAAGTTTAAGATCCGGCAGGCAGCAGGACAAGATAAAACCACCAAATCATCCTGCTTGTAGTCCAGGCAAATAACAGTTTTTTAATTTCACAGGGCAAAATTGAGGTATAGTTAGGTTAAATACAAGGATATGTTGTGCATAAACAATTATATTTGTGTGCAGGGGAAGCTTTTTGGAACTTTGCTTCCATTTACTATTTAGAAATGGCTTCCTGGGGGTCCTCAAGATTCCTGAGCAGTAAAAATAAGCAGTAGTAGTTGCAGGCATAATAGGACTATTGTAGAGATCCTAAAGACTTAAACACCTTCTCTTTTATACTTATATATAAATATATACGTATATAAAATGTGTGTGTGTATATATACATATACAATTGGTAATAGCAGTCTTTAAACTGTATTTTTCTTTGCAATACAGACTTGATATTATGTCACTTAAACGTGAATCATCTGCCTGAATCTGACTTATTTTTGTCTGTGGAGTGCATGTTGATACAGGAGAGTATTCGTTTTAGCATTTCATAGACTTTTTACAAAGGAGCAATTCAAAGCCGAGCTCTGGCTGTCTGCTTTAATGGAACGCGTCAGTTAAGGCAATTTCCTGTTGCATGGAGAGAAACCTTAAGTAGCTTTACTGAATGTGACAGGAGACGTACGCAAAAAGCAAATTATTTAGTGGTTTGGAACAAGACGTTATGTCGCTTTGGAAGATTTGGCTGAGCGGCATGTTACGTAACAGGTAATTCTGTAGGGTATTACATGTCAGTTTGGGACAATTACAAACACAAAAGCAGTTTTCTTGGGCCTTTAACGCGTTTGATTATTAGGCAGATCAGACAAGACTGACGCTGCATTTTCCTGTTCCTGTCCAATTTCTTCTCTGGGAATGTAGAAGCAAGGTACTGTGATACAGGAAAGCGTGCCCTTTTAGGGAGTACTTTAATATCAGTATCTCTGTTCTTCGTGACTTGGCTGCAATGACAGTCCCTTTTAATGGTGGGCCTGTTTACAGCTTCAGCTGTCACAGCACTGGGTTGCTTTTTGAACTGGGCTTTTGTTATTTCTGTTGCTCCTTCTGTGAAAGGGTATTGCATTAACTAATTTCCAATGTGGGGATTTGGGAGATGTTTTTATATAAACTGACTCAATTCCACCTGTGAATGGCTTGGTTAAACAGCAGCTAGTAACTTGCAAGAGTTGAAGAGTTTTAAACACCAAACTCATGGAGGGTTTGCTTCACACACAAGCAAGAGTGGTCCACTGAAATAGAGACCTGTGGTGGAACAGGGAGAATGCCCTTAGCCTGCGGCTGGCCTTGAGGGAGCTAGCTGCAGCACAATGGTCCATTTATAAAATTAAAATGAACAAACTAGCAGTAAAAGGTGTCACAGGGATAAAAGCATCACAGTAACCTACAGTGAAACACAACGTTTGCTGGTGGAACATGCAGGATGTGGCACATCTGTTGCCACTCCTTTTTGTTTAAATCTTAGCTAGAAGGTTAAAGCTCTCATTTGGTCTTGTGTGTCCAAAGATTTGCTAAATGTTAATATTTTGAGGTTAATGGAAAACTGGAGTTTGGGAGAGGATTCGTCAAAAGGTGTTTTCTGTTCTTCTCTTTTCCTACTAGGAAAAGATTACTTCAGGGGTAAACACTGTGCTATTTATTCATGTTTTTTCATAGAGATCCACTGCAGTGTGACTGCTCAGAGGTAATGTTGCGGTCATCTGTTACAAATCATTTTTGTTTGAGAATTACTTCAGTGCATATGGCATGAATTGCTTTAATTGAAAAAGTAGCCAGCTTCATCTTCCCCCTCCTTGTGCAAGTCTGAACGCTTGCATTGTAATTGTGTAGGTGCATGAAAGATGCATGCTATAGAGAGGAAAACTAGAATTTAAAGAAAACTAAAACCACAGATGTTTATTCACTCTGAATTATTTATCTTTTTTTATGATGCAAACTCAAAATGGGATGGTGCCAGCCCTTAAGATCAAAGGCAAAGAGAGCTAATGGTGTCCTGGGCTGCTTGAGGCAAAGCATGGCCAGTGGTGGAGGGAGGTCATCCTTCCCTCTGCTCAGCGCTGGTGAGGCCGTGTTGGGGCACTGGGACCAGTGCTTGGGCCCTCCAGTACAAGAGAGAAGGGAAAGGAGTCATCCCTCTTCCCATCCACTCCCATTTTAAGAAGTATGAAATAACATTTGGCCTAACTTAAGGTTATGGTACGTGTTGTTCCTTTTTAAAATGGGAGCCTTCGTCTGTTGTTTCATTAAGGAAAAGATTCCGAACTCTCGATCTGAGAGTACCAAAGCTGGCAAAATAAACCCAGGAATGGGAGTTTTGAATAGGTAACGTGCTATGTGTGCCCTGCTGTTCCTTCAGAGCACTGGGTAGTGGTGGGGTTGTACTGACAGTCCTAACGGGGAGGGATGTAAGAAGGCAGAGTTAAGAACTTAATGACATGTTAGAATCGATGGCACTCCCTGTTTTTTTATTGTTCCGGTAAGGTGAGTATTAAAGCTGCTGCTTTGGTTAGAACTGGGGAAGGGAATGTACTAGTTCGTGCTTTTTTTTTTTTCATCTGATCTGTTATTTTGCCTTAAGCTATCTGGAAAATAATGGGAAGGGAACTATCTGTACCATACCGAACTTAAGATGATATAAAGGAGAGAGAAGTTTCCTGTGTTTGTCTCTCTTTGTGACATAGAGGTTCAAGAAAGGAAAAAGGGTTACATAGATCTTGGCATTGTCTAATGTGTAAAAGTTGGTGTTTTTGTTTTTTTTTGACATCTATGTGCTTCCCTGCTTTTCTTAATAGTTTTCTCCAGCAGTCTAGAAACATTTTGAAACCTGGAAAGGAATAAGTTCTAGTCATTTACTATGTGTAGTTTGAATAAGTGCAAAGTATATTAACAGAGCACAGTAAACAGCATGCTACAGGAAGGACTTAAGATAACTAGTAGATCACGCCTCCGTGCCTGAAGCAACATATCTCACCGTTCCTGCTGAGAGTTTCTGAACAGTTTGGGCTCTGTGGATTTACTTGCTGAGTATCTGTCTGCATCACTCTGTCGCCTGCCTCTAAAAAGTATTTGCAAAAACCTCTTCCTATGAACAAGATGGGAAAATAAAATGGTCCCAAACCCAACACCTTCTAAACACTTCAGCCTCAAAATCATTTTCTACAGAAGATCCATTCTATAAACTAAGGTGACTGTTAAAAATGGCCCAGAATATGTGTGAAGCCTTATGAAACTTGACTTCTAGATACCATGATTTGCCTGTTACCCTATCAGTTACAGGAGGAATAATACGGTTCCCTTAACATGTAGGGAAAGATGAGGTAAATTGCCTTTTGGGTTCATGTAGCAGCCAGTACCGTGCAACTGTAACTTGCTTCTGCACTGGTTAATGCTTGAGAAGTTAAATGAGATATTGTTTGATGTAACATAAATATTTCAGAGGTAAGCAGGGGATTCATACTGCTTCTAGTTGAGCTGCAATTCCCAATAGTGCCTTTTTGCATTCTTGTGGCTATCTAAATCTGTCAGCTCAAACTCGGCCAGAAACTTCAACTAAACAAAAATCAGTTTTGTTTCTTTTGACATACTTGTTTATAATAACTACACCATTGCTTCTGTAAATGGATCCAAGTTGTTTTTTAACACTAAAATCTCTCAAAAATAAAAGGGGTTTGATGCATTTTTTTTATAATTGTACCACATGTTCATGATTTATAGTAACACGAATAGTGAGGAAAAATGCTGCTGTTGTATGACTAAGCCTTGAATGATGCATATGGCATAGCAGTTAATTTTGTAAATACTTCAAGAGTGTTTTAAAGATGTTCATAAACTTTGTCTTTTTCAGCCAGCTTATTCCTCATTAAAAATAAGTTCTGCTCTTCCTCAAAAATAATCTGCAATAATGAATTTATTGAAATAAATTTCTAGCATCTGTTATGGCTTTTATAATTTGAGGCATTCTTACTGTTGGGATTTTTATGCATAGTTAGTTGTGTAACTTGGATAACATTTAATTTCTTCTCTAGAGGTCTCCTTCAAATGTCCCGACTGTAGATGCACAAAGCTTTTTGCCTGTTGTCCCTATAGTATTTTCTTTGTCACTCTTCCCTTCCATTTACCTGAGAAACCACCTGGAGGTCTGAGCCTCCAAAGTCCTTGCAGTAGGTGGCTTCTGAGCCACTATGCGTAGATGTCACAGCAGGGTGACAAACTAAAAATGTTGCAGTGCTGCTATAAATAAATGTGGTCCCAATTGGTCCTAAAATACAGCAGCAGGTTCTTCAACATGGTTTTCTACTCTTAAGAGCTTTTGAACGTAAACGTTACTGTGTCTGCAGAGGATGGTTACAGTTCTTCAGAGACCTTGGTCCACAGCCATGCTCTGGATGATCAATAAGTAGCCTGGTCTTTTTAACACCAAAATGAAGACTTCAAAGTTGTATTCAAAATCAAGCAATACGCTTTAGTAGCAAATCAAGTACAAATTATTAAGCTTACTTAGAAGAACCTAGTGCCTGAACCTGTGCAGCACATAAGCCATTTATTATCAAGGTGAAGGGCAAGTTTTGAGAAAAGTCTTTATCCAGCCTTGAAGGAAGCTTTTTTGTCTCTGAGCCACGACGGCAGTGCTACCAGGCCAGCAGCCACCTGTGCCAGATGTCTGTAGCTTTCTCCCTATGGAAGTGCTGGTGCAGCATCCCTGGGATGTGTTTTGGCAGAACAAGGCCACCTGCAGATTCCAGGTGCAAGGGTGGTTAAAAGTTACAGGTAGCTGTTAAGTTCTCTGTTGTGGAAGCTGTCTCGTCCAGCCCTATGCCCTTTATGTTATAAGGGCCCATTATTTATTCAGAGACCAGAAATTTCCTTCACTTTAAACTTCTGGGCAGTTGGTGGCACACTGATGGAATTGGGCTCAGTTTTTCCCCCCTCAGTTTGCAATACCAGCTAGATAGGGAGTAGTGGGTAGATGTCTGTTTGATCCAAGTAGTTCCCTAGGTACTTCTCTGTGTTGTCCAAATTAAGGAAAGAAAATACGGGTTTTGCTCCTTCTGAAATAGACGCTAACAGATTGAAGCATGTTCAGTGGTGTCAGCGCTTCTCATGCGAGTCCTAACAGGGGAAGCACCTGATCTTCCATGCTAATTCTCCTTGTTCGTTGTTTTTCTTCTCTCCTTGAATCCTTTTTTATTCTAGCCAAGTCTTATCTCTGCAGCTCCCAGCATGGTGGCTGTGCAGAGTTCTTGGAGGATTATCATTACAACAAGGTAAACTCATTTCAGAACATCTTTAGCCTTGTTTATTTCAAGAGTTGGGGAGAGCTCAAATGGCTTTTGAAACGCTTCAGCTGAAGTATAGTATAGTAATTTATAACAAACAGAGGTAGCTTTGGTATGGCTGTGAAGATAAACATAAGCCAGGTAAATACGCTTTCTTTCATGATACTTTGTTAGATCATATGTCTTAACTAACTTCCTATCTTAAACACAGTGTTTTTCACTTATGTCCCATGAACAAAAAAGATGCTGAAATTTTTTAAATCTCAAAAAAAAAAATTTTTATATTTTGACTAAACAGCAGAGATAAGTAAGACTGTAGACTTTTTCATGACAATTATTTGAGCAGAAGATATTCAATGTAGCAAAATCCCATTATGGATATCTCTCAAAAGCTTATTTAGGTTGTATATCTCCATAACTTGCTAAAAGCTGTAATATGAATAAGAAATACTTCCATATGCAAGGAGTCTAAGGCTGCCTGGTGCTAAAAGCATCTGCTTTGCCTGGCTGTCACTTGGCTAATTTCGCAAATAGCCTTGGCGCAGTCACTTTTCATATTCTAGAGTCCTTTGGTCTTGTAGTTAAGTATTGATTTGAACTTCCAGCTTTGCCATCTTCTCTCCGTTATACACTTATTTTTGAGAGAACAGTAAGAAAACCCAAAAGTACACATACTCCTTGAAATGCTGAGGGAGGAGAGAAGATAACTTTATAGTTTAATGTATTTAAGGCCTGTCAGTGCATTGCGAGGACATGTTTGGTAAGTGACTTTAATTTTTTTTCAGCTCTCTGGTCCCACAGTACAAAAACACTGGCATTAGGTCAGTTCATAAGTGCATAGGGAGTTCGTCTGAGTGTTTCTGCAAGTACTGCAGTTGTTAGGAAAATGTTTGAAGTTGGGTTCCTTTTTCTTTTTTCGCAGCACCTCTTGCTCTGTATAATGGAAGTGTCACTTTTCTGAAAAGTCACAAAGCAGTTATTTGAACTACTTAGTAACAAAGATTTTAACTAATAAGGAGTTATTTACAAATGCGGGGAACATAAGGATAACTTTCTTGTACCATGTTTCCTTGACTGTTCCATAACCTTCAGGCAAAAGACCGTTTACTTAGAGTACTGCAAACATGGTCCGTGCCAACAATGTTTTTAAAAAATGGCTGGCCTAATGCCAGGGCCATTATCCTGTCATTATTCTGACAATAAAGAAATGCAGATGTGCCCCAGTTAATACTGTCTGAAACACTGAGGAATTAAGAACGATCAAAGTACATCTGATAGGATTTTGGCACAACGCTATCTCGGGGGAATCTGGAGGGGAGGGTGCGGTTGGTTCAGCTCCCTTTTACATCAACCCATTGTATTCTCAACAATGCTGGCACATCCATGTTGATAGTGGAGTTGGAGTTAGTGGCAAAAAATGGTCTTTTCAGGTACAAAATTAGTAATTTTATGAAAATGGTGTTTTATAAAGTGGGAGACTTTCTTCCAAAGCACTCTTTTGAGATGCTGTATGCTTTTTACTACTTCTTCCCAAATGCACTAACGTTATAGTAAATGGGAAATAGGGAAATATTCTCAGCAATGCTGAGGGCTTAGACATCTTTGCAGTAACCTTTACTAGCTCTTCTGAGAGTCTGGCAGACTTCAGTGCTAACATTTGGGGGCTTTTCAGGAGCTGCGCTCTGCAGAAGTCCCAGCGCGGGGCTACAGGAGAGCAAAGATGATGCACAGGAAACCAGGTACACTTCAGTGGAGGGGTGGAGGGAATCCTTATCAATTTCAGCATTTTCAGGGTTTAGTTTTTCATTTTTTTAATTTTGTATTTTCCTACAGAAAAATATTCCTTTGGAATTATTCAGGTTTAAGTAGGGTTTGGAATGGAAACTTATTAATCCTTCTCACATGACTAGGAAGTCTTGTTGTTAAGAGATGCATTTTGGATTGATACCTATTTCATAATGAATTCTGTTGGTGTAAATTTTTTAACGTTTGAGAAAGACATCTAATGAGTGTAAGTAACTTCTTAGTAACTCAGAGAGGATGTGATACTTGATACTGGCAAGCTTCATGGCTTAGGTTAGGAAAACATTAAGTACCGTTCAAAAAGCACCTGTCATCTTAGTATCTGTTAGCTTATTTTGCATCCAGGAAGCTTGTGCCTGTGGCACATGTAAATTAAAGGAGAAACCTGGGAGAAGAAATTCTAGTTAAGTCTTAATAGCAGTCTTTGTCAGATAATGTTCCTGAAAGCGATTGCACAGAGACTCTTTTAACAGATCTTTCCTTGTGCCTCCTGATATATATCCATTGCTTTAATCAGTAGTCATGTCTTCCCAAAATATCTATGTGGCTGAGATTATTGAATAAATAATAATAGTATTGGAAGAAGACACTTGAAATCCTAGCAAGGGTGTAAAAACTCCCTGCAAAACACTTTACCCTTTTAGTAAGGCAGAAAATGGATTTTGCAGGCTGGTTATTCAAAGAGGTTTTTTATTATCGTGTTTGTTATTCCATTAGTAATTCAATTGAAAAAAAGACCTATTGAGTCTCTGGTGAAGGGAGAGGTTTTAATACTTGTGTTTTTGTGTACAAACAAATTAAACCTAGAGTGATGATGTACATACATAGTGTTCTCTTGGTCTTTAAATGCAATGGGAAGAACCTCTGTATTATTTACCTGTTGCTGCAAGGCGGGGCCAACTGTATTATCTTACAAACCATTTTCTAGAGCTTTGAATTAGCACTGCAAGATCTCGTTTTGTTAGTTATTCCCCGTAATTTTCCAGTTTCCAGCTGCAGGTGCTAATTATTGAGTATTTTGTGTGTGTGTGTGACTGTGTGATACCCTCATAAAAATTCTTTGTAGAGCTCTTGTGCAGCTCACTTCATTCAAGTTCCTTCTGAAGGTCTACTTTTGCAATGATTGACGTTTTGGTGGGAAATTAAGTGACAGAGGAATGCCAAAGAAAATGGTATGGGATGTCTCTCCTGACTGTTCTGGTAGATGCTGCAGGATGCAAAACCTGCAGAGAACGTTTCTTGCTAGTTGCTTTGATGACTCTTTCTGTTATGGCTGTTTACCTTTTGTTTTTTCCTTTCTGTGAGAGAAATTCAGCAATGTAACCATGTTTAAAAATTGTTGGAGGTTTTGGTTAAGTCCAGGATGGCTCTGCACAAAGCAGGTGTGGACATGGGTAGGTTCGCTAGCTCGTGCAAGCAGCTATGCTCCTGGTTTCAGGACCATCACGTCTGGCTTTGTAGTCCTGCATCTGAGCTGATGTGTCCTGCTGGGCCTGGGATATCCCAGAGGGAGTTGGTACAGGCTGGCTGGGTTCCCTCTTTCCTCCCAAGCCATTCTCCTGCCATAGCACCTGAGGTAATCTGTGTGTGGATGAAGAAGGGCTGACCTGCTGAAGGAAGGCCTCTATTGATTCATGCGTGATGCGTGATCTGGCTGCCACAGTATTTACCATTAAGAGAGCATGCTGATTCCTAGAGGTATTTTTTTATAGTGCTATTTCTTATAAGCACAAATACAAAGAGCAGAATCACTCTACCAGGCCAGAGGTGAATATTTTTAGATCCCTCTTGAGTGTTGTTTGCTTCGTTCTCTAACGTTGTTACGGTTTCGGTGAAGAGGCGATTCAATCAAGTACCGTTTCCACTGAGCTCTTAAATTCAGCTCATCAGAGCAGCGAGGAAGGCAGAGATAATAAGCACTCAGCTGATGGAGGCTGTGCAACATCTCTGTGGTGAGAGCTGGGCTGCAGGAGGCAGGACGGCTCTTGTGGCAACCAGGCAGTCTCGTGCATGCCTTCTGGCTGCCGCTTCATTTGCATCGGGAGCCAAGTGCTTGGGAATGCGTTTTACATACGCAAGCAAAGTATAAATGTAAAATAGCTATCTGAAGGACTTGGAGGAAAAGAGGATTACTTCAGATAGAGCTTCCCAATACTCATGGCCTATTTTTTTCTTTGTTTTGTTTTACCATTTAGCATGATCAAATCTGTGACTAGGACATAATGCATTTTTTAATAGGAAAAATGTTTAATAACTCCTTTAGTGATCATTAAGAAAAATGGGAAGTCTTAAGGCACAGCAGTCAGCTTTGCCCCCATTTTGAAACAGAGGCACAATGCACAGAATGAGCATTCCCTGCTGCAAACAAGGTGCAGTACTGCACTGAGGAGAAGAGGCTTGTTTATGCACTTCCAAAGCTTCATCTTGTGGCATATCGCCAGAATTTTCCTTTTTTTTTTTTTTTTTTTGCCAGGTCACACCTCAGGGATGATGATAATCTCTAACTTCACTTAGTCATGAAAATAAGTAGGTAGAGTCTGGAAGAGGATGGCATTTTGGGGAAAATACTGCTGCATCATTTTTCATTCATTGTTCTGATTGGAACAGGTAACTTCATATTGCTCTTAGCATTATCAAAGAAGCTTAAATTCTTAGAAAGCTGGTATCTTTGGTTAAGTAGGTTTTCTTTTTACTTGTCCTGGTTTCAGGTAGGACAGAGTTAATTTTCCTCCTAGTAGCTGGCAGGGTGCTATGTTTTGGATTAGGATGAGAAGAGCGCTGATAACATGCTGATGTTTTAATTGTTGTAGAGCAATGCTTACACCAAGCCAAGGACTTTTCAGCTTCTCGCTCTGTCCTGCTAGCGAGCAGGCTGGGGGTGCAGCAGGAGCTGGGAGGGGACAGACCCAGGACAGCTGACCCAAACTGGCCAAAGGGGTATTCCATACCATCTGACGTCATGCTGAACAATATATAGGGGTGGCTAGCCGGGGTGGGGGGGCCGGCTGCTCGGGGATAGGCTGGGCATCGGTCAACGGGTGGTGAGCAATTGCATTGTGCATCACTTTGTACACATTATTACTATTATTATTATTATTATTATTGTTATTATTTTCCCTGTCTTAATAAACTGTCCTTATCTCAACTCACAGGCTTCACTTTCCCGTTTCTCTCCCCCATCCCGGAGAGGGAGGGGGGAGGGTGAGCGAACGGCTGTGTGGTGTTTGGCTGCCAGCCGGGCTAAACCACAACATTACTATATTTCTTCATTGACCAAATACATTTTTTGAAATCATGGTAAATGATTCACGGCACTCTTCACTTGACTTACCTGTTTTTTTTAAATGCTGTTACTGAGAATTAAAAAAAATAAATGCATGACTGAGCTCATTCTAGCTTTCAGAGTTCCAGTTGCAAGGCAGAAAGTTGTCTTATCCAGCTGAACTCTAAAAATCTGTCCTGTTTTTTCTCTTTTCAGTGGGTAGGAGGCCAGTGTACAGTAGAGAACAAATCAGGTCACCTATATTTCAGCACCATGTTACACAGTGCAACATGGTGTTGTAGTTCTTCATTTGTAAATAAAACTAAAGTACTATAAAGGAGTATCAGCTAATGACTTAGCCCCCAATCAAGACATTTGTAAGATGGGAGCTCCAAAGTACAAAGGTCATTCTTATGTAAAAAGTTAAATTGAAACTTGATTATCAAGGAGGAAGAAAATCTTGTATTATAAGTTCTATTTATATAGATGGATGAAATTTTATTTGTCTAGATATATTTATATATATTTAGATGTCTATATAGTTAGTAAATGTGTATATATAGTAAAATTTTCATAAACTTTAATTTGGTCCTCCTTTATCAGCTAGATGAGCTAGCAGATAAAACCTCTGTCTTACTCTTGCAAATGGAGATGCAGATACGGTTTTCTTTTCAAAGTTAGTATCTCAGCTTCCTCTTGTGTTGGCTTTGAGTGGTGCCCTGTGTCACCATGGATGAGGATTAAGTGCAAAGTAGCTTCTGACTGCCCATGGCATTCTCAAAAGACAGCGTGCGCTTGATAATAGTTGTGTAAACTGATGCTGTGACTGGATATTCCAGACCTGTGGGCAAGCTGCACTTTCTGAATAGTGAGCAGAACAGTGAGCGGATGATACACATTTATCCAGGCCCAGTTGCATTTCAAACTCTGTGGCTGAGATCCCTACGTAAAAGCAAGCAGTGGAGTTGGAGGAGAGGGTTTGTGTCCCATTCTGTGTTGGAGATCCTCATCCTACCTTCAGCCAGAATGGGTTGCAGCTCAGTCGAGCTCTAGCTGAATTGTAGATTTGCATCAGTAAAAAATTAATGACTTGCAGCCCAGTCTAAATTAAATATTTAAACTTCTCCATTGTGCCCCAGCCATGTTCCTGGAAGAACTCCACGCTGTTTGAAGTTTGTCATTTATATTGGGAATCAGGAATCACTCAATTTTTATGTTAAGTAGTTTAATTCCCTTATAGGTTTCTGAATTAAAAGCCTTACTCAAGTAGAATTACTGAATAGCTGTAATGTACACTGGAGTTGAGTCCAACTACAGTTTTACTAAAAATAAATAATACTTCCCAATGTCAACTGGAGAGTATTTGACAGCCCTACTTTTGAAATTGTGAGCCATGCCTGTTTGTGTACTTAGTGCAACCAAGTCTGAAAGATGGTATTTTGGGGGAGAGGAAACTGAACTTAGAGGTGGGAGAAAGATGTGAGTTTAAATTTCCTTTTGTGCTCAAGGAAGGAAGAATTGGTTAAAAACTAAGTATCTTCATACTAAACCATTTTTCTCGGCTTAATCTTCTGCTAATAGCAAGAGAAGAGAGTTTGTGTGTTTTTCTGGATGCCATGTCCCTTGTTTAAGGTAAATTACTAGTTTGGGCTTAGTAAATAAGCTAGCTAGCCAAACATGTCTTTGAAGACTTTTTTTTTTCTTCATCACTAAATAGAATATTTGCACATCGCTAGATACTATTTTAATATTTCTCATGACTGTAACGGTAAGAGAACTTACATTTTTAGTGTTAGTGAACTGCTAATACTGCTGTCTACTATTTGCTGTGTAATCAAGAGAGGAAGATGATACGAAGAAGAAAATGCAGACAAAATGAAGTTCTCAGTATATGGACAACACAACAGTAGGGCTATTTAAAGAAAAAGGCAGCTCGGAAGGATCTGGGAACAATTTCTGAGATCTAGGTTCTGAGGTATACAGCTGATAACCCATTGTATTCAGTGCGTGTTTAATGTACTTTTTCTGGCAGAAAGCACTTGGCAGCTTGTAGGAAGAAGCTCTATCAACGCAAATGATTTTTCTGTAAGTAAAAAATAAGTATTCTTTAGGTTTGAAGAGTTTGGAGAGAAGCATTTGGATGCAAAATATGTTTGACATATTTCGTAATCAGGTTCATTTGGGAAAGATGTAGGTTCAGTAACTATTAAAACACTGTGGTATCAGGTTACTAAACTACTGACTTTTTTTTTCTGACCTTTGCTTTGGTTTCCATAGTTATGCATATTTATTGTTGCAGTTCCATATGGGGCAGCTGTAAACTGCAGTGTATAAGAACATCTGGTTATGCAAACCCTTGTTGATGAAGGGGAAGGAATGAAACTAAATTTAATGTACTAAAAGACTGCCTTCTTAAACAAAAGCCTTGCATGTGGAATTCAAATATAGCATGAGTTTTGTTTAGTTTTTTTAACTTGAGACACTTTCTGAAATAACATGTGCTTCTCATTGTATGGTTCTCTCGGTTCTCTTTCTCTCATTCAACATACATGTCTGCCTTAAAAAAAAAAAAAAAAGAAAAATGCTCATCCCCTTATCCCCATTCTTTAGTCTTCACTTCTTCTGCAGGATAGGAAGGGTGCGGAGAATGCCAAGCTGGTGAGCCTCTGAACATTCAAATGTTGGGAACTGTAAATTAAACCAGTTTGTGAAAGCAGAGGTCTCTGGACTACACGAAATATTAAAGTATCGCTGTGCAATCATTAAATAATCACATAGGTAAAGCAGACAAAGTTGTACCTTGATTAGCTCTGAGGGAAACTCACTTGCCCTCTAGGCAGTGATTACTGTCTTTTGGAAGCTGTGCCACTTGCTCTCCCTCTGCACCACAACTAGCTGGATCGTTTTGAGTTAAGGACTATTGCAGATTTTACAAAGTAGTAACAAACCATGTGCATGTATATTCACATGTTTCTCTCTTTCCAACTGGATGACTATAAAGAACCTTTAATTTGAAATAGGTCACCTATTACACACAGGGAAAACTGCATCTGATATATTCATTAGAAGAATGCAAATGCTTAATGGCTATGTAATGCTCTGAATATGTTGTTCGATAAGCACGGGTGGATTTTTTTTTTCTTTTGGTCTGTTCCAAGACTTTTATGGAAGCTTTTTATCATCTTAAGGTTAAGATGATAAAAGTCCTCTTAATACGTAAAGATCATACCCACCTGTGTTGTAAAGCTAAGAAGCTGTTGCAAAGGAAGTGCTGCATCATTGAATATTTAGATGAATACAGGTGAGTAAATCTCAGCTGTGGATACCTTTGGGTTTAAAATGATCTATTCTTGCCCATGGAGAAGAGTAATGACAAAGGAGGGGGAGGAATGGCAGGTGAATCTCAAGATTTAAGACTTCAGAAAACAATTTTCTCTCTTTTTTTCTTTGAATTATAGTGAGGTGGAAGACTATAAAGGAAATGCACATAATAATTTTTGAGCAGTGTTAGGGATTACATCTTGGTGTATCACCAACACAGCTGTTACATTGCAGTACTGTGTCATGATTATACTTTATAGAAAGGAAAAAAAAGAATTAGATGAAGTGATCCTTTAAGCTCTCAAGGGTTTAACAATGCTCTAATATGAGCTACAGCTTTTAAAAAATAATAATAAAAACATGTTTTAATATTTACTTCATGGTTTCAATGATTTGGGAGTGTGGGGACCCAGAATAAACCATTCATAATTTACAGAGCATTATATGTAGAATGTACTGAATTTAATCAAGACTTACATACAGCACCTTGTATAGCTCTTCCGTCATGAGAAAAATTTCTCAGCCCTCCTGGGATGCTTACAACAAACTGGGGGGAAAAAAGTCCATGTATTTTATGGCTATTATGTAGCTCTGTCCTGTTTTCACGGTGCAGTGCCACGTGGCTGTGTTTAAGGAGACTCTAGCACAGCTAGGAAGGGAAATGGTGGCAAGGATGAATATTTGGTGACCCCGGCATGCTGTCGTTCCAAAGGTTTGATTCAGAGGTGCTGAAAAATCTGCTGGTTTTAAGTGGACTGAGTTATTCTAATGAACTTCAAACCTGTGCTTCTGAAAGCAGACCTATAATCAGTGTATTCTCTGTTGGAGTTGCTAAATTAGCCACACGTAATACCTTGAGGATGGTGGCCCAAACCTCTGCTTACAAACGAGCAAATTGTAGCTGATGTGGAGTCACCATGTCTGATGGGTGAGAGCTGCAGGAAGACACTGTGGTGTAGCTGTGTTGATAACAGTGCCAGTATGGAAGCAGGTAGCATTTAAGAATGCATTGATCTGTAACAGTTATGGTACAGGTAAAGTATGTCAAACATGGAGCTTCGCTGGAAAGAAAAGCAAAATCAAAAGACTGCACAGTGAATAGAAAAACAAACCTCTTATAAATGTATATCACCAAGTTGTGACACACGCCCAACCCTCACTCCCACAGCTAAACCCCATAAAACTGCACGTTCTCTTCTGCTAACGCAATTCTAATGTTCTGGGGCTAAACCAGTTTTCCTGGTTGTCTTTCTCGTTCTGAAGCTTGGGTAAAATTTTGTTGTGGAAAGGGTCCTAATAAATGTCAGGCTGATGTCAGTGATTTGTTTTTAAACAAAATCTCAGAAAAACTACTCTAAAATAAACCACACCCGATGACTAAGATGTCTAGATTTACTTGTTAGCATATGGAAGAAAGAAAAAGGCAGATCAAATTTAGTATTTAAGTAGGCTTTAAAGCATTCTTTCAGTACTATCAACTCAGTTTTGCTGCTGGTAAGTTCATATATTCTTATTTACATCTCTCTAGAAGTAGAGCATAAGCCAGGCAGATTTTGTCTCATCAACTACTTAACCTGAAGCTTGCCTCATTTAATTTAACCACGTAAGGTTTGGTTCTTCATTACCGTTAGTATTCCGGTGGTGGTCAGGATGAAGTTACCTGGGATGGCTGGTCTGACTGAACAGCTTGCTGCTGCTAACGGGGAGATGTCTCACCTGACTTCCTCCTTTCAGTACCTCTGACTCTGGTGCTCATCTCTTTTTCGGTGCTTATGGTGCACTTTGGGCTCTTTTTAATTGAGCAAAAAACATTCTGCTCTTACCAACTCTATGCTGTTGTAAGCTGCCCAGCTGTACAGCAATGCTCCATCCTTGGACATCCTTCCTTCCTTTTAAACAGTTTTGCTGAAGTGATTGTGTCCTATTTTTCCTGCATGTCATAGCTACTACTCAAAGACAGGGCATGAGAGTCCATTCTGCAGCTTGAAAAGTTGCACTGCTTAAAATGACGTCGTGGAGGCACTGCTGATCACCCAGCACAAACAGAGCTTGTTGCTGAAGTGTACTGATCAGCACACCATTCTTAGATTTAAAAGATTGAGCACTGGAAAGCGGAAAAAAGTTGTAGATCAGGAGTCGACTGCTAAGTGTACACTCAAACAGATCAAAGCCCCACATTATCTCTTTTCTTAGTTGCTGCAGTCAAATGCAAAAGAAATGCAAAAGAAGCGGATTTGTTGAGATGGAGGTGCTTTTAATCAGTGAAGAAACCATTTGAGCTCGTTTCACGTTCATAACTGAGCTTAGCCAGACTGAGCCTGGTGTCCTCCTGGTTACTGTCATCTGGAACGCTGTGCAATTTCAAACTTTATATTTATTGGATTTGCTGTGCTCCAGTACTTCCCTTCTTGGCACCTGAATAAATGCTTTGTGATGTTTCCTCTCCACCTCATCTTGTGTGTTTTCTAGACTTCTTTATGTGTAAGGAAATAAGCAAGTTAGATCCTATTTCTTTGCTAGCTGTTGTGAATTACTGGACAGATATCAAGCCAAAATGTACTTATGTTTAGCCAGCTAATCAGCTATGTAATTAAACGACAATAGAACATCTCTTCAGCCTTGGTCTCTCCTGGGATATCATCTTCTCTTGCTGCTCCATGGCACTGTAAAAATGACTTTTTTTTCCATGACTTCTCTCTTGTGCTGGGGCTTACTCTTCTCTTTATTGCTTGTTCTGTTCCAGGAAGGAATTAAAGGCTTAATTTTTGGCCACGTATGTTTCTAAGCTGCTCTGGATGGGATGTATAGTGTGTGTGTTAAGCACTGTGGTATTTTTCTATTCTGTTCTAAGTGTAAGCATAGTGTTAGTATTAATTGAAGATAATAACCTGTTTTACAGTAGTTTCTATCGCTACTTAAAAGACTGGACACTTGCTTCAGTATGTTTAAAAGAAAAAATGAAATCCTAAATTGATGCTACTGCAAAACGCCTCACCTTTACTTCAAAAGCTCTAACAGTAGAAATTTAGAGACCACAGATTTTTTTGGTCTGATTTTTCTTGCTATAATATTAAATGTATGGTTTTTTTTTTTACATAACTTCATTTACTTTTACCAAGGTGCAACAGATAAATTCTGACTTCACCCTTTTCTTTGACTTCTTACTTCTCCTTTTCTTCCTCCACCAGAACCGTCCTTGCACAGACAAGAAGAAACATAAGGAACATGCATGCGCTAAGAATGCAGAAATGAACTCTATGCAGCTGTTTAGTTCATTAGCCTTACTAATTCCTTATGGGAATTGAGTTACTGGTGGGATGGTGAGGATGGAAGGTTCACCACAGTGGGATTCTTTGATGCGGTGCTAGACAAAATTTACTTAAAGCTGGCATGCAACTGCCTACAGCTGCACCCTGCATTATTTTCAGGAAACAGAAAAGATCATCACCCTGCTTAGTCATAGTACTGCACCATCAGAGTTTTCTGAGTAATTAGATAATCTAACAGACTGTTTTAGGCTGTTTTATGTAACTTCTCCTGGTACTGCCTTGCTTTATATTAAAGCATTGCTTTAAACAGGTGGTTACCATGGGCTTAGTCTGTTGCTTTCTCCCTTGTCTTAGCACATTCCCTTCATGGGTTAGTTTCAGATTTGCTGCTTAGCGTGTTGATAGCCTGGCTTCTGACATGGCATAGTTAAAATGCTGGTGGTTATTCTGCTTTTATATAGCTCCCAACCAAATAATCTGCATCCACAGCAACTTGATTGGGGAAAATAACCCGTAGATTTTCAAGCTTCTGCACCCAAGCCCATCTTTCTCAGTTCTGCAGTCTAACCTGTGCCTACTGCATTTTAAGCTACTGAGCCAGAATGTAGCAAAGGCAGGGAAGCTGAACACCCTGCCTAGAGGCCAGATCTGGTCTGCTTGATGTATTTATCTAGATTGCATGACAGATTGTGCAGAATTTTAGCTTACAGCTTTGAAATAGAAGTAAAATCTCTGATCCTTAGAGGCTGAGAGGACTAACTTCCAAATGTGAAATAATGCAGTGCTCTTTTAAGTATCCTGAATTAACAATTCTCTGATGAAGACTGCTAAGCATAATTAGAGATTCAAGAGTCAAATCATTAAGTAACTTAAATGCATGAATATATGCATAATTTAATTGTGCTCATAAATGAGGTAATGGGGGCAAAAAGACTTTGGAGAATAATGAAGATGCATATCTTACATCCTTTTATCCTGAGTGATGCTGAACAATGCTCTGAGTAGTGAGTAGTGATGCATTTTATTCCCAGCTATTGCTTCATCTGACTAATGGTGTCTGTAGGAGATCTGCAGAGAACCGAGAATAATCCATAGTTTGTGCTAAGTAACTCCAGCCTTTGGTCCAAGTTATAATTGTAGTTCAGTCTGCTTTACCTCCTCAGTTTATAACCCTGTACATTAAAACCTAAACAAACTCTACTTCCCTCCAATTTTTTCTTTTATACAGTGTCAGATGAAAGGCTCATCTTACATTTTGTATTAATCAAATTAGTTCTTTTATGAACTGAACAAAATGTTCAATAAAAGTGTAAAAGGAAACAGATCTTCAGAGGACTTTAAGCTGCAGACTGAAGTGTAAAGAATGCTATAGTTGCACATTACCATTCTGTTATTAAAAACAGAAGGAAACCATGCTTGCTGGCAAGAAGTTTTTGCAATATTTAGAGCTGAGAACAGAGGGTAGAAGAGGGTAGATTTCCTTAAAATACAGAAATGAGATTTAGTGGAGGAGGGGACTATCAAAGATGACTGTTGTAGGATGAAAATTTTTCTCGTGACTGATGTGGAATCCACTGTAGGGCTGCCATCGTTGTCTGCATGGGGTCTTTCGGTAAAGGGTGCAGGAGTCGGAAATGGAATACTGCAGCAGCTTGATAGTATTAACATCATTTTTGTCGTGCACTTGTTTTATTTTTTTACTTAAAGGAATAATTTAACAAATGAATAATTATTTGGAGGAAACATGATGGTTCCGATTTCCTCCTGTCTTGTTGGGGGAGAAGTCACTGTCTTCTGTTTGTGTTCAACACTTGAGTTGTGTGCCAGGTTGAGCTTTGCATTTAAAAGTACATGGCTGCTTGGTTCACTGGCAGAAATAGCTTTAAAGAAGGATCCATTTTCTGAAGTGATTAGGTTCATCGTGATTTTGTGCAGCTGTTCGGAAACTTGTTGTGACTAGGTGGATTTTTGTATTTCTACACAGAGCAGAGGTAGGTGAATAGATGGAAGGGCAACTTGGTCTAAAATAAACCTGTTCCACGATGGGCAAGATTTATGAATCCCAGTGCCTTGACAGTTGCCCTGCTTCCCTCTCCTCTCTCCATCCCTGTCCAACCAGGGCAGTAACAGCAGGTCGATGTCAAAGATATCTGTACTGGACAAGAAGCAGTATGTGCGGTGCTATGTCTGGAGCTGCTGATATGCACGTTTGCTAGCCAGCTGCTCCCCCAAAGGCATGTTACAAGCAGAGCTCTGCCTGAGGCTTCAGTAAGGGGGCGGAGAGAAGGGCAGATCAATGACTAATTGATACTCCTTTCCTCAGCTCAGATGCATATTTTTATGAAATATGAGAGAATCTGATTATTTCTGAGTTTCTGTTGAATGCTTTTGGAATTAGCCAATGCATCCAGAAATTACTGGAGAGGACAAACAGTAAAATAGCATATTCCTTTCTCACTTAGGAAATCAAGCTTAAAATGGTGATTTTTAGGTTACAGTCTGTGCAGAACTGTGTGTTGTTGGCAGCTGGTAGGAACAGAGCTGCAGAGGAGGCTGCTGTGATGTCTCCCAGATATTGCGCTAAGGCTCATCTTCCTCTAAGTGCCCTTTTTCCATTGCTACCTTCTATAGACAGGAGGAACAGCACATTTTGTTTGCATGCTGGTGTAATCATAATTTCTGGGAGGCTTTCTTGCAGCTTTCCATAAGGTGATCGTTTCACCTACTTTGTTCAAAGGCCCTCAGAGTTTGTAAAGGTTAGTCAGGATGTTATAGTTCTCACAGGAGGACAAGCATATTATTCTGACTTCAGTTGCTGCCAGAGAATTGGGGAATTGGAGGGAGAAGAGAGATGGAGGTGAGGGTTTCAGTCTCCATGAAATCAGAGCAGAGTTGGGGTATAAACGTAATTGTGATTTCCTGTATTTTAATCTGTAGTGTGCAGGCAGTCTGAAGAAGATCTTACTGACATAAGAATTGGATATCAGGCTATGAAACTGGGAAAATATCTTAGATTTATAGTTGAGATGTGTGGGAAGGAAAAGCCTAAGAACTCGTCCAGAAGAGAGACAATGTATGCACACTATCTTTATATTAGAATCATAGAATCATAGAGTATTCAGAGTTGGGAGGGACCCATAAGGATCATCAAGTCCAACTCCTGGCACCACACAGGTCTGCCCAAAAGTTTAGACCATGTGACTAAGTGCACAGTCCAATCGCTTCTTAAACTCCGACAGGCTTGGTGCAGTGACTACTTCATTGGGGAGCCTGTTCCAGTGTGCAGCCACCCTTTCGGTGAAGAACCTCTTCCTGATGTCCAGCCTAAACTTCCCCTGCCTCAGCTTCACACCGTTCCCGTGGGTCCTATCACTGGTGATAACAGAGAATAGGTCACCTGCCTCTCCACTCCCCCTCGTGAGGAAGCTGTAGACTGCGATGAGGTCCCCCCTCAGCCTCCTCTTCTCCAGGCTGAACAGGCCAAGTGACCTCAGCCGCTCCTTATACATCTTCCCCTCTAGGCCCTTCACCATCTTCGTTGCCCTCCTCTGGACACTCTCCAATAGTTTTACATCCTTTTTGTACCGTGGTGCCCAGAACTGCACCCAGTACTCGAGGTGAGGCTGCACCAGCGCAGAGCAGAGCGGGACAATCACTTCCCTCGACCGACTCGTGATGCCGTGCTTGATGCACCCCAGGATACGGTTGGCCCTCCTGGCTGCCAGGGCACACTGCTGGCTCATATTCAGCTTGCTGTCAATCACAACCCCCAGATCCCTCTCTGCGGGGCTGCTCTCCAGCATCTTGTCGCCCAGTCTGTACATATAACCAGGGTTGCCCTGTCCCAGGTGCAGGATCCGGCACTTGCTTTTGTTAAGCTTCATATTAGATCTGTATATGGATAATATCTATATCATTTTATACTTGTTTGATGTTCTCTCCTGTTTTTTTCAGTCCTTTAACTGTTTTTGGTGACATGACACGCCTTCCATTTGCTTTCATCTTAAGGTATTTTGTGTAGTGAGATTTCAGAGGCCTGGCTTGCAGAAAGGCACACTGCATGCCTCTGGGCGTGCAAAGGGCTAAAACTAGAACTGCCCACTGCAGGTAGTGTGTTGGGTTTTGATACTTTTCTCCTATTCCTTAAAAGGATAACTGGTCCTTTACCGTAAAGTGTGGTTATTGCTTTGAGAGTTAATGCCAGAAGATATGCGAAGCTGATTTTTCAAAATTTATTTTTGGTGACTCAGTGTTAGCGGAGACTTTTGAACATGTAAGAAGATTACAGTGGTAATTACAGGGATGCATGGACCTTGAGGGCTTCCAGGAAGCTTATAATGGGTGCTTTGGTGACTTAGCTGTCTGTGAAGATGACTGTACTCTGGGTTTGTGAATGCTTGTGCTAATACGCCCCTTTTATGTAATTTTTTTTTGTTTTTGTTGTTGTTTTTTTTTTAACCAGGTTGTGGTCTAACTGAAATGTGTATTAGACCTGGTTATGTATTTTAAATTTAATTTTTTTGTATGGGAACACTACTGCTTGCATGTCTTAGCTGAACTTGATGCTTAGTGTTTCAAACTTTTTTGTGATTAATTTGGAAAGATAAGAAAAACTACTTGTAGATTAAAGGATTCAGTAATCTGATGAATCAGAACGGAGTAAATCCTTTTGGAAATGATCTCAGTGTTACTCTCAACTATTTAGAAAGCTTGCGTGGCAGTATGCTTTTAGCTTTTTCCAAAATAATAAAGAATGAATGAATGTACGTCTGTGTGTGAATAAGTAAAATCTAAGATCTTTTGAAGTAGAAGTGCTGCTGGGTAGTTAACTTTGCGGGGAAGGGAAAGGAGATGGTGGCATGGTGGATAAGAAGCTACAGAAAAAAAAATCTTCAGGGTCCAGTTCCAGTAGTTAAAAATAATAGAATTAGTTTAGAAAATTGATTGAGGCTACTCCTCCAATCAGCACTTAGTGTAATTTCTGTGAAGTGGGATGTGATGGGGCAGGTACTGCAGGGCTTGGAGTCCCAGTCTCCCTAGGGGCTTGTACATGCTGCCACAAAACAGGTAAAACATTTCTTACCTACTATAACTAGAAGCATCACCAAGAGTTCCTATTTTGATCATTCTACCTGTCTGCTGTCAACATACGGTAGATGAGGCAAACACCTTTTTGATCCTAGGATAGTGATGTTAGAATAACTCCTGAGAGCAAGGTACATGTAGTCTTCCTTCTAGTGTTACCTCTGTATAAAGAGCAACCTCCAGACTTCCTAAATGAGGCTGAGGCGTCCTGTGCTGCTGCAGACACCAGAACTTGACCCTAAATCATAGAAGCGTAACTGTCCTTAGCGATTTCTTATCAGAGCTTCTTCAGGTGGAAGCGTCACAGAGGGTGAGTTAGGGGGAAAATTTCAGTCCAGCGTGCAGTACATGCTCACAGTTTTCTCTCACGCTACTCTTGTCAGCAGTGATAGGAATTTAAAGTGTTCCACATCAGCAGGAGCTGTCCTACTTTGCTCTTAATCTCAGTTAGCAAGCAGCACTAGTTGATACAAATGGGTATAGTTTTTGAGGCCCAAATAGGTCCTGAAGTGCAGCTAAGGACAGCTTCAGCCAAGGTTGCTGAAAAAACTTCTTTGCTAGCTGTGGGAGTCCAAAGCAGCTCAAAATAAACTTGGGTTTTATCCTTGATGTAGCTATTATGGGAAGCAGCTGTGTAGAGAAAGAAGGGGTGAAATATCCCCATGAAGTATAAGCAGTACGTGTCTGCGATGGGGACTGCTTCTTTGACCGTGCAGTTGTACAGGTATTTGAGTGCTTTTAAAATGTTTGTGGTTGTAACTAAGAAACTGGTTATAATTTCTTCCTTCTTTCTCATGCTAGTAGGAAGATGTGAAAACAGTTTTGGGGGAGCTGAATGTTGGTTGTGTTTTGCGTACGCATTGAAATACTGCTCTGTTCATCGGAGTCATTCAGAACATGACTTCATTGTACTTCACTTGTTATCAAGAACTGAATGAACTGTCTGGCCTTTGGAGGATGGAGTGGGCAATGCTAGAAGATAAAGGATTTGAGGTCTTGCCTTACTTGAGAAAGGCTCCCGACAGCATAGCCAAACAAGTTGTTCCTCTATAATGAGTCCTGTAGTTGGTTAGAGATTCTGAAAATAGCACTTTCTCCACAGAGGGTGTGCAGCTGGTGACAGTCATACACATACTCTTTCTGAACATTGGTCCCTTTTACTGCTGGGTCCTTGGTGGTGGTAAGTTTTTTGTGTATGCTTCTGTTGACCTGAATGCAGAATATGTTGCTCTGTTCCTCTCAGAGAGTAGTATGCGCTTTGCCTGCTACCCATTTGCAACTAATTACTAGTTAGGGTTATGGAATTCCGTATATTCACCAATTACATTCACTGCTTAGGATACCTTTTGCACACTTGTGGTTGGCATGGTCCTTGGCAAACTTAGGTTTATGGTGGCAATTCGCTATCTATAACCTAGCAATTATAATTTAGAAGATCCAGGAGAATTTCCTTTCTTGAGTAGCTGGGAAATCTGGATATTCATAAACACAGCTTATCAGTTTATTTAGAGCAGCTTTGTTGTGTATGAGAATCTGTGCCCAGGAGGTTCAGCCCAGAAACTTTTTTTGCTGAATACATGTGACATTGATTTCCCTCTGGAGCGTGTCTGGACAGCCTGGATCAGAGAAAATAGTTCTGAAAAAGGTCTCAAAGCCTCAAAGAAAGGATCAGTTATAATTATCATTTCTAATGTGGTTGTTTAAACTGTTCTTACAGACCTCCAGTGATGGAGACTCCTGAACCATCTGGAGCAATCCTTTCCAATATAGAGCAGCCTTGACCTTTGGAAAACTCATTCTAACGTCTGAATTCAGTTTATTTGCCTTTTTTTAAGCTTGTTAATATTGGGACTCTGAGCTGTCCAATGTGGGTGTGGAAAGGAGATGATTCCTCTGCAATACCTTCATATGTCTTAAAAACAATTAACACATTTTATTACGTACCTTCCCTTTGTGAGAGAAACTCTGTCCTTTCTGGAGAACCCTTGTGCAGACAGCTGGGTCAAGAGCACTCCCTGTCTTGGAGCACTCAAAGTGCTTTGCACAGTGCTGCTCTGGAGGGTTGAAGCTCCGTTGTATTGCTGTGCTTGGTGCCACACAACACTGGTCCTGCCCAAAAAAGGCTGCATGGAAAAGATCTTGCTCGAAAGGTTGGATAAGGCTTGGATCATTGCAAATAACAGGTTTTAAATATAGTGCATTTGAGAGCAAAGATAGCTTCTCAAACTATCATGCTTCCAATGTGTTTGCTCTTTTCTTTTAAACTAACAGGTTCTGTTTGTGCCATGCTCTTTCCTGGATGACACCAGTATTCGTTAATGGACCTAATTCTCTCTGTAGGCAGTTATTTCCTGTGCAGCGTGTGCAGGCTTTACCAGGTCAGGATAACAACACTTCACAGATGTGTTAAAACTTGAGTAAGGTTGAAAGCAAAGGATAATCAAGCTCGGTTTTGCCAAAAGCATCTCTTCTTAAAGATCTTTTTACGTTACATCTGGTCCAATTAAAAAAGAAAATGGAAATTTCCATTGATTTTCAAAATGATTTCTTATACTCACTTGGGAAAAAAAAAACTTTCTGAAGTGCTTTTTATCCAGGAATGGAGAAGTTGTGCCTTAGGTCTTTAATAAATATGTTCCTACTGCCATTATCTATATTAGGTCAGTTGATGGTGAGAGAGTATTAGTAGGGTAGTAGGAGTATTGCGGTTAGAGATAATTAGGCTACAAGTCCCTTCCCAAGAAACTGTTGGTTGGAGGTGGGTTTGAAGCCATGGGGAGTCAAATAAAAAGGGTAAACTGCAGCTCGTAACTTGTGTGAGACTGACCTGCTTTTCCTTAAGCATAAATAAAATTTTTATTTTAATTTAGTTATACATGGCAATGTAGTGCAAAGTATCTGTGCTGTGACCTGATCCAGAAACACTGTCCATTTTCGATCAGGGCTACTTAAGTAGCATGACTTGTGAAAGGCCAAGCTTTATCATCTTTTACTGGGGCAGTTCTTTTCTATAGGAAAGTGTTTCTTCTTGAGAACCTTTTTAAATTGCAATTTTTGAGGCAGTTGCTGATAACATTTTGTTTTGGGCTATCTCATCTTAGTACTACTTTCTTGGTTTCAAAGGTGTGGGCATAAAGATATGATGAATAACATTATTTCCTGGGATTTAGGATATTAGGAAAAGAATGCATCAACAGTTAACCAGTATCTTTAATTCAGATCTTCCACTTGAGAAAGGGGAAGAATCCCAATGTACTCTAAGCATGTCTGGTTATACCTAATGTGCTGTCTTGTAGCTGCTTCTGCTGAAGCCAGGAGTGAATTCTTCAGGTCTGTAAGGGACGTATCAAGCTACATTGTAAATGCTCCATTTCAAGTATCTGGTAGGTTACTGTATTTCTTTCCCCTTTCTTTTGAACCTGTTTCATGTCAGGTGGAATTATTGTGAACAGTTGTGGTGGTTTGGTTTCACACCAGTAGGCAGCTCAGCTTCACCGTGCTGCTCTTACTCCCCAGCTTCAGAAGCACAGGGAAAATGCAAGGGAAGAGCGACTCATGGGTTGAGACAGGGAGATTAATGTAATTTATTGCCTATCAGCGGCAGACTTGAGAAGTGAGAAACTAAAAGCAAACTAAAAACACCCCCCCCCCCCCCCCCCCCCCCCCCATCCACCTTCTTCCACCTCTTACCCCGAGCAGTGCAGGGGAATGGGGGCTGCGGTCAGTCCCCAACACTTCACCTCTGCTGCTCTATCACGGTCGCTGCCTGCCCCTGCTCCTCGCAGGGTCCTTCCCAAACTGACCCTGCGGGGGCTGCCCACAGGCAGCAGCTCTTCAAGAGCTGCTCCCACATGGCTCCGTACCACGGGGTCCATCCCCCAGGAGCAAACTGCTCCAGCACGGGTCCCCCACGGGCGGCAGCTCCCCCCAGACCCCCTGCTCCTGTGTGGGCTCCTCTCCACGGGCTGCAGCTCCGGCCCGGGGCCTGCTCCTGCGGGGGCTCTCCATGGGCCGCAGCCTCCTCCAGGCCACATCCACCTGCTCCACCGGGGGCTCCTCCACGGGCTGCAGCGTGGAGATCTGCTCCTTGTGAGACCCATGGGCTGCAGGGGGACAGCCTGCTCCACCAGGGGCCTCTCCACAGACCGCAGGGGAACTGCTGCTCCGTGTTTGGAGCACCTCCTGCCCTCCTGCTGCACTCACCTTGGGGGCTGCACGGGTGGTTCTATCTGAAACAAAACTGGGTATCTTTTATTATTTATATTAACTTATTAATTATATTATTTTATGTATTTATATTAACACATTTAGAATAGGTTAGTTATTAACATATGCAATCATTTTTATTTAATTCCTGTTATTTGGAAACATCGTGAAATGCATAAGCTTTTTTTTTTGAAAACCAACCGAGGAACTCTATAATTATTTTAAATTGTATTAAGCATGCAGTAGAGGAGAATAGAGTAGCGTATTTGATCAGAAAGCAGTCTATTCTATATTTTGGAAAACTGTATCTATTTGTTTGCTTTTATATACAAATAAAAAATACGCATCAACTTTGCCTGTGGTTTTATTCTTGGAACTCTAGTCATGATTCTCAACAGAAGTGAACTCTTGCTTACCCATCGTTCTGCCTCTTTCTTTCTTACAGATATAAGTTCAATACCTCCTTCCCCTTGGACTATTTCAGAAAGGGGAGGGAGATGCTTCCAAACACGTGGTACCTTGTGGAGAATGCTGCGATCAGCCACATACACACTACAGAGACCAGTTTCAATGCAATGATATTTTTCAAGTAGAAAAGTCAAAGCAGTTCATGGCATCATAAACCAGAACCCCAGTTCCTAAATTCAGTTCAGAATGTAATGGGAAGCTCTTCCAGCTTCCAAAAATACTATGTACTGTCCTGTGGAGTACACCATAAGGAAGGAGCTCCTCAGCACTCCACTACGTTAAACTTCAAGGTTCTCCCAAAATGTACATCAGATGATATAGAAACAAACACAAAAGTCTGAATTAAGACCAGCATGCATTCTTCTAATGATGCATAGATGTCACTGTTCTTAGACTTACTTTTTTACTACCTTTTTCTCAGAGACTCTGCAGCCAGGATGCATCCCAACCCTGTGTTTCTCCATTTTTTTTTTCAACATGCACTGGCATCAGCTTGTTTTTAACTAAACCTGCAGTTCACTAGAGCAACTTCAAGTCCTAGCCATGTTTTTTTTGTTAGTTTGTTTTTAAGTGGGAGTATCTTTTACAGTGCTGCCTGTATTAGATGGAGTAGTCCCTATAGGTCCCTGATTTAATCAGTATGTGTCGCAATTTATTCTTCCTCACTGACTCCTGTGTCCATAGTTTTACTGAGCAGTGATGGAGGTCTTGTGCAGCCTCTCACAATAGATGCTGTGGAGGGCAGGAGAAAGGGATGAAACAGGAAGCTTAAGGACCAGGAAAGCTCCTAGTAAGGACGTAGAAGGACTGTCTATCCAGTGTCATCATTCACGTATGCAACAATTTGCAGCCAAGCTACCATAGTGTTGATAGTGGTGTGCAATGGGGTCTTGAAAAGCCTAGTCAGAAGGGGATGCTTTATGGCAGCCAAAGTGAAAAGTGTAGAATGATTTCTGATGAGAGTGACAGACTTAGCTGTTGTTAGCTGCATTTGCATGATGCCTTGCCAACAGCCTCTCCTCCTACTTGCTTCCAGGAAGAGAAGATATTGTTTCATGCTGCTAATAAATATCACTTATAACAAAAATGTCTTTGCCTAGACTAGCATGGCCAGACTGCGGCTTTTCAGTTTCTTTAATGCTTGGTTATTCTTGCATGTTTAATGTTTCTCTTTGTTTCATTTACTCTTTGCTGGCAGTCTTGCTTGGGAAAGATGCCTAAATAGATCTGTTTTGTGACAAGTTGTTTCTATTTCTTATTCATCTTGTGTATGTTAAGTTTTTAAAAGGAAATTCTCTAATTTTCCTTTTTTATTTTTGTCTTTGTAGTGTATTTCCCAATAAACTAATTAGGAAGTTTTACATTATGTTCCTGAAGTAATATCATTCCTGTCGAGAATTTTGTGATCAGACAGCTCTGTAAAGCAGGGCTGTGTAATGCTTTCCACTCCCATATGTTTCCCTGCACTTTACAATTATTTCATTATCTTTCTGGTTCTGCTATACATGATTCAATTAAAATTACTCTCCTTAGATTCTTTTTCTGGATTATCTCTATATTCATTATTTCTAACAGTTCCCCTTTAAAAGTTCCCTTCCTTTTCTGATGTGTTTTGCTACTTTTGTTAATACATCGTTTATTAATTCTTTTGTTAAATGAGGCTGTGAAGTCTCTAGGGCCGTGCACAAACTCCAGTTCTTATCACAGGATGGTCTTGTCACCAGGCAGGATATGAAAGTCAGGACCTGGGGATTTCAACATTCACACCTTCATTCTGTGAAGTTCCAAGAACCGCGTGCACCTTGAGCAACCAAGAATGCTAAGAAGACCTACACCTTAATATCTTGGTTGGTACTGTATGGCTGATAACCTGTGGTCTCAGAGCATCCACTTCAGTGCTGGGAAAAGATGATGCAACCTTGCTGGAGTCAACATAGTTGAACTGATTTGTGTCAGTCATGAGCTTGGCCCCAGGTCTGACAGCATGGACTGCAGTAGCTCTGAATAAACAGTTTCCAGGGGAATGCTCTGGGAGCAGTGATTAGGCCTCTTGCATTGCATTAAGGGCATGGAAGAAAAACCTTTGGGCAAGTTTTTCCTCTAAGATGTTAACGCCTGTGGTTTCTTGTCATCACAGAATCATCTAGGTTGGAAGAGACCTCCAAGATCACCGAGTCCAACCTCTGACCTAACACTAACAAGTCCTCCACTAAACCATGTCACTAAGCTCGACATCTAAACGTCTTTTCAAGCCCTCCAGGGATGGTGACTCAACCACTTCCCTGGGCAGCCTATTCCAATGCCTAACAACCTTCTCAGTGAAGAAGTTCGTCATGTTGTGAGGATGTTACTAAGGAGAAAAAGACCAGAATCAATTGCTAAATCTTGAGATATTTGTATGAGTAAACATCTTATTTGATATAATTATTCTTAAATCTAGTGCGGTTTCAGGATCTCCAACAAAGATAGATGCAGTGACTTTAAAGTATTGAACACTCAATACATAAACCTAACAGCCTGTTAGGAAGGAGCAGAAAAGTGTGTGGTTTGTTTTTTTCTATTTGAAATAGTACTCGTTACCTTTTCCCTCTTCCCTAATGATTTTTCAAGGAAAGTAACTTTTGAAAGTTCTTTGGGTATGAACCATAGCAAATGTTTGACCTTTGATACTGTGCAGTGAACATGTAAACTTGCTATGTATTTATAGGGTTGAGTTTTCTGGCTTTTTTTTTGGGGGGGGGGGGGAGGAGGAGGCGGCTTCTCATTTTCCAAGTCTCAGGCCCATTAACCCTTGCAGGCTATGGAGAAAAATCTTAAATAAACTTACTTCAAACCTGTACTTAAAGTGCCTACTTTTCACATTTCTGCTCCATCTATTTGCACATCCCTTTTCTTTCCATGTTTACAGCTCACAGTGAGCACTTATTTTCAGCCCCGAAGGCTTCTTGGTAACTGGGACTGTTTTGCTCTCTCCCAGCTTTTTATCATCTCTTTTTTATGTGAAGTGCCTTGACAGGATTCTTTCTTGTGTAACCTGATTTGCATACTGTCAAATGCTGAGTACAGCTACTAAATGCCTTCATATCTAACTGTGGAAGAGCTTACCATTATTAGTTACTTATGCATATACAACTGATCGCAAAATGGAGCATCTACAGATGTATTGCCATGATCTGGGCCAGGAGCAATGATGTTTGTAGTTTTGAATTCAATACAGATTGATGTTGGTTGAAAATCGTATCTTTTCAGCTTTTTCATCATGCTTCATATCATAGCCTTCTTCTGAATTAGCCTGTGAAAGGAAGTGATTTTAGGTATTGCATGTTGGGTTGTCGACTAATATAATTCTGGAGCAGTAACACGGTGCACAAGCAATGACCCTGCTGACCTGAACAACTTAAAGCGCAGTCAGGGGTATACATTTCCTTTGTCAGCACGGCCCAGTTAAGAATATATGTCAATGAAGAGAGTCCCTGTGGATAACCGGGTTACTAATATACAGCATAGGCTCTGTTTTAATTAAAAAGTTGTGCTTGACTTCAGGCTCTCTGTTGTTTTATTTCTTTTAGGGATTTTTATAGTGGCCACACAATTGAAGAAATAAAAATTACTTTGTTTTAAGGACAGCTTTTCCTAAAAGCATTTGTATGCATTGGGTGCAAAAAAATGCTCAGTGATAGGTGTCATCTGTAAAAAGAGAGGCTAATATAAATTTAATTGGTCTTTTCAAAAGATTCCAGTATCTGCGTTTTGGAGGGCGGTGTAGTCTTTAGCCTAAACAGAAAGCTTTTCAGTAGTCGATTAGTTGTGTAAAAACTGACACATGCTCTTCAGAGATGAGAAATCAACTTACTTTGCAGAAAGTCAGCGAATTAAAAAAAAAATATATATATATATTTTTTTTTTTAAGTGGAATGGGGGAAGAGTAGAGGAAGAAAGCTTTTACTTTTTTTAAAAATAAAAAAATAAAAGAATGACCATGGTGAGCAACTCTGGTGAGTGTTTTTCTTAGAATTAATGTTTGCAAAGCCAATTCAAGTTTGTGTGTACTTTATCCCTGACATATGGTTCCCACATGATGATGTCACGTACAACTGAATGCCAGAAAAGTGTGAATGCTCCCAGCACCAGCTAGACTTTCAGCTGTGATTTGATTTGCAGCTTTCTGTGCGTGCACGGCTGGCCGGCTGCGTTAAAGCACGGAGCTCTGCACGAAGCTGTTGTGTTCCCCTCTTGTGGGTGCTGGTCTGTAGGAATGCATCGTAGTCACAGGAGGCTTCTGTGTTTGACATCATCTCTCCTGTTTTTCTTCCCCCAAAATGTTTGAATTGGCATGGCTGGATTTGTTTTCTCACCCTCAGTGTGAGGGAGTGACCCTCAACTCGAGGCATCTTGATGCTCTGAAAGCTTTATGTGGTTCCATGAGCGAGGGTTTCTTGTATGTTTGGGATTGCACATATCCTGTAGTTGCAAAAAGCTGTTCTGTAAACAGGCTTTGTTCCCAGCCCACTTGTTACTAGGCAGAGTTTTTTCAATCAGACTGTTTGAGGGGTGGTTCTTGCTGTGTGGTTGTATGTATGGGGTGGGGTGGGGGTGTTTGCTCTGTCCCCCCTCTGTGCGCTCTCCTGTCCCTAGCGCGTGGTCTGCTGGCGTGTTGCTATCTTTTGCTTTATGAAAAACTTCTCTTGAGTCACAAGGATTTTCCTCTTCTGTGCAAAACAATGTGTTACAGTGGTATTAGATTAAGAGTTTTTTATTATTATTATTTTGATCTACCAGTTACTGTAAACTACTAAAGGGTCCTCTTCTGCCTCAACATTGGATATGTTTGGAAGATTCCTGGATCAGAACAGACTGTAAATTTTCTGATAAGCTGTTCGGTGAAAATTGGGATCCCAGTCTGCGTATTGCTCTTTAGGGTGATGGATATCAGCAAAAGCATGGTAAAGGAATTTTCTTATAATGTTGGGTAGGGAAGATAAAGTGACTGATAGAGGTTCGTTGATGCATTCATTTTGTACTGCAATCTGTTTCTTAACGTAATACTTGATGAGGAGTGCCTTGACTTGTTTTTTGACTCAGAGGGGTATGAAATGCAGTTAGACCATCTTTTACTAACCCTCTTCGTTTACAAAGTCTTCATCAAACTCTGCTCGCAAGCAAGCGTTTGTCTTTGCCACTTCCCTTTGTGCTTTGGTGCATCTTTTCTCTCTGTGTGGAGATGGAAACTTGTGTTCGTTTGCTGTGCAGGAGGGGGAACTTCTTGTAAACCTGCACCTGGGTAGCAGCTGAGCCACATCTGTTTGCATGTGGATAAAGAACAACTTCAAGATGTTCCTCTTCTTTTTTGGCTATGTATTGAAACCTGGTGTGCAAAAATGAGTGAGCAAGTAAGTAGGTGCCTGCTTTGTGGGCTTCCTAGTAACGGTATTATTTTTCTCTTAATGCAGCCTTTTCCATTTGTGGTGGAATTTTCCTTCTGCCTTATTGCAATGTGCAAGACTGCTGTGACTTAAATATTTTATTTCTTTACTTTCTATCTTTTAAGTCTTTCAGGTAGTAAAAGCAACTTAAAATTCACAAGCACACGTGTTAAACAATGAGAGATGCTCTGGATCTTCCACAGTATGAAAATGAACATCTCTGAGATCTCTGAGTAATGGCTGTTAGGCCTCCAGATGCTGTTTGTCCCTTGTGCATCCCAGTTGCGTTATCCGGAGGGAGCACTGCACACGTGCAGCACGTGGTCCAGGAGCAGCATCTTCCAAAAGCTGCTGAGAGCCCCACCGCGGAACTGGACTCCCAGCCCCGTCCTCTCCCTGGCTTTTGTGTGCTGGGGTAATTACTGTGATTGTTCAATCCCTGCTGAATGCCTCCCAGAGAAGAAATGAGAGGGCTTTTCAGCTGCAAATACTCTGTGACTGGTATTTTCCTACAAGCCAGACACCTAAGAAATTAGTCACAGGCTTACACAAGAGAGCTGTGGGTATTTTTTGCAGTGACCTAATACATACAAGGCTTTTTTTTTTTTGACTGAAGCAGAAATAAATGCTGTTAAATAAGTCAGAAAGTTATTAAGTGTTAAGCCATATGAGGAACAGTTTATGATTTTTTCAGATATATTTTTGCCTATCGTTCTCTTTACCCTTGGGTGGTCTCGTCCCACACTACATTCTGTTACTTCAATTTCTTATTTTCCAGTTCTTAAACAAAAAGATGAATAGTGGTGGATGGCAAAAAAAATTGTTGAAACTGTCTTTGAAATATGACATGCAATTCTACCCCATAGTCAGGGAGCCATTTCATGTGATGAAAATTACTAGTGAGTTAATAGCTTAAATTTTAATAATTTGGAAACCACTGTTACCTAGTCAGTTAATAGGAATTTCTTCATCGTACTTGGAACATCTGTAGCTTTGGTTGCTGGTCTACCTAAAACACCTCTGCCTAAACAACAGGTAGCAGTAAAAGAACAGCTTTTCTCCTTGCTTAAAAATAAAGACACTAAAATGTAATGATGTAGATCACTGTGTTTGTATGCAGAAGATCATTTTCTTAAAGTGATTTATATTTTGAACTACTTTTTTGGCACTTTCTAGTATTTTCAGACTTTACCTAGCCATTACATAGTTTGTCAGCATAACGGAGCTATTTTTTCTATTCACAAATCTTGATTTTATTACAAGTAAAGACTACTATGTATTCATTTTTTTGATGTCTGCATCTATCATCTATAATTTAACAGTTTTGTAAGACTGGACACTACCTACTTTTAATCGGTGGCGGTAGTTGTGTCGTGTACAACTACCACATTTTACTAGCAGAGTGCAGAAAAGTGATGTGACTTTCTTGAAGTTGCATGAGAAATCAGTGGCAGAGATGAGATTACATCTTGGATCTTGTATTTATAAGGGTATGTGTATAAATATATATTTACATGTATTTATATATTTTTTTATATATGCAAGTGCAGAACATCATTTTTTTACTTTATTGTAGGGTATAGAGCAATATTACTCTCCAGAACTGCAACTGCAGAGTGAATAAAAACTGCGTTTCTCTAATTGCTTCCTGGAAAAATGACTAGCCTGGTTCCTGGGTGATACTCGCACATGGTTTTCTGGCAATCTCAGGTGGTGTAGCATGTCACCAAAGAAGTCTACGGACAGCACCAGTCCTTTGCTACAGTCATGGGGAATTGCTGTGCTGGTATTATGGCATTTGCAAATTCATGAGTCTCAGCTGATGTTACTGTGCGTAGCATGCAGCTTTTGGGCTCGTTGAGTTCAGTGACAGGTTTCAGTGCTTGTGAATTGTGTTTAAACTCTCACCTGTTTTTGTGGGCAGCAGAAGCTGCAGAGTTCACCACCCCACGCACGTTAGCATGCTGCTTTTGCTATCACTCCTTCTGGTGCCTGAATTTCTTTGTCTGAACTGAGGCATTGTCCTGGTGCCATCTGTGACTCGTGTGGCCGCTTCCACAAGTGTTCTCCTTTCTTCCTCTTTGCCATAGTGTTATCAGCTTTGTGTAGTGTGGCTTGCCTGCTTGTCACCCTGTCACCGTTGCCTCGCTCAGTGGCAGTGCAGTTGCTGGATGGTGAATCTGTCACCCCACAACAACAGCTGCGCAAGCAAACAAGTCGGCGTTGCTACTAATCAATAGCTTTGTGCAGCCGCGGCATTAAAACGCACCGCAACATGTGCAGCCTGTCTGCTTCTTTGTCCCGTGGCGTAGCCAGATCAGCTGCTTTGCAGCGAAGAGGATGTGATTGCCATGCAGCACGCCTTCACCTCCTTCAGCGCACTTCGCTGCTGCTCTTTGTGCGCTGTCTGGCTGCTCCCTGGCACATCTGCTGCGCGCCCCATCTGCTCTCTGTGAGTGGCGCGCGCGGTGCTGACGAGCGGCATTCAAGTAGTACGCTGTTCTTCTGGAGGCGGCAGAAAACAATAATTTGTATTATTAGTGGCGTGTCATTAATACTCCCCGCTTCTAACAAGCCAGGCAAAGCAAATAATGTGGTATGTTGGCTTGCAAACTTGCCAGCGAGTTTTTGTTTCAAAATCCTGTGTGCACAAGTGAGCTTCTCGCGCTGCTCCGCTCATCTCAAGCAATCAGTGCTGTTACCTGGTCTTGTTGCTTGCAACGTTTCTAAGTCCTAGTGTGTTTTGGGAGTAGTGTTTTACTGTTTTCCTTAAATAAAGGAATAAATCTGGATTTTTTTCCTACCTATTATTCTTTCAAGGAAAAAATACATTGACAGATTCTCAACAAAAATCTAATTGTAAAGACAGAATGAATTTAAAGTCAAAATGGCCTTTGCTTTATGCCTGTCTGTTGGATTGTAATAGCAGTGCAACTAACCCTACAGAACGTCTTTGTGACGTGTGGTCGCTTCTGGCAGGATTTTGCCTTGCGATGATCCCTCTGTCAAACTGAACAATGACAGCGGGAGTTCTCTGTGCGTGAAGAAAGATGAAGATGCATAGCATGGGCACGTGTAGGCAGTGCAATTGTTTTATCTGTAGAATCGACTTACATATCATCACCTCTAGCTTTGGGTCAAGGATTTGTGCAGATGCGTGATCACAAGTGTACTTACTAATCAGAAAGTGGACATCTTTGCCAGCCACGTTAACCGTCTTGTGTAGTGATTCCGCATTTACTGTGCTTATTGCATTGAAGATGACACAACTCTTGTGGAATTGATGCTGGGAATTGCAGCATGAAGCCACGATGAGAATTTTATCAGTGCATTCGTCTATAATTTGGAATTCATTTAAGCAAACACTAGGTGTCCAAAGTGTGACAAAAATGGGCAGTGTTTTACAGAGCCAGCTAAAAGGATTTGTGGTGTGCCTTTACGCACTGCATGCATACTGGGAGAGAATTGATTCATTCTGACAGTGTGTTTCATGGTCTTGTAATTCTTTTCCTTTAGTAACTCCCTGCTTACTCAAAATGTCACAAAGGAAAAACTAAAGGCTGGAAGCCTGAGTCAAAGGAAGGAGTGAGGTTAGGGAAGGCTTTAAGGAGGAGAAAATGTAGAACAACTTTCTGTCAGCAAGCAGGACTGGCATCACGAACACCTGTTCAGGGTCCATGCTTCAGTCCTGTGCTTGATGGGAGCTGCAATTTCTGTCACTCATGGTAACTGCTTGCAAAAGCCATTGTTACAGGGTGGCTGCACTGTCTGTGTTCCAGCAGTTGACTCCCCCCTTTTCCTCCCCCCTTTTCCTCCCCCCTTTTCCTCCCCCTTGAGCATTTTAAGGCAGCATATTTTATCATCACACCACAAAGATCATAAATCTAACAGTGTCTCCAGTGAGTTGCAGGAGTTAAAAATGGATTAGGACTACCTGAGAGAGTCTTTTATGCTGCAAAATATCTTTTATGCTGCAAAATATCGTGCATGGGATCTGTAAAATAAAGTATATTATCGCATGGCTCATCTTTGATTAGCAGTGATTAGTGGTATTAGTTCTGTGCATTAATTTTTATAATGGTGCTTTCCAGATCAGGAAGTTCAAAGCTTACCAGGTCAGTATGTCAGCACTTGAAAAATTGTTAGGGAATTTAGCAAATAGACCAGGGTGGAAGGGATGATGACAGCAGTTTATCACTTTTGCAAAGCCCTGTTACATTGGCAACAGTGTGTAACAGATAGGTGAACTACTCCTGCAAAGATCTGCCAGGAGTTAAGGAGTTCAAGGCATCCTCTAAGAGCTTGCTAATGTAGCTACACTTGAGTAGCATGCCATATCACCATCAGGCACTTAAAACTGCGTCTGCTGGGTTTTATTTTAAACTGTTCCCTGGTGAATTAATTGGGTGGGATTCCTACCCCTACCAGCCTTTTCAGTGTGCATTGTCAGTAGGCTCCAGTAGCACTGCATAGATGCTCCAGAATGAGAACAGTAATGCTAGGGAAACGGGATGATCGGTGGGGATAGCTAATCTAAGAATGAAGCCTTTGTGTGTACCCTAGAAAAATGTCTGTGAGAAGTTTTCTGTGATTTCCTTTAACGCTCAGCTCTGAAGGCTATCAGTCATATCTAGGCATTTCACTAAAGTACTCAGGCAGTAATAAGCCTTTCCTTTGCAAAACACGTCCATGGTTGGAAAAGCCTGTATGCAGATATTCTCAGTAATACAAGGATGCTTTTGTGTGAGGAGGAATTACAGTCAAGTTGTGCAAATAGTATTGATACATGATTTTTGCAAGAATCTTCCTAAAATATCTGGTAAATTCATAGCTTTTTTTCCTTTGTGCTTGAACTCAGCTATTACTACTTAAGTCCTGCAAGTCTGAGCAGTGAAAGTTCTGTTACAGGTGACCTGTAAATAAAGTTCTCCTACAGCAGGATGCAGATGAAGATGGCAGCTGCATAACAAAGGAATTTACTGCTGGCTGCTAAAGGCGAGAAGTGAAAAGAATGGCAGGCAATGTAAACCTAACTACTGGACATGTTTCATCTCACCAGATACTTGCAGTAGATATCAGGTCCACACTCGCCTTACATAAAAGGAACCCACCTCTTCATCCCATAAATAGCACATGTCGCTCATTTCTGATATTGACAGGAGCTGGTTATTGAAACAGAACAGATCTGCCAGTGAGCCTAATAATAAGAAATAATAAAACTGGAGGAAATGAAGTGATGCTAATGGAAAGCAGAAGACCTAAACTAGGTCCCCAAAGATACAGAGAGTCTTTCTCTGCATTGTACCCTGTTACCCTTTCTGGTTTGTTTACTTTGGGAGCCTGTGAGCTGACACACACTATAGCCTTGTGTAGGTAAGAGGGAGCTGCTCTCCGTCCTTTTGTGGGCTTTCTGGGGTGCTGCTGTCAAGGGACAAGTAGGTGCAGAGTGAGAGGAGCTCTTGTGGTCCTGGTCAGTTCCAGGGAACAGGGTTTCACAGGGGAACTTATTTGTTGTGTTGACTTGATCCTTGAATTCTGCATAGCAGAGATTTGCTCATTCCAGTATCAATACTTGTGCTAATCTGGTGTTTTTTTTGTTTTTCTCTCTGTCCCTCCTTATTTAGATGAGATATCTGTGGAGCAGCGAAATTTTTCCTTTTTCTCAATGGCCTCAAAGGTGCACCAAAGCATATCAGGCAGCAGGACACAAATGGCCTTAGCGAAAAGTACTTTGGAGTCCCAAGAAAGTAATTTCCTTCAAACAGTTTTATCATCAGTTACCACTCCCCTTGATGTGACTTCATTTAACCAAGAAGAAACGATCAGGATTTCAGAATGGAGAAGTATGCCATCGGTAGATGTCTCCGTAACAAGCAATGAGGCATTCTTAAGTGACAATGAATTTATTAGCTCATTTCCAAAGGCACAGTGGACTCCTCCACTGAAGTCTTCTGCAGTTTTACCAGATCATCAGTCTAATACAGTAGAGCCACCAAGAGAAGTATTAGAAACTCTGTTGCTAACACCTTCATTATCTGTCTTTTTTATACCATACGAAATCTTGAAAACAGCACAGCAAAAGACTCCGCTAAGTGCTGTCCCTAGTCCCAGTAACACTCTCACAGAACTGAAGCCTTTTGTACCAGATAGTGAAATTCTAAGTTCAAGCAGAGACTTGCTGTTGCACCCTCCAAATACAGATGTTTATTTCACTCCCATTCCTTTAGAGGAGGTGGGTGAGGTGTGGGAAAACGTAAACAGAAGTTTAACGTCTCTGCTTTCTGAGGCAACTTCACGAGAGCCACCTGTCCATCTCCAGTTGCTGGATAGAGATAGCCATGTTGCAGCAGATGCTACAGCACAAAGTATAGACCCAAATGGTGACAATTACACTGATGTGAGTAGCTGGGCAACAGAAGTACTCGGTGTAAGGACCTACCCTGCTCCAAGCAGTCCCTGGGCCACACCTGCTGCTGCAGCAGCCAGTGCTGAGCCCAGTTTGTTTGCAATCAGTCTTCCACTTGCACCTTTCCCTGGTCACTCAGCTGTCGTTTCTGCTAACGCTGGCACGGTTCTTAATGCCAGCTTGTTTACACACCACTTCTCCAGTACAGCACCAAATTTGCCTGCTGGTTCAGAAATACCAAGTCAACCTGAGCTTGTTAGTGAGCTCATAAGCCCAGTGCCTTTCACGAGATCATACAGTTCTTGTTTATACTGTGACTCGGTTTCACTTCTGCCAGAGGCAGGCTTTGCTCCAGAACATGATGTGGGCTCAGGTGATTACATTGAAACCATGTCAGTCCAAGCCTCTGAAGTACAAGGAGTAACTCCATTTACAACTATAATTACCGATCAGTATGAGTTCGATGAGCCTACACCTGAGATTTTTGATACTTCTTTTCCATCAAGACCAGTTGTTTCATTTTCTTCAAGATTTGCAGAGATCCCTGATTCAAGTGTGTTTTTATCAAGCACTGTGGGCACTGCCATTGATGACAGAATACCTATGAGTTCTCCTTCCTACCATCATCTTCCTGGAGAGATGTCACTGGACATCTCTGTTGCCCAGTTTTCCCTCTCTGCTATGGAAACTGTTTCACCGCCACCAAGCACTGGTGCAGAACGTCCTGCTGCCACCACTGTTCTCTCTGAAACTGCGGTCACCCCGAGTGAGCTGGTAGTGTCTTCTGCAGTCAGTCACACAACTTTTCTGGACTCACCAGAACTTAGGCCATCAGAATCAGGATTTTTGCTTGACAAGACATCTACAAGGGAAGAACCATCTTTAACAGTTTCAGATTTTTTGTCCAATCTTTTATCAACACCATTTCTGATTGAACCTAGCTACTCGTTTTTGTCGTCAGCCATGCTACACTCTTACTCTGTCGTGCAGAGTGATTTATCAACACTCTTACCTCAGACCTTGTTGACTGGGACATCAGTACTTTATGAGGACGTTTCCAGCTGGGACTTAGCTACTGCTGTCAGCTCTACCAGTAACATTGAGGTTTCTCTGTTCTCTCTCGGACAAGCACCATACTTCTACTCAAATGCATCCTCTACTCCAGGTCCACACGTTCCTGAAATAATGCCATCATCAGGTTTGCATTCTGACTCATCTGTGTTTCTGGAAGCACCATCAGTATTGGTAGCGGGATCCGAAGTTGTGATTACCTCAGCTGTTACAGGAGCTACCTCTCAGTTAGAGCCTTCGCCCTCCTCCTTCCAGCCTGTGGTTCCCACCCTGGTGCTGCCTGCTTCCGACACCGAGCCTGTTAACAGCAGTGTCCTGCTCGACGAGACGAGTCTGATCTCTCTGTTTACTCCCTTTCCAACAACTCCTGTCTTAAATGTGTCTTCATCTCTGCTCTCAACTGTTCTGGCTTCTGATGAGGATACTGGTGCTACAGTTAACGCCACGCTGCTTTTAACATCCCACAGCGAGGGCAGCGCCCACCCCACAGCACTTGTGACTGCAGGCCCTGACAGCCTGATGCCGCGTGTCGATGCCAGCAGCGTCGCTCCCTCTCCTACACAATCTCCATCTGTGATCACATCGCTCGTTCCCACACCATTTCCTCCGACTTCTCACCCTGCCACGGGGTATGATGTTCCAGCGGGAACTGGCAGTACCAACACATCGGCTGCTCCTGGCACTGTCCCCAAAACTGCTGCCGCTAGCACCCCGAGCAGCCGCGCCACGCCTGCTGCGGGCAGCAGCCCCGGCACCTTCTCCTCCCCTCCTCTGCTCACCATCTTCTCCTCCCCTCCTCTGCCCACCACCACCGCTCGGCCCAGAGCCACGGTCCTGACCTCTGCCGCCAGCACCACCAGGCAGCCCTATGTCTGCGACATCGCGGTCCCCGATGCTTACCTTGTCACTGCCGGTGAGAGATCGCCCGCATTTTGATTCTGTTTTTGGAAACCACTGTATTGTGAGCCCTTAGTTAGGCTGTGGGGGTTGAATTAGCTGCTTGACTATTTCAGAGAAATATAGTGTCAAATTTAGACAGCTGTAAAACCACGGGTCTATCACTTTTTCTTGAAAAGAGCAGAATTCAGTTGTACAGAGTTCACTATGCTAGTGAATTACATAGACATTACACAGTGAATGAAACTGCCTTTTAAAGTTGCTGATACGTATATACAAGTACATATATTTGAGGCTGCTTTATCACTTGATTGGTGGAAAATGAACAATATTCTGTTAATGTTCTGCCAAATGTTCTAAGTTTCTCCTTAAAATTGATGCTGTTGTTTGCATAAGGTCCACATGAGGTAATATTTTAATATGAAAGAAAAAATTTGACTTCAAAAATATTTTGGGCTTTGTTACCATTTTTATCATTTTACTGTCCTAGCTTATGTTTATATTTTCCCTCCTCATATACTTATTAGGTTTGGTGTGGTTTTAACCAGAAAAAGCGACGTTAGTGTTTTTCAGAACCAATTGTCTCAGCATCTGGTTTTGTTTTTTTTGGTGTTTTCCCACCTCCTTGGCTTTTTTAACAAGGCACTACCTACCAGAGAACTAACCCAGGGCAGCTGTAGAAATGCTGCCTGCTCTGTGGTAGTCAACACGTTTTGTCCTTAAGCTTTGCTGTAATATGGAAAGCAAAATGAGAATAATCTCATTCTCCAGATATGAAGGTGAGCTGACTCTGCTGGTAAGGACGAAGATTTATTTCCACCTGTAATTTGAGTAGTTTTGTAGCCGAGTTACTGATGAGAAGTCAATGCAGACTGACAACGTGACACTTGTCAGTTGTCTCCTTGACCATAGTGAGTCTCAAGCAGACGTAAGATCCATAGGGGCGTGGGGTTTTTGAAGCAGTTTCTTACTTGGTGGATATCCCTTTCAGCAATCAATGTTATGTTTGTTTACTTTTATTTAAGCGAAAAGTAGATGCATATTTTCTGTGGCTTTTTCCTGACCATATCTGCATTCCACGCACTGCCTACAAAACTTGAGCTGCGTTATGACAGCAAGCTCATTGTGGTGTGTGGATCAGACCGAATGTGCTGCGAGTTCCAGATCCTATTTGAACGCCTGAGTGGCTCTTAAGAAGATTGCTTGACTAGAATACTAAAGACAATAGATATGGACAAAAATGAGAGAAAATAAACCTGGAGTTCCTTAAGTCACTTTTTAGGATGCAGTCACAACTTTCCCTGTTTCCTTGCTATTGTCTTATCCATTTGACACAGTTGATCTCACTGTCCGCTTTTTCATGCGTTACACAATTGAAAAATGCAGTTTTGAATAAAACCTAAGAGATGAAGCTAAAGTATATTTACTGACTGACATTAATTTCCAGTGCTGGCCCGAAGAGCTGTTCTACAAAATGTCAGTGAATCCATCAGAGAAGTGCTCAGAGTTCAGTTCAGGCGATCAGTAGAGCTAGAGGTAAGTGGTACGAAGTGTGTACAAGTGCTATTTGATCACTCTAACACAATAGTGGTTTAAGTTCACAGGCTAAAACAGTGATTTAAGAACAATGTATATGATGCTAAAGCACGGAAAGGCTTATTCCAACTTAAATGTTAACTTTTTTAAAATGTATGACTTTTATTTTATTTTTTACTTTTAGAATGTAATTGATTTTCTAGGGTTGATCTTTCTTGTTTTTGTCATAGCTGATCAAGCAGTGCCCTGCCACTATTGCACACCTGCTCTGACTGGTGAAGTGAAAGTGAGCTGAAAAACTTCTACTCTTCTAAAATATCTGTTACAGAGTGTTGTTTCTCTTGCTAGCTGATTATATGCTTAGTGCCTTAAACAAAGTAAGCCATTCTCCACCATCTTGTGCCATTTTATCTTGCAAGTGAGGTCATCAGCACTTACATGGAAAGTGGTGGAATTCCAAATGCAGGATTTGTCAGGAAAGGCAGGATGAAAAAAAATCAGGTGTGCAATGATAAGATGTTATTTTTTAAGTCTTCAAGTAGGTGTGACTGGATTTCTTCCCCTCCTCTCCTTCCCCCACTCACATGGTAAAAGAATTTGTGCTTTAAAAAAAAAAATCCTCTCCGCTGGTGTTCAAGGAGTTATCTTTGAACAATATTTCAGTGTTGTTCCCTAACTTCGAAGTGAGTATCCACTGAGTTGAAGCTTAATACTCTATCCATCCACTTCTTCCTCAAACCCTCTGTCTGAGAGGAAAATGATCGTAGAGGTGTTTTGGGGTTACATTTGTTGTGTAATCAGGTAATTCAATATTGGGGATAAAATGGAATGTTTCAATGGAATTGTGGGTGTAGGTTGCAGCTTCAGCTACACTTGCAGTATGTCATTTCTGTGTTCATTTCGTTGTGATAGCCCAGCACCAAGGCAGTACCTCATTTCTAGTGTGGTTCCAGCTTAATTTTCTTACTTTTTTTTGAGTCTCTGATTTCACTTTCACGATAAAGTTAACTCATGTGCCACCTTGAATGTTAAACGTAAGTTGAATATCTTCATGCACAGAAGCCCTTGATGGCGGTGCCTTTTCCTGCTTGCTGATCTGTATGGGAAAATGGTCTTTTGACAGCTCCTGCCACAACCACTGCACTCAATAATTAAACAGCTCTTGTCTGTTGTTTGAGAACATGCCTGTCTCCTACTCAGTCAAGATAAATGTGTGACAAATTTCTGCCAAGCTTCAGCCACAGTGAGCTGCCCCTATAGATTATGTTTAGTTTTGTTCCTTTTAGCAATACCTGCCCATAAGCTTTTAAGGATTTTTGCAAATTAAATATTTTTATTCTGGATGGTGAATTTATACCTTCGGATTGTGCAAACTGACATAATCAAGTAGAAGTCAAAAGCTCATGATGATGAAGCTACAGTGATTTTCAGTGACCTTATATGCCTTGGTAATATGGAAGTGCTTACTGTCACAATAGTAATGCCAGTAATACAAAACATATTGCTAAATATCTGAAGGCTGAGTAGAGCAAACATTTGATATCTTTCTTCTTTATATTTTTACCCTTTAGTCTTTCATTTCATGCCCACTATGGTCTTGCAGAGCTCTCAACTGTGTGTTTAGGCTCTAAGGCTGCTTTCTGGCAACTGCTTTTATACATAATGCAGTTAGTCCAGCTTCATTCTTTGCAAATTCTATTTTATCAAAAGGAGAAAACATCTCCATGGAGTCACTTATGCTTATTTTATGCTAGAATGCTGCTATCATATGACTTCTCTTTGTGATGCCTTGGATATGGGTATTTTTGCACTAAAAATAATGTCTTCAACTCTAACAGTAAAATACTAACCAAACGGTTATTTTAAATAAGGAGCTGTCTATGTCAGCATGTTTAATGGTGACGTAATGCAAAATTTTACACAGAATTGTCTTATATTACTGAACTAAATTAATCAAGCAGACCTGACTCTTGTTAGTCAAGAGTACCCAGGAACTGAGTTGTACGTTTGCAAGTTACGGTGAAGCAGTGCACTTACTTAAGCTGCTTTTTTACTATGGCTTTTATGACAGCTCCCAGATGTTGTTCCCTTGTTGTGATGTAATGCACAGTAAATCAGGAGACAGTCTTGTTAAATTTAACTTGGTAGTAACGTGTGCTTTAAAAATAAAATCCATGGCAACGATGGATATAACTGCTACTCACTTTAAATATAATCCAAGTTTAATACTGAAAGGAGAATTACTTTTTTCCCCAACTTTTTCAGTTGAAACTTTGGGCTCTGGTTCTTTATTATTTCTAACATTCTGAGCTGATGAAGTAGGAAAAAAGTGAGGCAGGCTTGAATCCTGTCTAATGAAAAAACTTTTTTACAATTTTCTTCTTAGCAAAGTGAGAATAACTGAAAATTTTAAAATTCTCTCTTTCGAGTTGGTTTCAATGCATTGCATCTGCAGAAGAATAAGACCCTATTGTTTGCCTGTTCTTTGAACCAGAGCAATTTTTTGTCAACTCTCTCTAATGTAAATCTTAGGACACTTGGGTAAGATTTGTTAGACAATCTTCAGTTGACTTTAGCTTTGTTGCACTAGGGCAAGAGGAAAAAAAAGTATTGGCGGTGACTTGCTGTAAGGACCCTGGTGCCATTAAGTTCATACAAACAGAAAAAAGCTTTTTGTCGGCCTCATTTTTGTTAGGGATTTTTATCATGCAGTGTAATGTATGCCACAGTCACTTTGTTGCTGCATTTAATCTGGGGTTTTGGACCTATCCTCAACCTATAGGTTTCTGTAATCCAAAATCTGTAAACCTCTGCCTTAAAAGTAAGGAAACAAGTTCACTGTCTGGCAGTTAAATACTTTTTTCAAAGATGCCACCTTGTGGATTTGCACTGGCTTCTGTAACATTCATTGCTACTCGCTGCTGCTGAAATTGTGGCTGTTACCATTTAGATGTGTGAAAATGGTGGGAGAATTGTTGCCTTAGGATCCTAATGTGTGTAGGGGCAGAATCTGTTTCATTTTTAAGACCTGTGAGCCTTTGTAGCCCATCTTTGTGAAGTTAAATGCTCCCTGCAGACTCATTACAGAATGCTTAATAAGGTGGTGATGAGGAAATCCTTTTTTTATGTCTTCTGCCAGATGTTTGCACAGCATAATACAGTGGTATGTAGGCATGGATTAGATAGTACCAAAGGTGCATCTAATCAAATAGTTTAGCTGACAGTAATCTATAGCAAATGCCTAGAGAAAGTAAAAGAGAGAGAGTAAGCAAGCAGTGATGTTTTCCCAAAATACTTTTCTAGCCTCTAATAAACTGGGACTTAAAAACTTGCCATACGAGATGCATGTCTTGTCAGATTGGCTTTGAATGAGAGAGGCTGTATCCTCGAAACAGCAGGGTTGGATTAGCTGGTTTAGGAGAAGAAATGGCTGAACTTGAGAAGGTGCAATGGTTTGTACTGAAGCTTTCTGCTTTTGCTGGTGACTCAGTTGTGCATGTTGAGTTTTGAGTGCTTCTCCAGATTCATGGCTCAAGGTATTAAGGTAAGAAATCTGTGCTTATTTAATGTAAGAAATTGTACTTGCTTACTTGAATAGGTAGTGCTCTAAAACTGGGGTGCTTCAGCTAGCTAGTTTGGTAGCATCTCACTGTCCTGGCAGTAGAAGTGAAACCTCCAAGAGAGGGTTGGCTGACTGGCTGGGTTTGGGAACCATTAGAGCTGTGCCAAGAGGAGCTGTTCTCATTTGTGAAGCTAGAGTTGAGCTGTGCTCATCTATCCTAGATAACTTTCCAAACTTCTCTGTGAATTACCTTGTAAACAGCATCATGGTAACATGGCTGTATTACTTCTGGTGTCTGAATTAAGTTGTAGAGATGTAGCTTAAGACAAAGCTGCAATATCTCAAGCAGAAATAGCTATTGCTTTCACCTACAGTAGTTCTAATCTACCTACTTTAAAATTACACTTAAAAACTATTTTATGTTTCCATTCTTGTGGCATTACTTTCACCCAAAAAGGAGCACAAAAGGGAGGCATGAGTGTTAGCTGTTAAGATGAAGAAGTCGATGCAAAATTTCAGAGGAGTCTCTGGGTAGGTTGCTCATACTGCGTCTGTGGTGCACTGGAACAGGTCAGAGGTGTAGGGAGCTGAGCTGGTTATCAGAGGCTTGCTTTCTTGTCTGAAATACCTAACTATAGTCCACGACAATAGTACTGCAGAGAGGCTGTTCTAGGCCTCTCTTCTTCAGTGTATATGGTTTTAGAAATCACCAGAAAATTGTCAGTAAGATCTTTAATTCTCTCTCTTCTTTTTCTTGCTTTTAAGCGGTGTCTTGTGCAAGTAATGGTAACTTTTCATATGTCTTACCCATTATAACTGCTGTTTTTCATTTGACAAACTGAAGCTGCAGAGATCATTTCATCCTGAGATAAAAGGATAAAATTTCAGATAAGAAAAGCTCAAAAGAGCTGTGCATATTACTCATATCAAACAAATTTGAATTCTCTGGGTCTAAATCCATTTATAAAAGCAGGATGCTGCATATATTTGTGGCCTAAGAGGAGGGAAGAAATAATGAGCAAGACAGTTTTTTGTTGTTGTTGTTTTTTCTTCTGCTACTTAGGTAGTTTCTTTTGGTGAAGATCTCTCTGAAATACATGGTGTTTCTAGAGGACAGGAAAGGGCTGCTTACTGTCTCATCTAAACACCAATTATCGTTATGGTGCACTATTGCAGAAATACCAGTAAGGAGCATGGAATGACACTTTAAGTAGCACTGTGCTTTTCCATAAGGCTCATCGTGAAGTTGAGCATATCTCAAAAATCCCTTCACTGGTGCAAAGCCTGCAAGATGCCAGCATCTATTCATTTAAGAGGTGCACATTTATCAGAGCATTTGCATCTCTGGTTTAGATTATTTATTTGTGAGGCCATTGTGTTGGATATCTCAAAATACTGTAGTGTGACTGCCTAGGGCAAATTAAACAAACCATGAAGTAAAACAAATAGAAAAAAAATAATGCTGGGGAAATCAGAGTCCTTGATATTGAGATAGTTTCTCTTAAGGAGAGAAGGCATCGCAATGTGTTTAAATAAATAAAAGCCTTCAGCTTGTTTTTACTTAGGTGACAGAATAATAATGTGTAAAAGCATCTGCCTGGAAACATTTGCCTAGATTCATATTTAACTTTCAATTTCATTTCTTTTACATGATGACTAAAGCTCCTCGGGGTTTTTGAGAAGTCTCAATGTCAGGAGATGAATTGGAGGAGGAAAACTGTAATTGAGGTAACTGCATTGAAGAAAGCAAATGGGGAGGAGCATTCTCCAGAATACTTGTGTGTGAGAATTATATCCATAAAACACAGCTTATACGTATTTTGTTTCTCACGTCACATGTGAATGTTGCAGGATGCATTTGCTCTGCAGCACAAGCCTGAAGTGCAGAAGCTCTGCAAATGGTTCAGTAAGTAGGTAGCAATTTGTATGGGAACTCTTACGTACTGCTGGGGAATGCAGACGAGGTGGAGTGCCACTGTGCTGTGATGTGATATATGGAGAAGTGCTGAGGTAGGTGTGTTGCACTGGAGACTTTCCAGTAGGTGCTCTTAGCACAGGGTAAGTGCCTTTCTGATGCACTGGAGCAGAGGCTGCGAGGCACAGCGCTGTCAGAGTGTGTGTGTTTCTATCTCTGTAAAATAAAGATTGCATTTTCTTACATGTTGAGGTCTAAGCTTTGAAATGTCCAGGACTCTATAGATCTAAAGTGTTGTTGCAAAATTTCACGTTGAAGATTTTTTTTTTTTTTTGTAGGTTTATAAAATTTCCCCGAAATATGCTTTCTTGGTGACATCAGGTCCTTTTGTTTACACGGCGATAGCTGTCATAAATGTGCTTGTGAACAGCAGTCTTCTTCGTGGTGAGAGCCCCCTGATCCTCTCGCTGCATCCTTCTTTCACCATGCCCGATAACAGATTCCAGGTTCAGACAGGTGAGTTCTTCCTGACGCAAAGAGGAGGAGGCGTAGCTTCATACTAATTCACACTTCTTCACTTGCGGAGAGTTGTGATAAGTACGTGAGATCAAATAAAAACCCTGTGTTCCACTGCTCTGAGCATTCACTCTTGGCTGTTAAAGAAGTACTTGCTGTAAATAATTTGTAGACAATTAATCCTGTAATTTCATGATTTTTTTCAGGAAAGTTTTCTTAGTGAATTGCAAAATATGTATGCTCTTTTCCTTGCTTCGTATTTCAGTTGATGGTTCACTACTGAAACAAGTGAAAGGAGTTAGCATTCCTTGTATTGCTTTAAGTGTTAAGAGTATTCTCATGTTGCACAGCGGGTCTATTTTCAGTGGCCCCTTGCCTGTCAGTAGCCTGATCTCCACTTCTCTTGTAGCATTTTACAAAGATGAGAAGACCAAAGCTTGTGGGAAACACTTGTAAAATCACAGTGCAGCTACTTTGTAATGCTTGACTCACGTTTTGGATTATGTTTACCTTAAATTACGCTTTTTAGAATTTTCAGTGTAGGAGAATCAGTGAGCAAAAGGATTGCTCATATAGCATTCAGCTTTCCATGGCTGCTGTATGGCAGCAGTCCATGAATGCTAATATTCTAAAGTAACATATTAACCATGTAATGGTGTTTGACTGGGTAATGAGACAGTAACAGGAATTGAGTATATGGGCAGTAGAGTATGTGGATGTCAAACATAGCTGCTTTTATTCAGGTGTGTTTCATGTGCCGTTTCTTCTGTGTTAATATCTGAATTGTGAAGCATCAGTTCTCTTGTGTGCGTGACATCTTTTTCCACTGCTTGGCATGGTTAAACAGACGATAACTGTATCTTCTTGTCTTGATCTTTGTATAATATTACTATTGGGATCTGTGACCTAATGATAGCATTTCTTTGGGTAAGAATATATCAGGAAATGTGCAGATAGCTGTGTGCATAGCTAGGGGTCTGTATGCCTGCACTCTTTCTTTCCTGTGCTCATTCTTTCTTTCCTGTGAAAGATTTTAAGCTGTATCTATATAGATTTAAAAGATTGGCTGCTAATTGGTTATTTTGAAAGTGTTAGACTGATACTGATGTGTACGAGTGGATCCAGTGTGTGGTCTTTTAGATAAGCTAAATATTAAGTTTCAGTCTACAAAGAAATTTGTTACTATTTTCCTTGAGATTTTCATTGAACTGTTGGGGTAACTGAGGATTTCAGTGTGGCTGATTCAGTGCTCCAGTCCTTTAGCAAGCTTGTATGCAGCAAAGGTCTTTCAGTATACAGGAGGAAACAGTGGGTATTCTGTCAGTAGTATCGTTTGGTAATCTAATTACTGCTGCAACAGATACTAGTAAGTAGAGAATTTACTGCACCTGTGCAAAATGTATTTCTACTGTGTTTCTACCCAGGTTTTCATTGAATATGTCCTGAATTCCATGAAAAAGTGCTAGCCCTATGGAGTGAGGATTCTCTTGCTCATGTTGTTCTCTCTCATGGAAGTACTTGTCTGTAGGAATAATGTGTACCCTTTGCCTTCAGTGCTTCAGTTTGTGCCTCGAAATGTGGATATTGGGTTCTGCGACTTCAGCCAGCGCATTGAAAAGGGGCTGACAATGGCATTCATGGAGGTGAGCAAACAACACCAGGAGTTCTACAACTTCACTGTGCAGGTAAGAAGAAAAATGCTTTGTATCGTTGCCTTTTTCTCCTCACTTCCAGTTGTCCTGTTTAACACAGCTGGTAAAATGAGTTAGGTGTCCTCAGACTACGACTTGCTATCTAGATCATGTAGAACAGTGAGGCTTTGTCATAAAGTCATTTTTTTCCCTGCAAAATAATTTGGGTCCATATATCACTCTCTTTTCAAGGTTATTGAAAAGAAGATCCAAGAAGATCATGACGCATATCAAGAAGTATTAGTGAATATAATAGGAATATAAACAGGCTTATACTTTCACATAAAGGCTGCCCCAACCCTGATCAAACTCATTCTCATTGGATTTTATTATTACAGGATAGGGTGTGGTCAGTATGTTTTTGTTGGAAGACACCTTTCAGGTCTTGTTGCCACTCAGGGGATCCTATTAGGAAATACCGAAACACACACTGACTGTCATTATATGAGCAAACATGCTAGTTGCTTCTGAGTTCTATAAATACTTATATGTACATGATGCCACTGTCTGTGGCAGCTGCTACTGGAACTTCATATGTGAAATGTATTGAGTATGTGCTGGGTACTGAATCGTGGCAGAGCTTAAAACTCCCTGGATAGTCAATAGAATCATAGAATCTTTAAGGTTGGAAAAGGCTTCCAAGATCATCTCGTCCAACCATTCCCATATGACCAATATCACCCATTAAACCATGTCCCTAAGTCCCCACTAGCCTTTCCTTAAACACACCCAGGGACAGGGACTCTACTACCTCTGTGGGCAGCCTTCAACTTATGAGACTAACTCCCTCTTCTCTCTGAATTCTTAATTTTTTCTAGCTTTGTTGTAATACTAAAGTTAGTATTAAAAAAAAAAGTGCTATTTAATGGGCACCATAAATGCCTGTCAGTGCTACCATAAAATGGTCATAGCAGTAAATATGATATAAACTTCATAGTACATGAAGTACTATGTAGTACATATAGTAAAGTGCATAGATATGTACTCAAAACTGTACAGCTGAGTGAAGCAATATAGATAGAATATGGATAGAACGAAGACAGAATATGCAAAACAACTTCTTGGCGTATCAACTTAGCAAACTTTCTTTTTAAATAGTTTATTACTGCTTGGAAGAGGTTTGTCTGTATATACATAGTTGCTCTGTACGTAGGTGGCAGAGTGAGACTTCTAACAGTTGTAGGATCTGGGTATGCATGATGCAGTAGGTTTTGACCAAGAGCCATTTTCATACTATGTCTTTGTCATGGTGTTTTCCTGTCTGTTCCATACAGTTTGGTATTCATCTGGCATTTTTTCCATCATTTTCTGAATGATAGCTTTCAGATCATTGTGGATTATGAATGACCTCAAAGGATAATCCTTAAAAAGAAAATGCATGTGTAACTTTGCCTCTTCGAGACTCAGTATGCCGAAGCAATCTGGAATTGATGTTCCTCTGCTTTGATATAAAATACTTTCCCCTCACATTAGGAAAAAAAAAAAATCTGTCAAGGAACAAATAGATATGCCAGTGATTTGATTTTGCTGACAGTGTTCCAATCTTGTCTTTTCAGATACTGAATATAACTCTGAGTAGGCCCGGGGCTGCATTTCGTCAGGGCCCCGTGAGCATCATTTTTGCCATCCGAGATAGATATGGTTTTCTAAATGGGTCCGAAGTCAGTGAGCAGTTAAGAAACTTGTCCGTGGTGGAATTCAGCTTCTATCTGGGTTTTCCTGTGCAGCAAATTGCTGAACGTGAGTACTTGTTGCCAAAACTGCAAAATACATTTTTTTTTTAGTAATTTTTCCCCTACTATGTAAAATTAATTTTGTTCATAAGTGATAATGCATCTTTAAGTACCTGACTTGTATCATAAATTCTGCTGGGCAAGTCTGTACCTCTCTGCTCACGTAGCGTGTGTCAGCGTTACAGCAACTTGTTGCTTTTGTCATCATTCTTTCCTTCTGCACTGGACCAGTTGTGCTGAACCTGGCATCATTTTCCCTGGTCTTAGTCTAGATACTTTAGAACAAACAAACAACAAAAAGATAGTCACTTTGATCAATACTTCTGTGCAGTATGTCTTTATTATGTCTACGATGCCTTTGCTGCCCGTTATCAGTGTTTACTACCTTGGGCTCTGTCCTGTGCTCAACTGTGACTGACTTCTAGAAGGCATGGGATAGTGTCAGCATAAGTTTATATTTGCCCATGTAGTCAGTAGCAATGCTTTTTTAAGTAGTCATGTATCTTTTAAGGTATTTTAAGTATCTTACTCACTTTCTGTGTACTACTTGCATTGCAAGTCACTTTTTCCAGTCCATGGTCATTCTAAACTTAGATTAATGGGAACTGCCTGCAAAGCAGTTTCCTTGATGTTCATTCTTGACAGCTTATGTTTGGTTAGATTTTGCAGGTGACCTCAGTCTCATAAATATGCCAAGTATCTCAGTTCAACAATAATCCTTGTACACTAGTGGATTGTTCATTACAACAATGACTCATGAGTGTAAGTCAGATCATGAGAGAACAGTACTGCCTTTCCTGGTGGAACCCATTCATGTTAATCTAGTCCATTAATTCCCAGTTTCTCCTATCTCATTGTACTTTCCAATGCAGATTTTTAATCACCTGAGTTACTTCTTGTGGGCTATACAGGTGCATAGCACCTGACACAGTGATTCCGTCTATACAGTCAAATGTCTGATGGAAAATCAGGCCTAGTGGTAGGTGTTGTTCATTGTGCAGCTGTACAGTAGTATGTCAATGAAGACAGAGCAAAGAGAATGATTGTCACCGAAAGTTGTGCTGTGCAGCACCTTTAAATCTATATACAGTGACTGTACAAGATAATTTCCCAGTGACTAGAAGTAGTATTCATTTTTTTAATCTTTTGTTTTAATTTTGAGGGATTTTGATCCCTCTGTTCTCATAACCAATTAAAAATGTAGCAGGTGTTGTATTAACCTTCTCATTTCCTTTTAATAATTCTGTTCTCACTTGGTCTCACATAGACTGTACCTTTGTAGTGGTAGCGGTATTTAAATGAGCCAGGACCAAAAGCCTTGAGAATTCTTGTCCATAGCATTTCCTTGTCCCTTGTGAGGCCACAGAAGTTCTCAGATTGTGGGCTGTGATCTTTGTCTCTCACTGAATTCAAAATAAATGTTCTTCTTGCCATGATTGCTTGAAAGACGTTTCTCTTCACTATGCATGGATTTTTTTTCACCTTTGCCCTTGAGTTTATTACTTTTAGTCTCTTGGGAATTATTTTTAGCGTCTTGACATTTTTTTCCCTGTGAAGTACACACATCTGATCCTACAATTTTTACTTATGTCCACGTATTCTGGAGAGATGTTTGTAGTGTAGTGAATTTGCAGGTTGCCCCTTGCTGAGAATCCCATCTTCCAGATTGTGTGATGGTGGTGCAGTGCAATTAGATGATAACAGAATTTCTACCAAGGTCAATATATCCTGAAAGACAAGACTGGCCATAGGGGAAAAACATTGCTATTAAACATGCATGTGTGCTGCTCTTTTCCCCCCTCCACCCCTAATGGTATTTAAGAAATGTAAAGCTAATTTATGTAGTGCTCAGACCAGGAACTCCTCCCATGTTATTTGCATGCTTGTAGTGCCTAGCCATTGGGACTGATTCCTGGCCAATGCCAGTGGAGCTCTGTGACAGCATGTCACTAGAGCAACTCTTATTTAATTATAGATTTAGCCCACTGCAGGACAGCTCATTAAGATTTGCACTTCTCTGGTTTGGTCTCAGTAGTGCCTCAGTGTGTTTGGTTTCAGTGTTGTGGAACACCAGATGTGGTGCCATTTGGTAAGTCAGCAAAGTGAGAATGCAGCTTCTCAGCTTGTTCAGAGCTATGGGTCTGTCTGTCAGCAAGCAATAATGGACGTAGTTCATACACTTCTGTAAGCGAGGCATCCTCACTCAGTTACTTTTAGCTGTTTCCCCTTTTTTTTTTTCACTGTTACTGTGGCTGTGTTTTGAGCCAAATCATTTTAGATCTTCAGAGCCAGAAATCACGTCCAGAGGCTCAGCAGTGTTGGGCAGATCTGTTCTGAGACATCTTATTCAGCAGTCTGCTTGAGGATGACCAACAGCCAGATTCTCAGAGCTACTTTGGCAGTGAGGTGCCTAAATGCTTTGATTTTCTATGCTCTGTTCTCATGTTTTCCTTTAGTCTGCAGAGCAGTTGTAGCAGGCAAGGTGTTGTGAAGATCATCCTTTGACGGATAGCTACTTTGCTCTGTGCAAATTATTTGCAACCCTCTGCTTTTCAACATGATTTGGGGGGGAGTTTTGGAAGGTATATTTATATGTAAATGTGAAATATTCCTTACCATACGGTTCTATGGTGTTTGTGCCTTGACTACCAGGCCTGGTAGCAGTTATATGCTTGGTGGTGACCCCCCCTTAGGGCTCTGTATATCATCTGACAAGTTTTATAGCCTGCACCTGAAGAAAAAGAACTGATCTGTAGGTGAGCTGAGCTGTCAGAGGGTTCACACTGATTCATACGAAGGACAAGCTGCTTGTGTAATATCACTGTGACTCAGCATCGTTAAGTGAAGTGAGATCTTGCTTTTGCTATCCCAAATATGAGCTTTGTTTGAAGGAATGTATTTGCTCCCTGCTTCCTGTTCACTTCATATAGCCTTTTGCACGCAGTTCTTTCATTGGGTTTTTCACATAATTGATATATACTGCTTATACTTTAAAGTGTGTGGGTTGTCCCTGTGCAATACATGATTAACAGCAGGAATTCTTAGTCTTTTTTTTTCTTGTTGCACTCATCAAAGTAAGTTTCTACAGTACAAGTCGTCTGTTTGACAGAATGGACTGTTCTGTGCAGGAATAGGGCTGTTGGAGTGGCCAGGCCTGGAAACTTCCAGACTTGTTTTTTTGCCGCACAGACTTCTAGGTGACTTCAGCAACATGCTATGTTCAAATGTCCAGTTTACGTTGTTCTGCCTGCTAATTTTGCATTGTCCACCTTACATCTCACATTTCAGATTGCAAACTCATTTGGTTACATGGTTGTGAACTACATGTCAGCAGAAAGAAAACCATGTTTAGTCACAGTTCCTAGGTGCTAATGTTTTTTTTTAAACAACAAAACAACAACAACAAAAAAAAACACGTAGAAAGGAATATGTTTAGTATGTCTTTATGGCTGTAAGATTTCTCTGAGGACATGCGAAGGCTAACACTGGACTACATGAGGAATATTGGCCTTTGTGAGCCTACCCCAAATATATTGCTTTTTTTATTAGGGCTTTAAATAGAGAGAGTTGCCTTGGGACTGTTTTTCAGTGCCATAACTAGCACTTTGATGGGTGGCATCTATTTCAGATACCTTGGAGATGTTGCAAGGCCAATAGGATAAGATGAAATAATATGATACAGTCCAAGGACTGCAGATTTTTTGGTAGTTTTTCTCAGAGTGGATTTTGGATCAGATTTTTAACAAATAGTGTTTTAATACATACTGTACCCCAGTGTTTCCATGGAATCTTAATTTTTGGGTGATGTCTTCTCATACTAAATATAAATACTTCATTCCTTCCATGCTTTCTCTTACTGTTCCTCCATTTATCATAAATAAGAACAATCAATGTGGTACCAGTTCTAGCATGCATAGTTCCATGTCTTCATGTAAGATCAGACGTATCCTTATCAGAATACCTGGCAAAGGCCATGTTAGTGGAGTCATGTACTTCAGATTGCTGTCGAGAGACTTCTAGGTGGCTAGGTGGCCCTTTGCTTTTTCAGTCAGCATCAAATCAACACTGTTACATGGTGTGGTACTTGAGGACTGCGTGACAGAATCTTCTCATGGGGATAGTGTATACTTCATTAATGCATCGATAGTCATTAGCAGACCAGCCGCAATCTAACTAGCAATTGCATTTTGTCTGTGCTGGTTTTAAACAGTAGTTCCAGGAGGATTAGGAATATTGCAACTATGATCATGCTGCATTGCTGAGACTCCAGCTGAGCTCAGGACCAGGCCACACGTCTTAGTGAGACACTGGAGTGGCCTGTGACATATAAGGGCTGGAACCTGTACTTTAGAGCTTTGGAGCATTGTCTGAGTTGCAGAAGTGTCCTTCATTTCATGCATTCTTTGTCAGGTTTTAGAACGCAGCCTTAGCTGCCAGTGATCGTGGCACATCCTCCTTTTCAATTTCAAGATTTTCTGCTCGTCAGTTTATTTTTAAATTTCATTAATTCCGTGAAAAGTTTAAGTGAATAGTCATCCAGTAATTTGCATGAATTAAATCATTTTCAAGTACTAATTAGCAAAAGCGTGAAGAGCGCATTAAGTATTGAGGCAAAGCATGATTTTGGTTTAAAAGAAGAAAAAATCTGCAACTGTTAGCAGTTCAAAGTTTTGTGGCAATTGGAAGGTTTTTGATTTTCTTCTCTTTCCATGCTTTGGAAAACACAGATCCAGTTTTGTTTATGCTTTTCTGTTCAGGTTGTATTTCTAAACTGAAGTGAACAATTGCATGACCGGAGCAAATAGAACTCCAATCTATAACCTACGCTCAGAAGAATCATGTAGCAGTATACCAAAAATAAATGTGTTAAATTAAATGGACTGCAGGGTGCTATTTGCGTGTCCGAGTTTTGGAAATTTGATGCACCCTGGTCAGCGTATGGAGTACTGATGTTCATGTTCAGAATAAAGAACCATATTCTTATACCATTCTGAACAGTAAGTCACAATGTACCTCCCAGGTGGTTCTCTTGAAGCTAGTGGTATTATTATTGTTGAAATAAAGGTGCAAATAACCACATTTTCACTTTTTTTCCACAAGACTATCCATAAATCTGTGGAAATAAAAGATAGTGTAAGTAGTAATTCCTTTGCTTTTATGTTAGCAAAAAATTGGTAAGCTTTTTAAGGGGCAAAGAATTGGGTTTTAGGTATGCTGACAGAAGTCAGCTACTGTACAAATCATGTCACAATTAAATTAGAAAACATGATTTTCTACATGTCTAAAACATGCAGTAGTGGCAAACTGTCTCTGGAACTGAAGACTGGACAGCTTTGTTCTAAATTGGTTTAGCATGTACCAGTTCATTCTTTCTATCCATGAAACAGTTTAAAAATTAACCTTTGTGTATGCTTAGCAAACTGCATCTGGATTAAATATTTTGAGAAAGTTACGACCCTTCCTCTTTTGTATTGCCATAGTAAAGCTTAAGACTTCCCTTGAGGAAACTGTTGGCCCAGCCCCCATCTTCACTTGTTTCCCAACATGTCTTTACTGCTCTCCAGTGGAAACCTTGGGAAAAGTCTTATTCCTATTGAAATCAGTGGAAATTGACTTAATTCGCTTCATTGGGGCAAGGATTTCACTCTAGAGCATGGCTTTATACAGGAAGCTTGGGGCCATCAGGCCAAACACATAATCCATTAGATTTGTCCACAGCAGTGCTTCTACATGTGTTTCTTTGTGATTTTTGTAAAATAATTTACCAAGGTGATATATTTTAAATATTTCCATCTGCATGAGTCTGGAACACAAATCAAATCTATTCAATTTTATTCTTTGCATTTAATATTTCCATGTAGTTTCTGTCTCATAGGAAGTCATGTTTTCGTTCTCAGACACTCATGGATTGCTTCACTGCAGTTTGAGCAGAAGTCTTATCCTGCATTTAGCTCAGTAAGAAACAGAATTCACAGGGAGCTTTACTTTTAAGTTTCTAGGAGCAATGACCTCAGTACAGCAGCTTGAAATCTTTCAGGTAATAAATCTGACTGCTTCAGTTAGCACAGACTTCAGTTGTTCAGAGACGAACCGGGGGAGTGTATGTTCACAGCACTTGCCTTACCACTGCGTCTGCACGGCCTCAGGAGTTGTAATACATCTGTGTAAATAAGATGCTCACTGACAGTATAAAGTACGAAGTGCTTTCTTTTTTTTGTGTGTATGTTGTTGAGAGTACTGTTCTAACGGATGTTTTTCCTCCATTCTATTTTTCCCTCAGCCTTTCATTATCCTAAGCTTAATGTTTCGCAGTTAATGAAATCTTCCTGGGTGAGAACAGGTACGTACAGTGTATGTCAGTAAGTAAGCGCGCAACTATTTTTGTTAGAAGGGTAACTAGCCTAGATAAATATCAATACCCTGGGGGTGCTGCGTGTTTGTAGGGTGGTAATGTGCCTAAGCTGAATAAATTCTAAAACCGAAGGCCTGGTGACCTGGGACATCTGGGAAATGTAATTCCTGGGTCTAGAATGAACTATTGCAATTTCTTGATAATGTACATTAAAATTTTTGTCTATAAGGCAGTTCATTCTTAGCAAGACAACTTATGCTGTCAGGCATAAAGTATCTACTCTGCATGCTTTCAATATCCTACATTGATTTTCAGATTTTTTTTTTCATTTTAGGTGGAAATAAGAACTTTCTTTCTGTGTAGCACTTTGTACCAAAACATGCCAGGAATAAAACAGAATAAAAATAGTTATGTTCTGAGTATGGGAAACGGCTTCGTCAAATTTCATTGATCTCTTCTGATTAATTCACAGTAGATCCCTCCCACCCTAGTCTGTTGGATGTTTTATTCTGCAATGAGCAGATATTGTTAAGCTGTCACTTGTAGATGCTCAAAGGCTATTGAGCTTGCTTGCAAGCACAGTAGATCCCACCTGCTTCTTCAACACAGAAAGGCTGAATGGTAACCAGGCTATGCCTAATAACCTTGCTGTTACAGTGCTGATGCCTCACTGGATACACTTCTGTCTTCCCACAGCCTTTCCGTCCATAGTTTACCAGTAGTATAGACATACTTTTTGTTTTTTTCAGGTATCCCTGTCTCCTCTCACTAGTTACCAGCGTACTTCTAAGCAGGAAACCAAATTGCAGCTTAACCTCTGAAGCCCACATAGTTTGTTTTACTGAAGAATTTCAAATTGTGTTCAGTAACAGGAGAGAATCTACCTGTGTGTATTGCACAACCAACGTCATCCTCTTAGGTGTTTGTTGGCTTTTTTTCAGTCAGTTTGGTCAAGATACCCTCACCCTCTCCTGTTCTATCTGTTTTTATCTGTTTTTGTTGGAAGTTTCCTTAGATCCTGGAGTAAAAAAAAAAGGTTCTTCCAGCTCCTAAATAACATATGCACATCCTCCACACGCTTTTTTTTGTCCCTAAAATTCCTGGCTATGAGGTTTTAAAGCCAGTGTCGGCACCTTTCTTTGATACAAAGGGATTTTTTTTGTAATCCCAGTTCTTGCAGGCATCCTGGGAAAAGCTAGTACACTTTGGCTGTGTCAGTCCTTTAAGTATGTATATTGTATTTTAAGGGCAAAATCATTCTATATTAATGGCTTTTTTCATTATTTGATAGCTGCTTCTAGACAGATGGTATGACTCAAGACAAAGGAAAATGATAGAATTTCTGCACACTAAAGATGAGGGTTTTTTAATACTCAGTTACCAAGATATATGTGCATGGGTATTCTAAAGTATCCCAGTAGTCATAAAACATTGGGAGATGCAGTGTTCTCTGTAGCTGTACTCTTGGTTGTAGAATACAGTTCATGCTATTAAGAAGAACTAACTGATACTCAAATTCAATACACAGGCAAGAATGTTCTTCTTGCTGTATATAATATCCCTAAGCCACTGTCTGTTTATTTTGACTTTGATTTTGAGATGCTTCATTAGTGATTGAATTTAGCAGACATGCTGTTGATCTCTGTGAAAAATCATGAAAATATTTCCTTTTTTTCTGACATATGCAGTGAAAAATTTTAAATGGAAAATGTGGTTTTTGTATTTTGTTTAATAATTTAAACAAAATTGTATTTAATTGATTTTATCTAATCAAATTGCTTTTTATTAAGCACCACACTTAAGTAAGCAAACATGAAAAACTTTACTGAAAAAGGGATCTTTTAAAAAATAAACCATTATAATGGAGGGCCTCAGGAATGAAAACTGGATTATTTTGCTAATGTCAGTGGCGAGTCAGTGTACTATCCTTTAAGGTTTTTTAATTGGATTGTTCAGATGACTGTCACTCCATTAACTCTATTTTACTTTTTCTGGATGCCATCATGTTGGCAAAGGTCCACAGTTTTTTGGTGTTTCCTGCGTGTTGTTCCTCAGGTATTCATCTTAGCATCAGTTGCCTTAGTGACCTGGAGTACCTGGGGTTAGGGAGTGAAGTTGGTGGGGCTACTAACTATTTTTTTGTGTGTGCGCTTTAATTGGCATACTTGGTACTCTTGATTTTATCTAGGGAAGATGTGCTTGGAAAACACAGGTTCATTCACGTGCTCTTATTTTTTAACCTTGATTCTGAACCCTTGCCCTGCCCATTTCCAACTGTGTCTCACTTTCAAACACAAAATTTTGATTGAAAGTAGTTGCTGCAAGCAATTTAGCTGAATTTTCTCTTTTGGTTGTTTTTGAATAATTCATTGGATGTTCATATGTTTGTTTTTTCAAAATCTAAATTTTCTTCAACATTCTGTGTCTGCCTAGACTCTCTGAGATTCCAAAAGTGCCCTCTGTCCTTTTTTTTTTTTCAATTTATTTCTTTTAACTTTTCCTGATACAAAGCCTTCCTTTCTAATGTGTAACCACTAGCTTAACTTCCCAGTATTCCCCCAAGAATACTGCTGCTCTTGAATTGTCCATGAGATGTCACAGAGTGACTCAACGCTTGTAACTGAAGTTGCAGAAAAGACACTGAAAACTTTTACTAATTCATTTGTGTTCTTGGGTTACTTTTTCTGCAATGTAGTTCTCTTGGGTGTCGTCGACCAGCGAATTCAGGAGGAAGTATTTCAGGCTGAGATGGAGCGGAAGCTAGCTCACCTGTTAAACGAGGCTTTGGCCAGAGGGCGGATATGGAGACGAGCCAGTTTTGCAGGCAGCAACATTGTGCAGGTATTAAGAGCTCAAAGTCAGAGAAGAAATAAAGGGGAATAAATTATTCAATAAGTTCATAATACCTAGATTTTGAGTTGAGAAAAGATAACTCAAAAGCATGTATCACATTTGACTAGTTTAGCTAGTTGATGATGCTTGTGTTTTGTACTTGAAATGTGGTTCTTCTGGCTAACTGGTTGTCTTTTAAACTAAAAATAACAAATGGAAACAGCTGAGTATTTTAAGTGTCTATTAAAAAAATTAATGACTTTTTAAAAACCACATCGCAAATGATTTTATCAACATCCTATTCAAAAAAACAGCTATCTTGTCTGACTTGTATGAGATGCCTTGGAAGAATGAGATAGAATGGTCATCTGAGTCAAAAAGGTACTTTGGTGGAACAGCTGCTTCACAGCTCTCTATAGTGTTTTGGTGACAGTGTAGAGATATGAAATAGAATCATATGCTGCTTGATGCAGCAGTAGAGCAGTATATTCTGACTCTTAACTCCCTAGTCATCATAGGTCACTCCTGTGATCAGGAGTGGCTTTTAAGTAAGATCGATAAATTACATCAAATTTTGTACGTGTGACAGCTTCTGAAGACCTGTGCTTCACTATAGTTTTGTCTCAGGTGGAATTATTTACATAATGTCCATGAAGGCTTGGATATTTAATTTTAATTTATAAATCCTCACATGTTCTTCTAGTCATTTCAAAAAGCTGAAAACCATTTTTTAAGAATAATGTTCTTAAAAATTCCTTTTTCTAGCTAAGTCAATAGCAGTTCGTTTATCTCACAGATGGCCCTTCTTGTAGTTCAAACCTATTATTTTTACTTAACCTTCCAGTTTTTGCTAGCACTTAAATTTTCGGATATTGGGATTTTCTTTCTTTTGTTTTTCTGTCTTGGAAACATCTGTTTCAGTAATTGATTTTACTTTTTTTTCTTTAATGCAGCTTTGAATTGCTGTAAATAGATGTCTTTTATTCCCAACACCTCTTATTGCACTTTGTTCTTTATGTCTCAGTCCTCCCTTTGCATATAAAATAAACACATAATCCTTATGTTGCTAGCAAAGATACCATAGCCTATAAAATGTGTACATGTAGATTATGGTTTTACTATTTTAGATAATAAAGCTCAAAGTCATTTGTATTTTTTCCTGCGCGAGATTCCAAGCAGGTCCTTTCTAGCTAAAGAATAGTATTTTGGAAAATAGTGTTTTTCTAATAACTTTGTATTACTTACTGGGATATGAGAGAACTCTGCAGCTCATGTCCCAAGCAGCAATGCTGCTCATTTATGCTACTTAATTAGTGTGAAGAGTCTGCAAATTGCTGTCTTCGGCAGTGGAGGATTCTCTTAGTTCTGTTCAGCGCACCCTACCATCCCACACAACACAAGGCTGTTCCAGGTGCTTACAGGCAATACTGGTCGATACGGTTAGCAACGTAATACGGGAGGTGTGGAAGAGAAGAAGGCTGAAGGAGAGTGGATGATACGCTTGCAGCGTGTGATCCTCACTGCTAGGTATCTGTGATCAGTGAGGTGCTTTCCTGCATGAATCTTGGTAGGTACTGTCAGGTATCACAGCTGCTTGTTTGCATGCATTCACAGAATATTTAGGTGTATGGTAGGTAAGACAGCCTTAGAGGCTGTTGGTTTATGGTATCTCAAGTAGACTTTATTAAACATAAATTGCATTAATTACCTGATGCTTAACGCTCCCTTAGAGTTGATTATTTATATTTTGTCTCTGAGGCCAACTTCCTAACTCCTAGAAAATGAACAAACTTTTTTCTGTGTCATCTGGTTTTGACTAAGTCATTTGCTGGTGCCCTAAGGAGACATACAGGGAAGAATCCCATTCAGACACAACCAGCCTTAGAAATTTGTTCATAAGAGTTTGGCCATGTGCTTTTAGGTGAGTCTTTGTGCCCTGTGGCTGGATCTTCCAGAGCACCTACTTTTACCTGTGTGCAAATAAATGAAAAAAAATGTTCTTTGTATTTTTCTTCTCTGCAGTATTTCCTTGCATTAGTGAAGGTATCTGGTGACTTCCCACAGCTTCATCAGTTATGTCTGAGTATTTCAGTAATCCTACTGTTTCTTCTCTCCCCCACACCCAGCTCTCAGAGCCATGTTCTAACCTGGGTACTCTGCATAGAGAAGCTCAAATACTTCGATGATTACTGCAGCAGAGAACATGCATGCTGAAATGGCATTTCTGTAGAAAACAAAACAGGTTGGCTAAGGTTTGGCTCATATAATGCAGATAGATAATTAAGGAATAGTTCTGCCTTAATATTAAATTCTTTAGGAAGTAACGATCTTTTCACCAGGATTACTTTGTGTATTCAAAGGCCCAGCCAAACAAGTTACTAGCTTTTTCTTTATGCTAGGACTGGAGCAACCGAGTTTCATGTGTGCAGCGGTGCTGTAAACTTGGCCTGTAATTGCTGCAGCTCTAGAGATAGGAACCTGGAGTCTGAGCCCAGGGAAGACTTTCATGCTTACAGCAGGTTTCATAGGCAGTGTCCTGACCACATCAATATTCCTGTGATGTGAGGATAGTTATGCAGAGCTGCTCTCATGTTGACCTTTTCTAGGACCAGTGTAATAGAAATGTCAGCATCACACCTGGTGCAAAGACACGTGCAGTTGGAGTGAGGCACCTGCTGGTGGTCTCCTGAGTGAAGGATTGCTTTCAAGAGTGCTTCCCTGTCAGTTGAGGGTCTGGTCCATAGCCACTCGCAATAAACCTTTTAGTTTTACTGCTGCTCATTCTATTACTCATAGCCAAGTTTTTAAGCTGTGTATGAAGTGTGTTGTTTATATGCGTGTTTGAGTCTTCAGGGGCAGCTATTTATGTTCCTTGTGTTTTGTATTGAGATTTTCCCATCTCTGTTTCTTGCTCACCAAACAGTGACTGCTCTATTAGTAGGCCACAACGAAGAGAAAATTAGAACAGAAGCTGCCAGTAACACCAAAGCGTTGGTTACTTCTATTAGCAAGACGTGCATATATCCACAGAAGACTAGACACGTTTCACTTGTGTTGAGCCCCTGTAGATCTGAGATTTTCCTGAGGTGAAAGATATTTATAGTGTATTGAAATGTGACATTTCTAAGCTCTATTAGAAAATCAAGATTGTGGGTCAAAAGGTGAAGCAATTATTTGCAAATGTTACTGCAGGCATGTAAGTTTCCTTTCATATACTAAGAAAATAGAATTGATACTTTGTGAGGTTTAGATTTCATTTCTAAAGGTGTTAGGATCTAAGAATGTTAAAAATTACTCTTTAAATCTAGACACTTTGAATAAGAGCTTTGGTCTACCTAGGGTGCTCAGATAGCATCTTTTCCTCTCCTCTGTGCTATTAACAGGTGGCACTCCAGGCTAAAAAATGCCTATAACCATCTCTAAGAAAAACCTTTGAAGCCTCGTGGTTGACTGTTTTACATGAGATAGTTCCCGTGACTTTTTATAATGTTCATATTATTGTTTTACAGAGCATGTCATATATATTTTTGACATGTATCTGCTGTTTCTGCACATGCTTAATGCTGTTTGTGTTGCACCCACACAGACTAAGCCACATGATACGTTTTGTGAATAGTTCATCATTTCTCATTAAATTCTTGTGGAAATAGTGGGTTTAATAGTAGTTTAAAAATATGCTAGAAGCTAATACAAAAATAATTTTCCTTCATTGCGGTGTGCTTGTTCCCTTGAACCTAAAAGAAAGCAAAAAGGTGATCCTAGTAAGTGACAAAACGAACGATGTTCTAATTTAAAGAAAAGAGCAGGGTAGATGACACTACAGTCATAACGTGCATGAGAGAATAGTATCTGTGAGGGGAGGTAATGACTGAATTGAGTTTTTCATTAAAGCAGGGGTTCATTCCCTTGCTTTTCTGCTAACAGCATACATCTCTCCCGAGTGCATAACCTGGGTGAAGGCCAAGTCTCTGCGTGAGACTTCAGGTGCAGAGCCTGTGGGAACTGCTGCCCGACCTCGTGGTTGGAGCAGCTTCACCTCACATTGGCCACCCGGTGCAGCAGTGGGTGGCTGGCCAGAGCCCTGCAGCAGCAGTGGGAGCCCCGGCACCTCACCACAGCATTTTGTCTCCACTGGTTTCTAGTGGAGCACCGTCAGGTTCCCTGCAGTCTGCTCACATCTGTGTTTCGTCAAACCAATTGATGGGCCAGCAAAGCCTCCACAGAAGGCAGCAGAGGAGCGGTCCTTAGGCCTGCAGTCCATGTCCTGGTCCCCTCAGCTCACTCACTGGTCTCCCTGGCACGGTGTGACAAGGGTCCAAGGGCCCATGTGCCAAACTGGGTGAGTGCTTGATGTGGTGGCACACAGCCCTGCCAGAGCACTTGAGGACCATGCTGGCAGCCAGTGAGCTGCATCGATGTTTCCTGCCTTTGCCGGTTTGTGCAAGGGCTTTCTCAGACGCAGAGCCACATGCACATGAGGCTTGATTCACATGTTTTATGTAGCCTCATCTCCCGAACCCTTCAGGCCACAGTACAGCTTAAGTGCCTGTATGCTAAAATACTGGTTTTTAATAAAGTAGAAAGCAGAACAATTTTTGATTATATTTTTTTTCCTAAGGGATGAGGGTAGTGAAAAATGGAAAATCATCCTAGTGCATATGTTTTGGAGTTTTTGAGGGTGTGTTTGCTTATTCCTCAGTAACACTTCTGCCTTCAAACCCCTGAATAAGCTCACCCAGGGACTCCTTCCCTGTGAATGGGTTTATGGCTGGGAGATCTCAGGCTGACTGATGCTCTGCACATGCCTCGTGAGTTTGTCCAACACCTGGATTTCCCCTGCTTTCATTTATGAACTAGACCTGGTTGCCAAGGCAACTCTCTTCACTGACCTATGATAGTCTCTTGAAGACATTTTTTAAATTAAATTTACTGACACCTGAACACAATTAAGTTTCTGCTCTCTGGAGGTTAAATGCACATCTAGTATCAAGAAAGATGAAATCATTTCTGTACACAGAAGTTGAACGAATTAGTCTTTTCTTTTTTTCTTTTTTAATTTTCTGCCTTCTCTGTATTGAAATTCTTGCATCTCATCTCTCCTTATGTCTTTCCTCACTGCCAAAGTATAAACGTAAAGTGCTTCCTTCCTCGCACATGGGCTGCATTTCTACATGCCTGGAAAATACCACTTCTGTCTCTGCATGCATTCTTAGTGCTCTCAAGGAGAGAGACCACTATTAAATATGAGACAAAAACAATCTGAAGCTGTACAGAGAATACAATTTGGAGGAAAATGGCACAAAACTTATTACAAAAGCTGTGTAAAACTTATTACACAGAAGCTGTGTAAAAAATGGGTGCAATGGCTGTGTATCTTGATTTTTAAAATAGATTTAAAAATAGTTCGGATCTAGTGTGACAGTTTGTGTTACAGCAAACTTAGAGGTCTGTTAAAAAAAAAAACACAGAGGGTTAGTGAATCAACAAGACAGATCAGAAAACTGAAGTGCTGATACTGTCGCAGTTCCCGAGTTTGCATGCAAGTTGAGCTGTCGCATAGCCACCTCAACAATACCCTGTTCAGCCATCAGCTCTCTGAGAACAGAACTCTGTAGCCATCTCCACATGGATTTGAAATTCAGTCTGCACCTTTCTGTAGTATGATGTGAGCACTCATTAAGAACCGCATATTCAGAATGAATTCTTTCAGAGGAAACGTATCTGAAAACAGTGAGTTTTGTTCATTTGCACCAGCCAGCACTTCCCTCTGTTGAATTTCTTGTTCATTCCCATGTTCTCTATACTGTGCCAAAATACCTCCAGATGGTTCTCCTTCCTATCCTGTTGGATTCCTCTCACCCTTCCCTACTCCTCAATATGGAGAGGAGTATTAAAATTGTTTTATTTTGGTTGTGGCAACTTGCACAATGGGATCTGTCTTCCTCCCCCTCTGTTCTTTGTAAAGGCAACTGTGGAGGAGTTCCTTTCTGAACTCATTCAGCCAGAGTTTCTGACAGTTACTCTGTGTGTACAACACACATACAGTAAGTGTTGTACTTCTTGAACACTCCACAATGCCACAAAATCTATGATAATTCAATTTAAGAATCTTCTACACTTCTGTGATTCTGTAGGTTTGCGTGTGTCACAAAGAAGCTTCCTAAAATTAAAATGAGAACCCATTGACTAATAACAAGCAGCCTTTCAGTTCCCTTGCTGTCTGTGTGAGGTATGTGCTAGTTAGGAAGTGCTCATCCATGCTGAAAGCAGATACTGCTTAATACTCCATACTGTTCTGTGCATTAAGGCCAGACTGTGGTGAAGGCAGCCCAGCTGAAGTAGAAATACGAAGCTGTGGGCATTTGTTAACTCATGATGTATCTGGGTTCTGTGAATCCAGATTTGACCTTAGAGCTGCTGAATATGTGTACTAACAAACCATATTTATTGATACCCTTGTGTTACCTTCAGTCAGGGATTGGTAGAAGTGTGAATAGCATTCAGGATGAGAAAACGGTATTGGTTAATGGGTTAGCAGGTCTTGCTGTATCTCATAAAATTGTTCATTTCTCTGCTCTATTTTTGGGTATTCTGTAACTTATGCCAAATGTGACTAATGCTGAACATTGTTCTTTGATTTCAGTTGATTTGGCCTAGAAAACTTATATGACAGTTACGTTTTTTTGCTTTGGGTTTTGTTTTTATTATACTTAATATTGCCATTCCTGGGAGATGCTTTTATAGGACATGTTGAGCTGATGTCCCCCAAAGACAAGAATATCATTCCGATTGAACTAAAGCATTGCACTGCTTCCCTTCAACAAGATTTTTTTGTTAGAAACAAGGAAAGAAAAAAAAAAGCTTTGCTTTTGTAAGTCTTAGACATGCAAACATTTATTAATTTGCTCTATTTTAAGCCTATAAGCAGTTGTTTGAGATTCTAATTTATTAAATATGTACTTCGCAGTGAAAGGAGAGTTCTGAAGGAAACTAAATATATTGCTCCATTGTGGCATTTCCTCCCAGATCTCTTCAAACTCTGTTTTGCATGGTGGAATACCTCTTGCTGCTTGTTTGGAGTATTTCTAGGTTGAAAACACCATTAAACTTAAATGGTAAAACAGAGCAGAATTATTATATATGAGTTTAATTTTATAGGAATTTAAAATTGTTATGTGAGTCTCATCTGCAATGTAGATGTTCAACAGTTAAATAGTATCTACAGGGCTTCTTCATAGCACACATTCTTTTGATTATTAACATCTTTAGAAGACTGCTTCCCACAGCATCAAATAAATTCCTTCCTGAAGAAAGGTGGATACCAGAGGGAGCTGTTTGGAGGATGAAGGTAACTGTGCAGGTGCTTTCATTTAGGAAGAGCAAACAGTTCTTTTTGAAGCTAACAGAATATTTGCCCTTGTAAGTGCTTAACATTCAGAAAAACTGAACCAAAAAAAAGTGTGTGTTATGAATAAAAAAAATGTGAAGTCAAAGTATTCAGAGAGGGAAAAGTGCAATCAAATGAATCTTTCCAGCAGCTCCTACTACCCAACAAACTACAAAGGTAATAAGGCTTCTAGGGTGGGATGGTATTGGTGTCTTCAGAATGAAAGCAGTTCTGTTCAGTACTGGATCTCTATGTAGTCATGAAACAAATAAAAATAAAAATAAATAAATAAATAAACAACCTTCAGGTTTGCTATAAAAATGTATTACGTGAGGGATCACTTCCCTGGAAATTTCCATTTATTGAATCATAGAATATCCCAGATCGGGACATATATATCCCAGATATATCCCGGATGAGGACAGATAGAGATTCCATCTTGGCAAAGCTGTTCCAAATGTTTCTTTTTAGGGAAGTGTCCTTAAGACCCAAACCCTGTGAAGGGAAGGGGAAGATGGGGAAAGACTAAAAGGCTAAATATATGGGAACCCCGAATAAATACAACTTAAAATGTAAAAGCATTCCAATTTCTTTTCAGATTGTGAATGTGTCACGGTTAGATGGTGTTGATAACCCTGTGGAGCTGATCTACTTTGTGGAGGATCAGGATGGAGAGAGATTCAGTGCTTTGAAGTGCTCTGACCTGATGAACAGGGTTGATATCCAGCGGGCTGCAATCATCCTTGGATACCGCATTGAAGGCGCCGTTGCACAGCGTAAGCCCTGTCAAATCTGCACTGATGCCAGCAGAGAGAAAAGGGAAGGGTGATATTAGCTTTGGAAATCATGGCACTGCACAGTGCCCACAATTGTGGTGGTTTGCTCTTGGAATATGTTTCTAAATTTTGTCCCTCATTAAAACAGCACTTTAAAGATTGATCAGTAGCTCATATACTTCTTAATTTCAGTCAATGGTTTGCAATATTGGTTGGACAAAAATGCAAAAAGTTGCAATAGTAAATTCCTTTTATAGAAATGGTAAGTGTTGAACGTGCTTCATGGGCTGTTTATAGCTTATTCTGCATACAGAAACTTAATATCTCTGGCACATCATTAAATGGTTGTTTCAACAGATGCAGATTTTTTTTCTTTCTTATTGAGAAGAAACTAAACAAACAAAATTTTTTATGTAAGACAATGGTAATTTTATATAAGAAATTGTAATGACATAAATGAGCTGTTAGAAGTATAAAGTGTAAGAATTAAAATATGTTCTCTTTAAGATTCATCATCAGAATGGCTATTAATAAAAATGACACAAAAATAAATTGAATAGAAATACTGTTTTTTGACTTGAAAGCATTGTTTTAAGAAAATGTGTCAATTTGACCAGAAATATTACTGCTGTGGGTTTTAGTCCCACGTATAGCCACTATGCAAAAAATAGAGCAATTGGAAGTTTTATAAGTTTTTCCAAATCACTTTTTCTGTGCATGACTTGTTTGTTTACACTTTTCAATATGACTTCCTTTTTTTTCTCTTTGGGAGTAAAAGATCTCTCACACTGACAATGAAATAGAGAAAGGGGAAAAAAAGGTAACCAAACTATGGGGCTATACACAACAGGTAGGGGGTTGTTACTGATTTCAAATTCACTGTGATTATTGGTGGGGAGGGTAACAATATCCATAACAAAAGAGAAGAGAGAGCTGATGATTATACCTAAAGCAGGATGCAGACAAGATGCAATAAAGTTGAAAACGTTCTCACCTTAATGGTGAGTCATTTTTCTGGACCCATTTCACTATGTTAGGTCAGGTTGGGGTTACAAAGTGATGTGGTAGAAGTGTATTATCATCAGTAATTTAAGCAGGGGTCCTCAGGAGGTAGACCAGAACAACTGATCACCTGCCCCATGCTTCCTGAGCATGACATATGTTAACTTCTAAGTGTATGACATTTCCTGTGATGTGCGGCTGGTTTCTGATAAATTCCTGAACTAGTATTTACAATAATATAAAAATACATAACCTTGAAGTGTCCTCAGTTAAAAATATTTAACCACATAATGCTGCTGTCTTCCTTTTAACTTCACAGCTGTGGAAAAGCTGAAGGAGTCCTCCTCAGAGTCACAGAATAGCAACCTATGGATTATTGTTGGAGTGGCAGTCCCAGTTGCTGTGGTGCTCCTGATCGTTATTATTTTATACTGGAAACTTTGTCGAACAGACAAGCTGGAGTTTCAGCCAGACACGATAAGCAACATTCAGCAGCGACAGAAGGTAAAAGGGGAAGCTGTGCTGGGAAGAGGTTGAGTATTCTGACCATAAATGAACGTGGGAGTCTAGGGAACGCCTCGTATCCTTAAATAGCATGTGGAAACATAGCTTCAGAGCCTTCTCATTAAAAAGCAAAAAAAAAAAGTTAAACGATAGTTAAAGTCAAGAATTCCATGGTGTTTTATCTGTTCTCCTAGTTATATGATACTGTGTTAGATAGATACATTCTTCTGAAATAGGGGCAGTGAGGTTGAAAGGAATCCTTTATCACTTCATTTCAAGGCTTCAGCTAGAACTGAGTAAGAGGAAATGTATTGAGTGTTGAAGCAGTGACCTTGTTTTCTGCAGAGGGCTGAATTTTTATTTGGCGAGTTTCCGCTAAAGTAATTTGACAACCGAACCACACCGTCCATTATACCTCACACTGGAACTAGCATTTGCTAGTTTCCATCTTTGGGATGGTCTTTTTGCCCATCTTTGCTGCTCCCCATTCTTCTGGAGCTGTACTCTGTTTTGAGAGCCTGTTGCAGGACTAGAATTGCAGTTACTGGATTTGAATGAGACTTCGTGGGTGGGCATGCTGGCTGATGTGATGGAGGACTGGGTTAGGATGGTGATAAATTCAGTAGTCTGTCTTTTTAGTGCTCAAGACCGTAAATGATCCATGATTTTCACAAAATTGAAAGGAGTGGAAAAATGACTTAAAGGGTTACAAATCCTACTTTTCCTTTTTAACAACTGAAGAGAACATGTCTGTTTGTTAGAAATACTTATTAGTGAGGATACTATCAGAAGCATTAATAAAGGCAAAGTAATCTGCCTGTGCTAATCCTGTGGTACTGTAGTCATGTTTCTGTAACTGTCACCTCATGTTCAGTCATACAGTTTTCTCTGTAGCAAGTCTTGTCTGTACACCATGCTCCCTTTCGAGATAATTAATGATGTGAAAGATGAGAGAAGCAGAAAGCAGTTGCACTTCCAAAGCAGTCAGAACAAATCAATAGCAACTTCCACTTGTCTTGGCAGTGCAGAGTGAGTGTAAGAATCAAGGTCAGCAACAAGTTGTACCCTTTGATGAACTTCATCTTCTGCTACGGTTTCACCTGTGCTCTGGTAATACATAACACAAACCTTGATTGAAGAAGTTCCCTGTAGTAGTTTAAGCTAATTTGAGAAGGGTCATACAAAAAAGGCAGGAGGGGATCATTATCCTTCGTACACTATTTCATGACATAAATTTTCAGTACCTCTCTGCTGTCTCAAGCATTGTGTAAGAAAGCGGCTGTGTTGGCTGCGAGGCCAGAAACATCTTTTCATCCCATTGTTTTGGAAAGTTGCTCAGTTGTTTGCCTCTGCTGCTTCCACAATGTTCTTCATTTTAATCATTCACGAGTCAGAAGCCTTGGATTTGTTTATATGCAAGTCCTAGTTCACCTAGGGAGCCACTTTTCCTGCTCTAGGGAAGTCACTTCAAGCAAACTGGAAAGATCCAGTAAGGACATCTAGTCCAGTCCTTCATGTGCCAGTGGATGGCTCATGCTTAAATACTAAATGAGGTAAAGCAATAAAAAGCATCTTAAATTTTTATCAGTTAGTGCATTAAAAATCTGGCAAAATCTACTTCAAAAAAAAAATCCTCCTTTGCTGGGGACCCAGAATGAAAGAATTAATCTGGGTTCCATGATAGCAGGCTGTTGTTGGGCTCTCTTCATGTCTCCAAACAGTGGGTTGGAATTCCAGGACAGAATAGGGCTTATTAAGCAAGCACTGAAGGACCCACAGACAGTCACGACAGCATACAAATGATGACGTACGTTTGGTCTGGTTCAGGTCTTTTAAATTGTTTGTGGTTTTCATTCTTTTTATTAGTAAATGCAAAGAAATGATGAAGAGAGTCAAATCATGTGGTCTGGGATTTAAGATTTAAAAAAAAAATCAATTTAAAAATAAATTTCACCCCACCTGCACCCCCTCATTATGCTCATAATTATTTGAACTTGCCTTTGGTACCAAAGGAAAGTGAAGGTCTTCACAACCTGTGTAAATTGGAGGATATTTTGGTTAGAGATGTTTTGTTTTTTTCTTGAGATCAAATATTTTATTGGAAAAGCCACAAAGAATATGCATTTATAGTGATTATTTTTCCTTGCTTCCATTAAGCTTAAGAAAAAAAAAAAAGTAAATAAAGAAATGGAATGTGTAAATCTTAAAGTATTTCACTAACAGGCATGGCATGCATACTGGAAATAGAAGACAATTTTGTCAACACGTATTAAGTCTATAATGTGTTTTGCACTTGAAAATGTGTTTTTTTGTTTTTTTTTTTAACATTAGTTCTACTGGTTTGGAAAATAAGAAACAGGGACACTCTTCTCCTGTTCAGATGAAATAGAGGTTGCAGACTCGGTCCTTGAAACACCAACAGTGAGAAGTTAGGTAAACATATAGTAATGTTCATTTTTCTGCAAATGACATCAGTAAGTCTTAAAATTTGCAGGAGCTTTTTATTCTCAGTTCGGGGTGTCTCTTAGAAATTTGAATTCTCTTAAGATGGTTTAAAGACACTATATTCTAGATTCTGTAGCCCAGTGTGTCATTGATCTTTTCTTTCTTTCTTCATTTTATTTAGTCACTTAATTCTGGTTTTAAACACCTGCTTTCATCCTGAAATATTTTGATTTGCACACAGGCCATATAATTATTTGAATTTTAGTCTTCTATTTGTTAAGGCTTACTTTCACAGAATTATCTTTTATTTCTTTTTTTCCCTTGGGTAGGTAGGATATTTGTGTTCCAATGACCACCATTAAGAGCAAGTGATAAATTGCATAGCCTAATAATCTATCTTCCAATGAAGCAGACAAGTACAATACAATTATCTGTTGTTAAGACCCTAAATGCCTTTTGGGCTTGCCCCTGAGAGTATGGCTACCTGGGTACAGCACCGTGGGGGACAGATCACAAGGTATCTTGGCTGTGCAGGCACTCCATCATGCCAGCACTGCCAGCCTTCTTTGGTCTCAGTCCAGAGCATGGTGTTTCTGCAGCATACATGCTTCTTGAGAGTATTTGGGTCACAGCCCCCCACTTGCGACTGTAGATAATAGCATATTTTTCAAGTCACCAGGCATAGTTGTGTTGAAAAATATTTAGGTCCTACAGTGATAAACCCATAGAATTACCCAAGACTGCATCTGTAGTTGTGTCATAGCAGCCTTGAAGCTGAGCTTTAGTCTGGTGTTGCTTCTTGCCCCCATCCTCAAGGCCAGGTCACTCTCAAAGACACAACAAGGCAACGACTTGTGCATGGCAGGCTGTATTCAGCAAGGCCTGTTCTGTGGAGCAGATGTAACATGCCACGCTACCAGTTTCTGTTATTTCTATCTGGCTTTCTAGTTTCATCACTGAATCCCAGTCCTGCAGATAGGATGGCATAAGCATCCTTACAAGGTTATCTCTGCGAAAGACAGAGAGGCAGCCTGAGCTCAAACAAGGCTGGAGTGTTTTGCTGACACTGAGAATGCAAGGCGCAATAACTATAAGAAATGTTTTCCTTCCAGATGGCCTCAGAAGCTTGCAATTTAGGTGAATTGAAACACAGATAGATAGAAAGGAAAACTTTTGTGGAAACTGGTGCTAGCAAAATAAGGTTCAAAAATATTGTAATAAACAATGGACCTTGAAGAGACTCTAGTAGATTTTCTAGTCCATCTGTCTGCCTCAAAGCAGGATTGACAATATCTGAAAAATACTAGGTGGCCTTTTTGTCTGGAGACTAAATGGGGAAAGGTGCTTAAATCAGAGTTTTCTGGGACCCTTTTTAAACTAGAAGTTACGGAAGCAGGTCAGAGCAGTGAATTTCTATGCAAGATTCATTGGTCTGTGCAAGGGTAATTCTTTTCAAGAGATGGAGCTGAGATATTTAAGGGGCATATCAAGTATTCATGACTTGTTCGGTAAGCTGTAGCATCCTACAAGAAATTCACCTTGATGTGATCTGGGTTGTTGCACTGGATAAAGGTGACTTTGCTTTTTGGAATAAAAAGCTGCATAAGTAGCGTTCTTCAATTACATGATTTTCTCTTGCCTTTGCCTATATCCATCACAACATCGTTACAACATGAACTCTTTTTATTGCAAAGAAGCTGTACTGTGTCTTTATAGGAAATTGAATTTTTGCAGTGGTTTGTTTTTCGTCTTTGTGAGAAAATAGAGAAATGTCTTTAATGTCCAAACCATCATTCTGCTCTGTACGGGACTACAGCCATTTTTGCACAAAAATACTGTCAATGCTTTTCCTCTTCTCTGAAGAAAAAAAAAACACACATTCTATATATTTGTAACGCAAACAGAGCTGGCAATAATATTTATTTCCCATCCACAATTAAAATGGGACCTGGCTCTCTAGGGATCTAACTTTCCCTGCTGTGTATGAGCTTTCAGAGAAGAAAGTCACATCCCTCGCTAGGACTTTTCAGAAGTAGTTTCAGCTCTTGACAGTTATTCAGGGAAGGTCTCCTGGCCCTGTTGACAGAAATCTTAGTCCTATGGACAAACTTACTGATCTTTAGAAGGTCCTGGATGTTCTAGTGGAAGGTGTCCGTGCCCATGGTAGGGGGGGCGGAACTGGATGGTCTAAGATCCCTTCCAGCACAAACTGGTCTGTGACTCTGTGGACTGATGGGCGTGCTGAAGTCATTGCCTTTGCAGTGCTGACTTTGACCAAGTGGCTTGCTCAGTACCTAGTTTTTCCAAGGGCATGTTCTAAAACCCTGGAGGGAAAAAAGGCTGCTTCTCCAGCCAGGAGTTGCTCCTCTCTGGGGCCTAGGTGTGCCACTGTGGTTCTTAAAGGCTGCGCACACCTCTCTGGCTCAGTGTCCCCGTACATTGACCTGTGGGAGAGGTGGGGTGCATCGACCCCAGCGAAGCTTAGGACAAAGCATATGGTTCCCCACCTTCTCCATGAGCAGTAGCACAGACAGTGTGAGAGCTGGAGGGCTGCCAGTTTACATCGTGTGCCAGCAAACCTCAGCTGATGTGTAATCACCTGGGGACCGTTCGCAGCTCCTGTGTGTCTGCTGTAACCCGCAGAGCTCGTGGCAGCCACTCAGACCACCCCACGTCGCTCGCTGTTACAGGTAACGAGTCGTGCATCCTACAGCACGTCAGGCAGGCTGGTGTGGATTTTTATTTTTCCCCCAAGCAGGAACATCTGATACCCAAAGCTCATGTGTCGGGTGTATCTTTACACCTCTGAACAGAGAGTTTTGCTTATTATTGTCTATTCAGTAAACTACCTCTTGGATGTTCCCGAGATCAAAGAGGCCAGCCCTGCTGGAGGCTAAATACTAGGCTTCTGCTCCTGATACAAAGAATTCTTGTGATGTTTTGACATCCTGTAATGCTTTTGTTCATCTGTATAATGTGGAGGCAATAGCTCTGCATTTCAGAATAGTTCCAGTCAAAAGAGATTCATGTAAAGAAAGGCAGCTGACAGCAATCTTATAAAAACTACTCGAAAACTGACATGAGTTTCTGCAAGAGATTTATGTCTGTGCCAACTGTTTGCATAACAAATACCTTTCATTTCTAATAGCAACCTTAACTATCAAAAATGTTGTCTTTCTGAAACTGGCATACAGGTTTTGCTGTGTTCAACTCAATAGCCGGATTCTAACAAGGAACACAGTATTCAACATCTTAATTACTTTTCAACAATGCAGTTCTCTGATGTCAGTCCTTCTGCAAGAGCTCTTTTGTGGAAACTCATCTTCTGTACTGAGGATTAGCTATTGAAAAGTTGTAGATATAAAATACCACGCTTGGATATACTGCTTATACCAGCAGATTTAAAACAACAACAACAAACAAACAAACAACAAAAAAAAAACTAAAATGTCTCTGCATTTTTTTTTATAAACATTTGAGCAGCCATACAAAATTTTGATTGAAAGGCCCATCTGCCAAAAGCCATGAGTCTATAGAAGGGGATAAGGACAGGAAAGGGACATATGATAATTTTCTTTGAGTAACTTTTCAGCTTCCAATTATGAGCAGGGACTTTTCACTCTAGAATTGGTGATACTTAGCAATCCTCAGTGGATTTGTCCTCTGTGAACTTTTCCAATCCTTCTAAACTAATCTGAGCTGCTGACAGGTGTTTATCCAGCACGTTATGTGAAAGAATCATGTTGTCATCTTTTGTGTTGCTTTTATCCTGCTACCTCCATGTTTTCTGTGATGCTCCTGACGAACAGCTGGTTTCTGGACACCAGCTCAGTGCCAATCTTGACTTTTCAGATCTCTGTTATTTCCCATCTCCACTGTCTTTTTCCTAGATTGAGGACTGCTTGTTGTCTTCACCTTGTTGTTTTTTTTTTTTTGAACCATTTCTTTGAACTAGCCTTCGAAAAGGCTACATTTTCTAATTCTTTTCAATCTTTTTTTGAGTGGGGGAAACCAGAACTGCATATGATTTTCAAAACGTAGGTGACACATGGATTTATAGAGTAATATTTATATAGTGGCTACTTTTGAAAAGGATTTAAAAAAAATCCATTTTCAAAACACAGATTAACTTTATAGTATTTTAGTCATAATAGACCACTAAGATTAGATCACTACTGGGGAAGTAAATTTGTCTTTCCTACTGTAAGATGATAGTTTACCATAGAATTTAGCTATTTTGAGAACAAGGATATGCACCAATATCAAATTATTGTTATTAGTGGTTTTAATGTCACTACTCACTTGTTGCAGAACGGCAAGAAATTTCGCTAAATGGTTTGCAATTGACATTGTGATTGTAGCGAAATGACAGTGTGAATGGAAGGCTTTTATAGCCAGAGCTGACAAGCTAGGTGATTTATTTGTATACTTTATCTCCTCAAATTACAGGTGCCTGCATGAAATAGCAACATCATTTGAAAGGATCTCTGGGCCTGTAGCAAGAAACAGATTTACCTTAGTTTTAGGATAGTCTTGGATAATGGGGCACAACAAGGAAGGAGGGAAAAGAAACTGTAGCTTCATTTTAGCAAGCAGATTATTTCTACAGTGTATATTAATGTGCTTTCATTCTGTCTGCATTAAGCGCTCTTTAGATTTATAAATGTCTGAGTTATAAGACCACGGGATTATCTTTGCTCACTGTGCCCAACAAAATGTCAGCACAAACACTAAAATTGTTAATCTGTGTTCTGTCTTAAAGTTTGTCAGTAATTTTCTCACTATTTGAGAAAGTGTTTCTGGACTGTATTGTGTATGTACTCTGTCCAGACAGTGAGAGACATGTTATGAACATATTTTCTTGCCTCACAAGTTGGGAATTTTTTTTTAATTCGTAATTTTTTTGACATGCTGTGCTACCTGTTAGAGATTGTAGTGGATACCAGACTTGCTTATATGGCCTTTGAGAAGTAATTTTTTGACATAGCATATGGAAAAGAAACTGTTGGAACTGAGACACAGTAGTCACCTCTATTTTATAAAGTTGATGATCATTTTCTGACTTATTTGTGACACTTTCATCTAACTAGTGTGCAAAGGAACCTTACCAAAGCCTGATTCATAGTATCCACCCTGCGACATTCCTGTCTTAGGAGGAAAGCTAAAACTATGTATGATGCAGACACAAAACTCTGCATATCACAGCAGTTACCTTAGCAGCCTATGGGCATAGATGTACTCAGAGTTAGAGGCTTTCAGCAACATGCTTTCTCTTGTGTTTTGTGAAATTCACTGAGCTGTCATGGTAGTATTAATGTGGCAGCAGGAAATGCACAAAGGAGAAGAATGGGGATGATGAAAACCGATGAAAAGCATCCATAATAAAAAGCATCCTTAATAAAATATTTCAGAACAGGTGTCTTAAGAATTTCAGGCTTTTAAAAATTTTTGAAAATTTTGAGGTTTCTTTATTCATTTGTTTTTAATCCTGTGCCAGGGGCAAAATTCCTGAGGTAGTGCTTTCCATGGCATTTCTTCTTATATGTATGATGTTTATGGTGGTGGGCAGGAAATCACGGTTTTGACTTTTCAGAGAAGGAAACTGGGACCAGACAATGTACACTAGCTTATTCTGGTTTTCTGTGCCAGCATCATCTATACTGTGCACTCTTTTTCTCAGGCTTGATGGTAGAAACCCCTGCAGCTACAGGCATGTTTCTTCTCCACAAGGACACATTTGTTCAACTGCTTGACCTATTCCAAGTAATGGTGACAGCTGACAGAAGTGCTGTTGTGATGACAAATGTGAAACATAATTTGTATGATGACGTATTGGTCCAGCATGAGAAAATGGATCGCATGTTGCACGTACAAGCCATTCTTTGGCTCTCAGTTCTCAAACCCCTGCTTTTTTGAGACAAGGCTTGTTGTACTAATACAGGCTCTAAGACAGTCATAATAGTAGCAAGAGGGTATCCCACATAAGAGATGATATATTGAACAGCCAGTATACAAACCCTTCTTATACAGACATCAATAATTATCACGTGAAGATATTTAAATCTATTTAGAAACCTTTTTAACTGTAGTTCTAAAACAAAAACCATAAACCAACCAGGAGCAATCAGTGATCTCTCTAAACATTTCCCAGTGATGCTTAAGATATTTTAAAGGCCGAGAAAGAATTTGTGCTTATGGCACAAGTTGGTTTCATCATATATTTTATATTTTATAGGCAAATTTGTGTGCAGAGCACAAAAAGACCTTGAAATACAAATGGGTTTTCTCTCAGTATTTTCAGGGAGGCAATAAAAAATGAACTCTTCTGTATGATCTTCTAATGTGGTTTTTTTTTGATCAACAAGGAGTTATTGTGCCTTGATTCAGATGTGCATTGTTGTTGTTGAATTGCATATATAATTTGTATGCATACTTTCCAGACAGTACATGGCTGTGATGCAAAATGATTTTATGTTGAAGGGGAGCAATATAAGCAAAAGATGGAGCATATATACATATGTGCATAACGGATGGGAATGATATGAAAAGAATGAGCTGAATAGGAAGATGAGACTGAATGAGAAAGGTGAACAGACCGCAGTATTTCTAAATTCTTATTTATTGGTAAATTGATAGGTATTTTAAGTATCTGAAGGAATAGTTACTGCAGACAATATGGATGAATGATTGCTGTTGGAGGAAATAGTAGTCCATACCTTGGATAGAGTAGTATAAGCAGAGTTTAAAAAAAAAAAAAAAGTTAAAATTAAAAAGACTCTAGCAAGCAATGCAAATAATTGTAATTACTGATGCACCATGAGAGTAATGCAATTACTGCACACACTGAATTCACACTACCCTATGGTATAGTGCCCTGGGAATACAGAGAAGCATTTGGTGTTGTGAATCTCTGATTGTAGAAGGAAGTTTGCGATGTTTAATAGCTTTAAACAACACTAGATCAGACTGCTTTTTTACATCTTCAACCCCTATTAGTGTTAAGAACATTGATTCTCACTGCCTTGCTGCATTTAAATAGTAGATTTGAAAACATTTTTTTCTGTAGTTTCTTTATCCCGTCATTTTTGAAACGTTCCATGTGCTTGTATTTTAGTAAGGTCATAAGTCATTGGACTTCTTTACAGGCATTCCAGTCCTGTTCATATATTATATGCCAACACTCACATTCTATTTTTGAAATCATGCTTAGTGTCTTTGTTTCCTTAGAAATGTATTTTAACAGCCTCTGCTCAGTGCTTCTATCTCTACAAGGAACAAAGTAATCTTGTAGGAGAAAATCAATAGAAAATTGTCTCGGTGTATTCTTCATTTTATGTCCGAATTCAAATGCTGCTGCTACTCCAGACAAACAAACAAACATTAAAAACAAAACAAAAAAAAACACAAACAAAAACAAAAAAAAAAAAAACACACATGGCTTTAATTAGAGGAACTACAAGAAGAAAAGTGAGTAAAGCGTATTTCTTCTCTACTGCTTTCTGCTGAAATTATTCACTGACCTGTATGTGTAGTCTTTGCTTTCTTGATAAAACAGATTGTTGACATTTGCGGTGTGTATCTGGATCTAGGAAAGCAATATCTTGGCAGCAATATCTTTCTGTATTTTGAACAGTACTGAAACTATTAGCAGTTTTCAAGCAGTAAGCCTTGACCAAGGTGCACAGACTTTGTAGGCTTCTGTAGAAACTATTTGATTGTTCTGTGAACTGAGCTCCAAATTTTTCTTTCGTTTGGTATCTAGCAACACAATTAAAACAGTGTCTTGACTTGCAAATTTAAAATCATCTTCCCCTTGGATTTCAGCAGGCACTGCATTTTTATTGTTGTACAATGCCTTAATAATGCATTAGCTCAGACATGTTCGCTTTAGTGGTAACCTTCAGAGTTGTTTATTTTTTCCCTTTCACAAATGTATAAAAATACGTCAAATGAAATCCTTCTGTAACAACTTACATTTAAAGCAAGAGATCTCTGCTAGTACTGGTTTTGTGCAGTCTTAAGCACTTGAGTAAGTAAAGGCACTTGAGACTGATAAAAAGAGGTTCAGTTTCAGCACCTGTGCAGATAGCAGTGCTGGCACTTCTTGAAAAGAGATTGTATTCCTTCCGTGGTGGCGATTAATTTATGAGTAGTAGATGACTGATCCACAAGTGGTGTTCTGACTACCTGTGCTAGGATGAGCAGAGGTTGTCCAGGATGTTATACTCTACAACTGGATGTAAAGGAAAAGAAGAAAAACGTGGCAGGTGGCATGCCATTGTTAAGAAAATGTCGGAAACATTTTCAGCCTGGAACAGCACTGTTCATTCATTCCACTGAGTCCCAGTGATCTGACTGTCCAGTCTTGTAGAAAGCAGAGTCGTCACACTTGTCACTGAAAATATAGTTTTTGGTTAGTATCAGTTCTCAGTTAGTCATAATGTTGCCATGGTCTAATGTAGACCATGAAGTGTAGATTTTTTTAAGATGAAGTGGGTTTCTATTGGCATTGTTTCTGCATTAGTAATCATGTTGACATTTCTACTTCTCAAGTGTTAGTTGTTATTTTAAAAAAACAATAAAAAAACACTCTATATCTACTTATGAAGCGAGGACCATCATTTATATTATCATATTTATATTTATATTTCATATTTATATTTATATTATCAGGTATCATGTATCATATTTTATATAGGTGTTTTTTCACACTGCGTTTTTGTAATTCAAGTTTTTCATACATATGCATATACACATGTGCATACAGTCTTTCATACTGTTCATATATTGGTTGGAGCTGGTAGTGCCAACTTCAGTTTTTTTAGTAGGAAGTATCTAGAAATATTTAGCTGTACAGGGCTTTACAAGACTTTGAAACATTCAGGCATAAGATTTTCATTCCAGTCTCAGTTTCATAATGATTTTAAGAAGATAAGAGCTTGTTCTTTCAAAGAACAAGGTTAATAGAAAAAAAATGGACAAAACACTATTAAAAACAGTTCTGGAGAAGCTTTAGCATATGTTCTCAGCCTTTGAGGGTGCAAGGTAAGAAAGGAATTAAGACCAGGGGATTGTTTCGTGTGAAGGAGATGTTTTTGCTGATTCAATTTGTAGAGAATTGCCCATTTTTGACTAAGCATTTGGGAAAATGTTTGCATGCGATTGACAGAGACTTGTTAGTAGTTTACCAAGTAAATTCTCATAAGATTCCACCTGCTCTGTGCATATAAGCTCTGGAGCCGTACCTTAAAAACTAGAGTGTTTTTTCTCTGTTGCTGTATGTGGAGGTTGTTTGGAGGTGAGGTGAAGGAAGGAGGACCAGCGAGGCTCATGCTGCTGGACAGTGTAAATTGGAACTGGCAGCTGGCAGGCAGAGGGAGAGAGGGGCAAGAAGGTGGGATGGAGGGACTGATTCTGCCTGGCAAGGAAGGATGAGATCAGATGAGGATGAGGAGTTAACCTGGCTGCAGCCTTAGGAAGATAGAGCCACAGGTTCTGCGGTGTCTGGGGAGAGCTTTTCTTGAGGCTTTGGATAGAAGAGGTGACACCTGACTCTTGCCAGTCCTCTGCCAGCAAGTATCCATGCAGTCCACTGGCAAAATCTCAGTCACCCTAGCTGCAGATGTAATAGAAGAATACATCCTTTCTCTTCTTGCATCCGTCCTTCATTCACTACATGTTTACCAACTTTTGCATAAAATGAGATGGGTGTCCTGGTTCTACAAATAATGTTCTTACCTTCTGGCCAGCTTTGACCAGTAGCAGAAACCCCAGCCTATGACAATGATTCGGCAGGGTGGGAGAGAGCAAGAGGGATCCTATGGAATAAATGAATTTATATTTAACACAATGAATTTATATTTAACACAAGTCTCTACTGCAATGCCTATGCATGAGAGGATTCAGGTGTTGATTGTTCAGACGATCTTACCTGTCTTGCAGTGTGAGTGCTTACCTTTGCAATACTAACAGCATTTTAATACAACTTCTATGTGGTCTGTCTGCAGATAAGTATGTGTGCATACATATGCTGTGATGTATGTACACATACCCATAAATATATGCGTTTCCATAACAGTGCTTAGACAAAAGTTTGTTAGACTGCAACAAGGAATTGGACAATTCAGTCAAAGTTAAAAGGTTAAAAATGTCTATTTTTACACATTGCTTTACTTCCCAAGGGTTTAAAAATGAGTACATTAGAGTTAAGTCTAAGGTACGTTGAAATGCATGCTTGAGAGGCAGCAATCTTAATAAAGCCATACTAATACTTCCAATATAACTGGAATGTTTGTCCTTTTAGTCATCCCTGCCCACCTGACCCATCATGCCGTTACAAAAGGAGGGGTAACTTTGCAGGTCAGTTTGAGGGTGCTTAAGAAAGGGGTTTTTGTGCAAGAATTGTGCCCAGCATGTGGCGAAGTCTCATCATCTGTAGACCTAAGGGGGCTTGGAGCAGGGGACAGGAATGTAGCGAAACACATGAAGTGGTAGTTGGTGATCAGTAGCAGGATTGTATAGGCACAAGTGTGCAGTGTGAAAGGATTAGAAGAAGGAAAACTGTTGAAGTGTTTCAAAGGGAGGATGTCATACACAGGAATGTCTTCTAACATCATAAAGACATCAGAGGTGGAGGTGGGGTAACTGAGGGGAAGACCCAAGTAATCAAAGTGCTTCAAGCCAGCACAGTAATTCTGACAGTGGAAATGAAAAGTTCTACCTCAGAATTATTTTAAAAATAAGACATGGAGTTATGAGATCTCAGAAAAAAAGGAAAAATTGAGTTTTTTGATGACTTCTGGTATGAACTCCAAAACCTCAACCCTTCAGATATTCGATTTAACAGGAGGGCTTTTATTGCCATCTACTGGTCTAAATAGGCAGTTTGCTCTTCTACCACAACCGTTCTAAGAACCATTTGGAAAATGTTTTGCTTACTGAAAAAATATTTTGGAGAGATTGTTTCAGTATATTCCTTAGGCAAGCTTATCTTTGGCATGGTATCAGACAAGTCAGTAGTTAGCTGTGTTGGCACGCCAAGCTTTATGAAAGGGGGTTCGTTTAAACATCTGGAACCTGACGCACCCATAAACACACTCCAACATATGCTTCACTTTGGAAGAAGTCAGCTCTAGGAACACAGAGGGTTTTGTGCGTATGCTGTGTGGTGCGTGTGTATGCTTGCACTTTGAAAACTGGAGTTGTCAAGATTTCTTTCCAGTTTTAACTTCCAAACTACTTAAGAATTGAGTGGGACTCAAAGAAAAGCTTTGTCTTAATTAGTTTCTCAGAATTTCTGATTACTTCAAAGCCCCCAAAATTTGTAGGAGAGCTCAAAACTTGTAGGCTTGATTCAGTTAAGTCTGAATCAAGTCATCAACAATGTGAGAGTAACTATTTTAAAAATAGTTATGAAAGTGGAGGGTCTGATTCTGTGTCTTCTCAAGCAAGACACTCATAGAAACCATGGCCACCTAGTAAGATCTCTAGGATGAATGTTTAAATTCTCTAAACTGGAAAGCCTTTTGTATATTTTTCTGTCTACTCAGTATGAAGTTCCTAAGAGCTGGATTTGGAATACTTTTCTGGAGGCATCCATGCTGGCTGAAAACTCATTGCCAGGCTGCCCTATAACTCAGATCTATACGTTTTTCTCCCCTCAGATGAACTAGCTGTCTGTGTGAACACTTCCAGACCTCCTGCAGGTTTGGGGTGTTCAAAATGAGGAATATCAGCAACAATATATTATTCAAATTATTTAAACTACCTTTGATCATTGTGACTGAAACAGATAGAAAGGTGACCTGTCAATGGTAACCGTTTCAGTTGGTATGTGGGTGTCTACAGCCTTCCACCCTCAATTACACAAGAAACTTCCCACACAATGATTAAATCTGAAGAAATAGCTGAAAAAAGGAGATGCAGAAGCAACATTTTTTTCATGAAATGTACTGATTTAGGGTTTTAAGCTATCATCTACTGAAGTAAGATGACAGAATTATGAGGTTTTTTTTTTTCTTTTCCCTACAGCTCTCTTATGTTCACTTCTGAGCCTACTATATCCTAACCTTCCTACTAATAGCAGTTTTTTACGGATCTTAACCAAAGCTTTTGTATTCATTGTCATTCATTGTTGGTTTTTTTGTTTGTCTTTATTCTCTCACAGCTACAAGCCCCAAGTGTGAAAGGCTTTGATTTTGCTAAGCAGCATCTGGGCCAGCACAATAAAGATGATGTCCTGATTATCCATGAGCCAGCTCCTTTACCAGGACCTGTTAAGGACACTACCCCATCTGAAAATGGAGATGTGCCCAGCCCCAAGTCCAAGACTTCCTCAAAACCTTCAAAGACTGTCCGACACAGAGGGAGGTCAGTTCATAGAGAAAAAACAAACTGTGGAAGATGACTGCTGTTTACTATACTTTTAGGGCAAATTTAGTCGACAGAACTCTGTTCCAGAGCTCCAGGACCTGCATTTTCTACTCATCTATCTTTGTCCCAGCTTATGTTTATCATGAGATTGTGAGAATTTGGTGTCTATATTTCTCTTAATGGCAACATGTCCAGTTGAGAGGGGTGCTTAGGTCACAACTGGGTTGGTTAAAGTCAATTTATTAGTAGTGTACTGGAAACACAAAGTGTGCGCTTTCTGATATGTTCTCTTTGTAGTCATCCCTAGCTAGAAAGGATTGCATTTTTAGGATAGGAGCTGTAACAGCTTAGCAGTAAAGAAGGATATGTGCACTGAAAAAAAAAAAAAAAAAAGGCTAAGTGAGAAGGCAATAGGTAGGAAAGAAGTGGAGCCCTGAGGAGAGGTGTGCTATGGTGACTCACAAAAAGCTCCACAATGAAGAGCTCGTCTCTGCTTCACTTTCCAGTAATTCTTCTTCCTCACCCTCCATTTCATATTTTTGCATTCCTTTGTCTGCAGCTCTGCACCCCCTGCGCTTTTACTTACATGCTATTCCACTGTGGGAGAAAAACAAAGGCAGTGCTGAATGAGTTTAGAGAGAAACTAATGGTGGTTCTTCCTGAGGTGCAGGTCTGTGGCACAGTTTGCTCCTCACCTCAACCAGTGCTTCCTCGAAAGCCCCAGTTGCCCTAAGGTCCTGGCTTCATCTTCCCCACATAAGTTTCATACAGCTCAGTTTCCACCTTCCAAGGTGCTGAATGGATCTTCCTAACTCCATATAGGCTTTGCAAGAAATGGACTACCAGTGGCACAGTGGAAGGAGGATAACATTGGAAAATAATGGAAAAAAAGTTTAGCTAACTTGTTTTGGTGTAGCTTAAATAAATACAAATCAAAAGGACAACTGTTTCTGTATTTCGTTGTAAAATCTCAAAAGTGGCTTAAGACAGAGACGATAATGAGGGGGGTGGGAAAGCGTCTATGTTCATATACATATGAGTATAAGAAACAAATTTAAACTTGAGGTTGTTACTGTATTTCATCTAGAATAATTAAGAAAATGAAGTAGGGAAAATTTTCAGAAGCCAACATTTTAATGCTTCCCCTGAAGACAATAATAAATTGATGATCAAATATGGAACAAAGGTATTTTTTTAAAGTCTCTAAATTCAAACACTTTAAACTGATTTCAAAAAAGAATTTTCCGCCCCTCCCTTATTCACCCTTAAGAGCAAACCTCTCTTTAGGCTTAACTATGGAGGTGTTATCATCATCTCCATTACGTACTGACATAACCATCTCAGCTTTAGTTTTAAAACACTTATTTCCTGAGGGAGAATTTGAAATTTGAAAGATAGTGTGCTGTATTGTTTTTAGCTGTTTTCTGTTTTGTAAGAAAATACAGAACTCACTTCATCACAGTGCAATTCAGGATTGTACACAGCATGCCAGTAAATACAGTGGTGATGTGAGTACACACTCCGTATCAGTAAAAGGCAGTGAACAAGAAAAACAGTCGGGATCAGAAAGCACAGCATCTCTAGTCCCCAGCTGAGAGTTGGACCTGGTTTTTGGCTTGAAAAGATACAGCTGCGTACTCTGCAGAACTTAAAAATGGCTGTCATGGGTTTGACACTATTGTATGTTCGTATGATACATTTATTGATAATTTAGATAGACTGAAGAAAGCATGAAGGAAAACCAGGCACAATGAGGTGAAACAAAGTCAGTAGCGTATCTGGAAACAGAACCCTTACACTGTTTGCTGAACCATGACAAAGATGATGGAGGAGAAAGCTCTACCCATCTATTCCACCTTAGAAAAGAGTAAAAGATGCAGTGGTGCAGATCTGTAAGCTCATTGAGAACCATTTCTCCTTTTATCCTTGCTAATATTTTTATTGGGATGTGACTTAATAATATTGCAGTACTGCAGAAAAAAAAATGAAATACAGCGTTTCGTTATCAGTAGAAAAATGGGGAGATGAATTCAGAACATTGCCTACTGAAAGCAGTAGATTTAACTTTCTATTAACTCGTCTGGGTGACTGTAGTTATCTTAGTTTGTCTGCTCTACGCTGGTTGACATTTAGCTGAGAGCTTCAGTTACTAGTGCTGATATACATCTAGCTCAAGCAAATCTTGCGCTTAACAAGGTTAATACACAGACTAGTGCACAGTTTAAGTAAATCAGTGAAGGAATAGACTATGAATGTTCACAAGATAAAATGATCACTAGAGAAACTATCACAAATGCTAATCCCACGTGAAAGACAGGCTTTGGTGCTAGCTGGGCAGTAGCGTATGCCCTATATTTTTGCTATTTTTATGCTATCTGAATAATTTCTTTAGGGAAAAGTCACATTTTTTTGGTATGTTTCTGAGATTGTATAATTTGTAGGTAACAAATGTTTTTAAGGCTCTAATGACTGCATGGGATAAATATGTATAAAAGTGGTGTTTGTTTAACCTGCCTTTATTTAAGTAGGCACGAAAATATGCACGTGGACTTGTAGCATTAGCAAGAGAACACCAAGTTAGCAAGTCTGAATATTAAAATAATTACATATGTAGTTTTCTTCTTGCTAATATAATTCCTTTCTGTGTGAAAAGTAAACTTGCTACTTACTCATGCAGTGTTTTCTTGAAGTTAATTTTAAAGGAAAGTTTAGTTAATAATCTTGTCATGTGTGAGTCATGTTGCAGTTGGTTTCACACGCAACAACAGTAGCATCATAGCAATGAATGTCTAAATATGATAATTTATTATAAATTTACTTATAAACAGTGGAAAATATTAGCAGTCTTCACAAGATATATTAACACAGGATTCTCTGCATGTGAGAACTGTATCCCATTACAAACTTATGTTACATGTTGTTTTGTTTGTTTTTTAATGTTTGTGGCAGAGTTTCACCATCAGATGCTGACTCCACAGCAAGTGAACAATCCAGCGGGAGAGAGACAGGAGAGGAAACTGCAAGACCATCAACTGCAAATGAGGGTAAACCACGCAGAGGAGTGAAGAAGGGTGAGTTACTCTTTTTAACTCGTGTACACTAGCAGTGGGTTACTCAGGTAGGTTGAAGAGTTACTCTAGTGATGTAACTCATATTCCACAACTAATTTTTCTGTTTTCTGATCTTTACTGACAATGTAACTGTCTGCAAGATTGTTACCAACATAGCCACTACAATTACACCTAAATGGAAAGATGTTTGCCAGGGTTATGTGGGAGAGTAGAGGAAAGAAGGTTCACTGCTGTTAAGCCCTTAAGTACAAAAGCTTGCTGGAATGAAAGGTATGTGTAGATCTTCAGTTTCAACAGAAGAAACTACACCAAAAGATCCCTTTGTCAAGATGCCTTCATGATTATGCTTTAGAAAGAGGAAAATCCACAGCTAATACATCAACAACAGCAAATTTTTTTTTTGTAAAGAACCATCTTTTTACCATGTAAAATGTCACTGTTTTCCTTGGAGGATCGATGAGATATATTCTGAGATATATTCAGTTCTCCATTTAAAAGTTGATGAAACACTGCAAGATGATTTTCATTTTATTAATTAAAATATCTTTTAAAATTATTTTCCTGTTTAAAAGTCTGTGGTTAACTGTGCCTACACAGAGTGTTGTTTTTGAGAGCTTTTTGGATTTTGATGACTTGATCCTTGCTTGAGCTTTTAGTTACCAGATCTTTGGTTTAAATTACAATGGCTTTCCTAGAGAAAATTTCAATACTGACAAAAGAAACTGGTGAACAAGATCTTTAATGTCCTCTCCAACCCAAACCATTCTATGATATCCCCATCTGTTCTTAATACATGTGGCCTTGTTAGCAGCAGAAACTAAGAAGAAAATACGTATTAGGAGCAGTCTCTTTTGGTATACTGAATGTGTTTCCACATGTTCTATGAAATACCAACTGAAATATAAAGATGACTACTGGGGAATGCAATGCCAGAGAAATTCAGATCATAGTAGATGTTCTTCAACTTATGCTCATGTTGAAGAAATGAGATTTAGAGGAATATGTAAGACAGTCACTTTATATAAAATGCTAGGCCTTAGCTGTTTAAATGGCAAGTTAGATAGTATCTGATTCTTAGATTTTGATAATGTGCACTACTCCTGGAAGAGCAATGGTGATGGACCAGGCTTTGCTCTATGATTGCAGTGTGCAAGACAAGGTGAAAGATGTGCTAATGTGACTAGAAAGTTAAACTTCCTAATAGATGTGTACATTCAGCAAGCAATGTACATTATGCAATTTATGAAAAGATACCGTACTGTTGGTATGTATATTTTCAGTGCCTTAGGTTTGCGCTACAGACCAGAAATCATACGTAAGTAAATACATAGAAAAACAATTATGTTATGACAGAGGTTATCTCAGGCCAGCTGATTGTTTTATGACGTGCTTCAGCCTATCTGACTTCAGTTCTTTTGCCCTGATTTAGTGCTGTCCTCTTTCATCTTACCTGGGGACTCCATTTTTGTCTCTCTATTTTTCATCTGCGTTAAAGACTTACATAAGGTTTAGCAAGTCCTTTTGCTGTGGAAATGTCATATATTACTGTGTCCAAATTATCTAACAAAGACAGCAAGAATGTTGTGTGGAAAATATCCTTTTTACCTATGATGCCTTTACTTGATTAAATATACTATTTCTTCGTCATCTGGTGCCTCTTGTTTGGTAATCACAGTATTTCTGGTATTCAGAAATGGTGATCATGGTACCAATGATTTGGTAATCATGCTATTTGTAGTGTTCAGAATTGGCCCCTCTGTAGAGGCCTACGTGTCGCTTAAATGACAGATCCAGCTCCCTTTTTGTGCAGCAGAGGCTTGGCAATTGGGTCCAAGTTCATGCATTTAATTCAAAAGTAAACACAACTATCTTACTGCTGTGTTTTTTTCCAGTTGCCATTCCAGCTGAATTATTTGTAATAATTACTGTGTTATCTCTTCTTTTTCCTTTATGTTGTCAGGAGCAAACAGAGTGGGTAAGTAACTAGAGCTGGTAGTTGAGTGTGAGTATGAATAGAGGTGTTGGGGTAGCTGTAATTATATCTTAAGCATGGAAGGATTTCTTGCCCGAGTCTAAAAGAACAAAATTGCTTGTGAGCTATTGATATATAGTTCTCGAAAACACAAATTATAGCGATACAATATAGGCACATTTTTCTAATTTCCTTCAAATTCTTTCAAATTATTGAGGAAAATACCCTCACTGTGAATGGAGGCAGCTGTTGGTCCTGAAACTTAGCTTGGTATAAACAAGCTACAGATATTGTTAGTTAGCCTCTTTACTGAAACAAACATGGGCTACTTGCAAAGAAGCTCAAGCATTTTTCTGTGAAATAGTGTTTCATTGGTCAGGACTGAGATGTAGTAAAGGTGTGACAGGAGAAAGCTGGCATTGTCTTTGATAGTGCATACCATATCCAGTGATAAATTAAGGACTGTGGTCTCTAACAGCAATTTCCATCTTACAGTATTAGGTGGGGATGGGTGTAAAGCTGGCTACGATACTTTGCATTGTTGGGTTTGTACTACAGACTAATGAGAGACATAATTTTCTGGGATGCAAATAAACTGTGTGAAGATCTGAAAGTGTGTAATATAGCATGATTCAAATACCAGTGGATCAGTGAGAGTCTGATTAGACTGACTTCTTGTGATTTTGGATTAAGCTTTATGCACCTTGGTTCTGTCTCCTGCCTTCCTCAGTCTCCCACTGAATTATTTTTCACTTGAAGACATAGCTTCCTACAGAGCAATTCATTTCCCTGACATCTCAGTTTAATTAGGAGTTTCAATCCAGGAAACATTGATCCTGACATGTGACCTATATGAACTAGTTGTTTAAACCTGTTTTGCCCATTATTTGGGATTCAATTCGTCTTCATTATTTGTCAACTTCAGCTGTCTAGTCCAAGATGGAAGTTTCAGATGGTGCAATCTACTAGCTGTATAAGGAGGATTTTCTAACTGTGAACTATAGCTTTATATAAATAATTTGAAATGAGAAATCATTCACTCTTTCAAAACTTTTAAAGGATCTAATTCGTGTATTGAGTTTGAAGCAGTCTCTCCTTTCATTGTGTTTGCAGCACTGTGCAGTTCCCAGTTTTCCAACATACTTTACTGTAATTCCATCTTGGTTTGTCTTTATAGGCACATGGAGTATACACAGATTGTATAAAGGCCAGGTGCAGCAGAGACATTTTTGTGTGCATCTCTTCTGCAAAAGAGAGTAGTGTTTAATGTTACTGTAGAGCCTTACCAAAATTTGATAGTGGAACTTTTGGACAGTTCTACAAAATAAAAGCAGTTTCAGCAAAGAGGCGTCTGCCAAGTGCTTGTTTATTTGTGCAAAATGGTAGATTATGAATGAAATGATAAAGGTTCAGAGTGGGTGCTTAGGGTAATTTAATATACTGGACCCTGCTACCCAAATTGTATGAAAATAAACATAACATTTTATGTTGGAGGTCAGTAAGTTTTGAGAACTACTGTTAGACTGTAAATGTTGGAAAAATGATAAATATGTGGGGAAAATGGGAAAGGAGGATGCGGAACTTCAGATTTCCATTGCACTCCACAATTACTCTGAGGGACTTGCACTAACTGCTTAATATATGTTGTGCCTCTGTGGGAGGCAATGTTTGCATGCTTCTAAGAAATGCATGAAGATGGGGCCCATTAGTGATTGTGGAGATGACAAATGGTAAAGATCATATAAATAGCCACAAAAGAGGGGTAGATATATTTCATTCAGGTTCTGTGCCTTGCAGAAAGTTTAGGGGACACATCTTGAGTGGAACTCTAACTTCTCTTTAAGGACACATGTATAGGAAAGTCTCACTTAGAAGTGATGCATTCAGTTTATAAACACGTATATTTGACAATGCATTGATCAAGTCTGAGAAATTTGAAAAACAAGAATTTTGATTAGTGTGTGGGCAGATTGTTTTCCAGCTGAAAGTAATGTAGCGTGAATATAATAGTGTACCATTCCTTCTGTCTCCTGATTCCTCTTTGTGCTAGGAGAGGGAAGTAAAGGAGCACAAAGTGCACATGGGAATTAGGGCTGAAGATGCACCTTGCTTCTGTTCTTTTCCGTAAAGAACAGAATGAAATTACCTAAAAACCAGTGTTAAAAATAAACCCAGGGCACAGGATAGGAGGTGCAGGGCAGTCCCTGTGGCTGAGGAGCAGCCTTTCTCTCTGGAAAGTCAAATGGCCCGGGGGAGACAGCCCCAGAAAAGGGGCCCTCAGCCCCCCCAACCCTCCTCCTTGTCCACATGAGGGCATCTTCCAGGCCGCTCCCAACACAGCCGCCTTTGGCCATGCATGGGCCACTCCATCACAGAGGCTTGCTGAGGTCACAGTGGCCACCACTGCCCCACCTTTGCTGCGGGCCCTATAAAACAGGACCCCTGCAGCTGGCCCACCACTCGCTGAGCATCTAGGCCCTCTGACTGCCAGCTTGTGCGGCAGGAGGAAGACTAGAAGAGCAAGGCAAGCAGCAGGCCTCCTTGGTGTGCGAGGACAGCGATGCAGTCCGGTGAAGCACCAAGAAGGAATGCACCTGACCAGAAGGAGATGTGTTGTGGGCGGAGGGATAGTGCCGGCGGCACAAGAGACACCAGTGCCCAATGGACCTCTGGCACCCAGCCCACAGACAGATACAGGCAGTATCATTGGCACCGCAATGATGCAGGGAACAGGCTGACCCCCTCAAACACCCAGTGACAGGGGGCCTGGGCCTTGCCATAGGAGCAACGGTGATGTGGGGCGAAGGCGGGAGCATCAGGCAGAGAGCCGCGGGGAGCAGAGGCGTCCCCATAGTCCGGAGCACAGTGTGGGACCCAGTAATGGCCGTAAACCAGATGGCACTGTCAGACCCATGCATGAAAATCAAGCCGACAGTGGCATGGGACTGGACGACCCCCTGGTTCAGCACCCTGGCCTGAGAACATTCCTGATGGAAGGCAACCCATTTGGGCAGTCCCGGGCAAGGACTGGCTTAGCCTTCTGCCCAGCACCGTGGAGCTCATGGAGCTGGATCCACCAGATGTGGAGGAATGGAAGGAAGTGGATCCGCCTCTGCCAGAACAGACCTGGGACTACCACGGCATGTCTTTGTGCTCTGCCATCCGAGAGCACCAACAGCATCGCAGGAATGCCCGACGAGCCCCCTACTCGTTGCTCAGGCTCCATCATAAGCATTAGCTTGGAGCCACCGAACACCACGGACATCCCACAGGCTTACCTGCAAGATGTCCTGGCAATAAACAGCTCTTGCCGATTCTCAGGGGTTGTGTGAGTGCTTCTTTTGGGGGGGAATGGGCTAAAGTTGCGCCAGGGGAGGTTTAGGTTGGATATTAGGAAAAACTTTACCAAAAGGGTTGTTAAGGATTGGAATGGGCTGCCCAGGGAAGTGGTTGAGTCACCATCCCTGGAGGTTTTTAAAAGATGTTTAGATGTACAGTTTACTGATATGGTTTGGTGGAGGACTTGTTAGTGTTAGGTCAGAGGTTGGACTAGGTGATCTTGGAGGTCTCTTCCAACCTAGGTGATTCTGTGATTCTATGAGCAAATAACCTCCTGTGGTCTTCTGCAGAAGATGATAGCATTCAGTCCTCTTCTGAACCCTATACTTCATTAGCAGCAAGTGTTGCCAATGCATCATAGCAGCGGCTGTTTTCTTTTCCTTCTATTCTGTTGGAGTTGAGTTAGGTTGATCATTAATTGAAAGTACATTTGTACTCTTTGTTCTGATTTGAATCTAAGAACCACAGCCTGTTACCAGAAGTCCATGCAAGGATGTGGGACCATGTCCCTCTACTCCACTGTGTTCATCCAGAGGAAGAGTCACAGACTGTAACCTCCGATTATATTTTGTGGAGGAAAACAGTTTAGTAATTTGAGAATTTGCAGTGTTACCATACAGGCAAGGTAAATTATTACTTTTCAAGTCTTCAGTAGTTTTTGCAAGCCCAATCCATGTAATGGTTCACATTGTAGGCGTAGCTCCAGAAAAAAAATACGTAAATATGTTTTATGTGCTTAACTGCAAACCACTGGGGTGATCCTACAGATTTCAAGTCTTTGAGGGAGGCAACCCATTCCTGCTGAAGTGATTAACTGTTTGCTGGACCAGGGCTGTAACTTTCAACATGTATTGGTCTCCATAATGTCATCTGGCGTTCATAGTTGAGTCCGTATGACCCCTTCAAAAAATTACAACATGGCAATTTTTGTACAGCTTGCACATTAGTATGTGCAATGTTTATCCTGTCACAAAGAAGAACACAGTGCTTTAAAAGCTTTAATCAGTAAAATATCTGTAAAATTCTTTGTGCTTTGTGTCATGTTTTAAGTCTTTTTTGTTTAGTTGATATATTGGTCCTATCATTTAATAACTGCATTTGCCATGTGACATCTCTTACTGCTCTGCTCTTTTAAACTCCATAGAGGAATTTGCATCTCCATAAGTACTGATAAGAGGAACCATTAGGAGTATGTACTTGAACAGCCTTTTATGGACCAAAGTGGATTGAGACTGAGGATTTGCAAATGCCAAGAGCTTGATTTACAGAAATAAAGAATGACAGCTCACCTTCTGGAAGTGTAGTGGGAAAATGTTTATACATTACAAACTACTGGGCCAACTTGTTGTATGCTAAATGTGAATCAGCTGGAAGACCTAAAGGACTTATTAAACACAGATGTGAAATATCTCAAAGTCTCATAGCATAGAATCTATAGAGCTTGACATTTGACTGAGATAACCCTAGCAGCGCCACTTTACTCTGTATTTGTTCTGGTAATTCAGGACCTCCTCAGACAAGCAGTGGAAACGAGCAGCACTCCTCAGCCTCGATCTTTGAACATGTGGATAGGATGTCACGTTCCTCAGATGCAAGCAGACGGGTCCCAAGCAAGATCCAGCTGATTGCTATGCAGCCGATGGCAGCACCTCCAATTCAGAATTCTGTGCTTTCTGATCGAGTAGCAGAGACCAACAAAATTAATAAAGAGGTATCTGTTAAGTGCTTTTTTTTTAAGTGCTTTTTTTTTAAGTCTCCATTTTAACTGTATGAAGTTCAACAAGGCCAAGTGCCGGGTCCTGCACCGGGTCCTGTTGGGGCGCAACAACCCCAAGCAGAGCTACAGGCTGGGAGATGAGTGGCTGGAAAGCTGCCTGGCCGAGAAGGACCTGGGAGTATTGGTTGATAGTCGGCTGAATATGAGCCAGCAGTGTGCTCAGGTGGCCAAGAAGGCCAACAGCATCCTGGCTTGTATAAGAAGCAGTGTGGCCAGCAGGTCTAGGGAAGTGATTGTCTCCCTGTACTCGGCTCTGGTGAGGCCGCACCTCGAGTACTGTGTTCAGTTTTGGGCCCCTCGCTACAGGAAGGACATGGACGTGCTCGAGCGAGTCCAGAGAAGGGCGACCAAGCTGGTGAGGGGTCTGGAGAACAAGTCTTACGAGGAGCGGCTGAGGGAGCTGGGCTTGTTCAGCCTGGAGAAGAGGAGGCTCAGGGGCGACCTTATCGCTCTCTACAGTTACCTTAAAGGAGGCTGTAGTGAGGTGGGGGTTGGTCTGTTCTCCCACGTGCCTGGTGACAGGACGAGGGGGAATGGGCGAAAGTTGCGACAGGGGAGTTTTAGGTTGGATGTTAGGAAGTACTTCTTTACCGAAAAGGTTATTAAACATTGGAACGGGCTGCCCAGGGAGGTGGTGGAGTCACCATCCCTGGAGGTCTTTAAAAGACGTTTAGATGTAGAGCTTAGCGATATGGTTTAGTGGAGTACTTAGTGTTAGGTCGGAGGTTGGACTCAATGATCTTGAGGTCTCTTCCAACCTAGAAATCTGTGTCTGTGTCTGTGTCTGCTTTGAATGTCTGTGGAAGAATACGTGCCCAGCAATGTGGGAAGTGAAAAGGGTCCAGTTTCTTTCTTGTTGTCAGGACTTATTTCCCAGGGAGTGGAATTTTAGCAAGTTATAGGAATAGGAATAATCTTGTTTCCATACATAGAGATAACCTTATCTGTTTTAAGCATTGCCTAAACCAAAATTTAAACACTAAGAAAGGAGACAAATTGGCAGCATACCTTGTGTTATCATTCTTTTCCTAGCCAGCAGGACAAGATTTGTGAGAGTAGTGTAAGAGTTGGAATGCCTAGCCCACCCTGGGTTTCGTTCTGCACCACTCTTTTGGCTTTTCAGCAACTCAGGTTGTGGGTTATACAAACAAGTTATTTCAGGACGTTCTAGGGTGTGAATTTACAGCACATTAATTGTTTCCAACTTAAGATGTGTTTATTAGCCAGTGAACATGCAGAAACTTCCTGCCTTTTCTGAGGCTCAGGTTACTGTAAACAGAATAAGAACATGTCTGGGACATTAGTAATGTGCTGTAAAACCACGTCATATACTGCCTGACATTACTCTGTATATGTGGGTCCTGTTTTTTGTATGGGGTGTAAGATGGCATCTTCCCATAATTCAAAGTAGAAGACTGATGAAAGCTGTAACTTAGTTGTGTTAAAGTACTGTGTTTCTCAGGACCTTACAGAAGAGAGGTAAATGTATATATGTAGTATGCATAGGCAAAGAGTGTCCACAAAATAGAAGTTTGATTATATTGGCAGAAGACTAATTCTAACAAAATGTAAAGAGTAAGTCTGTCTTGTGACCCTGTTACGTCTTCTGGGGATTTTCATTGGAGAAGCCACAAAAATTAGTTTATTTGTTTTTCAATTTACTGCTGCTGATGTGTTCCCAAATAAGTCCAGCACAGAGCAGTTGTGGCCTGATCTGCTGCCCAGGTCTTCTCCATTAATGATAATGATTTCAGTGACTGTTGGGCCAGGACGTACAAGTGTGGTGTTATGATGGCTTTCCTCAGATGATGAGATGCACTCCAGGGAATTTGAAAAAAGGTGGGAGAGGCATAAAAGCTTATCCTGAAAGTCACTGTAGAGCTGAGAACACCACATCCAGCTAGGCACCTGGGCTCTAGTGTTGCTGCTACATTTCTCTATAGCTAGCGGCAACTTCTCATGCTCAACAGAGAGGTCAGCTAGTTCTTTAAATTCTTGCTCCTTACATGATGAATGTCATTAAAGGGAATGGGTGGCAGACTTGAACGGTATTGATCAAATATCTCTGATAAGCAAATGTAGCTTGTATTGATTAATCTTATTTTCTTAGAGTGGTGTCACTTCTAGCAAATGACACAACCTTTTTGTGTTTCTCTTGCCATTTATTAAGAAATTGCCTCCTGTCTCTAACATGCTGTGCCAGCGATCACATTATGTATAATAGTATATCTACCTGGGGAGATAACTAATAGAAAGTGTATTTACAGTTTGTGTGGTTTATTTTAATCTGTCAGAGATTTTGAGGGTGACAGGGTCAGACAGTGAGGTGAGAAGGAGAGGTTTACAGAAGAGCAGCAAAAAGCTCTGCTTGCAAAAACTATACAAAAAAATGCAGTTGATTTATTTTCCTCCTCCTTTTAGATACAGACAGCCCTAAGGCATAAATCTGAGATTGAGCATCACCGCAATAAGATTCGTCTTCGCGCCAAGCGCAAAGGGCACTATGAATTTCCAGTGGTGGATGATGTGGTGGTGGTTGACTCCAAAGAACAACACAGAATATATCGCAAGGCACAGATGCAGATTGACAAGATCTTGGACCCTGGAGGCAGTGTGCCTACTGTCTTCATAGAACCCAGGAAGAGGTAGGGATTTCAAAGACAGGAAAGTACAATTTTCTTTTAGGTTCAGAGTTCAAAGTACCTGTACTTCTGAGCTTTCAGAGCTTAAAATCATTTTAACCTTCAGCTGAATTTGAGTTGGCTAGGTGAAAAGATTGGAGTGGTTCTAAACATTTTTGTTTCAGTATGTCAGTATGTTTTGTTTTCAGATTTCTTTTACAAGAGATTACTTTTTACATATTCCTTTTAGAAAACGAGGTGTATTTGTTAGCCTCACAGACCTACCTTCCTGGGCTCTTATTTCCAGAGGAGGTCTTCTCTGGGATCTGTTTAAGGCTTATGGATAGTGGAACTTTTTTTCCAGAGTGCTGGTACCCTGTGACTGCTTCTACTCTGAAGGAAAGTAGGTTTTTCCCAGCTCTGTGTGTTCTTCAGCTGGTTTGCTATAGTAGAGTTTACCACAACATGCCAATCATATGACCCTGGTGGTAATAGTCTGTTCTGCTACTGCAAGTACATCAGACATTGGTCTGGGAGGTGTGGGGAGGCAGTAGGGGAGGCTTAGAAGATGGATGTGAAAAGGAGGTGACACTGGAGAGAGTTTGAGTGAGGAGGTGGGACAGTTTGGAGGGCAGATACTATGGCAGTGATAGTGGTATTAGGAGAAGCTTGAGGAAAGAGATTTGGGACTAGCTAATGGGACTGGGATGAAAATCTGCAAAAAGGAAGAGAGACATGAAATGTGAATGGGCAGAGAAGTTCAACCTTGAGTAGGATGAGAATAAAGTACAAAAATAAATGTGATTACCTTTGTCTTGTTTTTGTTGTTTTTTCTCTCTTTGCCTTTTTGTTTTTCTTCATATTAAGCTCTCGTGCAAAACGTTCTCCCAAGCAGCGCCGGCGACATCAGATAAACGGTAGTCCCATTGATGCGGAAAAGGACAGGTTAATCACAACTGATAGTGATGGGACATACAAACGACCTCCAGGAGTCAATAACTCTGCATATATTGTATGTATGTCTCTTAAATGACAGGAGAGTTCTGATCATTGTAATGACATTTGTGATTTGGGAAGGTTTTCAGCCTTCTGTCTGTGGTCTGTGTGGCTAATTTCAGATGTGTGTAATTAACATGTAAATCAAAGTGAAACAAGGACTTCATTGGCAATCTATCAGTATGAGGTAGTGAAATTCTGCCAAGTATTCCTTGATATTGAAGAAGCCAAGAACTAAAACCTTGTTTTCATTAATGTCGCTATTATGAACATGAAAGTGTTTGGCATGTTCCACAATAAGTTGAACATAGCTTCACTCTAGTACAATTTGCTAGATGTTATGTATTCATGTGTTACAGAAAAATTTAGCCTTAGCTCTCACAAAGTGAAAGACTTGGTTCTTTTCATGAGAAATTTTATTGCATTTAAAATATGTGAATTAATTATTAATGAAAGAGTAACATCTTTGTACTGCAGTAACTTAAAACAATTCCAGTACAATGTCATGCAAATTAATTTTGTTTCCTGTTTTAAAAAGGCAGACACTGGAGAATGCTTCTTTTCAGTCATATCCATGTCATAGACTGTATTTAGGCATCTTTAACCACTTCTAAGCAGATTTCATTAAGGCTAATGCCAATATTAAAAACCCCTGGACAGTGTTCATCTTGAAAGATAGTTTAATTTTAAGAATTTCACCATTAGCTGCATATGCAGTCAAGTGGCTACAGTGTTGATTTCTGTGGTTTCCCTCTGTATTCAAACAAGAGTGTGATGATTTTAATGCCATGCTGCAGCAGAAAGAATTATCATCTGAAGCTATTTAATTAAGACTTGTCACACAGTAAGCTCAGCCCCTTTGGCATCTGTAGCGAAACAGTACTCAGAATACTAAGCTCCTGATGAAGCAGAGGCTTTTGCATCTTTATGACTGATTTTGCAGTCGGCATGCAGTGGCAAGAGTGAGCTTTGATAATAAGTCTGCTGCTGCAAAGCTCGTTTAATTTCCTGTTACTGATAAACAAGAAGCCCATGTGGTAAGATCCCAGGTAGTAATTGCAGTGCATGCCTCAGCTATTGCTGCTATGAAGCACTTAGGTGAATCCTGTTCAGGTGATGCACCCAGGTTCAAGTTGCATGCAGCTAACCACTGCTTAACTGCTCCCTTTGTGTGTTTTTCTAGAGGGCAATAATTGTTTAATATCACTGCAGATGTGGTCAGTTGTAAGCTAAAGACTGAGTTAATTTCTTGGAACTGCAGAAACTGCAGAGAATTCAGAGATACAGACAGAGCTGATTGGTTTTTCTGGGTGGAGTAAATTCTCACTGTGTGACTTTACAAACATGCTTGCAAACTGCATGATTTCTGTTATACCTAAGTAACTACTGAGCAGAGAATTTCTGCCTTACCTGAGATCAGGGTATTTCAGATTGCATGAATGAAGCATTTGAACAGCTGGTGTCGTGTCTGTATGTGCAGAAGTGGGGAGAGTAAGGGACAGATCTTGTCCAGTGCTGGCACTTGTGCATTTTATCTCATTCTGGGTCTGGCAAAGAGAGTGTTGGTCAGACTTAAGGCCCGCAGGGGCTTGGAAGCTGGCTGATCAGATCTCCTGTCTGCCTGCCCTTCACCTTCTTTCTGTTTTCTCCAGTCTGATCCGGATTTGCCTCCTGATCCTCATACATCATCTTCAGCAGATCTGGGGAAGTTCCCCGGCTTGCCTTCCCACCCAGTCTCCCAGTACGTCCCACCGCAGCCATCCATAGAAGAGGCTCGGCAGACCATGCACTCATTGCTGGATGACGCCTTTGCCCTGGTGGCTCCCAGCAGCCAAGCGGCCAATTCCACAGCCGTCACACCACCTGGGGTCTCTGCAGGACAGCCGGTAAACAACACTCCTGCTCGAGCAGGGAGGGGAACCACTTGCACCCAATGGGGATCACCTTATGGTCCAACTCGGGCAGTAAACATCCCATTTAATGTGAGTGATGCAATGTGAAAGGCTTTTCTGGGCAGGCAGTTAGCACCAGTTGAGCCGTGATCACTGTTGTTTTGCCCTTTCTGTCAGGGCTTACCACAGACGTGGAATAGTTTCTGGAACTGGGAGAGTTTTGAAATGGCCATCACAATATGGTGATCTTTTGTATTCTTTTTCCCTTTTCCGATCCCAACCACAAGAGAAAATAGGAATTCTTCTCTAGGATAGTTTTTCTGTTCTTCTCAGTTATGATCTTAAACAGATCGACTTTGTTATGTCCAAGAATAATTTTTTTTTAATACATGTGCTAGTATGTATTTTGACAATGAAAAAGATTGTATTGTTCTTAGATCATGTTTTCCAGCAAGACATCCAAACACGTTCAGAATGTGAGGGATAGGGAACCAGTATTTCTATGTGTAGTACGTTGCATTTTATGGAGCACTGAGACACGCACAGGTAATATTTCAGGTCTTCTTGAGTTCCACAACAATTGAGTTTCAAAACCCCACCGGACTCTTGAGTTTGAGCCCTGTGGTATCTCTGTTGCAGTCTGATGCTGGTTGGAGGTTTAAAAAGTTTGCAAATGCAAAGCTTAGCTTGCTGAAAGTTTTAAGCTAAATAGACATTGGAGCACTGCTTGATCTGCAAATGAGAAAAGTATTTTTGAGAGATCTTTAAGGTACGTAAAGACAGAAGAGACTGCTGTCCTACTGTAACAGTGCTTCCCAGGCCTTCTTATGCCACAGGGTTTGTAAAACCAAGCTGTTAAGGTTGCAGTCCAATCACACATAAAGGCCTAGTGATCTCTGCAATTCATCACTTAAAAGGCTGACAGTGGACTTCCCAGGGTACACATTTTGATTTTAATTCATTTGTTTTCATTCTTCTGACAGAGATATGTGGAATTTGGAATGACTCCACCAGCAGCACCAGGTCTCCTACCAAGGTAACTTTTCACTCATGGAATTATCATTTATTATTTTCTTTTCAATTCCTACAGAGTTCTTACTAACACTGTTATATCATTATGCAAAGTACCGTATAAATGAGAAGTAACAGGAGTCCAGATTCAGCCTGTGTAATTTATTTATGTGGCATGAATGACACATGCATGCTGTGTGGAATCCAACCCTTCATTAAAAAGAAATGTGTTTCCTAGCCCCTTGGCTGTAAAGGTGTCCTTCCAAATACTGAGTAAACCATTGAGTTTCAGCTTTTAGAGAGCCTGAAACAGTTACTCCAATGCGTGTACATCTCCCAGTACTCTCGCTTTCATCTTGTTTCTGTAGCCTCAGGGCAGCACTCACTTGCAAAAGCTTGCAGATGACTAACAGATTTGTTCTATTTTTAACCAAGTTAACAAATTTCAGAGCATGGTGACCCTCACAGCAAAAGCATGCCTTGTAGGCCTATTGCTATAAAATAAGGGGGGAAGAACAGATTTTCCATCTTCTCCTGGCCTTAGTGTGGGAGAATTGCATAAAGAGAAGAAACAGTTGTCCAAGCCACTGTTAATTCCACGTTTGGTGCCTATGTGCTAACTACACATGAAGTTAGACTCTTGAGTCATGGTTACCTACTGGGGCCACACTTGTCTCAGACTCTTAAAGCTGCTGCAGCCGAGGTGGTAAAAAGGTGCCCTCATACTGCTCTCTCATTACCTTCTTACAGCTCATCGTGTGAGATGAAACACCACTGATATTTGTGTCATTCATAAGATTTCATCTAAAGTCTTTACTGCCTTGAAAACTTGGCATACTTTAGCTTCAAAATGAATACAAAGAACTTTCCTTTATCCTTTGTTCTGCAACCCTGTTTTGAAAGGACCAACTAGAAAAGGTGGAATCTCTAAGCACATTTTCTCACCTAGGTCTTGGCCAGAGCTGACAGTTTCAATGTGAGTGGAGCATATATGAAATGGCATAAAGTATGACATGCAGTGCATTTTTTTTTTTAATTTAGGTAACCTTGAGGATTATGAATTTTGTGACTGCCAACACAAAGCATAACCAACTGTTTATTTCTGGGGATTTTCTCTTTGTTTGCCTGATACAGATTTAGGGAAAACATGATAATTTAGTTGTGGAAGTGCTGTAACCCATGTTAAAACACCTGAGCAAGTTGGTGTCTTTGCAACATATTTTTTGTTCAAATGTTTGTCAGCCCTTGGTGTAGGCACTCTGGACTTCTGTAAGTTACAAACTAGTGACATCATTATTTAGGTAGTTCAAACACAGGCTCTGCCAGTGTCGGCAGATTAAGTTAACAATCTGCAAGCTCATTGACCTTAACAGGAAGAATTCCTTAAAATTTTCATTAAAATAAAAGATTTCCTAAAGCTTGGTCAGTAGAATCATAGAATGATAGAAAGGCCTGGGTTGAAAAGGACCTTAAAGATCATCTAGTTTCAACCGCCCTGCTCTGGGCAGGGTTGCCAACCACTAGAGCAGGCTGCCCAGAGCCGCATCCAGCCTGGCCTTGAATGCCTCCAGGGATGGAGCATCCACAACCTCTCTGGGCAACCTGTTCCAGTGCCTCACCACCGTCTGAGTGAAAAACTTTCTCCTAATTTCTAACCTAAATCTCCCCTGTCTTATTTCAAAACCATTCCCCCTTGTCGTATCACTATCTACACATGTAAACAGGCATTGCCCCTCCCGTTTATACGCTCCCTTCAAGTACTGGAAGGCTGCAATGAGGTCTCCCCGGAGTCTTCTCTTCTCCAAGCTAAACAAGCCCAGTTCCTTCAACCTTTCCGCATAGGAGAGGTGCTCCAGCCCTCTGATCATCTTATTGGCCCTCCTCTGGACCCGTTCCAAGAGCTCCATGTCCTTCTTGTGCTGGGGGCCCCAGGCCTGCACGCAGTATTCCAGGTGGGGTCTCACAAGAGCAGAGTAGAGGGGGACAATCACCACCCTCTCCCTGCTGGCCACCCCTTTTTTAATGCAGCCCAGGACATAGTTGGCCTTCTGGGCTGCAGGCGTGCACTGCTGGCTCATGTCCAGCTTCTTGTCCATCAGGACCCCCAAGCCCTTCTCTGCAGGGCTGCTCTCAAGTTCTTCTTTGCCCAGTCTATATAAAGACATGGGATTGCCCCAAATACCTGGGAATGCCCCAACATAGAAAACATGGAAACGTGAAAAACATGGAGAGAGTTCTTCTCATGGTTGTAGAATGGGGTTTATGCTCAAATTCAGAAAATGATGATAAGTAAATTGATAGAAACAGTGTACTAACTAGAGGAACTAAAAATGACCCGAGGTCAGTATGATTAAGAGGCATGTATCAATGTCATAGTCCATTGGCTTAAATACCCAGTGCATGGAATAGTAGTTGGGTAAGTTACTGTTCCCTTCTCTGTACAAATGCAGTCAGCGTCTTTAATGGGCTGGAACCAACTTGGGTAAAAAAATTTAAATGTGAAAGACCTAGGTCACATATCAGCTGTGTAAACATAAAGGCACAATGAACAGGTTTGTTTGTTTGTTTTTTTACCAGAAAAATATCACATAATGCAACAGAGATGCCTAGCTATAGTGGCTTGATGGTGTAAAATTGATTCGGGGGGCAGTTTCTCCACAGTTAATTTAATAACTGGAGATTAAACCTCTTTTTTTTTTTTTTTTTCCTTTTTTTTTAACATGCGAAGATAAATTGAAGGCTCAGTCTCAGTCTGGTAATAGGAAGTAGCACTAAAAAGCCTGTATTATACAGATTCAGAGATGTATCCCATTTTGTATTCTTCTGTTGATCTCTGCTTGACTTTAAAGAGTAGCTGTATCTATCTATTAAAAAGATTGAGAAGAGAAGGTAGTGGGTTATTAAACTTATACCTTTCAGCTACAAACCCATCAGCAAGAAAGGATAGGATCCTGTCCTCTCAGAAAAACTGGCACAAAAATAATACATTTGCAGTAATGCTGAGAAGGTATTTTCTTTAAAGACATCATCAAAAATTGTAATAATTTATCAAGATTCCAACTCTACATTATAGACATTAAGTGCCAGATGATCATATCCTTTGCTGGTTGCAGTGATTAAAATAACAGAAGTGACACTGTTAAACATTACCTACCCATTCAGGCATTTATTTTAATGAGCTCACAAGTCTGGCTGAGTATTGTTTCTTCTGGATCCACTGAGGGGACAGTTGGGAATGTATGCAAGGGAGGTGGGGAGATTCTGGCGGTTCCACAATGGGATTTCTGCACCTTGAACCCTTTACACATCCTTCATTTAATACTACTTGCCAGGTAGTTAGAGCTTTATTTTACAATTACTTGTTTTAGTTTATTATGCTCTTATTCGGCTTTATTAGACTATTTATTTTTATCTCAGCCTTCTTTGTTATCTGGTCTTCATACAAAAGTGGTCAGCTTTCCAAATAAAGCACAAATCAAGAATAGGTTGAACTAGATGCAGTCATGGAATTTTCCTGTTTAAAAAAAAAAAAAAAGGCAAAATGGAGGTGTTGAAGAATGGACTAGGTAGCAGTCCATAGATAGAGTAGTTTAGGTGCTACTGTGGTAAAAGGAATATAAAATTAGGCTCATGTGCTTGACTTAGTGTGTTTGTCTCACTTTGTTTCTTTTATAATCAGCCGTGAGAGACGGGCTTCTGCAGAAAATGATTTAGTGAACCTAACCTTTTGCTTTGAATATTTGTAATGGCTGTTGCGGAGCATGTTCCTTTCGTTAAATCATACCTGCAGTTTAAGAGAGATTAGCCTTGTAACTAAGCACCTGAAGTTTAGGTGCTCACACCTCCCCCATAATGAAAGGAATGAATACTCCTTGAAAACTCAGCAGCCGTCATTCTTTTAAAACATACCTTCTCCATGTCAAGGTTAAGGGTATGTTAATAGGAAGCACAGGGAGAGCAGCATTTACATCTCCTTCTCTGTTCTTGTTCTGTGAAGGAATTGTAGGGTTTCTTTTCGAAGTCCCATTACCTGGGCACAATTAATGAAGACAGATTGACGACAGGTTCTGTTGTTAATTCCTCTCATTAAATATATACCAGCAATGACTATGAGCACCAGTCTGAATTGTAGAAAACATTAGTTTTAGTATATGTTGCATCTCTCTTCATACGTGCTAATGACAGGTGTCTGTAGTTTGAACCTTAGAAAGCAAGATTTTGGAAGTTTCCTCGAAAATGTTCAGAAAACTTGATGAAATAATAATTGTTCATGAAATACACATGTGATACAGTTTGTATGGTTTGATTTAGACATAATTTTTATGCCCAGCAACTCTTGAGTAAGATTCAGATATGTTGCTACAGTAAGCGGCTTCATCACTACTGGCCTGGTTTTTGTGTGTTGGATTGTTTGTGGTTTTTTTTCCCCTGAAGATACATTTTTCTCCAAGGGGAAAACAAGGTCAGCTTTTTCCTCTGCATTGAGGGGACTGCAACATGTGAAAAACACTTGCATGAAATTTTTGGTAGAGTTTCTAGGTCATTTTCATCTGTGATGCAGGACATCAAGGAGGAAAAAAAAGTTACTTCAGTCATCACAAATAGGTGTTGTATGAGGTATACTTGCACAACTGTTTTTAATTAAGCTGTTTACTTTTTGTAATCTTGGGTCCTTTCTTTTCCCCAGGCAGAACTTTGGGCCAGGTTTTCTTCAACCGGCGGAGTTAATGCACCCAGACCAGCAGCCACCCGAGGCTCATTATTCCTCCAGAGGAATATACTCAGAGGAAATGCCATCAGTGGCACGACCACGACCAGTTGGAAGCACTGCAGGTACACTTAAGTTGAACATGCACTAAAATAGCAAATCCTTCTCCATATCTATTCTTACCCTGAGATCACCATTAAGACATAACTCTTCTTCAGGTACTATACTTGAAATGTGGTCCCTGTCTTCACTGCCAAAAAAAATAAAATAAGTGGTCACAAACAGAGATTAACTTTACAGATATGTAGGACCTTGCAGAAAAAGGCAGCGCTTTGCCACTTTTTTTTAGTGTCTTATAAGCATTGGTAATTTCCTTGGTGCCAAATTATATAATTGATACATCCCAAATAAGCCTACCAAAAATAATAATTCAATACTTTGCTGCTTCTTTGTTTCTCACTGTTCTTCATAGAAATGTATGCATAAAAGCAGGGTCTTCTAGTTTCTGAAGATATCTACTGCTGCTGTCCCATATGAAATCATCTTCACTACTTCGACAGTGAGATAATTTCCATAGTGCTTATGAATGCTATCATGAGTAAAATTCTAATGTCATATTGCAATTAAGCAGCAAACACTGATTCTAAGAATAAAATGTTCTATTACCATGCAAATGCCACAATTATTTTTTTCCCAGACAAATGTTTTCTTCTTGGGGATTTGAAAAAGACTAAAAATACGATCATGTACTCATGAGTCCTAATTTTGATAGTTGCTCTCCTCTCCCTTTAACTGTTAAATGTATGAGAATGACAGAACTGTAGTGACTGTTACAGTTTAATGATGATGATTTAGTTCTCTGATTCACACTATTCTCTAATGTTCGTGCATCTTTTGCTTTAAAGTTTGGGGGATTTCAGATGATTAGTTACTGTCCTTCAGCATAAGTATGTATAAATATCAGGCTTCTCAGTTAATGGTTGTTTTTTGAGGGGAAAATATGAAAGCGAACTAACTGTACATCACGTAAATCAGTGGTTTTGTCTTTTCCTCCCTTTTTGTACATGCACACACGCACGCAGAGTTATCTGTTATGTATCTGTGGGTTTATTAAATGTTTCATTTCTGTTGTATTTATAAAATAAATTTTGTTTCCCTGTGGGAGGAAATTCAGGAAAAAAGAAAGCTGGCATGCTGTTCCATGTCTCTTACAATTAATGGTGGTGGCTGTCCTTGTATGTGTTTGAAAGCAGTGGGGGGTGGAGGGGAGTTAGAAAGGAGGAGGTTAGCTTTCAGGCCGAAAGGAGATACAGTGTGTTCTGACCTTCTTGTTAGTCAGCGACAGCATTGTTTAATATTTAACCATAAAGCAAAGCTGCAAGAACTACACTTTTACATAGTCATGTATTTTATTCTTGTGAGAGATGGAATAGAAAGTAGCCTAGAGAGTTAGAGTCTTGCCAGTGTGATGCAAATGTGGTTTATTACAGTAGCAAATATCTTCTCTTTGCTGCTAAGTAATTTACATTAAAACATTGCCAGGGCTTTCAGTAAGTGTTGTTTGAAAAGGGCTGGCATGTTTTTGGAATGCAGTGCAGTCCATGCCTGAGATGCACGTATCTTAACCTCTTCCTTCAGTGCAGTGACAGTGAAAAGCATCACACTCAAATGAACTGCACAAAATGCACACAACTTTTCCTTCTTTATTCTATACTGATAGCCTTCTTTCTGCTGATTTTTTTTTTAAATTACACAAACAGAGCTTCACTTTCTTCTTGTCTCCTGCTTCCAACAAGGTTTTATGTTGCCGTTTGTCTGCCCTGCAAACTTGACTGTGTATAAAGATGAAAAAACAATATTTGCTTTTAAGGTTCTCAGATACAGCACCTCACTCAGGTGGGAATTGCTAGCAGGATCGGAGGTCAACAAGTGGAGATCCCCTCAGGCAGAGCAGGGCATGGCCAGCCGGGGGGGCCAGGGTGGCCCCAGTACCGTGGAGAGGATGAATATGCTAGGCGAGATGCAGTGAGTACTGTGTTACACATTTGCATAGTTTCCGAAGTAGTGATATGTTCGGGTATTTTTTTTTTCCTGCATTACTGTTTGGAACTTTTTTCTCCCTGGAATACTTTCAGTTGCTTCTCTGACATTCTTTGCTTTGCTCTTCGAACCCTCGTTAGCTCTTCTAACTTTTGCTTGCTATTCTTTCACATTCGCATCTCTCTAACTGCTTTCTCTCACTTTACCCTAACCCTTTTTTTTTTCTTTACTTGAGGCCTTCATTCATTAATTGCAGTTCACCCAGTTCTGCTTCTGAGCACCAGCATAGGTGGATACTGCTTTCCATTTCCTTCTTTGAAATATGCCTTTGTATTTTGCGATCGTTTTAAGTAGAAAACATTGAATTAAATTGTCCCAGACTACCCTTCTACTTTGTATTATTATAGTTCTTTTGTCTTCTATATCAGTGCACAACAGCAGGAGTCAGGGCCATGGAATAAGGCACATACTTGCACATAACAGTAGAGGTGTTCCTAAACAAATAATTTTCCTACCTCAGTCAGCAGGATGTGGTAAATTAATATGTATTAGTTTATCATTGTTTCCTAGGCAGCCGTCGTGATTCCAAGTTCTTGGCAGTGCTGCTTCTCGAAGCTGACATTTCTGATTCTACCAGATGTGTGGTGAGGTTGAAGATACTGTGTGGCATTTCCAAGAAAGATCCAGTTGCCTGCTACCAGTCAGTGTTTGATGTACTTGCATCTTGAAGCAGACTGACCTGCAACAGCTTTACTGTAGTACTCTTGAGAGCAATGCCTTTGTGCTCCTTCGTTTCCCCCCTTCTTATAATTACAATTTTTCTGTTTTCTTTCTTGAGAGAGGAAGGAAGATTTCAGCCTTTTTGCATACTTAAGGCAGTTTAAGTTTGTTAGATAAGCCCTTAACTTGTAGCTTTCTATACTTAAATAATTACCTTCAGAGTTTGGTTTCCTTCACTTGGACAGAGCTCTAAATTTCTTTCTTCTTTTTGGAAAGGAGAATTTACTTAATGATAGACACATTCCTTAAGGTACATTATTCAACTTGGCAAAACATTCTTAGCAAACAGCCTTCCTGTTCCTTCATTCTGAGCAAAAACATTAGCCTCTGCATGTAGGAAGGATAGACCTGGAGTGCTCTTTCTGCCATGAACTTGAAAGGGATCTGCATTTGTGTTCCTGCCATGGCGCTTTTCCTCACGGTATTCTCATCTGTTATTCTACTGTCAACACCTGATTTCCCATTGGAATATGACCTCTCACTTATGCCACCTGACCCAAAATCAGTGTGCAGGTTACCATCAATTCACCTTCACTCTCCCATCTAGAAGGCCTACGCAACCAAGACGATTTTAGTATTTCCTTAGCTAACAGGAAACACAATACAGAGCAATTGGTCACTTGAGCAGCAGATAGCAAAAATCTAGTCACATCTAATTGGCGACTTATTTTTGTATAATTTGTAATATATACTTATTTATACATATATACATGTATGTGCATGTATATATTTATACATAAAATTCAGTTGAAATTGGCACAGTTCAACTGTTATTATGTGGAGATGATCAAATGCACAATGTGACCTCATAAATCTTCATTCCTTAAGAAGTTAACTAAAAGAAGACTCAAAGATATTTTTGTCTATTATTTTGTACTACTGTTAATTATATGGAAGTTTTAATACAAAAATATAATTTATGGATGCTATATAAAACTAAATATTGTTACATATATAGTGTTACATAGTACATAAACCTGTATTTCTATTCCTAAAGAAATGTTTAAAAATATGACAAAATTTCTTCTAGCTTTCCTATCCCTAGTTTGCTATTGTGGTCTAGTATAGGTTAGGTTTCCAAAGTAATCTCTGTTTTTGAAAGTTCTCAACCTGTTTAATTATGATGTTATATATGAAATCACAAAAATATATATTTCTGGTTTTGGAAGCTATTTAAGAAAATTTCTATAGCCTTAATGTTATAAAACAGCCACTGTCCTCAGCAGGTATTCTTCCTCATGTCTGCTAAGAAGCTATTCTTACGGTGCTAACTCAATACAGTATGAGATAGGAGCCGAATCATGTAGTATATTTTAATGTGAAAGTAACCTGAATGTAGTTTAGTTTGATGTTAAGAGTCATGTGTCAAGGAACGTTTAATATTTTTGATGTCATCTCTTTTCTATAAACCCACAAAGTACTTGTCAGGTTTGCTAACTAGACTCCACTTATGAATTAGTTTCAGGTTTCACTGCCAAATGCAGCAATTTTGAACAATCAAGAGACCTATTCATTCCTTTCTAATACTAAAATCTCCTTCCTTTTATAAGAAGTAAGATAGGATGTTACTTGGAAAATCTTCTTTACCTATCATTCTCCCATTAAAGCTTCTTTTCCTCTTAATCTCTCTTCCCAAATTAACTGTGCAATTGATCAGGGCTGCATGAGCTATGCAACAGAGTCAGAATCTATTATTAGTTCAGTCCTAAGCCAAATTGCTTGGATTTCATTCAGTTGTATTATGAGAGATGTTAGGCAACATACTCCCATGCATTTTTGTGTTCCCTGCACGCTGCTGCTACAGTGTCTCTAGGTCCCCCATATCCTTCCAGTCTCAGCTTTGTAATCCCTTCACTCCCCTCCCCCTCATCCCCAAATCCTCTTCTAGCTGACCTTGCTGTCTTTTCTTCCCTCCCCAGTTAGCTCTTTCTGCTGCTACTTCAGGCTTATCTGCAGAGGTTACTGCTCACTAAATTGTGATAACTGTGATCTGAACATGCTGCAGCTGGATACTCCTTGTTGGAAGGGGATTGTGCTGCTTTCCTCTGAGTCGTAGGTTCATTAAGGCATGTTCAAGCAGCCTCAAGTCCTTGGTGTCCAGTGTTTTCATCTGGCTGCCTCTCAACCTTCACAGATACTCGGCAAGAGGAAATGATTGCTTGAGGGATATCAGCTGGAATTTAGATTTTTCAAAATGTACCTGGTTTGTTTCCATACTGGGAGTTGGTGCAGTAACCTAGTGTACTGTAAATTTATGATTTATTTTAGTGTAAGCAGATTTTTTTCCAGATAGACAAGCCCATAAACTTAGGATTCTATTGTGTTTCTCTCATGTTTCATTAAAGAATATATGTTACTGAACAAAAACAGAATTGATCCCTTTCTTCCATTAAACAATGGTTGTCCCTAAACTGGGAAAGTATTACTCAGATCTGTAGAACTGCGCTGAGTGTAGAAAAATGCAGTCTTTCTGACTAGAGTCATTTTTGCCTTTTGTTGCTTCTCCTGTTGACCGTGTTTTCCTGGGCACAGGTCACTTACATGGTCCTTACAAGTGTACAGTCTGGACAGGCAAGCCAGACAGAGAATGGGAAGGTGAAAGTAGAAGCATCCCTATTTTATAGATGGTACGAAGGAATTACAACCAGGAAGATGGTGATTTGCCTATTGTCTTCTAGGAAGTTGATGGAAAGGCAAGGAAAGAGAAGCCAACTCGTTGACTTCCAGTTCTGTGTTTTTCCCCAACTCCTTCCATTTCAGTTTCTAAACATAACAGACCTAGAAGGGAGTCAGACTTTTTAATGGATGTTCAAAGAGATTTTAAAAATCCCTGAACCAGCATGGATGTCCAGCAAATTTGTGTATGCTTGTTGTTTGTGCTCCATAAGAAGAATCACTCATTCATACAACAAAAGAACAGTGGCAGCAGATAGAAGCATCTCCATGCTGCTTTTCCTCTGTTCTTTGCCTTTTTGCTTTCTTGTCTTTTCTGGGATTATCATATTTATTCAGAAAGTAGAATAACGGTTTCTGCCTTTTTCCAGACACATATGCATGGACACCAAGAATATTCCTCCTCACCAGTATTCCAGATGCCGAGGACTTCAGCCAGGCAGCCTTCGGCACCCCCTGCTCAGCTTCCGCACAACAGCCTTCAGGGCCAGGGCCTTTGCTACACCACCAGTTCCACTGAGGACCTCCAGCCAGGTCACTCTTCAGCCTCTCTTATAAAAGCAATTAGAGAAGAACTTCTACGACTTTCTCAGAAACAGACAACAGTGCAGAACTTCCATAGTTGATTTAGCATTCCCTTGCAAATCTGCCAGGTATCTGCTTCCTATGGAAGCAAAGACTTAAAGGAAATCACCAATGTTGTTCTCTCAAAAGAATGGACTTCCGCAGCTCTTTAAAGACCACTCTGGAAAAAAGAAAAGGCAGCAAAATGAGAAGAGTGTAAGAGAGACAGGGGACAAACAGGGAAAATCATCAGTGTCATCGCAAGCAATGTTAATTAGTCTGCTGTTACTATGGTGCTCCTCTTCTCTTCCTACCCTCATTCAGTCTAACAAATAAATAAAAAGTTAGGTCAAGAAGTCAATACTCCAGCAACAGAAAAATCCCAGGAACAAACTCCAAGTGTAGTAACTCCTTCTTCTAAGGAAGAAGGCAAAGGTTTGCATGAACTGAAATGACATTTTGCAACAGAGTACAAGTATTCTGATCTCTCCAGTGCTTATGGGGAACTGGTTTGTGTTGCTGTTCTTCAAGATTACAAACTGTATCAGCTCTAGGATGTTGAAGGTGTAATCCCACATAAGAATCCCTTTGATTGTCAATAACAATAGGACTGTTTAGAATAAAAGGCTTTATGAGCTACTTGTAACAAACTGGAACAATAATTGTTATAGCTCTAACCTTCCGAATGGAGCTACCCTCTGCACTCTTCCTTGTTTTCCTTCTGGTGCTGAAGCTTCAAGTGCTCCTTCATCTTCAATGTTTGCAAAGTGAAACATTGGCCTTGTATAACTACAACAATATCCATAGACTTATTCAGGCTGGAAAAACAAAGCAAAGCATCCAAACAGAAAGGGCTTGGTATTTAATTTGTTCTAAAAATCATTGAAAAATATTCAGCCACAGTTAAATTTGGGGAAATGTGTGTATATAACTTTAAAAATTATATATTTGCATACTACATGCTCTTGTTAGACCGGCGATAAATTATTGCCACTCTGTAGTTTGCTTTGTGGACAGAAATCAATCCAGCCTGACTGGTACAGGGTCACCAGCATTGTTTTACATTGATGTCCTAAATCATTGCTTATGTTTGGATCTGAATAATTTTAGTGAAAGTCAGTGACAGTTTAGAGCATTAACATAGGCTTAGAGTTGCAGTTTGGAGACAGTTTCTATATTTATACTTGTTCCCACTGTCCCTTTGGACAAAGGGTAAGCATTGTCCCCATGGTAAAAAAAGATACGTGCCATGGAACTGTTGTCGCTGTTTTTTCCAGAGTTTTAATTTAATATTAGCTATGAATTTACTAATATTTGGCCATTGCATAACTGTAACTGACATAATACATATGAAGATTTTACTTACGTCGTGATTTGTTGGAGTGTTTTTATTTTCAGATCAGACTGTATTAAGCTAACAAACCGGCACTGAGATGGAGTGGGAGCTCAGTGTTTGTGAGAAGGCCTGGGAGCCTTGCCCCAGAAAAATGAAAAGCAAAGCTACTTGGTGCTACAACATGGGCATTTCAAACACTGTAGAAGATGGTAGTAGCCAAGGAGATCATTGGGCAGTTGACCAGGGTAGGCCTTAATGGCATAGAAATAGCATTGGTAAGATACAGGTATGTAATGCTCTTTTATTATGGTGTTCTTTGGCTACCAAATCAGTTCCTGGTTCCAGTGCACAGTTCAGTAGCTGCAACAAGACTAGCTCAGACTGAAATGAAAACAGGTAGGAGGATGCCATGGAAGAACCCTATGTACTTTGTTCATGAATACATACATAACGTCATTCGTTGCCAAAGCCAAGACTAGGAAGCAACTGGCTGCTCACTGACATGATAAAAACAATGGCATGTTGCTTCCTTTCTTTATTAGGAAACTAAGATATTTTTCTGTTTACCTATGATTGTCAGAAGGCAGTATGAAATTGTTTGAGGAACTTAATGTAGCAAAGCAGTCTAAATTCATTTCCAGTTCACTGGTCAATACTTAGTCCTCATGGGCACTGGTTGAGGTTTGGATGGAGTCAGAACACCTGCATGGTTGTGAACAGCACTATTTACAGGTCATTCTGTTTTGAATTTTTTTAAGCCTTTTGTGTAATAATCAGTTCTAGCGTAAAAATAAAGAAACAGTTGTTTTCTGCCAAATTTGTACATGTGAATGTTGCTGATACTTCTGAAAAATGTTGGGTTTTGCAAAATGAAGATTGTATCAGGCAATGTTAATCTTTGAAAATGCTGAAGACTGTTCCTAAGTGTTCCCATTAAAGCCATCTCCTTCACAGCCCAGATCCTTCTCCAGCTTGATTCTGCAGTGAAGTCAGAGGCCAGTGCTTATAACATTAGCACATTGTGACTTCATTTCAAGAAAATGTGAGTTTCTAGAAAGCAAGTTCATTGTCTGACTTGAAGGAATATGTAATCCTTTGAAAGTTAAAGGTACTTACGCTATTTCTAATTCACTTCTGCTAGTGATGGTGATGCTGTTATAATATTTCCATCCTTTTATGTTTGGAAGAGTATTGTTTTTCTTTTCAGTCCCAAATCTTACAAAGAACACATACAAGACCGTTAGATATAGGTAAAGAAAGTGGTTTTTGCCGATGCAAAAATCCCTCTTTGAAACCTTACAATTTCACAGAGAAGACAGTAATATGTAAGTTGGAATTCAGCATTTGTTTCTGCATGAAAATAATCTGTGAATGTCTCAAATTCTAACAATCTGATTAATGTTTCTTCATTAGTGCCATATGTTCACTACTCTGCTCTGGTGCAGCCTCTCCTCAAGTACTGTGTACAGTTTTGGGCATCACAACATAAGAAGGACATAAAGCTATTACAGAGCATGCAAAGGAGGGGAACAAAGATGGTGAAGGGTCCAGAGGGCAAGACATAGGAGGAGCAGCTGAGGCCCCTTGGTTTGTTCAGCCCAGAGCAGAGGAGGCTGAGGGGAGGCCTCATGGCGGCCTGCAGCTCCCTCACGAGGGGAGCGGAGGGGCAGGCACTGAGCTCTGCTCTCTGGGGACAGCGACAGGACCCGAGGGAACGGCATGGAGCTGGGACAGGGGAGGGTCAGGCTGGGTGTTAGGAAAAGGTTCTGCACCCAGAGGGTGGTCGGGCACTGGGACAGGCTCCCCAGGGCAGTGGGCATGGCACTGAGCTGCCAGAGTTCAAGAAGCATTTGGACAACACTCTCAGATGCATGATCTGTTTTTTGGGTGGTCCTGTGTGGATCCAGGAGTTGGACTCTGATCCTTGTGGGTCCCCATCAGCTCATTCTATGATTTGGAAGTTACATTCTCAGACTGGCTGAAGACCTGATCTGCTGTTCACAAACTGATGGTATGGCATACTCTGTATATTCATATATTAACAAAAGTAATGTATAAGGCACTTTAATGTTCCATTTCCAAGATGGTCTTAACAAGGGAGACCTGCAAGTCACCTCTTGCAGCTACAGGAAAGCTGTTTGGTTTTTTTTTTCCGTGTGCTACAAAAGGATTCTTTGGAATGCATCTGCCAAAATGTGTGGTTCCTCTTAAGAATTTGGGGAAAAAAAATCTGTAAGCTTCTGGATCCCCAAATGCTTGAGCTCTTTTACCAGTTTATTTTATTGCCCTACTAAAAGAAAAAAAAAATCTGAAATTTAAAGTATCCTGAATTTGAAGTATTTCTTAATGATGAATCTACCAGTTACTGAAAACACTGATCAGATGAGAAGTTGGTACAGGCACTGAAAGCTGTTACCAACAGTTACATCCATTTTCATGCCTAAACCATCTGGTTCATGGAATCCTCAGGCTTTTCTCTTTCTTCACTATTTTCCTTGACATTTGTGTTTAGTTTGTGTTTAGTTTCCAATTTCCAAAGACCCAAAACAGCTGACACTGCTGCGCATTAACTCATAGCTTGAGAGTACATCAGATGGATTAAGCGAGGAAGCTGATGTGTATTTGAGCCCAAGTGAAGTCACCAGTTGTGTGATGTGGATGGCAGTGGGTAGCTGAAGTTATTTTTAAACTTTTACTCTCACTACATCCTTTCCTTTCCCAGCTTAATAATTTTTCAGCTAAAGAAAGAAATGAGAGTTTTCAACCCCATGCCTTATCTAGCAGTTCTTTGTTAGCAGCTGCCACTCTTTGGAAAAACTGTATCTTGGCCAAGAGCTTTGAAGTGACTTGGAGGTGGGAGCATGTGGGACAGGGAGTCCTGAGGATGCCACCAGTCTGTTCTCACTCATGTATTCCAGTATTTGTAGATCCTAAATATGAAGTGGAATTTAGGAAAGAAACTTTCTATCAGTGTTGATGAAGATTTACTAGGTGTACAGTATTTTGGATGTGAATGCACTTGGGTGCTTGAAAAGTCTGATTTCTCTTTTATAATCAGTGTCCTTTGAAAAGCAGCTGATAATCAGCTAATAAGATAATGCTCAATGATCAGATAATCAGCTGCTTTACGACTGTAAAAATTCTTTTTCCCTGTATCTGACACTAGTTCAACAAGGGCAAACCAATCTCAACTTACTACAGCTCATACCGTTAGGACTGCCAGTTAAGATCCAAATGCTGGTCTGCATATTGTCCCTTCCGACATCTGCATAACTTCCCCTGAAAACCATTGAGTCGTGGATATTTTGAAAGGAGAATTTATCCTGCAGGTTCTTTATTACAGCTTGGGATGCACTTGGCGAGATGTATCTGCCTTGACTTACAGGTCCAAGGGTGAGTCTACTCACCCAGAAAGTTAAGAAATTCGAGAAGCAGGAATGAGATGGAGATGCACTGTCTCATTAAAGAGATGTTTCCAGAGTAGAGCTGCAGTCCTGTGAATCCCACTGAAGACTGATAGATTTTCAAAAATTACATTATTGCTAGAAAAAATACACATTTCTTTGCCCTTCATAGTTTGCAGAGCTGGAATGTTTTGTACTGATTTTTGTATTAGTTTATCTTGATACTCTTTACATTTAAAGTATATTTTCTCTTTTGTAATGGTCATTCCTGTTAGTTCTGAGTAGTTCTTACTCCATAGCTGACAAAGTTTATGTTGAGGCTGTTACATCTTGCCTTAATCAGAATAAAGTGTTGGCACGTTTGAACAAATGCTCTGAAAAGTCTTTTCAAATGAATGCTAAATGTCTGTGGATCCCCGAAATGGTGTTTTCCAATTTCACTTACAGTAACCCTGTTGTTGCCATATGTAGAGTTGGGCAAAGGGAAATGAAAATTTAGAGAATAGGAAAGAGACCGAACCATGAAAATTACAGTTTTGCATTTTCATTTATATTCTAATGTGTGCACTTAAGAACTCTGTCATGTTCCCATGAATGCTTCTCCAAGATTTTCAGCTCAGGCCTTTTTGGAAGTTGGTTTTCTCATCCAGTTTGAGTGTTTTAGTGCTGTGCATGATTTAAAAGCAGTAGCTGGATATTGCTTTCTGTTTTAGGAAAAACCTCTTCACATTCAAGGAAAAATTGATGTGGTGTTATATTTGGCAATGCACCAGGCTCTTCTGGTCCTGAAAGGCAGATCTGAAAAACTTGACTAAAATAACAGGAATTAAAAAACATTACCACAATAATAAAAATCAGGAAGCTTTTACCCTTGGAGTTAAGGAAAGAGGAGACAGGTTTGGGACTTAGCAGCTGTTGGTAGTACTTCAGCATAGTTGCCAAACATGAAATTGTTCAAATGCTGTGCAGTACAGGTGACTTGGGCATACAAAAACTCAGGAACTGATTACAGGATTTGATAGTCCTTGTAACCCTGAATAAAATGGTTTCAGGTAAGTCACCTTGCATTTTGCATGGAACCCTTGTTACCTAGCATTTCCATTGATGATTTTGATCCTCGTGACAGTTTTTCTGAGCTTGATGATGGCTGCTTTAATCAAGAACACTTCAAAAATTCAAGATTAAAGGTAAGGAATTTCCCATTTAGAGAATTTCCAGATGTGCAGCCAAGTATTTACAGTATTGCTATATCCTGCTATTCTCCACTGCAATGTTGAAGAAAAATTGCTAGGACGCTGGAAACCATTCTTGCTTTTGCAGAGCGCATGGTAGGACTGCAAAGGAGTTGAGAGAAGTTGGTTGTCACTTCCAGAAAATAACATCACTGACATGACATTGCTTACAATACTCACATTTCTGCCTGGGAGCAAGGAGTACTGTCCTGCAGCTGAGGGCTGAAGAAGCATTTAACACAAGTGACAATGAGCATTATTTAGACATCTTTATTTAAGGATAAATGTCTCACCAAACGTTATCACACAGCAGTGGTATGAGAACACACAGCTCAGCTGATGTCTGGTGACGTCTTCATATATTTGAGCCCAGAGGGTTGCCACATTAGAATGGATGCTGTTGGACTGATGCGGTTTAAATATATGATATGGAACCAGCCTAGCAAAGAAATTTTGTAGCTATCTCCCTACTTTTTCCCCATTCAGACAAAGCAGATGCAGCTGTAAAGGATCTGAAGAGGTACTCTAGCTTCTGCTCCAGAAAGTCACATTGGAAAAGAAGTATAATTTGGCTGTGTGTTTGATGATGTGACCTGAAACTACAAACTAGGGAAGGCTCTCCCTGTGACTCACCAACCTCAATTCTGTATGTTGGTACCACTTGTTTTGTGATCGAGGACAAAGAAATTGGAAAAGCCACTGATACAAAAGTGTATTAATAATAATTAAAAAACAAAACAAAACCACCACCAACAAAAAAACCTTGGTGAAGAGAAGTCATCAGCAAAGAGATCTTACAGAACCATCATCAGTTGGGAAGTGTTTTGATTTAAAATGCTGTTTCCCCTGGAAAGGGAAGAGAAGGAAAGGACAAGGGGACAAGGCAGGACCTTCTTGGTTGTTGCAACCAGCAGCGGGTGCAGCTATGGGCAGGGAATGAAGAGAAGAAACCTAGCATATTGAGTAAATGGCAAATAATAAAGCTGAAATGGGTAAATAGTTTGAAAGATGAGCCACCAAACAGCAGAGAGGCAGCAGTAAGTTTAACTAGGACTCGAGGGTTAGAAGAGCGTCTTCTATGTGATTGTCTTAAATTCACTCACATAAATAGTTGCAGGGTGAAACACTGTATTTAGATCAGCGCGCAACTTTCACAAAAGTAGTGAATATGTGAAATTGGTGGAAAATGAGCTCAATCGGAGAGAAAAGGCATGGAACAGGAGTGACTGTAATCAAAGGGGAAAAGTTGAAAAAGTCATTGAAAGGTATTATTGCATGAAACTATCTGTCCTTTGTAGTTAAGGACACCATAAAAAGGTGAGGATTGGAACAGAGCTTCCTTTACTGATCTCTGAGACTGGAGACTTTTCGTTTATGAATGCAGAGTCTTTGTTTTGGGTTTTTTCTTGGAGAGAATAATCAGATTTGGGGAAGTTTTATGTCAGCAAGACAAAGGGGCCCTCAGGTGATTATTTCTGGTGGGTGAGCAAAGTGGTTAACTGAATGTGTCTCTAGATTTCCTACCTTCAAAGTGGACAGGAAAAGTCTGTGTGTGTCTTAGAGCTGTGTTTTTTTTCCCTAGCCGTTTGCAGACTTGGGAGACAAAACTGCATTGTTTACCCTGAGCTTATTTCTGGAATTTTTATTACAAAATAGGATTTAGAAATAAACTCTGAAAAGTGCATATTTGATTCCAGGACGAAAATCTGCAGCTGGGTTTGAATTCCTCAGGAGAGTCTGATACTACTGATACCACAAAGTAAGTGGGATCTGGAGCATAAGGATGAGAGGGTGACTGCTTCCCAGGATTGCCTAGATTTAATTCCTTGCCTGTAATCAATTACAATAATTTTCTGAAATCCTAGTTTTTGCAGTGTCTTTATCAGAACTACCAATTCCTACTACAGAGCACATTTTCTTAGGCATCTAACCTCTGTCTTCTCTCTATGTGTCTCATGTGAGCAGGAAGCTCTGATGCTTGCCAGTTTTCATCCCTCTGGTGATTTTGCGAAGTGTAATCATTGTAAAGTGCAATTGCTTAATATGTAGTTCATTCACTAAAACCCCGAGGATAGAGGCAGTGAGTAACGTGAGTTATTACCAGAGCAATGGTATCTAAAAAGATTTGTGCATTGAATACCAATCAATTTAGTCTTTGAATTAAGAATTTAAAAAAATTCCTGGTCAGATGTGATTTGATATTATTTCCAGGCAAATTAAAGTAGCTACCGTGGAGTCAGTATTCGGTATGAGAAGCGCTGATTGGTTACGCATTCCCTATTGCTCTGTGTGTCTGTCAAGATACCTGTAGACCAGCAGCTTTCCCGGTTGCTATCTGGGTGTCTCCTGTACTAGGCACTGAATACTTTCTTTGCCTGAAATTCAGAAACTTTGTCCAGATAATGTGGGTTCTGGCTTGATCAGCAAAGTTAGGATTCAAGCGTGTGTTTTAGTGACACTTATTTTCATTCAGCCATCCAGATTTCAACCATTTTTGCCTTGTTTATACTAAATCATATGAGCTAGAATCATTTATTTTCCATCTTCTTCCAGGAAGGAACTTTTTGGTGCAAGAACACAGCATCAAGTAGGTGAGCAGGCTCAGGAGCATCAGAGAGTCAGAGAGGGAAATTGACTGGTGGAGGTGTACTCTACCCTCTTTGAGACAGACTCACGAGCCTGCCATAGCAAAAATGTCTCCTGCTACGCAGAAGACAAAAGTTCCCTCATCCCGCCAGGCAGTAGGAGGAGACCTAGGCCAAGGGGGGGAATGGAGGCAGGTTCCTGTTCGGCGTGGTAGGCGAGCCCTGTCCCTGCCCACCTCACCTTCCCATCTACCCTTATATAACAGGTATGAGGGTCTAGAACATGACAGTCAGAACAACGAAGTAGACGAAAGCCCGTCCCAGTTGGAGAGGGTGCCTAAGGCAAGGCAACCTATCCCCCGCATTGCGACATCAACTGTCAAAGAAGAAAGAAGGGTTATTGTCATGGGGGACTCCCTTTTGAGAGGGACAGAGGGCCCAATATGCCGACCGGACCCAACCCACAGGGAAGTCTGTTGCCTCCCTGGGGCTCGGGTGAGAGACTTCACTAAGAAAGTCAAGCGCCTGGTACGGCCCACCAACTACTACCCGCTACTGGTCTTTCAGGCTGGTAATGACGAGGTAGCAACGAGAAGTCCGAGAGCGATCAAAAGGGACTCTAGGGCTTTGGGGCGACTACTTAAAGGATCAGGGGCACAGGTTGTGTTTGCCTCTGTCCTTCTGATAGGGGGGATCGATGCTGACAAGCAGACTCATCACATTAACACGTGGCTTCGGGACTGGTGCAACCAGCAGAATTTTGGGTTTTTCGATCACGGGAAGGTCTACGCGACACCGGGCCTGCTGGCACCAGATGGGATGCGCCTCTCTCAGAGAGGGGTGAGGATTTTTGCTCAGGAGTTGGCAGGGCTGATAGATAGGGCTTTAAACTAGAGTCAAAGGGGGAAAGGGATAAAACCAGGCATGCCGGTGATGTCCCCACAAGCAAGGTCCCCTGGGAAACTGCTTTTGAAGGCATTGGCGTCCATCAGTGCTGGTCAATCTTTAAGCACTGCCTCCTAAAAGCACAGGATCAGGCGATTCCAAAATATCGGAAGTCAGGCAAGTGGGGCAGAAGGCCGGCCTGGCTGACCAGGGATCTTCTACTGGAGCTTAGGCGAAAAATGAAAGTGTACGGCTGCTGGAAGGAGGGTCAGGCGACGAGGAAGGAATACAGGGATGCTGTTCGTGTTTGTAGGGAGAAAATTCGTGTGGCCAAAGCCCAACTAGAGTTGAAACTGGCCGTGTCTGTGGGAGACAATAAAAAAGGTTTTTTTAGATACGTGAACAGAAAAAGGAGAACCAAAGAAAACATAGGTCTGCTACTAGATGGGGAGGGTCTCCTCACAGACAATGACATAGGCAAAGCAGAGACGTTTAACGCCTTCTTCGCCTCTGTCTTCAACACTGATGATGGGCTTCAGGACCCAGGGTGCCCTGAGCTGGAGGACCATGACAGTGGGAAGGACAAACTCCCAACCGACCCTGAACGTGTGTGGGATTTGCTGCTCCACCTGGATCCATACAAGTCCATGGGTCCGGATGGGATTCATCCCAGGGTGCTTAAAGAGCTGGCTGACGTCATCGCGGGACCTCTCTCAATTATTTTTCAACGATCTTGGGAATCTGGAGAGGTCCCATTGGACTGGAAGCTGGCAAATGTGCCAATTTTCAAGAAGGGTAAGAAAGAAGACTCTGGCAATTACAGGCCTGTCAGTCTCACGTCAGTGCCTGGTAAAATTATGGAGAGGATGATCCTTGAAGTTATGAAGCGCACCTGGGAGACAATGCAGTCACTGGTCCCAGCCAACATGGGTTCATGAGGGGTAGGTCCTGCCTAACAAATTTGATTTCTTTTTATGTTAAGATCACCCATTTAGTCGATCAAAGGAAACCAGCTGATGTGATCTTTTTGGACTTTAGCAAAGCTTTTGACACAGTTTCCCATAGGATCCTACTGGACAAAATGTCCAGCATACAGCTAAACAAAAACATCATGCAATGGGTGAGCAATTGGCTGACAGGCAGGGCTCAAAAGGTTGTGGTAAATGGGGCCACATCTGGCTGGTGGATGGTCACTAGTGGGGTCCCTCAAGGCTCCATTTTAGAGCCAGTCCTCTTCAATGTTTTTATAAACGATTTGGATGTAGTACTAGAAGGTGTTTTGAACAAATTTGACTACAACACCAAACTTGGAGGAGTTGTGGACTCGGATGAGGGTGGAAAGGCCTTCCAGAGAGATCTGGACAGATTGGAGAGCTGGGCAATCACCAACCACATGAAGTTTAACAAAGGCAAGTGCCGGATCCTGCACCTGGGACAGGGCAACCCTGGTTATACATACAGACTGGGCGACAAGATGCTGGAGAGCAGCCCCGCAGAGAGGGATCTGGGGGTTGTGGTTGACAGCAAGCTGAATATGAGCCAGCAGTGTGCCCTGGCAGCCAGGAGGGCCAACCGTATCCTGGGGTGCATCAAGCACGGCATTGCTAGTCGGTCGAGGGAAGTGATTGTCCCGCTCTACTCTGCGCTGGTGCGGCCTCGCCTCGAGCACTGTGTGCAGTTCTGGGCACCACGGTACAAAAAGGACATTAAACTATTGGAGAGTGTCCAGAGGAGGGCGACGAAGATGGTGAAGGGCCTAGAGGGGAAGACATATGAGGAGCGGCTGAGGTCACTTGGCCTGTTCAGCCTGGAGAAGAGGAGGCTGAGGGGGGACCTCATCGCAGTCTACAACTTCCTCACGAGGGGGAGTGGAGAGGCAGGTGACCTATTCTCAGTTATCACCAGTGACAGGACCCATGGGAACGGTGTGAAGCTGAGGCAGGGGAAGTTTAGGCTGGACATCAGGAAGAGGTTCTTCACCGAAAGGGTGGTTGCATACTGGAACAGGCTCCCCAGTGAAGCAGTCACTGCACCAAGCCTGTCGGAGTTTAAGAAGCGATTGGACTGTGCACTTAGTCACATGGTCTAAACTTTTGGGCAGACCTGTGTGGTGCCAGGAGTTGGACTTGATGATCCTAACTGGTCTCTTCCAACTCGGAATACTCTATGATTCTATGATTTGACTGATCAATGTACTGTAAACGACTGGAGCATTAATATTTCTGTCATCGTTCTAGAGGTTAATGGACAGCTTAGGGTAATATGAGACATTGCCTTATTTTTTACATGCTTTGAGATGCTTGAGAAAGCATCCAAACCAGCTCAGTGCCACAGCATGGCATAGCATGTGGCATGCTGAAGGAGTATCAAGGTTTAACACAGGTGAAATGATGCCTGTATATGGATAAATCGGAAGTTGTGTTTTGTTCCCAAGTTTTCCCGTGGGAATAAAAATGGTAGGCTTCCTGAATAAAACAAGGCATGTGCTGGATGTATGCTTGTTAGTGTAGCTCCCTTGAAGTCAACAGGGCTTGGGCAGCATTGCACTAGTTGAGGGTAATAATACTATTATACCAATCATACTATTAGAAGTATAATAATAAGTGGCGATGATACTATTAGGAATGAGAAAACATGCAATGATTACACCAAGAACAGTCCATGGCATGGCTCATGTACCACATTTCTAAGGCATTGTACTGTAGAGTCATTTTTAACTTGTGCATCAAAACCAGACCACAACCTTCTACTGTGACCTGACTGATCTTAAAATAGAGGTTATAACCCACAAGCTGTGCTGCTGTGTGAGTTCCTCAGCTAAAAATATTCCAGGAAATGTAATAGTGGACCATGGATAATTTTTAGATTATCGTATATTGGGTATAAATAATCCAGTTATATGCAGTATTTTTTTTGTTTGCCTTTTTATCAGTTTCTCATGTCTGTTGGATACATTTTTTTTTATTCTGTGCTTCCTATTATTATTGACAAGCCCCTGAAACACTGACAAGACCATTAGAGAATGTCTCCTCCTTTTGCACTGTGCATGCAAATGCTGTGACAAGAAAAACTTGAGATTTAAATCATCTACATTCTTTGAATGTAGCTGCACACAAGCAGACTATTTTGGACAATATGAAAAACAAGCTGTGCTCCTAAAGACAGGCTTTAGGAAGCCCTCCAAATTGCTCAGTTATTATGGAATAGGTTTGCAGGTGCTGTGCTGAGCTATAGGACATCTAGAGCTTGCATCGTGCTCACAACTCTTTAGACTGAAGTGGATTCACCCCCGTGACAGACTGCATTCATGTGCTCATAGCCTTAGCCAAGGAAATGCAAAAGCCATAAAACATAACCCTTCAAAATCAAAACTAAAGCCATTTCCAGCAGGCACTTGTGTGTTCCTGAGCAAGAGAACAATTTCCATAAAACTGGAGAATGCTAGGAAGAGTTCTGCAGAAGGTAGGCATTAAGACAATATGTGGAGAGTTCTTCACAGTATCTATCATATTGCATTCAGACCTGTGCACATTTTCCACTATGAAAACTAATCAATCAAGCAAAAGATGATATACATAGTTACAAGATTTGTTGTCCATCAGTGATTGGAGTGATTAACCATCAACTCACTGCACTTTCAATCACTACCAACAATAAAGTGTAGAATCCTTTGTTTCTGTCAGTTTGTGCATACACAAGCATTTTTGGTGGAAAGAAGCAGTTGGCTGGTCCAACACCGACATTTGTCTTGTGATTGTTACATTTGTTTTAATTGTATGTTGAAATGCTGAAGCTTTTTCTTAATTAAACAATGTTTTGTGATTATTTACTAATAGTATTATAGTGCATATGGGAGAAGAAAAAAAAGGAAGGGAAAAAAAAAAAAAACACTACAAATGCCACAAAGGAATTAAGTTCTTCCCTTTCGGGACATTTTCCTGAAGCTAGCATGCCAGCTCAGCATTTCCCACCAGAAGTCTTTTTCTGTTAAGTGACACTGATGGTAGGGAAGGATGTCTTTTTCTCAGTGCCTAACTGGTGCCCATTCCTGTGGATAGCTGACGAGGGGTAACCATGTGTCAGTTCAAACTGGCACAGGACTGTCCTGATTGAAGTGCCAAGTTGTGTGAGAATTAATTTGAGGAGTCTTAAGCTGATTTGTATCTTTTCTAACAGATGAGGTGAGGCTTTAATGATATTTAATAGATAGAAATCTCTGATAGAGTTTTCTTTGGTTAAAGGATAACTTTTTGTGTTTTGTTTCAGCTGGTCTCTAGGAGGTTTGCTAATCCTGTATATGTCTAGGTGAGTTTAACGTTGATTTATTGTTTTAATAATGGATTTGGTGCAACTGCCCCAAACAAGATTTGACTGCAGTGAGGCAAACCCTGCTGCATGAATATTTCTCCTTAGAATCATGTTTCTAACAATTTGGGTGTGGTAATTCCTTGCTGATACAAGCTTTTCAACATAAACTAGGATTAAACCAGTCAGTGAGAATCTTTCCATCAAGAAGAGCGTTTATTATCATGTTACATAAATAGAAGCAGTTTTGTGCTTGACTTGGATATGCTGGCTTAAAACCACCTGCCATGGTGCAGTGTGGCTTAATTACACAGGCAGGTGCAAGCTGAATAAATGCAACCAATGTTAACCTCCCACAAAACAGTTCACATATAAATTGCACTGGAATAACGAGTTCTAATTTCAAATCAGCCCAAACAAGCCTTAAATTTCCATAACAGAGTTTTCCTTGTTGTCAGTAAACACTGCAGTTTAGCGAATGAAAGTTACTCAGTATAATCAATGAGTTGCATCTGTTTACTGATGTAGGCTGGCCCATAGTTTAGGACTGGAGCTGGTAACATTGCTCCTCCAAGGACTAGCTTTGTTTGCTCATTTCTATTTCAAACTCAAAGGCTCTGTACTGGGTTGTCTGAAGGCAGGGAGCTATAGCCTGGTAACTGGTCCTTCTGTGTCTGATTGCAGGCTGGAAATGGCTTGGGGAAAAGGTTTTCCGTATGTAGTAGCATGTCCCTGGTGGCTTGCAGGGACTGGATGGAGCCTGCTGCACACCTGAGCTGGTGGTTCAGACTTGCTCGGGAGGATGATGCCTCAGCAGGTGCCTGCTTAGATCCAGCCTTTTATAGCTGAAGGTACAGTCCCTTTCTTTTCTGTTCCTTAGAAAATGATTGGAATGCTTTGTCAGTCTGTCTGCACCTGACTGCTGCTCACTGGCTTGCCCTGCTTCAGGCTACCAAATATTTGGGCTCGTCCGGCCGGAGTTTCATGACCTTTTCCACACAGAGCAGGATGAGAGTCAGAAACCAGAGGCTCCAGCCGACGGCCGCCGCAATCCATCCATAATCATCCATGCCTGACGGGCAGCACATGGCTGCTCGCGTGCAGAAGTCCACGTCTGGGGGAGAAGAAATGAAGAGAGCTGATAGGAGCCTAAATACGTAGCAGGTTTTCCTTTCTAGAAGGCAGGTGAGATGGTGACTTCAAGATCTGTCCTGCATTTTGTCACTCTGACTTTGGGCATCTGCCCCCTAAGCTTTGTCTTGACCTGGAGGATGGCAGTATTCACTTTCATCTATACGTCTTCAAGACTTGGTCATCCCTGTTGGCCAATCATCTGAGCTGGTACTCTTACCACTGTGCCCACTGTTACTGAAAACTTTCAAAACACCTAAATAGCATCTGCTTGGTCAGTTTTAGGAATGGAGTATGATAGAAGTAGCTAGTTACAATTAGAAATAAATATGGTATAGAGAAAACTTCATGCGACGGAGTAAGAGGATCTCTAGCAAAGACACTGCCAGCAGGATTTCCAATATTTTAAGTACTCAATACCTAAATAATAATAGAAATAGTTGGTAATAGACTCACTGGTTGGGCTGTTAAATGCGACTTCCCTGTGTTCTGAAGTTTCTACACTTACCACCACTGGGACATCCCTATTTCATATATCTAAAAATATAACAAGTTTTTAACATTTCCATGCATTTTCTCTTGCACCTTTTGCATCTTTTTTTCTGTTTGGTTGTTTAAAGCAGTTCAATTTCCTAAAGCCACTTGAGGAACCTATCATAAGTTGTTGTATTCATGCTGTTATTTAAAGGTGTCTGCCACGCTTTCTCTAACAGATGGGTACAGTGAAGATACCCAGCTCTGTGTCTGCATCCTGGGTGGTGAGGTGGAAGTATCAAAGGGAGCATGGAGAACTGAAGCATCTCAATTCCTTGGGCTGGAAGGGAAGTTGAGCATGAAACCTTGGTGCCCACGAAGGCTGAGGCAGCCAGAACCACCTTGTCCTATACCTTTGTCATCCTTTGAGGTAGCACACCTCTACCGGTACGTGTACTGCAATGCAGAAAGTGAAGGACTTCAGGGCTGTTTGATGTTTGGGGCGGAGGGATGACTCTGGGAGGACTGGTGGGATCTCAGGTTGCCTGAGGTTGGCTGTTTGGGGAAGACTCGATAGGATGGGGGAGATAGGTGCTCCTGGGAGTCCACATTGTGCCCACAGGCAGCTGGTCTGCAAGGAGTTCTAGGGCTCACAAACTGAACCAGCCATGGACTAGTCTGTTCCAAGCTGAAAGACTACCTGAATGTACGTGGGATATACGGGGCATGCCAACAGAGGAGGCTTAGAAATGCCTCCTAGAGTTTCACCTGCAACTGTTGCCTTGATAACAGCGAATGAAAACAAATAAATCATTTTCCAGGATAGCCTCTCCAAAGACATGCATAGTCTCATTACCTGGCTTTATCGTGGTAGTCATGATTTACAAAGAAAGACTTACTAAGACATGGTGGTTCGTACTCGGTCGTGGGCATGGTGCTTGTTGAAACGTTGGAGGCTCCTTCAGCTGCTGCCAGAAGGAAAGCACAGGAGAAAAGATGAGCACATTAACCAGCTCAGGTTGGAAAATACAACATAAAAATATAGGTAAGGGAAGGAGAGGGACACGGGCTTCAGTGAAGAAGGTTTTGCCTCTTTATCCTGTTTCCTACCTAGAATCAGAGCACACTTGCACTCTAGCACAGCACTGCAGCTGGTCTCCAGCCCTCCAGATCTGTATGTGGTGTCACAGGCCAAAGCCTCGGTAGACTTCTAATATCCATTTTCCCCAAAGCCTCCTTAGACCTTCTAATATCCCATTTTCCCCCAGCCACAGTGTGCACCTTGGAGTGCTGCAGGATGGGGTGGCTGAGGGATGCCTGTGTGGGAGAAGCATGGGCTGCTGTGGTCCCTGTGCTAGCACCAGCCTGTCCCCTGCTGCAGAAGAAAGGGAGTCAAGGAAATATCTCCTCCTGTACCACCGTAGGCAGTCCAGTTTGAGTTCAACCAGGTGAAATGTCTGCAATGGCCCTCTGAGATGTAGGAAAAACACAGCCTTACAACTATAGTAAGGGTTGCTGCTGCGTGCAGGCAGAGGGATCCCAATGAGCTGTTGGTCCAGAGACCAAGCAGAGGTTGAGAGAGCCATTTCCAGTCAAACCATCTCTGAGCTAATAACTCGGAATATGATAGAGGAATTCAGATCCAGCTTGATATCACTGAAGACTCCAGAATAATGGTTCAGGTTTAACTTCAGCTCAGGAAAACAAAACAGAACAAGACCTTTGACCAAACCTTTGTTTTGAGTTTGGCATTTTCCAAGTAACAGTAAATAAACTGAGGCTGTCCTGCAGGAGGTGCCCCTTGGGGTCACCTACTGTTGTTCTGCTTTGTGTTTTGAGCTGAGTGGCCACCAGCAAGGTGAGAGCTTTCCTTGTGCCTGCTGCCAGCCTGGGAGCAGGTCCCCAGGCAGCCTTCTCCAGGGCAGGGTCTGAGTGCTCCTCATTCTTCTCCCTACCTCTGCTAGGACTTGCTGAATGACCTTGGCCAAGCCCATAATTTCTTTTCTGGGTTAATATGTACCTCATGGAAGCACTGAAAAGAATAATTAAAACCTGTGCATGACCTGTGGAAAAAAGTGCTGCAGAGCACAGAGCATTGGTTCATGCTTATAGACTTTGCAGCCTGCAGATGGGCTGTCAAAGATAACCCATCTGTCAGGTCTCAGCTAGTGCTGATACACAAATGCAGGCGATATTCTGATGGGACAAGAGCTGCTCACAGGTCTCATTTACACCTGGGTTTTAGGCAGCTACTCCAATTACGGGGACAGCAAAGCCAGATTTCCTGCAAAAAGCACCTAGTAAGAGCTAAACCCGGCTACAGTGAGCCTTTTCAAATGGTCTCTTGCCTCAGCAAGTAATTGAAGGCCAAGAAACAGTGGCCCCCTGTCTCTGCCATTCAGGAGAGCAGCCTGCAGCTCACTCACATTTAGGGTGGATTTGTAAATAGCTAGCAAAAGCACTTCTCTTCAGAAAGATGCTGTGATCAATCATATTGCGTAATTCTTGTTAGCATTAATCAATTCCAGCTCTTTACATTTTTTGGATGAGACAAGGGATCCCTCCTTGTTTTTAGAGAACAAATCACCGTCAGTGGGCAATACTTTTAGAGAGGAGTGGGGGGAAAGGCAGGGTACAGAAGCTGGAGCGTAAGAGCCCTACCTGCTGAGCAGGAACGCTGGAGCATGGCAGTGAAGAAGAGCACGGCGAGGGCTGCCCAGGGCTCGCAGGAGAAGAGCTTCATGCCAGGGGTGCAGCTCCCACCCAAGCACAGGTCAGTTTGCTGTTCCTGGCAGCTCTGGTTCTGCAAAATCCCCGACAAACTCAGACGGCCGGTGTGCAGGGCAGAGGGTGGAGCAAAGGAGCTTCCTGCTGCCAGGACACCTTGAACCACCACAACAGGGCGAGGAAGGAGAAGGGCTCTGACCAAACCAGCCCCAGCAGGAGGTGGGTACGAGCGCTGAGGCAGCAGGGGGAGGGCCCCTGAAGGTCAAACCTGGAGGTTTCTTCCCACGGCCTGCTGCAGCCTGAGGGAGGAAAGGCCTCTGGAGCCAGCCCTTCCCAGCGGGGTCTCCAGGCAGCTTCTGTCGCCTGAGTCTCTGCTTGATCCTGCAAAGATGGGCTAAAAGAGCTGTTGAAGTGCTTCTGGTGGTGGCTTGGTCTGATGAGCACCGCACATCGCTGCAGTTCCACAGGCTGTTGGCGCTGCATGCCCCTACCTGTGACCCATCACAATGTCCTTCCTGAAGAAAGCTTCAGGCATTAAGTCAGGAAGAAAGCCTCTGGCAGAGGTGGACTCTGTGGGGAAAACAGGTTGTTGGTGTTCTTCAGTGGTGGCCAAAAATGGTTCTGGGTGCTGATGTGAAAATAAAGCTATCTGGGTCCTGCCTGGGATGGCCAGCTCTCCCATGGGAGGTGAGGGAGAAGGCACCTGTGGCAGCAGTCCTAGTAGGATGGGCAGTACCTAAAAGTTTTCTCTTCCATCCATACTGCTAAAGGTAGCAGGCAGTGGCATGACAGACTTCCCACAAGTATATGGCACGCAATGGGATGCCAATAAAAAAAAAAAAAAAGAACTGAGATACATTTGGTTTCCCTTTGTTTAAGAAAAAGCTCAGGAGCAAAACATATCAAGTTTCAGCCCTGACCGGCATTCCCCTTGCTGTCCCCCCCGTACCCTAAAGGTGCTCTGCTGCCTTCCAGGTATTTGCACATAGGCACTGTAGGATGCAGGCAACACGGGGCTCCCCTTGAAAAAGACCTCCACAAGCTGCAGAGGAGGGCAGGTCAGCCGAAAAGGACACGCTTGCTGTCCTTGCCTCCCTGTTTTGGTGTCAACACACCACCGGGGCTGGAGGAGTCAGGGCTGCCGCCAGCCGGTCCATGGCAGCTGCCTCCCACCTCTGCGGGTGTGTGTGGCCCCGTCCTTCGGCCGACACCCCAGGAGTGCCCGACGGCGTGTCCCGCTCAGCTGGCAGCTGCCTGGGTGCGTGACCCAAGCCGGGGTGGCTCTTGGCCTGGATAGACCCGTACATGGCAGGAGAGGTACTGTGAGCACACTCTTACTGCTCAGGGTTGCTTGGAGGTAGCCCATAGGACAACCTTCATATCTACTTGATTTCAGTGTCTAAGTCCTTTTGTGCTAATTTTCTTTAATTCATGCTTTTATCTGAGCACTCTGTTGCATCAAAACTAAACTAAGACTCAACTCTTTTACTCTGGGTAGGAACGGTGCTCTGCTCGCTTCCAGCTTCACCTGTCCTTCCCAAATTTCTCAACCATGCCTCCTGCTGAAAGCTGATCTGGCATTTAATTTTGCAGAAATAATGAGTACAAAAGTGTTCTGTGCAGCGCAGCATGTTTGAGGGAAAATGAAAGAAGATGAAACTGCCCTGCTGTTATGTGAATGAATGAAATATCTTCTGAATTTTAACTATTTCCTAAATACTCTGTCAGCTTGCAGGTGAACCTGCCCATTTTGAGGATTGCTGAAAATGCTTTGCATAATTAACATAAAGTATTTATTTTCTTTTACAACAATTTTTCCCTCTGTAACACAGAAAGAGCTGCTCCAAAGTCTCCTGAAGCAGTGAAAGGCTCTGTTTGGCTTCAGTGATTTTTGGATAGAACTGGAAATGAAGGCTTTGCTCAATAAGTTTGGGCACAATGGGAGCCCTAGAAAATCATCTCCTGACACAGATTTGGATTTGTTTCATTTCTTATGTGTAGTGCATTCATATTTCAGTGCTGTGACTGTCTGTGGAGCGATAAGACTCTCTCTCCAAGCTGTCCCTAGCTTGGTCCCTACGCATTGTACCAAATCCAGTCTGTGTGAGGATGCCTTGCTGCGTGACATGGCCACAGCACCAGCAGAGACAGGGGTCTCTTTTAGCTTGTGCTCTCCTGTCCATGCAGTTCTCAAGGCATGCCTCAATTTACCCTAAAACTGTGTCCTTCCCCACGTCCATCCTTAGAGACTCCTCCACAGTGTGTAGGGCTGCTGGTCAGCTTTTCCTGATAATTATTAAGGAGGCAATACTTACTGATTGCGTGTTTTGTGCCACAGGGAGAGCTTCAGCATTAAGCTTCTCTACTGAACAAGGTAATACCCTTGACACACCGCTACCAGGTGTGGCTCTCAGGGAATTATTACCTTTTATCGTACACACGCATACTCATTCAGTCTATATATACATATATATATTTTCTGTTTACATGTGCAACATGTTTATGTTTTGTGTTCTAAGTGAAATCTGATGGCTGCTCCAACCCTGTTGCATCCCTGCAGTGACCAGCACAATGGTAACTGAGTGGTAGCACTGTATTTAGCTCAGGGCAAAGCACACAACCTTGCTTTTTTATTTGAGGCGAGTTTAACTACACCCTACCCTGATTTCTGTGTACCTGAGGCGCTACCCTGCTCAGCTGCTGCAACAGGGCGTAGCTTGGGTGAAAGCTCACACATTACCACCTAGTGTGGCCAGCCAAAACCTCCTGTGTGGTGGAGCTGAGCATGGAGTGTTTACTGAGATGCTGATCCCAGCGACACGTACAGCTGCATGAAACTTCCCTAGGCTGCTGAAAATCGTGACATCCCTGCAGTTGTCTGTTTGGGATCTCCCTTAGCTTTGCATATTAACAGAGCAGAGTCTATGGCTGGTTGACAATTCCCAGCTGATAATACACAAGGGCTCTGCTCAACTTACAGAAGGGATCGTGGTACTATAAGCCAAAGAGTAGGCTAAGTGGTCTGACCTACTGGTGAGATCTACCTTCAAAACGTGGCTTTAAAAAGCTGGTAACTTCAGGCAGATGGACCCAACGCCAATTATTTGGCCATCAGGGAGGGGGCTATTTTGGTTAGCATCTTCATTGACAGGAAAGATGGCCGCCTAAGCTAAAAATACCTGTAAAGAGGGGATTTGAATAATAGAACTGGGTGAACGGGAGAAAAAAATCCAAACCACCCAGGTTTTATTATTTAAAAAGAAGGGGAGAGGGATCTGCTTTCTGTATGCACAGAGGAAAGCAGCCCGAGCACTACAAAAAATGCCACAACCGTGCCCTTTGTCTTTACCAGCCCCAGCTGAGGTTACAATTAGACAAAAGTAAGGTTTGTGGCACCATCGTGCCCCAACGCTGTCCCTCTGGACCCCCTTCCAGGACAATGAGCCTGCTGATGGGACAGGAGCCCTCCCTGGCTCCTGCTCCTCTGAATGGCACTAGCTATAGTGCCTGCCATCAGTAGTGATATTCTGATCTTTAATAATACGGTTATTATGAAATAATGTTTATGCTTATCCATGCCAAAGGCATGAAATAGGAGATACTTTCTGCTGCTGTCCTCTGTGCAAAGAGGGACACAAGGGCACGGGAGAGGGCTTTACTCCTGCACTCCGTGTTCTCTCACTCCTCGGCTAGCTGGACTGAGCGACTGGCGCAGCAAGGATTGCTCAGGTGAAGAAGTGTGCATGGGGGGCCCTCCTGTTCCCTCACCCCAACAGCTCTCAGGGGACCACCATGCATAACTGTGGAACTGGGTAAAAGCAGAACAGGCTGACTACCACGCAGAGCAGAAGCGAGTCTGATGCATTAAATGAGCGTGACAGTGGTGCTGGGGGAAGAACATGCTGCAGTTTCAGAGACAAGGAACAGCCTGAGAAGCTGTTTTATTTTATTGTGTCAATACAACTCAGTCAGGAGCTGAATGGTGAATCCTGTTAGTTAGCATTACAGTGTGGGCTACTGGGCAGTGCCCTTTCCCACACCAGCTTCTCCTCAGCCCTGCATGGTGGATGTGGTACTTTTGCATGTGATGGGTGGCCGACAGCAACAGCTTTGCTTCTGCCTTGCTGGGGGAAGTCCCACTTTCCCAGCAGAAGGTGCTAAGTTTCACCTGCCTTTAATCTCTTCCACTGGTAGCATCCATGAGAAAAGCTGAGTGCACCGACAACAGGAGCATGGTGCAACTGCGAGGCCAGGGAGCACCAGGCCCGGCTCAGCGCCACAGCCCCGCTCCCAGCACCACCAGCAGCTGAGCAAAATGGAAGTTTTACGCCCTCCCACCAGAGTTGCCTTATGTTTTTTCTATACCATATATACTGTTCATTTTGGGTCATGCAGCTCGAGGCAGATTTCAGAAAGTGGCAGGAGCCCGCTCACAGTAGCTGACCTGGCGAGCTGGGCCACTCCTAGTTGCTTTTGAATGGAAAATCTCTGCGCTAGAAAACTCGCTATTGTTGCAGGCCTTTGGTATTGTTCCCTTGGACAAGCTGTACCCTTGTCAGGTCAGGGCTGCTGGCCACCTACAAAAGCCTGGCTCTGAGAAAGCATTTCTTTAGGGGACGCTTTGCAATTTACTTGTAACCATGCATTTTAATTAGCTCTTCTTCCGAGCTAGGACTTAGTAGTGACCCTATTACACTTAGTAGTGACCCAACCACCCTTATTTAATGGGACAAAACCTGTCTCCTCTGACCTCAGTGGGAGCTCTGCCACTGGTTTTAGAAGGGGCAGCATTTCTCTCTGGAGCCCTCACTTTAGCAGCTGGAGTGCGCAAAGAGCCACAAAGCCACCTTTCGCCATCAGGTTATTTCAAGCAGCGAGAATCAGGTTCCTGCTCACCGCACTGCCCCGAGCTAATGTAGTTCTCCTGGCAGAGCCCCACGCCCCCGAGCCTCCTCTTTGCCATGCAGCCCCGGCAATCCCTTGGCTGGAGTAAAATCATTAACCTCCCCTTGTTTCCCTCTCCTTTGCTGCACTGCTGCTGGTGGGGAAAAGAAAGCAAGAAACAGCACAGGAGTTTTCCGCCTCCCTGACGACTGACACTGCACCCAGTGCTGCAAATGACCTTTTATTGGTTTACGGATCCCTGCGTGCAGCAGGTTTCAAAGGCTCTGGCTTGTTTTCGGGTCAGCGGGGCGGTGTGAGCCGGCGTGCCCCGTCTGTTATTAGTCCCAACACGCCGCGTGCCGCTGCAGCAAGGCTGGCTCTGGCAGCAGACCCAGCAGGAAGGTGGGGACGCAGCCAGAAAGCACCGGGTCTGGACCACCCAGGGGTTGCTCTGGGGCAGGAAGGTTTCCTTCCTCTGGTCCAGACTGGTGCAGACCTCAGCAGAGAAGGTCTTCTGCTCCCAGTGGTGCCAGAGCCCGGCCTGGCCATCTCCATCCAGCAGGAGGCTGAGCCTCCAGGAGAGGAGTGTGACACCTACGAGCCCTGCAGCTCCGTGCCCGAAACAGGGAGCGTTTTCATGCCGTAACGCCGCTGGAAAATAGAGAGCAGAGGAAGTGTGAGTGATTGTTCAATTAACTGTTCTTTCGCCAAATCAAAAAAAAAAAAAATAGTGTGGGGGGGTGATGAGAGAGGCACAGCTGACAGCATCTCCATTTGGGAAAGCCCCCTGTATCCACAGGAGGTGGATGGAGTGAGCATGCCCTGCCTTCCTCTGCATGGGAAGGAAAAAAGATTTTCTCACTGAAAAGGGGTTTCTCTTCGTACATGTCTTTTTTCACTCTCATTCCAAATCAAGAGGAAAATGAGCCTTAGGGGTTTCTCACTGACTGATTGCTAAGGAAAAGTTAGAAGCCAGGATTGGGATGGATTGAAACATTTTAACTAAAATATTTCCAGATATTTCATTTAACTTTTAATCTTTTAATTCTAAGACTTTAACATTTTTTTATGGAAGTAAACGGTGAGCTTAAAAGTACAAGCTGCTTTAAATTATATTCTCTTCACACTCTTCAGTCTAAAGAAGTTAAGATGGGACATTTTGATGATCTTTTAAACTTTTTGAAAATCAGAGCTAGGGAATTTTTGACATTTTTGCATGAGTGGTGTGGGTGCAGCTTTTGGGTCTTTTTCCTGCGAAAAATGTATTTTGCTGAAAAATGTCCAACCAATATCAATGTTCATATCCTTACTCAAGCCACTGCAGCTGGCACACAAAAAGTTTTATTTTAACAAGCTATTAGGTTCATATACTGTGTTTTCAGTATCTTAAATCATTTAGTGAATGAATAGAGTAAGACAAGGAAAACAAATAGGGCAATCGAGCAAATACAAACTAGTGACTAAGGTACTCCTGTTAAACAGCTTTTAATACCCTGCAAAATGTTTCTATCATATTTAAGAGGAGTCCTTTATGCATTATAAAATACATAATTAGAATCCACATTAAGCTGTCAGAAAAAAGGGTTGCAAGACAAGTTAAGAATACTTGTTTTCTCATCCTGGTCAACACATAGAAGTCAAGTTATACAGGGATTTTTGTTTGATATTTAAAAGATGTAGGTTTGCTACTGAATTCTCAAAATGAAACACAAACAAGAAGTAAATCTATTTGCATGTTTTTCTCTGGGCAATAATAATTGCTGTGTTTGTGCATGCAAATTAGTTAATTTTGTGCAAGGATGACTACAGGCAATTTGTACGTTCAAATTACCCAAGGTAAACAATGAGAAGCATATGGACAAAAAGAACTTTTATGGAATGCATGATATTTCATTTATCGTATTTTGAAAAGAGTCCTTTGTAGGGAAAAATATTTTTTTAAACATTAAAGGTTTTTTTTAATTTAAACAAAGTAATCCTCTTCTCCCTATTTCCATATAACGTGCTTCTGCAATGCTGTGTTCATACTACCAGTGCAAGTGAAAAAAAAAAAACCTGTCTGGCCTCTGTTACCTGTCTTACTGCAAGGTGCAATTAATGAGTGTTCTTCTCTGTGTTCTGGAAGACAAAGGGAAACTGAGTCCCTCACAGTGATCCCCATGTTCCTGCAGCGCTCAGCACCTTCCAGTACCTCCCTGGGAGAGGAAGACCACGCTGCTGCTGAGGCCCCCGCAGACACCTGGGCAGGAGGAGGCCACCCAAAATGGCCTCGGTCTTCCGCAGTGAGGAGATGAGCCTGATGCAGCTCTTCCTGCAGGTGGAGGCTGCTTACTGCTGCGTGGCTGAGCTCGGGGAGCTGGGTCTGGTCCAGTTCAGAGATGTGAGTAGTGCCTTGTGGGGACGCTGGGTCACTGGAGATGTTCCTCAGGGTGGGCTTGTCCTTCCCCAAAGCACTTGGGAAGGAGGTGATGGACGTCACCCCTACAGGGTGGTTGAAGAGCCCATGGAGAGAACAGGACCTCCACATAACTGATCATATGGCCAAGTGCCATGCCAAGACCTGACCTGAGTCCCCACCCAGTGCTCTGTATGCCCTTGGGACAACTCTCTCCACCACCAGAAAATAGGGGGCTCTCCATGAAAGTCCACCTGTGACTTCTGCTGTCATGTAAGGCTGGGTGGAAATGGGCTGGTAAGGCCACAATGTCCTTGTCCACAAGGAAATGGGCGGTATTGCCCTGCCATTAGGAGTCTGTAAGATGTCCGTCTGTACCAAAGGTGTTCATTCTCTGCTGGTGTTAAAACAAGGGTGGTGGTGCTCAACCTTCAGCCCCAGGCCTGTTTTCCCTCCTGTTTTTAGCTGAATGCGAATGTGAACAGCTTCCAGAGAAAGTTTGTGAATGAAGTGAGAAGGTGCGAATCCTTGGAGAGGATCCTGCGTAAGTAAACGTTTGTCAAGTGCAGTTGGCTCTCCACCGACTGACGGTGTGGGATTTATGTCTTTGTTAAGTGCTCACAGACTGTGGGACAGAATTAGTGGCAAAATGGTGGTGTTTCCATCCGAGCTCCTGGAAATGTTTTGCATGCATCAGCTAATTAACACTTCACCCCATATGGGCAATAAATTGTTGCTCCTGTTTTGAAAATGGTTAACTGAACTGAAAGGAGGATAATTAGCATATAAAAAATCACAAGATAAATCTGAGGCTGGGCAGGAGTCTCAACCCAGATAGCCTGACTCTCACCCCAGTTCTGTTGCCAAGTGCTTCAGCCTGGGGAGAAATCCTTAAAACATGAGCAGCCAAGTTCACGGAGCTTGGTTTCCTATGGAGATGTGTCCTCTGAGCTCTGCTGTCCCCCATGACACCAGCACCCACCATGACAAGGACAGCACTTGCACTTGCTAGAGCAGAGGTGCAAACCTGAGCTCGCTGCATGCCTTGTTCACAGCCCCAAGCAAGAAAGTGCCCTGCCAGCCATTTGTGCCAGGGCTCAGGGCTGTCCAGGTCAAGGGGTGGGAGGTAACCCACAAGATCACACTGTGGAAGGATTCAAAGCAATGAAGTCCGTGTCCTTGGCCCTTTTACAGCTTGTCCCAGATGCTTTTCATGGTTCAGCTGTGCTGGAACTGCTTTGTGTCTTCTGGATGTGTGTCTTAACTGCAAGGTCATATCTGAAAGACAAATGCTTGGTGAAGCCAGGCTGGTCCTGTTGCTTACATGCAGAGGGATAACTCAGAAATGCCCCTGCATGTCCAGTGTTCTTTCCTTGCAGGTTTTCTGGAAAATGAGATGGAAGACATTGTGGAGATTGTCAAACCAGAAAAGTACCCAGAGACGCCCCTGCCTCGGGAAATGATTGATATGGAGGTACAGAATATGGGCTAGGCCAAGAAAGAGGGAAGGGGACATGCACCAGGGTGTCTGGGTAATATGATAGATGCAGACCCCCCTGCAAGGAAGGACCTGATAACTGAGGCCAGCAGAGAGCTCCCTGCTTGCAGAAGTGCTCCCCAACTTGCTGTCTCAGCAGTTAGGTCAAGGCCGGTCTTGTTGCATGTTCCTGATGGTGCCCCGTCTTTTTACTATCCCCTGTGAAAGCTCTGGTCCAGCATATTAGGAGGAAAAGTATCACTCTCACCCAAAACCCTCCATTATCTGTAGGAGAAAGAAGGGTTTGAGTGATTAATCAGGAGGCCTGATGTTAGAACCAGCTTCACTGCATAAAAACCGAAGGGCTGTCTGTCCTGGTGGGAGTATGGCTGTGGTATTAGTGCCTGACATTGTGCCATGACGTTGCTTTGTTCTAGCCCAGCTGGAAGATTATAGAAGTTTATAGACTGGGTCACTTTTAAATTCTGCAGACGCAGGTAACAAGGAAGGAAGATCGTGCTTCCCAAGGGCTTCAGCTTCACAGGAGCAAGGCGGTTGCCTGGTCTGTTCTTAGGCCCACATCCTCACCTAAGTTTTGGTTTATAGCTAATGTACATAAGATAAAGGCCTTGTTGTAGGCTCCTTTTGTAGTCAGTAGGCATAGCCAGTCAACCTGGGGTCCAAGATGTTCTGTGGGGAACCACAGAGACACTGAGACAGATGGAGGTATCTACAACAGGCACCCGTTCATCTGCCTGCACTTTGGTCAGGTGAATTTTGGCCCTAATGCCTAAATAGGACAAAATACGCAACAGTGGAGGTGGCAACAGGGAAATTACATTATTGAGTATCTTCCTACAAACTCAGTGCTTACTTAAAGGACACATTTAATATACTCCTCCTTAAACAAACAGAAAATAAATAAATAAATAAGCCAACAATCTGTTGTTTAAGATTTTATATCAGCATGGTAAAGGACCATTGAGCTGCTACTGAGTTTTTTTCTGGATGTGGTTGGATCCTAAACAGACAGTGCTGGAGAAACTTGAGGCTGAGCTGCTGGAAGCTAACCAGAACCAGCAAACGCTGAAGCAGAACTTCCTTGAGCTGATGGAGCTCAAACATCTGCTGAAGAAAACACAGGACTTCTTTGAGGTGAGAGGCCTCTGCTCTTCCGGTTAAGATGTGGAAGGTTCCTAAAAATATTGATGTTCCCATTTGTTGTGTGTTGCTGCTATTGATTTTTAAGGAAATCATGGCACTCTTTAACGCAATTCAGTAAGATACATTTGCAAAAGTATCTTGGTCACTTTAGTGTCTGCATCTCTCTGTGATTCAGTGGGGGCTCAAGAGCTTGGCTCCCAGTTCTCTTTGAAAATAGGGTTTATGCTTTTCAGTTGCTAAGAGGTATTTTAACTTTTTTTTTCTTTTTTTTTTTCCCTTTTTCTTTCCCTTGCTCTAAATCTCTGTGGAAAGCTGCCTTTGGGGGGAAAAATGTCAGGGGAAAGATATGAAAATAGTTTTCAAATGGAGAATATTGAGTTGTTTATAAAACCTTTTTTTTTTTTCAGGCAGAAACCAATCTGCCAGATGATTTCTTCAGTGAAGACACATCTGGCCTGCTGGAGCTGAGAAGCACTCCTGCTGCAGCTGCCAAGCTGGGGTGCGTACTGGTGACAGCCCCTAGCTTAACCAGGCTCCCCACCTGCACCGCACTGCTATGACACCCATACACGTCCTTCAGCCTCTTAGCACAGGCTGCTGCCATCCTCTTCAGTGGAGCTGATTGATCAGGGTGAAGGAGGGACTGTCCTCTGAAGTTATCATCAAAACCATGGTCAGGATATGGGTCAGTGGAACAAATGGCCTCTTACTTCCAGGCCACCAATTTCAGTGAGCCCTTAGTAGGTATTGACTGAAAATCATTTTCTTATGACTTACATGTATGGCTTCTGGACTCAAGTGGGTACCAGTCCGGTCTACAGGGACAGAAGTGGAAGCACAACAAAAAGCCATGGGATTGCTTTCACTGGGCTTTGTCAAAAAGCAGTACTGAGGTTGAGAGTCAGGAGAGCAGGCACAGAGCATAACGCCGATGGTAATTCAGCAGCCAAGATAGACTCAAAAAGCTTTCCCTTATGTTCACATCAGCTAGGTGTGGTTACACATGCTGATGGTTTTGTCCCAGGTGGGTGTTTTTAGCTGCTCATGCTGGTCTCTCTGTAGCCCTGATCAGCTCTGGTACGGGCAAAGCATGTGCCTGCAGAGGCCTTGCCTTGGCCAGCTGAGCCCTGGCTATAACACACTAAAAAGCAAGAAATTGTAAACCTGAGTGTGCTACAGGTCCCAGAAGGCTTAAAACGGTCTTGTAACTTATCTTTTAACTCTGCTCAGATTCACAGCAGGGGTTATAAAGAGGGAGAGGATGATACCCTTTGAGCGTTTGCTGTGGCGAGCCTGCAGGGGAAACATCTATTTGAGGTACACCGAAATGGACGCTCCCCTGGAGGACCCCGTGACGGTGGGTACCAACCTGCTTTTGCTTCTTCCTTGCAGAAACTGAACCAGTGCCCTGGCTATGGCAGGTCTGGGTGCCTGAAGGCAGCCTTCAGATGAAAGGCAGGAGAGTTTGAGCGGGGGGAGGTTTCTTTTGGTATCACTTTCCCCTTTTGCCATTCTTGGGATGGTTTCTCTGCCCTGCCTGGTTCAGGCACACGTGAACCCTAGCAGCGTGGCTGTGTTATGGGGACCACCAGGGAGGTGGGCTGTGACCAAAGAGGGTCGACTCTGGTGTCTCCAGGGTGAGCCCTGGGAACCTCCTGTCCCCTACCCCTCCACTCCACATTGCTCCTTCCCCCAGAGCCGCCATCCTTGCCTGGTCTCTGAAACAGCACCTAAGGAAAATGTTGATCCTGAAAAAGAAGGGCTGGGGAAAAACAACACACCACTGAAGAGGCTGTCTTAAAACAAACAAAGAAAGAAAAAATCATTTTCTGCACCTGATTCTTTGCCCTGGGTGCTTTAAATTCTGCTTGAATTGTGTTGCAGAGAGAAGAGGTGAAAAAGAATGTGTTCATTATCTTCTATCAAGGAGAGCAGCTCAAACAAAAAATCAAGAAGATTTGTGACGGGTAAGGCAGCCCGTGAGCAGGTCGCAATGACTCTTGTGGAGGTGTTTGCCTGTCAGCATGGGCTGGCTGAGCTTGGAGCTGGAGATTAGATTTCTGCGCTCTGTCCGTCAGCAGCACCACAGAGCTTCCTTCTGCTTCTCACTTCTGTTGCTCCTAATCATAAGAGGTATACATCACCTTGGCGCTGGGAAATTGAAGTTCTAAATTTTCCAAAGTGACTTAGAGATGGTAGGAGGTTGAAAGGTTTTTAACTTGGGACATCTTAAAGGGGACTTTTTTTTTCTTAAAGAAATACTAGGCATCCTTCCCCTGAAAATCAGGGGCCCTAGCAGATATTGCAGCTTGTGCACTTGGAGCATGCTAATCCCCGGACTGCTCTCAAGCCTTTCATCATGAAAAGACGATGCTGTAGTTTGCTCCCCCCTTTCCCAAGGCCTTTGGGCAATGTCTGTGTAATCAGAGACAGAGCCCAGAGAAATGAAAGCTTCATACAGCCTGACTTGTTTCCACCCTGTTAAGCATCTTGAAAAGATAATTCGGGTTGAATATTTTGTTACTCTTTCATAACACTGGTGACCGATGGGCTTTGTTGCAGTGTAAATCAGATTTGATGAGGGGATCTGTCTGCTGTTACCAGATCCATTTGAGGCATGGCCCCAGCCAAGTGAGGCCAGCCAAGCGCCTACAGTCTGCAGAAGTTCAGGGGGATGGAGCCAGCAATTTCTCTTGCCCAGCCTGTGTGCTCGGGGCAGGCCTTTCCTTGCCTCCTGGGTTTAATCTGAACGTTAGGAAGGGCAGTTCATCCAGCTGGGAGCACTGACTTCACTCCACATCAGTCCTGTGCTCATCCTCAGGCCATGTAAGGTGGGCATCTCTCTGCGTAAAGCAGCCACAGGGGCACGGAGAGCTGGGGGAAGGCTCTCAGGTCTCAGTCACTCCTATCCGACTCCGAACCTCAGAAAAGGGGGGAGTTTTGCCATCACCACTGGGCAGGATCAGTCTGCTGCCAGTTATCTTTGGGCTTTGGGCAAGTCTCATTCTCTTTCTGGATTACAGTTTCCTGCTTATGTCCCACTTCTTTGCTTGCTTTTTAGACACTGTTCAGTACATTTCTCCCCTTCCGTACTCATGGGCAATCACTGGCTGTGAATGCTTCCCATTGGACTTGCCCTTGTGCCGATGGCCTTGCAAGTTGCCAGGGCATACAGTTAGAGTTGGGGTTGCACACAGAGAGCTGAGGGCACTTGATTTTGGAGTTTTTTTTTTCCTCCGCAACATTTTAGACTCCCTGCAGTCAAAATACTTTTTTTTTCTGGGGTAGAAGAACAGGCAATATGATGCCTGCCAGCATTTTCATTGTTGATTGAACCCAGAATCTTACAAACAAGAGGTGTGACCCTGTGCAGTGAGGTGCAGCAGGGAGCCCGCAGCACTGGCAGTGTGAGAAGATCTTTACAGGGTGGGCAATGACGTGACAAGTATGCTGTTATGATGTGGATGTGTAGGTTCACAGAAAGGAACTTATGCTAGCTTCTCTCAGCCTTTTGAAACTGAAAGAAAACATACCCACCTAAGACAAACCCACGGGATGTCCTTTGCAGTGCTAAGCACACAGGTTTTCCTTTGTTGCCAGCTAATCAGGCTACACTTGAAATCCTCCTTTATGTCCTTTTGTCTTCCCTTTCAATTTTATTTTTTATTTTATTTTTTGCTTGCTATTGTGCAGTATATGTCTGTTTTGCTGAGTGTCTGTTTTTTAAAATATATTTATCCTATGCATCTCCTTTTGTGCTCTGTGGGCTATCAGCCATCCCTGACACACAGGTCAAGACATTTTGGTCTGGCCCATCTTTAAGGCAGGGTTAACTATACCTGAAGCAGATGGCTGTGTCATTCCAGCCCCCGCAGGACATTTCTGCTTAGCACTAAGTCATCATTCACGACAAGTAAATATCCTGCAAAAATCACGGGATTGATATAAGCCAGTCTCCTGCAAGGCAGGCTAAGATTTGTTTGCAGAGCAGTGTGCCTCAGGTTACGCCTGTAGTCCCTGCTTGACTCTAATTGGTAACATTAGTCTGCCAATTTCATGAGCATTAAGACCATGCACAAATTTATTAGTGAGAGGTGTAGGGGAGCAGGGAGGAGGAAAATGGAAGAAATTTTCTTTTCCTCCTTTTCTTGCGGCTGCCTCAGTGCTAATGTGAATACTAAACTGGGTTTATCAATGTAAGGATTCCCTGCTGAATTCTCCTGGAGCTTTCAGAGATGTCTGTGCCATTAGGGCAAAGCTGATATTCGGTATGCAAAATGGCTGTTAAAAGATCAAAGCAACACTGCTGCAATAACGTTATTGGAAATGGGGGAACTGTACAGCATGGAGGAGTAAGCTTTCAAGTTTGATTAAAAATCCTTATTAAAGATGAACTGAGAGCTGTGAAGAATAAGAAGATGGAAATAATTAGGTAGGGTGAATAACCTTTGGAAAGGAATACCAGGTGTTGAGCGAGCAAAGATTCGATTCTGGAAAGGAAAGTTTAGCTGAAGAGCCTGTGCTGTCATTATACACAGCTCTGGGCTGATCTCTAGGAAACTGCTGCTTGTTTTGTTCAATTTGCAACTGTCCTCACTTGTGTGTGTGCTGGATCTGATTCTGAGGACCAGGTGGTGATATATTCTGTGCTCAGATGAAGCCAGAACGTGACGTTTATCTGTGCAGAGCATGCACGTTTTTTTCTCTTAAGCAGGGACAGACCCCCACGACTCTGTTACATCTTCTTTTAATTTGTCACACTTGCACAAAGGCAGCCTTTCAGCTACCCTGCCTCAGCATAGCTCCACTGCAGGACGGCAGCAGCGTGTTGCACTGGGGTGGGGGGGGCAGAAGATCCAGTGCTCCCTCCTGCACCATCGCCCCCTCTGTAAAGAGGTGTGATCTCTTCCTGCAGACCTGTAAAGACGTGAGATCTCTTCCTGCACACCTGCTGGAGCAATACTGAAGGATGACATTTATAATGCCCTTGAAGTGGCAGGGCTGGCACAAGCACTAGATATCACTGAATAAACCAAGTAGGAAAAAAAGAGAGGGATCTCTGCTATTTTGGTTACTGCAGCACCACTAGTATGACTTGTAGCTGTAGTAAAGGTGGTCAAGTTGAATGCTACAGGTAAAGTAGTGTACAACACCTGCGTGGAGGTAAGACCTTCACTTACACACAGGGAGCCTACATTAGTCCTTATTATACCACTAAACTAACCAGCTGAATCTCCCAAATGCAGTCTTGGGGGTAAGCTAACAAAAACATTTACCCAGGTCAGGACACTTATACACTGATGCTCATGTTTAAAAACACCTGAGAGTGGTATATGTCAGGTTAGCATACAACCTCACCCATCCTTCCCTTGCTCCCAAGCTGTCTAGCTATACAGATGGACCAGAAGTCAAGAGCCAGCCATATGGTCAGCCTGCTTTTGTTTTACCCTGGAAATACAGGGGGGTCTTTTTTATTATTTTATTTTATTTTATTTTATTTTATTTTATTTTATTTTATTTTATTATTATTTTATTTTTTAGAGGGTAATTTACTCCAACAGACTGCGTGCACGAAGGGCGTTTGCTTGCTGTGCAGCAGTAGCTGGGCTTTGCCTACCCCCAGTGACTGAGTGCGGGTAGTGCACTGACAATGACAAGGGATTTTTCCAGCCTCAGTGCAAGAGGGACATCTGTTGGCCACCCCATTAACCGGGCTGCCTTTGCCAAAGTTATTTTACTGTGGCTCCTTGCAGTCCGAGCAACTTCTCAGGACTTTAGCAGGGCGTCCTTATTGTGGGCGTAAGGGAGGTGCCTGTGTATTAGTGCTGAGCACTGTGTAATATCTTGTGACTTGTAGCAGCTGAGACAGGGAGTGGTTTTTCAGCTATAACAAGCAAAAGGATGCTTTTTCTTATGAAGAGATGAATGTACCTTTTTGGACTTTTCTGGGAGACCCAACACGGCTTTGTTCTGCAGGACATGGCATTGGGTGGGGAATAAAGTCCGGTTTCCCCAACTTTGAGCTGAGAAGAGCACAAAGGAAGAAAAAGGCAATCAAATAAATGCTGTTTCTCACTTCTCTCTTCCTGATGCTAGGTTTCGTGCCACAGTCTATCCCTGTCCAGAGTCTGCCACTGAGCGCCGAGAAATGCTTGATGGAGTGAACACAAGGATCGAGGATCTGAACACAGTAGGTGGCAATGGCTTTACTGGAAGCAGTACCTGCAAGCAGTACCTGCCCGGTTGTTTGTTCTGCCTGAACCCCTGTAGCCCTAGCCAGGGCTCTCAGTTGCTCAGTCACATCCTGCAGCTGCGGCACAGGGATGAGCAGCGGTGTAGCTGCAGTCTCGCAGCAGGCTGCCAGCAGGGCTGAGCCCACGACCCTCGCTTCGGACCATCTCCTTTGACAAAGTGCTGCTACACCCATCTTACCACCCCGCCTCACTGCAGAGCCTCCGAGAGGTGCTTTGAAAACTGCTGCAGAAACTCTCCTAGCATGAACTGAGCTCTGCGTGCAGGCTGTGGTACAACTATACTAGGTACAGAAAGGGCTCAAGCAATTATTTAAAATATATTTTATATATTTATTTATAATTTATGTTTTAATGTATATCTTGAGGCTGTTGGCACACAAGCAATGGAAAGCCAAGACTGCTTCTCTAGAAGTTCAAGTCTCCAACCTTTTTTTACCCCATTATTTAATGTAGGGCTGAAAATTACCAAGTTCAGTTGCTATGAGTACTGAATGGCCTGTATATCCACATGCTGTACCAGGACTTCACTCCTTTTGGAGGACTCCTACCTGTGACCTTTGTATTGCCACACATGACAATCCATGTATCTCGGGGCAGGAGGGAATGGATACCCTGTTTGCAGTTGGGATCCTGCTGTAACCCTCTTTGTGGATACCCTTAATAGCCAAGCCTGCTCCTGAACTGACTTTCACTCATAACCATCATAGGCAGGAGTCTTCTTCAGCGCTCATAGACCATGCAGGTTATCCTCCTAACACAAGTGTCCCCTGCACCCATTTATGCAGCAGCACCGTGGTGGCCACATGATGTGTGGGGATCTCACCAGGGCCATGGGCTGTAGCTCTATAAGCAACAATTGCACAGCTCAGGAACTCCTGTTGGTCTCCTCCACACTTTCAGGGGCTTGGGGCAATGCAGGGAGAGCCATCAGCAAACAGCATCATGCACCTGGTGCCAAATGCTCCCATGCCCAGATCTCCAGACAGTGCCCACCAGTATGCCTGGCTCATTCCTATGAGCTACCCCCTTTCCACAACCCTTCCCACCTTGCTTTCCCCAAATAACTGCTGAGTAGAGCATACTACCTGTGCCTTCCTATCTCGAGCACTGCCTGTGCTGTGCTTACTTACAGGTGATAACCCAAACTGAGTCCCACCGCCAGCGACTGCTGCATGAGGCAGCAGCCAACTTGTGGTCCTGGGGGATCAAGGTGAAGAAAATCAAGGCCATCTACCACATCCTGAATTGCTGTAACATCGATGTCACCCAGCAGTGTGTCATTGCAGAGATCTGGTTCCCAGTGGCTGATGCTGGCCGGATAAAAAGAGCTCTCCATCAGGGAATGGTATGAGGCCAGCGTTTCGGGTCCCTGAAGCCCTTGCACAAACCACATTGCTCATATGTTGAGCATACGTTCAAGCTTTTTTCTGTTACTGTGATGCTGGCCTCCCTTTTCAGCGTTAATTAAAGTTGAGGTTGTTGCATGATGGCTTGGCCTTGGGAAGTTTAAGGTCAGCGTTAAATCTTAGCGGGTTTGTGACTGAACCACAAGAGTCAGCAGTGCTGGCAGTGTTGCCCAAACAAATCAATAGCACGGAAAATGGAAAAATCTGGACATTAGAAAAAGGGTTGAGATATAACACTTTTAAGTCCAACATTCATATTGCTGCCTGTGCAGCCTGGACAAAGGCCTTTGCGCTATGGGACCAGTGCCTTTCTGGTAGCCACCCTGGCTGTGTCTGTCCTTGTCTCTGGCTTTGCAGGAGCGAAGTGGCTCTACCATCGCCCCTATCCTCACCGCCATACACACCAGGATGGCACCACCCACCTTCAACAGGACCAACAAGTTCACAGCTGGATTTCAGAACATCGTGGATGCATATGGTGTGGGCAACTACAGGGAGATGAACCCAGGTCAGAAACACTTGGCTACCTGTGCCAGGCTTGCCAAAGCCAAAGTGAAGGCCTTTGGGCTCTCTCATCAGCCTAAAACTGACTGAGAAATTGGAACCGTATTTTCTGCTGACAAAAATTGGCACTGCCTAGTGTATAAGCATGGATTTTCTCAGGTACAAAATCTGGCCCTCAGTCTTCAGTGGCTGGTTTTGGCAGGAATAATGAACGACACAAAAATAGAATGGGAAACAAATGGTGAGGTAGCAGCTCTAAGGAAAAGACTTAAGCTCACAAGGTGAATATAAGGTGAGCTTATTATCATGCCGAGGACAACAACAACAAAAAAGCACCTGAGAAAAGTGTAAAACAGTTGTAGAGAATCCCAGGGAGACCACTGAGAATGAACAGAAACTTGGAAATGGGAGCCTGTGGGAACAGATTAGGTAAACTCTGCGTGCTTGGACTTAGAAGACTGAGAAACACAATAGTAACCTTCAAGCACATTTTTCTCTTGCAGAAAAGAATGCAATTGTCTGCACATTATGTTTTCCTTCTTTTTTTTTTATATGATGGGATGAAATGAAGACTAAACTGTAAGGAAGGTGGAGGTCAGAGAGTTGGAAAATCTTTGTAGTGGTAAAAGCTAGTTCTGCACTAGATCTTGTTGCCTGGTGAGTAGGGGAGGGAGCAGCGAGGCCTTTAAGGACAGCAGCTGTGAGGAATGGCTTGGAGGGGTGGACTTCTCTGCTGAGTCCCTTTTGTTTAGGAGCTGAGTGTCTTGTGTTTTCTTTCCTGCAGCTCCTTACACCATTATTACCTTCCCCTTCCTGTTTGCGGTGATGTTTGGGGATTGTGGCCATGGTGCTGTCATGCTGGGCTTTGCACTCTGGATGGTCATTAATGAGAAGAGCCTTCTGGCCCAGAAGAGCACTAATGAAGTGAGTACTAGGGAGCTGGTGCACCCTATCAGCCTAGGAAAAGGCTCATTGTCCCCATTTGATAAAGGGAGTGTCCAGCTTCCCAAAGACTAAGCAGGGATCCTCTGAAGATGCCTGTGAGGCAGATGTTTGGTTACCAGTGCTATGACTCTCCCCCTGCAGATCTGGAACACCTTTTTCAGTGGGCGTTACCTGATCCTGCTCATGGGCATATTTTCCATATATACTGGCTTCATCTACAATGACTGCTTCTCCAAATCGTTCAACATCTTTGGCTCGTCTTGGCATATCATCCCCATGTTTAAAAATAATACTTGGAAGTAAGTGGCTAAATGTGGGAAACAAGCGAAAACACACCAAATGGAGCACGTAGGCTTTAAAAGAGAGACAGAGTGGCTGTGTGGGGAGGGAAAGAACACCCTGCTGTGGATGCAGTCATGAATGAATCAGAGGTTTTGTCTGACACGCACAGACAAACTCACTATTGAAATGGAAATGTGGAGTCCCTGGAAACATGCCTGTTTGTTGAGGCATTGATGTGCATAAAAATCTGCAGGTGTCCAGGACTGATGCATAGAGGATTATTAGTATGATGGCAGACTGTCATTGGGCAGGGCCCACTTCCACACTCACACACGTGTGCACACAAACCCAGGATAATAGTTCACAGAAAGGCTGGAGTCAGTGAGAGCTGTCATGTGGTAGCCCTCAGCACATCTCACAGAAGTATGCTGTAGGCTTATACCATGAGATTTAGCTGCAAAGGTTATTTCACTTTTCTCTTGTAGTAAGGATGTGCTTCTGGACAACACAGTGCTGCAGCTGGATCCGGCAGTCCCAGGGGTCTACTCTGGAAATCCATATCCATTTGGAATAGATCCGGTAATTAAATTAAATTGCTCTAAGCTAATCTGTGTTTCAGTCCTGTTTCTACATATCAGGTACATCAGTAGCTGCTCTCTCTCCTACAGCCTTTCTCTTCACTTCTTGCTCTTTGCCTGTTCTTTACACAGTACTTGTGATGCTTTTCTGTAGCGTTCAAGGATACAACTACTCATCTTTTTAAATTATTATTATTGTTTTTTTGATAATTTTGCACAGGCGGCAGCTAAATGGTAAGCAGGAAGGAACTCTGGTTTTACTAGAGGGTGGTCTTGTGCTGTAGTGTCTGCTCTGTCACCAGGCTGCTGGACTCAGTTTCCTTATTGGAGTACTTCACCCATTCCATAGCTACTTCACAAGTTTGAGGGTTAAGTCCTGATTTCCATGCAGTGTATTCACCACACAAAATGTGAAGTAAATGCCAGTGTTATTTAACAATCCACAGTTTCTCCTCTGTGTTCCATTTCTCTTTTCTTTCTGTTCTCTCTTTCACATTTTAAAATGCAGTTGTTAACATCGGGCTTTCCTGTTTCAACCTTAATATCAGCCAGTTAACCTCTGCTGTGGTGGATGTCCTCTCATTTCTGTCGGTCACACAAAGAAACACAAACTTCTCCTGTTTTGTAGAGTGATTAACCTTGTAGAAAGTTTTTCACAAACCCAGCTCTAAAGCTCAAACCAGGATGCAGGCAGTGCAGTTCAGTCATGTCAGACAGCTGAATTTTCTGTACATCCACCCAGCACATCCCTAATTTGCTCTAGCCATGGCTAGCACATCTTCCACACTGGCTGCTGCTTGCTTGAGGGGCTGGGACCCCTGGGTGGGTGGGAGGGAGGAACAGAGGAGAGGCAGGCAATAATCTGGTCTCCATAGCCAGTGAGTTGAAAAGAGCTTTTCTATGTTGTTCAAATGAAAAGTTAGAACATGCTCTGTCCTCGTTAATCTGGTGAATGTCAAACAAAATTCTCTAGCAACAGGAAGGATTTTCTCATGTCTTTTCATCTCTGCTGAAGGAGGTGACTCAGCCTAAGGGCACACAAATACCTAAGTTCTGCTACCAGCCTTGGCTTCAGGTTCTGGTGGACTGAAGCAAAGTCACTACATTATTTTAAATCCCTGTTATTTCCTCTGCTAAGTGTGGATGATACATTATACTTTTTAGATGTAAAGACAGTGCAAATATAATATATCACACTTGGCAGAGTGAAATGTATTATAAAGAACATCTAGATTTCTGTTGCTTGTTGTCTTCTTACTAGAACTAGTAATAGTAAATTGTTGGCATCAGAGTAACAACTTCCACAGGTCTTATTGAGAAAACAGCTTGAAATTTTGTTCTCCTGTCTCTGTGTTCCTTTTCCCAAAGATCTGGAATGTTGCATCAAACAAGCTGACTTTCCTGAACTCCTACAAAATGAAGATGTCAGTTGTGATAGGGATTGTACACATGATTTTTGGGGTGATACTCAGTCTCTTCAACCACATGTAAGTCTGTTTCACCAACCCCATTGCTGCAGCACAAAAGTCCTCATCTCTAGTGCCCTTCATTCATAGCCTCATTTCTAAGTCTGACCACAAATTTCACCCTTTCCCCACTGCACTGTGTACGCTGTCAGACTCAAACCACTGCTAGTACAGACAGCTGAGTCCAAAAGCCACAAGGATGGCCATCACATGGTAATTGTTCTCTTGGGTGAATTGTCTTTTTCACTTTCTCTCTTCAACTTTTTGATTTTACAGAAATATTAAAATACACTAAATTAAAAACACATGGTATCTCCTACTATTGATAATGTCTGTATTGAAAGACAAATTCCTTTGGTCTAATCCAAAGCATGCTGAAACCTTGCACACTGTGCAAGCATCTCTTCCTCCTGACTTAGTGGGCCTTTGTTCAGGATCCATGCACATGACTATTCCTCTGCCTCTATATTTTGCAACAAAAAATAAGAACTGGAGATAAAATGGAGGGGCAGACACCAACCTCTTGAGAGACTCATAGCAGGAAGGTGTGTAGTGACCCACAAGGACAAAAAGCATTTGCAGGTGACAGAGAGGAGGACTGCACCTACAGAATTGATTCTATACCTGCTTCTGACCTTCCTTAGCTTATAATGCTTAACTTTGTGAATTTGCTTTTTTTTTTTTTTTTAAATAAGCTTTTATTTCAACATATTAATCTTACTGGTATGGTAAAGCTTTTGTATTTAAATAATGGCTTTCATTCATAAGGACTGTCAATACAGAGTTCTTTCTTGGCTATTTATAGCTGTATGTTTCTTATGTGGTTTTCCAAAGACTAAAGAGCATACACTATTGTCATACTTGGGTGCAAATTTGTATCCATACCTACTGGATTAATTGCATGTATCTTTTCTTATTCTTTCCAGCTACTTCAAGAAGTACATAAACATTATCCTGCAGTTCATTCCAGAGATGATCTTTATTATCTCTCTTTTTGGCTACCTCGTCTTCATGATTATTTTCAAATGGTGTCATTTTGATGTCCACTCATCCCAGAGCGCACCAAGCATTCTCATCCACTTCATCAATATGTTTCTGTTCAATTACGGTGATGCTTCAAACGCTCCATTATATACGCACCAGGTATGCATCAGTGAGTTTGAATCCACTGTAGCTGTTTGTGAATTCACAGTGGGTGTGAGGAGGGTGGGCATAAAGATGGGGAACAGGCTCAGAACCTCAACCACAAATATCAGTCACATAAGAGAAGTTTGTTCTTCTGGTATTCTTGTTGGCCTTGTAGATAGGTAGGAGAGATGCAGAGGAAACCTCATTCTTGGTATCATCCTTGCAAGAACAATGATGCAGTTTAAGATACTTGGGGGGGAAAAAGGAAAGGAGGAAGATTAGATGTTCAAAACTGTGTATTGCAGAAGTGCGGACCTGAAGTTTGGCTAGACCCTAGAGATATAGCAATCATCTCCTTTCCTTGATGATCCCTTCCTTATTTCTACTTTGGAAAACCTGAAAACTCTATTTTCAGATAAAAAATAGCAGTAGCTTGAGGATATGTGGCAGCTTTTTATCAAAAGTATCTTATTTGGGGAGCTCACTTAAAAAAAAAAAAAAAAAGGCTAAAAAAGTTCCATTGAGAGAAAACTTCTTTTAAAGTCACCTATTATTGTTCAGAACAGGGATTTTTTTTTTTCTTGCCTGATTTTATATCAGTGGCATCAGTGAAGAGTCTGCAAGCAAATGCTGCCTCCAGTCACACATTTACATTTATTCAGTTGTACACTTTGGTATTCCAACTTGAGTTCAGTTATAGGGCTGCTGGTGAGTCAGGGTTAGTAGAAAGACCTGGTCTGTTCCAAGTAACCACATTAAGCCTGCAGGAGAGATTGGGAAAAGTTTTACTAGCCTTCAAAATGTCATTAAATAATATTTTGTTTTGTAACAACTCAAAGCCTTTCCAAGACAGTCATTTTTTCTTGTACACTTACCCTCCATCTCCATTAGTAACTTAGTTTGTGCAATTCCCCTGGGTAGTCTGAATGCAAAGATTGTGTGAAATTAACCATAAGGTGATCAGGGAGCTGAGCTGTCTTTAAAAAAAATGCAAAAGATGTAGGGTTGTTTTGTTTTGCTTTTAAAGTACAAATATTTGTGTTAGGACAGAAATAGGAGTGGCACACTGCAACAAGAACACCTTCTATTGGCGTTGCTGGTGGAGCAATGTGTGATCAAAGCTAAATTATGGGAATTTGATTCCCTTCTGGAAATGGAAATGGAGAGCAAATCCTGGATCCTCTGCTTTCCAAGGGAAGATCTGAATGACTCAGCTCTCACAGCATCATTTCTGCTTTGATCAGAGCAAGGCAAACTGATTACCTCACCCAGCGGTTAGGACATTCACTTGGGCAATTGGAGAGCCTGGTTCAAGTCCATAACATTTGGTTTTGGCAAGTTACTCTTCCCAACATGAAAAGCTTTCATCTCCAAGTCTCCAACTGTCTCCAAAAAACTAACAGCGCTTTTTGGAGCCTTAAGAAATATACATTTCTTTTTGTACCTTTACAAACAGAAGAGACTCAATCAATATGGGGAGCATATCTGTCAAATGAAACAAAAACAAACATACAAACAAAACAAAAAAAAAACATTTTATAGAATTAGGTTTCTTACCATAAATTTAGTTGGCTAAAAGAAGTAAGAGTGCCTTTTTGTTCTTCTGTTCGTTGTCTCTTGTAGAAAGAAGTGCAGAGCTTTTTGGTCATATTTGCCCTGATTGCTATTCCCTGGATGCTTCTAATTAAACCTTTCATCCTCCGAGCCAACCACCAGAAAGCGCAGCGCATGGTAAGGGACAAGCATCAAGCAAGGGGGTTCAGTACAGCAAAGGCAAAGCTGAGGCGACAAACCCCCAAAAGTGATCTGATTCTGCTTTCCTCTAATCTCAGACTATCTCCAGTGATTTCAAATTGTGTTTTAAGGCACATGCACCTTGACACGCAGGCATATAGACATTTGGCTGACCCATCTAAATGGGAAGCAGGAGCTTTTGCTCACAAGGCCATACCTTGTTTGTTGGGAGAGGAGTGACACCAAGCTCTTTCAAATGTAATATCCTAAACCAGAGGAGATATAGAGAGACTGAAGGGCCAGTAAAGCCAACACAGGGCACAGGCCTCCATTCCTGGTCTGCAGCCATCACTAACAACTGGTCAGCTGCTCTATGGGAACAGGGCACCTGTGATACCCCTGGCCTCTGAGAGACCAACACTGCTTGGAGAAGAGGCTCGATTTAACAGCTTTCCAGCAATGCTTTCTTTCCTAAGTGACTGCCTTCACATTAACAAAACCCTGCTTCCCATGGGCTCTGGGGTTCACCCAGCTCTTCAGCATGCAACTGCAGCAGCTGCAATTTCCCAGCTGCTCATTAATTCTCTCCTTTATTACGCTAACAGGACTTTACTTGTCTGTCAGGATTTACTTCTCTTTATAGGGGGAGGTAGTGCCTGGAGTACCTTTTATAGGGCACAAATGTTTCCATTAGAAGAAAGAGATTCTGGTTGTGCTGTGTGACCTTTTCCAACCCAGTCACTTCTGACCTATAACTGAAAGCCAGGTCCCTGGAGACCTTTGCAGCCCTGCCTCTGCGCTGTAATTTCTTGTTTTGTCATTCTTCTGGGATTTCAATGAAAGCTTGACATGGCTGACTCCAGCTCCTGCTTTTATGCTAGCAACATCTGACAGCTTTTCCCCACCTCCTATTCTGCCCTTGTATTTCTGTTCCTGATTTTCATATGTTAGCTGTCTGATCACATCTTACATTTACCCAGATTTATATGTTTGCAACAAAGTCTGTTCCCTGTGCTGACATTCAGGTAAAGCAAAGATAAAGCAGGTGTGACAAAGATTGCTGCTGCAATAGGAAACAATATGTTATCATGAGACTTTGCCCATGAAACCTGTTGGAAGCTATAAAGAATGACAAGGCAGAACCTGACAGAAGCTGTGAAGTCAGGATTTTGTTATGCTATATAATAGGGCTATTATAGGCATAATGGAGGGCTATTCTTATGCTGTGCTGTCATTTCTGTGATGAGGCTTGGATCAGGTTGCTCAGGTTTCTACAAGAGCTCTGTAAAGAATGATTATGAGAGAAGATGGGTTATCATAGTGTTTTTGTCGATTCAAGAGAGATGAATCTCTCAATCAAGAGATCTGAATTGTGTTTCTGTCTGTATCCCAGTAATTTTGTGACCTTCATCAAGTCACCTGATCTTTTCAGGCTCCTTTTCCCTTTCACCTGATGAAAATGTCTTTGATTTGCAGCCATATAATTGACACGATCAGCCTTAATGTGCCCCAGTATTCTCATTTGCCAAAGTAATGGTTCTTTGCTTGGTGGGTATAAAGGGTGCATTGTGAGACCAGAAACTAGCTCTAAATTAGTTGAAATCATTAGAAAATGCTCTAGGATGGATTTTTTTTTATTATTATTACTAGCCATTCAGTAGGAGTACTCAATTTTTGCAGTCTATGATGACTGACTATTGTTGAAATTGTCCTCATGTTCACGATGCTGTTCTTCACGTGTTACCTGTCAAGAGGTTAGTGATGGAGTTCTGCACTGTGGTCTGCTTCATTTTGGTTGCAACCTCTAGCATGAGCATGACACAAATGACACGTTGCATTTTGTTTCTGAAAGATTCGGTCTCAGGCCAACTCAGGAAACACTGGGGGTGAAAACGAGGTAGATGCCCCAGAGACCAATCACTCCAAGAAAGCTTCCCAGGGAGACCACAGTGGTGGCCATGGAGGACATGAGGATGATGAAGAAGAGGTAAGAAAATGTGGGCAGAAATAATTATTCAGACAGACACAGTAGTACAATACACGAAGCCAAGCAGAAGGCTTTTGCTGAGTTGCCAGCCCTTCTTTTTAACAAGATACCAAGACATTCTGGTGCAACAGTTTGTGTTTCCAAACAGAGTAAGTTCTGAATTTTAATAGAATAAATTCCTTTAAGTTTTCCCTTAAGTTTTGCCTGGTGAGGGTAGGCGTTCTTACAGACCTCAAGCTTTTACAAACCTCGAGCTTTCATTTCCCCAGGGGGTTGTTTCACTTCTACTTTGCACCCAGAGAAGGTCAAGACTTCCCCCAGAGTCAGCAGTTTTTCCTTCCTTTAAATTGCAAAGGAGCATTTAAAAGTTGGCAGCTGCAGTGTTGGCTAAGGAGAAAAATCTTCCTTTGGCAGAGACTGTCAAGGCCTTCTGCAATATGCAGCTACACAGTGAAAAAAGTGACAGAAATGTTTGTGACTGTCTGAAGTATCAACAATATTGAGCCTGTATATGGCTGACTGAGAAGGGAATCTTCACAGTCTTAGAAGATACGCTCATTTAGTGATATCTCCCACAAGGCATATGCCAGCCAATGGGCAGATAGTCTGAACACCTCTGCTTTATATAAGAATTTCTGTCTCTATAAGAAATCACAAAGATTGGTAGCAATTGGATTGCCATCTTATAATTTCAAATCTGGAATAAGACTGGAATATGAGCTGGTTTCTGAATATTTGCTTTTCACTGGAATTGTATTTCTTCAGAGGAGAGTGTACGGAAAGGTCATAGAGAATTGACGCTTTTAAGCAGTCTTTTTATCTAGATAGTATCTTTTTTGTTGCTTAGGACATAGTGAGGAAAAGGGAAGAGTATGAAGAGTCTTTGTTGGAATGTTAACTAGGAAACCCTGAACTAAGAAATAAGAAAAATTTGTTTGGTTTTACCTTGTTTCAGTTCAATTTTGGAGACACATTTGTCCATCAAGCTATCCATACCATTGAATACTGCCTGGGCTGCATCTCCAACACAGCATCCTACCTGCGGCTCTGGGCGCTGAGCCTAGCCCATGCACGTGAGTGACTGACTATACCTGTTAGCTACCTCACCAGAAACTCTCTGCTGATCCCTGCTTCTGATGGTGTTTGATTATCGCTGTGGATTTCCTCATTAAATCAAAGTTCTCCTTGTGGACGATTGCGTCCCAGAATGTTTTGCTTCAGATAAATCCAAATGTTTTGTGTTGGCCTTCTCAGTTTTTAGTGGTGATTCCCAGGTGCTGTATGTCAGGGACCTCCAGACTCCATTTCTTAGCCAGGGCCCATTTCCCATGCTACTCCATAGCTGTCCCTCTGGAAGAGTCCTCGTCGTGTGTGGCAGTGTAGGAGGTGCAGCCCAAGTGGCTGCTCCAGTCCACAGACGTAAATGCAGTATGGGAACCGTAGCTGCATGGCTCATGAGGCACTTGCTATAGCCTTAGGGTACAAAGATAAACATTGGAAAGACTTGAAGCAGATACTTTTATTCGGTTCAGCAAAACAAAAAGAAACCTTTCAGTTCAAGGACTCCTGAAACTTGTCATTTTCAGTAGGATTTTTTCCCAAGCAACATTTAGCAGAAACTCACATTTCATGAAAAACGTACAGCATTTCAATGTCTTTTGTCTTGATTTAAGACAAAAACAAATGCTCAAACTCTAGAAATTCCCTCAGGCTGGAACTTCAGATTTTCAACTACCCTAATTTTTATGAAATGTTTTTTATTAATATTGCTGTACTGCCTCTGGCTATGAGTTGTGCCTGCCCCGAAGAACTGGGCACAACCTACAAAAAGAAAACAGAAGGAAGAGGGGCGCCATGCACTGATGGATTGAGCTGTACTGCTTGGCACAGAAATGAGTGTAGTAGAGGTTGATAGGAAGCTAACATGCATTAGCTTTACATGGAGGACAAGTATCTAAATAAAATAAAATAACTCAAGAACTTAGCTAAGGGCAGTCCTATGTGTTATGTCAGAATTCTGACTGGAAAACCATTATATTCTTTTGCAGCCTTGCAAAGTGGCACTGACAGGAGTATTTTTCCTGAGGGCATCAGTTGCAAGGGGATCCCTCACATCTGTTGTCACCTAAAGTAACAGGTCATTTAATTTATAGTCTGGATATGGCCTGAGGACCTCCCTGCAATGACTGATGAAACGGAAAACAAGGCTGGACTTGTGGCTGGCATATCTGGATGGGAAAGAGCTGGGCTAAGTCCTTGCTTTGCCTGTATCACCAGAGGAAAATTGCTTGATTGTAAATCTATCCTATGTAACTGGGATAGCTAGATTACAAGTATGTCTTCGTCTTGCCAGACACATCAGATATGTTGATATAAACCTGTTGATATCTGTTGATCAGATATGCTGATATAAACCTGTGCAAGACACACACACAAAAAATCTTTAAGAAACAGGCAAGAAGCAGCCTAAATATTAATACAGCCTGTCTTGGGTGAGACCAACCAGTTGTCTTTTTTTTTTTTTTTTTTTTTTCACCACAGCTTCTCCAAGGCACCCTAAGAGAAGTTGTTTTTGAGAACAAATGGGTGTTGGAGAACAATACCTGTGGGTATTAGCCAGCATCAGTCAGTACAGCTTGAAAGCTCATCTGCACATGTAGTGACTATGTCAGTCGATCATGTTCACTGGGATTTAGCAGCAGGCAGTCCTTGAAGGCTCTGTGTAGTGCCCAGCTGCCACGTTAAAGAGGTGCAAATTAAACTGATGACTGTATCATGTCAGGGTAGCAACAGTCCTGGTAGTGTTCTTGTGTGGACTTATGACACAAAGCCAAGCCAAACCAGCACGTTTTGCTTCCAACACAGTGAAGAGGAGCAACAGAAAATAGCCTGCGTGCACTTTCCTTCTCCTCTCATTGTGGGGAAGCAGGGTGGCCATACGTGATTACTGTCAACAGGGCTGACATTTTATTTTAAGCCAGCTCACCTAAGTGGGAAAAATGGGTGAGCTGCCTGACTGAGTGCTGTGTCTATCCACAGCTGTTGCCCAGAACTTGTTTCCTGTTATTTCTTCTTGCAGAACTGTCAGAGGTTCTCTGGACCATGGTGATGCACAACGGGCTCAGCAACAGCAGCTGGACAGGCCTCATAAGCGTCTTCATCATCTTTGCAGCATTTGCAGTGCTGACAGTGGCCATCCTGCTGGTCATGGAGGGTTTGTCAGCCTTCCTGCATGCCTTGCGCCTGCACTGGTAGGTGGTGTGGTCTGCGGGAGCTTTCCCCAGCACGCTCCTTGGGAGGGATAGGGCTGTAGGCTCCAAGGGCCATCGTGACATTCATGATAAAGGCTGAAGACGCAGCCACACCACTGGTCGTGTGTCCCACCCAGGGTTACCATCAAACAAGCAGCTGGGGACCACCAGCTGCAGCAAGATCTCAGCCAGGGGTGCAAAACCTGCTGAAAACCTGGGTCAGTTTTCATGCAATTAGCCCAGATTGGGCTCCAGGCTGTCTGAGCTTTGTGGCAGACCAGTTTTAAATGAGGAGCATTTTCAGGATGGCTTATAGCAAGTCAGAGCTAATGCATGTCAAGTTGCTCTCTGGGGCTGCCCGTGTCTCTTGGCTGGCTCTGAGCAGACTACGTTCCCATGTTGGAGGCCACTGGCTCTCACAGCCTCCCTCTTCCTGTGGGTGCAACCTTTTAGGCCTCTCGCCTCGATGTAGGTCCTGTCCACCCCAGGTAGCACTGACATCCCTCTCTGCTTCCTCCCTAGGGTGGAGTTCCAGAACAAGTTCTACGTGGGAGCCGGATACAAATTCTCCCCATTCTCCTTCAAGCACATCATAGATGGCACCATGGAAGAGTAAAGCCAGGGCATTGCTGCTTCGCTTCTCAGACCAGGCTCTACTTTCCTGCAGTCAGTCACCCCTAGAGTGGGGCTTAAACGATGAAACTGAATGGGACATGGCCTTTGAAAGATCAGCTATACATGGAGATGTTCTAACTGCATTCCCATACAGTGCTGTATCAGCTGAGAGTGCTAACAGATACTACATTGTCTGGGCTGGCTGGACCTGGGCTGCATGTCTCCACTAACATCCTTACCAAGTACCTGGTCCTCAGCATCCGATCAGGTCAGCTGCCTGCTGCTTGGTTAAATAGAAAGAGATGCTCCTTTTGGAATTAAATTGGTTATTAATAATCAACTTACATGTGTTTTGCTCTATTTACTGCCTTGTCTTTGTGGCTTATTTCTTTCCAAGGAAAGTATGTTTTGGCTGTTGTTTCAAGCTGTGGTTGATTATATGACAATGATTAAGTCTCTTATAAGATTGCAGCCCTTCATTGTGCACACAATGCAGAACAGCTCAAAGATGGATCATATCGCAGGCTTGCAATTTTCTACATGCTTAACTACAACAACCCTCCTATTATCTGATTTGCTTCAGGGCTTAACAGTACAGGATTATAGACGTTTGCACACGTCATCACTTAACAAAAGCATTGGTTTTGGGCTGTGTAAACAAAAGAGTGCACCAGTTTCCACATTGGCAGCCAATTTATTTCTCTCTATGGATTTGTTTCTTACTGGAGACTTAAGATGACTCTCCCTGTGCTGTGTTTTTCAAGACGGGTTGTTAAAACAGACTATGTAGAAATGCTAATTCCTAATGAACAGAAAGAAGAGAGAAATCAGAACAGTTGAGATGAATTCACAATGTTGATATACTCTGATCTTTCCTTAAATATGCATGAATTGCCAGTTTTTCAAACTGAATAGTGTTAATCAAGATGGGCTATTTCTTCAACCACAGAGGATGCAAAATCACGGCATAGCACACTGACAGATTTGGAGGTGATGATGCTTCCTTATGCAAGGTGTAACCAAGTGAGCCCTTTTCAAACCTTACATTCTTGATATCCAGCTCCACCAAAGAAACACATCTGTTGACTGTTCCCAGCAGGATATGCAGCAGAGTAGTGGCCAGGAGACTGCAGTGGTCAGCTTTGAGATCCACCTTCCAGCTATGGTCACCTTTCGTTATTCACTCCAACCTAATTTGTTTATTCCCACTCTGCAGAGGTTTGAGAGAAAAGCTGTCTCAAAGCAAGAAAGGCCGGTTTGATGCATTACCAAATGCAGAGAAAACAATTTGCTTTATGAAACAGTGGGTGGATTTTCTGCACAAACATGTATTTTATCTTTATTGCACCTTTCCACATGATTGCGGTGTAACTGAGGAGGTGATTACCTGAAACAGAATATCTGTTCCTTTTAGAGCTTCATGGTGTTTTGCTTTTTGTCCAAGGTTTACATATTAAGCAAGAAAAACGAGTTGTCCTCTGAGTACTGCAGGTGATAAGATGGTTTGTTGTTTACTGTACTGAACAGTGAGTCTAACATTTGGCTTAATTCTGTAATCTGCTCTCATTCTGTGTAAAACTGGATAATACAGCAGAGCCTGTGGCTCACTTGTGCAATTGCAGTACGGGGATGGCAATTCCATACTCCCCAAGAGGACTGAGCCCACTTGCAATCAGATGAAATATTGCTGAGACGGGGTTGAGGAGAGCTCTGGCTTTCATCTGGGTTGTTTTTAAGACTTAATAATAAATAAATAAACTAATAAAAAAGAAATGTTCCAGATTACCTTGTTTTTAAGTTTTTCCTGCAGAAGATGAGGGGTATTTTGGAGCAGAGCAGTGACCGCCCTTTCCCCAGCACATCTGCTAAGCTGAATGAGACCAGGTTTTCTAGCTGGTGCTGTGAATGTGGCCACCAGATGTGGCCAGATCCAGAAGAGATTGCTGTTACAGAGTAGTGGACCTTGGTACAAAACCCTGTTGTCTTCATCTGGGCTTTACCCACTGCTGGAGGAGGTGGGGCTTCCAGTTACCTTACTGGGAATTTTTAACCTAGGGAGAACTGGTTGCCTTTGGATCCAAAGCTCATCCCATTGCTAGGAAGGTATTTGTTTCTGAGGGCTGGTAACATATCATGTATATCACTTTGTAGAAGATTAATATATATATTGAAAAAAAATGATCAGCCGGAATGACCATGAAGGATGGGAAAGTGATAACAAAGTCAGTCAAAATGGTTTCAGTCACTCACACTCATTCTTTTATGGAATTTTTATTCCTCCTCGTGACAGCTAGAGCTGTGTGTGGCCAGGCCTTCCTGCCAGGATTACCGGGGATACAGAGGATGAGGATAGCCAGGTACTGAGGTCACGTCCAGTCTCGTGGGTCCTCTGGTTTGGTGATGATGGTTTTTGAAGAGATCTTTTATAACCTTCAGGAGTCAACGGTTTCTTGAAGCTCAGCCTCTGCCTCTTGCAGCAAACAGCACTTTCCACAGTGTTTACTTGTGTGATGGCTCTCTGTCATGTCCTTGGCCAGCAGCGGAGGACTTTCTTCTTACCCTCACTCTCTTGTTTCTCCTGGAGCTTTCATTTATGCAGACATTTCCATTCACACTTCTCTGTGACCAGTCTTTGCATTTCTATTGCAAACAACTAAATTATCATGAGGTGGCTAAAAGAAGTAATAGACAGCATGCCTTCATTCCATCCCAAACACCTGAGCCTGAAAATACATCTCTGCGGCTAAATATTTCACTGGTATTTTTGGTCATTCTTTTCCCTTCTGCTTTGGGAAGCCAGAATACCAAAACTTCAGTTCCCTTCTGTGATTGCATGCACGGTGTCTGAGTTTTTGCAATGAAAATGTAACGGTATGGATCTGGCAGCCTGGATCCTGCATCCAGTTTAGCAGTTGCCAATAGTGGCTGTGGCTGAATATCAGATATTATTAAAAGGAAGATGTAAAATAGGGCTGTGAAATAGCTTATGTTGGCTGACAGCAAATGCATTCCTGATGCTTGAATGTGTGAAACTTGGCATGAGAGCTACATGCTATGATAAAACTATTACAGCATTGCTGCTAGCTTGGTGTACATATTTCAAAAGAGAAGGATTTAGGGAACTCTTATGGAAGAGAGACAAAAAACTCCCCAGCATCTCCACTGGGAGAAATTAAAGCTAAAGCCAACACGGTCAAGGTCAACAGCAAGGTCAACCAACAAGGTCAGCATGTACACTCCTTGTCAAGAGCACTTACAGCACACATATCTCAGATTTACTGGCCAGCACAACCTGCAGCACTCAGATTTGCTATGGGGCAAGGTCAGGATCACCGCAAGCCACGAATACTCACTGGAGTTGTGTACTTGGTTGGGAAATTAAGAGAGATGAAGCAGATGGACAGGCCCTGTTTTCTTTGTGGTGATGACATCTGATCTGGCTTCAGATGGCGCAGGGGAGCTGGTGGCTGTGGCACCTGGGCGCTGCTCACAGCGGTGGGGGACATCATCAGCCATGGTGGGCAGCTCCTGCAGAAGCAGCTGTAGGTGCAAGGGGACCAGCACAGGTCAGCACTGAGGTGCCCCACTGTGTCACCTACTTCTGGAGGTGGAGGTGGGTGGGGAGGGACCTGCCTGTGCCCAGGGAGGAGGAAACCTGATTCCCGGGAGCTGGAGCCCAAACCCCACAGCACCGCCAGCACTGCAAAAAGAAAACAGCAGAAGGGAAAGAAACAGCCGTAAGGGAGGAAAAGTCTGCTCCTCTGTGCCTGAGACATTTCAGAGGTAAGGAAACTTCACTCAAAACAAACGAACAAAAAAACAACAACAACAACAAACTAATTGAGCCTTGGCTTAGGAGTGGGGATTTCTGATCATTTGCTTGCCATGTCTTCCTGCTGCTGGGTCCCAGCAGTAGTTTCACTGCACTCTTGGTTGCTCCCTTCTGATGGAGGATCGCTGTTTTCCCTGCCAGCGACAGCTTTGGCAGTGCTGTTCTTTTGGCTCATGTAATTGTCATTTAGTATTTTCAGTGTGATTTACAAATAGCAGGAAGCTCTTCCTTGTGACTCCCCAAAGAGGTGTGATAGACATGAGCTGCTCCATCAGAGCAAACAGGGCTGCAAGTGCTTGGGATGAGCAAACCCTATGCTCAGTAGGAACCCTTAGGAGATTTGCTGAAGCGTGGCATCTAAATCTTCTTGGAGATAAATGCTGGTGCAGAGCATACGGTGCTGAGGACTTACCTGAACAGTGGCTTCTGACCTGCTTATGGGTGAGTGAATTTTGCTCCAGCTGCCCCAGTGTCCTGGCCACAGGGGAGATGGAGATGCCTGGACAGATTTCTGGTGTTACTTGAGGTGCTAGAACAGGTATCCCACCTGGTCAGTTGCTGCTGTTTGGGAGCTGTGTGGGTCTCCCATAGGTGCCAGATTCTATTCTGACACCTCTGGGGGTGTCTTGGCCACCCCCAATGGCAGGGTGCCCCTCTGCACCCTTCTGCTTGAGCACCTGAGCCTCACTGGTGGGTCCTGCATGGCCAGGGTTTGCCGTTTCACAGGTGCCCAGGTTTCATTACTGTAAAGCTCTTCATGACTCAGCCACATGGTAAAGCATTATCTCTTCTCAAGGGCTCTTCCAAACACCCTGTTTGGTTGCTGCTGAGCTGGTTCCACCTTGAAACGGTCTGTACATGGTGGCCAACACGATCAGCTGGTGGCACCATGTGCTGCTGGCAGCTACAGCTGCCTCCGAGGATGCTGCTCAGAGACAGTAGTAAGCAATATCCTACGCATCCTCTGGGATGCTGGACTGTAATGGTCTGTAACAGCAAGGTCAGTGTATGTGACCCAGCCGACTAATCTGCTATTAGCCCTGAATGACCTCTGCCTAACTGCACCTCAGTGCAATGTTTGTAACGTGCCCAGCCTGGGAGTGCCGTAACTCTGTGCTTTCTGAGCTTGTGCTGCCCTCTACCTCAGCTGAGATCGTGTGTCTTTTGTTAGATGCTCTCAGTCACTAGGTAAATCCCTGGCCCTGCTGCGGCCCCCCAGACCACTGCTGGGCGGCAGTGAATGCTTCCTCGGCCAAGTCCGGCACCTCTGGATGGAGGTCATCAGAGGAGAGCTGGTTACCCTGTGCATGGGTTGAGGCCCCCCCGCCAGTGTCTGAGCACGCACTCAGCAGGAAAGCCTGTGGGTTAAAGCTTGTGGTGTGCTTAATCCCTGCCATGGGATTAAGATGATATTTTCTTACCAGGAAAAGCAGCCGTGATCAGTTCTAGGGATCTAGCATTAGAAACCAGAACTCCTCAGGGGAGAAGCCAGCTGTCCCCTGTTGCAATCCAGAACTCGTGGCTGTTTCTTGCTGACATAAGAGGATGGGGATTAACGCAAGGGGGTGAGGCAGAGGACCGCATGTCCAGTGAGAAGCACTGTGCTGCCAGGGTTGGGCAGGGTGAGGAGGAGCTAGGGGCTTGCTGCTTGCCAGACATCCCATCCTGGGAAGCCAGGGCTCGGGGAGCAGACTGGGCAGCCCCACTCCTCTGTGTGGCTGTTCCTACCCTCTGGCTCTGCTTCATGCTCTGATAAACCCCAGCAATTACAGGGTGCAGCACCTCAGGTCCTAAGAGGCAGACATTTCTACCTTTGACTGGGGCAGCGTAGTGCCAGTAATTGTCAGTTCTTGGATCTTGGAGATGATGCAGCATCCTTTGGCTGTCTTTGCACATCCAGGCTTGGGAAGCCATGACACACAGTCTTGCATCTTCCCTGAGTCTCTGGACTTTCTATGAAAACAACCAGAGCAATGTGATGACTGATCTGTCAGCTCAACTAAACTGCCTTGTGATGCTTCTATGTATTTTTTTTAAACAAAACAAATAATCAAACAAACAAAAACCACTGTGGGAAGTGTCATTTCCTACTAGCTGCCTAAAAGAAATATGTGTTTGAACATATCTGAATGCTTCCATTGCAGTGCATGCAGGAAACTGCTTTGTTGGCTGATAGCAAAGGTTGCTTTGTGACCATCTGAAGGTGTCACAGTTAAATCCCATCCTTCCCTGGCAGTGACCGGGGACCCCAGCAGGAGCTGAGATGGCCACTGCACCGAAAGACGCAGTAAACACTATTGCCTTGGAGGAAATCCACACGGAGGGACAAGAACCCCCTAAAGGTAGGCTTGTGTTTGCAAGACTAGAAATTTTGGTCCTCGTGTAGTGGGGTAGAGGCAGGGTTCTGGCACTCCAGATCTCTGCACATGCAGCCACAGGCATCGGCTTCACACTCCTCCTCTCCCACCACAGCTGCCAGGCTTGTCTTCCACCAGCAGCAGTGGAAGAGCTGCCTGCCTTGGTTTCTATGAAATTATTATATTTTTTTCTTCTGAAATTCTGTTCCATTTCAGGGTTTGACCTTACTAAGTTGAAAGATAAATGTCCCGACAGAAAAAATTTGTACAGCTCTGACTTTACCTAAATAAGAGCTCAAATGTATACACACACTGAAAGCTTTCTGCCAGCTCTGTTTATAAAGCCATCTCAGCCCTGAGAGCTGCTTGGTTTGCTCCTGAAATGGGGGAAGAAAATGAGGAAAAAAGCTTTAGGAGACAACATCAAGCCCAGATGTGCTTGTTGCAACAGCCGTGACTATTGTGGGACTGCGGGGCCGGGGACAGTCCCCAGCCCTGGCTCACAGCACCCATGCCAGGGCAAGTTAGCTGTTTCCAGCCTTTCTCCTGGCACAGTCCACATAAAACATTCACATTTCATAAAGACCTGAGGAGGTACAACTTGACAATTGATGTGTTTTTTTTTTATTATTATTATTTTTTATTTTTTTAGTTTTGTTTTGTCTCTTTCTTCCCCTTTGATGTTACAGGGCAGAAGACATTTACGGTGGAAGAAGCTGTGGAAACCATTGGGTTTGGGAGGTTCCACATTGCACTTTTCCTAATCATGGGAAGCACTGGGGTAGGTTTCTGCAGCCAACTGCACGGTACCAAAAAAAAAAAAAAAAAAACAAAAAACGCTCTCCTCCTTTTTGTTATTACTGTGCAATAACAACTGAAAGCACCATGTACACATATTGCAGCCCATTTTTTTTTCACACATACTTTCTCAAACAAGATTTCAGCTTTTGTCACCTTTGTCCAAAACCAACATTGGCCGAAACCTATATTGAACCTATTTCAAGGCAAAGCAGAACAGGTTGCCGCAGGTCATGCTGGCCTTGCCCCTGCCCTGGGTCACTGTCCTACCTCCTGAGGGTTAGGTTCAGCCTCCTGACTGCATTTTTCATGCCATTCCCAGGGCACCCAAACCTTGTGCAGTCTGACACAGGATGGCTGCCCTCCTCTCACTCTTGGCTACCTGGAAAACTTCTTAATTAACTAACTGCCAGGGTCCTAGGTTAACAGCACATCTGGTTTGGGAACCAGGGCCAGGCTGGGGTGAAGGTGTGATGGGGACATATCCATAAGCATTGCCACAGCTGAGATGGGAAGGCCTGTAGCTATGAGTGAATGATGGCTTAACTAAATGAATGATTTCTTAACTAAAGCCAGCTGCTAGGAGCAAACAGACAACAGAGCAATGATTCTATTTTTATTTTATTTTATTTTATTTTATTTTATTTTAGAGGCTGTCTTTGTGTTAGATGCCCAAATTCACAGCCAGGTATTTAAAATAGCAGCTTGGTTTCTGGATGCTGTTGAAGACCTTCCACCAGCACAGCTGGCTGAGAGTCTCTTCTGTAAGGGATGAATCTATCCAGCCTTTCTAGTCACAAGCTGTACCCAGACATCCACTCTCTAGGTGCAGTTTTGTCCCATCCTTTCCTCTCCCAATTCCCAAAAGCACGTTTTCCAGACCAGGCAGAGGGCTAGACCTCTGTGGAGGCACCACGGCTTCACAGGGCCTGTTTCAACACGGTGAGACTGCCGTGGCTGCAGACTAGGCAGGGCTGAGGGCCTTCACCCCATGGGCTCCTCACACCTTCCCTTCTTGCTAATGTGCACGCTTGTTCCCAAAGGTGGCTGAAGCCATGGAGATCATGCTAATAGCTGTTGTGTCCCCCCTCATCCGATGTGAGTGGCAGCTTCATGACTGGCAGGTGGCTCTAGTGACGACGGTGAGTGACTTGTGCTCCCCCATGCAAGTCATCCACCACAAGGGCAGTGTCTGCGGCACCACCAGGCTTCATAACATACATTTCCCAATAGACCAAATAAATTCCAAGGCTTCCTCTCAGGGACAGGCCACAACTTTAAAATTCCAGGAAGCAAGCTGTCATGAGCACACAGTCATGCCCAGACATGTAGAGTCAAAATGAGCCCCCTCAGTTCCTGACTTTTTAGAAATCTTTGCCACTCTTCTCTTCAATGACTGATCCTATGCATAGCTCCAGCACTGCAGTTCATCCTCCTGCCTAGAAAACATTTAGCTCACCTCCATTTTAGAGAGCAGAGCTGCCTGGTGCTGCTGGGAACAAGCACCCCACAGCTGTCTTCCACTTCCCCGTAGATGGTGTTTTTTGGCTACATGGTCTTCAGCATAGTGCTCGGGCTCCTGGCCGACAGGTATGGACGCTGGAAGGTGAGTGGGCACTGGGGCTGTGCGTGCCCTTCCCCAGCCCTGTGACAAGCAACGTGGGGCCTGCCACCACCTGTCCTCTCCATCCCTTTGCTGTGCAGTGTCCCTGAGGAACTGCTCCCATGAGAGTCCAGGGGTTTGTTGCATGGGGCTCAAAACCCTTCGGATCCACCCGAGCCCTTCCCAAAGCCTCTGGAAGGCTGGTTGCTGCTCCTCCCATGGAGGAAAGCCAGACTCCACGAAAGCAGGCATCATGGTGCCCATCCCTGGCCCTTTCCTTGCCCCTTAAGCCTGGAGCTAGCTGGCCTCTCTCTTAGCTGGCACCTTGGCCTCAGAAAACTTTCAAAATAATTTTTGTGCTTGGAGAGAGCACTTGGTTTTATCACCCTAATTTTGCCCCTTGCAGATTCTGCTGCTCTCCTTCCTCTGGGGAGCCTATTTCTCCCTGTTGACCTTGTTTGCCCCATCCTACATCTGGTTCGTCTTCCTGAGGACCATGGTGGGAGGCGGCGTGTCAGGCCACGCGCAGGGGTAAGGCCGTGCTTTGCGCCTTGTGAGGAGCACCCTGACACCAGGTTCTGTTTGTGAATAAGCGAGAGCATGGCTCTGCTTTCCTTCCTCCAAGGAGGCACCCAGGGGCCCGGAGGGGCTGTATTCCTGGGTTTAAAGCAAGAAAGGCCCCGCAGCTCATTTTGGCTGACCTTGGCGCAGCGCCCAGCATCTCGTGCTCTGAGCCTGATAAGCTGAGGCTGCGCGGTGACCGGGAGGAGACGGCCAGGAAGGGGCCTCTCAGGGGGCTGGAAGTGCAGAGGAGAGCAAATTCCCACATTGCCTTAAAGCAAAACGCCATTCTGTAATGCCATTGAATCCCTGTCCATCTACCTAAGATGCAGTTCCCAAGGGCTCCTCAGCCCTGGGACAGAGAGGGCAGCTGGTTTGCATTAAACCAGTGACAGGGGGATTATTAAGCACATATATTATAAAAACAATTAGACAGGTAACAGATGAGCAAAGGCTGCTTCCTTGTAAAAAAGTCACAACAATTCTGCTTAGAGCAAATTCTTCCTGAACTGGTGTAAAACCTTCCCAATTAAATGAAACTTCTTGCCCTTTCAGGGTGGAAGCAGGGAGGTGTTGGGGGGGAAAGGAAAAATTCACAGTATTAACAGCCACTTCACTAAGAGTGTGGAAAAATAAGTGATTTCTTTTGACTCAGGGAAACAAATGCAATGTTTCATTTTTTTCCATGGTTCCTCAAAGTCTGGGTTGAAACGCGGGGCAGGCAAGAAAGGTCCTGTTACACTCGAGGGGCTGTGGGAGGCAGAACATTGCCCTTCCTACAGCAAACTTCTCTCAGCCTTTCCCTCACCTCCCTTTGAGTCTCAGTGAATGCTGGTTGGAATGCATGATTTTTTCCAAACCCACTGCCCAGGCAGGACAGCCCAAAGCAGGCTGCAGTGGCCCAAGAGCCCTTTGCTGAAGCGAAGGACAGGAGGCTGGTGCTGCCAGCAGTAAGAGACACCCCATGCCTGGGTCGTGCCTCCACCAGCATCCCGGGGCTGCTGCCCTCAGAGGATGGAGGGCAGGGCTGGGCAGGTAAGGTGCTTGCAGTCCCTCCTGCTGCTGGTGTTGCACATTTTATAAGACACCTCAACAGCTGAGATGACAGAAAGAGCCAACACAGACTCTCCCCCTTCTCTTTTTGGCCAAGGAGGGGATTTATGCCAGGCACCTCCCTGCATGTAACCTGGTGCCTTCCTGACCAAGGGCACATTGAGCAGGGTCTCCCCTGGGAGCTCAGTGGTGGAAGAGGGGGTCCCTCTGTCTGCAGGCAGCCACATTCAATACCGGCTGAGCCGAACTGCCATTTGATCAGTGCAGACATTCTCTCTGTCTCTGTCTTCCTGCCTTATTTCCCCTTTTCACTAGGCTTATCATAAAAACGGAATTTTTACCTACCAAGTACCGAGGATACATGCTGCCCTTATCCCAGGTAAGAGACAGTATGCTACTTTTTCTTCTCATCCAGAGTCCCAGGAGATTTGTCCTGCTACTGTTTGAAAACCAGGTCTGTGACAAGCCAGCCTTTGTCCCAGAGTATTTGTGTTTGTCTTCGGCCAAATGAGTGCCTTCTGCCTCCTGTGCCTCAGAGCGTGTGCTGTGCATTATTAAGGATGCACACACACAGTTGCATGCAGAAGGGGAGCAATTCCTTTTCAAATAATTGGATGTTCCTAACATTGTGGGGAGTCTGAATGACAGCTGACATCCAGCTTCTTGGTTACCTTGCTGATAACCACATTGCCTGCTGTAATGGGGTCAATGCCAGTGGGCTGTCACTTGGGAGCCCAGGGCAGCATTGCCAGCGCAGGGCTGCAGCAGGAGTGTGCATGTTTTCTTCACTGGGAAGCAGGATGCAGAGGTCAGTGTGGTGCTAGATGGGGCAGAGGATGCTCACAGCTTCACCTGCGCTTATCCCACCTTTCTTTGGGGTGCACCAAGAGGCCTGGGCTCTCTCTGATGTTTACAGTGAGCAAAAAGCTCATGCAGATGTAAGTCAAAAGTGAGGTGGGCTGAGGAGGGGTCTCCACGGTCAAGGGCAGCTCGACATCTCCAACTGGCATGTAGTGGGGGACTCACATGCGGGAAATACAAGCCTTTGAGTCTGAACGATGGTAATAATGTGTGATTAATGAGGCAGCTCCCAGACGAGGTCCTGGGCTGGGCCTCTCCCTGCAGGGCCAGCATAGTTAGTCCCAAGCTAGGCCTGAGACATGCTGGAAGGGATGTGGCCACCTGTGGGACAAAAAACCACAGTGAGCACGACTGGGGTTATTCCTTGCTCAGCTTCCTGCAATGACCACTTTATGCATGTGCAAATGATTTGTGAAGGCCTCGCTGAACCCATGAATTCATCTGGCTGTTGGAACAGAAGAACTGGTACACAGTCTTGGTGGCAGGGGTAGTTTGCTTTTCATTAGTGTTTGATCCCAGGGCTTCATTACCCAAGTGTCATCGGAAACACAGAGATTTATAAAAAGGAACAATTTTGCATTTCTCCCCAGAAACGTGTTATTCCTGCCCACAGATTACTCATGAACTTGCTGTGGCTTTTGCGATTTTGTTTGTGATTTGTACTGCTGGAACTCCTTTGTGTGGTCCCCCTCAAAGGGACATTTCTCCTGATGGCAACAAGTGAACTGCAGGGAGGAAAGTACTTGCAGATTTGGGGCCAGATTCTCCACTGGTATAACTCAGCACCGAGACCCACCAACTTTCAGCAATGGAAATCTTGCCCCTTTTTGCCTTTGGTGCTTGTAAATCTGCTGCTTCCCTGCAGAGATTCAGACAAGAGAAAAATTCAGTCCTGATCGTTAGCAGAGAAGTGACTGGAAGGAGAAACGGGGCTTTAAGTACAGTAGCAGCTACAGCACATTATCTGTTTTCATCCAGAGCTACTTTCTTTCCCTCCTTTCTTCATCCCAAACTCAGCTTCTCTGACAGCCTCAGGATAGCTCAGTTTGAAGTGCAGCTCTCCCTGGGACAGATCCCCACCTATCCAGAGGATGAGACCAGAAGGGATAAAAATAAGCAAATTGTTGCCATGTTAACCCCTCCTTTTCCCTTGGAAAGGTGTTCTGGTTGGCAGGATCCTTGTTAATCATTGGCCTGGCATCAGTGGTGAACCCAACCATCGGCTGGCGGTGGTTGATCAGAATCGCCTCCATCCCTGGCATCATTCTCATCCTGGTGTTCAAGGTAGGAAGAACCTCTCTGCCCGTTCACCACTGCACCACCACTGACCTGGCATGTCCCCAGGCACCAGGAGACATCACCCTCACTGTGTCAGCCAACCACGTCTGCCCCAGGTCTACTCACTCTTCAGAAATACCAACCTCAGACATGAGGACTGTCTTATTTCTGTAGAGTGACATGGAAAATCCCTACTTCTAGTGCTCGTGGGCAGGATGGGCGGCTGTGGGCAGCACAGGCTGGTAGGAGAGGGGCAGGAGGGCTTTCTAAAACTGCTCTGCTTTCAGTTCATCCCTGAGTCAGCGCGGTACAACGTGTCCACAGGGAACACGGCGGCTGCCCTGGCCACGCTGAGGAGGATAGCCGAGATAAACCGGGCAGCGATGCCCGAGGGGGTGCTGCAGGAGCCCCCCAAGGTAAGCCCAGCCTGCAGTGCTGCCTGGGGACATGGGGGTTGCTGAGGACATGAAAATCTCTGCCATGATTTTTTGTTTTTATTGATTTCACACTGCTCGTCTTGTTTTTCTTGGCTATCCTCCTTATTTTGGGATGGTGGGACCTTCCCCTTATCTGCTTAACATACTCCCCACTGTCATGCCACTGTTATGCCAGCACAATCACTTTCAAATATGCAAGGCTAGTGGAATTTTCCACTGCGAAAACACAACTTTATTTCTCACACTACAACCACTGGATCCTGCCAGAGTGTCCCCAGCACCAGAAGACGCAGGACCTGTTCCTTAGGGTCCCACTGGGTGCGGTGATCATGGGACAAATGTCCCACCTGCAGGTCCCAGAGCCTTTCCCAGCCCCTGGCCTTGCTTGTGGGCCAGCTCCCAGCATCCCAGGTCCCTGCAAGTGGAGCCAGAGGGGCAGAGCAGGGGAGGACATTTCGAAGCTGCCACCATTTCCACCTCTTTAAGGAGGCTGAGCAGCTCCAGAGCTGATCGCTTCTCATGTCCAGGGCCTCAAAGTTATAATGCGGCTCTTTTAAGTCCCTTCCCTGGACCTCTTTGCAGCTTATTCAATCCCACAGGCACCAAGCATTGTCCTCAGCAATTCATGCAAGATGTATTGTATTGGAATTAATTAGGATTAAAGCTTCGCTGTAGTTTAATTGAATTTATGTAATGGAACCACATTGGCCATGCACAGGGTTTTTGTTAGTTGTTCACCCTCCAAGGCTTCAATAATAATAATAATAACAACAACAACAACAATAATAAAGGCAACCCCAAAACTATCCCTGTTTTCTCAGGCATGTGGGGGCCAAAGTGGGGGTGCACAGGGTGCTCTCTTCTCCCCCCCCCCCCCCATCCTTTGCAGTGCATCCTCCTACAGACATCCTCTGGGAAGAGGGGCTTCCTCTCCAGAGGGCTGGTGGGGCACTGTGCTCCTGGGGCAAAGGTGCTGGCACCTGGGCACCAGCTGCCGCCGCAGAGCTCTTGCCCTTGTGTAAAAGATGGCTTTTAAGCAAATCTTTCTACCACTTAATTTGCAGGAAAGAAGAGGAAGGTTCAAGGACCTCATCCATCCCAAATACCTAAGAACCACTCTGCAGATATGGATCATATGGTAATTTTATTTTTTTTTTTCTCTTGCTTGTCAGCTCCACAGGACAGGGTGGCTTGGTCAATGAGCAGCAGGAGAGCTCACATCTGCCCGCTGTGCATACCACATGTACCCTCAGTTTGGTTTCACTTCTTGTTGCCAGCTTCTTCATCCAGAGATGAGGACAAATGCACTGCTTCGCAGGCCAGCCCACATATCAGTGAGACAGGGCTCAGACAGAAACTCATTAACTAGTACCACTGCCACTGGCTGAGGAAAATTAAGATTGAAGACAGACGAATTTCATTTGCCATGTTCCCAGTAGCTGTATGCATGGGTAATATATGTTTCATTGGCTGTGCTGTCTGGAATGGGAATGTATAAATAATGGGTCCGTGGGAACTCACTGACCCAAAATCTTGCTAAGTCAGGCTTTGAATATTTTATGTTTTCCCTTCAACTTGCATGAGTATTATGAAATATCTTTTTGCTTTTAATCCTCCTTTCTCTCCTACTCCCCCAGGAGCCACTGGTTTGTTCTCAGGTTTGCGTCCCCATCCCTTCATGCCCTCAGCATCCCCCATGTCCCCAGGCAACTCATTTCATAGCCTGCATTCTGGAGCTTGTTTCTGAAACTGCCACGGGGGATTTAAAAAAAAAAAAAAAAGGAAAAATTACTTCTCAGCCTGCTTATGATTAGGCATATGCTGAATTACTTGATAATGACACAGCGAGGCTGCCGCCATCAGTGCCCTGTTCTTGACAGTGAGCCAGGGTGCGGTGTGAGTCTCTCCAGCAGGATAATGAAAACTCCTTTTAAAAATCACTGTGAAGGAAGGATGAGGACTAAAACACTTGGACAGCTACTGTATTTGAGCTGCAAGCACTGGGGTCTGATTTAGGGACTCCCTCCAGGCAGGGGCAGTTTAGAAGTGTCTCCACACACAGACTGGAATAAGACAAGGGACTGAAGTGGCACGCTCTCCCTGCCATGACCACGGCATCGCTGTCTCCCAGCCTGGAAGGACCAGAAATTGGGGTGGATATTGGGACAACTTATTCCCAGCTGGATCACCACAGCTCCTGCCCAGAGGCAGCAATGCTTTGCAAAGCTGTAGCCTACAACCGGCATTTATGGAGGAGCTGAGAGATGTAGGAGCATTTCCTTCATTTGAAAGTGGAGCAGGAAGGTGGCAATGTGGGCCATGAACATCTGGGCAGAGCAGTAGCGTTAATGTCAGAAAGTGCCTCAGGACTTTATCAATTACAAATGAGCAAGCTTTTGGCATTAATCTTTTAACGAGAGCCTGTAGACTTCATGGCTTCTTCACATCCTTTCCTTGGGGAACAGAGCAATGATGGGAAGGGGTAAAGACCATGCACACATGCAGCATTGCACTGGGCTTTCTCAGAGTGGCTGTGGGGCAGTGGAAATGCAGGGGTGAGCTTCACCCTCATTGGGGTGCTTGGCAGTCCGGGTGTCCTGCTGCACAGCAAAACCCAGCACCAATGGGCAAGCAATCAGAGAGCTATGAGCTAGGGTGGAGTCCTCCGAGGAAGAGAAGTGTGTGGACGTGTGGCAGTGCTCTGCCATGCGCTGGGTGCCCGCTGACCTGGTGGGTTCCCGTGTCACCGCTGAGCTCAGGCTCATACAGGTGCCCATCCTGCACCACCACAGTGCTGGTGTGTTCAGGGAGAGTCTCAGGACACCCGAAACCTGCTGCATTTCAGTGCCAGAGTGTTTCCTTACCTTCCCCATCAATGTCCCTGTTCCCCCCCCCCTGCAGGCTTGGCATAGCTTTTGCTTATTACGGAGTCATCTTGGCCAGCGCTGAGCTGCTGGAGCGGGACCTGAGCTGCGGCTCCACAGCACCACTGTGGGAGGACCCCGGCCCCGTCTCGGAGGAGAGCCGCAGCCCCTGCCACTGCCGCCCGTTTGGCCCTTCTGCGTACCAGACCATGATCATCAGCACCGCCGGGGAGATCGCACGTAACCTCCTCTCCCTTCCCCACCCTTCCAGGCCCTCTTTACCGCCAGCTTGTGCTCACTGTGCTGTGCTGCTCGCTGAGCACCCAGAGATGTCCTGCAGGGTGAAATGCCCTCGGCCTTGCTGGCGAGTGCCAGGCACCAGCTCCTCACAGTGGGGAGACCAGGCCATGGGCCATGGGGGCAGATTGCAGGGTTTGGGTACAGGGAGGGCACTACAAGGTTTGCACATTCTGTAGAGCATTCAGTAGGTGCTGAGGATGCAGAGAGGTATTTTTGAGTCACACTGCATAGGGCCTTGAGGTCTATAGAGACAGACGACCGTTACAAGTATGTCACCTAACATTTTACGCTTCTCCTTTCTGTCTCACAGTAAATCCTGTGAACATCCTCGGCATCAACTTCCTCGGAAGACGCCTGAGCTTGTGTATCACCATGGGATGTACGGCGCTCTTCTTTCTTCTCCTTAATATCTGCACCTCGAGGTAGTCGCCATCAGCATGCAGGTGTTGTTGGGGGTGGGCGCAACTTCCCCTATGCATACGACATGCTGCTTTCTAGTGTAGTCTGGGAAAACAGAAATTATGTGAACAACATCCACTAGAAAGTATATTCGCTCTTAATTTTTCTTTATCTTTTATTTTATATTTTTTTAGCAGTGGTAGTTATGTCTCTTCTAACTTGTAGAGCCAGGCACTTCAAAAAGAGCTCAGGGCTTCAAGGGAAAGGTTTTGTGAGTGCTATAATTATCAAGCTGGTTAGGGAGGATTTCTAAGAAAGTTTCCTCTCAAGCTAGCAGAACCTAACAGCTCCTGGAAGTCAGGGGGGCTTCAAGTTGAAGTCTGCTTTAAACTGGCGAGGAGCCTGGCCCTGGGAGCTGGAGTGGGAGGCTGCAAACAGCATTAAGGTAAACGAGCCCCTGTCAGGAGGCTTACAGTCATTGACTTGGGTACCAACCTCTTTGCTGCTATTACTGTTATTATTTTCAGTTTTCTCTGCCTTATCTTTAGCCTGAGCACAGCCAGCATGTTTGCTTGCAGCTTCTTTATAGAAGTAGCAAACATGTCCTGCTAATGGACTAAAAACGACTACACTTGTCAGCAATCAACTTTTCCTTATTTTAAAAGCCTTAGCACAGAGAATACATTAGGTTGTGTCTCTGTTGATCACTGTTCGGTGACACTAACTCTTTGCTCCACGCTGCTTCCTCTTCAGTGCAGGCATGACTGGGTTTCTCTTCATGCTTCGTGCCTTGGTTTCAGCAAACTTCAACACCATCTACATTTACACAGCAGAGGTGGGTCCTTCTGAAAGTACTTGAAGCTGCTCTGGGGCATGAAAGCCCATTTGCCAGGAATGCTGCTATATTTCCTGACCAGTTAGTCATCTTGAACTAAGTGTCTCTTGCTTCCTGACCAAACTTTTTATATATGAGATAAGAGAAAGAATCAGAAAACTGGTTAGAGGTGAGAAGAGCAGGAGGAACAGGAATGCCCTACTGAGCCACCTGTTGGTCAGCTACTACTAAATGTGATTTTTGAGGATGTTGTGTACATGCATCTTCCAGAAATCTCCATCTTCTCCCTTTGCTACCCCTCTCAAGTTAGATAATAACCTACCACTGAAAGAAACCTTTGCCAGCACTTAAGGGACTGATGTAGTTAGTATATTGAGTTATATATATAAATATAAATATTTATTTATTTATATTATCACCTAATGGAATTGTTGTGTTCTGTCTACAAATAGTTTTAATTCTTCAGAGAGCTTCTCCTTCATACAACTTTGGAGCAATGAGTTATGTAGGTTAGCACATAGTTTTCATTTAAAAAACACCACTGTGTGAAATTTAACATATTGATTTTCAGATTGAGTAGTGATAAAAAGTTAACAGCCGTAGCTACGTGGGTTGGCCTGATAGTGTGCAGTACTTCTTTTAATAGCACACTGTATTTACTCATGCACCAGGCTTGAATAAATACCAGCCTTTAATAGTCCAGAATCAGATGCTGTTGAAGACCATTGCTGGGATAGCCATATGATAAACCATCAATACACACAATTTAATTGAGGATCAAAACCATACTTAGAAATGCCCTTCCCGGCCACGTGCCAGGACTCTTCTTGAATTACCTTACATCCTCTGGCTTGGCCCAGTAAAATATTTAAACAAAGGCTTAAATGACAAAGGCTAAAAAGGCTAAAATCTATTGACATTAATGGGACGTAACTAAAGTTAAGGAAAGCACATACTTAAGTGTTTTATTGGCACAGGTATTATGAAAATATGAGATATGAAAAAGAAAATACACAAAACATGTTCCTCTAAGCCTGGAGGTTTCTTAATGGCATTTCATTTTCTTTTTCCCTGTTCTAAACAAAGGTGTTGTTACAAATAAATAGGCTGTCTTGAAGGCTGCAGACAATATCCTTTTTTTGTGCTTTCCAGATACAGGGCCTAGCACCCAGCCTACAGTCTGTGACTTTGACCTGAGCAGCTCTGTGTAACTGGAAGAAAGGTGTGTCTGTCAACCTAAGCCTCTACTTTGGGCAAGAAATGGCAGATTTGTAATGGCACAAATAAGACACAAAAGAATCTTTAATTCTTTTTATATCTTATCCCACTGGCTGCCCTTGAAAATGCAATGGGGCTCTCTGAAGAAAAAAAAAAAAAAAGGAAAAAAGGGGACACATATCACAGAACATTGTCATGTTAATCTTATTTCTTTCTGGCCTGTTTTAGGTTTATCCCACTACGATGAGAGCTCTGGGGATGGGAACAAGTGGGTCATTGTGCCGTGTTGGAGCTATGGTGGCACCATTTATATCACAAGTAAGAGCATAGTTGATAATGTTGGTAAACCTTGAGGCAAACATTGTTATCAAATACACAGTCATATGCTCCTGAAGTTCACAAAAAAGGGTGATGCACTCAATCTAGGTTGTGGTGTTTTTTTCCAACCCATTAGTTCTTTATCTGACATTTATGCAGAGTACTTTGGTGGTCTTTGCCAGATGTAGATCTGGATGAATCTCTTCCCAGAGCTTAGCTTGCTAGAATTTGTTGCTTTCTGAAAACTCTTAGATTCAAACAAGACAGATTGTTTTTCTGGCAGTTGAGTTTCTCAATTTAAAGAGAAATTAAGTAATTTCTCTTTAATTCCTAATTAACTGCTGTGTCCCAAAACCAAACTGTTGTTTTTTTTATCTGCAGGTTCTTATGAGTGCTTCTTTCCTTGGGGCCCTATGTCTTTTCTCATCTGTGTGCGTTGTGTGTGCAATCTCCGCGTTTACACTGCCCATTGAGACCAAGGGCAGGGCACTGCAGGTTTGTATTGCCACTCCGGGAGTTCCTGTGTAGCTAAAGGCTATTTAGAAACTAGCAGATTTTGATTCAGCCAGAAAGCACCCCAAAGTCTTCTGAGGGTTCATAAGCCAAAATAAGGACTGAGAGATAAGCAGAGGAAGGTGCTGTCATAGCAACTTAAAGCACTGTTACCCCAGTTGCCTCAGCTCATTTCTCGTGTAAGAACAAACAAGAATGCCAGTCCCAACCCCAGCTCCCTCATGGCAGCATGTTAACCTAAATTAGCATAAGCACTTCCTTGTCCCAACTTGAAATTGCTGTGCATATTCTGCTCTGCCTCTGTTGCATGCAGAGATAATAGCAGATGCAAGTAACACCTTAAACTACTAAAGCCACTTCTACATCAAATTCAAGTCAAATGCCCCAGCAGCATCAGCCCTTCAACCTAAACCCTTGTGACTAGTGTTTCCTATAAAGCTTCAGAGGCAGACAGCCAAAACACTAAGCACAAAGATTAAGAAGGAATGTCAGTTAAAACTCAGACAGCCTCCCATACCCAAGTAGCACTGATTTAATTACTAGAGGTGGTGAGCAGTTCTGTGGTGACAGGCAATTCAGCTGTACCAGCACGGAAATTTTCATATCATGCAAGAGGCAGGTCTGCATCACAGTGCATATTCTCCTGCAGCCTTACCGTATATGCCAGAAGACCACGGACTAGGTAATCCACATTCTTTAGCAACCTAGGGCCAGACAGATGTTTGGCCAAACTGCTTTATGTGGGATTCAGGACCAGACTTAAATATATATATATATACACAAACACATAAACATTATATGCATACAGACATGCACACTGAATTTCATTGGGTCACATATAAGGTTTCCCACAGGTGTGTGGGACAGTTAACCTTAGAGATTTTGGAAAAGAAACATATTAATCATTGCCTGCCTCTTAAAATGCATGTCTTTTAGAAATATGGACTCATGTTTTTATGCTATTTTAAAATATCTATATGATATTCTGTAAATGACTAGAAAAAAATATAAAAGCTTAAGAAGCTTTAAGTGAAATTTAATAAGAAGAAATTTGAGTGGACAAAGCAGCTCATTTTTCCCTTTTGGGTGAAATTCAACCCCATGCACAGATGCCAGGGACCCACAATCCCTCAACTGGTTGGATTTACAAAAATTACTAAGCAAACACTTCTTTAAAACTGCTTTAAACATAAAAGGAAACCTCTGATTCAGATACAGATAGATTAATTTTGGCTAGTAGTGGCTGAGATAAATGGGAATGTAATGATTCCTTAATGGGAGGGGCTCTTCCCCTGCAAATGAAATAGCATTATTACTTGCTACAAATAAGAGTAATAAGCTCCAGTTGCTGGCCTTCACATGCACAAGTCAAAAGGACATAAAAATAAAAATCTGTAGATCTAGTTGCGTACTACAAGAAGCCACCATTAGATCATATATTCAGTTTGGTTATTCTTCTCTAGAGGTCATTTCAGAGATTATATTTGTGTACGTAATGTCATTCAAGCATTGCTGAATCATGACTATTGAATGTACTAAGGGCAGTCATCTAACCCATTCAAAAATTTAAATGCACAATGTAAAAGCTCTTGAACAAGGCAATATTTAATCCTAAAGTGCCAAACAACAGATGTGTATCTCAACACTAGGTCTAAGTGAAACAACTGAATGAAACACATGTAGGAAACTTTTTGTGGAATCTGAACAATGACATTTAAAAAGCATACTGTCCGTTGTCTGGATGGAGACCAGTGAGGAGAGGTGTCCACCGAGGGTCCGTATTGGGACTGGAACTGTTCAGTATCTTCATTGGTGACACAGGCAGTGGGATTCAGTGCACCCTCAAGTGAGGCAAGTTTGACACCAAGCTGAGTGGTGCAGTTGATACTGTAGAGGGAAGGGATGCCATCCAGAAGGACCTCAGAGGTGGGCCAGTGTGAAGCTCATGAAGTTCAACAAAGCCAAGTGAAAGGCCCTGCACCTAGGTTGGGGCAATCCCAAACATCAGTACAGAGTGGTGGATGAATGGATTGAGAGCAGCCCTGTGGGGAAGGACTTTGGCGTTCTGGGTGGTGAAAAGCCTGACATGAACAGACAATGTGTGCTTGCAGCCCAGAAAGCCAACGATATCCTGGGCTGCATTGAAAGAAGTACGGCCAGCAGGTCGAGGGAGGTGACTCTGCCCATCTTCTCTGTTCTCATGAGACCCCACGCAGAGCACTGCGATAGGTTCTTGGGACCCCAACATAAGAAGGACATGAAAGGAAGGCCACAAAAACAATCAGAGGGCTGGAACACCTTTCCTATCAAGAAAGACTGAGAGAGTTAGGGTTATTTAGCCCAGAGAAGGGTTCAGGGTGATGTTACTACCAGCATGTGTAACGATAAGACAAGTGGTAATGGTTTTAATCTGGAAGAGGGTAGATTAGATATAAAGAAAAGTTGTTCAATTGTTCACTGTGAGGGTGGCAAGGTACTGGAACAGGTTGCCCGGAGAAGTTGTGGATGCCCCATCCCTGGAGGTGTTCAAGGCCAGGTTGGATGAGGCTTCAGAAAGGTGTGTCCCTACCCAGAACGGTCGTTGGAACTAGTTTATCTTTAAATTCCCTTCCACTCCAAACCATTCCATGATTCTATTCTGTATCTGTCTCAGGTTATTAGAACAGCATCAGTCTACTTTCAAAATAGCCAGGGGGATTGCCTATCAGATGCAAGACCGTTAGGGCACATAACCAAGTGGATATTATTTTCTTCTGTATCCATTTTTGTTCATTTTCATGTGCATTCTATTAATTTTTTCTTTTTGTATTTCCCCTTTTCTAGCAAGTAAAATGAAAGCAAGCATTTGATGGTGGATAGGAAAAAAAAAAACAAACCTTTGGAACCTGTCATTTCCTGTGAGCTGCATTTGATTGTGATTGCTTCTCCATATCCTTTCCATTATAAAAAAAAAAGAAAAAGGTAACTGAACAGTGTAAAAGCTATGATTTGCATAAACAAAGGGCAACTTTCTCAAGTACATTCCCTTTCCTATGATTCAATAAAAAGATGCTTTCTACTGATCCTGTGAAGCAAGATGAAGACTGTTTACCACTAGCGCTAATAGTAGTGCCAATGTCATGTTGCCAAAAAATGGAAAACCACCACCATCATCATTGCTTCAGGGAACTGAGGCAAAGAAGAAAAAAAAAATACACAAAGTAAGATTGGGTCTTCACAATAGCAGCTTGAAAGAATGCAGTACTTACCTTTAAAAAACAAAATAGCGCTCCTCAAATATTTGTGTGTACATCATCTGAATTGACGTAGTTAATCTTAACATCTCAAACGTCATTGCATGGGCAATTTCTGAAGGTTCTTGGGGTGGCATTCGAGATCACAAGACAAAAATTGAGTCTGATTTTTTCCAGTGGGTTACTTAAACAGAGGTATGTTCAAACAGTTTACTGAAAGAATTTTCTTGTACTCATGCCCCCTCACCCACATGCCTGACAGTAGCACACAGATGAGGTTCTTAGGAGGGAGATGGCAAGCACGGCTTACCACAACTTTAAGTTCCTTGAAGACCGACCTAATGGCTTTCTGTACCAAAGCATCTGTGTCCTGACAGCAGTTGTGGCAGGCTGGCACAGAGCTAGCCTGATCCATCTCACTTAAGATGGCATGCCAGCGAAGCACACAAATCACACGCTCATCTGGACATTCAAATCTAACAGTGATGGTCTGAATGGCCAGCTGCCACAGCTCCCCAGTTAATGCAAGAGTAAGGCAGCAGCCTGGCTGCCCAGGAGCCTGACCGACTTCTCAGGCAACTATCACCTGCATTGCTTATGCAGCCTCTTCCTCCAAGCTAGTAAGGAACCAAGAACCATTTCAGCTACTATGTTAGAGCATGCCTTTTTTTTGTTTGTTTTTAAATATTTTTCTTATGAAAACACACCTGAAGCTTGATGAAAAAGGGAAGTAGACTGATGTAAGGTAATTCCTTAGCTTCTTTCCCACCTCCAGCTCAGGAGGATTTTTTTTTTTTTGTCGTATCTATTTTGAACTATACTGCTGCAAAGTCTGAATGAAAACCAGACTATGGAAGAGTCTTATACCCCACTCACACTCCTCAACAAACAGAGCATGAGGTTGTGGGTTGGTTGGGTTTTTGTGTTTTGCTGTTTTTTTTGGAATAAACTATTTTTAATTTGTTCAAGTGTTGGCTGCATGATTTCAAAGTTTTCTGTTTTGATGTGAAAAATCAGAAGCAGAGAGAGAAGCAAGTGGACTGCAAGTACATCAACACTTATCTCCCCAGTATTTTCCACTGAAAGAACAAGCTGTGTATGAAGCTGTACAAGTGTCTAATTTCACCGCTAACTGTGCTAAGCCTAATAAATATGTGCTTGCAACTTAAGGTCCAGAGAAACACTTGTCAGCATCCTCTGGAAGCACGCTTAATTTGGTGACAGGGTATCTAGGACGGTTAGGCAGTGCTAGCTTTAAAACTTTATGTAGCAATGGCAGCACCTCATGTTTCTCAACTTCGTGCTCCTGCAGTATGCACTGATCATGCCTGTTTTGTTAGAATGGTCTCCATAACCTTCAGGCAATAAAGCTTTCCACAAAAAAAAAAAAGAAAAAAAAAAAGAATGGTTACTCTAGGCAGCTTAAAACCATATCATCCTGGAATTTCAAAAACTATAGTGACTGTGAAAGGCTGACTGAGTGTTCTTCTGAACTATCTATTACATTTAATATGCAGGGCCACTCTAGGGCAAAGGCAGGTGGCACCTGGTGAAAGGCAAAAAAAAAAAAAGGCCTTGTTCCAAGTGCAAGTTCCAAGTACACAGCAGTAAAACACAAGCAGCATTTGTGCCTATGCTTGTCAGTGATCTATCCACAGCACCGTTATCTGTGCTACATAGCAAGTAAAAAGCAGGCTTGTGTACACACACATCTTCATAATACCATCTGAAACATTCTGGAACCATCAGAGCTCAATTAATCCAAGAGAGTGCTTATTCTCCCTAAAACTCAGTTTTCATTTAAGATGACATAAATGAAGAATATACATCAATAGCTGGAGCAGCCACAGACAAGTACTTCACTAAATCTGAAATTGCTGAGGGCAGAAACAACTATCTATGTTGTGGTCAGCATCTCTGGAAAGTAGACAGAACAACAATAACAAAAGTTTGTCCTCATCTGATAATTTTAACAAGGACAGATGAAGGGTCAAAGAACAGGACATTTTTTAAAAAAAACTCTTCCTCCTCTTGTGTACTTCCAAGAGAATAACAATGCTGGCTGTATGCTCACAACAATATTTAGAAATTTGGAAAAACAACAAGACCTTGTGGACAGAAAGAATATTTCCCTCCCTCCCTCCCCCAAACATACCCAAAGATTGACTGGTAGTTGCAAGCAAACATATTTTCCTTGAGTCTGTGCCTTTGACTCCATTAAACAGAAACACATCAAACATATGAGACACCTGTTAAACAACATGGTACAGAAATACCATTATTTCTTGCTGGTGCTGAAAAAAGTGGTACAAAAGCACTGTATCCTTTGCTTCCTCTATTAAAAACTCTCAAATTCCTTTTTTCTTTCTTTTTTTTTTTTTTTTTTTTTTTTAAGTTTTTTAATACACTCTCCCTTACATTTTAAAATTGCCAATAACGTCTTTGGGAGTAACTACACTTTCATTGTACCAGTCAGTATTGTAGGACAACAATATTACACCACCTGTTTTCATGGCTTGTGTTAAATACAGTACAAAAATCAAGTTATGGCCAGCCACATGCCTTTGGTAAAATTAAATGTCCAGTGAGATCACATTTTCTTCAAACTCAGAAAGCCATTCAGTTGAATCCATGTAATGTTTTAAAATTTAGTTCTATACAAACTTATTTTCTTCCTCAAAGAAAAGTTAAACAGCTGTCACTCCACACAAATCACAATTTCTGTGCTGTTCCAGAAGTATGATGAAAGTTTGGAACTTCAGAGAAGCTTTCCACATGCCTAGGATCTCCATTAGATTTGTGTTTCAGACAAGGGGTAGGAAGTCTAGTAAATATCCACAAACCTACAGGTCAAAGCAGTCATGACTTTTCCCCTTTTTACAATTGACTGATAAATATTCTTAGTTTTTAAAAAACGTTCCATAGTCACACGTGCGTCTCATTTAAGCAACTGACGGTCTTCTCCTTTGAGGCGTTTTTTCCGGGGCTGTACAAAGTCATCATCTGAGTCATCACTAAGTTCTGTGTTCTCTCTTTCACTCTGGCAGTTAGGCTGTACAGGGAACTTTCTCTCAGGATACAGGCTAGTTAGAAGTTCTTCAAAGTATGCTTCAAGTTTCATGCCAGCATCAGCCACTTCTGAATCAGGCTGTTGGGTGAATTAACAACATCAATACATCATGAAATAGCTTTATACCTAAAGGACTTAATGTGATTTAAGTGCTCTCATAAGTTACAAAAATCAAATAGCAGTAAGAACAGCACCAAGAACAGCATCTTGGGAACACATGGTACCCAACAGCACAAGCCTGCAAAACAGAGGGAGAGGGCAGACCTTTTGGTCCACACCCCCACTGACCTTTTTCTCTGATGGATTATCACAGAAGCTAACTGCAAAAGCCATGGGTTGTGAAAGCTGTATAAAAAGATTCTACAACCTGTTACATCCTGACTGTTACAAAAAAAAGTTGGGTTATGCTCTGAAATATATAGGTATGCCTCAAGGGTATTAAAGTGTTTTGGAATAATTTGAAATGCTTTAGTTTGTCTAGCTTACAGACCTATCTTTAAATTACAGTGAAAATATTACTAGAATGGATAATGACCGAGTCTCAGAAGACTAGGTCTGAAGTCATTCATAGCTACCATGGCTGACCAGTTTCCTGAAGTAGAAGTCACCATGGCAGGTGATTCCCAGCTACTGAAGATGTCTGGATGAGAACCCAACTGAAGCCACTTAGAGAAACCTTATTCCCACTGTTAATTCTGTCCCCTTTCATGGTTCACTCAGTACTTGCAACCCTTTTTCAACACGTATTACTCCCTTACATGCAGTGAACGACAACAACAGTCTATCAACATTTAACTAGAAGTCATAAGGGTGAGTATAGACCTTCTAGAAGGAAAACCCCGCTGAATTTAAGATTTGATGCACTCAAGATTAAACCAAGTTTTTAGTCAAATCCTCACCATTAACCTCTATAATGAGCAATGATTCTACTCCTTATCTGTTGTCCTGCCATTCAGTTAGAGTGTTTGTTTTAAGCCTCCTTCCTTCTACAAAAAGATCTCTACTATGTACTCATCTAACACCAACAGTTTCAAATGCAATTTATGTTTTCACTAGGGTCTTATCATCAACCTATGTTTAAATAAGTTCTACCCCCACTCGAGTCTTCCTGAAAACGTCTAAGCCTACAAAAGCAGATGAGATATCTACTTTTCTAACCTCATTAAATTCAGCACAGTTTTGGAAAATCAGTCTGAAGTCCGCCACAAAATCTTCTGGCTTTGTGTAGAATGAACTGGTCACTTGAAGTCTTTTCTTGATGGTTGACAAGTCCATAGGCTTTTTGATTATTTTGTAGTAATCAGGAACCTAAACAGAGAATTATTTATTTTAATTATTTATTGAACAATATGTTCATTGAATATTGTTGTATAAACCTTTACATCTGAGGGAGACGGGAAGATTTAGTCTCATCTTTTGAAGTACAATTCTAAGATATATACACATTTTACACATATACAGTTTCTGGACTAACGGTGACACATGCTACCTTTGCTAGCTAAAATACTCTCTTCCCAATACCTATTTTAAAAGAAAAGCAAAATAAACAAACAATTGCATTGATTACATGCAATAAAACAAACGATGTTGACATTGCCTTTGTATGTCAAATGAACCATCTACTAAATTTCACTCTCAAGACTACCTTATAACAACTTTGGCAACACACTCAGAGGCAGTACATGTATTGCTTAAAGCAAATTTTGGACATGAAATATGTCCTTGAAAATTGCGGCAAGTTACAGAGATCAACGATTTTGGCATCTCAGTTGTAGTTTCTTATTCAAATGGAATAAGAAGGATACATAGGGGCATTATTACTTATTGATGCATTATTTTCCCACTGACATGTCTTGAGGAACATAAAAGAGGCACTGTTCATCTGATCATGTTGGTAGCTCTTCTGCATATCCTGGACTACAATTTGTAAAAGCACACAAGTAACTTGCTGTCATCCTTCCACTGTTTGATGCATGCACCCAAGTTTTCTCTAGCATTTTAAACTAAAATTTCCAGCTAATAGTGAGAAATTCAATTTCACAGAATGGCCGAGGTTGGAAGGGAAGATCATCTAGTCCAACCCCCTTGCTGAGCAGGATCACCTATAGCACATTGCACAGGATGGCATCCAGGCGGGTTTTGAATATCTCCAGAGGAGACTCTGCAACTTCTCTGGGCAACCTGTTCCACTGCTCTGTTACCCTCAAAGTAAAGAAGTGCCCTCTCACAGTCAGCCAGAACTTTTCATATTAGTACTATGCAGCACTCCAATCTTCAAAAATCAGGTAATTTTTTAAAAAGAAATATGTATCCCAATTCTTTTTTTTTCCTTTTTTTTTTAGTGACATCACTTGGCATTGTAAAACCGGTAGACAGCGTCAGAATTTACTTTTCATGTCTATTTTTGGAGTACTTTTTGAAGTAAAGTTAGCTCTTGGTGAATCATACTAGTGACTCCCCTTACAACCCAGTGTTTTGTCGTTCAACTGCCCTTCAGACAGTTTTAGTAGAACTAAAAATGTTCAATACACTCAATGTGCAGCAAACTTGACTTCTGATAATGAGCATAACAATGCCATTACAACCACTTCCATTATAATGGAAATGAAAGAAGTGAAGTACATACCGTGGGAGGAACTGGATCTTGAAAAGCAAGACTCATTTCATGACAGTAGAGGTATAGCAGCAACCTTTCACACTTCTGTATCAAGAAAAATATATACCCAAGTAAAAAAACTACATGAGTTATCCTAAAATAATGAACTACAGAAAACACCAAACAAATTCTCAGTACTCTCCCCAGCCCCTAAGCAGAAAAGCGAGCACAGAAACTGTATTAGGAAGCAAGCCTGTCATAACTAATGGTCTGCAGCATTCATTCTCTGCAATGCATACATCCTATCATTATTAATTCTCAAATGCATGCTATGAAGCCTGATGTAGTTACTAACACTGTTATTCAGCATTTGCTGAGTCTAGCAAACATTCCACAGAATAAAAATAGCACATGTGGCTCTTAGCTTTATATAAATATTCAGAGACATAACTAATTTTTTTTTCCTGATCTGGGCATAACTGCTCTATAACTGCAAAGCCTATAGTGCCTTTTGTTAGCAGTGGGGAAAAAATCTATTCCTTGTGTACCCAAGTATATTAAACTGGATCTTGAGCTTGGAAAGAGATTCAGAAAATAGTTTTCTGTGACTTTACGCTTGCTGATCCTTCATTGGAATATTTACGAGACTTATAACTTACATTTAAAGCAAAATATGAACAGAGCTAGTTTTTCTCCTTTCAGACTGCAAAGGCAAACAATGGCCCTACCTGTAGACTAAGCTCCCAAATACAATATTCGTCTCAGTATATTTACACAGGTTGCCAACAGGAACCAAGTAAAACACTGCTGCAGTTTCCAATAGACCTCAAAATTGCTTACAGATAAGTTTTTAATAAAGCAACAAATAGATAAGAAAAAAATTAAAAAGACACACCAACAAAAATCAAAAACAAGAAAAAGAAAACAAGAATCCAAAAGATTCTGGCAAGCAGTTCAACCATCTGCTCAAAGGCACAAGTTGTTTTTGTTTAACTCTGAGGTATAAGGCAAAACCAAAAGATGGTGGTTTGTTTGGTTTTTGTTTGTTTGTCTTCAACACTTTTCCACCAGAGTATTAAGAGTTTCAAACTGATAGAAGTTATTCCCAAATACTTGTGTTAATCTGTGCATCTTTGCTAGGATAGAACCAACATAGCTTTTTTAAAAGGATGGTAATAAAGTGCTTTAAAGACAAAAATCATTAGTTGATAAAGTCAATCTATGTTAAACCTGGAAAATACAAAGAAAAAATTGCTCAAGGCAAGGTCACTGTGCATTAGGTCACTGTTACAAACAGCGCTCAATAATTCCTAGAATGCAGTCCCAGTTCAGAGTGTCAGACCACAGGCACTTCTCAGACTTTCAGAATGTGCTGTTCAGCATGTTTATATGAAGGCTGCTAAGATCTCAGAGCTTATTTAAGAAGTTATTTCTCCTTTTTAAAATCACTTTTTTTTTTTTTTAATGTATACATTTCATAGTACAAAAAAGCAGCAAGACTCATCCTTACCCTACGGTCTATTGGCGCCAAACCCACAGTATCTTCCAGTTTTCTTTTTTCAGGGCTGTGAGTGGGTTTATCACAATCATATTCAACTTCTGGCTTGGACAAATCCCGACAGAACGTACAAATCCACTCCCCGCTAAGACAAGACAGACAGAAACAAGACAGACAGATACATTAGCCTCACTCTTGATAAAAGTAGTATACTCTTGATAAAAGACTTTCTACATATTTCTGGATAAGTTCTTCATTTGTGGGCTGTTTTTTTTCCCTACTTTGTGTCTTGTTTTGTTGCGTTCTTTGTTGTTTTGTTTTTTAAAACTACAAAAAACAGATAAGGACTGCTGGCAAAAACATTATTAGAACTTTTTTCCTTTTTAATGGCACCGGGTATCATTAATGGTATCACAATAGGGGCATGGTTTGTCGTAAGACTAATGGCGTCTACTTTTATTACTGCTAAAACTTTTCACTCCTTTGAAAAGTTTCACAAAAGTTCACAAAACTTTGAAAAGTTCATAAAACTTCGACCTCCTAGAATTCAACCAAAGCATTAAGAGTTGTACTTCGTAACTACAGAGAGACTGAAGAATTCATTTACAGACAAATGACGGCCAAACAGAAGGAAAAGTGTTAGTGTTATATTGCAAGAACCAGGTTTTCTCTCTACAAGCTTGATCTACCACGTATCCAGATTACCCTAGACAAAATTTTTTTTTGGAAAACTGGATATTCTTCACTCCCTAGATAAACTTTCAGCTATTTCTGATTTTATCAATTACAGTCTAAGAATACCCAACAGATGTAACTGACAGCATAAGAACAAGACAAAACTAGTTCTGGAAGGTGACTGTGTTCACTGACTCTCTCATACAATTTGTGATCATCTCTTACGTTTTAGAAAACCTGTGATGAGTCTATGCTTTTAATATAGTTCTCTAGAACAAAGACTTGTGGAGAACTTGCACTCTTACAGATAACCACAAGAGGTCTGAATTGTACTTTACATAGTAGACAACTCAGTAATAACCATTTATGGGACCTAACTGTGAGTACTTAGAGATCCTATAAGATCTTTGCAAATGGAAAACAGTTTCTTCAGAACCTTTCAGTTCATTTTGATAGTAAGGCAGAAGACTTGCAATATTTTTTTTTTAAAAAAAGTCTTACTAGTACTTATTTAGAATAATACAAAGACTTCCACCATCTGCTAGCTTTAGTATACGGAAATGAATAATGGCATTTCCCTTCAAAAAGACTTTGGCCTTCTCCCATCTTAGCTTAGCAGATTTATTTACATGATATTTTCACCTCTGTACCTGGACCAGCATAAAAGAAATGATGTGACAGATATACAAAAATAGATACAGGTCATCACCTAAAGATCTTATAATACAGGAAACACATGGAAGATGGAGAGAAGGCACATTCAAATATCCAAGAATCAGGAAGAGTGGGATGGGTTGGTGCGAAGGGAAAAAAAAATGCAGTGACCTTGTGAATCTATACAGGAAAGTGTTCTATCCACCTGAAGCAAGAACAAAAGGCAATCACAAGTAGACTGAGACTGCTGACATGACGAGGGAATTTTTTGTGTTTGAAGGACCTAATCCTAAGAGACCATAGTTTGTGAAATAGACCATTATAGTTGCAAAAAAAGCCATGAAGATGAGAAGAAAATCTGAAGCCAGAAGGAAACTTATTTTAAAATGTGGTTCTGAAGTCCAGGAACCTAGTGCACTTGTATCAGTATGCACCTTTACAACACCAAACACTTTTCAGAAAAGTTGTTTTTGGCTTCCTTGCTCCCCAGACATCATCATCTCAGTTCCCATAGAATGATCCGGTGAAAATGAGAACTCCTGAAGACTTATGTCTGAAGGTTTCATTTTAATATAAACAAAGTCTTGTAAGTTTGAAATTTTCTGCTGCCTCAAGGATTTTTTTCCTCCCTTCAGACAGGCACAAATAGTAGTTGAAGTGCTTACTGTAACTTGCTGGATTTTGCTTATGGTACAAAGCTGTAATTTAATATCATTTTATTTAAAGAAAAAGCCCTATAAATCTGAAGTTTCAAAAGGTAAAAAACATTTTTAAAATGTAGAAACATTTTAAAGAATAGATATTCTTGCAGAAATATGCTCATTCAGAGAAGCACATAAACAGAGATGATAGATATACAAAACTAAGTTTTTATTCAAATGTTTCATTCCAGAAAACTATGTTGATATTTAATAAGAAAGCCTAATATTTACATAAAAGCATTAAACAATGAGCATGTTATGACAGATGTTTTATCCTTTAATACTAATAAGCTTACTGCATAGCATTTCTAAGTTGGAACATCACAAAATGCCATTTATCTTATCAAAGAGACTAATTCCAGAAGCAAACGCCAGTAATGCTTTTAACAGCCTATTTAAGACTGAATTTTGAAACCCAAAGAGTTGAGTAGTACTTTTGCATAATCCTCTCAAGAAAGCCTACTACTTGTTTCAACACAGAATGCGATGTTACTAGATATCAAGCACTACATCCCATGCTTGGCATATAGCCATATTTAGCATTAGTAAATATATTTAATACTGTATTAAATTAGATTTTTCTTTAGGTATTTCATTATTATTAAATAAATGTAAACCTTTTTCTGTTGCACTTAAAAAACTTAGACTAGTAATTCTGTGGCCTAATTTTAAGGCCTCAGCTAATAATAATAGATGCCCTAGATGTAAGTGATCTTCCTTAATTGCCAAATAATTGAAGAGTTTTATTACAGATTTTGCAGCCACAGTAAAGTTAAACTGAAGTTTCAATGCAAATTCCAATTTTCACCAATTAATAAAAACTGCAGACTTCAAGACTTCAAAGATGACAAAGACTTCTTTGAGGTTCAAACTTCTTGTAGTAGGTTTCACAATACAAAGCTCATGTCTTTTAATGCAAGTTTAGATGGAATTAAAGGGGTCATAGTTACCTTGGAAAGTTCATCAGCGAAGGGACATGACAAGAAAGATGGAACACTTTGGGACATTTCTCACAACAAAGGAGCTCCCCTCCATTTTGACATACTGCACACCAGTCTTCATTGGGATCATCCTCTTTTCTGCCCTCCCCAGCGTGTGAGGGGCCTATCCATCCCGACTTCCCAGTGGTTGTATTCTCCAGCAGTATCCCTGGTTGATCATCTGTGCTGTCTGGTGCATCTGTTCTTATGACAGCTTCATCAGAAGTGGAATTATGATTGCCATCTAACAGCAATGAAGTAAGTATGCTTCTTGAAAAGGTGGTCTGTAAGAAGAAGTAAAAGAAGCTTTATTATGCTACTGATATGATTTTGTATGTCCCTAATTAGTAAACTGAACAGAATAACACATTTATATGTAGGCAACCATACAACTTGTAACATCCATGAAAGAATTATCATGTCATAGCAACAGGCACTTAAACACAATAAATTAGCTATGAGAGGCTATTTCTGGCATTTTAAACATTGCTCCAGCAATAAAACTAAAAATAAAACTAATCTTTGATGCCCCAAAAGCATCAAAGCAACGCTATTTATGTATATTACTTCACTATTAGAAACATTTCTTAGCACCACATGAAAATTTGATGTTTGTAAGCTATTTCCTGCTTTCCCAGGTTTTCAACAGATAAAAGCAGTCTGATCACACCAGTTAACTGAATTGGTAGAAGAAATAGTTCGATTCTGAGTTTCACTTCTTCATTTTATGTCAATACTTTCAGCTTTTCAGTTTTCCCCCGAATAAAAAAGTCCCCAACAGAATATTTGTAAATTATTTTATTCCCCAGAAACACAAAATACCCTCCCCAAAGGCAAAAGAGATCTTTATTAATATTACATTCCGGGGCCGGGATTCCTCCTCTGTTTCTTGCTTCACTATAACAATTGGGAAATCAAAGTTCTCATTTGGTGCACTTGACTCTTGTTTAATTCTGATCGGCTCCAACATAACAACTGGGACTTTATGTGTAGAATCAGCTCCCAGTGGCCGGCTAGAAGAGCCAGAACTGTAAGTGACAAAAAAAGGCAAAAAGGGAAATTTAATGTCAGAACTGTACATCTTTGGTACACCGATTCTTTCTGAGACTTCAGAATGCTGATCCATTTTGTCTCTTTGAATCCTGAGCACTGCAGTATTACTTCCATAGAATACAACATTCAAGTTCATTTCTTTTAATATATTTTGAAAAGGCATTACAAAAATGGAAATACAATAATAGCTTGGTTTCAGAAGTACAGAATTACTCATGGTTTTACTTCCCGTTAGTAGAAGGTTTGCAAATAATCTCAGTTTCTTTTAGGTCAAATGCACAAAAGCACTTCCACTGAACATCACCCCACTTTGGAAGAGGTGCAGTTATATCTTGGGGGAAAGTCAATGTGAGCTCCCCAGATGTGAGCTGACCATTGTAAACCACACAAGCAAATAAGCTAGATAAACCACATACATTTACATTTGCTTGGAAGAATTTCCTACAACCTCATAGCTCTAGAAAAACTAGAGCCCTACTTTTCGAACTAAATTCTATTTTCATTCATGTGCCTACTCATAATAGAAACAGAATAACCAAACTCAAATATACCATCTTATTGATTTTTACTATATAACAATAATTTTATGTCAAAAAAAATTCAAGGAACAGCAGACAGAAACACATTTTTTAATGCAACTAAACGACTTTCATGAAAAACATTTAAATAGTTTATATTTGCATGTTGTGAGTCCTACAAAATATTTACTATGTAAATGGAATAAAGCATAAAGTATCACACAGTAAAAAGCATCCATCTTTCCAGTTCAAGTAGAATCAATGTCATTTGATTTTTTCTCTGCATGAAAATTTAATCTCATGTCAGATGTATGCCCTAATTTATTGGAACACATTAATGGATCTGCTCTCTTCGAACAATACTGTGTAAACCTATTTGTTCATTAATATTCCATCACTAAGGGATACAAACATTTTTGTAGACTCTCAGTACATATCTAGACCTCACTTAACTAACTGTGCTGTGCCAGAAAATTCTTAATAACCCTTTTTATAACATCAGTTTCTTAAATCTGAAGACTTTTATAGTTCCACAAGGACCTTCAATACGCAACTTTTTCCCTTTAGCTGATTTTTCTGAATTTAAAACACGCCTTATAACTAGCATTCTTTTAATAAAGCCAACCTAGCCATCATTTACAGAGTTAATATGTTTTTAGATGTATTTTAGTAAATTACAAATGTATTAATACTTTTAGACAGCAAAGGTTGTTTTAATAACTATCACATCTGGTCTTTTTAGAAGAGAAGGCTAGGCAGATTAACTTCTATATTCATTACTGACAGAAGAGACTGAAGCATGTTCTGCAGAGGTGGAAGTCACACTTTTCTTCTCTCCTACTACTTCCTTACCTCTCTCTGCTCCCAACGCTGGAGGCACTGGGTGAACGAATTGGAGGGTGTATGTTTGTCACATTCACGCCTCCTAGGACAGAAGAATCAGATTAGAACATAATACATACCTATGCCAAGCCTGATACGTGACTTGGAGAAGTACACAGGTTTTTGGTCAAATTTCTCCTGCCTTGTTATTTAACCCATATTTCAGTACATAATCATGAGAGGACGAGAAGAAAATAATAGAGTAAAGGAGAGGACTAAAAAGGGGCCCACTGCATGTGAACAGGCTGATAATTCAGTACTTTTGCCTGGCTGATTCCTACACCTGATCACTGCAATTTCTTTAAACTTACCTTACTAAATTCTATTTTTAACTACTAGTTATGTGATCTGCTAAAACACGTTAAGCCATATTAGCATGCAAGTAGGATGAGGTCTCAGGACAGGGTGGGAGAGAAGAGCAAGGCAGATATGAGAGAGACACCCCCACTCCACCAAGGGTCTGGGGACCAGATAGCCAAAGAATTGTGAAGAGCATTTTCCCTAAGCATTGATCCTGACAAACAGTAGCAGGCTGTTTGTACTGTCACTGTTCACGTGGGTGTCTGAATGCATTGTCCTGTCTGAGCTGATCTGTCCGAGCACATGAATGCCATGTGAGTGCATGAACATTGAGTGAGAACGTATTGGGAACTCATGCTCTCATATCCAAGAGTGACAGTTTTCTGTGGATACAGCTGCATTTGCAATTTGCTAGGATCTACTATGTTTTTAAGGTCTGGCCACTTAACTTTGTTCACAATGCTAAAACACTGTCTCAACTTTACCTCCTACTAGGCTTTCTACAACTTTGCTTCACTTTCCTATTTCTCGCTGTTAATAGAAATAACTAATTCTGCTAGTGTTACCATTGCCACTTTATATTCTTCAATTATGCCACTTAAATAGGAAATTGCACCACAGTCTAATTACCTGAGAGGCCTGGTGATGGTACTGATGAATTTGGTGACTGCACAGTTCTGTTTGAAGGGGGTTTTGCCTGGCTCTGCTCTGCAGTGCCATCCTTCCTTGCCACAGTATCCAGTGTGATGTTTCCTGAACAATCGATCTAAAAGGCAGAAAAGAGAGGGGAAGCAGTTAGTTTTGGGAGAGGGGGAACATAGAACCAAAAAAAAATATCATGTCTCTGCCATAGAGTTATTTTTGGGCTGAAGACCAAAATGCACTTCACCTAGCTTTAGTCACCAAAAGCATGATGTGATTGCTTTAAAACTGATCATCTTGCTTGCACTGAAAAGGGGAATGGCCAAATCCAGACAGTGATCCATAACATTATTTTAAGCTGAGATGATTCTGGAAGTGCGATTTTTTCCTCCATCAGCTACAGAGAAGGCTTTCATCAGACAGGTAGCTTTCATATACTGAAGTAAGAGGATATGATTTTTTTTTTAATCTTCACACCCTCTTTCAACATGCTCACATTCTATACTCTAAAAACAACAATAAGCAATACACAAACTACTCACTAATCCATTGAGATTCTTCCAGTCCTGTTCAACACTAAAGAACACTCTGAGAACACATTTGCCCTGCATACTTTCTGAGCTGGGGCCACACATATTCACTAAAAACAGCAAGTTAACAGTTGCTCTTTCTAGTCATGGCCCAAGCCAGATTAACTGAACCTGGTCCAATATTATTACTCTAGCTTTCTGTACAAACTAAACATTCTGGTTTGATAAAGAGAAATGACATTTTGAAACACTAGTTTTTTGTGTGTGTTTCTTTTTTAATACACAAGATCATTCTTGATCGGAAATTAGGTCACCTTGGTTTCAGTTTTCTCAGTTATCCAGACACATCACAAATCCACAGGTAGCAACTGCATTGACCATTGAAATAAATTTGTTTATAAGCTAGACTTCTCAGAAGTGGATGCAGAAGCTTCTGCTAGGTCAATATATGTACAGTGATTTGGGCAATATATCTTCAGTAGCATAAACATAACCATATACAAGTTGAAAAGTTCACAATGATACTGTGAACAAAATGTAGAAATGCCTTACAGATTCCATACTTTCATTACTGTGTTCTGTAGTTCATCTTTTTACTCTGACAGACACTGTGATATCAGTTCACTCTGTTTAAAAAATAGAACATCTTTATCTAAGAGTTTATTGGGGAGAACAAAAGAGAGGGGAGAAATAGAGTAACAGCAAGTTATGACTAGAAAAACATGACGTTTCAGATATCAAAAACCTTAGACCATAAAAATAGGCTCAGAAGTTTTTGAAAGAAGAAAAATCAACTGAATAGAGATCAATAGCTCTAATGCAGACCTCTAACAAGTATGACCAATCAGAAGAAAAATGAAAGAAATTTCGAAGTTTTAGGAAAGACAATCTGATGATGCTTCCTCTACCACCTGCTCACATGCATGTTAGACGATATATGAAGAAAGGTACCATCAAAAAGAAGAGACAACAAATATTTGATTATGCCAACACTTAATACCCAATACAGCGCTTTCAATTAGTTAGAAATATATTAAAAATTCATAAGTTTACCAGAAATACCGTCAGCAGTCAGTAACTGGTAAATGAAACCTAAGTCAACTCATTTTTGTTAGTATAAATACAAGAGGGGAAGGGTGGGGGGAGGTGCAAGAGGCGGCAACCAAATAAACAAATCCAATCACAATTACAACCCGGAATGCTATTTTTCTTAGTAGTCCTACTGGCTGTTTCCCCAGAACAGTCCTGAATACTGCCAGCAGTGCGTAGGCAATCCTGCATTGTTGTTTCCTGGAACCGTCTCATTATGACAAGCAGAAGAAGAATTTTAAAACTAAAAGGATTTCTACTTTTTACAAACATTAAAACTGACTTCAAAACAGCACCCATAAAACATTGCTCATATGGTACACTTACATCAGGAAGAGATGGCAGATTGTAGGAGCTACCCACTGGAGAACTCAAGTCTATCACAGGAGCACCATATGTCTTCCCATCACATCCCGCAGCACTAGTGATTGTGGGACTGGATGGAGTAGATGTTATGTTGCTTGCAGTTGAAGTGGCAGTTGAAGTTTGTCCATTACCAACCTGCCACTAAAAAGAAAAGATGATGATCCACAGATATCCACAATTCAGCTCCCCTCACCCCCAGTACATACAGTACACATCCTGGTTCTAATTCACCAGCTAAACAAGCAGCTTAGCCCACTAAACTGAATCCAAATTTAACATCCTGATTTACTCTGAAGTTATCTAATTTCAGCGACCAATCTTACAAGACAAGGAAAGATGACAAGTAGTTGAAAACTATGAATAGAAGAAATAATGTGAATTCTTAACACTGAGATACAGCTTTGAATTTAAGTATCTATTAATATTTCATGCTGCATTGACAGTATTGTGGGAGGAATGTAACAGTTTTAGTGAAATAAAAGCATTACAGGTAATAGGCTGAATGCACAACTGCTCCAGTACTTTTATTAAGTAAATAGCTATACTGTCACTTGGACACCATTAAGTGTTTGATGCTGTGCTTCCCTTAACAACTTAAAATGATTAAGAAATTGAAATGCTGTATGTATCTCCACCTATCTATACATTTAACAATATGATATAAAGTGTACAGACTAAATTTCATTGCCATGTAGACATACACAGTTTTCAATGACTTTAATGGAATTTCATGGCAACTGCAGGCAATATTTGATTCTGCTCAACTCCCTTCTAGTCAGTCATTCTATTCACTGGTTTCTAGTCCAAGAAAGACATTACTAGATAATGAAAATACTTGAAAGAAAGGCTTGCAGACAGGCCAATCTTCTTTTCAGATGCTCACAACAGAACGGATTTAGTTTGTTATTACAGGTTCTCTTAGATATTGTACAGCTTTCTTCAATTCTGTTCAAATTAGTTCTCTGACATCATAAGCATTGCAATCATGAATGTTATTACTCTACTTCTCAGGTCACAAACCAGATTCTTCCCTGCTTGTCTCTGGCAACATGATCCTCTCTTTCCTTCAAAATACCTAACAACACGTGTTAATAGTTTTTTTTAATGAAGATTTGGCTTGCTGAACAGACAGAAAATTTCTGAAGTACTTGCTCCTGCCCCAGTTCAACTGCTGATCAGCTAGGTATCAATCACTCTTACTCAGCAGAGGTCCCACACCCACACCTTTCTATTCCTCAACTGTAAGAGTCCAGATTTGGTATAATTTGGAGAATGGCTGCAGCTATGACTTTTTAGTCAAGCTTTTACCTGGTTTCTAGTAAAGTTGTTACCATTACGCTAAATATTGGGATTTACCATTCTGTTTATTCATTGATTGTCATATATAGACCATGTCCTCGTTAAGTTTTGCATAAATGGCCAGAGATCACAGTAATAGCAGACAGAACGAAACACCTATGTATCACACATAATGGCTCACTTCCGTAGCAGTTTAGAACTGTCAGAATGAAAGAAACTTGACAGTTCTCATTAAGAAAACCGTGGGTATCTTGTCACAGAGAAGAAAGCAGTCTCTGTTCCAACTGAATAGCACTCTTGAAACATAATACAAAAGTAAGATGATATAAAGCACATTTCATGTTTTATTTTTACACAGCATGTGAAAGAAACTCTACCTGTTTTATAGCTTGCTGTGCCAAGAATGCCATCTGCAATGGGTTGAGCTTTATTGCTTGCCTTGGTAGGTTCTGATTTGGGGGAAATCTCATCTGTTGTGCAGGAGGAGCTGAACCATTGGACTTAGGGCTATGATTCTGAAAATGAATCAAGCGCGGAGGTGCCTGCGTGAAGAAAAATTCTGTAAGTTAAGTGATATCAATTCAGTGTTCCAGAAATTGTTAATGCCCTTCACTTTTGAAGCACTTACATTAAATGCAAACAGAGTATCGTCCCATTTACCTGAATGATCACACAACACATTGAAAATTAAAAACAAAACCTAGTATACAGTTTTGAATCATTCTGACATAATAAATGCAGATATGTCACAAGAGCTAGTAAGAACATTCCAATTTTGAAAGTTATATGGGAGAACCACAGTTCCATGCAAACTGTGTGTGAATGACACATTCACTTCATAATAATTTGACAAAACATAGAATACATAGCTCAGCACTACATATGGTTGGATACCATATGATACTATTTTCTCAACAGTAATAGGCTGAGCATTACCACACATTCTGCCAGACAAGTTTAAAATGGCCATTCAATGCTCAGTAAAGAACGTGTTCCCTAGCCAATTCACGTAGCCATCAGCTAAACATGAAGCTATCTGAAATTCTGTATCTAGATCTAATTTCTTTCTTTACTTTCTCCTTCTTTAGCAACATGGAAAAAAAGAATCTTCTCTAGAAATAGTCATATCTTACCTGATGAGAAGCAGGAGGCTGCTGCATAGCTCCAGGCATTCTTGGATTTGGTAAACCTACTGGACCTGCTCTGCGCTGAGCTTGCTGCCTCTGAGCCATAACCTGTTGCTGCATGTGCTGGAGTCGGAGCTGAGCCAAGTTTATTTGTGTTGGGAACTTAGACAGCTGGTTTGAAGGTAAGTTGCCTGCTGGCTGCAAATTTGTTTCCATCACAGGGCTCTTGGGCATATGCGGTGCTGCTTCTTTATCTTCAATTACCAGAGAACCTGGTTTAAAAAATAAAATAAAAAGAATACTAAAATATTGCAGTTAGAAATACTATTTTTCACAAATATTTCTTTTTACACCATAAGGCCATCACTCATTACTGTAACAAAAGATGGCTAAACATTAGATAAAGGACTCCATTTATGTTGTTTCCAGGCAAAAACATGGCTGTATTTTATAATGCAGAAAAAGGAGATACTAGCAAACTGCCTTGTACTGCAGCCTCCTCTGTGATGTAGATTCCCCTAGAAAAGTGTTCTGGCATCTCCAGAAGAACAAGGGAACAGTTCCTCTGGGAGAGGAGAGAACACCCTGATCTCATCAAAAATTTAACTGTGTTATCATACTTACAGGTTTGTGATTTTTTTTTTTTTTTGCCTCGGAGTCAGCATAATGGAATATTCAAATGGTATTCAGTTCCTGATACTCAGTCCCAATTCCTGGATGTGATGGGCAACTCCAGGAAATGTTTCCTCCCTCTATTGATTTATAGGAAAGCTTGAGTAGACAGGTAACTTTTAGACACTAATGCTAGGTGAGAGATTTTATCTGAAGAAATACACAGTCCAATTATATGAAGCTCTCATATAAAACTCTGGCTACCATATCCAAGAAAGATGAATTCCAACTAGAACACATGTTGATTTAGACTCAAGGGACTAGTATGCTGTTTTTAAAAGAAAAGAAAAAGAAAGATAATTTGTTTAAAACAGAGCAAGGTAGGGAAAGCTATAGTCCAAGACTGAAAGTTAAAAAATTCCAATAATCTGTGAAGGGCTGCACACAACAACTTTTCAATATAAGAGGGGGATAAACACTTCAAGTTCCCTTATCTCTCAGAGATTTAGTACCGCTTCCTAGAAGAGTTCACCTCCTGAGGTGGGCACACCACATGACAGTCTGACAATCCCTGTCGTGGCAGAATTTAACATCACACTACCACGTCTCTCCCCGTATCTGTAAGTCTCTGTGGATCCTGTGCAGTCTGACCTGACTCGATTTTGAGTAAATTATCCTAAGGAGGAGGAAATGCAATATGCATTTTATATTCCTCTTTTTCATCCCAAGAGCTGAGAAGCTATGCAAGAAGTATCCTTTTAGTTCCCTAGCTAGACACATAAGGGAAAGAGCTGTGCATAGACACAGAGGGAGTCTAGGCCAGCCAACATACTGTAGCGCAAAGTAGGACAGAATACTAATAGTCCTATTTTTCATATTGACACCTAGTAATTTGGGTGTTGCATACATTTTAATTACGCTTCTACCATGTCAGTCATTAACAAATATATTAGATGTGTTAAACAAAATGAAAAACCCTACCAACCTATTATTGCCTAATAGCCCTTACTAAGCCTATAACAAGTCTAGGCAATTTCCCATAAAACAAGCAGAGAAAAATGCTGATGAATAAAACTGTTTCCCATATATTTCCTTGCATGAAGGAAAATAGATAAATTTTACTTTCTTTCTCTAGAAAAGGGATTACTTTGACAAAGAATGGTATCAACTGTACTACAGTCAACCATTACCAAACCCATATCACATTGTTATTCCATTCTCTCCAAGTCTAATTCTGGAAAGGCTTTTGAAGATGTAATTAACATCTGTTGTGTAAAGCTACTTAACCAAAAGTTACTATAGGAGAATGATTCCCTTCCATTTTTCTAGAAAACTAGGGGTCATGTACAATTTGTGGAATTAAAACACTTTAAACACTCTATTTTCTTAAATACACTCTGAAATCCAAAGCTATCCCATTAGTGTACAGATGCTATCACCCTGTCAGTAACATGCAGCCTGACTAAAACCCAAGTCTTTCCCAGAGCAATTTGTTTCTTTGACTCTATCCCAGTCAAAACCAGGACAGTAGTTTTCTTCACAGAAGCCTGTATTTTAGATTTTTGATGAAAATAGCAGTGATAACACCTATGTTTCAGTTGTTGCAGAGCAGTGCTCACACAGAGCCAAGGACTCATCAGCTCCTTGTGCTGCCCCGCCAGGGAGGGGGCTGGGGGTGCACCAGGAGCTGGGAGGGGACACAGCCAGGACAAGTGACCCAGACTGGCCAGAGGGATGTCCCATGCCATGTGGCGTCATGCTCAGCAACAAAAGCTGGGGTAAAGAAGGAGGAAGGGGGGGGACATTCAGGGTGATGGCGTTTGGCTTCCCAAGAAACCGTTCCACATGCTGAGCCCTGCTTTCCTGAACTCCTGCCTGCTGATGGGAAGCAGTGACTGAACTCCTTGGTTTGCTTTGTTTGTGCACGCGGCTTTTGCCTTACCTAATAAACTGTCTTTATCTCAGCCCATGAGTTCCTGCACTTTTACCTTTCCAGTTCTCTCCCCCATCCCATTAGATGGAATGAGCAGCTAGGTGCTGCTTAGCTGCCTACCAGGGTTAAACCACAACACTTACTTAGACCGTTACTTTTTTTTTTTTTTCCTTCAGTGGTTCTTAGATCTAGGTTATTTATTGAAATTGAACCCTTCTGATCATAAACTTAACAGCCTGAATGCTGCAATTTCCAAAACCAGATAGATATAACATGATCTGGTTTTATCTATCACTTAAGTAGATAAACTGTTATAAAAACTCCTTTGCTGATCCATACAAGAGCCATTTATAATATAACACTTTCCAGAAATTAAGGGAACAGACTTCAGCTGATCAAAAAGACTCACTTGATTAGAAAAGCACAGAAAAAGCAAAACCAAAAAAACGACAGTAAAAAAAATGCACACAAGAAAGTCCCCCCTCAACAAACATCTTCTCAATTTAGCAGCAGCTCACATAGTCATCGCTGTATGGCTTGACACTTCATTTCCAGAAGCAGATTCACATTTGATTTTTTTTTCCCAAGTAAACTTATTTACGAAGAAAGAACTTTGAAAGTTTCCTTGCTACTATCTAGCATCCTGGTATGTGGGGAAACAAACCATGTTTGCCTTAAAGTGCTGCCATAACACTGTTTCTCTGCCTTTGTAGAGAAACATACATTTGCACCTCTCTGTACATCTGTAGAGCCGACTGTAATTTATGACAAAAGGCAGAAAAGGTCGCACAGGTATCTGCCAAAGCATTCTATATACAACAGAAAAATAAAGCTAGCAGTAGAGAGAGAAAGGAAGTACAGCAGCAGTCACAAAATCCTAAAAAGATCTCTGAGTTTCAATTCCTGCTCTGAAGCTGATGACTTCCTAGCATGCTTATCTCCATTAAACTCAGAGGCTTTCAGGCAATCACACAAATGGACTATCTGCAAAGCTTCCAGGCTCTGGGGTTCAGTAGTGTCATAAAACCTAGTAGCTTAGAGCCGTAAAACAAAAATACAAACAGTAGTTTGGAGACTAGAACAAAAACTTCCCAGAAGGTATCAGAGTACTGATGATGAACTGTTACATTGCAATTCTGTTAAAAACATGCTTTCCCCTGAAGACCACTCCGAACTTCAGGAAAGATGATTTTAAAAACAAGACAACTGCCCAAAAGCAATGTTCTCTTTCCTGTTCTTCTATTTTTCTTTGGCATTCTTCACTTCTCTTCATCTTACTTCTCCAAAGCTTATTGTTCAGCATGACAAGGGAGCAAATAGGGGTTCTTAAACATGTTACGGTGCTGCTGTGGGTTTCAGCTTGAGAAGATAGGATTGAAGTAGAAGAAAGGGCTGCAAGATGCAGAATGAGACCGACTTTAGGTTATAAAGTAGGGTTATGTATTGTGTTCCTTGTTTCAGAACCTAGAAGTCACACGTACTGCCCAGGAAACTGAAAGCTGCTACTTTCACACCATCACACACAGCATTCAAGCACGGGAAGTTTGTTAATACTTCATCATAAGTATTCATCAGTAGTTCTTTTTCAACACAACACACTTCAAATGCCTTCTACAGGTAAGCAGGTTAATCTAAAAAATTTAAAAAATAAATAGTGCAGAGGCTATTCATCTTAACAAAAAAAGCTGCTTTCAAAATGGGAGCAAGCTGCCAAAGGGCTAATAAAACTTTACCATACCTAGATTAAAAATATTTTGAGCCCAGAAGCTAGGGTCACAGTGAAACTGGATGGTATTGTTAGTCACTGGTGAAGCATCACACCTCGCTCGGAGAAGATAGCGTAGTCGATATGTAATCTAGAACAAGAACAAAACAAGAGTTTTTCTTCTGAGGGTTAAAGCCATGAATATGAACTATTAAAAAGAACAAACAAAAAGCTTTGAACAAGCCCCTAGAGATCTGGTGTGTAAGAGATAAAAAAGCTTGTCCAAACAAGAAATAAAAGGGATATTTTCAACATCTCTCTTCTTTCTGAAGTAGCTCTAAAAATCAATCAACATAAAGAAAATTCTTTTCCCTTGCAGAGATACATATCCTTCCACAAACTCAGTCATCACATTCAATCTACTTACAAAGAAGGGATTCACATAACCATTGGTGTGTTTTTTTTTCCTGAACCTAAGTTAACCCATTCATTTTTCAAAGACCAGTATCCCATCCTTTTAGCAAAAAGTATCATCACAGGGAGTTTTCCTCTGTAGTACATTTAACATCTCTTCAGAGAGCCAAAGAATAGATTTTTATAAACTTTGTCCAGTAGAGAGCTATCATACTTTCTTTCACAAATTTATTTGAAAATTCTCAGACACCTTCACATTCTTAGAACTCCTTGGTTCCAAAGGTAGTTCCAAAGGACTGGACTATGATTAGGTTACACAAGTAGAAGGCTCTATCAAATCCTGAGTCTTTATCTAGTTCCTAAATAGAAAATATTTTCTTGCAATTATTTCACTAGAAGTATCTAACACAGACAGTGATTTACAGTAAGAGCAGATACAGGAAAAAGCTTATCAAGTTCTATGCTTATTTCCTTAAAATTTCATTTTCCTCTCAGATTTTTCTCAAATAATTCCCTAGGAAAGTTGAAGAGACTTATTTAGTCATATCTCCCTACAATAATACCAATTATCTTTTATGTAGGAATTTTATAAGACTTTCCACTTCACTCCTTCTTTTTTCTTTCATTTAAACGTGTCAATTTTTGACCAGATACAAAAACATTTAGCGAGACTTACATGTTTTGAGGGTTTGTTTGTTTTAAATGACTATGGAAAATTTAAAGTGCCCTACTATTTTGAATACAGACTTCCTAGTATTTCTGTGTACACTGCCAGAGTCAATTATACTACGCTGTAGAATTCCTACTCTTTTCTGCTGTCACCAATACAAGTCGAAAACACATTTTGTCACCACTTGTTCCATATATTCCTCCTGTTGTGTGCACATATATATTGTATATAAACTCACGATTAGACTTCTAACCTCCTGTGAGTAATGGTAGTAGCTAAAAAATATTTTGTTCATGCTGGAGGACTAGGCTAGGAAATTGACGTCTTCTATACTGTTTAGTATGCTATTTCATTGGAGTAAGGCATTACCTCAAAATTCTAATGCTGAAATTAAGTCTGCTAGGTATTCCTCCCTGCTAGTTTCAAGTGGTTGGATATCCTTGAGCAGAAGCTTCGTATGCTCCTCTATGTGTCACTGCTCTGGAACAGGTCTTCCAGATGTCCATGGACAAGCCAGCTACTCAATTCCAAAATAACACTACCTTCAGCAAAAATCTGGAGCCTGAGTTTTATCTGTTCTTTTATAAATTCTCTCTCATTTGCTGAGTCTTTACTGGCTAAGACAGTCTTTTTCCGGATGTTTAATATTTATAAGACTAACACGCCTGCAACATACCATGTTTTCTTACTCATATAGCAGAAGTCATTGTGGCAACACTAGGCGATTATCAACAACATGACTCAGTTTGATGCCCTTTTTACCCGTTTAATTAAAAAATACTTGCTCAGGCAGTATAAGGCAGGCCTAGTGAATTTAACCACTTGAAGTTGAAAAAACAAATATAGAACTATCTCCTATAGAGACTACAGGACTATTCCCCTGCAGTGTTTTAATGGGTTTAAAAAAAATACACCAAAAAGCCTGCAGATTCTCAACTAAGCAATGAGAAAATAAGGAAAGAAAAAGAGAACTTGTGTTCCAATTATAGGAACTGGAAAAAGACGATCTAGCATCTCTCCTCAACATTACCACAGATTTCCTTCATCTGGCAAGTACAATCTACCAGCCTCTGGATAAATGTCAGTATTTTTAATTTCATTTTTTTGTTGTTGTTTTTTTGTTGTTTTTTTTTTTGGGTGGTGGTGGTTCTGTTCATCATGAGCAGTCAGCCTAGTGAGACCATGTGTACTCAGATCCTAAGCATCATTATAGCATTGAAATATTCAGTTTCATAACTGTTTGCATGAACAAGCAAAAGCCTCAGCTTCATTTTTATCAGCTTAGCAAATCATTTTTTGAAGACTTAGTGGAAGATGAGTCTGACAGAACAAGGCAATACTTTTTTTTTTTTAACATTAAATGCTGGATATATGAGACTCCAGGATATATAAATACCTTCTTTCTCTGAACTTAGAAGCTGTAACAAGCACTGAAAAGAACCTCAAATAATAACGTAGGACATGCAACGTTTTTGCCGTGTTTCATGGCTACAAGGTTTTTACTTCAGAATAAAGGAGTTATCACTACTTTTATGGATCTACAGTGATTGTGTAGTAGTACAACAGGATAGAATCATGACCAGTGAAGCTAAATTATTAGAAACATTCTATATCTACATTTTTGAGAAAAAAATTGAAAAAGTTACATACAAACATTCTAAGTAGTATGAAGTCATTAAAAAGTCTAATTCCTTGGTGTTACAGACAAATGTGTGCATGCATCTGCCCTAACTATAATATCTAAGTAAACAAAGATCTGTATTCCTAACCTTACCAAGCGTTTGCTGTACAGTAGTGCTGTGCTGCTCCCACTGGAAACTGCCCATTTGGAAAAATTCATGACATGTTCCAGCTGTTTAGAGAGACCTGCCACTTCCTGTTGTTGCTGCAAAAGTTTCATCCGATGCTCTTTTGCCAGAGTCTGCAAGTAGAAAAGCATTTCCAGTCCAAGGGTTCAATTTACAGTTAAAATGCATTAGCTTTCCTGTTTGTTATTCATAATGATCAAGTGGTTTCACCTAGCTCTTCTAAAAAGCATCCCCTGCCCCTTGACTGCAGCTATCAAACAAGTGAGTCAGTGCACATTTAAGATATCAAGGTTTTGTGTGCATATTTCCATTTTCTCTTGACATGTTTTCATATATAGATGTGTGCCTCTTTATACACACACGTTTTTTTTAAGCACACTTGGAGGTAATAATTTTCTAGGTATCAATTTTAGACAATCTCTCTCAATTTGCTATTGGATTGCTGAATTTATGGAGAGTTCTGACCGAAAGACCTTTCATGCATGACACATAGGATTATGATCTGCAAAAGACTGAAGGAAGAAATGGGATTCGGAGACAGACCCAACTCACAAAAAAAGGAACATGGATAAGTAAACAAATATGGCTTGTGTGAGACATCTCTCTGCTTTGGAAGAGTAACAGGACAGGTACAGGTGTCTAGTACTAGAAATCAACTTTAATCTTAATCTGAAAAAATGAAAACTGACATTTTTTGTTTCTCATGATAGAAATAAAATTACCTCCAACTGATGCAGCAGAGCTTTTCCCTTTTTGTTTATTTCTACCATCAGTGTAAATATGGCAACTTTAATATCCTGTTCCACCTGCTTTTGATTCTGATTCACCTCAAGAATTCTGCAAGTAAACAGTATAGAAAATTATGTTCTTTAGCTCATAAGCCCACCCTCCAAACACAGTATTAAAAATCTCTCCACTGTGTCTGAGACTACAATATTTCTTGATCATATGCATCAATAAACACATATACCATTAGATATTTTTAGTCAGGAAAATTACTGGAAGACATAGAAAGAGCAAGTACCAGTGACCTATGACAAAATTATTTCACTAGTGGCAAATTCTAATGACTTTTGTCTGTAAAATTACTGACATATGTCACTGAAAAAAATTAAAAGCTCGTTGTAATTGAAATCCTTGATTGCCCTGGCCCATTCCAGAAATGCAGGAGACAATCAAAATTGTTGAAGTACAGTTTCCACCTATGATAGAATATTACTCCATAAACAAAACAACAAGAAACTCATCTTTTATATTTAGTTACTTCAGCAATAATGTTCAAACTGGTAACAGGGAAGCATAATCTTACATTGTGAAAACCGCTACTGCTAAAAGACAGTGGGCAATAACCACTTAAGATGCATCAAAAGAAGAGAAAAATGCCTGCTCTTTTTTTTTTTCTTTTCCATCTCCACCATCTTCAAAGTTAGGCAAAGAAGGAAAACTTTAAGTTGCACTGAGCATCCTGTCCTGCCTTGAATCTTCCTGGGTACTGCCTTTGAACTCTGCTGAAGGAACAGTTACAAAGGTCTACTGATACATGCATTTTACATATTTACTCTTCTCCTAGGTTTGTAGTATAGAGAGAATAAAGCCTCAAGCATGAAAGTATTACATAAATCTTCAAATATGCGTCACAAGTATAATGAAAACATGAATCATAACCTTTCACTTTCTAAGAGGGATCTACGCTGAAAATATAAGTGTGCTGATGGTGGGGAAGAACCTAAGACTGCCTTCTTGTCCTGGTTTCAGCTGGGATAGAGTTAATTTTCATTCTAGTAGCTGGCATGGAGTTATGTTTTGTATTTAGTATGAGAATAATGCTGACAACACACTGGTGCTTTAGTTGTTGCAGAGCAGTGCTTACACAGAGTCAAGGAATTGTCAGCTTCTCATGCTGCCCTGCCTGCAAGGAGGCTGGGGGTGCACAAGAAGCTGTGAGGGGACAGAGCCAGGACAGCAGGCTCAGAGTGGCCAGAGGGATGTCCCATGTCATGTGGCGTCATGCTGAAGGATTAATATCCAAAGAGGCTGACCAGGGTTGCGAGGGACCATTGCGCAGTGCTGGGCATCGGTCAGCAGGTAATGAGTAATTACATTGTGCATTGCTTGCTTTGTACATCCTATTATCACCATCATTTCTCTTCTTTTTCTATTCTATTAAACTGTCTTTATCTCAACCCAAGAACTTTCATTTTTTTCCTCCTGAACCTCTCCCCCATCCCACTGGGGGGGTGAGCGAACAGCTGCATGGTGCTTAACTGCCTGCCAGGTTAAACCACAACACTTACACACTCTTTATTGTATAACTTGTTTTGTTGCACACAAACTATTGCTGGCCATTAAGTCCACAGGCTGAGCAGAAGACTTACCTAACACAACCAAGCACATTAAATAGGCAACAGTCTCTATGGCAAACTGAAGATTTTAGAAGTTGTAGAAAATTTTAGAATTTCTCTTTCTGAAAGCCTAAGAGGAATGAGGTACAAAGTCTATTAATCTAAACAATTCAGTAAATTAGAGTATATAGTAAAGTTGCCCTCTGTCAGTTTTAACCTCAAAATCCAATACATACCTGTTTTGAATCTGCTTCCCTGTATATTTTATATATTTAGTCTTCTCCATCAATTTGGTGATGAGTGTCTCAATGATCACTTTCTGGTTCTGAAAAGCTTCTTCTATAAACTGGTACCTATAGTAAACAATTAGTGAGTATTTTTGCATGCAAAAGGTGTCATATGCTAAGAAGCGGAGTAGCAAAACGACTTTGTTACATGAAGAAAGATGTTGTCAAGTCCAACATCTGTCATCCTGAAACTCCATGCCAGCAACAGCAAGCCTATTTTATTTATAGTGTATTTCCTTTAACTTTAAATTTACCTTTTGAGAATTATGATTTTCATAAATATGAAGGCATACTGTATGACCTTGTCCCAATTTTACTGAAAGAAAAATTAATGATGTGCTGTAGACATTATTCTAAATGAAAGAGCACGTAAGCTATTATTTCGTACAAGATAAGAATGTAGAAACAGAGCAAAGAAGAGAGCGCTGAGTCAGTAGAAGTCAGCAACACTAAATCAAGGAACTGAAATCATCAACAATTTGTGGAAAAGAAGAGGTGGCATATTCTGAAAGGGGTATAAATCCTAAGAGAAGGACAATTTAAAAGGAAGACTGCAACTCAGCAAGATCAACATTTAGGCTGTTCCAAGAAGCAACAGTGGCCAACATGCCTCTACCTACTGATGTCCACCTGGCTAGGCAAGCAAGTTCATTGGGTGGTTGCATCAGGAATGGTGAGCATATTAATGTTTAACTTATGAGTACATCTGTCCCAGGCTATTACTGTATGCATTAGCCAGAAAATAATTGTCCTGTAGTTATAAGATATATAATCTTGCTTTTCATCTTCAATGGTCATTAGGAAATGACGAAAGAACAGCAACCCAAAGATTTAAGTGTTATAAATAGTGTTCTCAAAGTACAGGATAGCCAAACTTCAAGTTTACTTTTCCCTTTAAAGGGCTCTTCACTGAAGAAATGCCCATTTGCTCCCTTCTGAACTTGTTGGGTAATGTTCTGTTATATAACCATCTTGTTGAAGGACAAATGGAGAAATTACACATAAGCATACAGTTATATAAAACAGCCCCTGTGCTTTCTAAAGACTCTCTGAAGAGCTGCATAGCAACAAATTCTATCCAAATAAATCAACAGTAAAGAAGTGTCTTGTTCTTAAATCACCAGATTAAAAACTGGAAGAATTAGGCTTAACTATAAACTATCACACACTTGTCAGGCACATTCTTTTTGAGACAATATCTGTTTATTTCCCTTCTGACCCGATAATTTTGCTCTTTTTTCACACAACTGTACTGCATATGGCTAGAGCTACAATCAACTTCAAGTTATCTTCATACAAGCAATCTGCATAAAGCATATACTTTGTTTTGATACCTGTGCTCTTTGTGTTCTAATAACTGGCAGTCTCGGCAGGTCAACTTGTCACAGGTTTCGCAATATAATTTCAACTGCTCCTTTTTGTGGTAAGGGCAAAACACAGGTCGTTGACTGGTCACACCAACTGCCTCTGTTGAACAAAGCAAGATATCAGTCTAGTCTCTTGAAATTGTTAAAGATTTCCATTCTCATGTTTTTCCTTACCATAATCCTCAAATATATGTTAAAAGCATGTATCAGGCCACCTAATCAAGAATACAACAGCTGTAAGTTCAAACTATACCTTCTCACTCTTGATCAAGCATGAAGCTAACACCCTTTATCATGGAAAACGTTTAGACCCTGTTTTACCACAACTTACTATGCCCTCACAAAAAAAATATTTACAACAGGAATAGCCATTGCAATTGCAAGAGACGTCCCTCAACTAGCAAGATCCCTTCACAGGATCACAGAATGGCTGAGGTTGGAAGGGACCTCTGAAGATCATCTAGTCCAACCCCCCTGCCGAGCAGAATCACCTAGAGCACGTTGTGTTCCCTTGAAAAGGAACAAGGAGACGGCTGACCTAATTTGTTGCTGTCTTCTTTCTCAGCAAAATGGGTGAAAGGGAGTTTGAGGATATCAAAGATACAGGCATTCAAAAGAACAAAGAAAAAAATACAATAGATAGTAACCAGAAGTTACTAATGTCCCTTCAGGAGACAATTCTAAATGGTTCAGAAATCTCAGTTCTCAAAGCAAATACAAAGAGCATAGGGAAACATCACCCTATGGTAGAAAAAAAATTGTTCTTTATGCAATGTAACCAAAAAAGCCTGATCTCTTATGAGTTGGGTCAGACACTGAGTTCATAAGGATTATATGGCTTGTAGTGAAAACTGGCATCACACTGCAGCCCTTCCTTCGCTGCAGATCAAGAAGTTCTCTCTTCTGTACCCATTCATTTACTTTCATTAATAAAACCCACGGAGTTATTTTCAGATTTGTACTCCATCAAAGTTCTTTGAAATTGACCAGCAGACTCAGAGAAGGACTGAATACACAGAAAGCACTCCTGTCAGTGTTTCCTCAGCAAATTATGTTCAAAATAAGTTATACACCACTTTTGCCCTCTCTGTGTACATTTGACACTCACTTTTGATTAACCACATCTGAAAGTGGGATAAAGAATATAACACCCACCTCCAAAGAATCATACCATACTGGACACAACCCTTGCAGAAACAGACTACAGAAATGATAACTCACATCATATATAAAATTCACAGGACTAGATGCTGTGCAATGAAAAATAAATATATGTATTTATTTATAATATATAATTTATAAGATATATATTTACAAGATAAATCATACTCGTCCAGCGGTCTTATTAGAACTGGTAGGTCATTTGGCAGCATCTTGTTACAGTTATAAAAGTTCTTAGTTCTTACAGTTATAAAAGGCCTTAGACATTGCTGAACGAGAAAAGTGGCCAGTTCTCTATCTCTATACTGATTCATGGATGGTAGCAAATGCCCTGTGGGGGTGGCTACAGCAATGGAAGCAGAACAACTGGGAACGCCGGTGCAAACCCATCTGGGCTGCTGCATTGTGGCAAGATATTGCTGCCCGGGTAGAGAACCTGGTTGTAAAGGTACGCCATGTAGATGCTCATGTGCCCAAGAATCGGGCTACTGAAGAACATCAAAACAACCAGCAGGTGGATCAGGCTGCTAAGATTGAAGTGAGTCTAACCGGAAATGAGTGGAAATAATGTCACTTAGAGACAAGACAAAATGGGCATAAACTGAAACAAAAGAGGTTCTCAGCAAAAGCACAGGCTTTTTCAACATGAGAAGAATCAGGCATTCACCATAAGAACACTGAAGATTTCTCAAAGGCTGTACACTGCATCCATCCATGTTGATTTTCAAGGCCCAAATGGATAAACCCTGAGCAACCTGAACTCTCACAGCTGACTGCTTTAGGCAGGAGGTTGGACTAGATGACTTCCTCCTAAGGACCCCTCCAATCTGAATTATCATAGATTCTACTTGGAAAACCTCAATTCATAACATATCTCTACTTTAATTTGTAAAGCGAAACATTTTAAACTTAAAATATACTTAGCTAAAATGTAAATTCTGGCACGCTTTATTGCTAACAAAATGTCTTTATTATCTGTGCCAAACAAATATAATTTATTAGTGCTCCTTTTGCTGTGGTATACTAGTTACATGAACTTATTGTTAGACTTCTAGAAAATCTAGAGGAAACAAACATATAAAGAAGCATTTTCTTTAGTTGATCTGTAAAGTCTAGAAAATTTTCAACCATTCATGAAATATCAAATTCCTGTGTGCCGTTATGGGTTTAAAACACTTCAACATAAAAATCATAACCAAATGTTAATCTGTAGGGTTTCTCACCACTATGCAGCATATCTGATAGAAAAAAATGGCAGAAAAATTGGTATCATACTCCCAGCCATTACAAAGTCTTTCTTTTCAGTAGCTACACTCTAATGCATCGAATTCTTTAAAAAATAATAATTAAAAAAACTCTTCTTTTTGCTGGATCATTTCAGAGATTCACTTAGCAAAGAAACACCAGAATCATTTCAAACAGTTGCAGCCTTCAGGATAGAATTGAAGTGACTGGGAGGCAGAAAGCTATCAAAATGCATCTGTCCTCTTATATTCACAAGGATTAAGGAATAGAATTTTTGAAATTTATCATTTTAAAAAGAAAAGTGTTGATTTAATTCAGTTTTCTAATGCAGACACACATCTTTTGGGAAATTATAAATCAAGTGTGCTACCTGGAGATACTTCCTCTTTCTGTCTTACAGTATGATCCTTTGTGAATTTAACCCTCTGGTGAGCTCTGATACAGGTTTTGCACAACCATTCCACACATTCCACGCAAAAACCATTAGCTTCTGCATTATCTTCACAGCTTGTACAGACCTGACATGAAGAAAAAAGGTAGCTATTAAAATATACATGGAATACACATACAAGCTATTGTTCATATATCTTCAGTGCACTTTTATAGTTCTCCTAAAATAGTGAAATGAGAACAGAAAACTGCCTGAGGTACAGGAACACTATAAATAACGAAATAAGTGTAATTGAATGTGACTTCTCGAATAAAATGGTCATTTTGTCAGTGTTGCTCTAAAACATTTACCTGCCACGATAAAAATCCAACCATTACTTTCTACCTAACACTGCACACTTGTGTGACGTGTGATGTTTACCACACAGAAAATATTTCACAAGAGCATATTGTAAAGACAGTACACAATCAGCACTGCTCTGAATTTAGAAGACTCTCAGGTCACACGGAAGCTTTAATTTTAGTTTCTGTTCATCTACTTAGTGTTTCAGGAAATACATACAGTATTAAACAGAAGGGTTCTTCTCAAGAATCTCTGCATCACCATTTAAAGACAGCATTCCAGTTAAGTTTATCTGTAAAGCTACCCTTGAATAGATTTTCAAACAATGCATAACAGTTTTCAGGTGTGGCCTCTGGACTAAACCCAAAAGATCTAGGAAAAGGTAATTAAGGAAAAAACACCTGATAGCAGACCAAAACGTCTCTGTGCACAGTCAATATATCCATAAGAAAGATATCCTACGGATCCACCATTTGAACAACAGGTTAAAAATTATGAATGATGGCCAACACTTTACATGTTCATAATATTATTTAATTTTTAAGTCCTCCTTTACAATATGCCTGTAGTCATATCTTTAAGGGCTTTCTGGTGGTAACAATAATGAACATGCTTATGCAGATACTTGTAGGCAACTACCATCCATTTCTATCAATGTTTAGCACTGCTGCAAACAAAAGCTTCAAGGTCTCTGAAGATCACTACATCCTGCAGATCCCACCAATGGAATTATGCTAGAGGAGCAATGGGGACAACATTTATATATTAGTTTAGTCTTCAGGTGGATTAAAAAAAACAGTCCACCTTCTGCACCCCCACAAGATAAATATAGCTTAAAGCAGAAGCAACTATTTATATCCTATGCAGATAGCTAACATATACTTAGAACTATGTCCCAGTTTGCAACTTCAAAAAAACAAGGAATATTAGCACAGAAGAGGTGAACTGACTTGCCTTAGGCCACATAGCAAGTTACTGACAGGACTGGAATTTGAACATATGAGTTCCAGATCCCCAGCGCTGTGCTTATTCTTCTGGATCATGTTGCCTCTCAAAGCAAATATCTTCTGAGAAATGAAGTTACAACGCAAGGGTTGTAGACCCCTCTTGTTGTCACTTGGAGTTTGAGGCAGTTCATTTTCATTAAAGGTGACCTGCAAAGGAAAAAAAATTGGGCTTGTGCCCCTTTTTCTGTTTCTTTACAAAAAGGAGGCCTGAAAATTTTATTTTAAAACCTTTTTTTAGAAAAAGTTTTTCCCATCATCGCTTTGAAAATAAAAAATTTAGACCTATCTAAACCAGGGGTGTAGGGAAAAATATCGAAGTCAGGATATATAAAAAAAAAAGTTACAAAAATGGAAGTAAAACAGTTAAAGGAAGTGAATGAAAGAGTAAGTAAAATTTTCAACTTCCTGGTTAAGTTGTAATTTCAGTAACATTTTGGAAAAAAAGTATTCATGCAGCAGTGCTGAATCCTTAAGAAAAAACATTTAGAACAAGCATGTATCACTTAGGCATTAATTCAATATTATATTTTCTCTGACAGCAAATCCCATGAATGAAATTCTCACCCTTCTTTTTCACTTGTCTCCTCCTTAAGTGCACTAATGCAACCTTTTGCAAGACTGGGGTGTAAAACCTGATTCATTACATCATTGTAGCCCAACGATCAGTTACATCAGCACTACTTATTGTGTAGAGAACCACTGCAAGACAAGAAGTTTTTAATAACTTGTTGCCAGAGAAGTATTATCATGCTATGCCCCTCGATTGCCCAGAGTTGTTTTTGCAAATTTAGAGAGTAAGAGCTTGGACTTTTTTTTTCCACTAGAAAAAAACTGTGAAAACATAATAAGTAAATAAACAATAAAAAAAAATCTTTCAGGCATTTTTAAAGTCAAAGAAGCAAAACAAAAACAAAATGGTGGAAAACCGAATAGTATTAAAAAAAGAAAAAAAGAAATGTACTACATCCTTTCCAGGTCACCTTTAGCAAACTTAGGCAGACAAATTTGATATGTCAGGCCGTTTATGTGATCTCAAAGGATTTCAGGAATTAATCATTCTTTCTAGATTCCAAGATCTTTGTCTATGCTCTTTTTTCTATATGAATTGTTTTCCAAGTGGTTTGACCTGCTATAGTTAGAAACAGATGAAGACTGATTCAATAACCAATAATCACGTGCTGTGAAATGAACTGAAACTCCTTCTTTTATGGTCCAAAAATATACATATTACAACTTTATACTCGTCAAATCCACCAAGTGGAAGAGAGACACATTTCTAAAGTTCTTCACAGACATCATAACTCATGCTGTTACGCATTCCAGGTAGAAAACTTAGATTTGCTTCTACCCACTTCTAATTTAAAATAACCCTTTTCAGATACAGGTTAGACTTTTCCTAGAACTCCCGGTTATTAGAAAAAAAACATGTAGTTAACGTACATGGAAGTATAATTACTGAAAATATTTGCTATACTTTTACAAAACCTAAAACTTATTTCACTTTTTTTTTTTTTTTTTGACTCATACAAGCACTCCTTTAGTGATTTCAAAGAAAACTCTCCCTAGTTAACCTGTAAGTCTTCATTCTGGTTAGACAGATTTATTTTTAATTGAGTTTTCCTTCTAATTATGTCTAATTCAGTTACTAATTTTAGTATTTATAACCCTGGGAAATGTTCATTCAGCCTTCATTCAATTTTAATGAAAGCTAAAATTATTCAGCATGTTGCAGGTAGGTCACTATTTTTTTTCTGTTATAAAGCTTGTTATTTAGTTAAAGACAGATTGGCATGCAGGAGTTGAGGTAACAGAGCTGTCGTCCTAGCCGCTACTCATCTAACTCGCTATAATTTGAATATCAAAGAAATTAAATAACCAAAGGTTTCTGAGTTTCAAAAGAATAGAGGAAAGCAGACCATAGGAACATTCAGTGAACTAATATTCCAAGTATTAATTACTACAGTATAAATTAGAGGCAATAGCAACCTCTATTAGACCCAAAAAAAACATCGGTGCCAAAAGTGATGTAGCTATTTCTTGGCACACACAAAATCAGCACAGACAGCACCTTCTTTTGGGGACTTTCTCACCCATATGTAACCCTAAATAAAAACCATGCATATCCTGACATCTAAAATGCATGAACCCTAAGCAACATATACTACATTCCCTAAAATCCCATCAACAGCTGTCTCTCTTTTAAGTGCATCACAGCCATGTTGTGACTCTTCCTCAGTCAATTATCCACTTAGACCAGTGGCTTTCAAAGATGTTTTCACCACAGCTACAGCTTTAAGATATACAGCATACTAGTTCTTCTTTAGAAGAATACGTGGTGGCTGTTTGGCACCATACAAGTTCCTGAATTATCCTGACAGCACTGAGGTTGCTGGATACTCCATCAAAAAAAGCTTTTGATACCCCATGGCCCACAGAAGTATATCCACTTTTCATGATTACGCTCAACTTCAAAAAATATAAAGGACCCTTCTTGAACTTTCTATTCCTTATCCAAGACACAAAGGTCTCAATTAATGGGGGGGAAGTGAGGAGAACAACACTATTCATTATTTTGCCACTAAAACCAGGTAGAACAATTTTACTTCTATCACTACTCCCCAGAGAAGTATCTTACATAGCCTGTTATATAACTAAGCTAGAGGTTATGGCGCAAGCCCCAGATTCAAAAAAGAAAAAAAAAATCAGGACTAACTCTGCATAACAAAGTTATTTATCTTGCTTTCTTCCTAACTGAAGTCACTAAGAAGTTAACACGATCAAATTTTCAGTGCAACAAGGGCTATTAATTTTCTTCAGTCTTACTGGTAGAGTATCAGAAGATTTTAAATCTCACAGCCATCTCTGAAAACACTGCTTCTTCCACACTGAAACCAAAATGAAAAAAAAAAAAAAACCCTTCAAACTATCCTACATTAAGAGAACATAGACATACTGCTCATACTTCCAGAGACTCCCAATTAAATTTCAGTTTCAGCTAAGTTTCTCAGAAATAGAGTTGAAACTGAATAGAGTTGAAAAATGCCTTATAAACTGAAGATGGTTAAATGGTTTTTGGAGACATAAGTCCTCTTTCTTGGAGATGATAAAATGTATGCCTTTAATGACCAGTGACCTAGTACCACAAACCTGACTGGGTATTTTCATCTGTTCTTAAGACACACACCCATTCATACAGGTAAGCACAGATTTCAGCTAAGCTGCGAAACAAGCAGACTACACAATAGAGGATCTCTAAGAAGCCATCCCCAAAACAACTATATCAAGAGCCAATGATACATTTCCCTTGGAAAGGAAAATGAAATACATTTTCTAAATACAAGTTCTTAAAGGCCACAACACAAGTGTTAGGGGATTAGCTTAAAATGCACACCACATTGATGTAGTAACCTTTTGTATTGTTATTACAAAGAATGCAGCAACATATGAAGAACCTGAATCATCTGCAAGAAGTTCCTGGAGTTTAATAAAAAGTTTATGAGTAAAGAGATCTTACTAGCTAAAAATGAGACATACTACTTATCGCTGTGTTTTGTTGAGATAAGAAAAATAAAGCTGATTTTACTAGAGGATTCTAGTTCACATGGGGATTTCTTGACACAGTGTCCTTCGGGTCTCTGCATCAAAGACGGATGGAAGTGTCCTGTTCGAAATCTAGAAATTCCCATTCTAATACCTATTTCTTACACGTAGTTTCCATTATCACAATGCAATTTTATACTAATAGTTAAAAATAGTTTAGAATTAGAACCTTCTTCTTAACACACTTTATTTTAATCGATTTTCTAGAGTAGCTACTCCATGTGATGACTAAGTACTTCAAGTCTTTTTCTGCATACGAACAGCAAAAAGGCCATGCAGCAAGAAGCCAAGGACATGTATACACATCCAAAAAGTGTTAACTTGATTACACGCTAATGCACTTACCTGATTTGATTTTTCTACTGTGCTACTGGGAACCTCTGTGGTATCCTTCACAAAAAAGTTATCTATGATGTGTCTCTCTGCACATTCCTGACCACAAATTGGACAGCGGATAACACCAACTGGGGGAGGAAAAAAATATCTGATTATGTTTGCATAACATAAGATTTATCAAACAACTTCAAAGACAGCTTGTAAGGATAAATACTTTGAAAGTCAGTAGTAATACTTTTCTATCAATAACATCTGAGTAAAAAGAAGCTAATTCTCATTCATCACTGAAGGAACATTTTACCTGTTATTCCCTAATGATATAGTCTTTTAACCAAGGTCAAGCATCTGTGTTTCATTCCTACATACAGTTTGCTTTAATCTTTTAGAAAATTAATTCATTTTCTTCTAAAGGGAATGTATTCCCATTGACAGTTTGTTGTTACAGAATGGATTAAAGTAAACAGTCATTAATGTGAAGTATTCATTAGTGACAGCGAGCAGTTTTACACACATCAGCAGTGTGACATGACTGTCTTCCAGCTATGTAATGAGAAAAACTGAAACGCAGTACATTTGAAGTTAAGGGAAAAAATATAGAGGAGAAACAGACCTGTATTAACATAATGACTACCTTCATAAAAAGCAAGGAGAAGCAAGAGAGAGACAGGAGTAAGTGAGCAAGGTTCTCTCCCTCCTCTCTTCTTCAAGACAAATTGAGGAACCACTCTAAGAGCTGACAAACCAATAACTAAAAGGATTAAACAATTAACGGTTTTCCCTTAAGAGGTAAAAAAAGGACAGTCACGTTCAGAACCTGAGGCCCAACAGTGAGTAAACTACATTGACGAAGAGAAGATCTGCAGAAACACTGTTTACAAAAGACACCTTTCCTAGATGCCAAGACAACAGAATGTCTTATTAGCACCAGGACATGTTTATTTTCTAAGAAAATTTCTTAAATGCTGGCATTAACATCTTGCTTTAAGAAAATTATCTTCTCATCACTGTCATTGCAACCAAAAGGAAAAGAATGGAAACTAAGTTAGGCTGAAATAATCACTTCCTCACAAGAGGAGCGGAGGGGTAGGCGCTGAGCTCTGCTCTCTGGGGACAGCGACAGGACCCGAGGGAACGGCGTGGAGCTGGGACAGGGGAGGGTCAGGCTGGGCGTCAGGGAAAGGTTCTGCACCCAGAGGGTGGTCGGGCACTGGAGTGAACTTCTTGAACTGATGGAGTTCAGGGATTTGGACAACACTCTCAGACATATGGGCTGTTTTCTGGGTGGTCCTGCGTGGAACCAGGAGTTGGACTCTATGATCCTTGTGGGTCCCTTCCCAACTCAGGATATTCTGTGATGACTTAGGATGTGGGAATCATCATGGAAAGCCTACAGCAGAACAGTCATGAGGGTCCAGACTGAGACAGATTCTAGATCTATACCTGCCATTTTAAGAGAAGCACGATTTTAGGACCTTAACAATGGTTGGAGGCACTGTTTAATCAATGAAATGAAATGAAATAAAATGAAATAAAATAAAATAACACCAATATATAACTCAGCAGTTGCACATTTAATTAAATTGGCATTGGGCTTAATTTTGTTCCTGTTTCACTTTTACAGTAAAATGCGGAAGTACAGAAACAAACGTTTCACTTTCTGAAGAAGAATTTAATTCCCATGTTTCACACAAGATTTAGATAACTTTTTCAACAGTGTTACTGTAATAACACGTCAGATGTAACGGGTCAACTCACTATAAAGGGGTGCTCTAGAAGACCACTAGTTTTACTTGATTAGCTCTTCATTCCTGAAATTTAGCCAGCAGCTTTCTACTTATGTACAAGGCATTTCATTTTCATCTGAAAGGCTACAATGCTAAGGCTGTTTTTATTATAATTGCCATTTTGCCAGTCTGTTTCAACACATATCAATGCAGTTTTCTTTGATATACATATTCTATATTTGTGCTAAAACTTTTGCAACTTTTTCAATACCATCATCATGAAGGATAATCAAGAAATCCAATTATGGTAGGCCAGGTAGTTAATAGAACTCCAAATGCTGAATTTCTCCTTTTATTAAGCAAATCAATTTACCATAGGCAAGAGTGAACGAATCTCGTAACACAATACACAAGCTACATACTTGCTGAACAAGACTTAAAAAAAACAAACAAAAAAAACCAACATTGTTACAGTGCCTATTACAAACCACCCTCTGTTCCCCCATTGCTCATTCCTGACCCCGACACAGCATAGGACTCTTGGCAAGTGACTGAGGGTCTGTGCACGTGTTTGGGAGCAGGGTAGAGAGAGAATCAGACTGGCAAACTGATTTAGCCATGGGTATATTTCTCCTGTTCTCCCAAGCTTCACCTTCAACCTCCCGATTTGCTACACTGACCAAACACTAACTACTCCTTATGCTAAAGCAACACAAGAAGCAGCTCAAGTATGGAAAAGTGCCAGTACTACAGTTGAAGATTAAATACGGAACCTTCAAAACAGATCAGCTTGAACTGAAAATGTGAGAGCAGGGGAGCAGAGAAGACAGGGGACAAGTTATAAAATGTGCTAACTACCTGAGTTAGAACCAACACCATAGCACTTAGTTAACTCTGTTGTACAGTATGAATAACAACAGTGGTCCTTTTCTGGCACACAGAGATGCCTGCAATGCACTTTAGCACCGATGCCAAATATTTCATTCGCATTTACACTGATTGAATATTGCCAACTGTAAGTTCAAGAGATTACGTAGAAATACAAGACTACGATGGTAGAAAGAGATGACGAAAGCGGCTCACACCTGTCAAAGTCCTCTTGAAAAGTTTTTCTAGAGTTCCTTATGCTGTCTAGCCCATCAGCTGGTAGTTTCTCTGTGATAACATATTTAAAGGGTAAAAAAAAAAAAAAAAAAAAAGCACTGCACAGCAGCTGTAAAGGGGAGGGAGAAAAACCGTGAGAAACAACCCTGCAGACATCAAGGTCAGTGCAAGGTCAGTGGAAGGAAGGGGTGGAGGACATGCTCCAGGCACCAGAGCAAAGATTTCTCTGTAGCCTGTGGAGAAGACCATGGTGAAGCAGGTTGTTCCCCTGCAGCCCTGAGAGGACCATGCTGGAGGAGAGGTCCACCCTGCAGCTCATGGAGGACCCCACGCTGCAGCTGGTGGACATGCCCTGAGGGAAGCTGCAGCACACTGGAGCAGGCCCCTGGCCAGAACTGCAGCCCAAAGAGGACCCACAACAGAGCAGCCCATTCCTGAAGGACTGCACCCTGTGGGAAGAACAGGAGCAGATCATGGAGAACTGCATCCTGTGAGAGGGATCCCACACTCAAGCAGGGGAAAGTGTGAGGTGGAAGGAGTGACAGAGAAGAACTGCCCACAAGCCCGAAGCCCCAGGACAGGCCTGAGAGGTGGGCCTGCGTGAACCTTGTGAAATTCAACAGGGCCAAGTGCAAGGCCCTGCACCTGGGTCAGGGCAATCCCAAACATCAGTACAGACTGGGGGATGAATGGACTGAGAGCAGCCCTGCAGAACAGGACTTGGCAATTTTGGTGGATTAAAAATTGGACGTAAGACAGCAACGTGCACTTGCAGTGCAGAAAGCCAACTGTATTCTGGGCTGCATCAAAAGAAGTGTGACCAGCAGGTCAAGGGAGATGATTTTCTCCCTCCACTCCACTCATGACATGCAGAAAAAGATGGAGAACTTTTTACAAAGTCATCATGATAAGGCAAGGGGTAACAGTTTTAAACTAAGAAAGGGTAGATTTAGCTTAGACATTAGGAAGAAATTCTTTACTCATAGGGTGGTGAGGCACTGGAACAGGTTGCCCAGAGAAGCTCTTGGTGCCCCATCCCTGGAAGTGCTCATGTCCAAGTTGGATGAGGGTTTGGGCAACCCCATGGCATGGGGGTTGGAACTAGTTGATCTTTAAAGGTCCTTTCCAACCCAATCCATTCTGTGATTCTATTCTATGATAAAATATTTTGCATGTACAGCAATGATCTGATGAAGGAGTTGGATGCATGCTTTGAAACCCCTTTTTCTCATCCAGTTTTCATGTATGAAGGCTTAACTCACAGAATGGACAGGTATCTGCTTCTAAATCTGATGGCAGCAACAAAACAGGACACTGCACGCATGAACGATTATTGTTCTCCCCAGCCTACTAAGAGACTTGATAGAAGAGTTTCACTTCTTTTGCCGTATAAAGCCGTAACTCACAAACAGTACTAAGCCAGATGGCTGAAGCAAACATAGGAGTGCACATCCAAGCCTTTTGCTAACAATCCAACAGGTGTTGTAGCAAGCAATTAACTCTAACTTTTTTGAACAACCTAAAGGACAAAGATATTTTCCACAGATTCTCTCATTTGTATTTTATCAGTTACAATAACACACAGGAAGAAGAAATGCAACAGAAAGACAGGTTTATACAGTCCCAGCATTTTCTTACTACATTCCATGTATGTAGTTGCTCTTAGTGTTCATCGGTATACCATTTTCCCATAAGCATTTAATTACACTTTAAACTGTTCCTTAAGCACACATAGAATGCCACTCCTAAATTAACCTCTGTAATAATTAACATTTCCTCCACCAAGTCCCTCTGCAACATACTCTCCTAGTGTTACACTGAATCTTCTTTTTTTTTTTTTTTTGCTTAGCACTATGGTTTGGAAGTAATCATGCAATAGATTTCTAATCACGCTTTATTTTATTGCAGACACTTGCTTCCTGAATTGTGCCACCATTTATTTCAGTGCTTTCAGGGCTGGGAACCCTAGCTATTATACTATGTTCTGTTCAAGTAGATTCAGATTCTGAGTAGTAGGATATTAAAAGCCACTCAGTTGATTTCCATATACAAATTGGTAAGAAAAATAATTCTGTTGAAACTATAGGAGAAGCATACTATGCCATAAAAATAGGAACTACTTTACTGTTTTAAAGGAAAGAAAAAATCCTCAAATTATTTTGCTACCCTCTCACCCCCCCCCCCCCCCATAAAAGGAATAAAGGCAAAAGAGAACAAAATCTGGAAAGTTGCAGCACAGTATATTATTAACTCACACACTATGGAAAAATATGAACTTTCACTAATCCAAAAATTATTTCTGTAACTGATAATTACTACACTAAGTACATATTCTGCAGGTACGTTACCAAGTCAGCCAAAACCCTGTATTTCCATAGAAGAAAAAAAAAACACACAGTATCTTTAAATAAACATTGCCAGAGCAGTTGTAATGCAGCAGCATCAGAAACAGTATCAGAATTGACTTGGCGTTTTGGCTAATGCTGTTCATGTTAAGGGCACTCCTTGATGGTGCAACTCTACTGTTTATCATGATTAAATCTGGATTAGGGGGAAAATCTCTTTAATTCCACATAAAGTTCTGATGCTCAATTCATTCTTGACCCAATCTAACGAGCTTTGAGATATTTGTGAGTGAATTGTACAATATAGTCAGGAGGCTTCCAAAAGCAAATTATTTTTAGTAAGCAGCAAAGTAATTCCCCTTCCTGAAGATACTCTGAAGACTTGCTAAGATAGCTACTTGCTAGAAATAAGAAGTTGATACTTGGTATATTTACTGTCATTTCCTTTCCTAATGCCTGGTGTTGCACCATACTCTAGAGGAAGAGGGAACCTCTGAGAACTAGATCTAGTATTACAAGAGGAAATGTGCCAAGGTCTAACTACCTTTCTTACTACTCCTTGAGGTGCATGGAGGTGGGGAATTACACATGGGTGACATCACATTTTCCTAACATCATCTCAAGTAGCATCACCCTCCATCACTTATCTACCTCCAGCAGTTTAAAGAGAACAAACACCAGAGGGGATCCATGCAGAGGTGACCCCAACGCAGTAGAGCAGCTACAGGACTAGTTAGCCAGGGACTTTCAGACAGGATCATTCTATTTTTGACTGGACTTTCCCCTCCCTCATTACCTCTTTGTTTCAAAGATGTTTCAGAAACTATGTTTCTCTCCCAACTTCACGTCCAGCTTCAGTCAGTTTGCAACAGATTTGCCACCCTTTCTTCCAGTCTAGAATACTATCTCCTACCAAACCTCATGTCACAGAAGATCACAGAATCACAGAATTTTCTCTAGTGGTAACAAGAAATCTGTTTTTTGGTTCTAACTGCTATCTGTATAATTCACATCAAATGCAATCCATTGCTTCCATCCCTTTAGTGCCCATTACAGAGCATCAAATACAGGGGGAAATAGAAGCAAGAAAAACCCACAGGATTCATCTGTAAAGCAACTGGAAATTTCAGTGTATTTGGGCCTGAAGCAGTGTAAAGTTTAGTGGACATGACCAAGAAAACAAGTATAAATGTTTGAGGAGTAGAGAGTGCACTAGAAAACCATGTACGGCTAAAAATAGTTAAGGTTCCTATGTAGTCTTAGCACTTAATGAACCTTCAAAAAGGATAGCACTGCAAGGAATAAGATAATATGCATTAGAATACCTTTCACAATCCCATTTTACACAGGCTATAGCTTTCAGATTTCAGAAACCCAATAAGAACTGCATAGCTTGCTTTCCTTTAATAACCAGCTATCACGCAAGTATCTTCAGTCAAAGATATAAAGCAAACCAAAGAAATTCACTGTCTATCAAAAAGGAAGGAAGGCTTGAAAGTGATTCTCCTTGCCTCTGTACAATGTCGTAAGCAAGGGGAAATCCTAAAGCGAGGTAGTCAGTCCATTGAGCTTTGAGAGTAACTATTTTCAGTGTGTCAATTTGTTTGTGTCTACGAAACTAGTGCAGGGGTATTTTAAAAGTATACTTCCATGTTTATTCTTGCTTAGAGGAATGAAGTCCTCAAGTGTCAAGGTTTATTTTTATCAAAATAAGTTTTTGATAGTAATTTTTTCTGTAAGTTTTTTTTGTTTGTTTGTTTTTTAAACAGAACAAGCATTTGCAGAGTGCTCAGACAAGCAGGTGGAAGCATTTTACTTAACTTGGGAGAAGTCCCATTATGATTTTCATGAGGATGGTAAAGCAGCATTAAGTGATCAGACCCTACATTTTCCATCTACTCCTCTGTACCAGGAAGAGTTCATGCAGTTCTACAGTGAGCTGGATCAAGAGAACATGGCTCTTGAGGTAGAAGAGCCAAAGGGAAGACATGGCCACCCCTTTTTAGCGGTTGCATCCACATATATAAAATGAAGCAACCACAGAACCTTGGATTCAGACTGTGCTTGAACCAGGCCTGGACACCACATCGCTAACAAAAGTAATAATGCTGGCTCTGCTGCCCCTTCATTTCCACCCCACGCCAACCTCTCTTGTGTCATTAGCAAGATTTATGCTGCCATGTGGTGAAATGGATTGGGGAATGCAACGTGGATTGATCGGTGGGTGTCGAGAGGGAGAGTTAGTTTCCAGTGCAACAGTTCTCACTTGCTGCTGACTCCCAGTGCTGTATGACTCTTCAAGGAATGCTAGCCTACATTTTAGACGTGGAAGGGAAACCACAGAACATTCTTGCACTTCTTCACAAGCCATGCGCTGCATCCACAGTAAAGCCATCTCAAGCCACTCAGCAGAATGGATTTGAGGCATATATTGTATTATTTCCAACTCAGTTCTCAATTTCCTGGGAGTACATTGCAGACTACTGAAGCATTCTGAGACAATAGGAGGAGACGGGTCTGGTCTGACCCAGTTTCAGCTCGTTTATATCTTCACTGTAATGAACAGGTTCCAGAGCCAATTTAGTAAAGGCATTGGATAATCATCTGTAGATCCAGAACAGTATTTCTGTTTGTAGATGCAAAGTGTTTGCTAAAAGAGGTCTTAACAGTTCCCTTTATTCAGCATAGATCAGTCAAAAAAGTTTTGTGAAAAGGAGCTCTCTTTATTAAATAGAGCACTTGAAAGCAGCTGGTAACTAATCTTGCCTAAAATGACACAGTCATTACAGAATAAATTAATTAGGCTTGCATAAGGCAATTTTCCCTCAGTTTTTACAGAATTTTTGTTAGAAATTTTAACTACAGAGATTTCAGAACAGAAAATACTAATAGTGAGTCACACGCAGTTAAGATTTTTTTTTTCAAATGTGCAGGCTAGTTAACATTAAGAGAAGGTATTTTAGAGACTGAAGACAGCGCCAGCTAGAAGATTTATAGCACAGCTACACAGAAAATTAGGGCATTTCAATTATGACCTATGGAATGTTTTATCCTCTCACTGTGTAGATACACACCATTAATATTTGCAAGCTTTTTCATTAAAAATGCATGGGATTGAGGGTAAACTGGATATATTTACACAGGTCATGTTTTTCTGTTAAAAACAAACATTTAAAAAATTTAATTCGAGAGATGGTACCATGTGCAGTAAAGTCTGAATAGATTTTAAAAATAATTACTGCTTTCCTCTCGTTTCTCATTAAGCCAATACGGGTGCTGCAAAATTGGCAACTTCTTCAAACCAGTTTGTTCCAGAAAAAGCTGCTCCTGTCTAGTTCTGACAGCCTGCTGCTGCTACTGGAAGGGAGATAGGTTAAACCAACCAGCAAGCACATCTCCAGGGGGAAACCAGCACTTACTGCCAAACCATAAACATTTATACCAACCACAAATCAAGCAGATAAGTTTATTAAAATCCAAATGCTTTATTTACCACCCTCTAAAAGGTAAATAGGTAAAAAAAAAAGACAAAGACTACTGTATTTAATCCCCCCTCTGGAAGAGTGTTACAGGCCAGTTTTTATGCTGCAGTGCATTGACTTTCTTGGAAAGCACTGCAGAGCTGAATTAAAATATTTCAGCTGCTCTGTGAAATGGTTCATTGTTTTTGCTGTACGTGCCCAATCTTCAAACGTTTCAGATACCACATACTAGACTTCATAAAACTGTAAATTTTATGAGGGCTGATGACCACTTCTTAATACCTTCGGAAATTCTGAATGGAGAGTTTACACCCACATCCACGGCTGTCCAATGTATTGCCTCCAACAATATAATAAGAAGTGCCATAATGGTAACAAAAGGAAATACTGCTATTGTGGGGCAGACAATATTTAAGTACAAGATTACGAGTAAAAAACACCTCATTGCCTTGCAACGGACATGCTTAAATGATGATGCAGAAGCTGTGAACAATTATGCCAATTTTCATTGCTGACTGTAGCAAGCATTTCTTTCATCAAAATTAAAATACATTCTTTCAAGTACTGACATTGACAAGTATTTCCAACTTACATTTAGGAGATATAAAATGAATTCCAGTATACAATATGAAGTAATATGCAAGGATTTTTACAATTCAGTGACATTCTTCCATTGTTTTCTCTGAGCAGCACAGCAACTTGAAAATATAAATACTAACATTTTGAAAGAGGCTTTGATACTGTCCACATATATACATTCTACTGAAATACCATTTTGCAGACACACTAGGTTCCCTTCAGTGCTCAAGTCCATTGTATCCATGTGCTTCTTGAACAAGGAAATTGAAACCTTTCTCCCCAAAGAGCAGAGTGCTAGGATGATGTTATTACTACTTAAAAAAAAAAAAAAAAAAAGAGCATCGGGGTAAAAAATTTGTTTTGCCAGAAACTCTGGTAAGGAAATAGATCCCACATTGGAGTTGTGAGCATGACACTGCTAGCAGTCATTTGCTTTTACATAGAAATTTCATAGTCTGATCTTTACGTTTTAGATGTCTCATCTACTACTGACTGATGGTTCAGTAGCTGCACTACAATGCATCTATTATCAGAAATAACAGTTATAAAAAAGTATACAAACAGATGATCATTTGGGCAGCTGAAGCCAGTCATGATCCTAAAAAAATGACAGCCCTTTGGAAGACACTCACTGAAGGTATTGGTTCTTTTTAACTCTTTGTTGAAAAGATGAAGTCTATACTCCAACATGCGAACCTTTTCATTGTTTCTCCCAGTTCCTCCATTTAGCCTCCAAACTGAACTACTGTTTTAAAAAATACCATAATGTTCCCATCAACTCTGAGCAGATGTGAAGGTGAAAAAAAAGTCTAAAAAGTAACTTTGAAGAATCTGGACCATATTAAGGGATCCAAGTTGGAAGCAGTACTGGGAACAATAGGTAAACAGCCTTTAGTCAGAGTATTTCATGAGAAATGTCATCCAAAACAGGAACACTAATACAATTCAAGGTCTTTGGCAAACGTGTCTTACTTCCTCCTCTCTTCTTTGAGTACTCAGATGCACCCTTGCAATCCTTTCTTTCATGAGTCTTTTCCCATTCTCGATATGATCACCACTGAAGAATGGGAAACTACCTATCAGGACTTGGGAGACCAGCTTCTTTGGCCCCCATTTTCAGGCCGCTAGCCTTCCGGGAGCAGCGATTCAGGTGCCTGAATGTACCTAATTTGAGGAGGATATCCTGCCTGGCTTCCAGCTACTATTCCAGAAGGAAATAGGTCTCCTGTGGATTGTGTAGTACGTATGCTGGTCCTTATTTTGAATATCACCAACCCTAGAAATTCAAAAGCGGCAGAAGTTAGTCTAGTTTGGATGGCTGAACCTCACCCCCCATCTACCCTGTATCACATACCTTTGCTATTACAGCTTCTGCAACTGATTTCAAATTACCAGTGCAAAACACTACTGAGAGGCACATGGAAGATCTCTTATGTGTTATCTGAACCAACTGCAGTCTGCAGTTCCAAAACAAAACTTGGTTAAAGTCACAAGTTTCAATATGCAGAGCTATCTACTTAATTGCAGTGCTTGCTGCATCCATCTGTATTCTGCTACACTGACATTTGTTTTGAAGTTCTCCCCAAGGACAAAGTTTCAGAAGTCATCAACACCTCTCCCTTGTATGTCCTTCAGAGCAACTCAAAACAGATTACAACGATGTAACAAATATAATGGAAGACTCCCATCAACTTCATCCAGAAATTGCACAAACAGGGAACAGATGCTCAGGAGTACATAGGAATAGTACGCTAATTTAGAATAATAGGTTCTGGATTTTAGATTTCTAGATTTTCTGCTAATTAGCGTCTCTTCAGTGACATGAAGAAGCACATTTACTATGTACAATGCCCGGAATGTAGATCCCTAACAGTGAGAAAGAAGGATTTAATATGTACGTATCAATAAATTCTGAATACTCATAAAGGTACGCTTTTAATCTGTGCTGAACTTAGTGCTATTACATAAAAAGTGCTTTCATTATTAACCTAGTAATCTTTTAAGGATTTCTAGGGATTTCTAAATTATTATTTTTTTTTTTAATCAAGCTGGCTGTTTGAAGGGACAGACATGATGAAAGGCACAACCAGTATCAGGGTGGGAATTTTCATTGGATAATTATTCTTAAAAAAAAGATACTTTACTTCCTGTCATTTCCATCAGACAGGTCTAAGTGCTCTCTAGGACATTACTATTGGAACAAAAAACTAAAAATTGAAACCATTTAATTCATTAGAGCAAAACAACCTCAAGATTCCCTAATCCAGTCTGACTACTTCCCACATTCAAAAGCTGTATCACACTAAAGCTTAAATGTCACGTGCAGAATTCTTGCATCTATGAAAAATCAACTCTTAATAGCAGCACAGAAAAAAATACTCATTTACTATACCATAGCAACTCCATAAAGTTAAACTTTACACTTGAAAGAGGTCTAGAGCTCTTCTGCAGTGTTGTCAAGATTTTAATACATTGGGTGGGATTCATCTTAGTGTTGATTTACACAAAGTTCCCTTCAGAGTCAATGTAGACCTAGGTAATACAGGCCATGAGTTACCTTATCCTAAAAGCAGATGTCTACAAATGGCCAGATGAATTGTACCTTAAAAACATTCCCTTATTTTGCATAACCATAAGTACACTAATTCTGCCATCCACTACTGGGCATCCAGTTGGATAGCAGGAATCCCTCCAATAGCTTAAAAAACAGTAACTAGAGAGGAAGATATCATGCAAGTTACAAACATTGCATATTCGGGCATAAAAATACAGGAACAAAAACCCAGCTCTCTTCAAGCTAACTTCTCTATGTGCTTAGTACCCCACAGCACTGTTGCAAGGGTTCAAAAAGCAAGGTGACCAGCTTTTCTAGTTCCCTCATAACTTTAAGACTATGAAGCTGGAGCAATATATGCAACACAAGGTCCATGTGGACTACACAGCCTCCAAGAACCAGTATAAATTGCGATGAAGCCTTGTTCCTTCTACTCTGACAATGCGTCGATATGAAAATTTCTAAATGGAACTAATAAAAAGTACCTCTTCTAGGTCAAAGAGATACTCTGATCAATTAAGAACAGTGACTTCAAGTAGGGGCCCAACAGCTCTCAGGATACAGCAGGGTACAGAGGCAGGGATACTACTTGTGATCCTATTTCATATCTCCTGGGGTTCTCCCTCGCTGTAGTCTGCAGAACAGAACTGAAGCACCAACTAGACACTGTGTTTAGTGTTCACTAAAGAAATCTAGTCTTCCTATGGGTTTCCCCCGCTTTCCAAATAAAAAGAAAAAAGAGAAGAGCTCCTTCAAAGGGTTTTTTTCCAATGGGACACTCCCTGTACCTAGAATGCAGCTTAGGGGAAATGAATCTTCTACTATAACTGGTCTTCACAAATACCATTTATCTGTCCTTTAGAATTACCTCATCTATTTCCACCTTCCTATGAGACACTGCCTGATAGGACTGATCACATATTAATTTAGATAATAAAGTTCTAGAAACATGACACAACATGACACTGCCTTCAAAAACAGTTTGGGAATGATATACTACTACTCCATTTTTAAGGAATACTCATAAGAGTTCCACCATGGCACTGTGATCCTTAACCTACTTGGCAGGTATAATGACAAATGAACAAAAAAACTTTCCAAGGTAGAGCAACAGCTATTATGCTATAGATTTGAAGCCAGACATCCTACAGCACCTATACCTTACTGCTCAATAATTTAAGTCAGTGGAAAGGCAGCCAAAGAAAACCTTATTAAATCTGACCTCATCCCAATGGAACTGGGAGCAGGAAAGAGAAAAATAGACAATAAATGCAATCGGGCTGGAACACAATACAATAATAGCATTGCTAAATGGACTTTAAAAGGATGCAGGATTAGCATTTAGCTTCTTAAAGAATCCAGAGTACATTCAGCTCTTGTACAAAGGGTGGAATGGAGGGAAGAAGACAGTAAGTTCAAGCCATTTGGGATGCCCAAATATAAGGTCATCTCCACATTGCCAAAACAATTGCTAGAATTATTACTTTGAGAAGAGATCTTTGGCCCTCTTCGGAGTGTAAGCAACAGTGATGATAACCTAGGCAACATGAGCTACCGGAAACTATGACTTTGGGTCTAAGCTGTATCTGGCCCTACTTATAAGGCTATGGCTAAGAAGAAAAAGGCAACAGAGGCAGTTTCCCAATGTGCGGCTGAATCAGCTCAGTTCATCAGGATACACAATTTTACTGATTGTGACAGTTCCAACAGTATATACAACAGACTCGTTTATTGAATGGTGAAAGCAATTCTTGCAGGTCATTCTTATGCTACAGGTAAGAGTTAAGACACAAAATTCCCTATTCCTAGTTTTTTTTTTTTTTTTTTTTTTTGTCTAATCTTCACTGCTAGAAGATGTGGGAAGACAACATACCCTTCCATACTCTTCTGAAGACAATTCCACAACACTGGGCTCCTTGTTTCCTATGAAACAGAGTAACCACTCTGTGTAACAACTTGGACTGTAACATTTGAAGAACTGGCTCCTAGCATCTCTAGACTCACATTCAGGCAGAATATGGGGGGAACCTGCACCTGTGTTTATCACAGGAATGAATATCTATATTTTGAGGTAACACTTACTCAGGCAAGATCTAAAGCATGAGCTCTGAGTTCATCCACCTCCGAGTTCTTGCCTAGAGAAGAGACTAAGGAAAAATTAAATAGAGCTTCTCAAAGGAGATAAGTTCCTTTAACATTTGTTTCAACTATGCAAGCCAAGTATTCCGATGTATTTTGGGGATTTCAAAAAATTTGCTATCTAGTGGGTTATACCCTCATAGTCCCATTGCTGGAAAGAGAAAAGTAATTAAGGCCAAGCACTCTGTAGTTGGTATAGCCAACAGTTCACAAGTAAGAGTGAGAACAATAGCTGCTAATGCACAATGAAAGACCCCCTAAAGAACGGAATGAAATTACTGAGGGCTTAAAAAACAACTGGTTAAGCAAGCGAAGGTATTACTGCAGCTGGGAACCTGAACACTCAGAAGAACTATACCTAACCATACCCAACCCCAAAGTTTGCTCCCTCCAGGGTTCCAACACTCCCAGGGCATTTAGTCAATACATTACTGAGGCCTTGCTGTTAGACGCCACGTATCATGACGCAGCTCTGTGCTCTTTACACAAAGCTTGTCAGCTAAACTGACTGTCTTTATCTCAGCAGCTGACTGATCAGTTGTCCATTACCCTATTTTATCATTTTGAGTCTGAAAGTTGAATTTCAACTTTTGTTTGAAAACTATCATCACAAGTCACAGAAGTTCTCCAGAAGGCAAAGATGATTCAGAGCTACTTCCACTTCTCCTTAAACCAACTGACTAGAAGGGTAGGTACTTTACACTCCTACATGACTTCAGCAAGTAGTTTACTCATTTTAAAGCAGAGTCCATGCTGAAAAAAAAAACACATTTCAATTTACACTTTTAGTGTTCAGGCCAATCTCGCACACAACTCATTTCCAGCAATGGGCCTGTTGGCGCTGGGCTGTTTCAGCAAGGTGCCGTACCTTGCCTTTAAAGTTAGAAGCCTGCTCCCACTTTGCAATGTCTTCTCCAGCCCTAGCAGAGTGCTGCAGCTCTCCACCCTTCTTTCTTCCTACCTACTCTTTCCCCGCACAGCTGATACCAGTGCCTCCCAGCCAGCAATGCTGCAAGCGCCCTGGTATCCCAAGTTCAGTGGTGGTGGAACCTGAACTTCTCTTGGGCTCGTTCACACTGCAACTCCTGCATCTCCTTAACCGCGTAGCAGGGCTCAGTAACAGATGCCTAGAAATGAATGACTTGTGTAAAGTGAACTTCTAAGTCCATTACATGCTTTCTGAATGCAAGCAGACATCCTAGAACATACACAGGGTTTTTTCCAAGTCAATATTTATGTAGAAATAGTCCCTTTTTTGACTATGTACAGTACAGACAGATTTGTCAGCTCAATAGGAAAAATACATACTCACTTCTCAAATTAGGTAAGCATTTTAATTCAAATGGTATTTCAGCTACAGCCTTGGGGTTTTTTGTTTATTTATTTATTTTTTAAATTGTGCTAGATTTACTTGAGGGACTAAACAGAAAGGGGAACTTGCCACTTAAAAAAAAGTAGCCATGGGCAACTCACTTATTAATCAGAGGCAGGAATCTTTCTACAGTCAGAAAGCAAATGGTTCAGTTCTTATCTACGTACTCCTGCTTAAGGACAGTTTAGCACTGGAGTTTTAGATTTTTGTTTTGAAATGAGGATGTGCCTATGACCCAAATGCACTCGAGAAACAAGGGCCCTCAAAACCCATGAATGCAGTTCAAACAGCTGAACCTCACTTACTGTCATGCTTTTTCCGTAGCCCACTTATAAACAACCCCAGAAAACAAAATAGAAAGCTTGTTTAACATCACTCCTCCATTCTAAGTTAATAATGTACGTAAGGCAATATACAATTTTCCCCAGAAAAAAGGCTCAAATAATCTTTTACATGAAACTCTGAAGAGACAGAGGAAACAATTCTTTTGCTCAACTTTGTTTTATACGTGACTTTGCAAGAGTGTTTCTTGTTAAGAATGGTGTAGTTTTCTTAATTACTTCACACAACCATTTCCCGCTTTGATATTAAACATTTGTTTTCATACATTCTCTCTGTCCTTTAGAAAATACATGTAGATAGTTCAAGTAAAGTTTCCAAATAGAATTGAGCTGCAAGTACACAGTTTAAACGGTAAGTGACTCTACAGCTACTTAATTGTTGAAGTAAATTTTAACAGGATCATTGGAGTTTTTCTATGACCTTTAAATTAGCTAAAGACTAAAAAAAAGCATCAGTAAGCTGTTACTGCAGATGAAATTTAAACAAGAGATAACAAATACATTAAAAGATTTTTTTTTTAAAGGAAACATTCCATGTATAAATATCATTCTATGGGAAACACCAATAGGAAACTACTCAAGGGAACAACAAGTATTTTCATTACAAATCACAAAAAAAAGGCAGAATTCACTTCTGTCATTTGATTTCACTAAGCCTAGAGTGGATGTAACAATTCCCTGCTCCCCAATTCATTCAAATCCAGTGATAACAGTGCCTTCCAAACCACTGGAGCTGACTTGGTTCACCATGTTGCAGGAATTAAAACTGGTGATCAGAGCCTACACAGAGGACCTAACTGCCTTTTCATACAACCGTGATCTCAGAAATGATACAACCTTTTGATTAAACCCCCCATCACATCGTTCTGTGTTTTCAGGACTGCCAGCTGTGTTGTCAAACCCACTTCACTTACAGTGCTGGTAACTAGAGTCTAAGCAGTTACTAGAATAATACGTTTTGACCTCCATTTGCATCATCCTTTTCCAGAAGGAAATCTTGATATTATTCACAGTTCAGCTGGATCACCTGCATAGGTCCCACACACAAGCTACAGGGCCATATTTACCTGAAGAACACATTAGTGTTAGCAAATCAGCAGAGACTATTGTAATAGAGCATTTCTTGTTATTGTAAAACTTTTACAAGCCTTAATTTTCAATTAAAGAAATAACAGATTTGTCATAAAGTCAGTTATTCACAGCAAAATCTAGTCACGTTGAAGTTAAATTATTCTTGGTTTTCCCCTGCCTCACTTTTAGATTAGCTATAACAGGCAAAATACACACTTCACAAGTTTCCTGTTACTGGGAAATTCCACTAAATTATATGGAAATTCCATTTACAGCATCTTAATACAAACTTGCACAATACTGGCATAAAGCTTTTCCTGTACAGAAGTGCAGCTTCTTTAACAATACTACCTTCAGAAGCAAGAGTTTCATGGAAATTCCTTCCTTAAATTTAACAAGCTGGTTAAAGTCAGGCAAACACAACCACTCTGTAGTACTCATAAGTCAGCAGGCCAACTTAAAAGCCCCTGCTTTTGGATGGCCTGCTAGCTCCTCAGTACATTTCTCTAATGAATGAACTAGACCACAAACAATGCACACCCCCTCCTCCACTTGCCTCTTAATGAACCTGTGCTCCATTAAGTTATTTTTCTCCTGTTCTTCAGACGTCATTTTCTAAAGAGGGATCTCTGTCACATGCATTCAAACAACCCAGTGCACTTTCAACTAGATACACATATGAGAATTTCTAGTACATTAGTTTATATTTCCTCTGCTGTTCCTTATGGTCAAAAATTTCTTTCCTTTTTAGGAATATTAATTGCTTACCACAAACATTATAATATAGTCTTGTACTGAACAGAATTGGAAGGCTTCCTTCTGAGGATTTAAATCTTTGCTCAAAAAAAAAAAAATCTAACACAAGCTCAACTATTTTGATAACTTGCTACAGTAACTTCTAAAATGCTCCTAACTCAAATGAGCCTGGCTACCCCACTACAGCTGTTTTAACACTCATCTGATGTTTCTGATGGCTTCAGCTTTTTAATCGCCCACTTGCTATTGGTAAAAAATATCAAGAAAGTAAATGCATCTAACCCACTCCGAAAGTACTATTCTGTAAAAATGTATAGGGTAATAAGCAAGTATCACGTGCTTATATTAAGCATATATCGGAGCAAACATGATTAAAACTTCTCTCAGTATCACGTAGATTATTATTTTAAGTTTGACTGATTTTATAACTTGCTAGCCAAATCAAAACATCAATCAGGCCATCAAAACAATAATATTATATTTCACCTGTAGCAATATTAAATGCTTTTCACATCTGGGACTCTGAGAGTTTTCAATTCAATGTAAGCACAAATCAAAAAAAAGTATGAAAGGTATACCTTATAGATATGTACAAGAAAGATATGTATGTTCTTTTCAAACGCAAGCACTCCCCAAACTCATTAAGTTTATTATAGGTTAAACAATTCATTTCAACTGCATGAAGTTTAACAAGAGCAAGTGCCAGGTCCGGCACCTGGGACAAGGCAGCCCTGGCTATACATACAGACTGTGCGACGAGATGCTGGACAGCAGCCCCTCAGAGGGGGATATGGGGGTTGTGGTTGACAGCAAGCTGAATATGAGCCAGCAGTGTGCCCTGGCAGCCAGGAGGGCCAACTGTATCCTGGGGTGCATCAAGCACGGCATTCACGAGTCGGTCGAGGGAAGTGATTGTCCCTCTCTGCTCTACGCTGGTGCGGCCTCACCTCGAGTACTGGGTGCAGTTCTGGGCACCACGGTACAAAAAGGACATTAAACTGTTGGAGAGTGTCCAGAGGAGGGCAACGAAGATGGTGAAGGGCCTAGAGGGGAAGACATATGAGGAGCGGCTGAGGTCACTGGGCCGGTTCAACCTGGAAATGAGGAGGCTGAGGGGTGACCTCATCGCGGCCTACAGCTTCCTCACAAGGGGGAGTGGAGGGGCAGGCGCGGATCTCCTGTCTTTAGTGACCAGTGATAGGACACATGGGAATGGTGTCAAGCTGCGACAGGGGAGGGTCAGGCTGGATATCAGGAAGAGGTTCTTCACTGAGAGGGTTGTCACACACTGGAACAGGCTCCCCAGGGAAGTAGTCACCGCACCAAGCCTGTCGGAGTTTAAGAAGGGTTTGGACTGTGCACTTAGTCACTGTGGTCTAAAATTTTGGGTAGACCTGTGTGGTGCCAGGAGTTGGACTCGATGACCCTTGTGGATCCCTTCCAACGCAGGATATTCTATGATTCTCTGATTTCCTGATGGCACCCTAACAGAAATAACACTTGTAAAAGGATGCATAGATGCAGCCACAGATGTGTATGTATGTGGGAGTGTATGTATACATAAATAAAATATGGACTCTGCAGCACTGAAGATGGAGAGAGTTCAGTTTAATCAAGTGGCAATATGCATGTTGAAATGGAAATAATCTAATGTAGCAGGCAGATAAGAAATCTTGAGTCTTCTTAAACTGAAAAGAAAAAGGTCTTTTCAGGACCTGAAAGAAAAGTAGATCTCTACCATAAGAAAGCTCAAATGAAGCTATGTTATCCTTCCTAAGGATCCTAATTATCAGACCTAAAGAGGGAAAGAACATGTTAAACGTTCTTATTTCTCTGTATGTAAGTTATTTCAAAAGCTGTATTTTCAAGATAAAATGAAGTGATGGCGTCAGAAAGTCCAGATGACAGCAGATATCAAGATCAACTGAGAATGTGAAAGAGTTTGAAGCTATGTAAAGACTGACTGTGGGACATAATAAAACAACCGATGCCACCTGCATACACAATGGGCATATCAAGAATTCCATCTTCATTCCTTGCCTTGCAGATCCCCAAATTGTATTGGCATATAAATATTTCTGAGCATTAATTGGCTGAAATGTGAAACAAACAACACTGAAATCCTTGTTCAGTAACTCTGAAGTATTTATTCCTTAATTAAGAGCAAGTATCAAACATATTTGAGTTGTTAGTCTGGACACTCCCTAAGAATTTATATCCTGGGAGTGTCCAAACATCCCATGGTTTTAACTATCTTCATACAGATCTGTTTGCTGATCAGTTTGTCTACAGATGAAGCAAAGAAGAAATGTTTTCCTCTATCATTTTTTACTATTGACACTAGTAAGATTTAATTAGCATATCTGCATAAAGTTTTGCTACACGTTTCTATTCACGAGTTTTTCCACACACCAGGTGCCAATATACTTTGTGTGCAGACCGATGACAAAGAGCAAACAAAAGCATGTTTACAACTTGAAACAAAATAAATAGGCTTAAAAAGGAACAGAATCTCAATCCGTAACTTTGCAGTTACCATCTAACTCTTTCACATTAAAAATTTCCACTTAAGTACAATGATGTTCAGATACTCCCTCCTTTATGAATGCTGTCCTTTCAATTAAGCAAAGCCTACTACGTCCAGTTGTTGAAGGACCACCCTGCCCAAAACTTGGGTAAACAATGGATTTATAATAGCAACCTTCTCATACACACCAGTTGATACTTGCACAATCAAATAGTAAAGAAGGGCCATTTGAGAAACGAAAGGAAAACACACATTAAATTAACCAAGGTATTTACTGGCAGTATCTGTAGACATTTGCTCACAAGCAAGTATTGCATTTACAGACCCAGTCTTGCAGCCTTCCCCACAGTTCATAAAGTTTCTGCCCAGCAACCAGTCATTTGTCCATGAAATAACCAAAAAAAAAAAAATCAACTATATCAAATAAATTGCCATTGGACATCCAGAAAACAAGCAGTGAGCTTTCTGGTGCTAACACCGTTGAAGTCACACAGCTAACTCTGCAACACCTTATACTTCAGGAATAGTACAAAGATCAGAGATTCCCAAGTATTCTTCTCTATAGAAATCATTTTATTTTAAAATTGAATGCATGTGACAGTATGGAGCATATCCGTACTGTAGACGGCCTCGCCATCAGCCTACCTCTACAAGAGGAATCCTGATTAACGCACACCACAAGAAACTCCTTGTGTCTTGAAGCTTTATCATTGCTACTACCTATGCTGAACTTTGCATTCAAGTAAGTAACACCAAAATTCATAATTTGCTCTAGATTCTCAAGTTTGAGACATTTTTCACAGCACTCCTTTATTAGTTATGTTTTTACAGCAAGAGAACCAGTGTTCCCACAAGTCAACTTCCAACGTACACACAAGTATGTCAAGCAAAGGACCTTTTCTGCTTGGAAACAGTTTCCCAAAGACAAAAAATAAATGAATAAGACCCCACATAGCCAGACTATACACAAAATTAATTTTTAGTTACCTGTTTCTCAACTAACGTGGACATGAGCACAGCACTCCTTTGCAAGGCTGGCTCACTGAAGCACTTGTCAAATCAGATCCCTTCCTTTGTTCCAGACTGACTCCCTTCTATCAATCTTTCTCCAGGCTTTTCTGTGCCTCGTGCTACTGCTCAGCACACATGCATAAGCATCCTTTCTGTTTATCTTTCAGGAGCTGCTTATAGTTTGTAATTCTATTGTGGGCCTTACCTAGGACATTCCTTCTAGCAAATAGCTTCCTTGCTGTTTATTTCTTCAGTATAGGCACAGTATCTTATAATTTACATCATGTGAGGCGTTTACTGTCCAGCTTTCTAAGCTGGTAGTGTTCAGTTTACTACTTCAGATGATTTCTCATAAACACTGTGCAACATATTACCAGAGGAGATGACAGATTTCCACTGTTTTGTCCATCCTTCTGTCTTCTGAGACTTTAGGAACTCCTCCAACCATAATATTTTTTTCCACTATAATCAGCTTTGTACAGTGACACCATTTTTTAAAAAATCCTAATTTAAGTTTACAGTGTTTTATATCAGTCGGAAAAACAAAGCAGCCAATGCACATCAAGTTCACAAGTCTACAGTCATTGTCAGTTCAATGAAGCCAGAACGGTGACAAGAGAAGACCTAAGGAATGTGTCAAGAAGAGTGGGAGATCTATACAGGTCTCTTCTTCCTGTTGGGCAATGAATGGTAGTGTGGAAGCATGCAAATAACTAGAAAGAAAATAGAATAAAAATCATGTCACCAAAAAATAGCATGTATGTACACTTGTCGAACGGGGAGGAATATGTATAGTATTATTCATTCATACAGAACCAACTCATACAGTCAAAAAGAGTGAACAGAACTGCCAGCTTACAACTGGTGCACAATTCATTGTTTTAGCTATCCTTTGTCCTCTTGTAAGCAAGCATTTGAACAGCACTGATCTTTTCATTCTTTTGGTACATCTCACTTCATGCTCAGCTATGAACCCCTATTTGTGCTACATTTAAATATAGCATCTGGGAATTGAGCTATGCTGTTCATGACCTCAAAACTTGTAAGACAATTACACACTCCCTCAACCTATGTTGCAACTCCTGAGCTAGCTGCATCTCTACCCCCTTTCTCACTTCCAAGTCACATCTGGAAATATCCTGCCATACACCGAAGTTTGTGCTTTTTATGTTCCTCCCATGCAGGATTTCACAGTTCTACTCCGAGATGTATGAGCAATAACATCTCTGGGATCCACCAAGCTTAAAAATAGTGGCTTTGAGTCTCTCAGCTTTTCCCAGTTCTGGGACTTCTGACTAGACAGTTTGACTCCCACATACACAACACATTAAAATTAAAGTCTGAATGAACACACTAACACAGATAGATATCCATGCAGATGAAGAGGCTCGGCATATCTTGCAAATAAACTATGTGGGTCTGACTTTCTCAGACATTCTCAAGCAAGGTGTTCTCTCCAATTGTCCCGATTAGTCCTCTCTCTCGAGTGTTTTTCTTAGGAAATGCTGCAAACACTTCACGTATTTGAGTTGTAATCTTTTGGGTCAGATCTGCCAGCAAGATTTCTCAGTAAAAACATTAAGAAGTGTGCTTAAGGAACAGCGGCCAATACTTGCTCAGCAGTGGCTAATCTGGAGCTACTGCTGCCTTCTTCACGCAGAATTTTTGCCTGAGCCCCCACTGCGTATCCCAAAAAGCACAAACACCGCTATCCATCACGTCCTGTAAAGAAGCTCAGTTTTCATTACGCTTTTCTGTTGAGATTCTCTAGGATCTCCACCCGTTTCCACTAGAGGATGCCTGCTTGCACCTTTTTCTAGGATAAAGTTGCCTTTAACCCAATAAAGCAGACCACTAGGACTAGGAATAAAAGCGTCAGGAAGTTGCTCCCAGGCTGTAGCAGCTTCTCAACCCATCCCCGGGCTGTGTTTTTAAACACCCTCGCTCAAGCTACGGCGGCAGCACACGGGCTGACCAAAACTTTGTGCCAAGCACCCCGCGCTCGGCAGAGCCGATTTGGGAGGTTTTAAACCAACTCCTTCCCACAGCCCCCCTCCACGTGGACGAGCCTCCCTGCTTGAGCGGCGGGGGGACCCTGCCGGGGCCGCGGGTACCGGGGCCGGGGGGAGGAAGGAGAAGGCGCAGGGAGGAAGAAGGGAAGCCGTCCCGGCCGGGGGAAGTCGGCGCCTTCCCCTCCGAAGTGGGAAATTTGAAAAGGGAATTAAAAATGCGCAGGGAAGCCCTCCGCCCCGCCGCCCCCGCCACCTGCCGTCGAGCCCCTCGTCGCGACAGCACCCCCCCCCCCCGCCTGTCGCGACACGCGGGCCTCCCGGGGGGTGCCGGCGCCTTACCGGGCGTGCAGTGCAGGGGCGAGGAGCCGGGCGGGGAGGGGGGCTCCGGCGGCTGCGGCTCCTTGTGGGGGGCGGCGGCGGACGCGGGGGGGCCGGCGGGGGGCAGCATGAGGTAGCGGTCGGGCGGCGGCAGGCAGCGCAGGCACACCGAGTGCAGGCAGGGCAGCAGCTTGGGCCGCCGGCTCTGGATGGGCTGCCCGCACACGCCGCAAGTGTCCAACAGGTTGAGCGGGGCCGCCTCCCCGCCGCGCTCCGACGGGCCCTGGCGGCTCTCGGCCTCGTTCTCCCCGCTCAGCGCCGCCGCCCCGCCGCGATCCGCCGGGCCGGGCAGGGCCCCCCCTGCTGCCGCCGCCGCCGCCGCCGCCGCCGCCGCCGCCGCCGCCGCTGCCGCCTCCTCCTCCATTGTCCTGTCCGGAGCGCCGAGGGGAGGGAGGCGAGAGCGGGGGAGGAAGGCGGGACGCCCCCGCTGCCCCCGCCGCTGCCCGCGGGGTTGTGCCTGCCCCGCCGCGCCGCACGGCCAACGGCCGGCACGCCCCGCCCCGCCCCGCCGCCGCGCCCCCTCCCCGGGGCACGCCCCCTAACGGCGACGTGCGGGGAGCGCCCTCCCGGCCCCACCGCCCGCTGGGAGGCCCCACCCACGGCGGCCGTTGGCGGAGTCCCGCCCGCTGCCGGCGCCCCGCTCGCCGCCCTCGCTGCCACGGCACAAATGGCCGCACCAGGAGGGGCGTCAGGGGGATTCGGCGCCTCACGGAGGCTGTGCTCCTCGCCACCCGTGTTAGGTGCGGGCGCGTGCCTGTGGAAAATCTCTGTTCGGTTTGGCGTGTGGTGTGCACACCGCCGATCACAGGTGCATGAGCTGACTGAAGTTGGTTGGGAATCAGTACAACTAAAAAAGTACGGTTCTGGTTTGGACACAAAATTTTATTGCATCAAACGCTTTAAGGACACGTCCCTACATAAAACACTGCCTGCATTTCAGTTCCAGGCTCAGAACACCTCTTGGCAATCCCACCCAGACCCTAGCGTCAACCGCTAGTAAACAGGAGCATAAAGAAGCCACACATGACAAAAGACTAATTTCTTTAGCTCATAGAACAACTGCTTACAGGAGCAGTGTCATGATTCAGCATGTCTCACATCCATAATTCACCATAATAACAAACCAATACTACAGGTTGTTGGGGGGGAAGGCACCAGCTTTGGACTTACAGTGAGGAACTTTTAAGAGATAAATGTCATTCCCTGCTTACAAATATCAACACAGGGGCCCAACCATGCCTTCTGAGCTCTCGTCTTGCCAACACACAAAGAAAAATGTCACCAGCCGCACTTTCCTGGAGCACACCTTCTGCCTCTCCCTCTGCTTACACCCCATCCTCCTTTTCCTCCAGCCACCATCTTGGCTATGGGACACAGTGCAATGATGTGCTGCTAATTCCTTGTGACAGGAGCTAACATGCTGAGAGCGTGTAAACATTAGTGAAGAAACAGGCTCAGGAATTAAAGCTAATGATGATAATACGGGTTCTATAAGGTGAAAAAGTATCAAAATGCTACTGGAATAGGCCTGCCAGGAAGCAAGTGATAACTGAAGTACATTTGATTAGTTTTGATAGCAAACATGATTAGAAAGTCAACAAGTAATGTATTTTTGAGGAATGATAGAAAGCCGGAAGATCATCAAACTAGACAGTTTCTGTCACTAGTGTAAGCTGTTTCACCAATAGGTGTCTAGACAGGAAAATAGAGATTATCTAAAGGTACAAAGACCATCCTGCATTTGGACAGATGCTTTCCTGGAAATCATGATCCCCATGAAAAGCCAGTGTCCCAGACATTACTAAAATTATAAGATTTTGTTTCCTGCAAAGTTTGTTTGCTTGGGATGTTTGCAAAGTGCACTCAAACTGTGCTGTAAAATCTGTAGTTGCATGGCATCCAAACAGCACCTGATTTAAAATAAATGTTTGAATTTGGATTATTTGAATTTGAATGTAGAGTCCTGCTCTTCTTGCTGTTAGTGAGGGAATGATATTAGGAGTACTCACGACAAGAGCAAAAAGTATTAAGAAATAGCCATCCCAATACAACCAGGCATTCACTATAGGAAGATAACAGAGTGAAGAAGAAAGCCTCAAAATGTAACTGCATTACTCACACAAAATGTGGAAATAATTAATAAAGACGCAGCACCCCCTTATGCTAACATAGCCGTGCTGCTTTTGGACCACAGACACACAGCTTCTGGCTATCAGTGTGTGATGGGTACATCCCCTCTACCTCACGCTGATGGTTCTTTGATTCAGGCATTGGTGATAAGCAGGCCTATCTGAAGTTGACCTGGTATGCAAACTTTGCAAAACTGTGCAGAGTCATGCCATGTCAGGAACTAAACCAACTGCCCAAAACATGAATTCCTACCCAGAACTGATATAGTTGAGAAATTACTAACAAGAAAGAGAAAAATAGCACATAATGTATGACTGTAAAAGGAAGAAGCTTGACTACAAGCCAACAATTTTACAGTGTAAATATCTGTAGTCACTAGAGTCCGCTGAGCTCTTCTGCATGACAGTAGGCTGCATGGTGGCGATCTCCCTGTGAATAGGGATGCCTCTCAAGGTTACTCAACCTCAAGGTTGAAAGATCCCTTATTTTATGTTTAAGCAACGTTTCTTAATGCATGCAACATTTATATATACGTCAAGCTTGAGCAACATTTTGTACACATCAAGCTACCTTAATTATTTGGCGCAGAGTAGTAGAAGGTTCGACTGCCAATTAACCATAATAGAGTGCTTGACAACCATTTCTGTTTAGTCACTAATTCTATTTAAACATGATTAATAAATCTTTTTGGTTAACCTCATGATGAGAACTTGTTTTAATCATTCACCTGTGACAAATATTAGCATAGTTAGCAGGATGGCATGTTCAATCACTGACTACTTTTGGAGACACAGAGTTAACCCATCGCCGAAAACTGAAATAACTGGAGTAAAGTAGAGGAATGGTTAAACCTCACAAGAAAGAAACTGAAAAATGGTAAAGAAAAGGGAATCATATGCAAAATGTTGGGAACGTGTTTGGAAGCAGGAAGTCAGTATAAGGACTGTAAAGTAAATGAGAATGTTAGGAGATGAGGTTGAACAAAGAAAAAGGCACGGAATACCATTATCACTGCAAGTAGAACAATTACAGAAATTATTGGGGGAAGAAAAGTAAAAAAAAAAAGCATAGAAGACAAGCTAGAAATAATAACTCGGGTGCCCCAACCCTCAGGCCCCAGATCCTGCAAAGATCCATAAGCTAATAGTGTTTCCAGAAGATTGGGATGGAGATATTTGGGAAGACTCCAATCAAGATCTGAGTGTTGAGGATGAATTGGATGAGCCAGATTCTACAGCAACCTCTGATTCATCTAACTCTTGACACCTAATGAATTTACAGTATCCCCTCTTATTAAAACTGAGTCATCTGCTGGAGTCCAAGGAAGCGACCTAAGAAATATTACAAAGACCATTCCATGGGATCCCCTTCAATTGGCTAGTTTGCAGGAAAAATATGGGCAGAAGCCTGGTGAAACCAAGACTGAATATTTGTGGTACATCTCCCTAACCAGAGGAGATTGTCATATGTTAGACCAAACTGAGGTGGATGGCTTCTGGGGACCAGGAGTGTTTTTAAACAAGGGACTGGACCCTAACACTGAATCATACTTCATCACACACTGGACAGTGTGTTGGACAGGGGGCATAGACCTTGGGAAAAGGGGGAGCCCACCACTATATCAATATGATCATTAGGCAAACTTTCTACTGCCATTACAAAGACAGACTGTATCCAGGCTATGAACTGCAGGGGTACACATGGTAATTACCCTATCTCAGCCCCTGTAGACCCTCAACTTCAAGCCATGAAACCACTGATAAGGGGAGTCTCCACTGCCCTAAAACCGTACCTCATTGCAAAAAGGGGCAAAATAAAGCAAAATGTAGAGCATAATGCACAGGACAGCCAACCTTGCTTTCAGCCCATCCCTACCTGGGCAGAACTGATGCACGGCATTGTTAATCGCAGTTGAGAAATGGGATGGGACAACGCAATGTCAGCTGGGTGATCCCAAACTGGAGTAGACAGCAGACAGGTCAGACAAGTAAAACAGACTCCCTAGAATTCTCAACAACAACCCTCATCTTGAGAGCCCTCTAATAAAACAATGGGTTCCCAGGAGAGAGGTTTTCCCTGTGGAGAAAAAAACTTAGCAGTAGGCGTACCTTGGGTAGCTGTATGGGGCTGACCAACTGGAACTATACTTACTGTAGTCCAGGCCATTCAAAAACAAGAAGTAGTAGGGAATCCGGAGCAAACCAAACAGCCTTCTGCTTCCAAAGGCCCCACAAATAATTCTTTTAGACTACTTAGGGAGAGATTGCAAATCTTGAATCCAAAAACCAAGTAAATCCTGGATGGCAACTTGGGGTGTCCATCTGCAGAACTTAAGTTTGTCAACAGGATAACACAGATGGCCCTCACATCTATGTCCCAGTTGCCCTTCAAAGACAAGTAGTAAATTTTTTATTCAATACAGGATTTCAAATTTCAATAACCTGTGACACAGGGACTCTAGGTTGAGCTGCTTGGGGTTGCTTGGAAAAAGTCTGAAAAATGTCTTCAGTTTAAAAGCAACAGCCAGTTTGATCTAGTTTCTGTCAGAAGCAGGCCACTGACTTGTTGGGTTCCTCAGTGTTTCACTGGGATGAGACAAACCAATAGACGCAAAATGAGGATCGTAACAAGTTGATGCAGAGTCAGTTTAGAAAATCTGGAAGTCACATTGACTAGCTGCAGGAAACAACCAGAAACAGATTACTTCATCTCTTCCTCCATCTTCCACACTCTTTAAGAGTTCGCTATGCTACTTGATACGTTCACAATATGTGAGTTTTATTACGCCCTGTCCTTCTTCTGGACATCCCAGTTAAAGCAAATTCTAGAAGCAGTAGTATTCCCTCAGCATTTTGCCTTCTCTGTAGATGTAGACTTTGTCACCACAGCCTAGGCCTTTGCCATTTTCAGTCTAGGTTCCTGCGACACACTCTGCAAGAAGCTTCAACCACAGAATGCAATGGCCGCTGACTATCCAGCAGAACTTCTCAACAGAGGGCTCATAATTAGGAGCTTCATACGCTCAGAATATAATTGTTGACTCTGATTTCTTCCTTTTGTCTCTGGTTCACTGTTTGTCTTCTCCTTGTATTTCTAGATTTTCTAGTAGTCACTAGGTCTTACAAAACACAACCCCTCCTGGATTACCCCTAAGCATTGACATGCACATTTCCTCCTCCCAAGACTGCCATGTGACAATAAATAGTCTCTTTCCAAAATTTTCTCATGGACCAAAATAAAGCTGTGTGGCTGACAATGTGATCTGGACAGCTCAGTTTTATCCTTTATGTGGCAACAGGGAAGGAAGTGGCAGAGAAGACTCAGCACTCAATCTGTATCATTAAAAAATGCTTCTGCTACTGTGGTCATCCAAGAGGTGGACGTAGCAGCTTTTTGGCCAGAATCCACCAGCAGCAATACAAAGCAGTCAATGGGAAGATCTGCCCCAGAATATACAGCATTTTCTATTCCAGCTTCCAGACAAACGGGTGTCTTAATATATGGTTGTTTTCGCTGTTGAATGAAAACCATGAAATATAAAAGATGTTCACTGGGGTTGAGATGAATGCATTAGAAATTCAGTTAGGGAGATGTAATACATTAGCTTTCCCAGCAACAGTGAACCAGGAGAACTTTACATACCATCACAGCTAGAATAAGCAGTGAATGAACATAGTGCCTCACTAGCTATGATGGCTGAATTAGAAACTAATCTACAATATGGTTTAGGCCTACAGGCTGCTTTTTGAACTCCACAATCAAGAATCCATAAAGCTACAGTAAACTACGTACTCATCCACTCAGCCAGGAAACAGTGAGAGAACATTCAGAAACCTGGCTGAGATTTTTTTCCTTAGAATTTTTAACTTCGTATTTTCTACACTATACTCACCCAATGTACGCATGCGCACAAAATCTTTACTTCTGAATTACAGGATGGTTTCTTGGAAACCTCTTTTGCGCCCTATTATATGTACCATTTACCTGTGTCAAATATTTCTTCAGCAACTGGCAAATAAACACTGGCACTCTTCTTTCACAATCAAGAAGAGAATCACTTGACAAGGCTTCATCTGTGCTGGAAGCTCCCCACAGATCACAGAATGGCTTGGGTTGTGTGAGAAACAAAGTTGTGTTTTTGCAGTAGAATGTGTTTTTGCAGTGGAAAATTCCACTAAGCTTGCATATTCAAAAGTGATTGTACAGGCATAACAGTGACATAACAGTAGGGAGTATGTTAAGCAGATAAGGGGAAGGTCTCACTGTCCCAAAGTAAGGAGAATAGCCAAGAAAAACAGGACAAGCAGTGCAAAATCAGTAAAAACAAAAAATCACGGGCCTTCTAGTCACGAGAGAAGAAAGAAAAAAAGGAAGAGGAGAAATTAATGGTTGGTCAAATAAAATTGTACATGTATGGTATAGTAATAAGCATCGAGTAGTTTGTGAACCTGTAGTACTCAGCCAATGAGGAAACGTGAGGAATCATGCATGGGTAATAGGGAATATAAGGTTATGATAGACTTTTGATGGGGGCTCCTGCTTGCAGGACACCTGCCATTGCAATTGTGAACAAAATAACTTCACAGAAGACCCTATCTGACAAAATTATTGAGGTATTTCTCACAATTAGAAGGGGCCTTGAAGATCATCTAATTCCAACCCCCGTGACATGGGCACGGACACCTCCCACTACACCAGGCTGCCCAAAGCCCCATCCAACCTGGCCTTAAACACTTCCAGGGGTGGGGACATCCACATCTTCTCTGGGCAAGCTGTTCCATGAGGCTGGGTTCAACACCCTGGAGTAGGCCATCCACCCCATGATCTTCCCAGTGCTCCACCCAACATGCCTCCAGCATAAACTGTGGAAAAGCAACACTACTACACAATTCCCCTTTAGCTTCATGCTCGGAGATGTCACAGTACTTTTGCAAGTACTTTTGCAAGATGACCTTAGGGTCATCTGATTAGGTATTACGGTCCCCTTTCACAGAAAAGGGACTTGCCTAAAGGGAGAGTCAACATGACAACTCCGAACACCCAGCAGTAGGCAAAAATGCTGAAAATGACAGTGTTATGCAAAACTCCTTTTTCTTCAGAAATGTAATTTTTACAGTTAACCTTCACTTCCTTAGACAATTTCATGATCACCTGGCATTAACATGGCTAACCATGACAACATCCCAGTTAGTGTCTCCCAACAATGCTCTAGCCAATCACTTCATCAAACAGATCCCATCTCTAATCCCCAGTGGACCTTTGGAGGCCTACATCTCTCCTAGGCATGAGCAGGATGCTAGGACTGCCCGTGCAGAGGTGCTGTGGTTCAAAACTCTGTCTGTTCCCGTTAAAGCCCTTGTGCTCCATGGCTGCGCAGCAAAAATGGAAGTGGAGCGCCCCAGCATCGTCAGTACAGACTGCCCAAAAGAGAATTTAGGAATGGAGTTGCAAGTCCACCCTTAATGAGTTAAACTCAGATATTCATCCAAATAACCAGGCCAACAGACCATATTCCTAAATTATCACAGGGCAGCTCCAAATCCGTCACATCCAGTTTCTTTTCTGACATATAAAAGGCCAGAAATAGCTGTCTGCAGCAGCACGAGTAACCCTGTTGGGTATTAGACTCATTTCAAGGAACTCGGGAATTATCCAGTGGGGGCCACAGCTTCTGTTTGTTAAATCTCAGTAATCTCAGGAATTATAAGGTAGGGGGTATAGCCGTAATGCCTGTGGATTCTAAATGCAATGATAATTGAGTGCTTAGCTTCCTACCTGTCGAAGCACTTCCCTTGCCCCCGTCTCTTTCTCTGATGAGGATTCCTGCTAGGGTTCTTGTTAACATTAGTGCTGTTGCTAGAAAGAATGAAGTATTGCGAAGTCCTGTGAATGTATGTTTCTGTAGGTCCAAATTCTCTTTGGAACTCAAAGTATCTCTCAAGTCACCTGACTCCACTGGGAGACTGTAATCCACGAGGATGAGAGTCTGTCTTTGTTTCACTCCTAAAAAGGGACTTTCTAAATTTCTTCTTCTTTCTTGGGATGCGGGTGAGGGGAAAATGTTTTAACAATCATTTTCAACATCAGTAATGACAGTAGTAGGTGAATGCACATGGAAAAGAAGCCACATATGCCGTATTTTTACCACTTCTCTAATGTGAGCACTGAAAGCAGCACCTCTGCTACTGCTATCTTAGCTGTGAGGGCAACAAATATTTTGTTTAACGAAGGATTCCCAGATTTCAGAATGTTCTTCCATGCAAATTAGGAAAAAGTTTCCCCAATTTTTAAATACTTTGTAAAGAAAAGATTTTAGGATATAGTCTGTAATCAATTAAAAACTGTGCTTTCAATAAAAATACTCTGTTTGAATTTTGGTCTTTCATTTATTATTATGTTAAATAAATGTTATACTGCAACATAAAGTATTTGAATTTTTTTGTTCCAAAAATGTCTAAAAGACATTTACCAAAACATTTACCAAATTACCAGAACTTTTGAAATTTTGTTAAATTTCAGCAACTTCACAATTTTCTGAAGCATTTCTTTTTTTTTTTTTTAAGGAAAAAAAAATAAAAACCAGATTCCCCACACCCTTGCAGACTGCAAAGAAAAATGGTCATTCTCTCATTGCTGGTATTCCAACTGTCATCTCTCTTGCTGACCCCACCTGGTTTTCAGTAACACCTTCATAGGCTATGCAATTTTTTGTCCCTAGATCTTTGGCTGAATACCCACAGTAGGGTACATTTTGTTCTGTTCTTATGCTTATCGAGTGTCAGAGGTTTGTTTTCCTTCTTGTTGAGAACAGATCACATTAAATTACTAAGAACAGCCCAGGACCAAAAATACATCCATTTTCACTTCTGTTCTGAAAAGTAACTGCAAAATGGAGTTATGCAATCACATATTTATTTTCTCAATGATTTTAAGGTCAAATATGCTCAGTTTAAATGTAAAAGGTGTTTTGTTTTTAAAGTATTAATCTATCTGTTAAGCTACTGCAACTGCAACCTAAAGGTCAAGATATTTCTTCGTCACCAATGATACTGCTAATTGAACCTTGGTCAAATTATACCCATATTTTTGACCAGGAAGTCTTTTTTTATTTTAGCTTAGGCTTTCAGGAGCACCTATATGAATCATGTTAAGGAATCAGTTGAGAAGAATAAAATCTCTGTCTTTCACTTTGCTTTAAATACTATGTGTGTTCAGAAACGCCCTACTTTGCACACAGGCATCACATCTGTATGAGGGATTTGCATCAGTGTGACTAAATTGATTTTGCTGCATCATTGCACATTTGCTTTATGTAAACAAGGGCCTTACTGTTGGCTATGCTGAACTAACGAGAAGAAAAAGGCAATCAGAACTTTCTCTAAGGTTATTTGGAGATAGGGCTCTGAATGCATATACAGGGAAAGTAAGAAGGGTTGTTTTGTTTATACATGTTGCTACTTTTACAGAGTTGATATTCAATGAAGCAAAGCTCATTAGAAAATTCAGAATCAGTTAATTTAAGCCAAAGCAGCATGCTACAGATTTCCTAACAGAAAGATATTACAGATATTATCTTGTAACAAACATTATCTTGTTTTTTTTTTTACTGAAAATTTTATTTGCAGTAGCAATTAGCTACTAAATGACATTTACCTCTTAAAAAGCCTCCAACCTATTTTAGAGTTTCCCTTTCACTGTGTCCTAAGTCTCTTCCACGCTACTAAGCTGGACCTGCAATGGACAAGAGGCATCAGAACCAGCTGGAGCCAAACCAGCTCATCGGTTTTATTATGCAGCTTCTTTGAACAGCCCTGAATAGATGGTGAGACAATGAAATATAGGATAAGCATGTCACAAACCTGGCTAAAAGCCACACTAGATAGGCACAAGACTGTCTAACCTGTAATAATTCCTTCCAAGCCCTCCAGCCATTTGTATCTAGACTGAAGTCAAGACTATTGCACACAGTCAAGGCGCTCACCTGGCCTCATGGCTCTGAAAGCTGACTTTGCCATGGGAGACACCTGCACTCTGACTTGTGTAAGCTCCAACACAAATCCCAAGCCTATCTACATGCTTTTTCATTCTGTTGTATTGAAAGACCTGTGGTATTAATTCTTATAAGATTATATGATAATGAAATTAAAGGACATAGGTTGCATATATAGGAACTTTAAATAGAAAATATCTAAAACTCACACATTGTACTCTCAATTAGCACAAGACGTATATGGACCAAGGCAAATACAGAAAAATCGAAGAGCATTTCCTTCTCAAAGTCTTCATGTATAGTTAGTAAGTGGGGGAGAAGGGTGGGAGATAGGCAAAGGTAATTTTGCCTTTGCTTTTCCACATATGACTTCCAGCTATAGGTAAATTCCTTCCTGGGCGTATGGTTTGACATACATCTCTTTTGGCAACAGTGCCAGCAGTTAAGCAGTGCCACCTTAGCTGCTCAACCATGGGCTGCAAGAACATAGCACTGTTAAATGGCAAGTAAGATATCTTGAGGGCGACAGAGAGGTTTTTTATCTGGTTATCTTCCTTTTGTTGGCAGCTGGAAAGAAAATCTTTATAAGTCAATGACTTATTAGTTATGGAGCGCTGATGAAACCTTGATGCCTGTGTTTCGGCTCCACAGACATAGTCTGCTCTGGCTTTAACATAACTTACTTTAACATAACTTACAATCAGAAACAGTATTTTACAAAACAAAGCGGAATTCATAAGGTGAGGGAAATACACCTCTAATTATTATGAGCTGAAATGCACAACTGTGGCTGCTGGTTCTATCCAGTCTCTCTCTTACTAAATACCCCAATAGAGTGGCAGTACCCCAACTCCTTCAGCACCACCTAATTAAAGTAGTATCAGCCACAGGATCAGAAGCAGCCTGTGATTCACATGGATCAGTGGAAGACTAGGTTTAGAAGACAAGGAAGGCAAGGTGTTACATGACTTTGAGGCAGGCCATTCTATGAAGATCTGAGGGCAATCTTTACATGCTAAGCATTTTAGTTTCTGCCCCTTTTCACAGTTGTAGCAAACAATAAGACTGGAGGTTTGCATAATTCAAAATGCTGCATATTGATGTGCAGGCAAAATTGAAGAGGTTAAGACTGATGCCAGCTTTTGTATCTGTTGACTTGTTTTATTTAAAATTCATAATATTACTAGAGGAGTCAAAACGAGGCTTCAACTCTGTTGGTATGAACCTTCAGAAATACTAGCAAGGAGAGAAAAACAGCCTTATATCTTGATTCAATTATCGTTCCTATAAAACTGTGCAAGTGCTGTTACACCTCTTAGAAATGTACCTACCAAACCATCATATTCCACATATTCTGCCCCTTCTAGATTAGCGCCTTAGTGCATGTGAGTATATTTTTTTTATTTTTTTTTTTTCAGCTGGAGCATCGTCAGCACTGTGGAGCCATATAATATTGTGACAAAACCTGCTTATTCACTCACATGCGTATTTCCATTGTAAATCAAACATGCAAGTAAAGCAAGCAGAGTTTGACCATAAATTGGAGAGCTTCATAAACGGAAGCTATCTATTACAGTCACAGAAATCTGACCTCCAGATCTGTGGAGCTGCATATTTATGACTTTACAATGCTTGAATAGATTTTAAAATAAACCAGTCTGTAAATACAAGGAGAAATCTAACTGCAGTGTTATGAAGTTGTGCAATGCAGCACTCCAGATTTGTTTTCTTTGCAGATATATGCAACTCTACAGAACCATGGGCAGTATGTAACTATCTAAATGCCTAATTTATTTCCTTTACTTCCTTTCAAACAAGCTGTACTGCAAAGGAATATCTTAATCTACAGTATCTTTAATTTTAATGTTTTTGGTTTTGATTTTGGTTTTTAAAGGTATAATTTGAATTTTCAGCTAGGATCAAGGGTGTTGGTTCATCTGTTAGAGACATATGAGACACACTCTGGGTTCAAAGACAACCAGATTGACTTTTTTTTTTTTTTTTTAATAAATATCACATGCTTCCCTGGGCGAATTACTGAGTCTACAGCTCCATTTGCATTTACACAAAAATAGAATTTTCCTGTCCCATGGGTACGTTGTGAGGGACCTCAAAGACTGAGATGTCTCACAAACTGTTGTAATTGGAAATAATATAAAATGTTCAGCCAGCAGATATCGTAAATGTTAAAATGAAGTTGGAACTCAGAAGTACTTTCTAATTTGCCATTATTGTCATACAGTAAAAGATTAAAATAAGAAAGAATATTGCAAATTTGGTTTTGCTCTCAAGTAATGACTGGGTGCATTTTACTCCATCTTGGGACAAAACTTACAGATAATGACATGATTTTCATTTCAGATAAGGACGAAAAGAAAATTATTCCAAGTTATACATTTTACAGAGATTATACTGTATTAAAAAGATCATAAGAAATAATACCTAAAATTCAGATTATCAGCAAAAACACTTCAGCACAACTCCACTGAAGTAGATAGAACTAGACCAAGTTGTACTTCCTGACAGTTTGTCCTAATGTCCCTAACCGTGGTTTCATAGAGTGACTGAAAATGTTAGTCCACCTTCACAAAATACACGTGGTGGTTTCACCCTGCTGGGCAGCTGAATGCCACCACAACCCCTCTCGCACTCCCCCTCCTCAAAGGAAGAGGGGGAATACAATGGAAAAGAGGGCTCCTCTCCACGGCCTGCAGCTCCAGCACATGAGCAGGGCCGGAGCAGGGCCTACACCTGCGGGGGCTCTCCATGGGCCGCAGCCTTCTCCAGGCCACATCCAGCTGTTCCACTGGGAGCTCCTCCATGGGCTGCAGTGTGGAGATCTGCTCCATGTGGGGACAACGGGCTGCAGGGGAACTTCTGCTGCGTGCCCGGAGCACCTCCTGCCCTCCTGCCGCACTGACCTTGGGGGCTGCAGGGCTGCTTCTCTCTACATTTTCTCACTCCTCTCTCCCAGCTGCTGTTGCACAGCAGGTTTTCCCTTTCTTAAAACTGCTCTCACAGAGGTGCAACCAGCATTGCTCATAGCTTGGCTCTGGCCAGCAGTGGGTCCTTTTTGGAGCCAGCGGGAGCTGGCTCTGATCTGACACAGGGCAGCTGCTGGGCTCTGCTCACAGAGGCCACCCCTGTAGCTCCCTGCTATCAAACCCTTGCCATGTAAGCCCAATACAATATATTATTTTATTTCTTAGCTTCTACTTGACTAATCACAGGAGTGTGTCAAAGTAAGAAGGATTGACGTGAAAATGGACCTGAACAGAGTCTGTATCGATCTGGAAGCATGACAACTCTTTCTCCCTTGAGACAATTAAACAACCAAGATAGGAGTGTTTTAAAAATATATGTATATTAACTTAAAAAAAAATCTGCTAAAAAGAGATAGCTGTGATAAAACTACATAAAACTATACTTACTTGTCCACTGAATTATAGAAGGCAAGATATAGAAGTTGTTTTAAATAATTGATGGTTATCCAACAGGCCAGTGCAGACTTTTTCCCCTCAGTAATATTCTACAGGTTTTCCCAGATGTGAATGCTAAATATCTCAAGTTACAAGTCCCACTCTTGCCCCAGAATATGATGCCACAGTCCAAAGACTATCATAATTTTGGGTGCATTTGTTAATGTTTTCCTTTTGTTTTCCTACCTCATTTTCCCTAAGTACATTCTTCTCTATTAAAAAAAAAAAAAAAGCCATTCTCTTCTCATTGTCACAGTATCTGCAGACATTAGCAGTGTTCACCCTTCAGTATTTTTTCCTGAATGTATTTAATGTTAATTTTCTCTTCCATTTCAGTCTTTCCATTCCTTTACTCACTTTTTACCACACTTCACTGCATTCTTTCCAATTCTCCTGCATTTCTATTGTAGCCTTTATGCTTTCCCTCTAACACTGTGCCACCTCTATGCTCACTGCAATATAGCAATCATGTCCCAACAGCATTACAGCGAGATCATGTCAGATCAGAGTCATGCAGTAGTCATATCAAATATACCACACTGTTCTTATACGATTATCTGTGATGTGCTGTAGCCGAGGCACAGGGCTATATTAAGAAAAATGCCTAAGGACTTTCAGAGGAAATATAGGAAGCCAAAGAAAAGCAGTGTTTCAAATAAAAGAAAAGAGCCTCTTTCACTTCAACAAGGTAGAGGAAAAAAAGAAACTTCGTTAGTGATATTGCAAGCCACTAACAATTGAGTGATTCAGACTTAAAAGCAACCAACAATTACCTCTCATACATCAGTCTTCATAAAAGCAGTATTTCAGTCGTTTCCTGCTCAGGCTGAAGTCCAGTGGGCATCACAACCCTGATGTAGCCTAGAAATGCTGTAGTCAGGCAGGGTGAGGAAAATGAAGAAGGTGAGAAGCTATATTTTGAGTAGCAATAGAGCTGGTATGTTGGAACCTAAGAATACTGAGAGCTTTTGGGCTCTAGGGTTGCATGGATTTAGCTAAATGGGGAGAAGAAGAAAAGAGAATAATAGCCCAGGTAGAATCATCTTAGTCTGCTTGGCCAGACTAGGAGCCTGGAGAGCAAGGACGCTGAACACATTCCAAGCAGATTTCTCTGAAATGGGGAAAAAATAGTTTATGGCTTAAGGAAATACACTGTTTTGCCCAGAATCTTGCATTTAACCCAAAATGGAAGAGAAGGGAGAAAAGAGGAGAAAAGATTAAAATCTTATTTAACCATCTCTAAGTTATTTTCAAATGGACTTATAATGTTTAGGTTCAAAAGAGAGACCTCCCAACCAGTCTGTTATAGCCTGACCATGGAAATAAGTGTAATTTTCCTGGAGCAGTTCACTCCAGCACATCCTTACACAGCTAATTTCTCTGTTTTGCTTGTTTGATATTTTTATGTGAATTATTTTGGAATAAAACAAAGACACTCCAAAATCTGCACGAAAGACTATATAGCAGGAGGGATGCATAAATCATGTGGACTGGAGAATATGAAGTAACTGGAGAATAATATCTGTTTCCATAAGTTTCTTATTTGCAATTGTATGGAGAAATCTTTCAAACAGAGAAAATACTGTCTTTTAGATTTTGCTTCAGAGCTTGTCATTACAGAGGAGTTTCTCTAATATCAAGTAAAAACAAGCCAAAAGATGGCTTACTTCATGGGATCCATTCAAGAATTTTGCTTAACAAAATGACAGTAGGCTGCCATTCCCTTACAGGAAAATGTTACCTAAGCCAAGGAAAAACAGTGTTGGTAGACATAGTAGATAAACCCTCTATTGTTCTGATACCCATGAAGCATCCTATAGAAATTAAGTGCATTTGTATAAAGTCATCTCAATTTCTTTCTTTTTTCCACTCTACTGCACTAGTGCTAACTGGCACGTTAAGGCAGAAGTTGATTATGTGGCTTATGAGGTGAATTGGTTTGTATCCAGACATAAAATGAGTTGTCTTGAAGAATGATATAGGGGGATTTAACTTTGCTGAGTCAAATTTCAGTAAAATAAATAGACCCAGAGGGTCAAGTGTATTAAAGCAACTGTGGCACTGTACAAAACTGTATTGCTAAACATGTTTTGGGATAGCGTTTGGGGTTTAGAATGCATAAATCTTAGTTTGCTTACTCCTGTGGCAACATGAACTACAGCAAATTATAAACCCTTTAACAAAGATAGGAAAAAAGGAAAAAAAAACCTGAAGAATAAAAATATTTGGAATGCAAAAATGTTTGGGTTTCATTTAAAAAAAAAAAATCCTGTCCTCATTACCTATTGAGAATCTGTATGTAGAAAATATGATTGTTTAACAGACTTAAAGAGACACTAAGAAAATGTATTATTGTTGCTATTTTGGAAAAGAGAGTTATTAAGTTCACTGAGATGGGCTGGAACTTCTACTGGAGCTGTTGTCAAAGTCCAGTCCTTCCCTTGACAGAGAGACCTACAAACAAGAAGGCACAAGAGCTGAAAGGGAAGGGAACTTAGCTTCCTGTTCTGGTGTTGGCTCTGAATAACAAGTTCAGGTTGCTAGAAAACCTCAAGCACAGCATGCTGTGCTGTCTGTTGGTCACATGGAAGCACGGAAATTGTAGTTGTGCCCAGCTGTCTCTAACATTTTTTTGTAGGCTGTCTATTAAGAGAGTCACAGCAGTTCTCCAAATGTCATAGTTTTAACATCTCAGAAAGGCTGTTCTTAAGCAGACAACAAAAGGAAACATCTGTGAAAAAGGAGGGAGCAAGAGATGGAAGGAAAAGCTGAAATAAGGGGACTGTGACGGCTAGATCCTAGTCTCATTCCAGGCATTGTTCAAGATTTAGCCAACACAGGTGGAGGTATGAGGCCACCTGGATTCCTCCTACTAGCCTAAGTCAGGTCTGTCCAACTTTAATGTCGATAACAGATACCCAGTGTGAAGGAGCCGTGGTGGACTGACTGCAGAGGTTGGGGAAATGTTATGTTAGAAGCTGAGCTGTACACCGGTCACCTTGAACTACACCAAACATAGACCTTGGCACAGCAGGATCTCATTTTTCTTGTTTGCAAGTACATTTCTTATCTTCTCTATGGAACAGAAATCTGTACAGTGGTCATTAAAGATATTGGATTTTTTTTTTTTTTTGTAAGAGTAAACGTAGACAACCATGTTGTCTATCTGAACAATATGAAATTGTAAAATTCAGGACTTGTTATTTGACACTCATTCTCATGGGAACTAGCGCAAAAACAATTCTGACAAGTCTGACATGTCTGACAGGCTGTAGGGGAAAATATGCTACGCTTAAAAATTCCGATGACTACTTTGAGAAAGCCTAGATCTCTCAACTTTGGTGCTAGGACTTAAAAACTGACAAATGATATCATTTGTGTCAGGAAAGTGCAGTTTTTATCCTCATGAAGTAAGTGTATGGAAGGTCATGGTGCATATTTAATATAGATGGGTTTAACAACTGAGTTTCATAAAATCCCATTTGCTATGGATAAGTATCTGCTACCATGGGCTGTAAGATTTCTAGGCACTCAAACACCAAGCTTGGGGGCTGCTCTTCCTTGGGTGTCAGCAGCCCCACTGGTGGAATCAAGGGTGTGGAGGAGGGAGTTGTTCAAAGGCACCACGAAGAAAATCTCAGATATACCGGATCCCAGAGCTGTGCTGGAGGAACAGGGCTTGGAGAAGGGATCTGGGGAGTTAGGATGGCCCAGCCAGCAGACTGGGAGCAAGGGATTTCATACTGGGAGACCTACTGTGACTGGCAATGTGAGGAGACTGGGTCTGGGATGAAGTGGGGAAGGCAAAGGACAAGGATGGTGAGAGGCTGAGGGAGACACAGCAGATTAGCTTGCAACTGGAGTATTCATCTACCTGATTACTTGTCACCCCAGCCGAGAAGCAAATCCTCAGTTCGTGTTTCTCACCAGTGCTCATCAGCAATCCTCTTCTGGGAGTGCTTTACTCAGAGGATGACAGCCCGTGACTGGTAGTGGCACTCCATTAGCTCAAGTAGCAGAAATCTGTGCTAATTCTGCAGTTCTCATTCTGCTGAGGAAAATGAGGGATCATGATGGAATTTGTCTCTTTCCAGCTCGTTTTCATTTTTCTATCTTTTTTCTGTTTAAGAAAATAAACAATTTGTTAAAGAACATTACCAAGATTGCTAAGTCAAGCAATCGAAATAAGGAAATAGCAGAATCAAATAAATTATGTTTATTCTGTTTAATTAATTTTTCCTAATATGATATTAGGAGCTTATCCCCCCTTCTTATCCCTGTGTGGCCTGATAAATAATTAGCCCAAACTCATTTACAGCAGCAAATATGCTAATACTACATAAATATTTCTTCCAGCATGTCTTTTTTCATACGTCTTCACTACACAGAGCAGCTTTCATGCTCTCCCTGAGTTTGTACAGGGAAAAGACAAGAGCACAGCCATACAATCCTCCTGATTTATCTGTTTTGCGCAGTGTGGCTGCTGCCCTCGCACTGAATCTCAGTTGTTTCTAGGCTTTGTGCTCTGCTCACAGGCTGTCTTTCCCTGCCTGTGCGGTATCTAGAACATTTTGAAAGTGACTTATGGACCAATAAGGCCGAAGTAATTTCCCCAAATATCTACAAAATAGAAAGGACCCTTTGCTCACTCCAGGGAGTAGCCTAACACTGCCTGAGAGGAAAATGAAAAACTAATCATATTTTTCAGAGGAAAATAGGGGCCCATATTTGTGTCTTGGCTCACATGCCCTCTCTTCAAATTAAGCCTTAATGTTCCAGCTTACGTGAGCTATGGCTGAACCTGCCAGATTAGCCTAGAGAGACGGGTCTCGTATCAAAAATCATTGTTTTCACAGAGATGAAATTAACCCAACATTAATCCAAGAAAACGACTGGAAGCGTGGAAGAGCCTGAGCTGTTCCCAGCGCTTGCAGCTGCTCCACCCAATCGATACCCTGTGCGAGAGCGGGGCTGCAGCAGGAATCCAAAAGAGAAATCATTTATTAGCCGATAATAACAAAGAGCCCAAGCTACCCCATTGTGCCGTGCTGCGAGAGCTGTCGGCACGGGGCCACGTTCCCAGGGTGCAGGGGCTGCCAGGGCCAGGCCGCAAGCACGCCGTGTAGTGAATTTTGTGCCCTCTTAGCCCTGTCTGGCCTGTGAGGGAATTAACCCAGCCTCATTTACTGCACAGAATATTGTAGTGTGGTGTAAGCATGTTTTCCAGTCTGTAATCGAGTGCTCTGATTATATAAGAAAGTTGAATGTCATCGCATAGATGCCGCCTCATCACGGCTGTATTCTGGGGCCCATGGGCTTCATCTTTGTGCTTCCACTGCAGAAAAGGCAGGGTACTGTAGCATGATCTCACCTGCGTAACTGTTGTATCATGAGGTGTGATGTCTGCTGTGCATGCTTATTGCTGGTGAGGCAAGGGTGAGCTATGGCTTATATCTCATTGCTGCTGTCAGCCTTGCAAGCAGCAAGCGAGCTAGGCAGTGGCGTTTCAGTGAAGGTTTTGAATCCAGAAAACAAGCCTGTTCTTCAACGCACCCCCACTCAGAGAAGCGTGTGAACGCGCACTTAACTTACACTCAGTAGGCGCTTAAAAAGAAGGCACACATTTAAAAGCCTCTCCTGAATAAGGCTCTTTACTTCAACTGCTGTATACATATAAATACATATGGGCTTTGGTGGGCAGGCTCCCAGAATAAAAATATATATATTTAGTTGTTTAACTTGGAGAACAAGAACAACCTCATTTTGGAAATGAGGTTAAACCTCTGTGAAAATAGTGAATAAATTCTCATTATGAATACATGTAAGAAACACTGATGCTCCTTTATGGAGGCAGATATCTAAAATTACTGCAGTCTTTACTCAAAACACAGAAACATGCTGCTGTTCAGGACATAGGAATATATATATAGCACAAGAAGGTGGAAATTTTTCACCAGATACCATTCAGGAATCTAGGCTATGTGTGGGTCGATTCTATGAGAAAAGTAAAAGAAAGCCAAGAACAGACCGCCAAGTTTGGCTTAAAAAAAAAAAAAAGGCAGAGAAATAGCGGTTTAGCTAGAAAATGGCTGGGAATTGTAGCAGAGACAAGGTATTCTGCCTTTGGAGACTCTCCGTATTCAGACAAACAGGAGTTTGTGTGCCCTCTTACATGGACAGCATCACCTCAAAAAGCATGCTCAAAAAAGCATGCTTTAAGCTCAAACTTCACAAGCTGAAGCTGAAACAACTGACACAACCTTGTAGATCACTCAAATAAAAAAGGACTACTTATTTTATAGATATTAGTGATCTTTCAGACAAACATCATATTGCACACCCAAATATTAACAGTTAAACAGCAGATCTGTCTCTAAAACAGACAATATATAGAAATGCAACATAATTTGACTAAAGATCCCTCATTCAGTCTAGGCAATAAAAACAAACCATCATTGCTTATGACGCCAGCAAGATCCAGATACCTTTGAAGATACATGAAAGCCAAAAACCCTTTAATCAGGCATCATGTAATCTCTACTGTGGCATGACTTACCTGAGTCCTGCACCTGCCAACTCTTCCTGGCATGTGGACTTTCTCCTCGGTCTATCATGACTGCAGCAATCACACAGCAGTGCCTTGGCAACAGGCCCCAGGCTCCTTGAAGTGTCTGGCAGAGTGCTTTAGCCTGGACATCAGCTGCCCTCTGCATCTCTGGAGTGAGAGCTTTATTTTCCTTCCCTTCAGTAAGGTTTGTGAGTATTACCTGCAGTGGCAGCTAATAAAATGAGCTAGCTAATGCAAGTTTTGTTTCACAGAGAAAACAAAGCAATTACAGGGAATATATTTATTTTTCTGGTACCCTCAGCTTATTCTTACTGTCTTCTTTCTTCGGTAAGACTGGAATATACAGTGGAAGCTCACGTCTTCCATTCCTCTCCATCACTTGTTGGTGTTCCTATTGGACACGGTTGAGATTGATCGCTGTCATTCCTGTGAAGTCGGTCTTTTTAGGATCTCTCACAAGTACCCTCTTCACACATTGGTCTCCACTTGATCCTGTTATGGGGGATTCTTGGGGACTGCTGTTCACAGAGTGGACACCAAACACATCCTGTTCTCCCTGCTGACTCTAAAAGACGAGCTGGTGGGCTGTTTGACTCCCTGTGCTAATGACAGAGCCTGATATTCAGACGTTCTCATAGGCATTTTTTCTTTCAAGGATATTATTTTTCTAGCATCTACTGATGTCTCCACCTTCTAAGGTCTATTTTAGCATTGTAATTACATGCAAATAATAATTTTAAAAGTCTTGGTTTTGTTCTGGGACTCAGTATATTTTATTTCCTGTGTTGAAATGAGGTGAATGGCAGAAGACTTTCCTAGCCTTGCTGTCGGTTCCTTCCTAATTATTCAGGAGTAGGATATGGACAAGGCAGGCAAGCTGTTCTACTTTCCTGGGATTTGTGTTTTCTACAATGGCTTTGATGCTTAGTAGTAAGCTTTCAAGAATGTTTGCTTTGATAGCTGATTTTGAATCCTGCTTGGCTTACTTTTTTTTGCTAGGTTATGTTTCTTCACAGCTTTTTTTCAGGTCTATGGCTCAGTAACACAATGTTACTAGCACAGTTCATGCTTCCAAGATATGTGTAATCCACCCATGGTATGCTGCTGCTTCTGCTGCCTACACATTAGCTATGTACGATAATGCAAAACAGCAACAGAAAACAAGTACAGCCTTGTTTTATGCCAGTGCTCAAGCTGAAACAGTCTACTACCTAGCTGCGCTCCCAGATGCGACCATCCATGCCTCTCTGTAAGGCTGTGGGGATGGAGGATGAGCTGAGTGCGGCAGTTCCACAAGATGTTCCCAAGGCTGCTGTAAAGTAACCTTAGAAAATCAATGAGACTGGTGATGAGCAAAGCCTCTCATTGCAGGTATTCTTTCAGGGTGCTCTTTTGCGTGAATATCCATTTTTCTGGGCATGAGCTCAGGGACTGTTCTCCTCCAATTTTGCATCCATTATCTGTGTCATCTTGCACAACATTCCACATTGACCTGTCCTGTAGCATAGGGAAGAGAGATGGTTTCCCAGTCTCTTTTTTTTTTTTTTATTTAATATCCTAACAACTTCATGTTCTCCCTCATCAAAAGTTTTCTTTTCCCGAGATTTTATTCAACAACTTTTTAAAAATTTTACTCCTGCAGTGATGTCATGGCCTTTTAGCATTTCTGCTAAAATCATCTGTCATTGCATTGTTGCTGCTACCTACTGGACTATGACTTGCTTTTCTGATACTACTACTGAGCCAATAGCAATCTCCTGTTGTCTGAAGTCACATTTCAGCACAATCTAGTGTCAAGGAAGGGCTGAGCTCTGTCGAAGACTTCTTTAAAATGTTTTACCCATATATCACATGTCCCTATCTTTGCTTCTGATCAGCCCATTTCCTGTTTAAACTAGCCACACAGGATTTTTGTAACTTGGTAAACAAGACCTGTGGTTTCCTACCATGGCATGAGATTCAGTTTCAAGTGCTACGTCTCTAATATATCTCTGTTCATCTTTCTTTGAACATTATTTTTCACAGATCATTATGCTTCCAGGTTCCATTTTGGGCAGTTCCACACTTTTCATCAGTCTTAGCATTAATGAATTTTCATTTCTGAGTTTTTCTTTTTTTGATGGTACACACCTGTTTGGGCTTACCCAATTTGTTGTTCTGCCTGAATTGACGCTCCTGCAGATATATCACATTGTTTCATGAGGCAGCAAGGCAAATTTAATGGTTCACTCCCATTGAAAGGGCACTGCCCAACCTTAACTCCTTCCAGTCTTAGCTACATGTTCTCACTTCCTCCTTGTTCTTTGATGCTCTTCTGTCTCGTAATGAAATCATTCAGCTAACTAAATCAGCACAAAGCCAACCAGTTTAAAGAAACTAATCAGCTTCCATCAGGCTAGTGAACTGAAACGGCTCACAGGGCAACTAGATGAGGGTCTGCCTTCCTAGGTCAAGAGAGAAGCTAGCACCACAGGGACAGGGCTGGGTGAGAGGCTGGATCACCTTACATCAATGGCAGCATCTAGCTCTTACAGCGACTCAGTCATCCTGGCAAATGTCCTCATGAGCATTACACCTTCTTAACAACATTTCTCCACCTCCCCTGCCATCAGTTCCAAGAGCAATGTAAATCACAGAATCACCAGATCATCCAATCTAGAAGGGGCTTCGGGAGGTCTCCAGCCCAACAACCCCCACACAAAGTAGGGTCAACGGTAAGCATAGACCAAGCCGCTCAGGGCTTTACCCAGTCAGGTCTTGAAAACGATCAAGGATGGAGACTGCCAAACCTCGCTGGGCAACCTGTGCCAGTGATGAATTATCCTTATGGTGATTTTTTTTTTCGTTATAAATCTGAATGGCCAAAGTCAGAACATCACACAACACTGTTTAGTTTTCAGTTTCACATCACTTATTTTTAAGTTGTTTTCCTTTTGAAGCCCATCTTTCCCAAACTATCCTGCTTGGCATTCCAAAGACCATCACTAATACTACCAGTAATGTAGCACATCTGACTTCAGCTGGTGTTCATGTCAGAATCTGTTTCTCCAAGTCCTTTTTGCCATTTGATAAGGCCTGCATGTTTCTAACAAGATGCTTAGAAACATTTCAAACAACAAGCAAAGACCAGTTTCTTTCCCACTATTTTGGTGGATCTTACCCACACCAACTAATTTAACACGAGGCCTAGATCAGCCCTATGACCCCAGATTTGCATTACTAACAAAATGGCTGCTAAGCTTTGAGTGACAATACATAAATTTAAGCAAAGCAATATATATATAAAGTTATTAAAAAAAAGAAAAACAGAAATGAAGACAAAAGTGAAATTGTTCAGTTGGTATTAGTCACTCCAGGACTGAAGGAAAAAGAAAAAAAAAAAAAAGAAAAAAAAGAAAAAAACTATAAAACCCCAACGGAAAAAAAATAAAATAGAAGATAACTCAGCAAAACCGAGGATCTGAGGATCAGCCTATTGCACGGAGCAGTGGATAATGACACTTCCCCATGTGATTACCATCTGCCTGACCAGCAGAAACTCAGTGGGTACCTGCATCAGAGATGGTAAGTACATTAGCGCTTAAGCTAATAGCATATTAGTACCAGGCAGTTACTGCATGTATAATCCAACAAATAGCATAATTAATGCATGCTCACAAATTTGGTTTGTGAACATGCTTTCAAGACTCCATGCACAGGAAAAGACACCCAAATAAAAGTGGCTAAAAATGCTGAGTTTTATACTATACCACCGCCCCATCTGTTTCTGGGTTGTTATATACTTACATTTGGTATTAAAGTGATCTGTGAAAAGAAATAGGCTGAGATTTAGTATTTAATTCCTGCTTTGAGAGCCATTGTGGATATGCATGCTTGTACTCTTCTCTGCATTTCTCTGTTTTAGCACAGCACTGTGCAATATCCATTTTGGCATGTGGTGTGCAATGCATTGCTCAGATCACCTGTTTTGCTGGCATGCTTCCTCCTTTTCCATCCTAATTGGCAGATGACGGTTTACCTTCCCAGGGTGACTCAGCCTGCAGGCTGGCTGGCTCACACAGCATTCCTCCATCATCTGCACACAGAGGTATGTGAAGGCAGGATATGGGTGGAGAAGGAAGCGAAGCTCAATTATGGAATCAAGAATGCAAGAGGGAATGTGTGAAATTAATATTGGTAGAGGCAAATACTGGCTTTCTTCCTAAAATCTTAAACTCTACCTATCTCTTAGGATGGCTTCCAGCAGAGACAAATAAATTGGGCTCACGTTGCAGTCTAGGGAAACAGTCTTCACAGAAACGTAACAGATCCAGGCAGATCAGTGTGCCATCCACATAAGCTAGCAACCAAAGCTGAGAAGAAAAAAAGAACTAGAAACAATGGTAAGGGAAAGCTCATTTTTGAAGTTGAAATGAACTATCACTTTATTTCAGACAAACAAGATTAAAAAATGTAAACAGCAGTAGGAATGTCAAGGTTTGGGATAAGAAGAAGGAACAAGCAAAAGTGGCACTTTGGCTTTTGAAGCCGCATGCTTTCCTGTAGCGAGATCAGCTGTAACCTAAAGACTCATCAAGGAGATAGTTGTCCTGAGTGTGGGGAAGGAAGGAAGGGTGAGTCTGCTGGCCTGTGCATTTTTGCTGTGGGAGCAGCTGCTAATGGGAGCTGCAGCCCTCAATGAAGGGCTAGTGCCTGGTGATATGCTCAGTAACAGGACCCCAGCAGCTTGCCAGCACTTGGTGATTCAGCCCAACAACAGCTCTGAAAACTGAAAAATTTCTTGTTCTGTTGGTGGATCTATACAGATGTATGGTCTCACTAAGCTCAATGCAGTCAACAATCTTTTTTTTTTTTTGGCACACACACAGTTGTTTATCAAGACAAACATGCAACACTACTATCAACTCACATCAGCAGAGTTAATTTTAATGTACACTAAAGTTTCCTGGAAGCCAAAGGAAATTAAATTCCAACTGAAAATTAGGCGTATGCCTAAGTGTCTTTGCTGAATCGCACCCTGTATACATGACCAGATACCTTGTGTTGCATGTTTTCTTGTTTACAAGTGTTAAAAAATTCCTTCAGATCTGAAACTATCCATACTCTCTCATAACAAAAGGGAACTTTTTGTTCTCAAAGGCTGAAAAAAAATCTTCAAAACAAAATGCAAGAGTTATGAAGAGGTGACTACATATAGCTGTTTTGAATTCACATATAGCTTTTCAGAATTCAAAAAAGATGAATTTTCCATGCTCATCATTAACCTTAATTAACCTAATTAATTCCTATCATTAATCATTGATGCAAATGAGCAGCTGCCTAGAGGAAGGTGAGACCCAAATCACTGTCAGAGCTGAGGGAATGGCTGGTGCAGATTACCTTCTTCTCCAGCCTTAGAGCTGCATGTACACCATATAGCTAATTCTATCCCACTGGACAGGTATCCCATGGGCAGCCCAAACAACCTGCCTTTTGTCCTGCCAAACTGTCTGGGGCATGAGGATGAGCTGGGGCTACTGGGAGGATGTTACAGACAAGGGCATGAACCCAAGGAAACCATCCTCCAACATGCCCACTATTCCCAAACCAACTGGTGAATAAACCTATTAACTGTCAGTGATGTCACCTGCTGGGAGCATACCAAACCTATACATAAGAAATAGAAACAATTCAATCGCTCACAAACTAGTGAGACCTACTGGCATCATATTTAGGGTTTTAGAACATATTTTGAAGGAAGTAATAATTGAAAGATAGATAAATGGAAAATGAGATTAAAATAACTAAAAGACTAAGAGACTAAAAAAATAGCTCATGCTAGAGGTTGCTTTCTTTGATAAATATGGAGACAAACATGCTTTTGGGTAGCTGGAAAAAATAGCATTTGGTATAAACAAAGCCTCAATGAAAATGTTAAGTGATGCCTGTATAAATATGCCACATTGAACATGCAATAAACGCTACGGTGATGCATGACTTTATTTAGGAATGCATAAACATAGATAATCAGCAAAAAAATAGACCAATGAGTAAGGCTGACTGTGGTTCCTCTTCCTGCTTACATCCTTAAGTCCTTGGAACACATCGTTTGTGTATAAGTTTTACAGTTACGCTGCACAGCTAAATTGTGGTTAGCGTGTGTGATAAGTCATGTGATGGGACTTCATTAGCTTGTGAAAAACATGGGACCGATTAAACTGGGGATACCAGAGAGATAACACCACAGAAGTTAGAATACGAACCCAGAAAGTGAGGTGTGTGAGTGAAAGATATGACAGAAAACAGCAGAATGTTTGTACTCAAAGAACTCAAAAGGGAATTACGACATGAGAAAAATGAGATGACACATGCTTAGATTCCTGAGCAGGATCCTCAGCAGCAAGCACCACATCCAGCCCAGGCGCTTGAGCATGTCATCTCTACAACCCTAGTTATTAACATGGCAGTTCAGTGTGGGTTCCCACAAGATGGTGACAACTCTGAAGATCTTGAGTAGCCACTCAGTTGTGTGCTGCCATTCTGTACATAAAGGGGGAGGGCTGTTACATCCTTTGGTAAGAACAGAACAACAATGTGGTTTGTGCAGCACATCCCGAATTCATAAGGGTGGACTGAAAACCGAAAATGAAGTCCTTTCAGCCCTGAGAGCTTACTGAAATAGGAAGACACATTTCCCCATTTTTCTGGAAAGCTGTCCCCAGCCTTTCTCCTCCTACAGCCTTCCTGAAACCTCTGAAATGCCAGGAAATATGAGGCAAATTTGGTGTGTTCTATTTCACCTTGTGAACAATTCTAGCCCATATGCTTACTTGATTTTGTAGGTGATACTCTAATGGCTGCCGCCAGTGCTTTCTGCGATTGGGTTTTTCCACATTGCTTCTGTCTACTCATACCCTTCTCTTGAGAAAAAAGATCTAGATTTACGTTATAGTATAAGTGATACAATTGAATAGTTGACCCCAACATGGGTCTTTGAGCTGAATAAAGACATGTTTTCTTCATACAAGTGTATTACTGCAGTAATTGATTTATTTAGAAAGAATCAATTAGAGAGGAAAGAGATACTGAAAGAGCATGAGCACAATGGACAAAAACAGAAAACAAGAAGGAGGTGGCTGGGGAAGAGAAATAGCTGCAAAAGAGGAAGAAACAATGAGCGAATCAAGGGGAGAGTATACTTTTCATTATTTCATACAATATTATAGCCAAAATATGTCAATATCAGTGGTTTGTATTTATATAGACTCCTGGCAGGATCGGTGGCAATCCTGTAGCTCCTTCCTTCCAGCCAATGTCAAGGGAGCCACAGCACAAAGACAGCTTCTTTTTGCTCATCTGGCAAGGAGCAGTATTGTGGAGTCCTTATTAAAGTCCTAGAGCAGTTTAAGCAGCTTAAACTGCTTTACAAGCTTAAAGTGTCTAAGCCTGCAAAGCTGCTTAAAGCTATTTAAGCTGCTTAAGACACTTTAGGCTGCTGGAATGTGCTGTAGGGTTGCATGCAACATCCTGGCCTACAAACCAACCTGTCCATCTTTGGGTTTACAGGTCTGAGCAATGAGACATCTTCTCTGGGATTGCCACCAACAAGTTCAGCTGAGATGAGCTTGGTTCACTTGGGTCTATTTGTCTCTCTTCACTTTGGGATTTAGCCAGCCCGTGACAGCTGATAGGCTTGTCTCAGGATTTTTGAACTTCTGCAGTATTTTACTGTTCTACAAGGGACTTACTTAATGGTAGGCCTGAAGCTAGCCTAATTCATTAGGTCAATTTTCATCCATTTGCACAACAAGATTCATGAGCTCTGGTGTTTGTTTTAAGAGATAACCTTCTTATGCACTATGAAATCATAGTTTTGGGGTCTAGAAGTCATATATATTTTTAAAAGAAAAAAGGACAAGCAAATATTCACTGAAACGTGGCCTGAACAGCGAACACCAAGTCTAAATATTTCTGAATTTCTGGAAGGTCACGTTTGTCCAGATTTTGACCTTATCTTTGAGGATTGTGGCCATTTTTTACTAGACTAAAATAACAATGGTGACTGCAAACACTTCTGATGTTCACAGTCACATTTGGATCAACAACATAGTGTACTGTGAGGAGCACAGATTTCCCTAGAAAACACCTGATACATTTATTTATTTTTAACACAAAGTTGTGACTAGAGTTTATCAGAAGTTTTTCATGGATTTGGTTTTCCAACAGAGCATATTTCTGCAAACCTTAGTTCTGCTTAGTTTTCCTTCAAGAACATGATTTTAAAAAAATTTATTTTAAGGTAACACAAAATGTATCATATTGGAGAATGCTACTTTATTTGCACTGTAATTCTGGTTGGCATTTTCTTGTGTATACCAGGGTCCTTGGAGGACTGTGGCTTCTATAATGTTCATTGTGCTGCCCTGCCTAAGATATATATGTGGTATACTGTGACTGCAACATTTTGGGTTTTGAATGTTGAAATGTTTAGTTGTAATTCAAGCCCTCAAAAATTTCAACCTTTCCAAAACACTTTTTTTTTTTTTCTGATTTCTATATAACTAATTTTCCAAATTAGAAAAAAAAATCTAAAATGTTGAATACAAACAATTACTGAAATTCAGAATTTCCCACAGATTTAGAAATCTTGACTTGTTAGTTTTACTGAGGTCTATATCTGTGCTGTTGTTTTCCAGACCCACTGGCACAAAAACAGGATTTTGTCCTTTTTCATTGGCAAAGATGATTTGATCTCTGTTTATTTTGGATGTGTTTGTTTAATTTCTCATTTGAGCACTATCATAAATGATTAGGTCATTACTGCCCTGGGAAAAGAACTAGTTTAATAATTAACTTGTGCTTGCAAAGCTCTACAGCAACTGAAAAAAATACTGTAGATTACACATAAATCATAGAAATATAGAGTGGGATGGAATATCAAGGGGTTATGTAGTCTGTTATTTCTCAATACTTTTAATTAAAGCTGTAGCTAACCTTCCTGAGGTTAGTTAGAACAAACCAAACCAAACAAAAAATCTAAGGAAAGCACTTTTTTTTTTTTTTTTTTTAAAGTCCAAAGAACAACCTGTGTAGTCTTCCATAATGACTAATGAACATGTCTGGGACTAGAAGTGGAATTAAATGTTTTCTTAGCCCAATGCTGTTATGGATTACCGTGTCATAACTTAAGTACTCCACTGTAGTTCCAGGAATCTCATCCACTGTCTGTGAAATATTCATCTGATCCATCTTGTAGCTATGAAGAAAGACCACAAGTATCTTGGTAATGGTGGGTGGCAGTCTCTCTGATTTGTGTCAACATTAATGACAGGATTATACAACCTTCTTGGGCAATATATTCTAGTATTAATCTTTTCTTCTACTTACAACATGTTACTACAATACCTATCATAGTATATTACAAAAAAAAAAAGTTTCTTGCCCATATATTTGGTGGAAATGAAAAAAAAAACACATTACCTTCTTTGTAATAATCTTTTATGTACTTGAGAATTGGTGACTCCCATATAACCTTATATTTTCTATATTAAAAAAATAAATTTACAATCTTTCTTCTTGAATCTAATTTTCCAAACTTCTTGTCCTTGTTGATTTTCTCTGGATTGTTTCCAGTTTATCTACATCTTTCTTAGCTTATGTTGCCTCAGAGTAAAATACAATAGTTTAGCTGACGCCTCACCAGTGCCAAGAAGAGCACACTAATTATCTCCTGTCTTACATATAGTGTTGCTAGCAGACAATTCAAGAGAATTTAGAATTACATTAATCTCTTTTCCTCAACAGCATCACACTGTTGGCTCATTAATAGCCCTCATTAATCACTAGATCTTTATCTGCAGTAACATTTTGTGGTTGCACTTTTGATTTCGTCCTCCTAAATGTGGTCCTCTGTGATTCACTTTGTTCAATATTTTAATGTTGGATTTCAGAACCTTTCAGAACACATCAAAACAATTTTGAATTCTAATTCCGTCCCTGAGCATATTTTACAAATCTTTACATGGTGTCATCTGCAAGCTTAGATGACAGAATTTGAGGTACACTTGCAAGTCTTTACTGAAACTCTGAACAGAATCCTATCTGTTAGGAGCTGTGCAAGACTTCTCTTCAGCATCCTCCTAGTGCAAGTACCAACAACTATATGCAGGTTCATGTCTACCGGTGGACTGATTTAGAGGTGATTACAAATGGGACAGCTTTCTCCAGTCCATTTACGAGCACACAGGACAGTGTCAAAAGCCTTACTTAGGTCAAGACACACCTTGGGTCAAGATACAGTCAATTCTACTGTTTTTCCTTATCTATTGAACCAGTTCCTTTGATCAAGAAGGAAATTAGATTAGCCTGAGAAAATCATGTTGGCTGTTCCTTATCACCTTATTATTCACAGGGCACGTATGCGTTCGCTTCTAGATAATTTGTCCCACTATCTTTCTAGGTATTGAAGTTAGGTAGACTTCCCTGTAATTCCCTAGGTTCCTCATTCCCCATTTTCATAAGCAGAAATTGTTATAACCCTGCAGACCATGGCCCACAGCCAACAACTCCTTAATAGTGTTCAAATCGGAGCCTGCTGCGAATGTCACATTTAAGAAACATTATTGAACACTTTCCATCAGATATTTTTAAAAACCATGTGCCACAGCGGCGAGAATTGAGGAAAAGCAAAGCTTTAAATTGAATGGGTGTTTTGCTTAAAATAATTTGCAGAATATGTGTTTCAATGTCCGATCTCTGACCATTACCAAAAGTCACATGAACACAAATGTATTCCCATATTAGGCTATATTGTTGCTGCAGGCCCCTGAGACTTACCGCTCTTCCAGGAACTCTCAGAGATAAGTTGAGAGTTCAGTATGTATTAAGTGAATTTCAGCAAGCTCTAGAGACTTGCATATATCTCATTTATTCAAACATTCTATGACTTGTTTTTCTTTTCTTTTTTTATTTTTTTTTTCCTTTTCTGGCATATGTTCCCCCAGTTAAGAAATAGTGTTATTAAGTATCTGTCATTAATGTTTATGCGTATGTGAAGAATGTAGCAAAATAAATACCAAAACATTTCACTCTACTCTGGGTATCTGTTATTTGTGCCTCTGTCTTTCTCTTCCTCTAACTCCTTGGTATTTATAGAACCTCTTTTTCTTCCATTTTATGTTCCAGGAAAGTTGTAACTCATTTTGTGACTTAGTCTTCCTGGTTTTATCCCTAGATGCTTATACTACTCTTTTATTACTATCTCACTTATATGCCCTTGCCTTCACTCTTTGTAGGATTTCCTTTTTGATATTCAGGTCACTGGAGAATTCTTGATGCAGCCATACTGGTCTCTTTCTGCTTATCTTCCTTCTACATCAGGATGGTTTGCTGTTGTGCCTTCAGCACCATTTCATTTACTAACAACAGTTCTCCTAATCAGATTTATTTTCCTAATATCATCTTCACATGGGACAATTCTTAACACCCTCAGCTGCTCTGGTAAGTCATACCCATTATTTTTTAAATGTCTTAAACTATTTAAAAACAAAAAAAATCTGGTACATTTCATCTATACTTTTCACTTCAAAATAAGAACAGTTTTAAGATAGATTATATGTGCTCTAAGCAACTTAATTATATCTCATTTTAAAGAGCTACTTTGCCAATGAAAAAAGGCTTGTCAGGATTTCAGCATGATGATTTATGATTCTGTCATAGTGACAGATGTTCTTCATGTATCTCTGACATCGTGATCTGGAATCACTGTGCTTTTTTCCATGTTTGCTGGTAAAAAGAAATGCACTATATAAATACTTTTGTTTGTCTTCAAGGCCTTGCTCTGCATTAGCTTGGAAAACTGATATTTTTCAGAGGTGAGTTCTGTGTTAGCAATAACATTACTGGTGATACTCTACCATGACAGCAGCACTGCACACCCAGTTGGGCCCCCTTCCTGGATGCTTACCAGGCTGATATGCTCAAATCCAGCAAGGATCTGGCACGCTGCTGCACTCCTCTGGATCTTGGCAGACTTCAGCCACCATCTCTGTCTTCCACTTCTCGGTTCATCCTGTGGGCCGAGATTCCTGATCTTAAGCACTCTTTGTCTGCAATCAGGATTTATTAGTCATACATCTTGGTTGCTGAGATGCAGAATTTGAGCCCAGTGGGACAGAAAATAACTAAAGCATGAATACAGAAAAGTGTTCCTAATGGAGAAAGAGAGATGGGGAGCTGTATCAATAAGGGACTTCTTTCTGCAAGTCACCACCTTAGTCCCTGTACTGCATTTCACTGAGTACAGGATACTGTATTCCCTCTTCTTTCTTTTTTCCCCTGGCCACTAGGGGAGACCCAGTCAGAGCAGACTTTGTCTTTTGTTAATTTACAGCTTGCAGGGAGAGGGAGACTGTAGTCAGCCTAACAAGGCATCAGCAGTTTGCACTGTTCAACGTGGTTTACTTGGGGATCTTTACTTCTCACAGAATGGGAGATCACAGCAATTCAATAGACCTCCAGGTCTAGCCTTTTCTTAGGTACAATAATTGTTCTCAGCACCCATGTTTCTGCCTAAAGGACTGCTGAGAGAAGCTGAAGGACCAAGAACTTTATACAATAAAATGGTGGAGTGACACAAATATATGAATATCTATATACATTCCTCATGAAGTTTCGCTGATGCAATGGCATTACACTAGGAGTTTCTACCAGCACAGCTGTATCAACTAGGCATTGCATTTCTTCACAGCCTCATCACAACCACATTGGTAACATCTTATGGGATAAACATATCTGAGGTTCAAAGGTCCCCAAAACACATCTCATCTTGGTGTACCAGAGAGCTTCCTAACAAAACTTCCACTCCTATTAATATTTTATTATTATCTGCAGTCCAGATCTCTGCTACAGTTATGTTTACTGGTTAGTCTTGTTCATCTCTGAGTTCTCAGAAAAAGATGTAGAAAAGCGTCGTACCACAAAAGGAAGAAGCTAGAGGAGAAGCAGTTTTGGCAGATATGTTGTAAAGCTATATTCTCACTAAGGGGAGAAAAAAAAAAGTGACCAGATACTAGTTCACATTAAATGGTTTGAGAAGACATAGCAGACTGTAGATTTTACAGATTAAATTATCCTGCCCAAAAGCATGTTACATTGGTATGATTTCCTTCCCAAACTGATTATCTAAATAGTTTTTATTCAACATTGCTCTGGACTTTAGAGACTATACCTTGAATATTTTATAAATGCCACTGTTTTCTGTCACTCAGCTCTTTGTTTCATACACTCCGATTTAAACCCTCAATCTTCAACATAGTTTTGTACCTTTTTTTCTTTTTTAATCTAGTTTACAGTCTTTTTTTTTTTTTTTCCAGGGCATAGTTCTCTCTCTTTTTCCAGCTGTCACAGCCAGCAGAGGAATGGACTTCTGGGATCCTGTCTAGCTTTAAAGATCTACGTTCATGTACTCCATTGACCCACTGCAAAGTAATAAGTGAAATAAATGTGGTGGTCTTATCTCCTTCCCTGCTGGATAAGACTCCACATCACAAACACTATACTATAATTGAGGAGCCTCAGAAGCCTTTCAAAAAGGGTTCAGCTGTGGAACAATACAGGGTAACAGATTTTAAAACTGAAGTGTAAAGACTTGCACGTTCATTTCTTCCCTGTGCTCAGCCTTAGTCAGCCCTGTTATTAGCTAAATGACTTTATGAGCTATAGATTCACCCATAAAACTGCAGTGAAATATTGCAACAAAGAATATTTATTTCCATGAACTCTCCAGACTGGAGCTATTTTATAATGAACATTTTGAAAAGAACTGAAAACTAAGCTATGCTAAGATTCAAATAGAGAGAACAGTTCTGCACTTAGGGAACAAAAGACATCAATGCATTTTTCTCGTCTCTAGTTTCTACGACTGAGCTAGCAAATAGGTGCAATTATTGACAGGCAATCCAAATTCTGAATTTCAAGACTAATTTCCTGATTATTATCAAGAGAGGATGATGTTGCTGCATTCTGGGTTTTCCTGAATGCTGGATCACAGACTGAACTAAACCAAGCCTGCCCTGCTTATTTCTATCATATGACTAGTAGTTAAGATGCCTGATAAGTAGAAGGACATCTTGTACTGCAGACGACATCAGAAGCCTTCACAAAGATGAAGTTTCATTAAGAAAAGGTGCACCTACAGGGATAGAGGCCTACAGAACCCCAAACCCAACCCCATGCCTTCAGGGGGCTGGGATTTAGGCGTGTTTGGGAGTTAGAGAAGCATAAGAATGGCTCTCCGTCACTGCTGATACCCCCTAGTCCTGGCCTAAAGCAGTCGCACAGCTTCCAGACTATGGCTGGTGTACAGGACCTACATGTAGAGCAAGGGCAGAGAAGTTTGCTACTACTCATAGCTACCCACAGGGCTGTGGTTGGAGATATTCAACCATTAGCTAAACTTTGCAAAATTTTGCAAAACTAGAGCATGAAGGAAAATTACCTCTACGAAAGCCACAAAAGTGCCTGTTTGCAAAATGGTGAAGCTCATGACTACCAGTTCTGCAGCACTTCAGACATCTGTGAAGTTGAAGGCTTAGATTCTATTCTTTAGGGTTTAGGAAATCAACAGAAGTTAACCTTCAGGCAAAAGACATCCAAATAATTCACTACCATGGTACAACTACAGAAATCAAGTTTCACAGACAGTTACCATTTCCTCCCTTCTTCAGGGCTGCAGATCTTTGAAATTATTTGGTCTTTTAAAAAATGCAAGTGGCATTGTTCAAAGATTTATATTTGCAAAATCGATATATCTGTCAGCTACTACATAAACTTATTTGGGTTTGAAATATTTATAATATGGCAGACAAACTAAGTACAAGTGGAGTTTGTTGTGTTATCACAAAAGTGTCCTCTTCAGAAAATGTTCTTTTTAGTTTTATCCATTTTTCAGAAAGTCACAAAAGTAATAACTAGAAGCAATATCATATTGTTTCTTTTTTAAAATATACCTCTAATTAGAAGCCTTAGGGAAAAAAAGGTATCATCTGATTAAAGTTCTTGATCATGGTCATAAGCATACATTCACATACTTTTAAGTTACAACCATTCTTTCTACCTTAGTAATTTGGTTCACAGCATTAGGGTAGCTTTGAAGCAATTCCCCAGACTGTCCCCACTTGTCACATTAGTTGTTTTCTCATAGTGGTGCTGGTGTGCACAACATAGATTCCCACTGGATCAAAGCCAACTAGGAGCTCTTCTCCCAGGCATTCCAACACTCAATGGAGCAGTGGGTCTTTCTGCTACAAGGACCTCCAGCATGTAGCTAATGGACGTGCCTTCCCAGAAGGCTCTCAAACCCTGCAGTATGGCCGAAAGCCTGAAGGTTGTTGCAGGGCCAAGAACTGCATGTATCTTCCTATTTGCTGTCAACTGTTTCAGCTCTCAACTGTTTCAACAGTGTCTGCCTGTCTGCTGCTCTCTCTTCATCCACACAGACTTCAGATCTGAAACCCTTTCCCTTATTTCTCCTGCCTCACTTGTTGAACCCCCTTCCTGAACCCGTCTTTCACTATCCTCCTTTTGTAATATTGCTTCTCCACATTTCTACATTCCTGCAATACATTGGCACATCCCTCTTCCACGCACCAAAGAATTCAGATAACTGCAGCCTACAGCCCTGAAGATATGACATTTCCCATGAATCCATGTCATGGGAGAGAGAAGAGTTTCTCAAGGTGCAAGATAACCCAGTACCAAACTCAGAAATTTGAGAAACTCTCACCAGCTGCCAACTGCAAGAAGTGGTGAGCAAGGCTGCCTTCAACAGCCAAAAATGAAGATTGTATTCTTGAAGACCAATGACTATCATCACCAGGCCTGGGAGTTGTGCCCAGTACAGGGAGCTTAAGAAGATCCTTGGGAGGGAGCACACCACTGAGCTAGCATCTCATTTCCACACCAGGAATCATAGGGTCTCCATGCAGAAGAGTGTTTCTGCTAGCTGCACCTCTGCTCCTCATACCTGTCCTGGGTCTTTCCTTCGAGCTGTGACTTTGAACAAGTCCCCATTGGTTGGGGGCATGGCAGGGGTAGGGTCCATGGGTGCCAATGGCCCATTGCAAGGTGGAACAGGAGCACAGGAGATAAACTCTTGACCCACTGAAGGAAACAGGGAGAGGAAAGGCGAATGTCCTGAAGGACTCCTTTCTATTCCTCCAGGTCCTAAGCAACTCAGGCCTTTGCTTCCTTATCAAGTGTAGCTGCTGCTTTCAAATCCGTTATCAAGCTTTTCTCTCTAACGCTTGTTGCAGAGATGGCAGCAAGCAAGACCCCTTCTTCCTTCCTGCTGCTGTCTGGTTCTCCCTGGTGCAAAATGCCAGCCCAGGACTGCAAGGAGGGTGGCAGAGATGGCACAGGAGGCAGGAGGGTTACTTCCTGAGAGCTACAAAGGTCCATGCCACCACCAGCCGACAGAGAGGAGAGACAAAAAGGTATAGGAAGCCTGAGACAACACAGCAAGGGTGACCTAAAGGGCTGGTGGATCGCATGTCCCTGAGGAGTGAGTAGATGAAGCAGGCCGGCCTTACTGGATGCCTAAGGGTGTAAAGAAGCTCTCCATCCCTCTTCCCAGAAGAGGGGAAGATGGCATGTCAACATCTTGCCCATTCTTTGCCCAGAGAAGCCATGGATGCCCCATCCCTGGACGTGTTCAAAGCCAGGTTGGGTGAGGACCTAAACAAACTGATCTAGTGGGTGGCATCCCTGTCCGTTGCAGGGGGTTTAGAATGAGGCCCCTTCCAACCCAAACAATTCTATGAATCTATGATCTTGGGAAGCTTTGCTTTTGCAGTCTTCTCATTACAGGCACTGCAAGAACGCTTTGCTGTTTGATCACCCCCCTCTTTGTTCCACTCTGTGTGTCCCCATGTATGGTGCAGACAGTGTCCAGGACACCTCTGCTTTCCTGGTGCCTCAGTGACCACAGAGGGAGCAGGGGTAGGGGACATGCATGCAACCACCACAGAAACTGGTCCCTACTAGTCAACCCAGGTGGAAAGGCTCACCTGCATCCTGCTGGAGTTCATGCAGGGCTCAGAAAGCAGCCATAACTGGAAGCTGTTAGGAGTGTTGGCACCAAGTCTGTCTCTGTGCAAAGCTCATCATCTGGTAGCGAGATGAACAAAAAGCTCATCCTACTTCCTACTGCCTACATGCAGAAAAGGCAGTTAAACTTCACAGGTGCACTCTTGCTGTCACGGTACAGACTAATGATCAAAAAACACAGGGCACCTATTTTTTCCCACAGGATCCGAACACCATGAACTTTCCTTTCTTCGCTGGGAAAGAGGTAATCATATCCCCACTGAGCCTGAGGCTGGAGTTGTGGAATATACCACAGCATAAGTGCCTTTGCTGAAATCTGGTGAGGAATCCATAAATCTCGTATAGAGGTTGACATAAGCCTTACAATACATATAGTTGTAGGTGCAACAGGCTGGGAACAGAAGAATATGAATCTTGCCAAAGTCACCCCTCGATTTATGAATCAAGGAAACCAAAGGCTTGGGGAGTTTCACAGGTGTCAGCCACAGCACTATGGGAATAAAAAAAGTTTGGAGGATGAAATCTCCTTCACCTCTTTGTCCATGGAAGACCTGCCCTCCCCAAACAGATTAGTGACCAAGCAGTAAGGGTTTGAGGCTGCACACTGTAAAGGATGGCAGCTGCTCGCTTGAGTATGGCTATGGGCTCTCAAATTGCATGTGAGGATTGTGCTAGTATGGCACCAACTCACAGAAGAGGACCTTGCCCTTCAGCATCCCAAAGTCTTGCATCTGCCATTGGTTATCCTATACCTGCCATAGTCAACATAGCCTCATGTACTAAATTGAGTTGAAGACTCCTACCCTATATTTAGAAAACACTGCAATATTTGAGCCTCAAAAATGCATTATGGAAGGACAAAGATATTTTACATTCTTCCAGACCGAGGATATCCAAGTGCTCAAACGAGATCTTCTCAGTGCATTGCAAGCTCTCCTATAAAAAAACAGACCTTAAAATATTACCATTACAATACTGGATCAGACCTCTAAACGATCTATCCCAGTATGACTGGGAGTCCAAATATCCATGAGCAAGTCTTGTGACTCAGCTGCTGCTTGGACAACTGGAGGTGGGTGAATATATGTTGGAAACTTGTCAGGCAGTGACGATCTTTTAGCACATCTCTGTGAAGTTGTTAGCTCTGACATAATTAAAAATATTAACAATGTTATGTCAAATCATTCTTTCAGCTACAACAGCTCAAGTCTGTTTTTCACTGAAGCCCTGCTGTTTTCATTTTTAACTACACGTTTAACTATCAACAGCTTACTGGTAGCAAAATCTGATAAAATGGCTAAAAATAAAGCTTTTTAATTTTTTATCTTTTGAACAAAGATGATACTAATTTAAGGAGATAGCACCTAGCAGCTTACCTACCATTTTCCTGGACCAGTTCCATATTTGTTCATTGTTTCTTTCTCTGAAGAAGTGAATGAGAACACTCTGGAAAGGTTATACCCTGCTCTAGTCAAACCTTCTAGTCAAACCTTCCAGTTTGACTCTGCTACAAACACAAACAGCACACACAGAAGACATGTAACTGAGATGATATGATTTTTGTTTCACTGGGGATTGATATTTTCAATTAGATCTGAATCCGAGACGTGAGAAGGGAAAAGAGCTGTTTTTTTTTTTTTCCTTTTTATCATTTGTGTAATTTTAAGAATATTAATATGGGCCTCATCCCTTTTTTTCTCATCCTTATTATTGTTTTGTGATTGTGAATGAGTGGAAATATAAACACTTCACTCTGAGATAATTGGTGCCATTTCCCAGCCTGGTTTCCTTTTCAGGTCTCTTCATTCCCCTGTTAGCCACAGCCAGTCTCTGCACATCTTGTGCCCCTCATCAAAATGCAATTTTTTCCTGCCTACCACCCTGCACCTACGGCAGCATATTCACCCTTCGATCGGGTTATTATGCATTGCCTCAGCAACCTCTTCTGTATGCACTACCCATATCTAGACAAAGTCCGCCACACTCTCTGTACCCTTTTCTTTCTCATCTTTTGTTGAAGCCTGCATTTATTTTCAAAGACTTCTCTACTCAGCCTTTTATGTACTGTGCTTTAAACTCTTTTATTCCCCTGAGCATTCCCAGCTATCCATTCTTTCCCTGAGAGGGAGGTGGATCTTCCTTGAAGTTATTATTCAGGGAAAGGAGATGAGGCCCCATTATTTGAGAGGCTCTGTTTGATTTCACAAGTCATTTAAATGAATGGTGCATATATGCAACTAGCCAGTGCTTGTTAAAATGGTTAGCCTGATCATTTCATTTCAGTGATAGTGGGAGAACCTAAAATCACAAAATGAGTAACTGAGTAAAATGGCAAGAATTATGTTTTGTCCTGCTTTCTTTGAAATAATATTCAATAACAACATAAATCTTATAGAAATACTTATGGGGTATTACTGTAGCTACCAAGAGTTCATTATGCCTTACTTTATCAGAATGAAAGGCAGAGAAATGAGTGATTAGATTACGATGTCAAAACTGCGCCATTTTTATTTAAGCAATTGCATTACTCGCAGAGCAGCCTGCCAGAAAAATGACTGGTTCAGTGACAGATCTCTTTTTCTATCACAATGCCCCTTTTAAAATAATTAGCAACAGGACAGAGAGTAAAATACAAAATATAGGGGGAAAAAAAAGTAGAAATTTTTCAGATTATTTAAACTGACCTTTATAAAGCTTAGATCAAAAAAATCACTGCAACAGTTTACCTAATTTTGTGGTTCTCAGGCAGGGGAGAATGAACATTTAGATTGGGTGGCAGTTAGGACGGGAAGGACAGCAACAAAGCTCTTCATATAAAATCTCCCCGCGATCTGCCTCACCTCTGGTATTGACTGAAGCAAAGCATAAGTTTTGCTTTAATCCTTTACTAAGGGTTGGTGTCTTTTTTTCTTAAAAATAAAACCATCTACAATCAACTTATTAAAATCAGCAACTTCCTGATTTTAGTCCAATTAAAAGACATTGGAAAAAGAGCTACGTTGGTTTCAAGTTCCCAAACATTTGGGTATGATTGCTGGTGGTTTTATTGGGAGTTACACCTGTAACCATTTAATGCAGAGAAGAATATGGCCATGAAAATAAAGATTCCAAAGTCATGTCTGACAGCATCTCCAACCAAGCCTGTGACAACTGCTGGAAGTATGTGGAAAACCACACCACTAAATTTTGCCAGGCTAGTGTACTGATGACAGACATCCTATGTTTGGAGACCTCTTTTAGGCATAAACATATTGATTAATAGCAGAGCTTTAGTCTTAATGCTTCAATTTCCTATGGGTTTGGCATATGTTAGGCTCCAGCCCTTTTGCCAAGCTTGCCTCCCTTCACTCAAATAGAGGAAACGGGTTGCAGTAACTCACCACTTCTCCATGGCCAAGGATTTCTCTCCAACATCTGCAGAAGCAGCATAGCCAGCACAGCACCAAACTGTTTAGTCACCTTTTCCAGTCCTGTCCAAGGGATGCTTCAAGGACTGCTTCTGTGCAGAAATCCCCAGCCGCTAAAAGCCTGCTAGAAACCACAGGCAGAAGGAACAATGTTAGTTAACGACAAAGTGAAAAAAAAAAAATCTGTGGTCATATTGCAGTTGTCCAGAGACCTAAGGTGTCATAAGGCTCCCCTTTACTAGCATAAGCTGTTCCTCCTTAGTGGTTAATCCTTTGATGGTGTACTCTATGTCTATAGCATATATAGGTAACTCTCAACAAGAACAGAATCATATTTCATGCACTTCTTTCTAGCGGTAATTGGGAAGCGCCTTCACCTGCCAATACTTACGTGCCATATTGTGTTTGCTAACACTTTCCACGCGAGACAGCAATGGCGTTTTTATTTCATGCTAAGACTAGAGCTTGTCACAGCTGTGGCAATGGGCCCATCTTTATAGCATATGTGCTCGTTTCATGGTTGAAATTCCTTAGCTTTTTCTGAAGATGGATGGAAACAGTGTCTGAAACGAAAGCTCGGCCTTATTGAAGTCTACAGGAAACAGCAATCATAGCAAAGCAAGTATCCTGCACATTGTGAGCACCTTCCATGCACCAAGCAACATCAGAGTATCTTATATGCACGCAGAGATACACTTGCGTAGCTTGTATATTTATGCTCTAAACTTCATCAGTTTCCCATATTAAAACATGATGATTTCATATTCACTCTTTGGCAGCATATGCTGATCATCCTGGAAAATATTAATCATTTTTCGTCAGTTTCAATTCTGAAGAGTCATTATCCTGCCATTTCTAACTTCACACTGGATGAAGGCTTACCCACTGGTGTCATTGTAACATGACAGACTATTACCAAGTCCTTACTAGGGGCATAAAGCATGTGTTTAAGGAATTACGTTAATAAAGAAATAGGAACTCGGTGGCAGAAAATAGCATTATAGACTTTAGAACACCAGGAGCATAATTAGTACTGTGGCATAATGATGAAAGAAAGCAATAAAATAATTTTATTTCATTCTGTATTTCTTGGAGCAATGCAAATTAGTTTGTCAGCAGGGAAGGGTTGGTTTCTTTTCTTTAAATTTCATCTGTATGCTGTCTTAATGTTGTTTTACAAAAAGATTTTGCAGAACACAGTGAGTATCTCACAACCAAATTTTGAATTCATGTGGTATGTGAGAGATTGTCCCTTTTTTGGGTTGGGAATCTCATCTACAACACAATTAGGAAAGTTCACAGAGGCCAGAGAATTGATAGTTCCCTGGTCCCAGGAAAAACAGCAGGATGTGAGCATTTGATCTGTGATCTATGCAAAGCTGTGGAGGCTCAGGACGATGGAAATATTTGCATCCCAATACCACTCTTATTCAAAGCAAAGAGATATGTTGTTGGCAACCTGGAAAATTTAGAGTGATAATAACTACCAACATGCTTGATTATTTAAATGTTGTGATTGTATCATGAGATAATGGTGGAAAAGGGTTGGAAAACTATAAGCCACTAGAATAATTAGAATAAAAGCCTATTAGAAGCAAAAGCACAAGACAAATTACATCAAATGCTTTCTCCACTTCCTACTGATGCCCGTGTCAAACTTCTCCTGCACTATTCCTTAGTTCTGTCATATACTAAAAAGTGATTATTTAACATACAAACCAGAGAGATCATTGTGCCACTGTTTTTTGTTTTCCAAAACCCTTACTTTTTTTTTAGTCTCAGACAACATATTGGGCCAAACTCAGCTGCTGTGTGTTAAACTGCAAAGCCTCTGAACCCCATTCTCTTCCAGCTGCTATATCTACCAGCACAGCGTTCACTCTATAACCATTTTACTGTTAATACATTTGTTTCCTGTTGACTGCGTAGATTTACAACACATAACTGAAACGTGTTTATTTGGTTTGCAATCCTAGATGATAATGGAATTCCATTGTGATTCTCTGCTTTTTATTTACCTTTACTAACTTCAGCAGAGTACTGATCTCAGATTTTTGTAGCAAGAGAACAGTCAGTCTGAGCTTCCATATATAGTAAGTCAGTTTGCTGCTATTTCATTAAAACCTAATTTAGACTGAACTAAACACTTATCTGAACTAATTAGTCTGACATGGAAAACTGCAGAATACTAAATCACTAATGGTCCCATTTTATATTAATAAATGGAAGCAGATGTATTGACATCTTACAGATTCATCTTTAATGTGTGAAAACAGAGAAAAAAAAAAAGAGAAGGAAAGGCAAGACCTGACAGGAACATAAGTCAAGATTGTCAAGAAAAGGGACAAAGTTCTTTTATTAGAAAGATGGACAGGAATTATAGGTCCCAGAGACAGGATTTGGTTATGAAATTTAAGGCAACTCAAGATGCTCTTTAGTCTGTTCCAGATGGGGAAAGCAGCATGGGAGAAGGAGCTCACTGCCAGCTGTGGCAAGACAAGCAGGGAAAATAGAATGTTTAAATGATTTCTACTGAATTACATGAAAAGCCTACATTAAAAGAGAGTTAGGGTTGCAAAGTCAAGCACTCAGAAGATGGGAAGTGCCTGATTTAAAGTTTCCCAGACAACTAAAACTTGTAACTCTTGTAGGCACCATACAATTTTTAATTACAGGATCACATGCACGTTTTTACACAAGACCTTTGGCCTTTCTCTGCACATGGAGGGCATACATTTAATGAGCAACGATTCATTGCTCTGTTTTATCCTCATTGTTAAGTGTATGGTCTCATGCCTTATTTACTATATGCTACTCAAACTCTGCCCTGAATACACAATTAATAATATCCTCACAGGAGCTCCCATGAAATTTATAGCTATAGCACTTAGTGCTTCACAAATATTAAATAATGTCTCCAACCTCTTTGCATGGACAGGTCATTTTTCTTATTTTTATGGTTGGGAACAAAGCCTCGTGTTTCTTGTTTTTCAGGAAACTTGCATCCCTATGTCCCTGCTTGAAGAAAAGACCAAACATCATTTCCCCTTTCTGTCCTGGCATGAAGCTGGTGCCCCCTCCCTATCTTCTGCAGGAATACCATACCAGGGAATCTCCACTCTTGATTATTTTGGGACAAGTCTATCATGCTGGACTGTTTGCATCATGAACTCTGCTGTTTTCCTGGGCAGCAGGGGAAGAAAACAACCAAACACCTGTCCAAATCTACCACGTGAACAAGAGAAGACCACTGTGTGAAGTTCATCATTAGAAGGTGTCCTTCAAAATGAACCAGCAGCGCCATGGGAGATGCTGTGCCCACAGCTCCTCGTGTTTGCATTGAGAGTGTACAACAATGGTTTGAGTAGCTGCTCTCCTTGGCTGCCACACTCAAAAGGGGAGCAACACCACCAGCCAGATCCAGCTGCTGCCACTGGATGATATCCAGCTTCCCACCTTCCCCGACACAATGACAGCAATAGTCATACAGCAAAAAGTCCAGCTCTTCCAGCCTGTCATGCCTTGGGTTTGCCTCTGTGGAGCGCACAACCATCACATGCAGCCAACCTCTTATTCATAGAATCATAGAATATCCCGAGTTGGAAGGGACCCATAAGGATCATCAAGTCCAACTCCTGGCACCGCACAGGTCTGCCCAAAAGTTTAGACCATGTGACTAAGTGCACAGTCCAATCGCTTCTTAAATTCAGACAGGCTTGGTGCAGTGACTACTTCCCTGGGGAGCCTGTTGCAGTGTGCAACCACCCTTTCGGTGAAGAACCTCTTCCTGATGTCCAGCCTAAACTTCCCCTGCCTCAGCTTAACACCGTTCCCACGGGTCCTGTCACTGGTGATAACAGAGAATAGGTCACCTGCCTCTCCACTCCCCCTCATGAGGAAGTTGTAGACTGCGATGAGGTCCCCCCTCAGCCTCCTCTTCTCCAGGCTGAACAGGCCAAGTGACCTCAGCTGCTCCTCATATGTCTTCCCCTCTAGGCCCTTCACCATCTTCGTTGCCCTCCTCTGGACACTCTCCAACAGTTTAATGTCCTTTTTGTACCGTGGTGCCCAGAACTGCACCCAGTACTCGAGGTGAGGCCGCACCAGCGCAGAGTAGAGCGGGACAATCACTTCCCTCGACCGACTCGTGATGCCGTGCTTGATGCACCCCAGGATATGGTTGGCCCTCCTGGCTGCCAGGGCACACTGCTGGCTCATATTCAGCTTGCTGTCAACCACAACCCCCAGATCCCTTCTCTTTGAGTCAAATAAGCCTCTCAGGCTTACTTTATCCATGCCTACAGCCATGGCTTACCATCCTTGCTGCTAAGAAGGGACTCTCTCCTCTGTGACAAGCAAAATGTGTCCCTTTGATACCAGCGTGTTGTTAACTGCTTTGTGTGAAAGAGATAAAATATGTGCTTTGAGAAAAGGGCAAGATGTCCCAGGCCTTGGGGATGTCTAAAGGATAAGGAACTGAGGAATTGCTAATCAGGAAGACCATTTTGTTGGCATTCGTAAAGGAAACATCGTGACATAAGCTCTTGAATACGTCACCAATCAACATAACATGAATATTTGGCTGAAAAACAAAGATTAGGGGTATCGTAATGTGAACTATCCGTGAACATTATATATCCATGAACATTATAATGTGAACTATCCATTATAAGAGTGAAAATCATGTCCCTAGGCTGGAAGACCTGGACCAACATGGGACCCTTCCACTCTGAGGGTGCTCAGAATGGTTCTGTCATGTCAGCAGTATGCTGATTATGTAAGCAATCGGAGGCTAGGGGATTGTGCCAACATATAAATGTATTGATAAGGGATTGTATAAAGAGTGGCATAGAAAGTCCTAATGGGTGCCAGCTTTGTGTGAAAACACCTGGTACCCAGACTTGCACAGTTCTGAAATAAACAATATCTTGACCTAGTGTATGGATTGGCTTTTGCACACCAGGTAATGAACCCAAACTATTTTATTTTTAAATCAGACAACACCTTCAGCAGAGCCTATTTACCACGGCTTCCTCTGTTCATGTCCCATCACCAATCTGGCAAAGCGAGTACCCACACTGATGCACTCACTGGGATGTTGTTCCCGGCCTGGGGGAGATGCAGGTGATCCATCTGATTCCCCCATGCTTTTAGTGCTTCTAGAAAGATGGGTAGCAGTACAGAGAATGAAGTTTGATCTCTCCCATGGCTCCTTCCAACATCCACAGCCACCCCAGTGCCTGTAGACACTAGGTCACAGGAGTTATAAAGCTGCCTTGGATATTACAGAAGTGTGAATTTCTGAAGTTGCTCTGTTGGACTCCTCTCTACAAATCCCAGGAATAGCTCTCTAAAAGAGACAGGTACACTGAGATTTTCATGGTCCTGTGCATTCACGTGAGCTACCTTTAATTTTATAAGTTTATGTTGGCATTGTTTCCTGTAAAGAAGTTACAAACCTAAGTTACTACCATAGCCAACAGCAGTTTTTTTCCGGTAGGAAATGACATCAACCAAATTCCTAAGTCCTCTGTCTTCAGAGCTCCATTAGAGCCCAGAGTATGACAATCATAGAATATCACGGGTTGGAAGGGGCCCACAAGGATCATTGAGTCCAACTGGCTCCACACATAAAAATTAAACCATATGTCTAAGAGTATTGTCTGAACACTTGAAATCCATTGGTCTTGGTGCCAAAACTGCTTCCCTGGGGAGCCTGTTCCAGTGCCCAACCACCCTTGTGGTGAAGAGCCTTTTATTAATATCCAGTCTAAACCTCCCTTGTCACAGCTTCATGCCATTTCCTTTGGTCCTAGATGAACAGGAGATGAACAGAAGCAGAATCACTGCACATATTTCCTCCTCTTTTGTGAAGAGCTGTGGTAGAAGGTATGGCTGAAGCAGAGTGGGAATATCAGGGTGCGAAAGAACAGGAAGAAGTGGAAGAAGAGATAAACAGAATATCATGTTAACTGCACCTAAGTTAGTAGGTCACCAAGTTCCCAGCTCAACTACCTGCAGTTTCACCCAGATTGACAAAACAAAGGGCAACCTAAATAAGACAGCCTACACCCAGAAAGAGGGACAAAAGAACAATGACCTAATCACTGTTTTTTGCCTAGTGACTCACAGAGGTGGGACAGCTGGAGACAGGAACGATTCAGTCACTGTCAACACTTAAAAGGTACAAAAAAACACATTTAAAAACCAGCCACGTGGTTGCCAATAATAAGGACAAACCAGAAGACACTGTGAGAACTAAATAACTAGCCTCCCTCATCCTCTGTGTCATCATAAATAATCCTGGACCAACCATGTTCTGACGCATCTTCAAGCTTCTGAGTATGAAAGAACGAATGAGCAAAACCTATTAGACAGTGACCATGCATGAGTGAAGCCTCGTTTGTACAAAATAAAATCACCTTTCCCTCCTACACTGTCTCTTGTTGAGGTTTGCTCCATTAGTTGGGCTTTGCAGAACAATTCTGGGTATTGGACATAGCTCCCACCAGGTGGGTGAAGCCTGGTCCTGGTAGAAATCACGTTTGAGCCCCAGATCAAGTGATGATGGAAAAACAGCACGTGGCATAGGGCTTCGAGTGGGCACATGGCTCTGGCTCTCCTGTGGGAACGGAGTGGTCTCTGCTTCCCACAAACCAACATCCGAGCATCACACTGGGAATGCTACGCAGTTTGCTGAAAAGAATTTCACTCCTCTACCATCCCACTGGCCCCTCATTCAGCCCTCTCTAACCACAAAAAAGCAGTGTCAGTCATCTCTACAGTCTACAGAAAGGTGCTACCCAACTCCACTGCCACACTCATCTGTTGCAACAGTTTTAGACCACCAGCCACTACTACCCCACTCAACTTCGCAGGTCAGGGACAGCATCTTAAATACCACAGCTAACAGCACCTTTACAAGCAAGTCACTCATCCCTTGCCTGTTAATGGCTTTGCACACTCCCACAGTGTGTAGCTAGAGTACACATCTTTAAATGTTTTACGAGCTTGTGATAGTCACCCATTTATCATTTATGGGAGGGCACTAAAATAGTTTGCAGGCAATTGTATCTAATACTAGAAACTGTTAGTAAATATCAATTATGTGGTGAGTATATAAGAAAGATGTTGTGACATCAGCACAACTAGCATTTCAATTTTCCAAATGTTTTAAAGAAGCATGAATCTGCAAAGGATTCTCTTCACCGAGGAAGCTGCTAGGAGAAATTCAATCTATTTAGTTTCTATGCAACACTGAGAACATAAGGTTGGGTTACAGCCTTATGCCACCATAGCAGGAAACTCAACTTACATGTGAATACGTAGCACATACTGTAGTTGTATTTTCTTGAATACACTACTCTGCTTTCCTTACAGGTGAGATTTTGGTTTGGACTAGGGTTATATAGAATCACAGAACATTTTGGATTGGAAGGGACCTTAAAGACTATCGAGTTCCAACCCCCCCGACATAGGAAGGGACACCTCCCACTAGACTGATACCGACTCAGAAGGACATATGGTTCTCTCCCTAATAGAATAATACAACCAAATGTTTTTTGAACAGATAGGCCAAACCTTTAGTATGTTCAGCTAGATAGAAGGAAGTCTAGAAAATGTGTATCCCTGGTGCTACCTTACTTGCTAATTAGTCAGCCTTATCTATAAGAACATACAGAATTTTATCCCAGGACAGGGGGCAAGATAACCCAGACCTTGAGGATGTGTCTGAAAATAATAGGTGGGCATTCATGGTACACATATGTCCTTGGATGTGTAACCAACTAAGCTCAGTATGCATTCCTAAGTTGAAACAATAAGATAAAGAACAAGATGTCCTGAGCATGTGCAAGAACTGGGTTCAACCAGTGAACATAGCGAGGAAGACTATCGATGACCACCAGAAGACCCCAAAAGACCACCAGTAGAAACAACAGCACATGTGCCAGGGACAACTACATATTTTTAATCAGTTACAGGAAATAGAATGAACATGTTAATTATTTCTTGGAAATCTAATGAATATGTATATTTTGATTGCATATAATCCCTGTAGTTTGAGCAATTCAGCATGCACACTAAGTGGATTGATCCCCTGTGCATCCAGTGCTGCAATAAAAGAGTGTCTGCTTTTTAAAACTCCAGATTGAGTCTCAGAGAGTTTCCTTGACCGACTTTTACAGTATCAAGGCCACGTTGCTCAAAGTATCATCCAACCCGGCCTTGAACACTTCAAGGGATGGGACATCCAGAGCTTCTCTGAGCAACCTGTTCCAGTGCCTCACCACCTTCATACTAAAGAATTTCTTCCTAATGTTTAAATCTAAATCTGCCCTCTTTTATGTCAAAACCATTACCCCTTGCACTATCACTACACTTCCTGGCAGAGTCACTCTCCAGCTTTCTGGCAGACCCCTTTTACGTACTGGAAGGCTGCTTTAAGATCTTCCCAAAGCCTTTTCCAGGCTGAGCAACCCTAGCTCTCTCAGCCTGTCTACACAGGAGAGGTGCTCCAGCCCTTTGATCATCCTTGTGGCCCCACCCTGGACTCACTCTAAGAGCTCCAAGTCTTTCTTCTGCTGGAGGCCCCAGAGCTGAAATCAGTGCTCCAAGTGGGGTCTCACAAGAGCAGAGCGGCAGAATCACCTCTCTCGACCTGCTTGCCATGTTTCTTTTGATGCGGCCCAGGATATAGTTGGCTTTCTGGGTTGTAAGCACATATTACCAGCTCATGTTGAGTTTTTCATCCACCAGTACCCTCAAGCCCATGTTCTCAGGGCTGCTGTCAATCCATTCTCCACCTAGCCTGTATATGTGCTTGGGATTGCCCTGACCCAGATGCAGGACCTTGCACTCGGCCTTGTTGTACCTCATGAGGTTCAGGCAGGCCCACCTCTCAGGCCTGTCCAGATCCATCTGGATGGCATCCCTTCCATCCAGCATGTCAACCACACCACACAGCTTGGTGTTGTCCGTGAATGAAGTTACTGCTTTCGGTCACAGCAACATTTTGCTTATCGGCAGGCAAAACACACTGCTTCTGTATGTGACTATCTGCAAATAACATGCGTGGTTATGGTCAACATTCACATAGAATTAAGTTGCTTTCTATATCTAAAAATGAATCTTTTATTGTAAAACTGTTCCTTGCTGTTGTTCCAAGCAAGGGGAGAAAATAGCAGTAAAGTAAATAATAAAGGGCTAGCTTGTTTTCTCTGCATCACTTCAGCAGTGCAAAGGGAGTCCAATGGGAATGATAATCATGGCCAAAGCCATTACACAGCACAGCTGTAAAATAAGTAAAACAGTCTGAGGCATCAGCTACACATTCAGACCAGCATTCCTTAAATAGATATTTTTCAGCCCAATCAACTCCCTGATGTGGTTCAGTGCACAAACTATTGTGCTGACAGAAAACAGCAGTGGGAAAGAGGGGTGGGCAAAAAACTACGGGGTAAAACACTTCTTAAGCCCTCACCACCAGCAGATGAAGGTGCTTGGAGTCATGGCCTTACACACACATTCCTGTGGAGTTCATCTTCCAGTAGCATTTTGTGGTGTCCTTCCTAGGGGTTGTTAGGATGGAATAGATTTAGAACTAAGCAGCCTGTGGTAGTACATTCAGGAAAAAGTCCAATCTTATGAAATGGTCGACAAAATGTAAACATTAGGTGAGAGCTGATCCATCTGTCTACACAAATCTAGCAACAATCTAAGTACCTGTGACATGATAAAATAATACAAAAACAGCCTTATAGCACTACAGAGCCACAACCATCAACTGATTTCTGCACACAAACAATAAACGCATACAAAACTCTAAAACTGCGTGTGTTATTCAAACTTGAAGTGAACACCTGAAGTTAGTTTTCCCAATCCTGAATATAACTGTAGCAACAATGTCTTCAAAAGAGACTTTGGCCTAATTAAGGTATTGCAAGGTATATGGTGGCTATCATTTTTCCAGGCAGAATTTTGGCCTGGCTGCTAGACAGGGAATTGTCCTCTTTCCTTCCAAAACCTGCTAAAATGCAGATGATTATTTTCTCAGAGTTTAGGATTCACTAACCTGAGGATTCCAGGCAAAGTTTAATATCAACTGCCTTCTAAAGTTCAGATTATTTCAACACAGCTTAATCTTTTTCAGCCCATAATACTGGATGAAAAGTTGAATTCATCTACTTTAATTAATTTTGCAAAACTAAATAAACTAGAAAATCTGTACTGCAAAGACCCGATACATAGAAAAGTTTGCCCACAGCGAGCCAGACTGGTGAGCATAGAAAGCCATGTTCACTTTTTTTTTTTTTTTTATGTCTATGAGGTCACAAAGATACAGATCCCAAATAAACTGGTATAAAAATAGATTGGACTAGCTATTTTGTTTTCTCGCAATCTGCTACATTTTGCCTTTGAAGACTGGAATTTTAATCACTTCTGCTCCAAGTTTCACTATAGGGTTTCATATGTGTTAGCAAACTGTTCTATCACATATCTCTAGAGATGTCAAAACTTCATAAAACAAAGACACTTTGAACTCGATTAGACCACTTCTCACTCTATGTTGTTTGACCAGGGTGAAACATCTCAACGAACCTCTTCACCAATATTTCTAGGCTACTTCATTTGTCTGTCAACAGCTTTCCTTATGATCACGACAATTATAATTGCAACACCCTAGGAGTGGTTTTTTGTTTTTTTTTTTTTTTTTTTTTTTTTTTTGAAGGTACTCAGTTCCTCATTTGTGATTTATTTACAAGCATAGTCTCGAGCCAAGAATTTGCACATAATTGTATGGTGTCTCTTTAGGCATACAGTCTGTTGGTATTACTAATTCCCTGTAAAATACTTAAACAAAAATCTGAGTTTGAACCAGTTCAGTAAATTTACTGGAAAGATAAAGAAGAGAGGAAATAAAACCAGAATCTGTTTCACTGACACTCTGTCACTGAGCAAACAGCTTCTACAGTAAATGGTCCCTGAGAGCTACCAGAGTCAGAGCATGTCACATCACGTGGATGCAGAGTTGCCATGCTTTTCTTTTCAACACTGTGCCAATACACGTGCTTGTTTATGACATGCCTTGAGACAACTCTCAGCAACAGAAGAAAAAGGTCCTAGCCCTCAGCGCTTCTTGTATTCCTATGCAATGCAAGCAAGATGACATGGAAAAGCTGGCCAAAACCACCAGGACCAGTAGCCACAGCCGAGAATCTGGGGCTTGAACATTGGCAGTCTGCTGTGCACCATGTTTGCCCTGGGGTGAAAAAAAGAGTGTTGTCGTGCCTGGTGAAGATAGACAAGAAACTGGCAGCTAGCATAGTACTGTGTCACAAGGCATGGCCTTTCTTCGCCAGCCAAGGGACAGAGCTATGGCACTCACACAGAAGAGGTAGGGGTGACAACCACACTGTGGACGCAATGCCTGGTCACAGACAAATGCAGCTGGAGAAATGTGGCAAGAGAAAACTAAACAGGTCTGTCACATGACTAGTAATATTAAATATCTTGCTATATAACCTTGTCCTAGGTCTCCTCAAGTACAAAAAAAGCAAATAGTCACTAGAAAGTTAAGGCGGATGTGAACAAACACACCAAAGAAGAGGCAGAAGCAGCTCTACCTACAGCAAATTACCTTTTTCTTGGATGGACAAGAAACAAATCTGTGCATATTCATACAAACACACACACACAGATATAAACAATATGTCCACATTCTTCCAATGCTCTGCTTCTTCATTGTTTTACAGACTTTTGTGTAGAAAGAGCAGAATGGGTGACCCAAATGCAGCCCACCAATCAAGCAAGCATGCTCATGTTTAGAAAAGAGGTGCTATGCCTCTGGTCCAGACCAGCACTCAGAAATTGGACCCATGGCAAAAGCCAGCCAATGCTTGTCTTCTCACTCTTGCTTAGTATTTCCTGTTCAGCAGAATGATCTAAAATGTTCCCTAATTTAGCAGCATTTTTATAAAGGTTGTGCTACTACATTTCCTGTCTGAGAGGGTACGGCTGTTTTTTATATTTCCAAGACAACAAGTCAACAATTAAAATTGCCTCCTCAGACAAAAGCCACTGGCCAGGTATCTCTAGCTCTCCATTGCTCTTCTGTTTTGCTTGGGCTGGAGTATCCTCTTCTCTGGTGCATCATTTACTATTACATTCTCCATTATACATATCTTATATACCTCTGGCAGCAGAAAATCAAAGGAGGAATTTCCCAAATAGGTGGCAGGCTTTGTGCATCTGTTAAGATTGACTCCATTCCTCATCAGAGAAAGTCAGTCCCAATTTATGCTCTTTGAGCAGTCTCACATCGCTGTAAAATCCCAGAGCAATTTGTCTAACAACTGCCTGTTACATTCAGCTTTTACTACTGGCAGGCTTGCAACCCTCAAAGGAAGAGGTTTCTGAAATGTGCAGAAGAGCTCTTTCCACATCCCACAGGCAACACAAAACCTCCACCACAGATGTAGCTAGGGCCCCTTTCTCTGCAGTGGGCCTCTGACACCTCAGCAGCCAGAATTTAGTGACCAGCGACAGCTTGTGACATTGTTCCACCTAATTTCAGCTCTAATCCACATGCAGTCCCAGTCAAAATGTCCCAGCTTCCAAAATTTCCCACCGCTCAAAGCATTTTCAAATGTCAGGTAGTCCTCAGAAATCCCTGTTAAACCTTGCAGGACATTGCTCTGCTCCTTCTACCCCAAAAGCTGCACAACTCCCTCCAACACCCCTTGCTGTGGAGGAGCAATGCTACTCTTCCCATGAAAGCCCCCTGCACCCAGCTGACACCCTCCCTCCCTTCTGCACTCTTTTAATTGCCCTCATCCTTCCTTTCATTGCTGCTTCTGAGCTCCCCAGCTCAGGACCTGCCACTTTCTGACCATGGATTTGCTCTGGTCGACATCAAGTGCAATGCTCCACACTGCTGCTCTACAGGCACCCTGTGTAGCCAGGGGCTCAGGCCAGCCTGCCCCATATGGCTGTTCTCATCCCTGAACAGGCTTCTGCTGCTCATCAGGCTCCCACACAGGCTCCAGTGCACCTATTAGGGCTCTTTAATCCATCGGTACCAGACAGACACACACCCAAGTCCAAAATCCCGCCCTTTGAAGGTTAATAGCCCCAAATCTGCCTTCTCTCCTTCAGACCAGACTCCTTGTAGCTTAATAATGGTTCATTACCTAGGAGACATTTTCTCACTCAACCACTAAAAGTATTTAAGGTGTAAAAAGCAAGCAGAGAGGTCTGCAGCTGTATTGTCCCTAAACCTCGTAGCTGCACAGCACTGCCCCGCCTCTGCTGCTCTTTGCCCACCATTTCCTCCCCTCTCCCTGTGGGATGGCCATCCCACCACATACCTCCGCAACTTTTTCAGTGTATGTAGGTCAGTGCACAGAGATGCACACCCACATTCAGCCTGGGATGTGGATGGCACTACTGAAAGTGCAAACAGAGGCAGCCAAAGCAGCTAGGGTTACGTACTCCCGCCGACACCAGCTTTCTCCAGGCATGAAGTGTTTTCCTGGGCCTGCACAGAGACTGAGCTACAATAGCTGGTCCTGAGCTCTTTCTTTGGCTACTCATTTGTCAAGTCTGAGGTCTGCTGAAGCATCCAAGTAGAAATAATCATTTTAAAAGAAAACAGGAAAGCATGAGGTTTTTGATGACCTAAGATCCCAAGAGACAACTCGTTGACCAGCTCACTCTTTTTCACCCTCTTGCAACATCATCCCAATTGCTTTGAATCAAAAGTTCAAGGATTCTTTGGTAATTTGCATTTTCAATATGCCCAAGAAAGCTCCAATAGGTTATTTGGTAAGAGGGTCCGCAAGAGGTGGTTCTGCCAGTCCAACTGGGGGGACCACGAGAGCTCTGCAGGAGGCCTGCGGAGGTGCTGAGGGACACTGATGTGTTTATCCTGGATGTACGCACAGGGGGAAAGAAATTGCCTGAAAACAAAACATGAAAAGCTATAAAGAATGTAGCTACACCCAAAGGGCGTCAGAGATGAGGCAACTTTTAGGTTTGTTAAGCTACAGGGTAGGCTTGCAACGGAAAGCCTACAGTACCCAGCCAAGTGACTGAGCTCAGAGATGCCCAGCAGGCCAGCCCCAGCCAGGCATGTGGGACCAGCCTTCCTGGACCCCTTCAACTTCTGACAGGACCCCAGTGTGACCAGTGCCCCCTGCTCCTGACCCCAATATGGTTAGCATAGCCAACAATGAGGCAAATATCCAGAATATGTAAGTGGGCTGTTAATGTACACCCCCGTCCTCTTCTCTGTGCCAGTCTCTGGTGCCAGGATATAGGGACACCCATAGTCAGGGTGATAAAAGACATTAGTGTTGTCAAGACCCAAGTGCTGAACCACCAAGAGGGCATAGGGAGCACCAACTGACAGGGTGGTTGAGCCCATCAGTATTATCAATACCCAGGTGCTGGGCTGCCAGAAGATGGTGACACCCGCCCTGGAGCAGGGAAGCATAACAGCACAGGGGGCACTGTCTATAAAAATCAGGCAGCAGCAAGCCCTAAGTGGGACTTAGGGCAGAACTGCTGCTGGATAGCAAAACCAGTGATCCCCTGGTGGCCAAGGATGCTTCCACCATTGTCATCTTCCTCAGAGGGTTGAGTGACTGACTCATGTTCATTTACGTAAAGCCTGAGTCTAGGTTATGATTGCATTGCTCGTTGGCTGATAAGAATTTGACCTGATCTGCACAGGATCCATCCAGGTGACTGAAAAGCCTGTCTGAGAATTCTAGAAATTCTGTGCAAATATAAGCTATGCTAAGTGCTAGAAATTGTAAATAAGTTATGCTGATTGTTATTATTTTTTTTAATGTAACAATGAACCTCTAATTAGAACCACAGCCTGTGGCAAGTCTTTATTCTGCCAGGGGTCCCTGAAGAACCTGCCTGTCCTCCCTACTGTTGGCGACATTGAGGAAGGAGCCCAACTGCCAGGTATATCCAAAACCTTGGCCTCAATGGCCCTGTCACCTCCCCATATCATCAGAGGAGCCACTACACCCCACAGGCTGGTGCAAACCCACCCTTGACTGCTGGCACTGCTGAAGCTGAGGGGTTGCAAATCCAGTATGGGATAATGCAAGTTTGGGGGAGAAGGAGAAGGCATAGGAATTCAGAGCATATGCTGGGAAAATCAGAAACTCTTGGGTTTCTCTGGGAAGCAATGTTCTCAGATGAAACAAATTGCCTTCTGAACGTGCTAATGATGGTCCATCTGTTTTCCCTCAGTAAGAAACTGGCCTCAGTTGCAAGCTCCTGTTAAAAATTCCTTGTCCAGGGTGAAATTCCACCCCAGCAGCAGTGAGGGTTTGGAGGTGGGCTCTAATCTCAGTGCCTATCAATACTCAACCTTCAGGATGATGTGCCAGCCACGATTTGTATTCTAGCTGCCTTTAAGACCAGCAGTACAATCAGAAATAGGATTGGTAGGGACAACCTCCCCATTAGGAGGACAGCATTTGTCTAGGAATGAGCCTGTAAAATAATCTTGCTGTTGAGTGACCCATCTGGGTCTTGCCACTGAACATTTGCATGGCTCCTAAAAATTTAAAAAGTAGAATAAGAACATTTTTCTTTCATCAGTTCTTGGCAGTAGTAGGAATGGTTGATTAGTTTTCTTGTTAAAGGGTTACTAACATGCCATTTTGGAGTTTTTAGACAATCAGATATTGATTAATTTTGGTCATGTAAACAAAATTCTTACAAGGATTATTTTCAAGCCTACTTAACTCGATATATAAACACAGCATTATTTTCAAATTTCAACTTCCCTTGCTCCAACTAAAAGTGTGTTTTCATGCACATGGCACATAAAATGAAGAGCTTTTGTGGAAATATTTAAAATTGACTTTTGCAGACAAAGCAGGCAAAGAAAACCTCATCCAAAAAGATCACCTTTCTTCTGATTAGAAGGTGCAAACTCTAAACCTTGGAAACAACATTCATCCTGCCAAAATAATTTCATTGTAATCACTCTGTTTACTGGATAATTATAATGCACATGCAGAAGATTAAAGATGGATGGATGGAAGGATATAAACTGTGCAGAGCTTGGGAAAGAACCCCAGATTCTGGCTTTGGAGAGTTCATTGGAAATTCTTGGTGAGAATCCTTATTTCCATAATAAAACCAGAAAGCAGACACCTTCCAAACGCACTGGATGCGCTGCAGCTGCCTATGCTCACAAGTACATGTACTTTGGGAAGAGCCCAGATTACCAAGCTCCTGGGCCAAGGAACAAACAAACAGCAACAGAAACATTTCTGGGCAGAGATGGACCCTTGCCTGGAGGACTGCGGGCTTCCCTGGCAGACCCAAGCATCCTCAAGGCAAGATGTGTTTCAAAAGCATGCAATATGCCAATCTAAACATAAATCCTTGATTCATCTCTCCTTGCACAACTTCTCACTCATGCTTTCACTGAATGTTCCTGAAGGAAAAGGAAAGGTTCTAGGGGGAAAAAAGGGCACATTTTCCAAAGTTAAATCAAAGCAAGTCTATGAGGAAAGTGTATTGACAGAAACTTCTACTCTACAAAGACAAAATTTGTCTCATTCCTTGTTAGCCTATAATTTTATTACATACTGTGCAGGGGAGGGCCAAGGCACAGCTAGCACAGGATCTGAACAGTGACAAAAAGCAAACGACAGGAATTTTTAAACCATCAGGGAACAAAACTGAAATGTTCTTCCTTGGGGAAAAAAAGAAAAAAAACTGTCGAAGAAGGAGAATATCTGATTGATACGACAGGAAGAAAATTCAAGAGTCAGTTCAATGCAAGAAGAAAAGATCTGGGAGATGTTTTTTTCCACAAGCAGTAAGTTTAACTAAACAAAAAGAAAATTCAGGTTGAATTCAGCTAAATTCCTGGCTGAAAGAAGAGTATAGGAAATATTTCTGAAAATGGCAAGTCCTTCCATTCCAACAGCTAGCAAATAAAATTTTGCAACTTGTCCATTCAAAGTGTCATTCAATTGAAAAAGAGGAGAAGAGTTTAAATAATCTGAACACAAACCATTCCAGTTAGGTCCACTGAAGCATTTTGGTTAATTCAAGGTTTTGGCGTGATGTTTTTTTAGTTTCATTTTGCCAAAGAAAACTTTAGCAAATTCTGACCCAAGTCAAGATATTTTTTCCCTCTTTTTCAGTTTGGCCTCTAAACAAACAAAACCCAAACAAAAGAATGGTATTTGCCTGGATCTATTGGGGTCATTGAATGAAATTATGCCAAGGTAACATCATTTTATCATACTGAAATGGAGATGCTGAAGCATCAGTTTAACCTAAAGCAGCTGTGAGCTGTTTTTATGCTTGCTGACAGCTGAAAGAAATATAAGAACGACATAAAGCTGTACATGATGAATTCTGGAATACAGTCTGTGTGTCTAGATCCAAAAGAGAAGGGAGGTTTTCTCTCCCTCTCTAAACTCCTGTCCACACAGACCAATAATCTACCATTACTTGGACAGACAGGTGATCCCCAAAACTTTTTTTAAAAATGACTTCACTGACAAACAACATCTGTCTTTTGCTAGCACTAGGTACTGTCTTGGCCTTCACAGGTTATTTATCAGTGCAGCACAGCAACATACCTCATTTCAAAAGACATAAGTCATTATAGCTGTAAAGTTATCTGAAGTCCTTTCAAAACTGCGTGCCCTCACTTTTAATGCCGAATGTCCTCCAGGAGGCAAGAAGTGATGGTTCATAAGGCAGGCACAGCCTCCTGCTGCTCTCTCTGCTCCCATTTGCAAAGCTCCTATGGTCATTCCTGCCACTGCTGAGGCCACTGCTGGGACCACTGAACTGCTGCCAGCATCAGGAAGAGCAGCAGGAAGAAAAACATGTTTTAGACCCTTTCACGTATTTGGCAAACCTAAATTTCAGGACTCATTTCTCAGAGAGAAAAATCCCATATTGTCTTCACCAGAAAATATACACAAAGAAAGAAAAATGAATGGAAGTTAACAGAGCAGGTATTAATGAAACAGGAGTTCTCACAGCACTCCTCTTCCAGCAACAACCTGTCCCAGCCTTGGCAATGATCCATGTCTGGGCCTTGGGGGGCCAAGAGCTCTCAAGTCTGGGTAAAGAGCTCCTTCATGCCTCCTTCGTGCTCTCTGTTACAAATGTGTCAGAGAACAGCTCCATCTTACACGCAAATAAATCAACAAAGTAATCACCAAAAAAAGAGATCATCTAAGTAAAATGCGCAGTCAAACCTGCTGGTTAAGTGCTTCATGACAACTGTAGTAAAGTGCAGTGGGAACTATAGCCAAAACAGAAATAGTTTTGCCAACACAACAGTAAACAAGGGAAACAAAGGAGCAATAACAGAAATGATTAATTAAGGGCAGGAACAACTGCATTTTGACACTCATGCAAAAACCTAGGAATATATATATATATATATATATATATATTTGCTAGCACAAAAACTGTAACTATAGTAATATGTGATGTGATATTTTCAGTGATTATCAACCTATGAGACAGCACAAGTGATATCCAAATGCTTTGACAGTGATATTAAGACTTGCTTAAGATCACCTCAGAGGGGAAAGAGTAATTTAGAACAACATTTTGTGGTCTGGTGAAGCTCAGATTAGTATTCTACTGTGTACTAGAAAGGTTCAAAGATGAAGCAAGGCAAAAGAGGACTTAGTAGAGAAATGTCTGCTTCTTAAAATTCAGGAGGATAGCAAAATAACTTCCAGATACATAGCAGTACATACCATAAATCTCTCCTTAGATTTTATAGAACAATTCCAGTCAGAACATGGTTAAAGCAGAAATACTCTTGTCAAAAGGGAAAGACACCATAACCATTGGCTGAAACTTGGCTAGAGGATTGCAAGTTATTGGAAAAAAGATTTTACAGGAAGCACCAAAAAGTGAGCTTACGCTCACATGCTCACATCCTCACTCCTGTTCCCACACCTCAGTCATTCCCCAAAAGAACAAGTTTAGATTTAGAAACTTGATGTCATGTCTATTTATCGTCCATCATGTGGCACACACAACATGTGAGGTTTTCACTTCATAGCTTTCAGGTTTGTAATGAAAACATAAGTCAAAACTATATACCCAGGCAACACCTGGGATTCACCCACTGCGAATCAGGTAACCTGGGCACCTGCTTTGCAAGAAATCCTAAATAACAGATGAGGGACTATTATTTTTACCTAGTGAACTTGTCTCCTTTGAAACTGAAGAGTCACAGGAAATATCCTTAATGCAGTAATGAAAGAGGAAGATGTTAAATCAACATAAAATAAGAATATTTTTGGAAACAAACAAACAAAACTTGCTTGTATTATTGTAACCAACCTTGATTTCAGTTAAGGACCCACTCACCAGCACTAGCACCTATTCCCAGAGTTGCCATGAGCTAAATGGCAGGAGTTTGGAGACCTTCCATTTAGACAGTGGCTTGCCAATACTAAATTACCTCTGCTTCCTTCAACCTGGTATCAGCTTTCTGTCTCCCAGATGCACTTTGTCCTTGGTATTTGTTCGACACAGTTTGCACAATCCCACTGGAATGGAATTGCCACTGTCTGGTACACAGAGGATTCACTGTCATCCCAACAACTTGCCTACTATCTATGTTTGCTGTGAGGACCCCACTTTGAAACACTACAGCAATGAGCTGTGTTTAAACTGCCGCTAACAGAACTCTTGAAAACAGGCATAAAGGCAATTCATACTCTTATTCATGTTGCTTGTCTTATTCCATGTCGAATCAGTCCAGAAGTAACCCCAATATTTTCCCAAAAAAAGAATCCAGGAGTTTTTTCCTTTGCTTTGACAGCCTCTTCTGTCCCTAGGATTCATTTGCTGTGTGGACGCAGCCTTCAGTGAGGACCCACCTGCCCTTCAGTGAGGGTAGCAGGCAGACCAGACCATCCCATGAGGGCAGGTGAGAGCTAAAAACTTGGGCCTAATTTAGGGAGGTGAGAACAACCAAGATGAGCACGGGTTACTGGAGCTACAGAGTGACATAGTCTTCAAAGCACTGCAGGACCAGTCCACTGGGTACAGAGCAGATGTTGCTCAAGTTAAGGACGTGAGTTGGTATCTGCAGTACTGAGATTTGATTTTAGGATCTTTGCACCAAGAAAAGCATCCTCATCCCTGTAGCACTGAAGTATATATATATATAAAAAAAGCTTTCAAACGTGACAAAAATCTCTACTATAAATTATGCATTAGCTTTCTGTGTAAAGTCTTTCAGGTGGCAGAGCAGCAGATGGTTTTCAAGTCATGTGTACATATGTTTCTCAGCAAAAGAGATGCCCGTGGAAGCTTCTAGGCAGAAAGAACACAGAAAAGATCAGACAAAATCTTTTCAAAGAAGAAGAGGAAAGTGCCATACCAGTCTTTCAGTGTCAGTTTAAAAAAAAAAAAAAAGCCCTCAAAACTGCAAAAGTTACTTCAGCATATTTTTAAGGCTGAATGGAAGACTCCTGGTATGAGACTCAAATTGTTATATGAGGCTTTGTGCCTTTTTTTCTTTTTAGTGTTTTTTTTGAGCAAGTTGTTACAAGGACCCCTGAGAATACACCCAGAGGATAACAGAAGAGGCCTTGGACAACACCAGAAGTAAAAACACAAATCATAAATGGCCAAGGACTTGTCAATAAAGGAATGCAACCCTGAGAGTTCGGCAGGGCTTATTTTCGAGTATATCAAAGAAACCATTAAAAATAGAACAAAGAACATGTATCAGTTAGAAATAAACCATCTCTTATATGGTGAAAATGCAAAGGAGGAAGACAAGGATGAAGGAAGAGCTGAGCAAGAGAAGGTACCCCATCACTGTGCCATCATTCCCCTCCCAGGCAGTAACAGCATCATGCCTGGCCAACGTCAATGCTCAGGTACCCCTCTCCTGTGGAGGGAGTGCTGCCCTACTGAAACCCAGCAGCCATCTATCAGGTATTATCCTGTAAAATTCTAATTCATTTAACCCATAGATGGAGTAAAGAGCTGTGTACACACGCACATGTGTGTGTATTAATACACACACGTTTTCTGCTCCAGCCTTCCCACATGACATGGTGATTGAGACCCCAACACCAAGTTGGACTAAACTCAGAAGCAACCAAATGGGCTGTTAAAACTTGAATTAAAAATATGGAACAGTTAAAACCACAAAACCTTTAAATACATAAACATGTCTAAATTGGTATAAAATTTCAGTTGATAAGTAAATAATTCATTACATAAATACTTCCTAAAGATGCATTTCTTCACTAGAAGAATTCCTGAAATGAAGCTTGGCAAATTCAATGGAACTATGAAAAGAATGGCATTAATTCCAGAAGGTTCTGAATTTAACAGGTTTCTACCTTAATATGAGATGGAAATTATTATTCTGTCACTCTTTCTGGAACGATACTAAGATTCAGACATCGAGCATGGCAATTGAGTGCGAAGGCTCACTGTACTCCGAGCAACTCCTCGCTGCACCTGTTTGCGATCGATTGCCTCATTATCATTTTGCACAGTGGGAGAGAACACAGCTAAATTCTCCTTCAGAGAAAACTGAAAATTCATTGGGCTTATTAACGTCCCTTTCATCTGCAGCCCGGCATGTTGCTTTCCGGGGGCCGGGCAACATTGTGCTGCCTGAACAGGGAGCTGTAGTGCCCTGTGCCAGTTGGCATCAGAGAGGTTTCCAAGCCACAAAGACGTCCAATGCACATGATGCAGCATGGAAATGAGAAGCCATGCCCATACCACAATTTCTGCCCCCAACCCACACCCAGTGGGTAAATCTAACAGAACAAAGGTGGCATAAAGTGGTGAAGAAAGCAGGAAAATCATTGCATTTTTCATGTTTTCCTCCCTATTTTAATCTCTGCAGCCAGGAGGCCTCTGTGTTGCAGTGCACAGAGAATTCGGGCTTCACAGCATGGCTTTTCACTTCTGGGGCAAGAGAGGGCTGGATGCTTGGCACTGTGGTCAGGGCTATCAGGAGAGCTTCAGACACCCCTCTGGGTGCTCCCCATAGTTCGGGGAGCAACTCTGAGCTGCAGCCTGCTGTCCTCTTGGAAAGGAAGTTATTACAGCCAGAGCACTGTAAGACAAAAGCAATGGAGATACTAATTTCATCAGTACTAACGTTTCTCCTGACAATATTTGCAACCCCTGATCTCTATTTGGTATTTGCACGCAGCTGAAAGCAAAACTTATTTGCATATAGGGAAAGCTTGGCAAATATTCATATTTATTCACCCCGAAGAGATGCACATAAGAATCACACGTGCAGAGGTTGGTAACAACCACATGGAAATGGGTGACCAACCACATACCCCAAAATAGCAAATACCCAGCGAAATGGTGGCAGCACTGGAATGTCTTTGCATAAATTATTCACAGAATAATTGAATATGTGTAATGATAAGGCAAGTCTGTAGAACTCTGCACACATACATTTTTCCTTTTTGTAATTTTTTTTTTTTAAACACATTGGTTCTGCTGCTCCCTTTAATTCCCTCTCTCTCCCCCACAACCTTTGCAGAAAAACATAAGCAAGTGGCTCTTTCCAGCAGCAACCCTCATAAGTCAGCTTAAGCAGTTCTGAACAATAAGAGCCGTGGTTTATCCAAGCAAAACAGTCAAATGAATATTCTTTTGTTACACCAACTGCTAGTCTGTTTTAAGCCAATCTTATCTTCTTGATGCTGAAAACACTTAAGGAAAACGAATGCTGAGAGCTGATTTGCTTTACTCCCAACCAGAGCACTGCACTGGGTTTTGGCTGCCTAGATCTTACTCTGACCGGTCCATAGCAATCTGTCACTTGCCCAAGAACTGCTCACCTCTATAAGTGAGACAAAATACCAAAGAACACTAACTCTTAAGCACCTGTAAAAACATCTCAAAGGTCTAAAAATAGGCATTTTGACACTACTTCGTATTTCTTGTGATTGATTCAGCATTATACAAGTGGTATCTCGTAATAACTTCAGTCCTTCGCCAGAGTGAGAGGATGCAAGAAAAATAAGCATTCCTTGCTTAAAGTTCACCAGAGGATGAGGGTAGGGATTCTGTTGGTTCATCATGATCACAGCATTTATTCTATTCTGACAAGTGCATTAATTTAAGTCAACACATCTTTGGGGGGAGGAGGTATGAATCAAACAATTTCATTTTATTTATAGCCAATAGTATAAAAAAAAAAAATAGATGACAAAAATCTTACACCAATTTTCCTCTACTGATTCTCCAGCAACAAGAATATAGTGTTTTGTGCAGGGTTGTATATCCTCCTACAAATGTTGTTCCCTGTCGTATGTATGCACAATAAAACAAAGAGGAAGCAATGCTAGGTCGTGCCTGAAAGAAGAGACAGAAAATTAATGTTTGACAGGTAGAAGAGGACAACCACAGAAGGAGAAGGTGGCAAACAGCAAAGGTCAAATGAAAGGAGTAAAACAATCAAAACTTCTAAGAGGTTTCAGAGGCAGAAACACTGTTTTTCTTTCAGTAAAGCCCTAAGCAGAAAGTCATTAGCTTGTGGCCACATGCAATCCTTATTTTCAATGCTGAACTGCATCCAAATATATTCTTATAACAAGTGTCTCAGGTTACATCTACATGGCGCAACACCAGGCCGCACAGAGACCCTGAATGAACTCACTCAACGAACTAAGGCAACTAAAGCCCCACTGAGAAGTGTATTAAGATTGTCACTTTATCCTGGCTAGACTGCTTTTGGTCCTGAGAGGACAATTGAATATAAATCTCTCAAGCTCTACAGAAAAATGTAGCCATTGAGCAGTCCCTCCTAATCCCTCTTAGCTTGTGTGCCATCTGCATGGTACAGTAGATTTCCATCTAGACAAACTCATCATTGCCCTGACTGATGCTGAATGTTTCTTTTGTATGAAAAACTTACAGATTTTGTAATGTAGGCTTTATTTCAATTATTCTGGGAAGATAAATTTAAATAATAATAAGAGTAAGTGGATCCACAGAAGCCAATAATAAAAATCACCACTGATCTCAATATTACAAGAACTTCATCTTTGCAGTCAAAAACGTCCTTTAAAAAGGGACAGAAAGGTCAAATTAGCATCAGGAACAATGTAGTCCTATTTGCCATAAATTTATGACTTCTATACCTGTTAGGGATGACAACTTCACAATTGTTAGTAGGTACATTTATCAAGCATATGAATCATCCCATCCACATTCTTGAGGTACAAACTCAAATGCCCCTCAGAGGACGTCGAGATACTTAGCATCTAACCTCAACCAATTTCCATGGAAAACAAATAGGTGTTATACCTTGAAGAATCTGACACTAAATTATTTCCCTGAAGTCTTATAAGTAATCAACTGCAGAGCAGAAAACTGAATCCAATTTCTCAAGTTCAAGGCTAGCAACCCAATCTCTGGACAGGTTCCCTCTCCTCAGTGTTAAAGCAGCAGCCTTGGAAAGGAGCCACGTGGTGTGCATCGGCCAAGCCCTTGACCTTGTCATGGCACAAAGGACCAGTGGAATTTCTTGGAGCACACTACAAGAGGGCTTGCTGTACAGTCAGCACTTAATGTAGGACCTTATTGCTCAGAAGAGCGTGTGCGGGTCATTATTGCTACAAAAAATATAACGAATGCAGCATTTATTTATTTATTAATCTCTTCCACTGTTCAAGTGTGAGCAAACTCAGTGCTAGCCTTGCCAGGAGCCATGGTGGTAAATCCGTGAATTCTGCACATTGCAAACACAGACACATACTGGTCCTGTTACCAGCAGCCCCACAAGCTTTGCTGTATCTCTAAGAGCAGCCACTGAGGACCTCAAGGGAAAAGAGAACTGCACAAGAAGAGTGGCTTTCTTGAGCAGGCAAGACCTGCAAGTTCAGAGGCAGATCTATCTTGGGCTCTATGGCATTTCTCTGTTCTCAGTAATTTTATGGTTTTTCCTCCACAGGCCCTAGAAGATGCTTCTTCCTGACCTCTAACCCACAAGTGAGTGGTAAGTTGAAAAACATCTCAAGGTGAATGTTGAAATGTTTTCTATGCCTCCTGCCCCACTTCTGCAGGCTTTACTCAGGAGAGTGCTGTAAAGCACCAAGGCTGTAAGGGCTCCCATAATCCCTCGGATTTACATGTGAAAATCCTATCAGGATTAGCTCTGCCTTCCTCATCTCTAAAGCAAATGTGTGAGACTTTGTATCTGTGGACTCTAGGAATGAGTTCTTTAAATTATTGAAGCCTGTTTATTCAATGTGGACAAGAAATCTGTTCTTCAGTGCATTTATAGGACTATCAAATAAATTCCACAAACAATCCTTAATCTTCCATTTCCTGCTCCTCATCACAACAGAAGCTTTATTTAAATCTAATTAGCTTGTTTATTTTTAATTCAATTCTTCCCTTATGAAAGGTTATAAATTCTGAATGATTACTTGACAGAGAGTTCAGAAATTTCTTAAACAAGGGCTTGATCCCAAGACTAGTGAAATCAAAGTTCCCAATGGATTTTTTTTTGATCTGGCCCTGCACAATATAAATCATGTATAAATATTTAAACATTGCATAGAAACAGTCTAGAAATACTACTGCCTCCTTATACAATCATTGCATTACTATTATCTGTTGCTTCCTCAAAAAAGATTTGAAAGACATTTGGAAAAAATCTTATCAATGTCTTGTACAGTGTGTATTTTCCCCAACACTTTGTTTCAATTACCAATAGTATTATTAATAGTAATAAATCACAATTAGTTGCTATGGAGATAATTAAGTCAGCAAATAAAAGATTATGACTGAGCTTTCCAGGCAAATAAGTAGTAAGTATCAGGAACAGATTAAACGAACAATGAATTTACATCCATGTAAGTCATGTAATCAGTAAAGAGAAGAGAATAAAAAAATAGAACTAAATCACTCCCCATATCCAGCATTTCCTGATGTCTTCTGGGAGACATCGCGGCTTCTAGAGTACTTCACTTCAAAATCTGGGTATTTATTAAATTACATTATAGCCACTCCAAGGGCCCGGGACTAATGTTATCACACCAATATGGTTACCACTGACAGTTATGGCAGTCAAAGACAAGCACTAAATGTGCTGCATGCATAACTTTGTATATACACTTATTGAAATATGATTGCAGAGTTAGAGGCAAACGCACACTAACTTTGACACAGATGTAAGCTTTAGCGTGTGAAAAAAGGCTTTAGCCTTGAGCTATGAATGTGACTGTACGAGGCTGACAAGAGTATTTAAGAAGGGCTGCTAACAGAGCTTCTTCATGATCTAGGCAGAAGATTTTTTCACCTAGCCATGCCCAGAACACACAAGTGTTTCTCAAAGTTAGGTGGCAGATGGGAGGCAATCCCTTGGGAAAAGATTGAAATCAACATTTTGATTAAAATTCCTTCTAAATAGAACCACAGAGGATAAATTAGATGTTAATGTTATACTCAGAAAGGATCCCAAGCAAAAAATTTGGTTAAACATTTTTCACTGCACAGAGAAAAGAGTCTTTGAGCTCATTTAAGTATGGGTGGATAAAAGAACAGTTTTCTTCTTAGTTCTGTCTCTAAATTCATTGTAATTGCATTGCCAGCATTTAAGCTATGTAAACAAATCCTCATTTGCATTTACTTTCATCTTTACTGCTGTTAAGGGTGATTTCAGAAGCACTAGAAAGCAAGGAGTCGTGGGTGCAGTAAGCCTCGAAGCTCCCTGTGCTGGCCACTGCAACACCATCGCCAGGGGCTCCAGAGGAAAATGCTGTGCTCTTTGGGAAGCCAGAGGGGCTGGGGCCCATGCTGGTCACTTACAGTGCTGGCACAGCAGAAATGTCCATCCACACCCAGAATTAGGATAGGTTAGCCCCTGCAGCAGGACACCTAGGAAGACTGCCAACACCCTATGGTCATACAGTGAGTTTGTACAGGGAAGCCTTGCTCCTCGTGAAGTTTAAGGAAAACAGTCCTCCCCATTAACTCTTTCCTCCTTCCCAACTTGAAAGCTTTGTGGCAATGGGATAAAGTACAGCCTCTCTCTCTCCTTCACAAGGTTGACTGCATGCGGTCATGGTCGGAGTCTCACGCAATAGCACTCCAAGTGCAAGTCCTGTTCTGCTAATTAGAAGAGGTTCTCAGCACCTCGTGGAAACAGAGATTGAATTTTAAAATAATAAAGTCAACAGCTGAGATACAACACTGCTAAGCAAAACTGAGATTTTGAAGTTCAAAGCAATAGCAAAGACCTCTACGGGCAAAGGCCTGAAGAAATGCCTGTAGGAACAGTCTTTTTCTTTCTCTATAGTCTGGCTGATGCATCACTTCATGCTAAAGGCTGCTCAGACTTTCCAGCTCATGTGTGTGATGTAGGACTATCACAGCCCTGTTTTTTTCAGGAGTGTTCAATATCCATAAGGATATAACTTCAGCTAAACTCAGTGGCACCTAGATTTGCATAGCTGCTCTGAAAAGCTAATCTCATATTTCTTCTCTTCTTTGAGCAGGATTTGCAGCACAACACAGATCGAACAAATATAGAGAAAAATACACATTTACAGCAGTCCTACTTTCAGAAATTCCAAACAAGGCAAAGTATAGTGTTTTGGCTGATTGCAAAATGATACTTTAAACAGAAAAGTCTACATCTGACCTTCAGTGCCAAAATGGAAACAATTTTTGAAATCATGTATTTTCCCCCAGGAAATTCCAATACAATAAAAAAAAAACAATAAAAAAGAACCTCTGGTTCCTACCCAGGTCTGTTCCCTCCAGCTTTGCTCCTGGCTCAAGCACGAAACCTAGGAAACCCAGTCCCTGCCACACTCCCCCTTCACATCTCATGGTCTTGCCAGGTGGCTCCAGCTGTGCTTTCTGCTACAGAAAAAGAGGCTCAGCTGCTTCTATTGCTGAATACAAAGACTGATAGTTTAGCACATTCAGCTGTGTTAGAGATTTATGATTGCCTTGGTATAAGATCTCTGCTCATGGGCCATTAAGCTTCCTCTTTTGTATCTAGAGCACATAGGAAATTTTGTATGACAAAAGAAATGCCAGATGAAAAAGTCAATTTGAAAGCTTCCCCAAAAATGTACTGTCTTGGGGAAACAAAAGTCCAACACCTTTGCATTTTGTTTTTTCAAAAAATACCCAAATGTTTTCATATTACTCTGATAGCACTCTGTGATTACTTGAAGTTCCATAAAGCCTTTAGAGAGCTGTTGATCAAATAGCTGAAGAGCATTCCCCAACATAAGCTGAGCTTTTTGGTCAAACTAACTCCCACGATGAGCCCATTACTTAGGACAAAAGACAAAATACTGGAAGCCCTCCAAAGAAGAAACATGTTCCCCAGCACCACCATCTAGCTCAGCTTAGAAAGATTTTCTCTTTACTGAGATTCACACTTTCATCAGTTGTTTTCAAAGCAAACAGGCTTGTTGGATCTTGGATAAGATTTGTTCAGAGCCTCCAGCACCATAAGCACACTCCTATGATCACTACTAAATGGCTGCAAAATCTCACTTCAAGACTGAGCTTTCTTCAGTACATGAGCAAGACATGTTTTCCAGGGATTTAGCTGGAAACCCCCTGAAGAATCATTTCTGAGACTTTTACAAGCCTACCTGTTGCACAGCCAACCACAGTACTGAATGTGAAGAGCTTTACCATGCCCTAACAGGAACAAGTAGTAACCACGAGTTATACCCAGTTAGTTTGAAGATAAGACCCTGAGGTCTGAAGCTGAGGCAGAAACTTCTATATTGGAGTTAAACTGAATGTAAACATTTGTTTTCTTCTTTTAAGAATGCAAGAGTATCATCCCATGGTACAATCCCATCTGAATAGTCATCTTATCTGAATTTAGCTACCTAAGAACTAGATGCTGAATCTCAGGTTATCATCTAGTCTACCCCCTGATGTCTGCAGAGAGACACAAGCATTCCTGGAGGTGATTCAGTCAACCTATGAGGGATGCCTAGACTAGGTACCTTAATTTTTAGCAGCTAAACTTAGGTCAGGTAACTCTGGACTAATGGCAAATCACCATCGAGCTTACTCAAGGCAACTCTTTAATGTATATGTGGGCATCAGTTTGTTTCTTTCTACTCTGTAACGAGTATGTGAGTATCAGGGCCCTGAAGGCACCGACAAGCTTTAATTGCCCTGTCCAGTTGGTAACCTTCTTTCTCTGTAATCCTCTACCCTCTGCATCTTCTTCCCTCTAAGATTTGACTGGCTGTGCTCAAGGTCAGCTCTGATGCATATAGCTGTAAGCCCTTGAGGCAAAGATGACTAACCACGTACTGGCTTGTTTTAGCAAGAGCGTAGCCAGCAGCTCAGGCAAATCAATCCTCCTCCCTTCTATTTGGCACTTGTGAGACCTCCTGTGGGTTACCACATTCAGTTACAAGATCCCTACTTAAAGAAAGACACTGACAAACTGGGACAAGCCCAGGGGACAACCAACAGCACAGGAGGACTGTCAAACCTGATCACACAAGTCCAAGGAGAGGCTGAGGAACCAGGTTTGTTCAGCCCTAAGAGCAGGAAAATGTTCAGGGGTGATCTAATAGCTGTCTTCGACAGCCTAATGGCAAGGTGTAGAGTAGACAGGGAAACCTGCTTGAAAGTGTACAGTGAAAGCACAAAAGCCAAAAATCATTCAACAGGTAATAGATAAGTAGCAAGGGAAATTCTAGACGGATATTAACAAAAGCATTTCCACATCAAGTGTGATCAATTATTGGAAAAGGTGCTCAGAGAAGCCACGAAGTCTGCATCTCTGAGCTCAAAACTCAACTGGACAAGGCCATGACAACTAGACCTAGGTGACCATGCCATGAGCAAGAGGTGGGGCTGTACGATATTCCACTATTACCTCCACCCTACACAAATCTCTGTGTACTTCAGGGTAGATTCAGTTCCCATTAAGATGATTCCAGTCCTCCTCTAACTTCAGTGTGGGCTTTCTATCCATTCCCACGTATGCTTGAAAGACAACGATGAAAATTGAACAAAACAGTGGGATAAAAGATTGCTTCAGAAATGAAGAAATATTATTTCAACATTTCCCAAACAAAATCAAAATGTTTTATTTCAGTTAGTCTGGTTCTAGATGTAGTGGAACCCCCAGTTTTTACAACCTTCACTAGCACATGCATGCAAAAATTAAAACTTAATTCTTCAAAATCGTGTAACTTTTGTACTTCAGAAAGGCTTTCACAGATCAACAGTATACAAAACTAAACAAAATTCAAAGGTGTGAAAAATAATGAATCACCTATAATCACAGGACCAAAACAAGATGGGAAGCTTAAAGCCAGGTTTCTACTCTGAAATAGCTCCCAGTAACAACAGTAGGGAGAGGAGGAGAAAGCTGACACACTCTCTTGCATTCAAAGAGGCATAAAGCAGAATTACTGAATGAGTTGGGGCGGGGGAAGGAGGGAGGGAAAGAGAGAGAGAGAGAGAGAGAGAAGTGAATGGGCTGGACAGTGTTCAAGGCAGTACTGGTTTTGAATGCTAATGTTCTTGCTGCAATTCCAAACTAAGCCAATTTAATGTGATGACAAACAGCAATAAAACCTAACACTGCATCATGCTCCTACCATAACATCATGACACTGCACATTACAATTTAAAGATAATTAACTTAGTTCATCATAAAAGTTTTGCCATGGTGCCTGGCCTTAAAGTATATCAAGAAGATAAGGAAATTCTCCACCATTGTTGGGTTGGAGATTCACAGCAATTTCCCTTCAGGGTAATTGTGAAAAAAAAAAATGTACGGCTACCAAAGTATGTTTCCTAGTTCAGCAATGTTAAATCAATTGCTTTGTAGTCTTCATTGCAGTGTTCCTTTCATTAATTGAAGAAGAATATTTATATAATCTCTGACAGTTGCTAAGGTTATTAAATTTACTCCCTATAGAATTTGAATCCCACCAACACAAGAGGCACGGATTTACATTACAAAGGTTTTTGTTCCAATTTTTCTTGCTTTGCAGGAAAACTCTACATCCCACTCCTTTCTTCAGAGCATGGGGCTGTGCTATGGCATCTGAGCAACTCTCAGTCTTTGTTCACACTCCTCACATTTAGGCAGGGCAATGCGATCAGTTTTCGAAGTTTGCAGAGCTTGTGTAAGGCTCAGAGCTAAGTATCTTCAGGCTTCAGAAATGTACTTTCCTAAGCAAGCTTGATTAAAATTGGAATGTTTGATGAAAGATTCTGTGTAAGAGTTCAGTTAAAGAATTCATGGATAAGTTTCGTGTTTCATAGGACTACATGAAAGGGAGAAGGCATACAGTTCCTGAATCAGAGTCAAGAGTCAGGCAGTATTGTTTGACCTCCACTTTGGTTGTATCTATCAATTTGCCTTCTTTCTTTTATGCATGATTTTCCAGCCCAGCTGGATTGATGGTTTCAACATATTTTCTTCAGAATAAAAATACTATTATCTAGGAAAAAGCCCCTGATATTAATTATTTTACCACCGTCCAAAAACATTTTGAAGATGACTCTCTTGATCATCAATTTATCACTTGCAAGACTGTTGAAGATAAGTAGTGTATCTCACATTGCTAACAGGCTGAAATCTGTGCTGTCATCTCTTAGCTTTAATGATTTAGCCATGGTAGGATAAAAATTAATTATAGGTATTTCTAAATCTGCTGTGGTCATGCTTTCAAACACAGAGTACCCACCCTTTCTGAAAGCTCACCACGCTTCACCATCTTTTTATCAACCCAGTTGAAGAAACACAATTAATGTTGCAACACAATGCCATCAATGTAGTAAAACTCAAATCAAGACTGTATAAGGAGGAGAAGGTGATTATTTTAAAGCAGAACTGATTTCATTTACTTAAAGTCATATGTACAAGGACCAAGATTTGCATGCCCAAGTGCATTTGAGCACCAGGCTCCAAGAGATCTGGCCAACATTACTTGCTATTACAGGGAAGACAAGCTGTGTAGTTGTCAAATCCTCACTGCCTCTTCAAGGCTTTTCTCAGTTTGGTTTTGGATATGTATACACTTTCATTCACTTCAGGAGCTGACAGTGATTGTGATTCTCTGTCTCTTCATCCTGCCTTACCTCTATGAGTAATTAGGATTTACTCAGACCTCCTTTTTGCAAATGCAAAACCTTATTCACTCAACTTGTCTGTATGGTCACATAATATTCCATAATATTGAAGATTCAGATCTCATGTGAATTTCAATCAATCTTATCAATGGTTGGTTTAAAACAGACAGAAATAAATGAAACTGCTCAAAGGCACTTTATATGCACCCCAAAATATAATATATTGATAAGTTCACAGGAAATTTTCATTTCAAATATGCACATATAATCATACAGTAATGGTGTCTAAACATGATTCACACGCTATTTTTTTTCCTTTCCATGATATATAACCTGAGATATTTCTGGAAGCAACATTATCTAGTACTAATTTCTCTTGAAATGTGTGAATTTATATTAAATATTTGTTCTGTGTCAGTCAAGTATCCAGAGATGTCCTGTTACTGTGTTGAACTTTTTAGTAATTTTGCTAAGCTATTATTCTGTTTTATCCATTAGTTCATTAATTATAGTCTAAATTTCTCTCTGTTTAACTTGCCAAGCTTGCCTGCTTTTTTCTCCTGTTCATTTACTCTCTTTTTATGAATTTATGATGCTTTTCTTTCAATTTTAGGTACTCCTCAGTGGTTTCATTTAAGGTGCTGACCTAAATGGCATTATGTACATTATAAATCTAAGCAATATAAAACTGAGCTCTTTGTTCTTAAGTTATTCAGAGTTAGTACATTCCATTACCAGTGAACAATTTTCCTTAATCTTAATTTGATTTATTTTGGTTATTAAATAAATGACTACAGAACTTTGCTGATACAGTGTCTCGCTTCTTGGGACAAATCCCAAGGAAACAGTTTTCAGTTATACACTAGAACATGCCTCCTAGAAAAATAGTATTAAAAAAAAATCTGAGTATGTGTATTTACTTTCTGTTGTTCTTTTCTGATGGATTTATTCCTTTTGTTATATTCTACACAGCATCCTTTACACTGTGTGTCATCCAACTATCATCACCGCCACTCTGATTTTTCACTGAGACTAAAAATCCTTCCCTCATTTTCATTGTCTTTTTCTTAAATTGCCTTTTACTGAAGGAAATTACACATGATTTTTTTTTAAGCTTTCCTACAATGGGCTGCCATTTCTCATCTACTTATGCAAATGGCCACATAACCCAAAGATCCATAAATTCATGTGTTAAATGAGTTGCAAGTAAAACCACCCAAAATCATTTTTATTCTGTTTGAGCTCCTCTTGTCATAGGCAATAATGAAGCCCAGCAGCAAACATGGGAAATGACTAGATGCACATCACAACCCCAAATTTATTTGTCTCTCAACTGGGCATCTTTCAAAGAAAGTGCTTAATCAAAGGAGATCTCTTAAAAATATTTTGCTGTTTTTTACCTTATCTCTGTTTGTTAATGCATTTTCCCCAGAACACTCATCCCAATTGAATGAGATAAAAATCTAGACAAAACAACAACGAAATCAAAACTAGACACCAGGGAAGCGAGAGAGATTGTGACCTAAACAGTCCACATCAACAAAACTTTCCCTTCTCTTTATTGCCTCTGGTTCCTTTGAGGACTACCAAGAGGTTGCTTCTACCTCACCCTGTATCTGCTCCAGGCAAGGAGGAAAGAGGGAAAAACCAAAACACTGAAAAGAAGCCAATCTTAACAAAATACTTCAGCACATGTTTAAAGTTAAGCCCACACATGACTTATCCTGTCTACAGACAAGAATTACTGGATAAAATACAAGGGTCTGTTGACAGCCACACTTATTTCTTCTGCCTTAGTATCTGCAAAGTTTTCCCTTTCCCCCGATCTTTATCAGCAGCATCCATTGTTTTGTATGTGAGCATCACGACCTGCTCTTCAAGACCTTCAGATATGATCACTGGCTAATTTTAGCCCTCTTACTTTGATATTTCTGTGTGTAGAGGGCTACCCACTGAGGAGATTCACCTCTCTCCACAATCTTACTATCACATTTTCACTAGCTTGGGAGAACAGATGTTAAAAGCCTGTTGCAAGTCTGGACTAAGATGTAGATTTCTCACATGAGGTAATACAAACAACATCGATGACCTTCAGGAATGGCCAGAGTCAAGTTGCCAGCGGTCGTAGCTGACCTCTGTACACACAGAGCAGCTCATAGCCTTGTGGAAATAAATTATTTCTTTCACCTTTTCTTTTCTTTCTTTGCTGGCAGCTTCCCTCAGTGACCTTTATTTAAAAAAAAAATAATAATAATAATAAAATTGAGCACAAATTAAGACATCAGTTTCTTGACTCTGCCAAGACATGTCTCTGCATGACAGGAGGCCCTCTACTGACAGTCTCCAAAGGCAGATGCTTTGAGCATGATTCACAGTGGAAAACAAGAACAGCAGTGAAGTTGCTCCACAGTATAGACAGATGTTAGCAATTAATGCAGTACAACAAACATTCAAAATTATGATTTAGGGGGCTAAAGAGCAGGAATTGCATTAGTCTTCAGAGTCACATTCTGTAGGACATAACACAGGAAAGCAAAGTGCCAGTGAAAGGGAAAAACAGGCCAACCACTACCTCCACTAACAACTCTGCCTTTGTAGCAAGAGAATTATTTCTGATTCACCATCAAAAATAATCTGTCCTACGAGAATTACAGAATGAATGTCAGTGAAGCAGGGCGGGGGAGGACCACCTCTGCATTCTGCTGCATGAAGACATGCTGCATTGTCTATTTTTTCATTAATACAAAAAGACAAACATATCTTCATCAAAATGCTCCACACCTCTGGTGTATTTTCATGGTGGAAGTAATTGCAGAGACTGCTTTTCATTGGAGCTAGAAACTGTAAAGGCAAGGTCCGTTGTAATCAATATAACAAGTGTTTCTGCTTTGTTACCTAACGAAAACCCATTTCCACAGCAAGATTGCTGCAGATCATAGATGCTCATCTTCCAAAGCTAAAGGTGTTAAAAGTGTCTGTGGCATGTGCTGTAGCAACTCATCCTACACCATCAAATGCTTTTTCTGTATCAAATTTGAGTGCTTTCGCAGCTTTTTCTGATTTCCTGTATATTCTGTACCGCTTGTTTTGGGTCATGAGAAACAGAGCAATGTGGGAAACAGCTTAAATAAAGAGAAAGATTTTAAGGTGTACTTAGCTAAGCAAGAAGGACAACTGAAGTCTTGGCTAGCTTTAAGAAAACATTTTCCTAGGTTTTTTGAATCAGAATCTAGATAGCTGAAATGATTATTAGCTATAACAATTTGGTAGAGGTACTTTTCTCAGATAGTCACTGAAATGAAGAAACAAACGCCACACTGTCATTTTGACTTGCATATCTGCCTGCACTTCCCTATCTAAACAAAGTCAATTATTTCATAATATGGTACAAACTCATCACAAACTTGAAGCATAGGCAAAAGCTATGAAGCCATGCAGAGAGGGAGGACTGAGTCAACACTTTTCAAAATAATCATGGAAGAAGCATGATTCACAACACTTCAAAAAATTCCAGTGCCAGCCTAGTGGCACCCAAAGACACAAGTTCAAGGAATAGTCTCCACCTACAAACTCAGATCTGTAATCTCAGCACAGTACTGGTTGTTGCCAAGATCTGAGTAAGGGCAAAAAGTCACAGATCAGTATCACCAGAAATTCTGCAGCATATGCCAAGAAAAACACTTTGTATGCCAGTATTTTAAAAGACCCTGACAAAGGACAATAGGGAAATGTTTAAGAAGTGCTAGTGATGTTACATTATGAGACAGAAAACATTTTTTGCTGGAACAAAAATAAGTACCTGACAAAAAAAAAAAAAAAAGGACTTACAAAATGCTTGAAAAGAGAAAGATGCAACACAGAGGGACAGTACAAAATGCTGCAGTGAAATAGATGGACAGCAAAATCTCTGGTTTTGCCAGTAAAAAGACTGTGGCTCTACAAGGTGTCTGACCCATTCTCAGATGATGGGAAAATTTTCTTGGAGGCTCCTTCTCACTGAAGGAAAAAAAAAATCCTCCAGCAAAGTATCTAGTCTGTCTTTATTTGCAACCCTTACTAAACTTCTTTACTTACCAAATTACTACTGAACCTTTCAGTTATGTTTGCTAATTATATGAGTGAGCATAAGGTGCAGCACTTCAGCCACAAACACCAAACAACAGAAAGGGAACATTCATTATTCAATATTTAAACATTTTAATAGACAAACCCAGAATTTCCCCATACATGCATGTAATTTTTGAACATACTTTTTTTTTTTTTTTCTTTTCTTCATTACCCACAGACAACCATTTATGACAGCAAAACCAAGACAAGGACTACATTAGGTAACAAAGCTTTCAGTACCACAGGCAAACCCCTCTGCTTCAAGCTAGCCAAAGACTAAGGTAAGGAAACTGAGCTTCTCAAAAAATCTAGAGACTGGTTTACAACAGAAAAACACGCTTATGGTGAAATCAGAGGCTGTTGTCACCAGAAACATGCTAATCACTATGAAATTTCTGCACAACAAAAAAGGATTACTTCTAATTCAAACACTATTTACAAGCTTTCGGTGCCCCTGATAACCTCTAAAGAAGACTTTGAGTTGTGCTAGGTATTAGGTAATATGATAAAAGGTGCATTTCCACACACACGAAGGAACACGGAAGCAAGGACAGTGGGACGCCAATAAACTCGTTAGGGAGAAAGAAGCCCCAGTCCCTCCCAGGGTGGCCTCAGCCCCAGGGGTTAGGGGGACACCCAGCACCACAAGCAACGGAAAGGCTCTGGGGCACCTCATGGGCTGAGCTGCCTATGGGGGTATGGGACTCATTACAGGATGCAGGGGAAATGCATTTGTGGATTGCAAAAAAAATATAAAAAGATGTTTGAGGGAGGGATTATAAAAAGATGTTTGAGGGAGGGATTGTACGTGGGGGAATGGAGGGATTAAGACTGTTTGGAAAGGAACACACTTGGGATAACAGAATCATCAATCAACCTGAGTTGAAAGGGACCCACAAAGGTCATAGAATCATTCAGGTTGGAAAAGACCTCCAAGGTCATCTAGTCCAACCTTTAAGCTAGTACTAAAGTCCACCACTAAACCATGCTGCTAAGTTCTAAATCTATATGTTTCTTGAAGACCTCCAGGGATGGTAACTCAACCACTTCCCTGGGCAGCCTATTTCAATGCTGCACAAGCCCTTTCAGTGAAGAAATTTCTGTTAATAACCAGCATAAACCTCCCCTGGTGCAACTTGAGGCCATTTCCCCTCATCACTTAGTGCTTGGGAGAAGAGCCTGATCCCCGCTTCATGATAGCTTCCTGTAAGGTAACTGTACAGCGTGATAAGCTCTCCCCTGAGCCTCCTTTTCTCTAGGCTAAACAACCCCAGTTCCCTCAGCCTCTCCTTGTAAAACTTCTTTCCTAGACCTTTCACCAGCTTCATTGCTCTTCTTTGGGCACACTCGAGCACTCAATGTCCTTCTTGTAGTGAGGGGCCCAAAACTGAACACAGTATTCAAGGTGCGGCCTTACCAGAGCCAAGCAAAGAGGGACAATCACTTCCCTAGTCCTGCTGCCCACACTGTTTCTGATACAAGCCAGGATGTTGCTGGCCTTCTTGGCCAGAGCACACTGCTGGCTCATATTCAGCTGGCTATCAACCAAGACCCGCAGGTCCCTTTCAACCTGGCAGTTTTCTAGCCACTCTTCCCCCAGCCTGTAGTGTTCTACGAGGTTGTTGTGCCCCAAGTGCAGGACCCGGCACTTGGCCTTGTTGAACTTCATACAGTTGGCCTTGGCCCATCTGTCCAGCCTATCCAGATCCCTCTGCACAGCCCTCCTACCCTTGAGCAGATCAACACTCACGCCTAACTTGGTGTCATCTGCAAACTTACTGAGGGTGCACTCAATCCTCTCACCAAGATCATGGATAAGCATATATTGAAGAGAACTGGCCTCACTACTGAGCCCTGGGGGACAACACTAGCGACCGGCCTCCAGCTGGATTTAACTCCATTCACCACAACTCTTTGGGCCTAGACACCCAGACTGTTTTTAACCCAACGAAGAATACACCAGTCCAGGCCTCGAGCAGCCAGCTTTTCAGAATACTGTGGGAAACAATATCAAAAGCCTTACTGAAGTCTATCTGGGTAGACCATATCCACAGCCTTTCCCTCATCTACTGAGGGCACCACCTTGTTGTAGAAGAAGATCAGGTTCGTCAAGCAGAACCTGCCTTTAGATAAACCCATGGTGACTGGGCCTAGTCACTTGGTTGTCCTGTAAGTGCTGTGTGATGGCTCTTAAGATGATCTGCTCCATAAGCTTCCCCAGCACCCAGGTCAGACTGACAGGCCTGTAGCTTCCCAGATCCTCCTGATACTGAACCAAAGGACATATGGTTCCCCCTCTTTATGATAGAGCAATGGAGCAAAATTTGAAATGCTTTATGAGCAGATGGGTCTCACCTTTACTATGTTTAGTTATATAAATAGAAGTTTAGAAACTTTGTATTACTTAGCTAACTTCATCTGTAAGAAAGTACAGGCTTGTAACTCAAAGTGAGGGCAAGAAGACCCAGGCCTGGAGGATGTGTCAGAAGAAGATTAGGTGTGGAACTCATGGTATGCATATGTCTTTGGATGTGTAACCGACTAAGCTCAGTATGCATGCCTGAGTTGAAACAATAAGATAAGAAAGAATGAGATGTCCTGCACGTGCAAGAATTGGGTCCAACCAGAGAACAACGAGGAAGACTATTGAACACCACCAGAATACCCTGAAAGATCAGCAGTAGAAACAAACGCGCATGCATCAGGGACATTTGTGTATTTAATGAGCTCTGGGGAATAATATGAATATGTTAATTGTTCATTTGAAATCTAATGAATATGCATACTTTAATTGCATAAAATCTTTGTAGTTTTAACAACTCATGACACACACTAGGTGGAGCGATCCGTGTGCCAGGCACCACAATAAAAGAATGACTGCTTTCTAAAACTCCAAATTGAGTCTTAGAGAGTTTCTTCAACTGGCTTTTACGTTATCACTCCTTCTGGCCCTTCTCGTAGATGTGCATCATATTTGTTAGCCACCAGTCAACTGGGACCTCCCCTGACAGCCAGGACTGTTGATAAATGACAGAAAGCAGCTTGGCGAGCACTTCCACCAGGATCATTGAGTCCAACTTCTGGCTCCACACAGGACCACCCAGAAATCAGACCTTACATCTGAGAGCATTGTCCAAACACTTCTTGAACTTCAGCAGGCTTATTGCCATGACCACTTCCCTGGGGAACCTGTCCCAGTGAGACCACAACAGCACAGAGCAGAACGGTGCAATCACTTTGATAAAAAAGAAAAAGTCAGTGTGCTTGCCTGGCATCAGATTACCACAGTCTGCACCACAGTTGCACCAGCAACTGCAGCAAGCACAGGTATGTGTGTCAGCATGTGATCACTAACAACCATCAAGTTGGACAACGAGTGAGAGGGTAAGTGGCCTGGGAATCCAGGTGCACACGCGTGTGCTTGATGCAACTGGAGGAGCTGGCTACCAGAGAGACCAAATGCTGTGGAGATCATTAGGTCAACTGAGTGACCCATTTGCATGTGTGTGAACATATACATGTCCATACATGAGGCAGCCTGAGATGAGAAGATTCAAGGGCCAGCTACAGAGCAAAATGAGTGTCTAAGACCATCATGGACCCACACTGTGTATTCATATCTATTTTCTGCTAACAGATCTTCATGCCGATGAGCCAGAAAGGGAAACAGGGTGAGGCTGTCGGTGCTGTTCACATTTCCATGAGTGTTTGCGTTCATCTGTCAAACTGGCTGTGTGTATATGTATATTGTATATGTGTTTGTGTACGCATCTGTTAGCAACACATGCTCAGCCCCACAGCTAGTTAGACCTGGGCACATGGAGCTCTGGCAGCTGCTTCCTCATTGGACTACAGGATTCAGGAGCCTTTAGCAATAGATTAAGTGATAATACATCTTGCAATAATGCCCAACAAGTTAGAAAATAAATCTAGACAAGACGTACTGATGTTGACAAAGTAACAGGTTGCTTTGAAATTGGTTTGTGCAGAACAGCAATTGGATTGTTCAAGGTTTTGGTCTGTAACACTACTAGAACTTCTACAGGTAAAGAATGGTTGAGAGCTATAAAACTTCAGCAGAGGGAATGAAATAATCGACAAATCTTTCCCAAGATGGACAAACAAGGAAGCTTTTATCACATCTTTCAGAAATTCAGATTCCACCCTAAAAGCACAACTGAGGGCAATGAATGCCAGTTTAAATCATCTCTTCAAAATAGTTAAGGGTGACTCAGCTATTACCTGACACGTAAAATCTTTTTAAAATCAGTATGAGCTTCTGCAAAATACCAAACAGGAATTTATAGCAGAACCTGAAATGCAAATCCAACATGCTAGAGCCAACAAGACACAGCTGGAAAGCAATGCCAAGGGGAACCTGGACAACTGGCAAAGGACTTGATCATCAGGACTTGACATCACCAACCAAAGCAGCCCTGACAATCATGAAACACAACCATATCCATGCCTGCCAGATCAATGAATGCATATAAACAAATAACTGTCTTCTATTTACAGACCTGTGGAAAAATGGAAACCTCTACTAAAAATCAGTGACACAAATAATTTATGGGTTATGACTTAGAGGAAAAGAAGAATTATAATACTGCTTTAAGTACACATCTAGTGTTTTCCACATGCCTTCCAGCACGACATAATATAAAAATGAGAAAGGAATTATCACCTGCCTTTAACAAAATTTCAGTAGTGCCTCTTATTCTTTTGGCTTGTGGGTAACCTTCCTCGTGTACAAACAATTTCCTACCGCATAGCTGCAAAGTACTTCAGTGTGTGTTGTACTGTAATGCTAGGCTTGCTGCTAGTGCATGCATCATTCACATTTTGTGCAAGAAGATAAGATTCAGACAGATTTTTCTCAAGCTCCTATAGCTCTAGTGAGCGTGGACCTCATTATCTTTGTAGCAACAGTTGAGAACTGCTTTTGCTCAATTCTAACAATGAATATAATATTGTTAGTGCTTCTCATTTTAAAGAGCTAATTGTTGTTTTTATGACCCATGCATTGCAAAATATAAGGTGTAATGCAAAAACAACACAAAAAGCATTTAATATCAACTAGGAAATGTCATCAAGACTGATTACTATGCACAAGGCATTACTCAGCCAAGGTTCTTACACCTAAACTGCGTCCACAGTCTTAGATGTCTCCAGAAAGCTAAATCAGAATTTGCCTGTTCAGGTGGTATCATCTGTAACATTTCTGGCCTTGGTTCATCGACTAGAAAATATTGCCTGTTTGGAACACAGTCTGATAGATGTACTCACCTTTATAAATAGTCTGAGCAGTAAGAAAACAGCTAGCTAGACCCCAAGAGACTTTAATCCCTCCCTTATCTGTGAAATACATTTCCTGATTTTTATTTTTATTTTCTTTTAGACAGCCACTTGGAAGGAAACATAACCATTTCAGAGAGGATTATCATATCAGCAAGACCTGTCACCCCAGCATAACCAGCAGTAAGGAAGTAGGATGACTTCTTAGTACATGGGCTGGGTCCCACCCCATAGAGGTGAAGGAAGAGGTGGCACATATGGCCACAAAAAAAAGCATTCCAGCACTGTTTCTCATGTAGCTATGCAGACAGAAACCATGACCATTGTGACCTCAAAGCAGGCTGCAATGTAAAATTGGAGGAAACAGTTGGGAGAACACACTTGAATGAGCCCTGGGAAGCAATCTCCTCTTGAGCCATCATTGGAGATGAAATGCATGAGTGGTGGTCCATGCCACCTGTGTGGTTCACAATCTCATGTGTGAAGGAAGACTCTGTGCGGCTTTTCTGGGGGAAGACAACTAGGATAATTCAAGGCCCCACAGTGTTTTTTTGGGGGTGAAAATAGTAAGTGAAGGCTGAATTATTTAAAATGGGGGCAGAAGAAAACTGACGAAGCGATTTATTGAGCCTTCATCAAGCAGTGAGTGGTTTTTGGTTTTTAATTTTTTTAAGTTTTAACTCCCCACCAAAGGTACATAACACAGGTCAGATGAAATTAAGTTTATGTTGTCATAAGAATAAAAATTGAACATGGCAATAAAGGAATGAAGAGCTGCAGTGCAAATAACCTTGTAGAGACAGGATGAGATGTGTAGAGGACAGGATGCTGGCAGTGGTGAGCGCTGAGGAGACAGGACAGGAATGTGCATGTTCTTTCCTGCACAAGACTTTCATGAAACAGTAAAATATGAGAAAAACAGATGAGTGAAGACTTCATATCTACAGATTAATGCTCATTGAATAACCAACCCATAAGCATGTGATGTGGAAAATTGCACTGGGGAGAAGAGTCTGGTGACTGGAAATGGCAACTAGACATATTCTCACACCTCTGCTGAGGCACGTTAAACTCATCGCATGCAAAGCAGCCTCCAAGCAGGGGGCTGCACAGCTATACCCCTGCACAACAGCCACTGGTAACTTGGGGAGTGAGAGATGACCTGTAAACTCACTCTTGCAAAGATTTTTTCCTATATAGGGCAAGAAGAAGTAGCAAGAAATAAGTTACTCAGTGCTTTGCTATCTATTAAATGTACATTGAAATTCATTTTTGAATTTTGGGTGATGATCAAACATTGACTGATTTTGGCAGGAACTTGAGGTCTATACACCCTGTTGTAAAGAACACTTGTGTTTGTCACCTCTCTTCACACCCATGCTCTGAGCAGACCTGCAGACAAAACGTGACTGGTGACAATTGAATATACACTGCCTTGTTCCACCAACCATCTCAAGCAGCTGTGCTCTGGTGCACACAACTAGCCCAGGAATCAGCACATTGAAACTAAACTTCAACAATGATTTACGGAAAATAATTTTCACATGTAGCACAAGAAGCTGGATCTTATTGGACTTCTCCACATTTAACATTGACCCATCCAAGCTACTTTTACCCTAGCAAGCCTGAGCACTGGAAGCAATTTAACCGCATGAGCTGGTGACTCTATCATTGACATCCCAAATATTGGCCTGTCTCATCTGGTGAGTTTTACAGATTGTGCTGAACTCCCTGCTACAAACACCCAAGTTAGTTTTAAGTTAAATTACCTTTAAATACATCTACAAACCACACCTTCCCTCTGCCCTGGTCCCACCTGTGAAGCTGCTGACTACCCCAGTCTGCATCCCATGCTGTGCAGGGAGACCAGCCCTGCACTGTTACAAGTGCTCAGTAAGGTACCCAGAAATGCCACCAAGCATCTTCCTCAGCAGAGCACTAGCCCTTCTGCTTAATATGAAAAAAAAAAAATCATCCCAGTCAATGTCCTTTGAAGACATGCAAAAGGAGAGGATGCTGATCATGTACACACATTGCAGGATAACGGGAGATTTCAAGCAGCATTATTTTTGGCTGTAGACAAGCTCAAGCATAAAAGCAGATAACTGTGACATTTCTCATAGGGTTAGCCCTGCAGAACCAATGCAGATATGAATTTGGGTGGTCCAGGGAGACAACAAAATTAGCAGAACTGCTTTCAAGTCACAGAATCTTTATTTTGGGTGACTCACATACTACACCAATATGCAGCTTCTCTGCCTTTAGCCTCGTGTCCAGTGACATCATCACAAACTGGAGCAGAGAGCTCTGCTTTAGGCTGAAGAAAGAAAAGATGCTGAGCTGGTCTTCTGAGGGCTGCTGGAAATTATTTTATGCTAGGGAGAATGATAAGCCACATTAATATGTTCCAACATTTCTAAAGCACAACTTAATTGAAAATGCTTTCCCTCAGGGTAAAAAAGCTCATGATGGGATTTACTTGACCAGACATTATGGTGACTGTTGTGGTGATTAAAAAGTCTGAGATAAATTGTGTCTGGAACACATGTTGACATTAACCCCTGTAATCAAAGAAACAAATATATCATTAACAGACAGTAATTCAGTGATGGATAATAATTATAGTTAGGGTGAATTGTGATCTAAATCACAGGAAAAAGTGGAAATCTTGCATTCTGTAACAAATATTTTGCATTTTGAATGGCTGTTAACTACTGTTAAGTTGCAGAAAGTGAATTACACAGATTTTCATATGAATGTTTTATGTAGAAGACAGTCATAAGGCATGAGAGTCACTGAAAGCCCCAAACCAGTGTATTATATATACCTTCATAAATCTATTACTCTCATCATTTTATAGAACACAAATATTCTTAAGTGTCCCAAAAAGTGATTCAGTCGTAGTGTGGTTGAAATTAATAAGCCAGAATGAGACCAACTTCATTTTTCCTGAAACTTACCACTGGAATTTGACTACAAGCCCCCTTGATCAACCAGCATAATAATTCACCAAGCCTTCAACAACAGGAGAATTTCTGTATGTGTTTAGGTCAATGGGAGAAAGAGCATCAGCCCCATTTGATGCTGCAACAAACAGTTGTGGTGACTGTGCAACCAAAGCTAAGCACCCTTTGTGCTCAGTGGGTTAAGACTGTAGGGTGACCATTAATTTCCTTTTCAGTAGCAGCACCAATTCCAGCTGTTCTCAATATCTTCTGCATTTCCCCTGCACACACTGTCCTTCAGTAGCACCAGTGCTTCTCCCCAGTAACTCCCTGCATTGGCCCAGGTGCTCAAGCAGACAAGGTGCAAAGCTCACGTGGAGCTAGGAGGCTGCTCACCTTGGCCTTGCCACCAAGCTCAACAGCAGCTAGGCCATGCCCATGTTCTCTCAATGTCTAAAAGAGTATATAGCTAACATAAGAGCACAGAGATATTTTTACTAAAATTATTATTATTATTTTTAGTGTTTTCAGCTCTTATGGAAACTCATGAATTAACGGGGGAAAAGAAAACCACTTCGCTGCATATAAGCAAGGATGTTAGATACTGAATGCAAGGATCAGAGATTTGGAGAGATTTAGCTGTGCTTTTTTGTTTTTTAAACACTGTTTCAGCAGTTCCATAAAGTTAAATTCACGCTCCACACAACTGTAGTGACCTTTAATGCAAATAGCCCTCGGCCTCCAAGGCCTTGAAGTAGACATCAGAAGTTTGATTGGAAAACTGCTTCCACCTGCCTCTTGCCAAACCTGTGATGAGCCACAAAGGTGGGAGGGAAATAATATGCTCTTGAAACACCATGGTTCACACAGTCTCACTCTCTTTAGTGTTACCAGCTAAATTTTCTACGTGATCCTCAAGCAGAGTCTAGTTTCTCCCAACTCCTAGCTGTAAGCAGGATGCATCCTGCTCTAGCTTTCAGGCATGCTTGTCCCTCACCACCTGTGAGGGCACTCTGTAGGCACCACCACCCCCAAACACATCCCTTTCCCTCACAATGCTAACACAAGCCCTACCCCACAAATATGGCTATATACCACCTATATAACTCTGAACACTCAGACACAACAGCCCCACAGGAAGTGGTGGGACAACCAGGAAGCAGGCTTGTGGCTTTTGTCAACAAGGCCTCTTTCACCAGATCTCTGTAGAGATGAGAGATTTTATTTGCTCCCACAGAAAACTTTTCTTTTTCTCACGTACCACAGAAACAGCACACCATGCAAAAAGAGCATGTAGGTTCCCCACTCACACCCTGAGAAGGACACCACCAGCAGCCATGCTACTGTTCCCCTGGCTACTTCTAAGCCAGCATCATGCCAGCATGCAGTCTGAGGCCTATCAGAACTCAGCAAAGGCAGAGAGCGTTGCAGTTTCAGCATACACCACATCCAGCAGGCTACAAGGATTCCACATGAGAGCTGGCTCCCTCCTGGCTAGCTTGCAGAGAGGGCTGAACAAGGCCAGGTTTGCAGAAGGCTGCTTGGGCATACCCTGGGCCTGCAAAACTATTATCCTAAGCACTGCACCTTCAGTCAAGGAAGTTAATGTAGGCCATGCAACTTAGCTCAGGCCAGCCAAGAGCCTACAGCAATTCCTTCTTTATTTCTAGCTGTTTTCTATTATAAAAAAAAAAAACACTTTTTTTTTTTTTATTTTTGGTTGAGTGTAAACAGGAATGTTTGGCCTGAAAGCTTATTAACTTTCATGTGGTTTATATGACTGTCTTGGGATCAAAGACTCCTATTATAGGCAACCAGTAACATTTTCCAGCTAAATAAGAAGCAAAAATAAAGCCTGGAATTAGAGTTAGACTTCTGATTATGGAAGATTTTTTAAACTAAACACAGAATTTGTTTTTGAAGCCTGAAATTTTAGGACTGAAAAAGATTAAATAAGCTTTACCTAAAGTGATTTAAGACCCTTCACGTAAGTTATTTCTGAGGACACAGGGATGATCCATTTAACATTCAAGGAATTTTATTTAAACACAATTGTGTGAAAGCTTCCCTGTCAACAGAAGAAGCAGCAAATACACATCAACATAAATAAATTAACAAACAGAAAAATAGGACATTTGACCCTTGCAACCAGGTGCAAATGTTCCCATTCAGTGGGGAAAAATAAAAATTGAAATTAAAAAAAAAAAAAAAAGTCACCACAAAGCCTAAGCTACCAAATAGCATAGCACTGAAATATACATATTGGCCATGGAAACCCAACATATGACAAAATATACAGGCTAAGATAAACAAAATTGAGCATAAGAACTATATGGGTCACAGGTTAGAACAGTCAATTTTACCGTAAAAAAAAAAAATCAGGTTTAGTGCACAAAAATAGTTACTGACCTACATGCTAAGAAATAGCAGGTAACAATAACCAGATCACCATCCTGAGGGGAATTGGGTTGGGAACCAGCCTCTTAGCCTCAGAGAGCCATATGCACCACAAAGAGAATGAAGCAAGAGCAGATCTTCCCTCTACCATCCAGGCCATCAGTGTGGGACACAGACCCACAAGGCCAACAGTGCTGGGGATGATAACGAGTTCTGCTGACAGTCTACAGCACGCCAGGTGCAACTGGATGAAAACCTTCTATACCAGGAGCCACCTAGGAGAGGAAACTGAAGACTACCACCCACCAACAGAACAGTAGCCTCAGGCTGAACTGAAATGGGTCCCAGGCCATGGTGTGGGGGTGGAGGTCCCAGGTGGGATTGATCAGGACCATTAAGGCCCATTTGGGTCTACAAGCCTAACACTTCCTCAAGTTGTTCTTGAAGCTACAGAAGACCTTGAAAACACAGCCATGACTCACAGCGCATGAGAAACTTTGCAGATGTAACTCAATACATGACAGCCAAGGGAAATACACTAAGGGTCTAGGCTTATGAACTCTTGTAGCCTTCACAGGTGTCCAAACATATGCATAAATCCACTTGGTAAAACACAGACAAAAAATCTGAATATAGAACTGGACAACAACTTGGAATGAAGCAGTTGAAAGATTCAGACAATGAAAATTTGATACTTTAGAATTTCTGTTTTCTTTTCATATTTTTTTTAAGGATGTAATTTCTCATTACCTACTTTTGAAGGTGCCAGGATAGGATTTTTCACCTGTGTCAAAAAAACAGTCACGGAGTTTGTTTCCTTCAGTTGGAACCAGAAAAACCTATCATGGGTCCTAAATAACTATGCTTTGAAGTTCAGAAAATAAAATTCTGACTAATTTGATGACCTATAAGCACACAGTGAACTTAGGTCAATTATCGACCAACATATTTTTCCCAAATAGACCATTAAATTCAATAGGCATATGTCTAATGTATATATTCATACAACAATAATTTCCCTAAGGAGTTTGCATCACAGAAGCTAGTAATTATGTTATGCAACGTTTTCAAAATATGCTCTGCACATTCATGATTAACCACACAACTATGTGCATGTGCCTATAATTTTGCTCTCTGAACTGCGCTTCTCCATGGGAACTACTGTTCTTGCACCAGTGCTCATTGCCCATGGTGAGGTGAGAGGAATCTGAGTCATGAGAGGAATCTTGCTCAGGAGCTGTTCTCAGTGCCCTAGTTTTCACCTCAGATTTCTGCAACCTGTGAGTCTACCAGCTGGAAGATGACAATCCCAAACAAGACAATTAAGATGAAAGCAGCTGTTGCGGAGTCCTCTAAATCTGTGGCCCCAAAGCCCATGCTTAACTTCATCCAGCCACCTTCCCACTGACAATTTTCCTGTGCACTGCTGCTGCTGTGTCATGGTGACCAATTACTTCAATTCACCAATGCCAGCAAGAAACCTCTAGTGTTTAACCTTTACACGTGACCTTTAAACAGCTGTGTTAGAGCACACAACTTCAGCAACCAGTGGGAGTTGGATGCCTAAACTGATTACAGAATTGGATGTACCTGCATCCCAGGAATTTTCAGTGAGACACATGCTATTAGACATCTTTAGACATCTCAGTTTTGAAAATGGGACTTAGCTGCTTCTGACCTATGCCTTATACCTGCTGCACTGCCACAGGAAGATCTCAGCCTTCAGGTGCCCTCTCATTACACAAGACATGCAGCATCACCTCTAAACACACCTGTGTGGTGGGCTTCGACGCATGATTTGAAGCACTTTGACAAATGGTGACCCCTCTCTTGGTGCACCCCTCTGGAAGGCAGATGTGGCTGGTGGGAACCACATATCCTTCAAGGGGCAGCAAAGGAACTGGCAATATGGGTAAATCCCAAAAGCAACCAGCATGCAACACTGGCAATAACAGAGAGCATGGTGGCACTTTTGCAACACCACCAGGCACGCCAGAAGATCAATGCACATTCAATCAGGACCAAACCTTCAGATGTGCTGAGGGCAATGCCTGGTTTAACAAGCAACTTCCATGAGGATTTGCAGAGGAGAAGGAAGGGGGAGCAGAGCAGGAGGTGGGCCATGGCTCTCACAGGGCTGTGGCACGTGCTGCCGGCCCTCCAGGCTAGGCCATGTGGGAGGCCATGCCACGATGGACACAGCTGTGTCCAGGAGTGCTGTAGGTGCTTCTGAGCCAGCACCCGGAGCCACCATGCTGAGAAGGGCTAAGCATCTGCAGTGAAGCCAGAGCCTTCAAGAATCACTGGATTTTCAAGACTTTGCCATGTTAAATGTGAAACGGTTTGACAAATAAGGCCATAGAGAAGCGCTAACTGCTTTTAACAGCCTGGCTTGTATTTGCGGGTGTAAATGGAGTCAGCTTCATTTCAAAACTTCAGGAAATCCACCTCAGGTCCTCCCTAACAGGAGCCCTAGCTTGCCCATGGCTACATACATGTGCCACAGCTACATTATTGCCATGCCCATGGCTTGGCGAGTTAGTCCATTGGACAGACAGATGGGCTCAGGGGCTTTTCAAACCTTTAAAGAGGCTGAGAACAAAACTGAAAGTAAAACACTGATCATAACCAGTGTCATGGTAGGAAAATAATTAACCAAACCATGCAGAAAAGCAGTCATCTTCCTGTCTTGTCAATGGAATGCATATTCTGTTCTCATATTTGTTTTAAAGCTTTAGGAGGCAAAAGTAAATACTGTGGTGCACCAGCCCGGCGAGCAGGAGTGTGTCTGGAAGGTGCTCACGAAGAACATCATGAGTAGGACACTGCATTCCCAGGGGATGATACGTACATTTGTTTGTTAGATATGCAGTGAGAAGGGCAAGTATTTCTGTCTTGCTTGGTCTTGCAGCACCGTTCAAGACCAAGACGTTCAAGATGTTCCCTCCCACAAGTGCAGTGTTGTCCCATGTGTTTGTACATGTCGGAAGGGCTACGTTTCCAGAGACTTCTGGAGACTGCCATGTGGCAGAGCGTTTCATGATAATTCGTGGAGTAACTTAGAAGCTATCTCATAGCTTCAGCACTGAAACAAGGGTGCTGGCGGTGCTACTTAGTCAACACATATGGTGCTTTGCTGTGATTTCCATTTCAGAGTGTACTATCACTTATTCTCTGTTTTTCTCACAGCTGCTCACTCCCAGTGTTAGCACACCCAGAATAGCCTGCTGGCGTATAAATAGGGTTCTCCCTCTGCAGCACATGGCACTGTTGCAGACTGCACTGTTCCAACTTAATTTTAAGATGCTGTTAATGCCATTAATATTGTTCTGTGTCTTTCTGTCTTGGCATTGCCTGTTCTAGGGGGCAGGACAAATGACAAAACAAATAGTTACATCCCAGTTTAATCAACAGGGAAAGCAATATCAAGGAAAAAAAAAAAAAGGAAAAAAAAAAGTTAAGGTCTTACTAACTCCAATGATCTATCACATGATTCTTATGAAGTTCCAAATGAGCACACAAAAGCTGCGCTACATATAAGGCAGAAATAAAGCTTGCTTCAGAGAAACTCTGGGCTTTGGACAACACAGTTCTCCAAAGTCAAGCTCTTGGTACGTCACCACCAGATCCTGACTGCATGGCCACTTTGGGCATTGTCACATTTCCCAACCAAGAGAGATGTTCAGCCCCACATCTTCATCACGTTTCATTCAAGTAATTGTAGCCAGGCCCTAGAGGTCTCAGTTACTTCACTGTTCTGTCGTACCCTAAAGTGTTGCACAGCCTCCTGTGTCATACAAAGGGGTAACACTGCAATCTGCAGAGCCGCTGTGAAAAGCAGTCCTCCCTTCACAAGTTGTGTGTCCACATTAGAGAAGATTAGAGATGTGTCTCCATTAGAGAAGACTACAAAGTACAGTTATAGTAGCTAAAAGTAACAGTGCTCCAAAAGCTTAAGAAGAAAATGAGAGTAGAGCATGATGCCAAAAAAAAAGTGTTATTGTATGAACAGATTGTAATAGTGAACATGGGAAAGACATACTGACATACTGAGGTTCCTGCCTTTTTCCTTAGCGTGATATATAGTTTCTATTCATAGTATGTACTTGGAGGAAGTTTGAAAACTGTATTTTGCTCTCAAAGTGATCTTCCATTTGGCATATTCCATGTCACAAAGAAGAAGGGAAGGGAAGGGAAGGGAAGGGAAGGGAAGGGAAGGGAAGGGAAGGGAAGGGAAGGGAAGGGAAGGGAAGGGAAGGGAAGGGAAGGGAAGGGAAGGGAAGGGAAGGGAAGGGAAGGGAAGGGAAGGGAAGGGAAGGGAAGGGAAGGGAAGGGAAGGGAAGGGAAGGGAAGGGAAGGGAAGGGAAGGGAAGGGAAGGGAAGGGAAGGGAAGGGAAGGGAAGGGAAGGGAAGGGAAGGGAATCTTTTACTGTCATCTCTGCCCTGACTTTTACAATCACTGGTGCCAGGGCATTGCAATAAACAAATAAACATATTTACATTCTATATTTCTACAGCATCTTATATGGTGGGATCTTGAAGTCTGAGTGGTACTCCTAGATGTAATGAAAGTAAGAACTCAAATATCAATTAGACGTGTTTAAATTGTTTTCCTCTAGGTATTTTTAAGCAACAATTACTTTTTATCAAAAACAGTAAAGTCTCTGTGGTCTAGAACATCCAGTTTTCCAGACAATAAACCCAACCATCAATTTAAAATAGCTACTTGTACTGTCAGCAGAAGTTAAGGTAGGATTTTTTGAAAATTAAAACATCCCAAACCAAAATCTTTTCTATTTTTACAAATGGTTAAGAATTCTAATAATTTTAGACAAAAAGTATGCTGTCCAGATACACCATGAGAAATGATGGTCATGTTTCCAACCACTTCATTAAATTAATAATACCACACAAATGCTCCCTCTATTGGTTAATTTTCAAAATCTATTTCAAATATCATAGGAGCATGCATTAAGAGAATGTTTTTTTCTTTGAAAAAAAAAATGACACACAAGACTAATTTGTTCAAATTACTACCAATCTACAAGACAAGTTTAATTCAATTTTAACAGCCATTAAGCCAAATGATTTATGTCCAGAACTAGATAATATTCACACATCAGAACTCTTAAAATTTAATTTTGAAAGGTTTGCAGGCTAATATTTTTCTGGACCAAGAAAAGTGCTCTCTTGCAGTAGAAAGAATAATAAGGTTATTCTATTTTCTTGTGGAGTGAAAGAGCACCATTGTGTATCATTAAGAAAACAGTTCTCTATTAGCAGTGACGACAATGATACTGAGGAGGAATTTGGGAGTTTTGTTTATGTATATTAAATTTCCAATGTATAGTTCTTTAGGAGCTGGAGTGGTTTTGTGCAGAGAGGAACCTTCCCGAGCCTAACAGTTGCCATCAAGAAAAAAAAAAATCTGTTTCCATGGAAACATCCGAGGTGGACCAAGCATGGATTAATCAAAATACAATGAAGCCTTTTTGCAAGGTACTAGAGAAAAATCGAATTTAAAGTGAGCACCACTGCTCTTTCCTTCCATTCACGCTAGAAAGCATGGGAAATTCTCCCCAAATGCCTATGTGACATACAGTTTAATTAGCATGGTAAAAAGTTAGTTTTTCTTCCATTTTTTAATTACCGTATGGTTATGAATTAAGAGACAAAAATATATTAACATGAAAAAAGAGACAGAGTGAAATCAATCAATGAAATTACATTTACATTCCTCTTTTATTTGCTACTGATTTTATCAAGTGGCCCTTTTTACGTTTAAAATTTTAATAGCTTTTTCTGTGTTCTTAGTACTGCGGGCTTGTTTCTTAGTACCAAAGGCTCATTCTGTTATTCAAAATCCTAGCTATGGCTTGGGGAAATTTCCTATGGTTGTACATGACATTATATCATCCTCAGCTACCACCACAGGAGAAGCTTCTGCCATCAGAATTAGCTGCAAATTCTGCCATTGCACAAAGATGGACAAAGGAGGCTATGTAAAAGCCAACCTCCCTTACCCGATGTTCTCAACAAAGACCTCACTGAAAAACTGCAATACCTTCCATTTTTATAAGGGCACTTCCACTGAAGCACTTCCTTTGTCCATTCTTTCAGTTAGCAAAATAAACACATTTTTCACAATAACTGAAGTTATTTTCTAATTATTACGTTACTGGAAGGTGCTTAAAAATAAACTGAAGATATAAGAGCAGCACACAATAATTACCATGCAAACCAGTAAACGTCAAATAATTGTAAACTCTCCATTTGTACACAATGTGATACTAATGTCATAGATATAAAATGCACTTCCAATTCTAATGCTATCTCAGAGAGAGGCACTGGTCTGAAAAATTGCCAGCAACAGTATTGGCAGGGTTCCATTCTTGTGTTTTTCAAAGGTTTGGTAGCAAATACACTCATGGATTTTGTTCCTCTTTATTTTATTACTTTCCAGCAGGGATCTGAGAATCAAGATGGGTTTTCCATCTCCAGCATCACCATTAGTAATAAAGGCTATGTCAACCAAATTATGATCACAATAATCTGTGAGCAGTTGCTCTGTTTTTAGGAGATTTGCTCAGACATTGTTTGGTGAAGAAGTCCCAGGTTGGCGAGTGGCACATGTGGATACCTTGGTGCATGAGGAGGATGAGCATTACTGGCTCCCGCAGGTTTAAATAAAGTAGAAAGCAGCAAATACTTCATTTTGGTCATTTGGACAGGCAGATGCGACTCTGAATACACAACAGCTTGGTTTGTGCAATTGCACACCGCAGCAGCACATCCTAAGAAACAGATTACAGTCCATCAGTTCTTACCCACATTCAAGAAATACTTATAATGCACTAAACACCATCCAGGCAGATAATCCCGCATTGATGCTTTCAGGGCAGTGTGGGGACACGTGCATCTCCCTAGGTGTGCAGCAGCAGCACGAGGTACACGGGGCATCACGGGGGACAGGGGCAGAGAGGAGTTGCCCCACACAAGCTCAGGTGAATCCTTGCAAGGGCACGGGCTTGCCAAGTGGCGCAGATGTCCGCGCCGAGGTGTCAGCTGTGGGAGCTAGGGACATATGGAAGCGCAGCTTCCACTCCAGTGAAAACATGGCCACACGTCTACGGTACAGGGAGGGATTAACTCTTAAAGGACTGCAGGAGAGACCAGCACAGTTCTCTTGCTGGAGCTGGGAAATGTAAGGAGAGGTTTGGAGAGGCCAGGAAGGAGCAGGCTAGGAAGGTTTCCCTTAGGCACTGCCTCCAAGAGCCTTGCAGAGCTCTCCCTGCTCCGTGCCATATACCCACACCAGCCCACCTCCCCCAGGGGCTACTGCCTCTCCCCACAGCCCCTTCCCCTCCCTGCAGGGAGGCACCAAGCTTTTGTGGCTATGGCCACACCAGTGAGGATGGAGATGACCCTGGGGACCTCCCCGAGGAGCCTGGCATGTGCCTTCTGCTGTCCCCACAAGGCTGGGTCCCCAGTGGGTGTCAATTTCAATAGGAACCCACCCCAACGGTCCAAGTCACCACGAGGGTGCAAGGAAACCCCAAAGCTACGTGCCCTCGTCCCCAGCAGCTCTGTCGGGGGGCTGCCAGGACCCCCACACGCTGCCCAAGCCTGCATTGGGGTTGGCAGAAGTCAGCCACCGCCGCGTTGTCCAGCTGAGCTACCCGGCATTTCCGAGCACTACCAACGGAGAAATTTGGGTTGCCCCTGGAAGAAATACCTCTTCAGAACAAACACCTTTCTACAAGGGAGTCTGTTTCCCTGAAGAATTAAGTGAAAAGAGGAAAAAGAAGCCACGGGGACGAGCCACGTACTTCACTCGGGTGGCAAGGGACACCTAGTGGCACCGCGGCTCCCGTCACCGCCGCCGCGCACACGGTGCTCCCGCTGCAGCCCGTGGGGCAGGGACGGCTGTCCCAGCAGGGACGGACAGCTGTCCCTGCAGGGACAGACTGCCACCTCCCTGCCCGGACGGTATGCCACCCTGCTGCTGTCACAAGGAGAAACAGCACCTGCCTCCTCCCGAACATCTCACCTGGCTGCGGAGGTCCTCTGCCTCCTCCATGCTCGTCTTTCAGGACAGCTTCTCTGTTAGGAAATATATATATATATATTCACAGTAAGGGACAGGTTATTTCTAGGGTCTGTAATGGATAAAAAAGCATGTAACCCGTTCCCTTTACTCAGAGGAGTATATGGCTTTAGGGGAGCTCACACCTGCATGAAAGTAAAATAAACTAGAACACAGCTATACCAGGGCTCTTCTGGTTTGGAACCCAAATCACTTGGCAGGACAGGGTTTAAAACTAGTGAGAGAAACAATTGCACCAGGAAAGCTGAGGCAGTGGCTTCTCATGGCAAGATGGGGGCAGACTGGGAATGGAAAGCTGTTATTTCCTTAGTTCTACCACTTGCTTAAAGCAAGCTTAGGTCTGAGCTCAGACCAAGCTGCTCTGCCTCTTGTCCCCACTCCAGTACCTCTGAGGGCTACTGCCCCCCCCCCCCCCCCCCAGTCAAGACATTCAGGGCCTTTCCTGCCAAACTGCTCCCCAGCCTCTATCAGCACCAGGGTTCATCCACCCCAAGTGCAGAACCCCGCATCTGTCCTGGCTGAATTTCTTAAGGTCCCCGTTGGCGTACTTCTCCCACCTGACTGAGTCCCTCCGGGTGGCAGTCCTGCCCTCGAGCACACCAAAGTCATCCAGTCCATCTTCACTCCAGCCAGAGACATGCTTTTAAGTAGGGTATGTTCCTTAAAATGGAGAGATTGCTGGCTTTTCCACTTGGTTCAGTTTGACCCTGGAACATTTTCAATCAAAGCTATAATGTTATGGAAATTTCATGTGCAGGGAGGATCCCTTAGGAGTCTGTGAACTCCCAGTTGGTCTTCTCCAAACCCTCAAAGGATGTACGTAAGGAGGAACATCTCTCAAAGCTGTATTCTCTTTCCCCCAGTAGCATTACAGGCTACACCTTAACCTGGACACTGAAACAAGTAGGCAAAGTAGCGTAGACCTAACATGTATACAAACCCTGTGTTTTCAAGTATCCCACAGGAAAAAGGGATGAAGAATGACCAAGAGCATTCTCCCCCAGCAACAAGGCATGGCTTCTGTTGAGGTTTGCGTAACTGGATTCCTTCTCACACAGCAGCTGCAGCCTGGAGTTAGATGGGCTCGTACACTTTTCCCTTCCCCACTGCCAGTGCTGTTGCTTGTCTGATTGCACCACTGGAAGGGTCAGAAAGCAGCCCTGCAAGAAAAAGGGGTGGAGGGAGAGCCAGGACTATAACAACCCCCAGATCCCAGAGTACAATGATTTACATCCTAAACAGTCAATGAAGATGTCACCTGCTGTGTCCCTCCCTCCAAAAAGCTTCAGTTTGGTTGAAGGTACCTGAATCCCACCTGCAATTGCTCTGTTCTTATCTCACCTTTGAGAATGAATTACTGTTGCTAATACTGACGCTTCTCCTGGCTGAGATATGGTATATTTTCACTTCTAAAAAAGTTCCTAGATAGATTTTTTAAATTACCTGTGTTCAGCTGCCAAAATTATTTACAATTGGTATTTTCAATTGGTTAAAAAACGTTGCTTTATCTAAAACAAAAGTGTTTGAATGAAAACCAAGAAAAATATATTATTATTTTTTTTCAGAACAAAATCTTCAAGATTTCAGCCACATGTCCTGGAAAGATTTTCATTTTGTTCAATTAAATAAAAAATATTAACATGACATCCAGCTCAATTATTTATATCAGTAATAGTCAAAACACTGTAATTACAAACAGACCAGTTGTACTGAAGAAATCAGTTTCACAGAATCTTCTTCGTAAGTGATGCCTTGTTAGATGCCTTTTCTCACATCTGCGTGTGCTCCTGATGTGTGAGATAGGTTCAGACCCTTGGTGCATAGGAAGAGATTGAAACCTGGAGATTTTGGGAAGAAAGCAAGGGTGGCTCAGGGCAAACAGGGATGGTGCAAGGGCGTCTGAGTCCAAACCAGACCAGTAAGGTAGACGTTTTATTGGGAAAGAAAATGCTACATGTGTTCAAATAGAAACTTGAGATTGGTCTTTTAACCACTCACCAGCTCCCGGGGAGCTTCATAAGATTTCTGCAAGTCTCCAGGTGGAAGCTGCACAGCAGCACTGAGTACCAATGGCAAGTTAATAGGAAAAAACAGTCCTAATCTCTCTTTCCTTCAGAGCATGTGCTTTATTTTACTTCTGATAACCTTAGAAAGTTTGTTATGGGGGTTCTTTTAGTGGAACAGCTCATCTGAAGGGGACATCCCGTTCTCCTGCATGTCCCATTGTTCCTGTGCTTCGTCTGGTGCCTTTCCAGCCACTTCTGGCACCCCTCCCTCAGGCTTCCAGACATGCCTTTACTAACTCAAATAAGTTCCTACTGTTTACCAAATCTGTGATTTTCTTTTTTTTTTTTTTATGATCAGATTTTAACAGTTATTTTATAGGTTCAGCCAAAGCTGATACAAATAAAACATTAAAATTGCAGACCTCGAAAGACTCATAATAAGCAACATAAACGACAAAACTCTTATAAAAGAAATCCTTTGTGAAATGAGGTTATAACGCTAAATAAAAACTTCTTACTCTGAAATTTAAAATAAAACACAGCAATTAGGTGATTCAAGCAATGAACATGCAAAGAAGGAATCCAGCTGAGTGCCACGTAATATCCAAACTGAAAATGCAAGTATCACAATAACATTTCTTATTTTAGAGATTTGTTCTTGCTATGTGCAAAATGCCAGCTCAGTGTAGTTGGCCCATTAGATTAAATCTACCCTCCTATATGAACATGCTTACATGTTGTCTACCTCCCAAACACTGTGGTGAAGTTACATGGTGTGGCTAAGGTCAGCTTAACAGCTTGCTGTCACTGAAAGGGTATGGTTATATTTCGCTCTCCTCTACACAGTTCCTTGTGCCAGGTCTGGCACACATTTCTTTTGGTAGAAAACCATATTAACGAGCAAAAATAATGTCCCCCTTCTTCCCCTCTCACAAAAATTAGTTAAAAAAGAGTTGTGAGAGCGGTCAGCTGAGTGGCACTCACAGGTGTTACTGTAAATTAGTTACCATTCTGATTTGCTTGGAGTGCTTGGATCTGCTTCTTTCTCTGCCTAAAGCTATTGTTATAGTCACAATTACGATAATTTACAACAATTTTCAAAAGCATTAGTTAAAAAACAAACAAACAAAACAAACAAAAAACCAAGAATCCCAAACTCTCCTTTAACTTTTTAGCTCAGGGCAGTAGCAGTTTTCTATTTAGTTAGGGGAGCCTAGAATTAAAAACTCCTTTTCTGTTTATTTGCCTTGTGCATTCTGAGATGTTAGGCAGTACCTAAATTTCACTCTTGAACCATTCCCAGCACCCCTGGGAATCAGGAAATCACTGATTTGAAAACTTGACGGAGATTATTCCCTAATTGCTCAGATTTCCTGCTCCTGACATCTACCAAAGCACCTGACAGCCTCAGGACCCACAGTACGAGCAGTGCTGCACGTGCATGCAACTTCTCTGCTGAGTTGCTGTTGTCATAGGGCTTATAAGCTTCACCTGACGAAACCTTCCCCAAAATCTTAGGTTTCAATTTCACTGAAGGAGATTTGCCTTTCCAGGTAGTATCAATTATTTTTTTATTATTATTATTATTTTTTCAGTTCTGAACCGGCTGGCTTAGATTTCCCTGTGAAGGCAGTAGAGAAATAAGGCACCCGAGTAGAAGAGTAACAGAGGGCTGGAAGCAGTGCTAAGCCTGCTGGGTGGCCAAAGCTCTCTGACCTCAACGAAGAGACCTCGCATGGCCGCAGTCCACCTGCGCCTCAGCCTGGACTCGCAACATGTATTTAAGAATAGCTGATTTATTTGTTTTCCTCTTATGCCCTGTTCCAAAATAATTAGGAAGAAAATTTGTGGCTGGGAGGGAGTTAAGAATGGTACTTTGGGAGGTACAAGAAAACCACAGAAACCCTGATTCATCAAACTCACTTTCAGCTTGTTTGGCTGCTTCTCTCCTCCCATCCATCCCCTTTATTTTTTTTTCTTCCAGCAAACTTCCCTCAATCATCCTCCTCGGTTACTTGCTTCACCCATTCACCTCCTTTCCCCTTTCCCTGAAAGGCTCTCGCTCTTCTTACTCTTCCCCCCCTCCCTCCCCTTTTTTTTTCTCCCTTTTCCAGTCTCTCACTTCCCATTCATTTCTCCCCACTAGCATCTTTTGCAAACACCATGACCACTAGAAAATGACTGTGGGCTGGAGAGGGAAAGAGACAGGACAAGACAAAGGATTATGGGTCAAACGAGAAAGGAGAACACTTTTCTGTGGAAAGCTCTTAAGGAAACAGACTTGTCTTTTCCAACTGATATTCTCTTTAAAAATATATATATATATATATTCTATTGAAGCATTTCACTGGAATTTTAATGAAATGAAACATATGTTCATAAGTGTCAGTACATTCTCTTCTTTGCCCCCTCCACTTTCTTCCTCTTTTTTCTGACCAAAACCACAGTGCGGTGCCCTGCACAAAAACACATAAGCCACTGCGTTGCCAGAGTGGACAGTGACCATAGTACAAATGAGAATTTGTACTGCTGCTGCCATAAACTAATTAAAAAATCATCCCAGAAAGCACATGACATCTTCCATGGCCCCTCCACTGCCCACAGCAGAGACTGTTGGAGGAAAGGGGCTCGAAAACAACACAAAAAAACCCTGTTGGAACAACAACAGTGCAAAACATCCCAAAGAAAGCAACCATTATGGGCTTACCTGACCGCATGGGGATATTATTTTGGTACGGAAACAGGGACCAATTACCAAAGGGAGAAGCCACTGATGAGTAACCAAACCATCAGCAGGGTGCCCTCCCAGGGAAGCCCGTTCGAGCCCCCCGGCAGGCCGGCCGGCCAGGGGCAGCAGCCAGCAGCTGGCACTGTTGCTCCACTGGAGGAGCAGCCGGGAGCCGGGGGGCTTCTGAGCATCCCTTGCACACCAGTACACCCGTGCGGAATACACGCTTCCTGCACGGACATCTCACGAGGAAGGAATAAGTTTTACATCATGCATACGCACACCACTCTCGCTTAGACCCTGCACCCGCAAATCTAATCTGGTTGGTGAGATGGGTGAAAAATAGTGACACACTGCAAAAAAAAAAAAAAAAAAAAAGGGAAATTCAGATTAATTTCCAGTGCATCACAAAGCAGCATGGGGCAAAACCCCTCATGAAAGCAATGAGGTACTCTCTGTAAGGATAGCTAGGACATGGAAGCTTTCTTCCAAACAAGAGGGACTCTCCTGTCCTCCAGGGGTTTGCTGTTTGCAGCGCAGCCCGCAGTAGCAATAGCTGGTGTTAAAGAGTGAGGTGAGGCCATAAGAGGGGATATTACCATGGGAAGTCATCCTTGCAGAACTCGCTGATACAAAGGAATAGGCATTTGCTATCTTTTCCCATGACAGAGCCCTTCAGTAGTACCTCACATGCCTTAGAGAAGTCACAGCACACCAAAAAGTAAAATAAAATCCTGTGACTTTAAAACTGCATTTTTTCAGGTATTAATGAAGTTAAAACAACATACACTTGTGCAGCAAGGGCAGGGAGAGTCTTGGGGCGGAGGGGAGGGAATAGTACCCCCACCCACAAATCTGCTCTTCACATACATTAGTACATTTCTTGGCAAAATATTAAGTGTATGAAAGCAAGGAAGAACAGGGAAGAATTAAATAAAAACATATGAACTTTTTAAAAAATCTAAAATTACACATTGGAAAAATCTGGGAGGTGAGAAGGAAGAACTTAAATTGGAAAAAAAAAATCAGTGTTAATCCACAGTAAAGGAACCACTTCAGTACATCATGTGGGGAATTTTAGCCAGCCCCAAGCACAAGACAAGCTTTCATAAGCTTGTCTGAAGGAAAAGTAGGTGTCTGAGCTCTGCCTGTGCTCCCCACTCCGCACCAGAGCAATTACATCATAGAAGGCTATTCTGTAATCAAGGTAATGACTGGCCTCAGGCATGTACAAGCCAGAAAGTCAGAGAAAAGTCTGGACTAAATAAAGAAGATGGACAAGGGTGAAGGATTATTACCCAAGGTCTCTCTGCTGGTCACTGGTTTTGAGGAGGTTTCCTCATTCAAGGAAGGGGAAAAAGAAAAAAAAAAAAAAAAAAGGAAAGAAGAAAAAGAGAAAGAATTATTGAGAAATAGGAAAGAGACATTCAAGGAAATTAATCAGTTCAGGGGGTTTAGAAAAGAAAACTGTCCAACAAACTAGAGCAGAAGTTTCCCTCTGCGCCCCCAAAAAAATAAGTAAATAAAAGAGACGGGGAGAGAGAGAGAGAGAGAGAGAGAAACAAGAGACAGCTTTGTCTAAATAATGTGCCACAAGAAAAACACAGCAACAGCAGCAGTGAAATCCTCCCCTACTGTGACTGCAGCAGCAGCAATTCCAGAACACATCAGGGGGCATGTATACATTGCATTTGGTTTATTAGCCTGAAAAATAAGTAATTAGTTCCTTTGCATTGAGGAAACATGATGCATTTCTTGGACTGGGGAGGAAGAGGAGGTGGTTCAGCAGTACATTAGTGTGTCTGCCTGTTGCAATGGTCTTCAGCAAGAGAACCATCGCTTGGGAGCTGCACCTGAGTTTCTCCACCAGTTATTGGCACAGCCCCAAAAATCATTTTGCTAGAAAGGAATCTTTCTGCCAGCACGTTCCCTCAGAGCAAACCTACCACCAACTGCAAAATATTTAATCTTTGTAAATCTGAAAAGAAAATAGGATAATATTAACAATCCCCCCTTAATCTTCCTTCACTATTTATTTGTTGTATCGTGTTGCACTGATACATGCAGCTACGTACATTCGCTATAGCCTCAGCAGCATGTAAGTGTGTGGAAAAGGGGGATATGATGCTGTCTCTTTCAGCTTTACCCCATGATAAGGCCCCAGTGACTGCCTGAGGGGAGGTGATATGTGACCACGGAAATCAGTGCATAGCACTGAGAAACCAGCAGCCAGTCTGAGAGTGCCTGTGCTGTGCGGTGGGGTCTCACAGTGCTGCCAGAGCCAAAAATGTCTTACATATTCTGTGGAGCTCAAATCACTCTTAAGATCTGGGGTCTCAGTGCAGAAAAACAGAGGCCATACACAGCCTATCAGGCCAAGTCAGGACGACAGCATCAGTTTTGTACCAGTTACACCTTTTCTGCAGCTGGAAGTCCTCCTGCTGTCACAGAGGGATCCCCGCACAGACTGAAAGCTGGAGTTCACCCGCATCCCGTAACTGAATTTGGGGGGTTTCTTTTTCAAGGGAAACACGACACAAGTCACTTCTAATCTCACTGGTGACCTCCACAAAATCACTCTGGAGGAAGCTGTAGCAACAGCAGAAAAACCAGATCCCTGTAGTTACGGGGAGATCTGGATCTTGAAATACCACCACTAGACGTCCCCTTAGCTCCAGCCAGCGGAGCAGAGCTGCTTCTGCAGCCCAGGGAGCCTCTTCCCATCCGCATGCAGCATCAGCAGCGAGGGCAGGTCAGCATGGGTGAGCAGCGCAACAAGGACGCTCAGGGCCCCTGCCTCCAGCCGGGTGGTTTCCAGCCCACGGTAGCTCCACAAGTGGTTTAAGGATGACAGTCACACCCCAGCTCACCCAGCAGATACATACCTTAAGTAGTAACACCTGGCCGAGAAGAAGGGGTCCATTCAGACCTGGTCACAGCCTGCCTTGGCCACCCCGACTGCCTGGGGAACGCCACTGAGGTGATTTCCTCCGATACCTTCATGAAGAAGCTGGTGTAAGGCAAAGCAGCCGGCACAGGAGTAACGCCAGCCTGCACTCTCTGTGAATCACCCTCACCTTTCAGAGGAGAAACTCGTACATCCCCCACATCCTGCCTGTGACATGAGGCGAGATAAAATATGCTTAGGAGGCATGACCTGGCCTGTGGCCCGGCTGTCTGACCACAGTAACCGCACTCTTTCCTTATAAACAGGACACTGTTCCTTCTGGGTATCTGTGATTTGCTAATTCAGCTTTATTCAGCTCGCTAGACATTTTTTTGAAATGAATTCTCCAAAATCAAAGCAAGGGCTGTGGAATGTTGTCGGAAAGCACTGCTTTTCCTGCCGCTTTGGTAAAACATGGAAAAATCTGAAGTTGCACAGCCTCTTGAAGAGGGCTGTTCAGACACCTGAAAAGATGTTTGAGGAGACGTGCTTGTTCGGGAGGTGCGTTTGTCTCCCGAGACTGAAACTCACTCACACCTTACATCATGGACCACTAGAGTGACATCGCCACCATCACCTCGGTCACTTACAGCAGTAATGGAAGAAGCAGTTGACAGCTGAGGTAATTTCTGCACAAGTAGAGTGTCAGGAGAGCCAACTAAATGGCCCTGGAGAGGATTTTGGTCTGGTCTCCAGTTAAAGCAACCACCATTAGCCTCCTCACTATTTATTGTCCCCCCTCATTAACATTACTGCAGTAATCTCTCTACCAACAGGGGATATTGTAAATAACTCACCATGCTACTTACCTGGACACGACCATTAATAATCACCACAAGATTGTCTGCTATCTTGCTGTGCTCACATATTTCACATTCTCTCTTTTACGCACTCGAGGTCGCTCACCCTCACCTGAACGAGGTCTCAGTCACTGCTGAGCCTTGCTCCAGCCACATGGCAGATCACAAGCGTGTTATAAGGGAACAATTGCTTTGTAACACATCTTCTTGTATTCCTTTTGCAGTGTCCATGCACTGCCACTCATTAAATACCAGCAGCCAGAACACCCTGAGGTGCTTGAACACCATACTGGTATGGTATAAGCAGAGTTTTCTGTCTTCCAGCCAAGCCCTGCTCAGCCAGAAAGGGTTGCAAGTCACCTTCTGAGGTTTGAGTTCATTTTCTTTGCTTCTGTGTGCTCTCTGAAATACAAACACTCAATGTTAAAGCAGGCAGAGCACACAGAGAGCATATACAATTATTTTGGGGGGCCAGGGTAAGAAGTAATAGTCTTTAAATGACAGAAAGATCCATGTGAAGCTTGAAGGCCTGCTTTCCAGCAGTAGGGATGATGAAGCAGTGTGGTGGAGTGCCTGGGCATGACGTGGGACCTTGATCCTTGGGCGTCCTTGAGGGACGTTTGCCAGCAGTCAATTCTCCTACTAAATATGCCTCACGGCCTTATCACCCCTGATGCCACAGCTCCATGGGGTAGCAGTCTTGTCCCTTAATTTAAGATGGCATATATTCCGTGTGGTGACTGTGACAACAGTAGTTGCAGGAGATGCAACTCTTTCAGACCTCAGCTGGGGTTGTTTTATGAGGACAATATTCAGATCAAAAAGGGGGCAGAGCTAATTCATTCCTCTGCCAACCCCACCCTCCATAAGTAGATGCCAATCTGTCTTTGGACTTTGTCTCTGAGTTAGAAAGGTAACCAGAAGGCATCAGATAAGAAACTGGACACGACAAAATAGACAAACAAAACCTGAAGGACTTTGAAAATAAACACACAGGGAGTGAAGGCACTTTCAGATGGATTCCTATGCTTCAGCGCATAGGAAGGCCTGTGGCAGAAATTTCATTTAGGAGAGCAAAATACACCATTAAGATCTTTATAACAATCTCCAGCCGTTCCCTGTGGGGCTTTTCATCCCCCACACAAACCACAAGCTACAGAGGTGTCACGCTTTGGGCACCACACAAACACAGGACAGGTGCAGGAGTGCCATGGATGGCAGCGTAATATAAACAAAGATAAGGGAAGCGGCAAGCAAATGCAAATGCACCCCAATGACCAGAGAAATCCTGGCTTTCTTCCTAGAAAAGCTGTGGTACCACCTGAACCAAAGAGGATCCCAGAGCAGAGGACAACGTACGGTTAGGCAACATGCATGCTGACTAAATAAATCGAGTAAGAACTTCATCGGCGTGACAAAACTAAAGACATCCAGAAAAGCGCAATGAAAAGATTTGGTTTAAGAACAATGTACTCACAGCACTGTAAAAGGCCATTTAAACAAACTAAAAACAGCTAAGTTGATTTAACTTAATATCTTATGCAGCAGTGCCGTGCCAGAACAGGAAAGCCTGCTCATAGCGGAGGAGTAAGCCCAGGCACATGCCCTCCCGAGGTACCTCTGCAGGCAGAACCGAGGGGACGCAGCAGTGAGACAGAAGCACACTGCTCTGTGGCTTGGAGGTGGTCCCGATGGGCACCCAGCACCGGCAGTGGGTGCCCACGGGACAAATGTCCACCCACAGCACAAATGTCCACCCACAGCAACTGACACCAGGTCCTTCAAGAGATTAAAACCTGCTCCCGAGTCTGCCTGTCATGACGGCCGGCTCTGCTTTTCCTTTCCAAATGAACGTGGTGGGCATCGGGCCCTTCTTACCGCTCTCTTTTTCCCATGCATGCATACACATGCATACTAAAAACCTCCAGTGTCCCCTCACTGCAGTTCCCTGGGTTTTGCCTTCCAGCAGATTTCCTCTGCAGCTGCCAGCTCTTCCTCAGGTTTAAATGTGCCCTTTCACGCTGGTCACTACAGAAAGGGGAGAGTTTTCCCTTTTCGTCCAGCTAAGCAAACAAACTGAATCATCACAGTGCGAAACATGACTGCATTTTAGCAGTGGCACTAACATGTGGGGGAAAAGAAGGTTCAGATGGAAAGTCTTTCAGCTCTCAGTGTCAAAGTGTAACTCTGCTTGGACCCATGAATGGACTTTTTTTTCCCATTGAACAAGTCTCTCTCCTACCACTTCAATGCCCAGCTGCTATCAGTATTCAAGCATGCAAATCTGAGCGAGCCGCAAAAACAAGCGCTAAAAACCTCCCTGGGAAGAAAAATGCTGTTTGTGCAAACTCTCCCATTCTTCTCTCAGCCTCCACCCAAAGGCTCCCCTAGCAGGTGGTAGGATGAAGTGGGAGAGGGAAGATGACAGCTTATCATTACGCACTGTTTTCGGTGTTTTGCTGAGCTGGGAAGGGACAGAACATCAGGCACATTCCCAGGCACTCTGCCAGACTGGGGCCCAAAGGGTAAACAGAAAGTAATGCACAGGATGCAAAGCATCTTTAAGAAAAAAAAAAAAATCAACACCAGATGGTCAATGAAATGATCCAGAACAGGAGACTGTGAATGAACATTTCGAGTTCTGCTTTAGCACCTTATTAAACATATAAGGATCTGTGGGCTGCATTCTGGGAGAGCCACGTCAGACCAAGATTTTGGAACACCCCATCTCCTCTGCAGCCACCATGAGACAACTGTGGCACCCGAGCACCCTGCTCCCTCTGGCACTGCAACGGGGCACAGTCCTCCCATTTCTTCCCCGATCAAAACTCACTTCCGATACCATTAAATAGTAAATCACCACAGGTTCTGGCTGTTTGTTTTTTAACTGAAGCCTCATATAACACAGCGTGCAAACCCCTGACGAGAGGCATTTGTGCGCCAGTGTGGGTCGATACCATAGTTTAGCACAGAGCAGCTTTGTGAAGGGAGAACAAGGATACTGCAGTGTGCTTTAAGGCTTTTGCTTCCTATGGCCAGCCCCGGATCTCTGTTCTGCGTTAATGAACGGCTGCTGTATTCTGCATCGGGGTGGTCCAGTGGGACGGCACTCGTGGGACAATTCAGAGGGGAACTGCTGCATGCGAAGTTCCCCCGCTTCTCTGGCTACCTCATATGAACAATGCTGGCAAAATCACCCATGCGTATCACGGAACCTGGAAGTCATGCTGCATCGCTTAGGGTTCATGCTGCTTGGTTTAAAGACTCAGTGGGCAAGAAAAGGGCTCTGCTTCTCACAGAAATAAGCTCTCTTGTACCCAAAAGGCAGTTACAAAAGCAGCATCTCTCCAGCAGACAGCTCCAGAAGAGCTGTAGGACTGTCACAAAGGCTCCTCATATGCTGCTGCATGCAAGAAGCCACCCTCCCGTACAAGCTGTTCCAGTGATTTCCATTTGGCCTCAACAGCCTCCTACACATTTCACAAAATACACCTCTAAAATTTGAACTCTGAAATTAAACTGCAAACATCAGAAATTTCCATGCCCTCATCCTTGCCTCTTTCAACAGAGAAGTGTGCATTTGTTCGCCAAGAGGTTGCAAGCAAAAAGCTTGGGAGCCGCTAGAGGAGACTGCAATGCTGATATCTTGGGAAGGAGCCTGGGAACTGTGAGACACAGCTGAGACTTCCTGGGGATCGCTTTGCAAGAAGTCCACAAAAGCCCCAGTGGTACAAGGGAAACCAGTTCCTCTTCACCTTTCTGAAAAGGAACCACGGTTTCCCAAGCTTTGTTCACAGAGTTTTCTACAAGTTTAAATACCATATCACAAACGTGTGTGAGGAGGTGCGAAAACAGTGTATTAGTCTCAGTCTGCTCTTAATTTAGCTCTGAGCTAAAATAACTCACAAGCCAATTATTTGGGGGGAAAAAATAATTACGTCAGTACCCTAATGAAATAAGAGGACAGGCACTTGCACTAGTTCACTGGAAACATGTTCAAATGCACGGCTTTAAGTAAAAGGGTGCAGCTCTTCTCACACACACCTGGACAAGCAGCCTTGCCTAAGGATGGGCTTTGGGAACAGAGTGCTGCAGGCCAGCCCAGGGAAAACCTGGCCATGTGAATGCGTGCTATTTTTTGTGCTTCCCTCCTCTCCCGTGCTTGCTGTCAGCCCTTCCTGGTCACCACACTGCCTCCCTCAGCACACATAGAGAGCGAGCTGTGCCTCCTGCCCCACTGGCCTCCGACAGCTGCAGTCAACCCACTCTTATCGTCATTCTCCCTCCCTTGAAAAAGCAAAGAAAACCACCAAGCATCTTCAAAGCCAGTTACCAAGCAGCAATGAGGCAGAAACCCCAAACAGAAACATTGCTGGTGAACCAGATTATTTACAGGCTCAGGATCAGCAAAGCAAACACACACCCAGTGATTGCTCTATACTTTTAGTTTCTATTTTCTTACCTTTTTGTTTTGGCACAAGAAAGACCTAGCATGTGACTGGAAGGTCAGGGCATCTCCAGTTACAGCAGCATCTCAGAAGCGTTGTTCTAGTAAGATGATATCCTGCACAAGCCACGCCATGCGAAAAGCGGAGCAGGCACAGGGCGTGGGATGCAAAACACTCCAGGCACAGAGATATCCACGCTACCTTAAATGACCATACCCCAGCTACAGGTCCTGCCTGAAAAGCAGGATGTTAGCCCAGGCTAACCTCAGCATTGCCAAGGCAAAACCCCTAGGGATACCCAAAAGAGAGAATCCCCCTGGAACGGCTGCCAAACCCACACAGCCTGCCCCATGCACAGAGCTGGCACCTCGTGCCGTGTCACAGGGGGCTCCTGGTACACCTCTGGTTTGGGTAAATCATGTCAATGTACTGACTTCGGCCACAGAGCGAGTAGGATATCCTCACCAAAAGCTGGGGAGGCGGCCATCCCCCCCCACTGCCTTCCTGCTAGTGCCACCCATGATTTCTGCAGGTGTTTGCCCAGGATTTCCCACCCTAGGAGTGCTCCTTCCCTTCTTTTCTGCTTGTTTTGAATCCTCAAACTCTTGGGTTTCACACAGTTTCAGAGGAGTAGCAAAACATCTGTGTAGGTTCATTACACGCAGCAGAGGCTCTCCAGAAGGTTCATAAACCTTTCACTAATCTGGCTGGAGCTGCAGTTTTATACCAAAAGACCTGAAAGCAACTTGTCTGCTTTTCCATTTCATAAGGAGACTTCTGCGCAGCTCTAGCACTGGTATTGCAGCAACGACCTTTTGAAGCGGCTACTTGGCATGTGTTTTCTGTTTACTTTCTAATAAAAAAAGAATCATATGCACTGAGTTTTCTAAAAAGCAATTGCAGCAGCACTCAGCCACAGGGAAAAACTGTAAAAGTCCCTGATGCTTTCTGTTAACATTACATTCAGACAGCTTTGTCTCTCAGCAAATGTATTTGCCAATAAACTTTCCCAGATTTTATTTCTTAAAAATTTTAATTAAATAAGAGGGCAGTTCTATTTGTGAACAAACAGGACTCTGATCACTTTTACTTACGGACATTTCAGAAGTGGCTGAGGAGATGGTTTGCAGTCTGCAGTTACCAGAGGGACTCATCGTGGTTTAGACATTGGATCCTGCTCCCACTGAAATTTACAGCTGAACTCCCACCAATGTCACTAGGAAGAAGAGCAAGGAGGAGTACTCTTATCTAAAATCTCAGCTTTTTCACACCATGATGGCTAACCTAGAGCTTCCCTGGCTACCATAATCACATTTCAATAGCTCAACCACAGTAACAAAAACCCCTTTCCAGCTCTTTAAAGACTGGCAGAGCAGGCAAGCTCACAGAGGTGGAGGTCAACTCTGCATCCAGGGGCAGCCCAAGCTGTGACTCGAAACCAGTTGTCCCTTCACCTCTGTCCCCACCAGTCAGGGCGTTATCTGCTGGAATCTCCCCAGCTTTCTTCCTACCAACATCCATCAGACTCTCCTTTTGCTCTGATGAGGAATGAAAACCAGACGTGCAAATTCTGACTTTTTCACAAGAAAATCTTCCATTGCCATTTCCTACCAATCCCACTTGTTGCCTTATTAACACATACCTATTTCAGGGGCACAGGCTGCCTTCAGAGTCGTGGAAATGTAGGTAAGAATTGTGGAGCAAGAGAACAGCATGCAACGCAACAAGAATCTAGATAAGATGAAAAATTGGACTATCAATATTTGTACAAATGTGTTTCTTTAGTATATATATGATGATTTCTGCAGAACAGAGTGTATTTCCAAAAATGAGATTGTCCAGAAGGGAAAAACAGGACAAAGTGAAGAAAGGAGGAGACAAAAATAAGAGATTTTTTAAAGAAAGGGACCTTTAAAAACACAATGGTGGGGCAGGCTGTAGTGAAATTTAAACACCAGCCTGCAGTAAACTCCATGTAACAGGATCCCTGAGCACAGCGCGGCTCTGAGGGGGGTTTCAGCTCCCCTTTCCAGGCCTATCTCTTCAGCCTTGCTTCTGTCACATAAACAAACTGAAACAAACACGTTTTTAGGTTTGTTTCTAAAATAACCAGAGCAAAGCAGAAACACTGCACTGCCCACGCCAGGCTCCCCCTGCCCTCCTCGGGGAAAAGAGAGAAAAACCATGCGTGTTCGCCACACCAGATGAAGTGCTACGGTAACAAGGATTTATACTGAAGGGAGCTAAAGAAATGGTCCTGCTGGGTGCCAGCTGGGCATCCCAAGGCTCTCAGTCCAGCCTTGTGGCATCCCCCAGGCACATGTCAGCCCTGCCAGTAGGTGGACCACATCCAAGGGGCTCCAGGTGCCAAGGATCTGCTTCTCTCCTTCAAAGGATGCTAAAGCAGCCCAAGAGGTGCCCTGATGGGCTCCTTCTTAAACAGCAAGGATCCTGCAGTTTTAATCTCAATAACCACTAAAAAACTGTTTAGAAGTAAAGAGACATGGATGGATCTGACAAGGAATAAGCACAGGCCGGGGGTTAAGGGTGAATGAAACCAGCCACTTCCCAGAGAGACAAGGGACAGCAAAAAGAGCACACACAGTCCATTTTGTTTGATCCCAACAAAAGCAATTTCTGTTTCAAAATAAAGACATGAAGGAAATCATCACAATGAAGACATCTAGTCCTAAAAGCCACACCTTACCAATCTTATTCCACACTGAGCAGACACTGTAACCTCAGGGGTGCTCACTTTATTTCCAGGTTTGTAGCCCAAGGGACAGGTTTGTGACTTGAGAAGAGGAGGTGAGCCCAAGGCTCTGGCAGCCTCCAGCCTCTTAGTCCCAGTCTGCCTCTTTCCTCGAGCTGCATACAACTCAAAGCAAATCCTATGACGCAGCATCAATGTTTTCCTGTAGTTCCTATACATATTTCTCATATTGTTGCAAGTATACTGTTACCCATGAAAGCCAAATGTGACTGTATCTACATCACTCCTCTCCTTTCTGCCTTAAACACTGAGCCCCACAGAGCCTTTTCATTTCACAGAGCTGCTTCTCCATTGCAAATCCAGGCTGATGCTCTGCATGGAAGAAAAAAAAGCATTTTACACCCATGTCTACAATAAGCAGAACAATATACCTGAAGTGTTAACTTGACTTTTCCTGCCACCTCAGTGGAAATCAGACATACAGTCTATTCAATAATTATTATTACACTGACAAAGGTACTGTCCCAATTCTCAGTTTGGAGACTTGATAGTTTTCAGGAAGGACTATCTGAAAGACACATCATCGAAGTGGAAAGAGAACCCAAAACTTCCTGTCTAAAATGTCACTTAATGTGACTACGAGTAAGATTTAAAATACACCTATACATTAAAGATGCTAGGAAAAATAATTTTCCATTTTAGAACATTTTTGTTGCTTTCCTACAACAGCATGTGCATGACTTGAATTGCTATCAGTGTACAGGGCCAGCATCAGAAGAGCTTACGTAGCTACTTTTTTCAAAACGATTGAAGGTTTCAGGATCAAACATTTCAAAGGTGCTTTGCCAACAACAGAAGAAAATTACTTTGCAAAATTTTAAAAAGCTTAATTTGGCAATGTTTCTTTAATTGGTTTTAAAACGCTTAATAAAATTTTAATGATACGGTCCTACCCTAGGGCCACTGTTAATCCATTATGGCTATGACAGACATTAAGTAACTTGTGGGATCCAGAAAAGAACATTTTGTCCTTTATTTCCCCACCTATTAATGTTTACTAAAGTAATTACAGAAGATTTAATAGATCTTCTCAGAAAAAAGAAGTTGCTGCAAGCTCCCCTTTCTTGTTATGACAGGCAGCCCACAAGCTCCTCTGGGTTCCATCCCGAGCTTTTCCTCCCCCCGCTTTTCTACTCTTACGCAAACGAGGAATTCTTGTCTGTCTCCATTTCCTAATCTGAAATTGGACTGCTACCACTCGATTTGCAGAGATGCTGCACAAGTCCTCGGAGAGAGGAGGCTTTCGAGCACAGAGTGGTGTGCTGCCTCCCTGCACAAGATAGCACGAGGCATGGGAAAGTGGTAGAGCGAAAGGACAGACCTTTAATAAAAGGCAGATAACTCAAGCCTAAGCTTGAATAAACCTGACAATGAGGTTCAAATGAGCAAAGTAGCCTGGAAGACTAGTGATAGGCTGGCAGCGCCTGGCAGAATATGATAAGCGTGTTACACAACACACCAGGAGATTTCCCAATTTTCCAGTGTACGTGTGAACATCAAAAATTGAATGGCAACATGGGAAAAGCAGAAAATGACTAAAGGGTGGGTATGGCTTTGGTTTGGTTTTTACCTGTACTGAAAAGCAGACAAAAGGAATGGTTGTTCTCAGCTGAGAGGGTACTGAGAGGACAAACCCTTGTGGTCAGCGAGCGGTACCTTGGCAATAAACATGGAATGAGAAGGTGAACACAGCTGTAAGTCCAGCCAGACACGATAAAACTCATAACACACAGGGACCCTCTTCCTCAGCTGCCCAGATGGGCTGCTTCAGCACATGAGAGTTATTCCAGCATGCCAGCTCCAGGAAAAGGCTAGCCCACACAAAACCAATATTCTCTGGTCTTTCACAGCACTCTGGCACACTTTAAAAAGCACACAAGTAGACTGAAATGCATCAATGGGCTGCCTGGAAGCCTACTCTTCTAAATTCCTTGTTTCTTCCCACTAGCAAGAGGCACCAGCAAAGCCTTCAATGCTGCTTATTTCTAAGGCATTCACAGGAAATACCTGCAAGCAAAGAAACCAGCAGGCTGTCAGGCTTTACCTGCAGGGGTCTCTTTCCAAACTAATCGTTTCCTCCTCCTGATGTTGGCTCTGGCCCAGGTGAGATGTACTTCATGGGAAGAGCTGCCACCGTAGGGACCTGAAGCTGGAAGTGCTGTGATAAATGGGGACTGGACACTTTGGCAGCCTCATCTCCAAACCTGCCTTGCTTTCACCCTTTTGAACAGTACAAGATAGGGGGGAAAAGCCTACAAGTGCTTATACCCTGCTATTTTATCTCAACACCATTTGCCAGGTGTTATGCCATGGAAAAATTTTGTTCATTTTAGCACACTGCCCCAGTTGCAACAAAGGTGCCTGTGTGGCTCTGCTGCAATTAGTCAGACATGTCTGCTTGTTGCTAGAGGCAAGGAAAGAAGCAACATGCCAGCGAGACTCTCAAAGCAGGTAACACAGAAAACATCTGTTTGTTCATCGCAAGGAAGTAAGGTGATAGCTCGTCAGAGCTGAACTGAAAAGACCTAACGTGCAGCCCTAAGGTGGACCCAAGAGAAACATGTTAGGTTACCTGTAAGGTAAACCAAGAAGATGGCTGGAAGAGTTGTGCTGCACAGAGGTGAGGGGAGCCCCCGACCCAGCTCTGTATGAAGAGGAGGCAAGGAAAACCTCAGGTTGGGGGAACACGTTAAGATCTGGTGATGCTTCTTATCTGATGTTAAGATCTCGTGCTTGTCCCAAGAGCCTGATTTGGAATAAGTGACTCAAGTGGAGACATGGTCCTCTTGGTGAGTCACCTGCAATGAATTAGGAGCAAAGCAAAGCAAAGCAAAGCAAAACAACAACAAAAACCACAACCCCACCCCAAAAAAACACTTTAGCCACTTGATATAGGCATGAACTTCTTCCCACTGTGGCTACCAGTCTTTTTGATAAAGAAGAGACCTGAGAGGGAAGAAGCTACCACTGCTCCCCCAGCCCCTGGCCTCTGTCAGCAGGAGGGTCTGTGAGGCATGGCCACATCTTCTCCTGCAGCTCCTTCTCCGAGGGCTTATTCAGAGCTGGGCGCAATGCATGAAGTATTTTCCACCAGCATCAGGTGGATGGCATACTGGAAATCCTCAAGACAGGGCTTGGATTTGCAGGATGCCAAAGGGAAGATCGTTATATCGGGCAGGATCAAATAGCCAGCCAGACTAAATGAGGTGAGATATGAGGACGCTTACTTAGGGCCAAAGGTTAATGTCTCCCCACATGACAAGGGCTGGTATCCGAAGAATCCAGAGGCCACCATGCAGCTACTGACCTTTGCCTGGGGAGCTGACAGACAGTGCTCACCGGCTTCAGGATCATGCAAGTGCCGCAGCAGAAACTGAGATACTGTTGCTAAAAGAGAGCGATAGCATCAGTAAACAGACCTGGGAAAAAATAAGCTGCCTCTGGCTTGATTCATTGCGAGCCCGGCTAGCTGAACTCAGGCACGAGGATGGAGCCCGAAAGACGGCAGGCTTACGAGACGGTGCCTCCATATAAATGATGCTGGAGGACTATAGGATTACCTTTCCAGAGGATCAGAAGGATTACCCTTGCAAACAGAGCATCTCTTTCCCTCCCCTGACAGCTCCCAGACCCCAAAGGGTGATGCTCTGGAGCCTTACCGAGGAGCCCAGCGACCAAACCTACCCCAAAGGGGAGCAGACACACTTAGGGATTGTACTGCCAGTGCTGGCCACCCTCCTGCCATGCCATGGGAAATGCAGTGGCAGCACCTGAACAGCCCAGCTAATTTTTCCTCTCATGTTGTAAGGTTTTCCTTCCATCCCTCTCCCTCAGGTGGGGAGACATCAAGACATCACACAAGGCTGCTGCCTGTTGCATTCATGCTCGTAGAGCATCCCCCAGGCTCCACACCAGCTCCAAGGGGAACGGGGACAAACCAGGATGGCCATGGTGGGACCAGCCCTCGGGAAGCCCCTGTGCCTGGCTGGGTGTAAGCACAGCCCTGTGGCTGCTGGGAGCAGCCAGAGGATAATGCATAGCAGCTGCTGGCATTCCTCGTGTGCCCTGGGCGCAATCAAGCCCAGCAGTCGACTGACTTTTCCAGCGTTACTGAGAGCAATGGAACAGTGTCAAGGATACCTAGGAATTTCCCTTTTATCACAGCTGTAGCCACAGCGCGTTTATAGGAAGCAGAAGGGATCAGTGGCCCAGCCATCAAGTATTTTCCTAATTCTCTCCCCAGCACAAGTGGTAGGCACATTTTCTCCCTCTCCTTATACTCTCCTTACGGATCCAGCACAAGTGCTGTACCAGTGCTGGAAAAATGGGGCCAGCTGAGGTTTTTGAAGGTTATGCATTGCTTTCTGGGTCTTGCAGTGAAAAGTTTCAGCAAAAGCACACGTGTATTATACTGCCAGTACTACAGAGCTGTAAGTCAGACACCATCTGAAAGCAAACTTCAAGACTCTAAGGCAGGACTTAACCAAACCAAACCCTGAGCAGACATAAAAATTATTTAAATAAACCAGAGCATGTCACTTAAGCGTTTCATTGTTTGCAGGGTAGTTTATATGCAACAGTGGGAGGCAGGGGAAAAGTGTTTGCATAGAAACTCCTAAGAAGGCCCATTATATCACACTTCCCAACAAAGCCCAGGCTGTTATCCCAGCTGTAATCAGTCTCATTGTGCAACAAACATGATCAAAGGGAAAAGATCTTGAACACTCCCATACGAGAAAACCCTTGGCCACTGAGCGAGGAAATTACCCGGGCAATATAAGCCAGTGAGACGAGTGATACCTGTCCTTGAGAACTAGACCATGGCATACAGGAAGATAATTAGAAGCTCAGAATATGGAATTAGTAGATGCTGCAACATTTTTTTTCCAGATAAAAAGCATTTTTCAGCTCAGTTTAGACCATTTGTTTCTATACTGAAAAAAGCAGTAAGAAAAAAAATCTCATTTCATTTCCAGTTCACCTACAAAACACTAAGCAGACTTATTTCTTAGAGTTAAGAAGAGAGATTGGAAGTTTCTCTTTATATGTATTAGTTAATCATATTTAGTGAGGCAAAGGGAAAAGAAATATTGGTCTTGACACGTGCTACCAAAACCTCTAAGCTAAATAGTTGTAAATATACATTATAAACAGCTATTCCACAAGCACAATGGACGCATGCTAGCTTATATGAGCTATTAAAGGACTAGGCTGAAAACATGCAGACTTTAAAACCATGTTTTAAGAAGTTCTAACCAAAAACACATGCAGAGTATGCATTCTAGCAGATAATTACACATAGTGAAGCACAGCTCATACAGAAAATAGAAACAGTGTAGCAACATGTGTTTTTTGTCTAATAGACAAGCCCATATAGTATAAAACACTTCCTGTTTTCCTTCTAAGAAAGGTAACTTTTTAGGCACTACAGGTCACCAACCTCTAGAAACTGACTAATCTAATCTGCGATGTGTAAACACACGTGAATTTACAAGATCCAAGAGAATGCTATTTTTAACATCTTCCCTTGTCCAAAACATCAGCTTGCTAAAAAAAGAAAAAGGACCGGCAACCCACAAATCTCAGGAAAAACACGAAACCTAAATGCCCATCCTTTCCAGTCAACAATTCTTTCTCATTCCCGTCTTTTATCTTCCGAAATCCAGGGAGGCTGTATTTAAAGGCCACAACACATTTTCTCCTGTTCCTGGGATATTCAGCAATTCAATGCAAAATGAGAAAAGGGGTGATCTCTTTCCTTTAAAAGACTGCTGACAAACTTTGTTCGGCTAAGGGGGCCATTAAGCACTTTCTTTAGCTGAGATTTCTGCTATTTTTAACAGGAAGAAACTTCAGCTGTCTAATCCACTTTTCCTTTAAGATCTTGTATGAAATTACTACCTGTTGTGTGCATATACATGGGAACAAAACCATTAAAGTATAAGCTGCTGCTTTTCAAAACCCTGTTCTTTACTGGTCTGAGATGACTAATGGAGCTATAAAACTGCACCATCAATCCAGGAATCATGAATATACCTTAGTTGCTTTTTTAAGGTGTTTCTGTGTGCTTTACAAGCCTTGCTAGAGGCTGCGGACTTGTGCCGATAGGATGGTAATTCTCATTACTTGCTCCTAAAGCCAGGCTGAAACCTCATTGTTTTTGTTTCCTAGAGAAAGAGCTAAGATCACATCTGCATTTTATAAAAGCTCCTGAATAGTTGCTGATCAACAACAACCAGCAGCCAAAGCTTTGCCTCCAGAAACTTGCATTGTTTTTCAGTTGGAGTTGCTAGATACAGTGTCCTCGTAAAAAATCTGGTTAAGTCATTTAAGCTCTGAAGCTGAGAACTATACTTCCCTGATCAGCTAGCATTAATTGCTACTAATGAGAATTATATCCAAAGGATTCTGGACTGCATTGTTCAGCTTCCTTTGTTCTTTAAAGGATACTCATCATCAAGCTAAAATCCACCAGTACTTCTAGATTTTGTGAAACAAAGCTATTTCGAGCTAGTAACTCAGACATAAATAGGGAAAAAAAATATTTTCCTATCTGTTTCCCGGGTTTTATTATAAGATCTGTGCAGGCATTAAAACAGTAGGGCAGGGAGCCGGAGCTGCGATGGGAATTAAGAAGTTGCATGTGTAAAAGCGTTCACGCTACTCGCTATTGGCTAGGGCTGGGGGAGGACTCATAAACCTCGCTGCGATTTCTCCAACCAGCACATGGGCTGAATTTTACAAGGACCAGGCTCACAGTGAACCAGAAGAGAGACAGCTGATGCCTGCTGCCCGGGGGCTGCCGGAAACCCCCACCGCACCGAGTGCCGGGGGCTCGCAGCGCAGGGGGCCCTGGGGCTGCCGGGCTCTCCTGGCAGACCGCTTTTCCTGACCATTCCTAGAAGCTGGAGTTGTTCTCCTGCCCCAGCTCCCTTTTCTGTGAATTACGGCAAGTCCATCAGCCCCCCTTTCTCAGTTGTTGGGGCTCCTTGTGCTTTTTCATGTACCCAGGACAGGCACCGCAGGCACAGCCACGTTGTGCTTAGTTTGGGGTCACGCAGAGCTCAGAGCATGCAGAGCTCTGATGCTGGAGCAATGGATCCAGCTGCTTGTGCCCCGACCCCAGGGCAAATGAGTGAGCAGTGCCATAAATCCCCCACAAACTGCTGGGTTAGGGGGAACGATTGGAAAAGTGCTGGGGTGGGCTTGGAGAGTGGGAGCTCAGGGATAGGAACCAGCCACGGGGCAGCGGGGCCTCTTCACAGGATACCAGTTGTAGACTGGAGATGCAGGTGCCCCCGAATGTCCTCTGCCACCTCACACTTCTCTGCTCACACCACTTCCATCTCACTCCATGCTGTTCTCTGCTGGAAACAGGGCAGAAGCAGGTCTATAGCTAAGAGCTGCGTCAGGCTGTTCCACGCACTGGCATCGACTTGTCCTCCCACAAAGACACAGAGTACACTTGCGCATGGCTGGCATGGAGGGAGGAGATAAGAGCTGCTCCTGAAACAAGCAAATTGCAGCCAGTTACGCTGGGGAGGCATGGAGGAGGTCACTGGGTTCCCTTCCTCCCTATCCCGTGAGACCCCCTGCGCTCCCAGGCATCCGCAGCTCACGATAACGTGGGACGGGGTTCAGCAGGTCCAAGCTGCCTACAGTGCCCACATCCAGGCTGTAGTTTGTCCCAGCTTTGCTCCCCGAGATGATAACTTAGCCACCTTACAGCTAGATCTTTGCAGTACGTTGTGCAGGTGGTCAGAAAAGCCTTGGCCTCAGTTCACTTCCCAAGGAGCACTTTACACCACGGCGTGCTATCCTTGTCCTGCAGCACTGCACATGCTATCTAGCAGAGATCTAGTGGGTTTGCACTTAGTCATAAGCTGCTTGGCAGGTTCCTACCAGCAAAAGCCGCAATTTTTCAGTCTCCACCGGAGACCCTTGAAGGTGTCCAACCCGTAACGCTGATGTAAAAGGCTCTCTTGGCAGGGTGTTCTTCAGGCAGATCCTCAGCCTTAACAGCCACTACCTTTTCCCCAAATGCAAACTAGCACCTACCTATTGATTTCAAGAACCCTGTGAAGATAGCTTATGTGATGGATCCATGAACCACTCCTTGAATTGCAGACTTGCTGAACTACTGACACGCACAGAAAGCTAGCTGTGGTATTACAAGAGTGAAAATAACCTCCCAGGAGAAGGACATTGCTATGGCCAAGGAATAACCTTCTCTGAGGGCTTACCTTCAGGTAGAACTAGGAAGATATGGAAGGCCATACATTTCAAAACGAGATAGGGAGAGCTCAGCACAGCACAGCTGCAGGACACAATGTAGCTGGCTCAGGCCAGGGAACATCTTTGCAGCGCGGAGTAAAAGCTTAGCCGCGGGTGGACTGAGAGAGTCGGAAAGGACAGCAAGAGCTGTGGGTTGGATTTCACAAGGAGCATTGTCCCCTTCAGGGATAGCAGCAATAGGAAACGCATGCATTTTTTCCACCGTGGTGCAGAGCTAGACTGCGAGGAACTGTAATTCGGGACTCACACTGAGGCAGGGGAACAATTCACCACGCTCCTGGCTGGGATTTTCTTCATTCCTCCCTGCCCCTAAAACACCGGTCGCCAACCTGCGGACAGAAGGGGTGCCCCCACCCGGGGCAGACACCAAGCAAGCCCCATTCCTTTTAAAACCCTTTCACCCCTCCGCAGGAAAACTTCCAAAACCCGCGTTCCCAAAGCCAGGGAAGCCCCGGGGAGCCCCCGACCCCCTTGGGCGCGGGCGGCTGCGCGCTCAGCGGCGCGCCCCGAGTTTCCCACGGAGCAGCCGGTGCCCGGCGCGACCCGGTGGGGGCCGAGCCGAGCCGAGCCGTGCCGTGCCGAGCCCTGCCGAGCCGGGGCGGTGCGCGGGGGCCGCCGGTGTCCGCGGAGCCGGGGCGGGGCGCGGGGCGGTGCGCGGCGGGGCGCGGTGCGGGGCCGCGGCGGGCACACGTGGTGGCTCAGCCCCCCAAAAAGGCTTCTCCCGGCCGGCAGCAGCGGCCACTTCGGAGCTCGGCCCCCGGAGGTGGGTCGGGGCGCAGGCGGCTGGCTGCGGAGCGGCACCGCCCGGCCGTGCGGAGGCAGCCCTACCTGGCGGCACGATGAACCTGACGGCCGAGAGCCACCGCGTCCCGCTGAGCGACGGGAACAGCATCCCGCTGCTGGGGCTGGGCACCTACGCCGACCCCCAGAAAGTAAGTTCGGGTCCCGGGGCAGGTGGGGAGCTGCCCTCCTGGTCCTTTCCCCTCCTCCCTCCCGCGCCCGACTTGCTTTTTGCTCCTCTCCGCGCAAACTTTAAAGAAAAGGGGAAAAAAAAAAAAAAAAAAAAAGGAAAAACCCGACTTCTCCTTAAGAGTACCGGCAGCGCGCAGAGGAGGAAAGGTGGGAAGAAGGGGGGAAATATCCCAAAATCCCGCCGATCCCAAAATTCTTGCGCTGCGCGTCTCGCCTCCCGCACCACCGCCGAGCTCCGCGCTTGGGGGCGCACGGGGAAGGGGCTGGGGGCCGGGGACCCCCGGGGGTGCCGCGGGCAGCGGGAGGGGAGCAGCCCCCGGAGAGCACCGCGTCCCCGTAGGAGGTCCCCTAGCCCCCTCCCCGGGCGGGGGCGCCGTGTTTCGGCTCCCCCGGGCTGGCCCCGCTGCCCCCGGCGTTGATAAGACGAGGGATTTCGGACCGTCTCGCAGCTGGCCCCGCCACTTTCCAAGGAATGTTCCTGAAACAAAGACCCAAATTCCTGCATCCTGATTCCTGCGGCTCCCACAGCTGACTGCCAGCGGCCAAACCACTCTCAAATACTCTGCATCCCTCGGTTTTGTGCGTCCCGGGCAGGCATCCCAGCTAACTGTGGCACTTTTCGGCCGCGTCGAGGCCGTGGAAGCACACCTGATGCTTCTTCCCTCCGCGCACCTGGGAGCACGGAGGCAACTCCCTAGCAGCTACCTTTCACTCTCCTAAGCGGACTGATCTTGCAGCAGTTCTTTTTTGTTTGTAGGGAAGCGAAAGAGAGAGCCCATCGCCAGCCCCCTTCTTGTGTAATAGTATCAGAGTTGAGATGCAATGTTGTATGCATGACTCCGCATACCACGAGGTATTTAAAAATACCTTTTTTAAGAAAATTCCTGATTAAAGCCATTTACCAACCGCTAAATGTGGCATATTAATAACAATGTCAAAGAAGACCCTCAAGAAAGGCTGCTGCAGGCAGTGTATGAGTGATACAGAAGGGGTGTAAGAAACCCCCAGAGCTGCCAGTTTCCTTGGTTAGCAGCGCCAGTTCACACAGGGAGAATCAGTGGGAATCTGCAATTTCAGAGGCTGGGCACCGTCCCCCACATCACTAGAGTTTCTGGAGATATTTTTAGCTAGTGATGTTCCTTGAATAAGGGTTAGCGAAACAAAATTAAGTTCCCTAACAGGAGCTTTAACGTACCACAGCCGAAGATTGCATAATTCAGTGACAAAACAGTTCTGAATAAACTTGGAGCGGTCTTTGCAGTTCTGCCTGCTGTGCCCCCAACCCGCGGGTTGCTGGCGAAGGGGTGGCCCAGCCTCACTGTGCTTCCCACCCGCAGCCTGGGCAAGCTGTGGCATTATTTAGCTAAAGCAGGCTGCTCGGAGCGGCAGGAATCTGCCTGAGCCCAGTGGGGAGGCGATGGGATTCCCCATCCAGGGGCAGCCTTCTCGGCTAAGAGTAACCCTGCTAAGAGTTCACTCCGCAGAAGGTCGGATGTCCTGAAAGCACCGTGGCCACAGTCCCACCCCTTCTGCCCTGGCCCTGCAAAATCCCATGTCCTCCTTTGCCCGCCTGTGGGTCAGGGCAATGGCGAGCCCTCCCCATGGAGCTCATCCAGCAGTCATCAATCATTTTTAGGTGCTGGTGGTTTCCAGCCGAATCAGCCCCTGGGAATTGGCTTTCTGCGTGTGCCTCCTTTGTTTTGTGGTGAGGAAAGGGGAAGACAGGACAATGCAGACAGGACTTTGCTATGGCAACCCCAATTTAGAGCAATTGCAGCCGCTGTGTAAGGACACCCTCTGTGGGGATGGGTGCGTGTCCCAGCCACCCATTCACACTCCCCCCCCCACATCTGTAGGAGTTTGATTCTCTGAGCTGTCTCCCTTGCACATGATAAACACATTAGAAAGTTGTGAGTGGGAGGAGGAGCTGAGGAGAGGTAGTAAAGCACTGATAAGTCGCTTGCAAAAGTCTCATTTTCTCAGGAGACCAGGTGAAACACCAGGTGTTGATCCGGAGATGCTGCAGCCCTATGCTAGGATTAGGACGGTGTGTTTGAGTCGGGGAATGTGCCAGGGAGGGCAGCTGGGGAAACGTGGTAGCAGGGCACTGCTGGATTTGTTGCAGGATTGTTTGCAGCTGCTGGTTGGTGATGGGGCAGGGCATTTAAATGGGTCACGGCTTAAAGCCTGTCCATCCCAAAAAGGCTGCTTTGCCAATGGGAGGACGGGGGGCTTCTGTCAATGTCTTGCCATGGCACGAAGTGTGGCTGAGCTGGGACAAGCTGCTCTGCTGAGTGCTGACTTGTGCCTGGCACACCTTCCGCCGGGATGCCTGGCAAGGTTTCCATCCTGTTCCTCTTGCCTAGAGAGTTGAAAGGGATTGTGGCAACGAGGGACAGTTTCAAGGTTTACCTTAGCGAGCAAGGCTATAAACTAGCACTGACATGTTTCTCTTAAAATGGTTAGCTGTAGCCTTTTGTGGCTGAATTGTTTAAGAAGCAGCATCTGAGCCACCCGTTTGCCAGTGGTGGGGGCAGGCAGCTGGTGGAAGTCACTGTGCCAGCCGTCCCGAGCACGCTATTTCTGCTCATGAGTCAGATCTCCGCGACATGTAGCCATTTCGTGCTTTGATATGAAACGCAGAGCCGCTCACTTGTCAGATTATTCATCTTGCTCTTGGAGGCAGACTTTTTTTTCAAAGGTTATTCACCCTGACACCTCCGTGTCAGAGCAGCTTGCCCAAAACAAATCTGTTTTCTCAATCTGGCGCTGTAGCCCAGTAGCTCGTAATGAGCCCGGAGCGTTCTTCCTGAAGTGCAGGAATGCGCCCGCTGGTTAAGCAAACCAGGCATATCTAGCTAGCCACGGAGCGGGGAAAGCTGTTCCTCCAATGGCTGGTTACAAGGAAACAGAGGCAGGAGGCCAGCTTTCATGTTTCGGGCTTTGTCTGGGTAAACTGCACAGCAGCGCGTTCAGAATTGAAATGTGTCAGCAGCTTGTCTTAAATAACTTAATTGTTCTCCTAAAGACTACTTCAGAAGATAAGTCCTGCTTGTGCAGTTGTGAAACATCAAACAGAAAAATAAAATCTGTTGACTGAAGCTTGGTCTCGTGCATGAGCTTACTGACTCAATGAAGCGCATCACTCAGCTGGAGCAGAGCTGGCTACTGGGGAAGAGGTCTGTCTGACAATCAGGTTACTTTGCTTTTTTGAAAGTTTTTTCCCTGCACTGAAAGGAGAGCTGCTCTTCTGGCTGGGTACAGGTTGAACTAATTACTCGAGACTAACAACACTGATAGTGCAATGTTGGGAGTTTTTGTTTTATTCTCCTAGCACAGCAGGAAAATGCAATGAATCCACTTGTTATCAGCTCATCTCCCTCCAGGAAGAAAGGAATCTTCACTGGGTCATAGAATTAGTGATAAATTTGGACTGATTGTTAAAAAAGTTATTAGAAGACATTTTTGCTGCTATAAGTGGTGTTTCCTATTCTTATTTTCACGGAATGCTAATAGCTGTATTACCAAAAAGCTTAGTTTGCTTTTTGGTGCAGATGCCAGTGCACTGAAGCTGATTTTGTGCTCTCCTTGCACAGGGAAGGAAACAAGTAAAATCTTGCCTGCCATAAATTCGCCTCTCCATCCTAGCAAGGATGGACTCAAGCAAAACATTGAAAATCTCAGTTGCTGTCTCCTTCTCCTTTTCCCTCTTCCCTTCTCCCCAGTGTCCCTTCCCTTCATGGATTTGGGTGGGAACCACAGCAGGAGCAGGGAGTCTGGACTATCAAGGCCCTCCAGACAGCTTTAAAATTTGAGGCCAATTCTGCCTCTCTCTGGCTGCGCGGATCCTCCTGGCAAAGCCCCGTGCGTGCAGGAGCGGCTCTGCCAAGGCTGCACATCCAGCTTTCCCTCCCCGAGGGCCCCCAGGCCGCTGACCCTATTCTTCGGGGTATTGAACACCTCGGGGAGGAAGGAGGGAGAAGGCAGCCCCAGGGGGGTGGGAGGGGAGGATGGAGGAGGACAGCCCCCTCGTTGAGCCTGTAGCATCGCCCGGTGCAAGTGCAGAACTGGATCAGAGGGCTTGGTTCCCAGTGCCACCAGTGACTGGTACCCACACCTGGCAGGCAGTGGACGGGGCATGGGGATGAGCAGGCTCAGAGGGGAAAGGTGCTAAAAGCGCTCCTAAATCCTGGAAATCCTACGCCTCGTTAAAACTGCACTTACGCCCGCTTCACTTCATAACTCATCCCTGTCAACGCGGCTAAGATCACCAGCCCAGTGCCTCCACATAAATACTTGCTGTCTCCCTGGAAGGTCAAGGGGCCTTGGCCGCACATCCTCTCCTGCCTTCCTGTTTTGACTGAGGGAGGAGAGGGCTCGGAGGGAAGGTTGTAGCAACCACACTGTACACAGGCACCGCTTCTGAAACATAAGATTGGGCAAAGCGCTCAAGAATAGCACTGGGTGAGGGCTTTTGGCAAGTTGTGACTCTGCTAAAAATGAGGTTCTGAGGTAGCCAAATCCATTCATAAATTGGAAGCAGTTTTGTGGAACAGTTTCAGGCAAAACAAATGGCAAAGCATTTCATTTTGGGCACTGGCAGTACAAGCTGAGGAATCAAAGGATTATTAAAGCAGTTGGAGGGAGCAGTTGCCTTACCCCGAATAGCCCGCTGGTTAGGGAACCCACTTGGGCGGTGGGAAACCAGATTCAGTCCTCCCCTCTGCCTCCGGGGGTCAGATTCATATCATGCAGCCCAGGGAAATAACGTGATTGTGGGGTATGTGGTAGCTTGAGGGGGGCAAGAAGAACCACGCACACATTGGAGTGGGAGGAGCACCCATCCCACAGCCCGGTGGCTCTGGCTGCAGAAGAGCTCTGCGTGGTGATTTCTCGCCAGGCAGGAGAGACCCATGCCTGAACCCGTAACTGCCACAAAGTCACCCTCGTGAGTGCGAGCCTGGGTTTTGCTTAAAAAGGGTTGGCTGGTTTGAATCAGGGAAAGGAAAAGTTCATCCAGGGCTCCCACATCCGATCTGAGTGACCAAGTGAAGTCTTTTTTGGATAAGTAAGAACACTGTTTTGGCACTCTGAATTACTTTTTACACCCAAGCTAGAAGCTGAACAGAGTAAATTTTTGCTGCATAGTCCCAGCAGCCCCTAGTGCTCTCTTAGGAGATTTTATGCCAAAAATGTTCCTCGCACAAGGGTGCATGCACAAATTATTTCAATCAGCCCTAATGGTGTGGGCTGCATCTCTGCTGCAGGCTGCCCTTCGCTGGGGCTGGCTGTAGGCTACCTTGAAGTAAAGAGAGGTATCTGTTAACTTATCCCCATGGTGAGATCTGGATCCCTAAGCTGCAGGCAGGGGGGGTTACACAGGATTCAATTCTCTTTGTTTTCCTCCTGGCCATCAGCAGCTTCTGAAACATGATCGGATGGAGACAGCAATGATAGCAAGTGACTTGTAAAGAAAGTCACCTGGCTTGAACCAAATCCATGAAATGGATTGGGTGTTGAAAGTCCCAGGCAGGAGCAATACCCGAGATCTCTGCAGTTGGGGTTGAAGCTTAAAGGCTTCCACTTCCTGATCTCTTTGCTATTAATTTCTCCTTCTCCAAATCCAAACTTTCTTCTTCATCCCAAGGCAAACCTCCCACTCTGCTACAAGATTTTACTTGAAAGACGTAATAGAGGCAGAAGCAAGCAGGAATTGCCGTAACATGCACCGTGTCCTTACAGCCTTAGTTTACTTCCCACAGCACACTATAATAAATATATATATAAATATATAATATATATATTTATTTATATATATATATTTTTTATATATATATAAATATATAAAAAAACCCGCAGTCCTATTGACATGAACAGTAACACAATCATGTCTGTGAACTCAGAGAGTACCTGGAGTATGAAGTTAGCTCTGTAATGAACCTGCACAAAATCACCACAGATGTAGGCCAGCGATACATTTTGCCTTTTTTTAGCCTTAAAAAAGGTATCTGGAATCCAATTTGAAAAGAGCTGTGGGGGAGTCAGCTGACATACTTGGCTATGAAGCCTCATATTCATGCCCTGAACTTAAGTAGTAAAATAAGTTCCCAGAAGAAAACTTTAAAAAATAAAATAAAATTGTGGGGCCATATCTCCCTAGCAGCATTTCCACAGGGCATTGTGCCCCTTTACAGTGCCCACTGGTGACCACTGCTGGCTTTCTCAAGCCCTTTGCTTTCTGAGCAGCAGCATTTCCCCGTGGGTATTAATCAACCTTATCCCTGGGGAACACTTGGGAGCAGCAGAGCACACAGCAACATGCTGCCTCTCAGGGCCAGGACTTCTGAGGTGTCTCTCAGGGTCTCTGAGGACATCCTCAAGCCACACTCCCGAGCTGAGACCTGCACACGTGAAGCAAGGGTGGGAGGAAAGGAGGCACATTACAACAGCCCAGGGAGAAAGCTGTGCCTGAGCTGCTATACGTCCAAGACGGCTCTTTGCCTGCCTATGAATAAACCATTGGCCTAGCCTTCAGGCTGAACAATATTTACCCCCAAACTATGCCTCTGTAGCCAGATCAAAGTTATGACTCAGTTGGTTTCCCGCTCGCAGGACTAGACCATACCCCAGCCGTTCTGCTTGCAGCGTGCAAGTGGCACACCTCGCCTTCGGTTATGGGCAGTGATGCCCTCATTGCTTAATCTCTCAGATTTTACTCCTTATTCCTCAACTAAGTCACAGTTACTGGCAAGGCCTGGTTGCCAAGAGTGGATGAAGGCAGGATTTCTTAGTATTTGGTCCCCAGATGCTGGGATGAGGCAGCAGCAGGCGCCAGCTTTTAGCAGGCAGCAGAACAACGTGGCTCTTGGGCAGGAGAGCAGCCAATGGTTTGGAAACACAATCAAAAGCCCCGTAAGTAAGAAGTGACAGGAGAAGGAGTCTGTGCGAGGCTTCAAGAAACTGCAGTGACTCTGGGCTGTGTTACCGCCTTAATCCATCTCTGCTTTTTGCTACGGAGGTGGTGAGCATGCCAGAGCATGAGCGACAAACGCTTCAGGTACTGCTTTCATGGGCTGTCCTTCTCATCACAAATAAATGAGGGTACTAAGTAGAAAAATGCAAAAAAAATCAAATGGTTTTGAAACAAATCCTGCTTTCATCACTGACTTTTGCTAAAAATCTTAAAGTTGCATGACACATTTTATATTCCCCTATCATATATGTTTTAATGGCATATTTGCCACCAGCGAAGAGCAGAGTTCATTTATCTTGCAAATAATCAGAGCCTTTTCCACTGTGCCATACAACTTTCCTGCTCTGCAGCTGGAACAGTCTTTCTACACTCCTCTGGCTTCAATGCCTTCTCAGCCGTGACCTCTCCTCCCCCTGCCTGCAACCACCTCTTGACGCCTCAGTTCCTGCTAACTCCCTGTAATCTCATGTTATACAATGGAACAGTTTTGGCTTGCATAAATGCAAGATCGCATCTCTAACTCATTAAGAAAGAAAAATTAAGTCATCTAATTATATATTAAAAAAAAGGACCTGTTAATCAGAAAAGGCAGCCTTTTTTTTTTTTCTGATACTTGGCAAGCTCAAAAGCTCCTACCTTTTGCGCAAGAACTCTCCGTTTACTGGTAAAGTTGGATTTGACAAAATGACTTATCACCCTCTGTCAAGCTGGAGAAAAGATTCTTGCACATAACTTTCTTAACAATGTAAGCTGTGTTTTTATGAGTCTTATTTGCACAAAGCCCTATTTTATTGGCTCTAAGACAGTGCTGAATTCACAGAAATGCCTGTTTACCTCTCTCTATCTTCTCTGCTGAAATCTCCATGGTTCTTCATTTCTATGAATCCCGTAGCTTACAAGAAAACAAACTGATAGTATGACTAATCTCTGCTTCGTGCCAGTGGCTTCTGTGGTGTTTCCAGCTCTGAACACGATTAGTGTCTAATCATATGTGGCAGATTAAAAGCTTCATTCACTGAAATGGTCAACATGTAAAATGCCTGATGGGGATGGGCCTAGTCTCAAGGAAGAGGGCAAATGAAAGACTAACTTTCTATCTACAAAGTTCATCAACCTATGGAGCAAAGTGGCCACAAAATTGGTAGTTGCAGGAAATGGTAGATTTCTTAGTTTGCCCTGATGAGCAGATGGAATCACTGGTAAGTCAGAGTGACTTAGCCCACACCCCCAAACCTGAATATTCCCTAAACTACAGGACCAAGAGATGTATATCCCCCTTCTGCAGGGTGGATGACCTGGGCTGATGAAGGCGTTGACAGCTAGATAATCGCCTGGCCCCGGTGCAGCGATGCCTGTGTAATCCAAGCGGAGGGGCTGGCTCTTGCAGCCAACCTGGCACGGCTTCACTTGGCTCCCGGAGGCAGCACTGACACACGCGGGCTTGGATGCCGCCGGAGCGCTCCAAGGGGAGAAGTTCCCAGAGCAGGGCGACATTTAGGAGATGACAGCTTTGGCTGGGAGCTGGTATGGCTCTTGGATGGTGGATATCAGATGCTAACATCACCCACTGGAGCTAGATGAGTGGCTGTGACAGAGGGTGGAACTGCATTTAATCAGTCCAGATGCAAAACTAACAGAAGGTTAATCCAGATAAGCTTTTAAGGACGGTAGCACTACCCAAAAACAGTTTTAAGGATTCTTGTTTGAAAAGTAACCAAACAGGAAGCAAACCTTTTCCGTTCCATAGCTGTGCACGGCAGTGATGAGCACGAGCTGTTTCAATACATCCCTCTTCCAAAAACTACAAAGCTAGCTGTTACCAATGCAAGAATATGCAGCCCAAATATTGACCAAAAAAAGATTACTTTTTCTCTTTCTCTGGCTTTGTAAAGATGCTGGATTTTTAACCCTGCCCAAGAGCCATAGGGAAAGCCCTTCTACGTAAACAAAAGTTCTGCAGACTGCTTTACAGAAGTGGAGACAGGGAATCGCCAGCACTGTTGAAGAGAGTGGAAAAACTGAACCCCTACAAGTGAGTCATCTGAATTAACATGACTGAAAGATACACTTTTTGGCAAGAACACTTAGAGCCCAATTTTCTAGGCAAACCTGCTCCATTTTCTGAAACGTCCCTGAGTGACTCCATACGCTAAACGTGGCCGCGCACTCCCATGTGTCCCTGGTTCCGTGCGGTTCCCTGAGGAACAGCGTAAGCATGTTCTTACAGCTCATGCAGGAAGAGAACATCTGGGCTGCGTCTTCGGTTGACCCAGGAGGCCACGTTTGTCAAAACTTGAAAACGCTGTGCAGAAAATGCCTCTTTAAGCTTCATCAAAGCCAACTTCTGTTGGTTCAGCTAACTAGGTGGTGGAATTCCCCAAGCTTTACATCTGCCTTCATAAACATTTCTGCCAACTGGTGCCAGAAACCTCTCCCCATTAACTCTAGGGAATGAAGTGGAGGAGCTACTGGCAATCTTTGCTTTCTCCTCTGCTATTGCACAAGCTGGTGCTTCATCCTCCCCTAGTACCTCACACATCCCTGGGATCACATTTCTTGTTTGAAGGATGTTTAGCATCCACCCTTTCAGTTAGATGTGTGCTTTCTAGGGCTGGATATTGTGTGCTCCAGCTCTACAGGAAACTGTCCCAGTACACCCCACTGGCACTGCGAGCATGGGACGCCAGCAAGCACATCATTTTCTTCATTTGCTTTAATCCTCTAGCTGCTTAAAATTGGGCCATAGCAGACCTTTTGCTTAGGCTTGCCTTAAGTGAAAGCTTGCAGCGATCCTCAAGCTGAGGATTCTGCAATCAAGTGGTAAGAAAAACTCCAGCAGCCTCTGCCAGCTACAATAATAAGGCTTTCCTGAACACAGCTTTGGCTAAATCCTAGAATAACAGTGTCACAGGAATTCTAGAAATGCTAAATCTGCAGTTATGCAATCTAGGTTGCTGCGGTTCAGGCAGTCAGGCCTCAGGCTTCGGACCACTGATGGGACTTCACACGAGACAAAAAGGCAACCCTTGTCCACGCTCATTTGCAGCACGACCTGAGGCAGAGAGCATCGCCATTCACTGCATCTACTGTGGGTGCATTTGTCATCCTCCACTTTCTAACGAAGTGCAGTGCTATGGAACATAGCCCCAGGCCAGCATAGCAGCCCCTTGCTCTGCTCCCTGCCGCGCCGACCTCAGCTCTACCTGCTTTTGCAGAGATCCCTTCTCCAGGTTTTGCTTCCCGGATGGTGGCTGCCAATACTTCCGGGGGAGGAAAGCCAGATTTTCCTGTGTACAAGAGAGAGAGATGTGCTGGTGGTTGCGTTTTCCAAGAAAGAGGTGTACGGTACAGCTTCTCCTTTACAAGATTAAACAATTCTAAGAATGTACCCTTGTGCAGCTTATATCCTCTGGCTTTGTAAACTCAACCTGCACTTTCCTGTAATGTCTTCAGTACACGTTTTCTATGCTCTGCTCCTGACATCTTAAGCCAGTCCTCTTTGCCAGTTTTTCCGGAAAACAGGCAAATGGAAATAAGCAATTGGGCTTCTAGAAACTTGCATAAGAATCTGTGTGTGAGTGCCGAGCTCTGGCAACAGAGGCGCTGAGCCCAGGAATGTACCTACTTTCTCCTTCCTGTATTTAGCTGACTAAGATTCCTAAACAGCAGCTCCACATCTTAAATTATAGGTTAGCACTGGAGCGCTTAGCCCACAGTTTGGATCCCTTGTGTAATTCAGCTGCAGCTCGAGTCAGATTTTTTCCAGGAGTTGGCCCTGTCTTTCCCAACACCTCAAGTTCTTCCTCCCAGGATCACCAGTCCCAGAGGGGGGACTGGATACCACTCACTGCCCAGGTGAGGTGCTCAGAGCTAAGGTAAACGGCTCATCCCATCAAGTGTTGCTTCTTCAGCTCCCATGAGCTGCTAAGGCGGGGGCAACTCTAAATCTGCGTGAATGAAATGAGGCAGAGCAGCACGTGGGAGCCTGTCAGACTGTTTACCGTATGCGCCAGTACAGAAAAAATGACAATACTGGTGTTAAGACATTGAAAAGCACTGCCCATGGGAGCTGTTCATGTGGTCTTGCAAGATTGCTATCTACCACTGATGTCCTGTTAGCTTCGTCTTTGGAGGTAGCCGTAATCCCTCTGTATCAGCTAAAAAGTAGATAGAAATTGCTGACCAGAAAAGGATGCTACAGAAAAAGCAGAAAGACTGGCAGGAAGCTGAAATGCAACACTAAATTGCAGTAATGTGTTGGACTACCCCAAACACTGCTAAGCAAATACTGTCCTACTTGAGAGGCAACATAAAAATTTGTGGGTATGCCTGCACAAAAAAAAAAAAAAAAAATGTATTCTCCTGTGGCTTGATCGTGTGCAATCCTGAGTAAAACTGAAGCTGTACATTTTCTGTGGTAGGGAGAATAATTTCTGACAAAATGGGATGTGATGGAAGGTGTCTGGAATAAACATTAAAAAAAAATTTGATGGTCTCAGAGGAAAAGAGAGCATACCCTTTCAGACAGGCAGAACTGATGAAGCACATTGCTTTTTCAGACTCATAAAATGTGGTAACTGGCCAGTTGGCTACTTCATCTACGGAGAAGGGGCCAAATTGCTTCTTCCTTTCTTTCAGTGAAGGTGCAGATCTGAGCCTGCTCCCCGCATCCTTCTGCCAGATTATATTTACCATAGAACATGAAGGAAGTGATTGCTGGTTTAATCTGTCACGTGTGCCAGTGAATCAGTAGGTTTACAGGCTATTGACTGATAAAGGGGAAAAAGCTGTGAGTTGTTTCTTTAACCTGTATGATCTTAAAAATAACTTAGATGCTATTAAAAGTGTTCTTAGTGAAAGAGCAAATGGTTCTAGTTAACTGACCAGTTTTTCTTTCATCAGAATAGTTGTAATAAATGTAATACTTTTCTGGCACACAGTCACTGAATGTAACAGCACTGCAGATAAAATCTGGCTTACAGTGTACAAGTGGTTATAAAATTCCAGTTCTAAAATAACAGCCCTTGACCAAAGTAGCACGGTTGCAGGGCACACTGATTAGAAACTGAAACATTAATTACAGCTAAGGATCAAGCACACCTCTTATCTACGGCTAAATAAAATGTAATAAAGAAGTAAAGATTTGTCTTAAGGCCAAAGCCTCCTGAATGACTACTGACAAAGCGCAAAGGTTTATAGCGCCGAGACATTTCAGTACCTCGTCAGGCATTCGTACTGCTCAAAGCCTAATCCCCATTTACTTGGGAAATGGTGTGAGAACATGTGGAGGCCTGCCTGAAGAGAACAGACAGCATGGGCAACCATTCTTGCTGGTGGGATGCACCACCACCTGTAGGTATACAGCCCGCAGTGAGGCTGCCGAGGTCTGGCTGCCCTGGTAGAGGTGAGCCACTGCCCAGCCCCTACTCCCTTTACTCCATGAAAGACTGAAAATTGAAAAGTCTCAGGCTAAGCAGGTGAGTAGAGGGGAGAGATCCAGGCTTGCGCCTTCTCCGCTGGAAAGACAGATGAGCCGTGGTCATGATCTGAGTCATCCTGCTTTAATACGGTCTGTCAAAAACAATGGAATAAGATACGACACTTAAGGCAGCACTTCTAAAAAGTGGCATAAACCACAAGATAACTAGCCTGTGCAACTCATCAGCGCAGTTTACCACAGCCCATTACTGCAGGCTTTGGAAGGATTAGAGATGTGAAATGCTAGAGATGATAGTTTCTCCATCAGAATGAAAATAAACATACAGTATAAAGTTTCCAGACTCACAGATGTCCCAGGCCTTCAGCTTGGAGGGTTCAATAAAGGCATTTTCCAAAAACCATTCCCTAGGTTCCCTTGCATTTTCATCTGAAACACCTTAAACTAGAATCTGTCAGAGCTAATATACCGCATCAGATGAAATGAACTGGCACATTGAAAACATTTGTATTTAATACAAACCTATCTCCAGCCCTTAGTAATCAAGGCATGATCAAAAAAAAAAAAAAAAAACTCCTCCAGCCCCTAAAGAATAAGATTAATCCTTTAATCCTTGAGATGGAGGAGTCTTTCACAAGATTATTTGTACAGATGTATATAAGTCCCATGCAGAAGATTAAGAAATACATACAGCTCTAACATAAACTAGCCAATTCAGCCAAATGCAATTGAAGTAGCTGCACGCTTGCTCATTTTCCTCTGTTCCACCCTCCTGCCAAGCCTGCAGTGATACCCTTCTGTGGTATGTGATACTCTGCTCTTCTTTACCTATCCCTTCTGCTTCTCTTACTGACCAAATGGCCCCAGTGTCAGAGAAAATTAGACAACCGAGAAAATCAGCAACTCAGTAATCAACTCAGAAATCCTTGCTTTGCGGAGTTTAGTTTACAGCTTGATGGAACAACTGGGAGCTGTGCTGATGCCATCTGACAAGAGCAAAAGAGAGGTGAGGAAATCTTAGGATCAGGTCCTTAACCCATTTTCAGGCTTTCCAACATAACGGAAAAAAAAAGAAAAAAAAAACTTTAAAAAACCTGTATTAAGGTAATATGTCACTGTAAACAATGTTCTGGTTGCATACACATGTGTAACAGAAATCAAACAAAAATGTCTAAAAGCCACAGTTATTGAAAAATCAGGTTTCATAGAGAAAATACTTACCACACTTTTTAAAATATATTTCTCTTTTGGGTAACTAGCCATCCCTTGGACCTGCGCTCACACAAGCTTTAAGCTGACCCCCCTTGCTCTGCTGGTCAGCCCAAGCCTTGCACCGATGGCTACAGTGCCGTGCAGCTCGTTGCTGCGGCAGAGTTCTGAGGTTACTGTCAGCAGCACCTGCAGACTCAGTGCTCGTGCCAGAGCTTTTCCTCTCTCACCTTCCTCAGACCCTGTGCTCGCAGGTTCAGGCAAGGACAGAGCAGTGAACACGTTAGATGTTGTCACTGCTCCGTGCCTTGCGCTCCTGTCACGCTGCCCGGCATGCCCCGAGTGAAAGCTAGCCACCGACTGCTCCTGAAAAGCTGCCCTGATCCTCGTTACATCCTATCAACAGCTAGGCGAGGGCCCTCTGGGGGCTGAGCATGCCCTTCGGAGGCTCCCACAGTGAAAGTAGCAGCATTCAAACAAGTGTTTCGTTGTCTCTCTTAATTAAGCAGACAATATTGCATCGTCACTGCTCTAATTACTTGAGCATGTCAAATTGCACCATTCTGCCTCTCGGCCCTCTGTAATAAACCAGGGCAAGCACGAACGGCTTTACGTTTTAAGTAACATTTAGGCACTGCATCCTGGCGTAGAAAGTCTCCACTGAATCTGAACAGAAGCCAGCCCAGTCCTGTCTGACAGCAGCCAGCCCAGATGGGATGCTGAGGAGCAGAGCAAGTTGGCAGGGATGCGGTCCCATTACTCCAGAATAACCCACTGCCAGCCCCCAGCTCTGGGATTTTAAAGACAGAGATATTGACCCCCTTGTGTCTTCAGTAAGCCTTTCTTCCATTAACCTGGAAGAGTAGTCCAGTGTTCTTGCAGGCTGCAGCAACCTGTGGCAGCTATGAATTTCACACCTTCCAGTTCAGCAGGTGGTGGAAGAGCAATTGCTAATTTTATGGGAAACTCCTGGGAAGCCAAGCCGAAGGAAGGCTTGGAGGGGGACAGTGATCCTTGTGGGGAAAGTGGTCCTCCCCAGCAGCACCTGACGCGAGTCCCATTTTTTATCGTTCCTTGTCATCAGCAAAACCAACAAATTTGACATCCTCTCTTCATATCCTGTCCCCATTCCAGATGTCTCTGGCTTCTGTTTTCTTCACAGGAGAAGTTTGGTCTTGGTCTCTCACTTGGAAATAGCAAAATTGACTTTTTGATATTTGCCTGCTGGCAGACAGCAGCACAGCAGGTTGACTCACCCTATTTCAGTTTTCCTTCAAGTGAATCAGATGTCCCTGTCTTAGCAGAGCAATGCCTATGAAAAGTGGGAGAAAAGTGTTGCCATGTGTTATTGAGAGCCCTTGACCACCACTGCTTAGAGCTGCTCTGCTCACACATATTGCAAACTCTGGCAACAAGGAGATGTTTTTCAGCCCAATTTCAGTGAGCAAATGCTTTCAGTGCTCAGTCTTATGCTTTTTTGCTTGGTTTGGCCTGTGTGTATTTTGCTTGCCACATTGGCTTATGGAAAATATGGCTGTTCCGGAAAGAAAACACACACACAAAAAATGCTTACTCTGAATTTCAACAAAGATGAGTAAGCATAAGTGCAGCACACAGTACAGAAATGTGCCTTGAACTTATTAAGAGGTTTTTTGAGCTCATCTTAAACCAAAGCAGTAAGAGGTGTATACACATACACTAAGAGCCTACTGATTCTTAGCCACACTGTAAAGCAACTGTCCACAGCTGGGAATACCAGTAGACCCCCCTGAGCTATTGCCCTTCGGACTGTGATGCCCCCAATTGTAAGTCAGTTTGAGGAGAAAGATGTCATACCCAAATTCCTTCTTGCCCTGCTGAAAGCCCTGATGGGTCACAAGGTATTCAAGGAGCTTCTGATCAGACAGATGTTTGATCAGCTCTGCCCAGCCAAAAAGCCTTCTTCCATTTGAGGAAGGGAATTTATTGAACAGCTGTTGTAGGACAGCCTTTACTCTCTAGAAGAGAAATTCTGAAATCATTTCCACCTCAAATATATTCAGTTCTTACTTTCTGAGGACTCTTGTACTCTTTCTTTCCTAGATGCATAGCAAATGTTCTGCTTTTCCAGCTCATTTTTCCAGCCTGGTTCCACATTTATGACAGTTTTGAAGAAAATTATGCAGCACATTTTTGTTCAGAAGTTGAAATACAGGTGTTTGGGGAGGTAGGGGATGCTTAGACTGGGTGAACTCCATCGTGAACCTTGTGGCTATCTCAGTAACTCTATTATATTGAAAGAAAGGGAAGCAGGATGCTCTCTTGCATACTTTTATTCTTTTTCTTTCCCGTTAGACTCCCAAAGGCTCCTGTTTGGAGTCAGTGAAGATTGCCATTGATACTGGTTATCGCCACATCGACGGTGCTTTTGTCTATTTCAATGAGCATGAAGTGGGCCAAGCCATCCGGGAGAAGATTGCTGAAGGAAGGATCAAGCGAGAAGACATTTTTTACTGTGGCAAGGTGAGAAACTTGTGCTCAAATTATTTACACTAAATCCAGGATTTCTGTGAATGGGCTTTCTTAAGAATGCCAGTGCTCAACATCCGGCATGTTTCCAGACCCAACGTCCTTTGTTTTTCTTTCCTAGCATTTCCATAATGCCTCGGCAATATCAGCACTAGATTTGCTATAAAGCACAAGAATCCCTGTTGTCCTCATCTTAATGCTAAGTTAGCAGTGAGAACAACACAACGTGCATTCCACCTAGTATTGTAGGCATTTGCAAGTTCCGACCATTGCTACACATAGAGTTGCTACCTAGGCTGTTACTGTGCCATGTGTTGTGCTGGCACAAGCATTTGTATAGTCACACACTGAGCCAGACCTGGAAAATAATCTTGCAAATGAGTTATTTTCTGTTAGAGCAATTCCCCATACAGGTTTGCCTTGAGATTGCACAACGAAAGGGTTGGGAGCAAACACGTGCATGCTAGTGTCTGTGTACAGGAGAACAGCAAGTGCTTGTGTTGGTACCGCTGCCAGAAAATTACTCATAAAGCTACACCCTAATTACTGTATCAACTGTCATTAAAGACTTCTCTGATCATGAATCAACCCAGTTCGAGAGAAGAGGTCATCACACTTCCGCTTTAGAGCAGCAAGTCTGGAGTAGTGCATGAGCTACTTAATGCTTTAAAACCCTAGCTGTAAGAGCCGATTCTCTGCTAGAAGAATGAAATCCCTTGCCTGACAAAGTGTATGATAGAAGCTGCTACAACCACGATGACTAGATTGCAGATGTAAGAGAGAGAGCTCACTGCACGTTGCTGAATAAAGATCAGATGACCCCCAGAAAGTTCATGGTCTCTGCCCAGTTTCTAATGGAGTTTATGGCCTCAAGTTCCCCTTCCGGCAGTGCTACTTTGGACCTATCAGCCTCATATTTTCCCTTTCTCCTTTCCCAAATAAGACGTAATCCAGAGAAGTTACTCAGCAGCCTTGGAAATAAATATCATGGTTCCTAGAGTGAAAGATCTGATGGGATAAAAGGTCTGTTTTACTATGAACAATTTGGTTAAGCTTTATGATCAGGGAAACTAAACTTCAGACTGGGTAGTTTGCAGACCAAGTGGATTTTCAGCAGCTACAGAACGATTTCCAAGTAAAGCAATTTCCAGTCTGTAAAGTATGCAACTCTTTTCCTAGTTCCCTGCTCAGTTCTGCTGGTAACAACCTTGCCATCTTGAGAAAAGCTTCAAGTCCTCAGATTTTCCACCTTTATCAGGGTAATCTCTCAATCTCTCATAAGCCAAAAAAGTTGATTTGGGTCAGGCTAAATATTTAGTTTCAACTGTTTTATAGATTCATTACAGCAAATTACCAGTAATATTTCAAATCAAAAACACAAAATTGTGCCAAAAGTTTAGAACCAGATGTACTAACAATATTATGTCTTTAACTTTCCCAACTGCTTCCCCTGCAGTTTATTTTTCCATATAAATTTTTAGGATCTGCAAAAGTGCATCTCTTGGTAAAATTTTACCTTGATTCCCAACTTACTTTATTAGGGCTTTCTATGTTCAGATGTCTGATCTAATCACCCAGTGATTTTCCCCACTGCTTAAACATTGAACCATCTGTGAAACCACATCTTCTGTTTCTTGATTATAAGTTCAATTGTTCCCTAAACTGCAGGTCCTGCTAGTCTCAAGGTTGCAATTGGCAGTACCGCAATAGTCAGTGCCTGTGGTTCCAGCCTTCCCTGTGACTGTGAGATAAGACACACATGGATTTATCTTTCTATTGTGTCCTAGTTTTGCTCAACAAAATGAGGGTTTTATTTTAGGTGGTCACATTAAGCATCTCATTAACATTCATGAGAGCATCTCTGTAGTCTTTAGAGTATTCAAGGGCAGAGGTGGAAAATATACAGCAACCAATTCAATCCATCACAAGCCAGATTTTCACAGGTTTCACTAGACATTTTCACAGCCACTCTGAACCTCCCAGGAAGACTGGGACTGGATGACCCTTATCTTAGGAGCCTACATATCTTCAGCTTTGTGTACCTTATGCACTTAAGCATTGCACAAACTATAGGCAAGTATCAAGCCACCAATAGATACATCAGCCATTCACAGGTAACTGACCAACATTAACTGTCGCATCTTCTGGGAAACATGGTGACAGACCACTCCTGAAAGTAGCAGGTGCAACAAAAAATGCGTTTGTTTTCAACCTCTTTGAAATCATAAGTCCTGAAAATGCAGAAGACTCTGCACACTCAAGCCCACCATGCAGACCTTCCCTCAAACAAAGATGATGCAAACCAAAGGTCCATCAGTGGGTACTAACAGGAACAGCCCCACTGAGTGGCAGTGTTACTGGAACAGTGAGTTGGTGCAACCGTGCTGCATCTGCCAGTTGAAATCATCAGCACTTGCACTTGGCTCTTGCTGCTGGCTGGCTGATCAGGCACAGCAGCTCAGCATCCAGAAATTTTAGAGGTTTTCTATCGATTGCCAACAGCTCTCTTGGCTTATATAGCAAGACCTTTTTGGTCTCCTCTTTCATCCCAGGATATTTCTTTCATTAAACTAAAAGTAACATTTCCAGGAAATGTGGTGTCCTGAAATGCCAAAGCCAACTGGCAGCTTTGACTGCTCAAATGTCTACATGGGTTCTATTTAGGTAGATAATACAATAACTTGTACAAATCATGAAAACAGTTGTGAAACTCTTAAGTTTCCATGGTATCTATGTATTAAGGTAATACAAATGTTTGCTATTGCTAAAGGCTGTTTCCTTAGAACCTCTGCAGTTTTTTTTAAAGGGATGGATATTCACTGCTTAGTACTTAGCTCACTAAGCTAGGAAGGGCACTTGGAAAAACGGCTCCTAAGCTGTCGACATACCTCTGGTTACTAAATTTCTAAATCAAAGTAACAAAACAAACTGAAAATGAAGGGTATACAGACTCACTTCCTTACCTATATTTAAGCTCAAAAGAACACCTCATTTTACATAAGAAATGAAAATCAGAGATTGGCAAATGTTCAAAAAACCACCCAAACCAAAGGCTTTCAGGAAATCCAGCAAAACAGCTTAAAACTCTGAGTGCAGGACCTTGGTCTCTGTACCATAGTACACCTCAACCCATGTAACCAATACTTCACTGATAATAAGCTCTTCATGCTTTGCACCATACAGCTGGGATAAAGCCCACTGTGAATTTCCAGGTGCCAAAGCCTGCTTTGGTGTGTCAGCTCAGGGCAGGGACAGACGTGCTGCTCTTGGTACAGCTAAGCTTCAAGATAATGTGTCCTTGCCTTTGCTGGCACAACTGAGCAGGTAATTACTTGCTGGTTAAATAACAATCTAAAACACTTCAAAACTTACCCAGGCTATGTCCTTTGAAACCTATAATCCCCATCTTCTCCTGATAATCTCATTTCAAGCGTTTCATGTCTCAAGAATGGATTCATTCTACACCTTGGCATACTGTGGCTGTCAGCACTGGTGGCAGAATTGGCTAGACAATGACCGTATCAACAAACGTCTTTTTAAACATCTTTTTTTTTTTTTTTCCCAGCCATTAAAGGTGCCAAAAAGCTCAACATGACTCTAAATGTCAGTTTTCTGCGTTAAGGGGATGGGGCAGGGGGTTGGGGATAAAACAGCCTGGTTTATTTTGTGCAACCAGATGGCACTTTTAACCTTCTATTGTGTGTTAATTCCACTTTTTGTAGATTTTAACTGCAGCAAACAGTTTACAAAGAGCTCTTGGTTACTAATTACTATGCTATGGCTCCATTCTTGCAAGAGATTTGCATCAGCAGAGTTTCTGTTAGAGGTAGCACTGCACGCCAATCAACTGAGCATACCCCGTGGCAACCTCGGGGCATAGCCCTGCAAGGAAGTGACTGTGATTAAAGAGGATGAAGAGGCTGTGCTTTAACTAGTCACACCTGCGTTACAGCAACAGAACAATAAAATACTTTTAGTGAGGCTAGGGGAGTAAGTTAAAGCTTCCCTAGGTCAGGCAGTCACTCAGGCTCCATGACCACAGGAGAAAACCAACAGCTCCTCTTTGTGCCAGGTGCCTGGCTATTCAATAGCCAACTCACATGATCTGAGCTTCTGCCTTCAAGCATAAACCTGACCACAGATTTCTTGTGGGAACAAAGTTTTCCAGTGAAAGCATATGCTTGGAAAGCTCATAAAACAAAAGGAATCTGCCTAAATTCATTGAGCAAGAGTTTGCAATATACTCAACTCTGAATAACCTGTCTTGTAATAAACAAATATCTTCATGGCTTTACTGTGTCAGCACACAGGCTGTCCTGGGCAAGGATTCCTGTCTTAACCTCTACAACTCCCTCAGGCAATAGGCAGGATAAGACACCTTCTCTTTGTCTTGCAGCAATGTAGACCACAATGGCTTTGCAGTATGCATGCTGGACTTGGTGAGAAGAACAGGGGTGTGCGTGGGAGGGGGGAATCAGCTGAAGGGTGCTCACTGTGCCTCTGGCACCAAAAAAAAGAGCCTGTGTTTGCCTCCCCAGCTGTGGAATACCTGCCACCCCCCAGAGCTGGTGCGTCCCACGCTGGAGAAAACCCTGAAAATCCTGCAGCTGGACTACGTGGACCTCTACATTATTGAGCTGCCAATGGCTTTCAAGGTAAAAAGAAAAATTGCCCTAAAAAGTACACGGTTGGCTTGAACCAAGGCATCCATTTAACATCATCTTTGTAGCCTCCAGTCCATGTTGAAGATAGCATTTTGGTGATATGTTGTATGTCCACTGCCTGCTCACATTTCTATGCATTACCCACACAAAGAAGGGCTTATAGGTGTGTGAGAATAGTTACTAACAGCTGTAGCACAGGAAGGACAGGACTCCTGAGTGGGATTGAGCACTTCATATGCTGAAGAACTGCATAGCTGAAGCTGCACATGTCATACAAAGCAACAAGGGGCCAGAGGCAAAGCTGGGGGGGGAGGGGGGGGCGGAGGGGGGGATGTCAGTGTAAAGAGCCACCAAACTGATTTCTATTAATCTCTCTCAAAAACAGAAAAGCCTCAGTAGCACTAAAAACAATAGGCAAATCATCATTGTGATCTTAATCTCCATAATCATAGTGATCCTCTCAGACAGCTTCAGTAGATGTCAGTTGCAATTTTTTTTCCTTTTTTTTTTTTTTTTTTTTTACAAGGTAGGTAGTTCTCTGATTATTAAAATTATGTTGTACCACAGACACCAAACTGCCATAAATCATCAGATAGGAAGCAATTTACCAATGGAGCAATCACTTTAGACCTGCAGTTCCTTTTTCCCTAAGTCAGCAATATCCCATTAAGACCTATATGGGAGTACTGTGCTTAGATTTTAAAACTTTATTTATATGGTCCCACGTATGGAATCCTTTTGGGTGCATTTTTAAAAATTTCCCACCACTTGCAATTTCCTGTTTCCCCTTTCTTGTGTTTGTATTCTCTACTAGTTCATTCTCCCACATAGTGAAGGTCATTGTCTCACAATATAAAGATATAGACAGCTGGCTTTAAAGTAATGTACATCTGACTCCCTGAGGCTTGTATCAACAAGCTGGCTTGTTAAAAGAGTAGAAGTCCTGGAGACTCATTCATGTCCCCCTTGAGAGGGGATAAAAAAGAAGTCACCTTCTGCCCGAAAAATGTACATTTTTCTGTGCCAAAGGTTTCCTTTTTTTTGCTCCCTCCCTCCCAAATACACCCATCCCACGCACAGTGCTTGCCTTTGGTGAGGAGTGTGCAGGTATAGCACACTAACAAACTCCTACTCTGCAAAAGCTGGCACTTTGCTGTCTCCCCAAAAGACTCCTAATAAAACTACTTTCTGCTTGAAATCAGTGAATAACTTGAGCCAAAGCTCACAGTCCCACTCTGGAGCCAGAAGGAAACATGCCTCTGCACAGCCCAGTGGTGCAAGTTCTCACAGGGGCTTTTAAGCAGACTGAAAGGCATCTGCTTCCTGGGAGCACCACTCAGAGGAAAGCCCCGCCATGATCTGAGTGGATCAGGAATGCTGGTATCTGGGGTGGCATTAATTCCATCCTATTGCTTTCTGTTTATGCAATAGGCATTTACAAGTTGTTACACTGCTCTCTTGAGAAAGCCCCTACGTCAAAGAACACTGTGTGACAGCAATGGGACGTGCAGACCTGTCCCCCTACATCTGTGTTGGTGAGGAAATCATTATCATGGGAGAAGGTTTTTCTTCTCAGTGATTACCAGCTGCTGTGCTTTAAATATGCAAGTAAATTGTCTGGTAGCTTTTGGAGTGCCCCCAGACTTGGAATATGATGTGATATGATCAGAACCCTGCACAGCAGCAGTGGCTGTACAGTGTTGTCCCAACTGTTTGTGCTCTCACACAGCAACATGGTATGAAGCCACCTTATCATAGAATCATAAAGGTTGGAAAAGACTTCTAAGATCATCTAGTCCAACCATCCACCTACTGCCAATACTGCCCATTAAACCATGCTCAGTCTAACGTGTGTGGCCATCTCCATGACAATTGCAAGAGAAGATGAGAGCATTTGTGGGAATGACTGGTGATGTATAGTCTGTAAGAACCCAAGCTGAGAAACATGACAAACTTCTGAGAGACCTTTTTAAAGACCTAGTAACCACCATCCCATCACCATCAAAACACTGTCTTTATCCCTCTTTATCCATCTGCACCCAGGTCTTTCATTCAGAAACTTCCTTGCATTAAAAAAAAAGTGTAGCTTGGCAGAGAAAGTACTGCCTAGAGACTATCAAGCAGAGACAACCATACTTCAACATCTTGTGCAGTTCCCTGGAGGTAGAAGGAAGGATTTATCCTTGTGGAACTCCTAAACTCAGTCAAGAGAAGTTCATCCTCAAGCCACTTTCATCCTGACTTAGTTGGCTTTTTAGAACACAAGGGCTAGAAATAGAGGAAGACATTGGGGAATGATAAATTAGCTAATGTAGCTGCTGAATATTGGCTACTATAAAAAGTAACATTGAACAGAATTAAAAAAATTAGAAATGGAACTGAGTAAAAAGTGTTGAATTCAGAGCCATTGATCTGCTATGCTTGCGTGCACTGAGCTCTCAGTCCTTGGACAGCCTGTTGGGATATCCTAGGGATGAATGATTTGTTCCAAAATACCAGAGGGTGGTTTTGTAAAGAGGATTTCCCCACCTCAAAGTATGATGGCAAATAGTTTGACTTCTAGTACAAAAATGTATCTAATAACCACCTGCCTCCTTCTAGTCAATTTTTTTTTTCCTCCCAGCAAGACACAGAAAGAAAGGCAACAAGTTGTCTTTGTGAAATTCATTGAGGAAAGCCAGTACATATGAAGGAGATGGGCTTATGCTTGCAACTTAGACCTCGGGGTCTGAAATCTGAGGCCATGTTTTCCCTAGGCTCACTTTTCCCATGAAATGCCTTGATTTTGAACTCGAGAATTGAGAGGCGTCAGTTACTGATCATTAGTCACAGCTGCATGTTCACAAGGAATTAACATGTCAACATCTTGTACCCGGTCCTTTGAAATGTAGCAGCTTGCAGTCAGATCAAATGTCAAACAACACTGAGGGGCTTTTATGAAAAAAAGTGAAATTACAATCAGACAAAAGGGAAGGAGGTGTTAATGCATTGCCTGCAATGGCAGTGAAACAGTTGGCAAATAAAAGAAAGCTGTGCTTGTGAGATATCGGCTCATAACTCATCTCTGAAGTCTTGTTTGTAGAGTATAGAGTTAGGAAGGAAGAGTTCCTAGTGCCCCAAGAAAGGTAGACAATACACTTAGAAGGTTCACGACCTGCACTACGGCTGTGCATTTAGACCTCTAATAGTAATATGTAACTCTTGGAAATGGTCCCTCCAGCTGGAGCTGCACTGAGGTACTCTTCTCAGGTGCCCGGGACAAAAAAAGGTCAGAGGAAGGCTGGGAAGAAAGGAGGGAAGGAAAGAAGGGGAAAAGAATACAGGTTGGCACTCTAACCCAGCTCTTGGAAGCAGATGAGCTCTTTGGTTGCCATACCATAAGGGTCAAAAGTTTATTGAAAAGCAAAGCCATCCTGGAACTCCTGAGTATGCACTCATGTAACAGTTCGGAAGGGTATCCAAGGACTATAGAGCACCGGAGGATGTGGTAAGCCCAGCATGAACGACCTGTTGAACTTTGAGTGTTTTAAAAAAAAAAAAATCAAAAGCTTTTTTTGTTTGTTTGCTAATAGAAACACCAAGACTGGAAAAATCTTTGTTCTGAGGTGCAAGAGTTCTCCACCCCCCTTTCTTTTTTCTTTTTTTTTTCTTTAAAAAAAAATAGGAAAAAAAAATGTGGTTTTACTTTTCAGCCTGGAGATGCACTCTACCCAAAAGATGAAAATGGAAAATTTATCTACCATGAGACAGACTTATGTGCCACTTGGGAGGTAAGCCAACACAACTTCCATATACGCTATAAAAAAAAATCCTCATTTTCAGTCCTGCTTGTAGCCTTCATAAACAAGTTTTAGGCATATCGACAGGGCAAGTGGATCAGATTCTACTAGCTCCATGGATAAATTTGACTTCTGTCTCTAGGGATGTTGCTTCTTGCCATCACTTAATTATTTTTATAACAAAACAAAACACTGTTGAGATATCTGATGTCTACATTCCTTCTTTTAGAGGATGCACATTTGCTAGTTTTTGCAGCAAATATTCATATATGTAGGGTTTTGTTTTTTTCCAGTCCCTCCTTTTTATCAGACCCTTATAGCAGCAAAAAGTTGCAGCCCTGAAGGACGAAGTGACTTGATCCTCCTCAAAAAAGGAAGTTTTTCACCTTCAAGATAAAACAGAATTTGCCCTAAAGCTAATCATTAAAAATACATAGGGAGAGAGAGAGAGGGAGAGAGAGATGGATAGAGAGAGGGTCAAGCTCTATTCCAGGTCTAGTAGATGAAGGTGGAGAGCGGGAGAAATTCTGAGTAAAAGTTCAGAGTGGCCAAGAGCCCAGGGCAGGCCAGGGCTTTCTCCTGGCAGCTGAGACATCCAGGCAGGGTCTCATAGGGCTGAGGACTTCCACATTAGCTGTTTATGTTTCCCTTATCTTGGGCTCATGCAATTCATTCCTCTGTTTCACAAGCTAGTTGCTCAAAGGAACAGCTGTCTGAATACTTCAGGCTGGTGCTTTATCTTGAAGGATAGCCTGTAGTAGGTCTCTCTTTTCAGTTAAAGAGCTGAGAAAAAAAGCTAGTGGTGACTGTCTGGAAAGAATACCATCAATCTAAATAAACCTGGCTAAACTCAGTCTACGTAATTTCACTCTTTCAGTATGGTGCCAGCAAGCAAAAGTGGCTCCAGATGATATTTGCTGACTTGTCACTGGGTGATACAAAGCATATGAGGCCAACTAGAGGTCACCAAATACCTGGTGCCTCTTACCTCCCTGCTTTCAGCTCCTGTGAGACATGAAAGGAAGAACAAAGCTGGCAGCGGGGGACACCCAGCTCTTCTGGGGGTCTGAACTGCTTTGAAGCTCTGTGTGCAGAGTTTCTGGGAGCAAAGGGGGGAGACCACAGGAAAGGGCCCTCTTTTTCCTTAGAAAGACTTAGCAGATGAAGCTTAATGAAGAAGACTGGAGCACATGTTCATATCCAGCATTAATAAAACTTTCTCAGCTTCTAGGATTTTTTTGAATTGCAAAATCTCTAGAGTTCCCCGCTCTCAAATTTTTCTCCTACTTTGTATTGTACCAAGGTTTCTGTGCTGGTTTTGTGATGTGCCTTGCTAAGTATTCGAGTGATTACACAGGACTTTATATGAAAGATTCTCATAAAATGACTGATCAGGAAACAAATATATTTTGTTCCCTCTCCCTTCTCCAGCTTTGAGACAGTGCTAAAGCAGCACAAACTAAAAAAAGCTCTCTGAAAGCAAACATCTGATGCAAATATCTATACATCAAATTAACCTGTCTGCTTTCCAAATTCTACCCTTAGAGGAAAACATCAGTGTTTGGTCTGGAAAGTGGGCCTAATGGAGTTTAAATAGCAGGATAGCACCATCCCTTGTGGTAAAAGAGCTGCTAGCTCTGCTGCTGCAAGGGTTTTCCAGCAGTCTCAAGAACTGACTGCCTTCCACCTCTCTAAAGCACGTGCTGCAAGGAACGAAGCCAAAGTTTGGTAATCCAACCAGCCTTTGTTGTCTTTGCAGGCTATGGAAGCATGCAAAGATGCAGGCTTGGCAAAGTCTATTGGAGTATCAAATTTCAACCGCAGACAGCTGGAGATGATCCTGAACAAACCAGGACTCAAGCACAAACCCGTCAGCAACCAGGTATGACCACAAGCCGAGGGCAGTGCCCACCCCAGCACCGCTGCCCAGCAGGGAACACAGAGACAAGACATGGCCCAAGATGCCACGTGCAGAAGGGTGATACATGCTTTGCCATAGCTGCTGCCCTCTATACTGTCACATATTTCTAGCTTCAAATACTGCTCATCCTATCTAAGCTAAAGATAAACACTTGAAGGTGCTGGAACGATCACTCAGTTTCTGCTCCAGGACTATAAAACACCTCTCTGTGCCAAGCTCCTTAACAAGATTGAATGCTGAATCAAGGCAGATTTTAAATCTCTGCCATGTACCTTACCTCACACCCAAAAAGTTCACAAGATAAATCATTCAGGGCTAACCAGTCCTCAATGAAGCCACATCTACATCAGCTGATGCCACACCTAAACAACTCTAAGTATCAGAGATTGAGTCACTCTGAGCTTCCTGAGATTTACAGCTATTAGAAGTAACTCCTAAATTTCCCATACTTTGTCTCTTCTGCCTTTCCCATAAGAGTTCCAGTAAGAGTTGGAGAAAAAAATTAAATAAATAAAGGGGAAAACACAGATAAGTGACCAACTGGAGCTGAACAAGCCCACAAGGTTGATAGGGATATTTGGGTTAAATCACGGTAGCTAGGCTCAGAGATGGTGGCAGGCAGCAGTGACCCATCCAATCGCCCAGTATCTTTGACTGGCATTTGGCAGCTCACTACATTTCCTAGAAGTCACTGGGAAACTCTTCTGACTCATCTGGCACAGACGAACATCCATGTTAGCGGTACCAGAGAAGAGGCCAGAAACCATCCGGGCCCAACTTCTCACCCTCCACGCGTGGCCTGGAGGGCTGGGATTGGGATGGGACAGGGCACGGAGGCTGGCCATAGCCCCCATTTCTGCCTTTGGCCTGCACAGCAGGGCAGCCTGAGAGAGGAGATTCTGGCACCCTTCACTGGTACTAACATGCCCAGTGGGTACAAAACGCAACTGCAGTTCGTGGAGTGCCCCTAGGACTGCACTGTGCACTGCTGCTGCTGCCTTATGGCGTCAAGGGAAATTGGACAAAAGATTAAGCCCAGCTTAGGGCAGCTGGCCGGCAAGTGTAGATGTGCCAGATAGCTTCAAACTGTATACAAACAGAGAGGTAGCTCCATCATCTTGTAGACCATCCTTTTCCCAGAGACTGAAAACATAGCCAGAAAATCCCTGCCTGCAAGGGAATGAGGCACAGTATTTGCAGTGTGGGAGGGCAGAACTCATAACAAGGTGTTGTGGTTTAGCCCGGCTGGCAGCCAAACACCACACAGCCGTCCGCCCACCCTCCCCCCTCCCTCTCTGGGACGGGGGAGAGAAACGGGAAAGTGAAGCCCGTGAGTTGAGACAAAGACAGTCCATTAAGACAGGGAAAATAATAACAACAGTAATAATGCACAATGCAATTGCCCACCACCCGCCGACCGACGCCCAGCCCATCCCCGAGCAGCCGGCCCCCCACCCCGGCTAGCCACCCCTATATATTGTTCAGCATGACGTCAGATGGTATGGAATACCTCTTTGGCCAGTTTGGGTCAGCCGTCCCGGGTCTGCCCCCTCCCAGCTCCTGCTGCATCCCTAGCCTGCTCGCTAGCAGGACAGAGCGAGAAGCTGAAAAGTCCTTGGCTTGGTGCAAGCACCGCTCCACAACAGCTAAAACATCAGCATGTTATCAGCGCTCCTCTCATTCCAATCCAAACATAGCACCCTGCCAGCTACTAGGAGGAAAATTAACTCTGTCCTACCTGAAACCAGGACACGAGGTCATAACCGTTGTTGAGATCTCACCTTTTACACATTCCCCCTCACCTTTCTGCCTGGGACAGTTCATGCCAACACTTCCCCTAAAAAAGATATGTTGAAGTCGTCCTGAATGCAAAAGGCAGAGAAACAATGATCTGGCCCACAAGAGATGAGTTGCCTTCTCAGCCTAAATCTCTAGTCAGCCTCCTTCACCTCAATCCCCCCACTTATTGCCACCTTTCCACTGGGACCAATACAAACGCCCTGCAGCCAAACTGTAATCATAGACATTGATCTGCTGCCCACCAATAAATAAATACATAAATAAAAATCCATCACCACCCAGCAGTGTACCGTTAGACCTGTAACCACAGACTGAATTTCCCTGTTCCTTAACTTAATATATATCCTTTCCTGAAAGCTGAGAAGTCATCCCTAGTCTGCAATGCTTGCAAATATTGGGACACCATTTGGTTCTGTATCTGGCCCTATTGATTAATCATTCTTTCTATCTTACTCTTGTAGGTCGAATGCCATCCCTATTTCACTCAACCCAAACTCTTAGAATTTTGCAGACAACATGACATTGTTATTGTTGGGTACAGCCCACTGGGAACCTCAAGGGATGAAACATGGTAAGTCTCCTGCTACCCTCAAATAGCAGGGCCATCGTCCAGAAAAAGAATAATAGATCTCCACTGCTCAATCTGTGTGAAATGTGTGTCCCCACTTTTCACAGTAGTTTTGAACATGAGTGTCTAAATATTGCAGTTGTGAATGTAAACTTGCAACACTCCCGCTGCATGCTGTCGTCAAGAAGTGCCAGGTGGTCTGTGTGGGAGGTCTCCTCTGCCAGAAAGCAAATGTCTGTAGTTGGGAATGTTGAGGAAGTAGAAACTAAGTCAATGTTAGGACATCACATAGGAAGTTGTCTTTGACAGTCCTCTGTCGTAAACGTCAAAACTTCTCTACTGTCCTTCACACTATTTGCCAAAAAGCTACAATGTTCTGTCCATGAATGAGTATGTCCTGTACGTTTTGACATTAAAAATAGGGAGATTTTTTTTTCTTTTCCCAATTCTCTTCCAGGGTAAACGTGTCCTCCCCTCCTTTACTGAAGGATCCTGTGCTGAATGCCATTGGCAAAAAGTACAACAAGACAGCTGCACAGGTTGCTTTGCGTTTCAGCATCCAGCGAGGGGTGGTGGTCATCCCAAAAAGCTTCAATCCACAACGCATCAGAGAGAATTTCCAGGTACATTTGCACTCTAACGGTGCACACATGAATCCGTCTTGGCTCCTGAGGAAGGCAGTTTTCATATTTTTTTCCCCATAGACACAAAGCTCGACCAATGCCAAGCTTTGCCACATTCAATTGTTTTTCTCCCCATCACTTCATGGTACTAAGATATGACAATAACAGAGCAGAATAGAGAAGAAATTTTGTTGTCTTCTAATCCTTTGAAGTGGCAAAAGTTCCAGCCAGTGGTGTTCCCCAGAGTATCTATTGCTGCATTGAACAGCACAATGGAGATGAAGTAATTTGGTAGGTCAGCAGACCAATGTTGCTGGCAGTAGGTGTTCAGGGATGACTGATTTTTTCTGCCCCATTTTCTGCCCCAGTTTGTTGGGTAAGGGAAGGTGCTGCATATGGGTGTGCCAGGAATGCTCATAACCACTCCACCAGAAAGCAGATGGCTTGACCACCACCACCCTAAATAAGAGGAAGCATTTTTACCTGTATCCCTTGCAGCACTCAGTACCCCCACTGCTATACACTTTCCCTGCCAATGTATTACTTCTAAAGCCAATGGCCTGGTACTTACCAGACTGCCTTTCTCTTCTTGGAAGAGTGTGTAACTGAATGTGACTGAACTTATTCATGTCATATTCAAGACTTCCCTATAAACACAAGCAAGTGTAGATTTGGGGGAGAGGGAAGTGTGCAGGGGAGGAAGGAAGGGGAGGATTTTTTCTGGACTTCTGAAATATGGAATATATTAATATTGCCTGTGACAAGAACTGCTAACTTACTCCTAACTTCTCCTTCCATTAGATCTTTGACTTCTCCCTCACCGATGAAGAGATGAAGGAAATTGCAGCACTGAACAAAAACGTTCGTTATGTGGAACTTTTAATGTAAGTCCAGGAGGAATCCTATATCCTCCCAGAACACTTGTGTTTTCAGAGAATTTTTTTTTAAACTCACTTTTAAAATAAGGTTGTCTACACAGAAATTAATATTAAAGTAAAACTTTGATATAGGAGCTATTTAATGCAGCCCAAATAGACCCCTTGGCCATTTGCAAAGAAGTATGCAACACATGCTTACAACTCAGGTGTCAAATACCCACCTAGTAGATGACTGTATCTGGCTACTCCACCTCTGCACCACCTCCTTAAGCACCTTCCACTATATGTTGTGATGGCTGTCTCAGCCAGTCACAAGCTGTACTGGGTACAGTACAAACACCAGTGTGGATAGCAGAGCTTAAATTCGAATAGGAACACTTTCTTGTCTTTCCCCTCCTTCACACCTTCTCTCTCAGTGCTTAGCAAGTCACATTGTTGCTCAAGTGCTCCTGCTTATGGATTGCAACCCTAGTATTTTCAGAGGCAATTTGTCCCAAAATGACATGCAGAAGAAAAATAATTAAGAGCAATGCTATAAGAAACCACAGGACTAGTTTAAGGTGAGCTCTGCTCCATCTCCCTTAACAGGGCTTGGTCAGAACATAATTTGCCCAACCAACTTCCTCTTAAAACCACAGACAATCAGAAATTGTTTTGGCCTTCCCTGAGGCCAAATTCTTCAGCAACCTCCCTTGTCTGCTGCCATGTTGAGTTCTACCTTCTTACATGGAAAGCAGAAAACCATGCAGCTTGTATGACTGCTAGACCAGTTCCTCACTGATCTTTTCTGAGAATTAACAAGGCTTGGTCTCTTGCTGCTTGGGATCTAAAGCTTAAAACCCAACATAGTTTTTCTTCACCTGAAGGCTGCACTACCCAAGAAGGCTCAGGCTGACCCAACATCTCTTCTGGAGAATGAGGCCATTTGTTTTTCCTTCAACTCAAGAGCATCTACAGTTTATGGCCAAACTCTATGCTTTCCCCTTTTCAGGGCACTCAACGTGTAGCCAAAGGGATTCATTTCCATGCATTTCTCTTGTTACCTTGGATTATCTGCATCTTGCCAAACTGTAGTGTGCTCAAGCACTAATGATAATGAAAAGCAGGACAGCAGCATCAATAGCACTCTAAAATGTTGACTGTCACTCAAAAGATAGGGGGAATTTTGCAAAGGAACAAATAAACCACTTACTGTGCTGAATAAATACGATAGGAAATATGAACCAAGTTAAAAGCATCATAATGGAGTTCATCTTTCACATTTAAGCTCAGCAATGTGCTCTGAAGCTTTAGTTTCTTAAAACAGCCTTCCATCAATTAGCAGCACTCAGTTCCAGAAGGCTTCTCACAAAAGGCCTAGCAGATTCTTATGTGTGTTTTGGTAATGGAAATTGTTTTTTCATAGCCAAGTTGAGCTATAGCATCATTTAAAATTTGTTAGTGAGGATATACATGAAAAGTAACCTTGGTGCAAATGCAAGAGCCTTTTCCGGAAGCAAAATTAAAGAATGTAAATGCCCACAGGAGAACTTTCTAGGCTACTAATCCAAAACTAATAAATGAACTGTTTTATTTGACTAAATTCAGTCATAAAAGGCCACTGAGGACAAGGAAAGCAGGATGTATGGGATGGACATTGACAGCTCCATTTATTACAGAAGTGCCATGTTTGGGGAAAATGCTTAAATACAGTCTGGCCTCAACTTAAAAAAATAACTTCTTGGAAAAATGATGTTGACATGTAAGGAGCAAGTAAACCCGTATCTACCTACAAGTGTGTTCTTGCACTGAAGTGTCTGGAGTTGGCACTGCAACACATGACTTACTAGTCTAGAGAGATTTATTATTTTATGCAACAACAGGTATCTGAAAGGTTAAACCGTCATACAGAAAGACTTCTGGTTAGCCAACTTTGTCGAAAACCTTCCATTGCTGTGATGCAAATGCCAGGGAATGGAAAAATCCCGATTTCCTGTGGTTATTCCAGTTATCAGCTGTTGTGGGTACAACATCCAAATCTGTTGTTCTGATGATATAAGCCCATAGAAACATAATATTGCATTAATTGGAATGAGCTAGCAAATTAAACTTCTGAGCAGAAAATTGTTATTTTTCTGGAGTACTCATATTTTTTCAAGAACTCCATCTGAAATGGTTTCTTCTCCTTTTGGGAAATCTAAAAGTACTGTGCTGGCAAGTTTTACAGTAATCTGTCTGTTGGATTTATCTTGTACTCCAAGTCTCCACTATGAACATTCTTCTTTACCATTTATTCCAAGCTACATTATCTCCTTTGAGTGAATCATTTTGGTACACAAGAGGACTCAGACCTTTGAACATGTGTGATCTGATTAGAAAGCATGCTCCATAGATAGAAAGTAGAGATTGTGACGCTGATGGCTTAGAGATTGTCAAATTATACCAAAACCAAACATACCAAAGTGTTGTGGCTTGTTTTTTTGAACCATCTCAATCTCTTAATGTGTAAACACTTGAGTTTGGCTGAATATCAGAATGAAATGTTTTGACACAACCAATTCAAAATGTTTGATGTATTCCAGTCAGTTAGCTTCAATATTGTGAAATGTATCCTTCCCAAATTGGAACGATTCACAGCTGGGATAAATGCCAGTATTTGTTGTGCTCTGCTGTAAGGCAAGGCAGCCAGCTGCCATGGTGCACCTGAGAGAGTTCTTCAGAAATTCTTGGTTTTGCTAATGGAAAATGTTTGTCAAGCCAGGGCTTGTGGTTTAGCACCATCTTCTCAAAAAAAAAAAAAAAAAAAAAAAAAAAAACCACACACACACAACCCACACAACACAACCCACATATAATCAACACTCTGCCATTAATGGACAACGAGTGCTATTTTTCACCTGCAGTTTACTCTGGGAATTTGCGTCTTGTCTTTTATACTGCTCCTGAATCATGCATCTTCCTTGAGTTTTTAAAACCAGAGCCTGAAGCATCTCTGCCTTTGATAGCATGCAGCTATGAACATCCCTTTCTTTCCTGAATTGTGTCACCCCAAAGCTTCTTTGTAAGCTGTATGTCACTGGTGTTATTAACCTGGCAGCACATCTACACCTTGGCTGAGCTAGTGGGTTTTAGCTGGATACAGCAGCCACTTGGAGAAAGGACCAACAAGACCCAGACCTGTTTGTGCCAGTTCTACATGTATAAGCCAAAGCAGTACAGTCTGGTGTCTCCACCTTCATTCTAACTATAGCCTCTTTATCTGAGGGTATTTCTGGACATTTGAACAAAGTCATCCTCCCATTCCACAACATGCACATAATGGGGACATACCCCTTCCCTACAACACTTCCAGTAACATGAGTTAAACCCACAAATAGAGGAAGAATGACTAACCTCCAAACTCTTGTTGTTTCTTGCCCCATCTGTCCTTAAGGCACATGATCTGTAGACCCCAAAAAAATGGTCCTTCACTGTCCTCTCCATAACTGCATGGGTTTACTTCCTGCAGAGAAGATTATTCAGAGCAAATAGCATCTGAATCAGCAGAATAGCCTTCCATGAAGGCTGCCTATATTCTTCAGGGAAGAGAAGAGTTTTGCTTGACACGGCACAACTGCTTCAGTGACAAGATAACCTGCTTCACCTGAGAAGCTTACTTGTTCAATCTGACCTCTCCACAGGTGGCGTGACCATCCAGAGTACCCCTTCAGTGATGAATACTGAAAACAAAGTGTGTTCAGGCAGGTTCCTAACTCAGCGTCATTACACTTGGTTGAAAGAGACCCAATGTTTGGTGCTTTGGTTTTATGGGAGACTGTTCAAATCAGCATTAAAAACATGGAATTTACCTCTTGTTGTCTTGTCAGTTTGTTATTGCTACTGAAGAGCACGTCTATTTAAGCCGATGAGTCTAGGGTTTTGGCTTAAGAGACTTGAGCTCCATGAGCATTTAAGTTTCAAAATTGACAACTGATAAAATTGAAGATTTCTCTTGAAAACAGGCACACTCAAGCAAGCCAAACCATCTTCATTCAATGGCACATTCACCATTGAATTTGAAATGAGAATTTTTGCCTCAGTAGATGTAAAGCAGTATTGTTTTGTTTCACAGCTCCAGTGAAATTTAGAAATAGGGAACTGACTGGATTTTAAGAGCGTGTGCAAATAAACATAAATATCCACTACTGCATGGAGTGAAGCCTGTTTTACTCTGACCAGTGTATTTGCTGGTACCCATACAACTAGTTCAGGCCCTAACACAACATAAGCATGTTCATATCCCCTCTGCCTCAGCTCAGCAGCCTCAATGAAGCACAGGCCAGTCTCTGGCTCTACATTTGAGCTGCTATGTAAGGATGGCATTGAATAGTGTTGCGTGATTATAGCCATTCTGGAGCTAGCACTATTGCAGGTACTTCGCAAGAGCCTCATCTCCTGAAGACAAAAATCCCTTAAACTTTCCTATTCCATGAGCTGTCTCACCCAAGAAAATTTCTGTTCACTTAGAAGTTCTTACGGGCTTTTGTATTAACTTCTGGCCAAGACAATTCTTAATTAGTAAACTGAGTTTTAAAGGAGGAAGTTGTTGCCTTTGTTAAATACCACTTTCTACTGTGCTTTGAGATTGCAGAGCACTGTCAGGTCCAGGAAATGGGTAGGAATAAGACAGAAGGAGCCAGGCTGAAGCCTTGGCATTTCCTTCAATCTTGTTCTCAGATTTCTGTAACAAAAGGGGAAAAGCACGGACACCAGTGTAAGAAAGACTAACCCTACAGCATGAATCTCTTTCAGAGCATTTTGCTAAACTATTTTAGCAGCTTGTAAATCTGTCAGCCCATGTCCTCGTCTGCAGAAGGCTACTTTCCCTCCCTCCCATGCCCAGGCACTCCAGTTTCCTGCTGCAGGAGAAGGTATGCTAGAGAAGTACTGGAGAAGAAACCAAACCATACAGAGAAAGATTAGTTCATGTACTAAAATCTACGTGCTGCAGGAAAAGTAGGTCATAAATGATCTTTGCTCTATATCATCTGCTTTTATTTGTTACCATTGATGTTCCTTATCCCTAGAGTGTCTAGAATAAGAAAAGCACCAGAGCAGACAACCCATGTAGACACTTCTGTTGGGACAGGGCATGCACCTCAGAGTTGAGGCAAAGAGGTACAGGGGTGACCATGTCACAGAAGGAGCAGGCAAGGCTCCCAGGTGGACCCAGTGGATCCCAGCCCTGGATGAGCTCCATGGGCACCTCTAGAGAAGCCAGGCCCCATCACAGAGGGGATGGCCTTTATGCAGCATTTATGAGTCCATTAATAAAGCTGTGGCAACAAAAACATATTCTGTTTGCCAAGGTTATCCAAGGGCAATTCCCATTTTATTCTATTACACACTTAGACCAAAAACCTGGACAAAATCCAAGTCTAAAAATCTGAGTGCTGGAGAGGGGCACAGTTCCCACCATACTCAACATGTTATTCCAGTAGCTTCATAAGCACACACTTTAAATAGAGCTATCAGGGCTCACCAGCTACACAGTAGCACTGTACAAGCTTTTGCACTGTAACTTGACCAGGTGCAGGTCTCTGGCCACAGATGAAATTCAGGTCAGCTTTGACAAAGCTCTCATTTTGTATACTGCAAATGTCAACTAATGCCCAGCTTAAAAGCTCATACCAGCTTCTTCTCAGCAATCTGTTCCTTCCAGACATTCCCCCCCACCAAGTTAGGCAGGGCCTGAGGTTGTAATAAATCAGAATCCCTTCATTTGACCTTGTAAACTTGAGTAAGATGATATGCTGAAGCCTCTCTAACAGGAAATACCCTATAATCAAGACTTCAATCTGTACTAAGTTAACAGGCAGGATGGACTGTGAGAGCTCCTCTGGCCCAAGATGTGCCAGCAAATCCCTTTCCCTGCTGCTCCCCCTCGCCTCTAATTTTAATAGAGCTCTCCTCCTCTGCATTGTCTCATTTGAATCCAATGAAAAAGATTCAGCCTCTTCCCAGGGGCTAATGCTCCCATAGTTGTTTCCATCAGTTATGAAACTGATGCTGACGTCTAGCCTAGTTTTTCCCCTCGCTTTGCTCAGTTTCAGACCATTGCTCCCCATTGTTCTCCATCTTGCCATATAAATAAAAGATGTGGAGGAGGAAGAACAAACAGGCCTGCAGATAGGGGGGTTGGGAAATGTGTTCCACCAGCAGCTACACAAAGAGATGGAAAAAAAAACAAGCCTCAGCCCCACGTCCGATCTGCTCCCATCCGGCAGGTTTCAGAGGCACATTGAGCAGGCTGCCTGGTGTGAACCAGGTTGCTCCAAGTACTGCCTGCAGCCCCGTCCAACAGAAGGGCCAGGAGCAGGCAGAGGGGGCTCAAGCACCTCCTGCTCTAATGGCAACTACATGCGGCTGGAATAGACGAAGACCTGTACTGGGAAAACTCAGTTACCATAGGTAAGCCAAGTAGTTTGTGACTCTTCCTGTAGCTGCAAAGTGAAAAGAAATCCAGAGCAAAGAAGCTTGCCTCAGCCATGCACAAGTGACTTTACAGCAGACAAGAACAACCCATGCAGTGTCTCGCATTTTTGCAACCCAAGAGCTGCTGGTCTGATCAGCAGAAAACCAAGTGGTACACTCACGTCCACAGCAGCAATACAGTTGCCACAAATGTGTGCTGGAGCACAGGCTTACCTGGCTGTCAGAGGAGGAAGCTTTCCCTGGTGTTACGCAAGCTGAGGGCAGAGCCCAAGGCTTTTGCCGCTGCAGCATCTTGGCCCTTCCTCAGGCACGGGCATGCTCATGTTTAATAGGTGAGGCAACAGGGAAACACTGCTGAGCAGTTACTGTGTCACACAGGGATGCTGCCCACCTAGATAGCTGAACTCATTTCCACGTGGGGCAGAGCTTCGTCTTCGCACAGACTAAATTTCTGCAAAAATACTTCATTTCAGAAGGGATATCTACCCAGTTTTTTCCTGATGCTGTGAAGCTGCCCCAGGAGCTAGAGGGAAAACACTGAGAGGCAAAGCGGGACGGGCCCTGTGTATATTTTACAACTTTACATTAAAGACTGCCCTTTGTGTTTTTCTTGCATATTTTTGTACCACAAAGCTATCAAGAACTTTTACAAGGGCATGAATTTCACCCTGTGGAGGGAAGGGTGAGTGCTGCAAGCCCACACTGTGCCATCAGCCAGAATCAGAACAGCTTTTGGGTAAACAGAACTGGACACAGGGAGAAGGGAAGGCAACACCTCCCATGTTTTCATCTCTTACCTGCCATTAAGGGCTAGGTGCTGTGGAGCTGGATGCTCTGTAGTGAAAACGAGATCTCTTTTCTCCCAGCCAAAGTGTAGTGATAACCAAGAACAGGAAGTATGGCTTGCAAACATCAGGAGAGGTCACAAAACACAACTCCTTTGGTTGCACAGAGCAGATTCCTCACTTGATGATATTCCTCACTTCATTTTTTTAATCCAACAAACCTCAGAAGCTGTTTACTTACCTCTAGGCTGACAACGTATCTAACCTTTACCATATCCTTTGGACTTGCAAAGGAATTCAACGTAAGAGAGGCTGGTATTTTCCCAAATTCATATTACTCTATAACCAGAATCAGAGTTCATTCTTCAGTGTAGTTCATGAACCACTTAAATAAGCGTGGAAGCAAAGCTAGTGCTATAGAGACATGTAGAGGAAAAGAAAGCCTGGGATGTGCAAGATACGTTTCAGGTCTCTGCATCAGGTAGAGGATAGATTCAGATCCCTCATATATTTTACAATAAACCTGACTGATAGCCTTAATAAGAGGCATGACCTTCCTCCTTGTGAGTAGCACTGAAGTTCCCTTGTTGCCATCCTTCAAATGTAAACACTTTGAAATAAACTGGCTTGGTACTTGCAAGACCCTCATCCCCTGATTTTCAGGCAGGGAGGAAGCTGATGTTTCCATACGTATATTTTGCCCAGTTCTCAACAGGGCAGATTTCACAATCTAGAAGAAAGCACCAAGTTGAAGAAGAAAGTCAGTAAGAGAGTGACATGTTGGAATGAGATTCAACATGCTTATTTCACTTATGACCTAAACTGCAAACACATTTGCTTTTTTGGGGTGGGGCAATCAGCGCACAGTTGGGTACTAGTGCAGTTTATTGTTAATTGATTCTTAGCAGTGCCATATTTCAGCTCTTCCCAACATCCTACCACCCTGGAGCAAAAAAAACAGCTTATAATAAAGGACTTTGAGAGTGCAAAAACAAAAAAGTTCATTTTAATTTTTCAATGCCAGACAGACTCCTCAGGGAACCTTAACTCAACATGCATGAGCAATACTCACAACAGGACAACACGCTGCAAATAAAATGCAAAGCAGAACCAAATGGAAAAAGGGGAGGCAGAGAAAGGGGTGGAAAGAAAGATGCATGTGTGTGTGAACACATACACATGGCACAGAGGGGCACTCAGTTTTTGCTCTGTAGACTGCAAAGCTACCTGGATGGAAGCCTCAGATCAGTCTAGAGATCTTCAGTTCAGAGACCACCAAGCTGCTTGGCTCATGCCCCTGTGTTCACAGAATGGGTCTGTTTGGCATGCAAGACTTTGAGGCAATAAAAGTGCTCTCAGAGAGCATGGCTGGAAGGTGAGGAGGGGAGGGGAACAAGATAGCTCCCTTCCCTCAGTAGTTAGAGCACAGATAAGTGATGCAGCAAGGCAGGTTCAAATCCTTATGGAGGCTTAAACCTACATGTCTCAACAGTTACCAAGCTGTCTAGCCTTTTGGAAGGGATCTGTCTACAGCCACCCCACTGAACCTTTCAACTTTGCACAATAAATTCATTAGGGCAAAAGTGGTAAAGACTTGGTAGCTAACAAACATAATGTGTTTTCTTGAGAAGGAGGAAACTCACGGTGCAATCCTCTCTCAGTTCTCTACTGACTGTAGAACACCCCCACAGAACAAGAATCCCTTGTACTATGGCTCATTCCTATGTTATGCAAGTTGTTCTCTCTCTTCTGTTTCTTTTGGACACAGCACCAGTTATATTATCAGAGAGGATTCTGAGTCTTGGAAAAGATGAGGTAAATGCCCCTTCCATCACAATATGTGTAAATATGAGTCTTGGTTTTCTGCATGTCTAGAGGTTATTACCACAGCAAAAGCAAACCCTGTAGCATCACTTCCCAACACAGACAGTACAGATCCAGATGAATTAAGGCATCAATTTGCACCTAGTAAATAAACACCTCTAAACCAGTTGTTCCAGCACTCTATAGTCATTAGCTATTGAACTTGTTTAATTATCTTGGATTCCTCCAAACCTAATTCTTTTTACCTTCTTTCCAGTTAAGTGCATCCATCCTGACTCTGCTCTCCCAAGTTTCCTTTCGCAATATTCATATTTTGCCCCCGTAACAAGTTCAATCAAACTTAATTGCCAAGCAAGACTCCCCTTCACATGCTGTCACTCCCTGTAAAGCTCTCTCAGCTACTTGTCCCCATTCTTATGGTTTCCTCCCACCCACCAAGGAAGAAGGCCTTAGCGTGGTCCACCTCCAGGAAAAGGTCACTCACTCAAGCTCTTTCCCAGCTCTGTTAAAACTCAGCACTTAAAAAGAACATTGCAAGTGAAATATTTATTTCTTTTAGCTTTTGTCTTGGAAACATGGCTATGCTGTGCTAGATGATAAGACATACAAACCAAAACTATTTAGGAGAGAGAAAGCATGAGGAAACAATGTTGCACGTCTTTCAGTCATTTTGACCCTGTGAAGGATTATGAACCTTGCATGGAATAAAGGCAAGACTTGCCCTACTGAATACAGCTTCTGGCAGAGTCAAAACAGAAAAAGGGTAAAAATAGGGGTGGGGAAGCTAAGGAAGCCAGCTAAGAGCTACAGAGACTGGCTTGTTTAGGGTGGTAAGGAGAGAAGCAAGATCCTCATATTGCCAACCACATAATAAGGGATATGCATTCACCTCTGTATTTACAGCTTGTATCATGGTACAGGAATGAGGAACTATTCAGAGAAATCAAAGGGCATAAGATCAGTCAAGATATGACTTTTTAACTATGCAGGGCTACTCTCTGGAACTCATGGCTACAACAGTTAAAGGGTCAGATAAGGTTGTTGGAGTTTTAACCTAGCTATTTGTATTATAGCCAGTGCATGATACCGCTGTATCAGATACTGCCTAGCCAGCTGGACAGACATGCTGTGGGAAGAGGAGAACCTTCCCACCTCACCCTGCATGCTGTACATGGGATTATATGACTGAAGACTCAAAGGGATTTGTCTGGGGCCAGGGCCGCAGACTGTTTGGGGCTTAATATTGTCCAGGTGCATCAAAGAAAAACGCCTTTTTAACAAAGGTAACCCCAGTGCTCCATGAGGAATACTAGAAAACAGAGGTATTTGGAGCTTTGCGGCCAGGAGGCTGAGTGTATTTATGACTGCAGAATCCTGCCCGCTGCAGAGGCCTGCTGCATGGTGCTGGCATGGGGCACATCAGCTTTCCCACACACCCAGAGTGCCTCCACCACAGGCACACACACACAGCACCTCGCTGACACCCAGGGCTCACAGGCAGAGAGCAGCACAGCAGCCTAAACCCTCACACAGCAGACGGAGCCTGGCAGGGAGTCACCGGGGTCTAAACAGTAAAACAAAACACCTAAGCCTTCTGCATTAACTGGGCATCAGCTTGGTATTACCGCAGCCTAATTGGTTGGCATCAAGTAGATTATTTCAAAACCCAGAGATATTTTTCCTCCAGCACACACCCAGTCCTTCCTCAGAAACCACCACAGCATCCTGCCTCACAAGCCAACCTCCAAGCAGGAAGCAAAAGGCCTGCTGGATGTGCAGGCCCACACCACTGCGGCAGGTTTGCTCCATCCAACACTTTCCCTTCCTCCTTCCACCCCCATGTCCCTACAAGGGCAAGGTGCAAAACACTTTACCTGAGGGAACGAAAGGGTGCAGTGAAACCATCAGCCCCCATCTCAGCAGCTTGAACTGGAACCAGGACTAGAAAGAAACTAGGAAAACAAACAAGCCACCCAGACTCCTGCACATGGGAGACCCAGAGGCTACAGAGAGCTTATGTGCTGCTAAGTTAAGAAGTCACAGGTGCAGCTATTCTCAGTTACCCTGACCTGAGAGGGGGAAGAGGTAGGAAAAAGCCCCAGAGCAAATCCTCGGTGTTGGCTGGGGCTCAGGCTGTGAGGTAAACCAGTGAACCTGGGAAAATAAAAGACCATATATGCTTTATTGTCTTTTGACTTACTTTTTTCTTTCCCTTATGTATGAAATTTCTCTCAACTGTTTCTGGGTCATCAGTCTGCAGATCTACCTTAGTCATCCAGCAGGGGTGTTCACAGAAGAATAAATAAATGAATCACGCTCTTTGCAGGCATTGCTGTGAAATAACTCCTTCCCTACTTTCCCATCCTTCCCAAGTGGAGGAAGCTGAAGTAGCGTGCTTTGGTCATTGAGCGTTTCCCAGGGCAGCTTTGTTCTGCACAGCTGTGCTGCTGCCAGCACCTTGGGGTAGCTCACTCTGGGGGTCTGTATTGGCCTCAGTGCTTGGCCAGGGCCCTGGATGTGTCCCTGTGGCACCAGGAGACAGAGGACAAATCCGTGCCCATAGGGGCAGCACAGAGCAGGCACACCTCACACACTTTGCCTGCTTCTGGGTATGGGATGTCTTCACATTTGCAACTTTCTTAGATCTTCAAAATGAAAGCAGGCAAATAAGAAAAGGCAAAAAGAGAAGTTTGAGATAAATTAAATTTAACATTACAAATTCCTTCCACATGTGGACCTGAGGGGCTTGAACCCATGGTCTGCACTGGGCTGCTTAGGTGTGATTTTGGAAATCATCCTACCCAATGTAGAGAGCAATAGGGAGAAGGAGGTGCATTACATGTGGCTTGATTTGCAGGGTGGAGGCTTTGGATGGTATGGTGCCAACCACCACAGCACCAGCCTTTGGTCCAGCCACATTTGTGTCTCTTAAGATTGCAGCTGGGGCTCTGGTGGGCAACAGGACCTCAGAGGGCTTGCAAAGGGCAGGAGAGTCAGAAGAAAGCTCAGAGAGGAGATGTAAGCCTCAGTCTATTTCCACCATGAATTAAACACTAAAGTTTTGATTGTAGGAAGGCTCTTGTTTCCAATTTACCTCTCTCCTTGAGAAAAGCATGGAGGTTTTCCTTCTGAAAATCTGGAGGATGGACATTTGATCTTTTGAAACAGTGAAAAGAACAAAAGTAATTTCCACAACCCTTTAACCAACTCCTTTCTCTGCAGTCATTAAGCAGAGCATTAGGCAAGACTATGGAAACCCTTGATTTTCATCTCTTTCTTCCCTAAAGGAGGCTATAGCAAGGTAAGGATCCATCTCTCCTCCCAAGCAGCAAGTGATAAGACAAGAAGAAATGGCCTTAAGTTGCACCAGGGGAGGTATAGTTTGGGTATTAGGAAAAATTTCTTCACTGAAAGAGTTGTGAAGAATTGGAACAGGCTGCCCAGGGAAGTAGTTGAATTACCATCCCTGAAGGTCTTCAAAAAATGTGTAGAGGTAGAGCTTAGTGACATAGTTTTATGGTAGTCTTGGCAGTGCTAGGTTAAAGGTTGAACTAGATGATCTTAGAGGTCATTTCCAACTTAAATGATTCTATGATTGTATAAAAGATTTGATCTTCTTTTTGAGAGAAGTGTCCTAGCTCAAGGTTTCAGATCTGCTGTATCCGTGTACCTATGGCTTCTCTAGGTTGTGTGTGGCAGGTTTAGCCACATCGCAACAGTCTCCACTGGACAACTCTTGCAGCCTTTTTAGCAATTGCATTCAGCGTTTCAGTTCATTGTCAGGGTTAAAGTTTGCTTGTCTTTAACCGCCTACTGTTTATAACAGGAAACCTAAAGAGCACTCCCAGGATCCTACATGCAATTGCTCTTGCCTATTTATAACCACTATGGTACATGAAGATGGGACTTTCCACCCGCCTGGGGAACACCAAACTTCACTCTAATTTCCCAAAGACTGTCTTCTCTTCTGGAATTAGTCCCCCTTCTAAGCTGCCCCTTCGTTGAAAGTCCTTGACAGAGCAGAAGAGATTTATGTGCAAAGTGACCTCATTTTTTTCTTTCATCCCATTGATTTTTTTTCTTTTCCTGTACCTTAAGTGCTCATCATTAAAAGTTGTATTTTGCTAGTTTCTGAGTTTGATGTTCAATATGAGACTTCTGTGAATAAAATAGCGCAGATCATGTCTCTGAACAAGCTCTGAGAAGAGCCAGGTCTTAGGACTTGCCTATAGTTAGTTGTTTTCTGCATTTCTAGTAATTCATGGGATAAAATTACTTGTCCTTCTGTACTTCAATAAAACTTCCTTTTCCAAACAAGGTGTAGAGGCCGTTGTTATGTTGTTACAGCTCCACAGAAGACCTTTTTTCCTCCAGAGGAAAATTACTACTATGGAAAATTTTCAGCTTTGGTAATACATGTACAATAAAGTTATAAAAGTTTATGTCTTTATGTATGTTCTTATACTCAGATTTACTATTCTGTTTATCACTTCATTTATCCACATTTCTCCTCTGTGAGTTTATGTTGCCTTTTAATATAGAGGGCAGTGCATTTGCCTGGAGCCTTGGTATTCACTACTGTTTTCATTCCCCATTAAGCAGATTGTCAGGATATTAATTAATAGTACAATTCTAGAAAGTTAAAAAAAAAATCAGATAACATCTAGAAGTCCATGAATCCTTATGTATAACAAACGTGCCTAACAGCATAAAGTAAGCAGTCATCTATCTGTTCAAGTAATCAAATGGAACAAAAGACAGCTAGCCATAACACATCCAGTCTTATTTACTAGCTTCTTTTCCTGATCCCAGCCATACATACAAATGGATCGCTAACTCTGAGTGATTTATTTTGCCAGTGTGAGAATAGCCAAACACTGTCACTCCCCTGCAAGGCTCGCAGGGCTGCAGCCAACAGCAGTGCTCTGCCTGCACCAACCACTGCGTAATGTCTGTCCTCTCCTCAGCCACTTCTGCATTTCCAGCACTCAGGTTCCCACGTGTTTCCAAGAACTGCTAATAAATGCAAGCTTCTGGAGCACCTCTACGTAGACAGCAGGTTAGGGTTGAGCTTGGGTGGGACAGATGTGCTCCCAAAAATTGGTAAGGTGGCCCCCAGACTAGTCTGTGGTGGTTAGAAAGATGAGGTGTAAAGTTGTGATCCAGCTAAACACTTCGAAAGTCATCATTTCAGAAGATGCCCATAGTCCCTATAATTTCCTAGAGTCTCTTGTGCCTGTGGATGATATCTTGGATGTGTAATTAGCAGGTTTTCCAGATTACTGAGCCAGCTGCTATTTTTTTTCCTCCATCTAGAGGCTAAGAGTGCTTTGTGCAACAGCCAGGGAATGCTGTTTTAAAGGAAATGGTTGAAAATTGTCTCGAAAGTGCTTTCTGTAGATAAATCATGTTAGGAGAGGAAGAAACACCTGATAAATGTTTTGTGATCTATTGTAAAAATATGGAAAATAGTCTAGTCAGGACTGCAGGAGGCCATCCAACTCCAAGGCGAAGCAACTGCATCATCTGACAGACATTCTTAAAGACTGTCCTGAAAGGGATCCTCACCTTCCTCAGTGATCTGTAGCAGGACTGAATTGGTACAAAGTGTTTTGCTGAAGTCTAAAGCAAATCTTCCCTTGCTGACACAGTCTCTGCCTCTTCCTCTGCTCAGCACGCACAGCCCTCCTAGTGCTCTCAAATCCCCTTCAAATAGCACACAGCAGCTTCAAGGCTGTGTCCTTGACCTCCAGGTTGTTGTGAGGAAAGATTTCTGAGCGACTTGGAGTACATAGTCTACCAAGTCCTTTGAACTAACCATCTGTGGCAGATGTTACCTGCTACTACCAGGGAACCAGCCTCATGACTCACCTGGCTCACTGCAGCAGGACCTCGTGGTGGTGGAGCTTTTACTCGAGTTAGCCACCATTTTCGCTTTGTGTCATCTGAGGGCACAGCCTGGGCACTTGAGAGAACATGACGCCTATGTTCCCAAAGCACACAAACCACCTTGTCAGATCGGATCAGGTCATCCAGCAAAAATAATAAAAGAGAACAACCATGGGAAAATCTGTCCATTGCAGAAATCTTATTCTAAACACCCATCAGGTATTGGGGTGGGTCATGCCCTGAAATGGTGAGGGAAAGTTATACTAAAATGTGGTTGAGAGGGGAAAAGATTGCTTTGGACTAGCCAAAAAAAATAAGTTATTTCCAGCAAAAGGAAAAAAATTTTAATGGGATGAGTAGTCAGCCTTCTGCAAATTAAAATGAAAGGACACTGCTTAAGGGAAAATTGTTTCAAAATAAAACAAAAAATGTTGTGTTTAGAAAACCTAAAACACTGTGACTTTCCTCAGCTTTCTTTGGTTGCTTTCACTTAAGCTAGTCAGGATTTGTACAGCACACGATCCATCAGATATCTAGGTTGTCCATGCTTTTTCTCTCCTTTTTCCTATTGATTCAGGCCATACCTGCATATGGTTTCCAGGCATCCTTCTTCTTCTTCTTCACACAATTGGCACTCCGGACACGATTTGTAGAGGATGTGCTAGAAAGATGCCAAAGATGCCAAAATTAGCCATTTTGCCAATTGGGCAAAATGTGGATAGATCTCCCTAGCTGAGGAGAGTCAAACTCCTCCTGCATTTGCTGCCAGGGGCTACATGCACTCTATGCAAATCTCAGACTGAAGGTAAAAAGTTGCATTAGATTCTTTATCATGTTCTTCACAAACTGTCACTTTATTTAAATTCAGTGTTTGGGAGCTTCTTGGCACAGCCATATCACCACTATCCACGTCAAGACCTCACCCCTAGCCACAAGATGAGCTTCCCCTCCTACACATCATGCTGAGGCCCAGATCACCCATCTTGACAGCCTGAGATCGGCTTGGGATCTGAGCCGAGATGCTCATTGCCTGTCACAGAGAAGGAGATGATGGGGAGGTGAGGGTTAGGTGCCTCTCCGCAGCTGGGCTGCTGCTGGGTGCCCCCTTCTTGGTCTTCTTGGTGTCCTCTTGCCCTGAGGAAGCCAGAGCAGTGTCCCAAGGAGGCAGCCTCCACAGAAAGGCTCAGGTGGGAGAAGAGGTGCTGCTGGGCTGAGCACCAGGAGGGAGAACTGGCAACCCAGAGCCGTCAGAGAATGGCTTTATTGTTTTTTGGTCACAATCTCTGACTGCTTTTTCAAGAAAACATTAACCAGGAAACTCCTGCTCTGATATGCTTTTCCATTCTGTTTTGGTTGCTGTGGCTATCTACTGGAAGGGCACAGTTCTCCCTGGGAAGTGAGGTGTTAGTGCTGATTTGTAGCTGGCACAGCAAGAAAACATACACACACTTACATGCCCATGCTGCGGGTGGAGTATGTAACACCAACCACTGCTGTGTTGCCTCGTCCCTCCTAGTTTGACACCTTGATTTTCACCGCAGCTAGTTTTGCTCTATGTAAGTATTGAAATTTTCCATGTTGGAGAACTGCTTCCGTGTGGTTATTGTTGTTATTTAACAACATTAATATCCAAGAAACATTGTAACATTTATTCCATTAGGAAAACTATGCGTTGTAGCAGAACATCAAGCCTGGCAGAGAAATGGTTTTCATGGCGAGGCCATGTCTTTTGCTAATCCCCGGAAAACCTGCCCAATTTGGTCAGTTTATAAGTCTTTGCACAATTATTCTTCACAAATGTGCTGTTGAAATGCCTTTAGACTTTTTGGCAGCTAAGTTCCCCTAAGGTTTCTCTTCATTGCTCATGCATTTGAACAGCCAGTCCCTGGGGCTGCAGCTCCTGCAGCCTTCACTACCTTCAGTCTTGACCTTCTCTTTCTAACTTTCCTCAACAACTCACTTTTGCACTCCCAACACTTTTTTTAACCTTCCAATATTTGTGTGAGAGTAATCGAGTACAGGCAGGCTATCTTACAGCAACAGTCTGAACTGATTTTAAACGATTAGAAGACCTTGGCAGTGGATGCTAGAGGAGTATGAAATGTTTATACTGCATCTGTTTGCTTGTAATGCACCTTTGCCAGAGCCTTAATTCAATTTATGCATATGGATCAACTTTTTAATACCTTCCAGGAATAATTACTTTCATCATTTTATGTTTCAGTGTGTGCATTCAAATAAAACATGTTGCAATTGGATTGAAAAGTTTAAATCCTGTTTTGAGAAGTCTCATGAAAAGTTAATGGGTTTTGGCACTTTCAGAATAAAAGTCATTTTTAAAGATGTGATGCAGCAGTCTCACAAATATATTTTTGCAAAATGTAAAGACCAATATTCCTCCCTGTTCTAACAGAATTCAGCTTAATGTAGTATGATTTCATTGAGTAGCTGTCAGACATTTATACACATGTATGTGATAGAATACATATATATACATATGTATGTATAAATATATTTATAAATAAATATATAAAAGAAAACCCAACATCCACAACTCGATATGTTCCAAATTATTTCTGTGACCTTACCTAAGACTATTTGAAATGTGTAATTATTACTTCCTGGCTTTCATTTAGGAGCTTGTTCTGGTTTCTTGTTCAAGAAATTGTCAGAGCTCTATGCTAAGACACCCACCTACACGGTTGTTAATGCAGGTATGAGCAATGCACCACAATCCTATACGAGTCCTCCAGTTGCAAGGAGTGCACTCCCATGCTTTTCTCACTATTTTAACTACTGAATGTCAAAATATTAAAGTAACCACCCTTTAATAAATCATCACCAAAGATTACTGTAATAGCTACTTTCTTGATGGTCAAGGAGCATCGCCAAAATCAACAAAACTGTTCTCTGTGGCAAAATTTGTCAGCACTGCTATTAAAAAACATAGAAAAATATTATCAGTTGTTCTCTATAAATGGATTTGTTTGGTTGTATTTTCATTGAAGGCTGAAAGTTGACCTTTCATTAAATGGATGGGCCATTAAATGGATGCTCCTTTTTGCAGATGGCCAGGTGCATGAGACCGTAGGCACCCTCCAGAACCCAGCAAACCTATACATGCTGCCAAGAAGGAGTCCACTGTGGATGGCTATAGAAGACTTCAGATGACAGTGGATCTGTTTCTGCACTGTAGGGAAGCCTTTTAAGAGTTATCCATAGTTTAATTCACACAGTGACTACAAGAACAATATCTCATTGTTTCATGTCTAGTCACGGCAGTTCATAATATTCCTCATGTCAACCTTTAGAGGTCTAAATGTTTGCTTCACTTCGTATAATTGGTGAGGGAGAAGCCTTTGGAATAGAAGTTGACAATAAAATCTGAAGTATAATATGATAAATTAGAATAATTTAGTGTAACTTGGTTTTTCACTAACCAGCACTCAGTAATAGACTGTGTTATTCTGACCTCAGTAGAGCAATCAAGGAAGAATTCTTATTCCAATGGCTTCTGAGCTTTTCTCAGATCAGCTGGCCTGATTTTCAGGCTGCTCTTCAAGAGCATCAGTTACAAGCGGGGATATTTTTTTCCAGAAAAAAAAAAAAAAAGGAATCAGAATAACTTTTCCAATTACTGCAAGAACAGCTACTATTAAAGATTTTGCTTCGGAGTGGGAAAGAACTTGAGGTTTTGTACAGCAGCCATTTTTTGTGGCGCACGGTCAGCACCACGTCCTCTTCTCAGAATGCAGCCGATTTCAGTCCTTGGCGTTCCTGGGGCAGTGACAGCCCTTGCAGGAGCACAGCCGGTGACCACCCTTCAGCCTCCCCTGCTGCTCCAAAATGCCTCCAAAAATGCATCTTTACATGCTTATTTTTCAGAGAACAACAACAAGCTTGTTTCACAACAGCTTTTGCTATGCTTTACTTACGTTTCTTTCTCTTGCTCTCTTCAAGGAAGAAAACACATGAATCAAGCCTTTGTTCACATCAGCATTAAGCTTCCATGGCGTAATCCATATTGCACAGAGATGCACATCGGCCACACGTTGTCACCCCTGCAGTCATGCACAACTCGGGATCCCACCTTCATGTGACAACATCTGCCTGTGTTGGCTTCCAGTCTCAAAATGATACTCTAACAAAACCAAATCTTAAAATTGAGGTGCCCGACTCCTCCTTGGTACTGAAAATTACTGAGTACTTTATACATTACTGATGCTTTGCTTGCACCTTGCTGCTTAGAGTATTGTACTGGTGCTGCTGGTGAAGAAAATGGCTGCTGTTGGCAGTAGAGGGTCAGCAGTACCTTTAACACACATAGCAACATGCAAAACCTTCCAATTTTCAGACAGACAAATTTCCAATTCTAACACTCAAGGTATTTAGACCTCTGAGCTCTTCCAAACTGATCATATTTGCTCAGGTGTTTTGGAGGATGCTTGAACCAAGCAAATATCAACATATGTCTAATTATTAATTACTGCCTTGAATGTTGCTAAATAGCAACAGAGGAGTGACATAGAACATAGAAGAACCCACAACCGTTTAACAGCTGAATCACTGCACGTCACTATCAAAGCCCAGGTCTGTAGCAATATAAAAGAGGGTATGAATTATCATTCATGCAATTCAGAAAAATAAACACTAGAAAGTATAACTTCACTTTTAAGAAAATGGGCTGATGAACCACAGAAAGAAAGAAACTAGGAAACCATCGACATTAATGTCAGAAACTTTGCAGTTTCAGTAGATGCCGCCACCAAGATAGTTAGACAACAGTTTGGTACTTGGCACACAAACAGCATTATCTTAAAAATGATTGAAACCTTTCACAGAAAAATAAATCTTGTTTGTAATTTTGAAAATAAGCTTACAAGAATGCTACTTTTTAAAAAAAGTATCATACTCTTATTCTAAATTTTCTTTGGGCTTTCATTATTTTGCTACACGGCATAGGTTTTCACATTGTGCTAGGAAGCAAAGCAATTACAGACCATACCCCACATTTCAGTCACTGTCTGATGAGTTCAAACCCCATCCACCTCACTGTGTATATTCTATTCTTTGAGCTGCTGATCCTGGCTGAGGCTGGATGCTGACAAGGGTATCTGCAGCACCACCCAAAGCTGGCAGGCTCTGCTGCTGCTGCCACCACTGCCACCAGGGTGAATGATAGAGTGGGTGACACCAGCTGCCTCCAAGGAGTCCAGCAGCTCACCCCCAAGTACCAGCCCAGCTACAGAGCTGTTGGGCATGCTGAGAAAACCCTGCAGAAGATCCCCTAACAGCTGCCACGCTTTTGCCAGGGCTTAATGTGTTAATCAAGAATAAATTCCATGAGGCTGGGGAAAAAACTGGCACAGCCGATGATCTGCAAGCCTAATCAAAGGATTTCTGTGGTCTCAAGCCTGAAGCTGAGCTGCAGTATTAGGACATGCTGCAGAAAATGAGTATACATAAAATACATAAAATGAAGAATGCAGCTGTTGACAGCCAGACACCGAAACAATTTGTTTAAAAAGAAAACAACTCAAAGAAAATATACTAGCAACTTCATTGCCTTAACAGAAGCAGATGCAAAATGTCATAAAGTGATGATTAGAGTGAATTGCCTGAATGCATAGTGATGTTGTGCAAGATGGATCAGTTTAGAAATGTACAGCTTGTGATGAAATATTTGCTTGTTCCAAGCCATAAGAATACAGAACATTGAGTTTTGTGTTCTGAGGGCGTGGAGCTGTTTGGTGGAGACAAGGCCCTGCCATCCAGAGGGCACCCTGTGCTCCAGCAGGCAGCACCTTCTGATAACATTGTCTTTCCTCTTGCTTGGGGAGACAGACCCTGGGAAGCTAAGGTAATGACCCAAACCGGGCACATCTCCTACTCTTCCATGGTGCCAAATTTCAGGCTTGTGCCGTACTGAGGTCCTGCCAGAGACTGTGACAAGGACGATGCTAACACCAAATAGGTATCATGCATTTGATTTGTAAAGCCTGCCCAAGAAGAGCAGTACATATCTGCATGTGTGCCTGTGCGCACCAGACTCTGACTTTGAAAGGAAGCTGTTTGTTTGGGAGAACTGATTCTCCAAATTTTTTTTTTTTTTTTTTTTTTTTTTTTTGCATAAGAGCTCTCTGGCAGTTTGCCTGATTCCAGAGCAGGGTTATTTTGCAATTATTGTCGTCTGCTTTGCCTTAATCTTCTTTTTCCGTGAGATGCACTGCAGCAGGACAACCCTGTGGTGTACTCTCTTGCTCCTGCTTCCAGGAAACAAACTGATGGCTGCAGAGAGGCAGGGGAGGCACCAGGGGAATTGAATGGCAGAAAGGACCTGGGGGTGGTTTCCGTCTGCCGATGCACGTACCAGGGGTAGGAGCCATACAAAGATGTATGGGAACAACCAGCCCTTCCCACTCAGCCTCCCTAATGACCCGTGTAGCTAGGGGTTTTCCTTCCAAACATACCTGCAAGGCCCTATTGCCTGTGCCAAAACAAGGAGGAGGGTTGTTGGATGCTGCCTCAGGTTTTTTTTTCGCTTGGCTTTCAGAACAAAGTCTGGCCCAGAGACCTTCCGTAGTGTGACTGTGGCATTCGCTGTCCCCAGCTGAAGGAAGCAAGGTCCACCTGCCACCTGGCTTCATACCCTGGTTTGTGTGCAGCCCTGCTGAGTTTTCTCCAGAAAACCTGTGCTGTTCCCACAAGAGTGCTATGGCTGGGCAAGTCTGCAAAGAGAGCTCCTGCTTCGCTGTGAAAGAGAGCCACGGATCAGCCTCTGACCAAGAAACTCATCTGCAGGCAGATGTGAGAGCTGCTCCGCATTTATGAATATGAATTTATTCTGGGAATCCCAACATTTTCTGGGAAAGATGGAGGAGTAAAGGGAGGGCCTTGGATGGAAAATACTCCTCCAATGTCCTGAAGCTGTAAACAAAATTTCAGCTTCCAAAACCAGGCTAAGGAGTAGATGTCACAGTCCCCTTACTCATCTTTGAATATTCACTCATTTATTCAAATAGAGAAACCTAAGACATTAAGGGTGTTTGAAAAACACATATAAGTAGTCTTACTCCATGTAATTACATGTTCCAGTCCCTTCTTTTTAGGTTTTGAAGGAAATGAGTTACCTTCTGTATTTTGTCTTATCCCTTTATCTCAAGATTTATTCTTAGTTCTCTTATGCTCTCAGGTTCATTCACACGCAAACGTGACATCCTAACATATCACTAAATATATATATTTTTGCTAACAAAACTGGAAATCAAAGATGCTCAGATTTCATTTGGCTAAAATAAATTTTTTTGTTAACATTTGCTCACAGTCCCACCATATGTGTGCATATCTACATACACATTTTCTTAAAGTTGTTCAGGAAAAAGAGTGCCTACCACTGGATACACGATTTTAGAATAAGTCTAGTAAAATTAATATTTTTAGTGGTAAAGAAATACTGACGTTAAAGCCATGGTGGGAGGGAGGAAGGCAAGAAAGGGTCTGATTTTTAATGTTCAGAGAGCAGCTAAAAGAAAAGGAATGGTACTGTGCTAAGATAATGAAATCCAAAACATGCCCCTGACATGGAAAATACACTAAATGCCTTACAGGTTAGGCTTTTTGAAACACAAAAGTCATCTCGTTTGTTTTTAAAGTACATTGCAACCAGAAGCATCAGTAGCTACTAAAGTGTGTCTGGTATGGACATCAAGCATGAACGACTGAGTTTTCAGTCCCCTCCGGAGGTACCGGAGGTTTGATGGACTATTGCTACTGTTGCTAAGCAGCTGACATGAATTGTAAGTGAAGTGGTCAGAGCAGTATTTCCACAGCACACAGAGGAATTCAGATCAGCAGTATCACTTCTGCGAGCCTAGCGCGCATTAAGAAAACCAAAGCAAATACAGCTATTAGCTCAATAAATGTATGGTGAGCTGGGAATCCTCGTTAATTCATGCAGTAAGGGGGCACTTGCTAATTTGTTTGCCAGGAGCGTTAATAAATAAGATCCAGCTGAGCATGACCTAAGCCACAGGACTTGTTCTCACTCAGCTCTGAAAAAATATGAGCAATTAATAAGGCAAAGAGCAGAGGTTCTCCTAGAAGGAACTGAGTATTTGAAAACAATTAATTAAAAAAAAAAAAATCAGACCTGCTCAGCTGGAGAAAGGATATCATGTTGTTTTTGTTTTGAGCACACACACACACACACTACTATTCTTAGGACTCAATTTCTAGCAGAAGCAGAAAACCAGATGGTAATCCCCAGTCTCAATAAATGGGAGTATTTCCGTGTGCTGTCATCTGCTCACCCCGTCTGCACAGCGTGAACTCAAGGACCAATGTGGGGAAACAGAAACAATTTCACTGACAGGCAGACTTGTTGCTATATAAAGACAAACATTTGTGTATGGCATTCATTAAGGTCTGTATGTTGTTAAACATCTGGTTACAAGAATGAGAAAAAATTTCAGTGATCGATTTTTTCAGATGAAAGGTATTTTGCCCAGTCAGGGTTAAAGGGTTCCACGTTTATATATGCTACTACCAAACAAAACCAATTTCATAACTTACTTAAATAAATGTGTTTAAAATTAATTCATAATTAACAAATTGCAATATTTTTGTAAGACATTCAAATGCCTTTTGACAGTTTTTTTTAATGTATGTTTAATATATGTTCTTTCTTTTCTTTCTGATAATAATGATGCTGTAGCAAAAGTTGTGTAAAAAGACACCTTTGCACCCTACACAAGAGAGGAACAAGTTACAAAATTTACACTAAAGACAGACAGACCTATTGGAAAAATGGGAGAAGATAGAAAATTAAATGTATTCACAAAAGCAAACTAATGATCAGATGATCATTATGATAATCTCCCATGATCAGATCCCAGAGCTATTAAAGGGATTTGAGATTTATATCAACCCTGCACACTGGTCAGTCAAATCCCAGCCTCCGCTCCAGGCAATATTCAATATTTCTGAACGATGAACCAATCCAAACCACAGTACAGACCAAGGCGTGCACTTCAAAGAAGTAGATATTGCATGGATATATTTAAGGTATTGAAGGAGCATTTAACGTACTCTTGTGTGTTTGACAGAGTTTCATTTTCCAGAATCTAAATATTGACATTTAGATTGTTTTGCTTATCTTATCTTAGGTGTTTGTCCTTATAGTCCCTGCACCTCCTGGGAAACAGATATTGTTTTTACCTCATATTACAATATATCCACTTGAGAAACTCATTTGACAGCAAAGCAAATTTGTATAAAACAGCAGAAAGCACCAATGCAACTAAATATTTCTTGTTGACTCAAGAAACTCTTGTTTGTTTGTTTTCCTTCAATGTAGGCTTTAAAAAATTTCTAATTTCCTGAAAACTTGGGGGGAGGGCGGGGGGGAGTGAGGAGCAGGAGCTGTTGAAAATCTAAAATTTGCTACTGTAAATTTCCATTTTGCAGATCCACCCTTTTTCTTCAAAGAACATTTCATGCCAGTGCTATCAGGGGTGGCCATGTCAACACCTACATTTTAATACTGGTAGATGAGAAGCTGTAATAGTGCACTAACCAAACTAATTGGAACTACTCACGTTGACAGCATCCTGACAAAGGCTTTGACATTTAACGATTTCATCTGAGTCAACTTTCTGTGAAAAACCCAACATCTGAGTCAGTTTTCTAATCCACTGGTGATTTTGAGGGGGCAGAGTGCTAAGGGGATTTAGTGTTGCTCCTTTCTGTATAAAGCTCACGGATTTGAATTGTACTTTAATAGAAAGCACAAGACTCAATTGCTGGAGCTTAATTTCAGTCTGAGCAGTTAACTTTCTCTGAGATGAAAAGATGGACCAGAGTTGTCATTTTATTTTAAGCGACAGAGTATTTGATAATAAATCTTAATAAAATTAGAAAGGAATAATATTACATTATCTTTACCACGCTCTGGCTCCCACCTGGCTATAGCAGATAATTAGGGAACTGTTGACCATCTGGATTTGGGGTTGAGGTGTGTTGTTAAAAAATAAATAAATAAATGTTGATTTGAAGACCAAAAAGTGAATCCTGAAAGCCCACTGGCATTCTTTCACATTCTGCCTTGCTTTCCTGTTCCTCGAGTACCTTTATTATTTTCATATGCATTTCAAAGGGAATTTTAATTGCTTTAATCTTTATTTTGAACTGCCAAGCTATACTCAGTGCTAGAGAAGTGACACTACAACATGAGCCCTGTGACACACTCCCAACTCTAGGGCTTCAGGTGGCAACAGATGAGGAACCTCTTATCCTATGGTCAGTAAATGCTAGCAACCACTCTCTCGGAGGCTTTTCCCTACAAGAAACATCTGTTTAATGTTCAGAATCAGGCCACCTGTCCTTTTATGCCTAAGAATCCCATATTAATGAGACTAGGAACCATTTTTTGGGGGGTTGTCCAAACATTTCACAACAGCATTTACTTACCCCGATGGCAGCCTGGGTGACTCACGGCTCCTGCTTTCTTAATCTCTAGCACTTTGTCCGGAGTCCCACTGCCACTGGCCAGCTAGAATATGGTGACATTTACTGCTGCCCCACTGACAGGGAGGTGCATCCACCTGTGGCCACATGTTGGGAACCCAACCTGGCTTCCCCCCTGTTCCAGCAGTGGCCACAGGCAGCTTCCTCTTGCTTTTGGCCATGGTGAGTAGGCAGCCTTTATTTTGGGCTGCCATTTCATGGTTCCTGGGTCATGCTTTTGTCATCTGAGGAGCTGAATATGCCACCTTATGTTGCTGGGGCTGAGTAGACTTGGCAGCTGGTATTTAGGTATTGACAGAGGTCTTTCCTATTTATCACATCAACAGGATTTATAGCTGGGATGTTTTGAGTGGCGTTAGTTTTGAAGGTCCTAAATGGTATAGCAGTTGTCTATGTTAGAGGTTAACATTTTGCATACCATCTTCCAAAAGAAGTGCTATCGTTACAGCTCTCTGTGTTTACAGGGGCCTCTGAGGGTCTGCGGACCATGGAGGATTCTTTCCATGGGCAGAAGTAGTCTGACAGCATTTGGTAGCTTGAGCAGCCACTGAGGAGCCAGGCGTAATTTGAGCTGCTGGGTGTGTGACCTGACTGGAAGGCAGCGGGTGCCCACAGCTCTGGGTGGGCACTGACTTCTGCTATTTTGAGGCCAAAGACAGGAAATAAATGGCAATGAAAGGATGCAACCGGAATCAAGCTTTGCACTGTCCCAGAAATTGTTTTAAAACTAGAACCAGTGCTTAATACTTAGCTGTGAGGCAATCCTTCCTTCTTTCTCAAACCATCAAATGCCTGCAAACCACCAAATACCTACGGGAGCTGCAGCACTCTGCCACCTTGTGAGGCCAGGGAAAAGAGCACGGGCAAGAAGCCTATTCTGTAAGTCACTGATTAGGAGGAAAACCTTGGCTTCATTTCCGGCTGTGAGCACTCTGCAGCCTCAGGGGATTTTGCTGACCCTACAGTGGTTTGGCTTTCTGGATGAGTACCTGACCAGATCTGCAGCCCCAGCCTTGCCCTCAGGCTCGTTTCCTCCTCTGGTTTCTAATTCAAAACCAAAACAAACTCTTGGTTTCATCCTTCCTTAAATACTGCTGCTCCCCCTTCCCATATGACATCTATGAGCTAATCCCACAGAAACCTAGTCCTCCTCCAGCAAAAACCTGCCACCCTGTCCTCCACACTGATATAGCAGCTAGCTATTACTGTGCCTCTCAACAGCATTTCCTTCAAACACTTTTCACTTAGAGAGAAAATCTACCTACCCCACTGGAACATGATGATTGCTAATGAAAAATATATTACAGCCAGTGTTTGTTACGTGATTGTGTTAGAAGCCTCATCGGGCAAAGTTTTCTGCAAGAAAACAACTTGGACAGCCTCAATGCAAGAGTTAATGCAGAAATGGGAAGGCTTGGCCCAAGCAGAGAAAGCAGACACTGATGTCTGAGAATATTACCTGACTGTCAGCAGCCCTTCTACAACCACCTTTGGATTCAGTATCAATTAGCCATTGCTTCCTATCGCCAGAACAGCCTACAACAACCAATACTAAACTGGAACATTTCCCATGGACCCTTATTTAGACCTGCAGGAACCAAAAGTCGTTACTTCCCATAAGAGTTATAAATCCCAGCCAGTGAGAAGAACTACATTTATCACACACTTCTCCCTGTGTATAGCGATATAGTGTGTTTATTTGTGGGGTGAGTAAATAAGTATTCAGTTTAAGCCACATGGGGCTTTCTGGAGGCTTAGAGATCAGCTTATCTACTTGGCAGACATCAAAACCCCTTCCAGTAAGTACACTACAGCCAGCTGGTGCTGTCCATGGCCAGCAGGAATTCCCCTGTACTGGTCAAAGTCCATCCTCTCCTTCATTTCCTCCTGCCACTCAATGGACTCTCATCACAGTTTCCCTTTATCACATGATAATTGAAATAGAGTAAGTTTAGAACAGTGCTCCAGGGTGCTTTTCCCTTGAGACTCAGTCACCTGAAGGGGCAGGATGCTTTCATGGTGTGGCAGCCCTGATGTGAAAGCTTGCTGGAGAGCTGAGGAAGACACACAGCAAACAGCAAGACAAGACATTGCATTCAGTTCACCAGCATTTGTTAGCAAACAAGTCTGCAAGCATTCAAAAATACAAAAAGCTCTAAGCAACAGCATTTTTTGAAATTAAAGTATAGTCATCTTCCTTCTAACCTTTAAAAAATATGAAATAAGGTGACTGGGTTTTGAGCTATGAGGTTTAAGAACAGAGCAGGAATGATGCGGGCTGTTTACCTGTATGTGATTTAACTAACAGTGTTTGCTCTGTTACAAGCCTGTTGATGCAGGGTGTCTTTGTTAAACTGGGAATCGGATATGTGGTTTCCACAAAAAGTATAGTGGCAGACTCCTATGTCTGAGAGACAGGCAGTAGCTCATTTGAAACCCGTAGGGGTGTTCTGCATTACAGGGCAAATATTTGTACCCAGCCATGGCAAGAGGCCGTCTCAGACACCCCCACACATGTGCACCTCTACCCCTGAATTGGGAACTAGACATTCAATAAAATGGGACCCTCAGATCATTATGCAGAAATGAAATTCATACACCAGGTCTTATCAGCAGGACTAATGTAACCAGGTTTCACTAACCACACAGACAGGAATGCTTCAGGATTACAGAATACGAGATTTGATAACCCCTTAATGAAAAGGGCCTACATCCCAGCAAATCCCAAAAATACCTAGCAGTACTGGTGGTTTGAGGGAGCCAGAACAGGTCTGGATTTGGTAGGCTGATTATTGGAGAAACAGAGATAAAAGAGAAGTCTTTATACTAACTGGATGTGTCACCCCTTCCAATGTATCCTCCACCTCCTGTTTTTTTATGGACCTGCTGGAGCTCTCCTCATCCTACAGGAGCCACAGGGACTCACAGAGGATTTCGGAGAGAAAGGGCTGGCACCACAAGGGAGCTGCTTCCAATTCCCAAGCAAGCATAGGAGAGCCTGCTCTTCCCTCAACCCAGAGCAAAAACGGAGCAACATCTGCCTGAGATGGCACCACCCCTCTGCTCTCTCCCAGCCCCAGTTTAACACCCAAACGTGTCAGCGCTGCCATCAGCACAGGACAGCCAGGCACATAGCAGGCTTCTGTACACCTATGTGGCAACACAGGGCAGAAATCCACTACGACATCCTGGTGTGAATCCAGGGAACCTTTTACATGCCTCCTCCAAGTTTGGGGAGGTTGTGTAATCCCCTTAAAGCAGCACCCAGCCCAGCCTGCACTCCAGGAGGGCACAAACAGCTCAAAATAACAACTTAGCTGTTTCTAGAGGAGCAGGAAATTACTGTTGTTCTGATTTGTGGTATGACTGGACTTCAGAATAGCCTGTGGCATCTACCCTTTCTATCAGAGGTGCTAAGTGAAGACAGGACCCTTCACAAGCTGCCCAGTACGTTGCATACTCCAGCTTTAGCAGCAGTCAAGGCAAACTGAAGAAGGCCAATGAATCACTTGCTTCTTTGTTATCCAGGAATTTTTTTTCCTGTCTGAATTGGAGCCCTTCTGACTCTTAGTGCAAGATAACCAAATGGGACTAGCGGAGAAATTAGGGAACATGATGTAACTCTCCTTTAGGATATGATCTAAAAGCCTTTTCTTCCCACAAAACTCAAAGCAGCCAAACCACAGGACAAAAACAGCTCAGAGCCCATTGTCTGCTTTTCCTACACTGACAAGATGCTGATGATCTTCGCTCTGTGGAAAAACAACTTCAGCGAGTCACTCCTCAAACATGCTTTTTTATACCCTATTTTCCCTGTTTTCTGTATTCATTTCCCCAAGCATGTCCTAAATAACATCTAGTTATGTATCATATTGTACATGGAAGCAATTAGTTTTATAAATTAATCATAACGCACATTTAAATTTACATCACACTTGCATCCAAATCATCATCACATTGTCATGGTTATATTATTTACTACAACTTAACTGCCACCAGTCTGTTTAGGAAGAAAACAACGCTCATAGAGGACCCAGCTATTCCATAGGTCACCATCCTTGTAGTTTCACTCTTGCAACTGAAACAGAACTGAAGTGTATCTGAAAGTCACCTATAAGGTATTTACATGCAACATAGAGTTCAAAAAAAAAAACAACACATATGGTTCAAGTGTATTTTTCAGACAACCTATCATTACCTCTGACAGCAGCCTACAAGTATACTCCAGGATATAGGCAGGATAAATCTGTTTCTTCTCAAAGATGACAAAAATTGAAGGATTTTTTTGATCATCTACACAGCTGTCCGAAAGTCTGTTTGAAATCTCAGGTCTGGAGGGAGGGCAAAGGTAGGCCTTGCTGCCATGAACAAAGTCTCCAACAACAGCTAAAGTTACAAACATGCTGTGGTAGCCTGTGCTGGATGGGCAGTACTGATAAGAGCAACTGGCATCTCTGGCAATGTAGCTTCCTAGGGAACAGAAAAAGCCACAAATATGAAAATGCTTAAAGCAAAGCAGCAGATGTCTGCCATCGACATTCTGGCAGCCAACATCTCAACAAGTACCTTGTTCTCCTTCCTCCCTCAGGTAGCTCTGAACACATCCTTGCCAGATGTTTCCCCATCGGTTTATTTTAAAGCATCAATAGACAGAGCTGATCTGGCAGCTTTCACCACTGCTTTTTTCTGGTTCACTGGTTACACAAGGTCTAAGGAAATAGAATCAGGCCCACACAGCAGGAAGTGCAGCTTGTGCTGAACCCTTCCCTGAGCTCTAGAAACACCCTGAGAGTTTCAATGCAGGTCCAGCCCATGTGTTTGTACCTTTTCCATACATTGTCCCATGAGTGCCACAGATCCTCCAGTTGAAATTCTGCTTGCAGATGGCTAGCGCATGGGATAGATTCATCCCATGGAACAGGAGCCACTCATCCAGCCCTGTCCTTAGCTTCTCTTTTTCATGTGCTCTTCTGCCTAGAGAAAAACATATTTAGCATAAGCATATACCATGCACAAACACTTCTTGTTTTTATGGATCTCCTGCCTTTGCCACCCAAATCATGCTCAGATCCAAATAATTTGGAGGATGGAACAAAAAATGTTGTGGTCGTATGACCTGTCCCCAAGTGCATGATAGAAAACATGCACGGAGCACACATGGGAGCATTGCCTTGGTCTCACCAGCAAATCTCTGTGTACCTGACTGAACCAGAGCCCGTGATGTTCGTAATCAGAAGAGGCAAAGGATCTGAGCTAAGATCCTTTTTTTCTTGTCCCTCTGTCACATGCCAAAACAAAGCCTTTCATCTAAAATCAAACTGGATGGTGTTTTCCAGCATGCTAAGGGAAGACATGTAGGACCAGTGCCCACAGCTAATTTCTGTTCAGTACTGTCTTTGCAAAGCTTTGTTAAAAGAGAAAAGGGGGGGCACCCTTTCTTTTGTGGTGTTAGATCTGATCTGAGCAGATTATTATACCAAAATACCAACCAAGCTAGAACACCCAGACTGGGATTGATCACTTAATGATGGCCCTCAAAAAGATTTTTCTTCTTTTCTGATCATATCAGTGACAGGAAGGCCAAGATAACTAATGTGTTAGATGATTTTCCCCAGTCATGCTTTTCCCTGGCCTCCATCCTAAGAAAAGCGTCTAAGATCTTCTTTCTTGCAACCCAGTGATGAACCAAGAACATTTTGAGCTGGAAGAGGAATCTCTGTGCCATCATAAACAGAAATATTCCCACTGCACTTCATATTTTTAAAAGAAACTTTGCTAGTTAAGTAACAGGAGATATTTCAGAAATGCAAGGTTGTCTTGGTGAGGGCAAAGAGACCCAGAAAAAGAAAAATGAATTTCTGATACAATTTGCTGCTATTCACACCTCATATATGGATAAAGACAACAGATCACAAGCCAAACAGTGCACTTTCTCTTTCTCTGCAGCCTTGAACTCAAATTCCTGACAGAGAGCACACTCTAAGTTTTGGTCTCAGACTTCGATTTTTCTGATAAAACACTGGCCAGTAAGCCAACCACATTTTCTACAAATTCAGTATATCTAACCTCAGAGAAGAACTGAAGTAGTCTCTTGCTTAGATTGAAAAGTTTTCAGTTCCTGTATCTATCTGAGGGGTAAAATTCATTTAACCAACTAAATCCATCCCCTCACTGACCATTAAATCAAACCCAACTACTAATTTCTGATGTTCTGTTCAGTCACGGCAATGCTTATCACAAAGAAATGCTACACCTACAAGACAAGGAGCTCGCTCCACCAGAGTTTTGACTAGATTTTTTGAAGAATTTGTGGGAAATGCTAATGCCAACTGGAACCACTGTTTTTTTGCACAGACATTCAGTTTTGGTGCTGTTTTTCCTTGGAAAACCTCAGACTCAGATTAGCTCTGGTTACTATACTCAAGCCCAAGTGACCCTATCCCATGCTCTATTTGTGAAATGATAAGGGCAGACACCAAAAACAGGGAGACTTAGGTTCAGTTCAAGTTTAGGATTAAGTGTAGGTCTCCCATATCCTGGGGAAGCAGTCCACCCACTCCTCCGGCTGTGGTCAATCAACCTCTCAGATTTCATGTGAAAATAAAAATCTGGCCTTCTCCATTTTGAATGGGTACATTGTAGTTGTGAGAAACCAAACAGCAAAGAAAACATTTCCCCATGTTGTTCTCCCAACAAGGAGGTTATGTACAACCCAAGCTTGTAATGCCCGGGGTTGTTGTTTTTTCCTAAAAAAGGTCATAGAACGGAATGGTTTTAAAATAGCTTATGTAAAGACAGAGTTACAAGATTTGCGTGTGCCCCAAATCTAAACCCCAGGTTTATAAAAGCCATCTCTATAATAAAAAATCTCTTAAGTTGCAGGGGTTTCCTAATCAAAATATAAATTTCACATAAATTCTAGGTCTAATTCCACAGGGCCCCAACTTTTTTGCTATTCCCCTTCCCATTTGTGGAATGGGTTATTTCCTCATCATAAATCACGGAAGCGGAGCAGCCCACTCACAAGAGACACTCCCATGCCCATAACAGTTCAGACCTCTGAGGTTCTGAATCCTCTGCAGACTCTGTAATCCTTCGCTGTCTGCTGAAATAGGTCCTTGACTGCCCTGTATTTGCTGTCAGTGTGGCTTGCTTCTACCAGCTGAAGAAAAGTTAAGGCAACAGAGCCCAACATGTTACAACTCTTTGGGCTACCCCTCCCAGAGGACCTGGGTGCAACCACAGGCTAGATATTTTTTTCCTCTCACTTATTCACAGTCCTTCCCTCACTCTCACTCCTGTCCCCAGTGTGCTCTAAACTCTTACTCCAAGGGCTTGTCTGTAATACAAAGGAGCTATTGCTCTCTGTGGAGCACATTTTTTCTGCCCAGAGAGCATCTGTAGTCCTAAGCAAGCTGAAGCGAAGCTGTGCAAAGACACTAGGGGGTTCAGAATAGGTTCCCAGCTAGAAAAGAGAAGGTGAAATAGTTCTTCAATACTAAATGCATACTTATCTTACATGTGCACTAACTCCTCTGTTTACAGGAGCCCTAATGTTACTGTAATGAGTCATCAAAACAGCTTTATTTATAATCGCACTGCCTGGTGTTTCAAAAATACACAAGATCTAAATCTCATTATAGCAATACTAAATGAGTTGATGATCCCCCTAAAGCACATGCTTTGACTTGAAATTCTAGAGCGTGACTGAGCTTTAAAGGAGAAAGAGTCCTGTGAATAGGGAGCACCGAGGCTCAACCTCCAGACCATCAGCTGTCATCTAGGTCAAATCAAAAGCACTATGGATAAAGCAACATTTCTGTGCACTGACCTTTTAGATGTACAATGCCATGGTGTATCACATGTGCAATGGACAATCTTAACGAAACCTGTGTCCCCTGGGAAGCTCTTCTACAGAGTCATCCTTGTCCCTTTTGTCACTGTAAATTTTTAAGTGACACATTTGCAGGCTAAAAACTAACAAAACCAGCACATGGACTTGGGCACATATTTTAGATTTGCACAACACAAAACCATTGCAGACTATTACTTTTCCCAAAGGAGTGAACAGATGTGAAAAGTTATATACCTCATATCCTATTTCAGGCAGGGCTGAATGGTCCCAGTCTGACAGAAGCAGATGACGTGTCAGCAGCATCTGATTGCCTGTTTAAGACAAGTTTAAACAAGATTAGCAGACTCAACAGTTTCCCGGTCATGAGATGTAAACTATCCTTCAGGATACCTCAGAAAAAAAGCATCTCTATTTTACATAAACTCTTCTCCCTTGCTAACACGAGCTGCAGGAAGAGACCTTCCATGTATGTTATAGCGATGCACTGCATCAAGATGCGTCACAAAATGCTTTCAACAAGCCTTTTCCTTCCTTGGTCGGCCACATGCTTAAAAACATAATGAACAATATTCTAACATAGTCCCACCTGAAGGACAGCTCTAGAAGCAGAATCCCTGTATCACCTCTCCTTACCACTGCCAGGCCATATTGGCCTTTTCTGCCAATAAGATACAAATGAATAAATAAATAATCCATGCAGTGGCACAGACAGTTCACATAGTACCTGTTGAAACTCTAAGAAACCATTAAAACTCTTGTTTTCCTGATTTTACCTAGATGCCTAGGGCAGAACTGTTGCAATTCAACCTATTAAGAAGGAAACCAGAGAAGGAAAAGGTCACTAAAACCCATCAGATTATCAATATTTGCCTTTTCAGAGAATCATTTAGGTTGGAAAAGACCTTCAAGGTCATCAAGTGCAACCATCAACCTGACCTACTGAATCCCATCACTAAACCACGTCCCTTAGTGCCACTTCCACACATCTCTTATATACTTTCAGGGATGGGGACTCCACCACTTCCCTGGGCAGCCCATTCCAGAGAGTGATGGGGCCTCCCCTCAGGCTCCTCTTCTCCAGACTAATCAGCCCCCGCTCCCCAAGCCGCTCCTCACAACTCATTTTCTAGTCCCTTCACCAGCTTCTTTGCTCTTCTCTGCTCATGTCCAAACAACCCAATATCCTTCTTGTGGTGAGAGGCCCAAAGCTGAAGACAATACGTGAGGTGCGATCTCTCCATGCCAAGCACATGACAAGGACAGTCACCTCCCTCGTCCTGCTGGCCACCCTACTGCTGATGCAGGCCAGGACTCCACTGGCCTATTGAACCTGTGCACACTGCTGGCTTGTGTTCATTTTTTTCTCCAGAGCATTCACTTCTTTCCCATTTCTCTTATATCCCCTGACCGCTAAAGACTCTACCCATTTCTTTTCCAACAACCTTGTGCTAATTTCCCCTAACTGACATCTCCATTCTTCCAGCCACACTCTTTCTCCTGCTCCAGACTAAAGAATCCACAGATCAGGATGTGAGCCTTCTTCCCTGAGCTTCCCAGATCATTACTGGGCTGTGTGGCAGATCAAAGGTGCATCTTCCCCAGGCTGTAGGACTATGCAGGCCTGGGTGGGACACTGTTTCACATAGTCACCAGTACCAGCCTTGACTGAAGAATGTACAAAGCCACCCTAGAAACACCATTACGGTAAGGTTTTTCTGTCTCCATCAGATTTGCTTGAACATCTATGTAACTTCACATCAGCAGAAAGTGGAAAACTGCCCTGCAATCTCTAGGCCACTGGGATTTCTCCTGGTGTGCTGTCCTTGCAGTGTGCCTGCCAGAGCCAGGAAAATAATGAGCCTAACATACCATGCCTTACCTTGTCCTGTGCCACTGGTTGCAACGCTCGAACTTCTGCAGATTTTTTTATCTCCGTGTGAACATTCAGATTTCACTGGACAATTTCGTGAAAGAGAAGACAAATGCATCAAGAATGAGAGAGGAGATCTTTGCCATCTGGGAACATTGCCCAGGAGAGCAAATGTCATTGTGCAATGCAACAGGATTAGCCTTGCACATGCTGCTCTCCTGCATCGAGCCCCTCCTCTGCTCCCTGACATTTCTGCTTCGGGCATTTCACTGTCACTCAGAAGACACCTGCACAGGGGGATTCACATTGTGGCAGCTAACTGAGGAGCTGATTACCATTACCACCCAATTTCACCTTGTCTTCCCTACAGGTAGACTGTGCCTCTGAAATCACCAAGACCTGGGGGTTGCTAAGTTGGCTTCCAACCAGAACTGGGTCATCTTGTGGTGCTGAAAAAAGGGCCCCTCGCCTCTCTGACCTCATGCAACAGCTCACATAATGCTATGGTAAATGCTCACAGGTGCTTAAGTATTGCCTGCGAAAGTTTTGAAAGGTTTGTGGACATCTTTTTGACTGTGCCTCACTTCACTCAACTGGAGTATAAAACACAGCATGAGCTACAGCGACGGTGCTCAGCCACCTCCTGAGTGCTAACTCACAGCCCACTTGTGAGAGATGTTGGACAAACTCCTCTTTGTCCAGCTGTTGGAGAAGTCCACCAGAGTAGCCATGCCCTTTCTCCAGCCTCACACAGGAGAGGGCATAGCTTTCTGCTATACCTCTTGCTCCCTCAGACTGGTGTGGAAGGTGTGCACACCCTCCTCTAGACAGAAGACATTCACTCTTTTCAGCTGTTTAACATTTAATATTTGAATTGTCTCCTTAAAATGTGACACATCATGAGCAGCAGTCATTGCACATAATTTCTTTCTAAGCTCTGCACAGAACGTACACATGCCATAGAAACTCATATACAGTTCACAGTCATCTTATATTTTGGTGTCCACAACCTTCCTTCCTCTCTCCCAAGGCAGTGGCCACAGAAGCTTGTGGGGTGTTTTTTTGTTATTTGTTTGTTTGGTCTTTTTTAATTTGTTTTTTCTTCTACTTGGAAAAGCCCTTATTATACTTCCATTTTTCAGCCCCTGATTTCCTGATTGTAAATAAATAAAAAGCTTCCCATATTTACAACCTTAATACAGTATGTCGTAACATCAAGGAAACAGAGACATTGCTCTAAAATGGCTCTCTGTTTAGACCAGAGCCACCCCCAATTTCAATTAGTCTGAAAAAAAAATGCTTCAATTTTCTCTATTTTATATTTTATTTTTTTCCCCTTCCTCTTGCACTAAGAGCAGCTGCTTGTAGTCCATGAAATGTGCCCTCATTGCTTTTGCATCCAAGCTTAAAAGTACTGTAAGGACATTTTGGAAAAGGAGCTGCATGACAGCCCCACTGTAAGTATGTCAAGAGTTAACCACACAGATCTTTTACCTCTCTCATGTTTCTGTGAACCAACTTGAAATTCAAAAGGGCCCTCCTGATGAGTTTGAAATCACTGCTCCGCATCTGCAGAAGTTATAGAGGCAGGACCCTGCTCCGGATGCTACAAAGGAGAGGAATATTTGTTAGCAATGGTTTTTGTGGCACGCTCAGCAGAGCTGGATTTCACATCTGTGTGTGCAAGTCATGGGGAAGAGCAAGTGATATAAGCCCATCAGACGGTGGACTCATCTCTGTGCCCCAGCAGGATCTCCCTGCTATCTTTACCAGCCCCTGCATGGCTGCAGATCGGAGGGACTCCCTCCTGTCCCTCTCCTCTCTGTCTCCCCCCTCCAGGGACTGCAGGTGGCTGCAGTGCACTCTGATTATCTGTGCGCATCACCTCCCCGCACCTCCCCTGTGCAGTGCCACCCACCTCGCTCTCGGCAGCTCCTCACCCTCCTCTTCCCTGTGATGAGGGAACAGTAGCTCCCTCGAAGGAGGAGGTGCGACTACAGGCTCCCAAGTTATTTCCAAGAAAGATTATTGAAGGGGATAGCTCCCATGGGCCTTGATGGGTAAAACAGGTGGCTTTCACTTGCTTTTTTCAGCGGAAGTGTGCAGAAAGCAGACCCTTCTCACGTGCCCAGAACTTTTGTTTTTTTTAACCAAATCCCACAGCCACCTGTAAAGGCAGTCTGTTTTCAGAGCTAGTTTTCTGAGGAACATTGAGGAAAATCAGCAGAACTGACAGAAACATTTGAGGTGATCAAGCAAGCAGTGGGAGAACATCTGAGCCTCACTCGTTAAATAAAGCTATCGTGATGAGTTCAAAGCAAGGAAAAGGAGCTCCTCCTTCAAACAACATTCATTTCAGCTGTGGGAATACTTGCCACAAGTTGTTGCAGATGCTAAAGGTTTACACAGGTTTAAAAAATAACGGTATAATTACTGAAGGAGGAATGCATCCAGGCTTAATATGTATAGATACCAAATCCTGATGCAGGAGATCCTCAAGATAAAATTTGCTAGAGGCATGAAGAGCATTTGGGGGAAAGTATGGCTACATGCCTGCCTCGAACTTAAATTTTCCTGTGGGCACCTCTCACCCAGTGGTGGAGATGGGATCTGGGGCTAGAGGTAGCTCCTGTCCTGATGCACCACAGCCTTTCCTTCAGTTGGGGGGAAGCAGCCAGGAGGAATGGAGCAAATGGCCTAGGGTGCTGGGCATGAAAGGGGGATGTTAACTTCATTCAATACAATGGTTGCATTGCCAGTACCAGCAGCTTTCTATTCATCAGCAACAGACAGAGCACAGAACTATGTCTGTGGGCAATTAAGAAGGCAGATCAGCTTCTGGCAGTCCTGGAAGCATTCTTGATAACCCTGCAGCCACCACCACAGGCAACCTTGCCTCTCCTGTCACGCTGAACCCCACAGGTACTGCTCTCATACTGCTGAGAACCTGCTTGAAACTGGAGAGCGACTTTCTGTTTGGCCTGAAATGCCTTCTCCATCTGGGCAGAGATTACAGCGCAGTTGTTGGAGATTAGAAAAGAGAAGGAAAATATGCACTGGAAGACAGCTGTGTGTTAAAGAGCCCGCAGAGCTGCGTTTCATTTGCCAACCAGGGTTAATTGCCTACGAACTGGAGTTCCCCAGCACAGAGGCCTACCCCAGCCCTGACCCCAACACCCACCAGAAGCTGTTTTCTGGGCTCTCCCCCTGCTTGTTCCCAGCACAACACACATGGACCAGGCCTGTTGGCATGGCCTATCAATGGGGCCCTGTCCATCTCTGCATGCTATGGGGCCCACCAGCCCCTCCTCAGCCCTTCCACTTGTGGCTGGAGGACGTTGTCGCAGCTTTCAAAATGGTTTTGTCTTCCTATTGTTCTTTGTCAGCGCATGGGATAGCTTTCTGGCACTCTTCATCAGTGAGTTATTAGCATCTCCCAAAGAAAAGAGCACTTCCCTCCCAGATGCGCACACAGCAAAAATGCTGTTTAGATGAAAGCAATTTTGAAAGTTTCTGGTTCAGCCAAGAAAATAAACAGTGCTCAGGCTTAGACCTCACAGGGTCCTGAGGGATCTAAGTAAAATCACGAGAGGTGCTGAGTAAGTCAAAATGCACTTGAGCTGTGGGGAGGCCCTACGATACCCGAGACGTGCTTGCACTACCCAATACCTGAGATAAGCTTGCAAAGAGCAGAAGCGGCAGCCCCTGAGGGGAGGATGGCACGAGGTGTTGTCTGGGGGAGAGGTGCTTACCTCCTCTCCATGCTCCTGCCACTGGTTCGAGTTGTCCAGCCCATACCAACAGTTTCTTGTACTGACCAGTGCATTCTGGTGCCCCTACCTTACAGGCAAATCCCTAAATTGGGCCAGTCCCCCAAAATTACTGACACTGAGCAGGAAGGATGGACCTGGGGGCCTCACTTCTCCAGCCACCACTGTCCTCTCCGCAGCAGACCCTAAAAGCTAGTTGTGGGCTTCATCACCTAGAGACACAGCAACCCTGAACTGAGCACCCTGCACTTTTCCTCCAGCTGACTCTCACCTCTGCTAGACTCATTCTTTAGCCACTGGCAGATTTTTCTTGTCATCTACATTTTCAGATTTCTCTGGAAGATATCTTGAAAGAAAACATGAAGGCATGCAGAAGCAGAGCAGTTATTCAAGAAATGCTTAGCTCTACTGCAGATCCCAGTGCTGCAACATGATGCAGATGCTAGAGGTTTGCAGCAAGTCAGGAAAGACTGAAGAAACCCACAGGAGAGAAGAAATCTCTCATTAAATACAAAGGTGTTATTTAGTTATTATCAGTGAATTAGGAAGTCCCTGAGCTGCACATCACTGGCAGCAAGGGATGCCTCACTACCTACTGCTCATCCTCTTTTCCAAGGATCCAGCACCTATCGCTGCTGGAGACCAGAGCCAGGCTAGCACCCTTTGGCATGTCCCTGTTCAGCCACTGCTATACAGAAAGGAACACTATCCATATGAAAAATTACTGATGTACCCATACAGCATCTTATCGATGGCTTTTTTCACTTTATTATCTCCACAACATGGGCTCATTTTCTATAGTGTTGCTCCTGCTTGAACTGGCAGCATGAGCAGTGCAGATGTGCCCTCTTGGCCACCTGTAACGGCTTCTGTTTTGATCGCATCACACAGTGAGTTTTGAGCTCTTGCAATGCCACTCCTAGGTTTTGGTTTCAAACTATCATCCTAATGCTTTTGCTTTTCTTTTTGTTGAATACCATGACTTTATTTTTCTAATCTTTTAACTGTATTCCTGTCCAATAGCTCCAGCAATCAAATCACAAAGTAAAACAAAAAAATGAGATTTTATTATTATTATTTCTCCCCCATTTCATGTTTTGTCAGACATAAGCAGCATCTCCTGTACTTTCCCAATTCACACAATTAATTTTATAGTGAATGCTTTTAAAGATGTACGTTCGCTCTGGCTGGGACAGACACTTCTGCTGGTTATAGGGCTCCACGAGGCACATTCAGGAGAGATACACATGTATTAAATTATAAGTGAGTAACTATTTCACCTTTAAAATTTATGTCCTATTTCTGTGAACAAACTTGAAGTTTCAGAGTGCCATCCTGATCTGCTTGATACACCTTCTCCACCTGGGCAGGTGTCACCATGGCTGCAGCACCAGTTGAGTGCTACAGAAATGACAGAAGTGGCAGTACCTGTTACAGTCAATTGACATTGAATACTCATAACAGGGTCTTCGTAAATGTTCAGCATAACATCAGAAACGTATTTAATAGTCAGAATAGTGCCACACTGTATTTTAGAGAAGCAACTTTCTGAATCCAAGTTTTTTGGCTTCCTAGTAAGTTGTGACCTACCCTGCCCTCCCTCAAAATATGCATATAATGTATATATGCATGTGGTGTTTGTGCGTGTGTACAGGAAAAAAAAAAAAAAAAAACAGCCTCACAGCCTCAATAATTATCTTAGTCACTCCTAGGACATGTAGCTGTGCTTAGAAGTGGCATTCAGGAGCTCTCCTGAGAGCATCAGTGAAAATACAAGGGTTGGTCAGCAATGCAGAAATATGGAGAAAGATTTTCTGCCACCTTACAGGTGGTCCTCACCAAAAACAAAACAAAATAAAATTTGAAGCAGTTGTTCCCCACTAGTGGCTGAGACTTGGAGCAGGGTGTCAGGGCTGCTGTGGAGTTTACCTACTTCCCATCCTCAATCCACTGCAGGGAATCATCTGGCCAGTACCAGCAGGTCTCAGTGCCACTGAATGAGCTGAAGGAACAGCCAAAGAGTGCAGAACTGACTGGAGGAAAAAAAAAAAAAAAGTAAAGGAGGAGAAATGGGGGAAGAAAGGATCAGTTTCTGGCAGGTTGTTTAAAAGCAGTCTCAAGAGGGAAACAGCAGGAATTCCTAGACGTATGTTATTATTTCATAGCCCTGAAAATTGTCTGGTTTCTGAATCCTCAGGGAAGAGAACAAATCCTAAAACCTTTTTTTTTTTTTTCCCTTTGCTTGAACCCAGACATGCCATTTTCTGCTGTGTGAGTGTGCCAGCCCCTGGTATGTGAGCAGACACCTGACGCTGGGTAGGTGGCAATAGTGTTATTTGGTTCTTACCAATGTTTCAATTGTAGAAGTCAGTATTTCTGATTCTCTCCGGGTTCATCAGCAAAACCTCAGCAGATGTTGGAATAGATCACCCATCTACAAAGTCCACGTCTCTTACACTGCCTGCTTTCAGTAGGTTGAGCAGGATGAGCAGCACCTCCAAAATCTCCATGAATTCACAGTCAGTCATTACAGAATGCTGTTAATTTTTATCTCATGTGATAGCATTTAGATAGATAAAACACCTGTTAATTGCCTCCCCAGCTGCTATGTAATGAAGCTTTTTCTTTACCTGTGAGTCTCGTTAGTTATGTTTCAGAAAACTGCCAAATACTATAAGTTAACGGGAACAAGAAGAAATAGAAGTCGAGGAAAAAAAGGAAAAATTCCAAAAACTGATCTGAGAATGAAGGAAAAAAAAATAGAGAAAAACAGGTGAGCAGAACACACCATGGAGTTACTCAGACAATACAGAAACAGCAGCAACTGCAGGAAGCCCTAATGGAAAAAAATACATTTTTGATGGTGCTGTGACAAAGTTGAGGTTTGGTTATTACCCTGCAGTTTTGTGCTTTGAAACAAATCACATCTAAGACTATACTAAAGAAATATGAAGAGTATTGTGTTTGTAAGGAACTCGAGTTGCTCAGTGTGAACCCCCCAAAAAAGGAAGGGGTTTTCAAGCCATTTTGTAAGAACTTTCAGTCAAATTAGTTATGTGAAGATAGGGACTTACAGGAAGCAAGAATGAAAGAGTGCACAAAGTGTTAAAGAAAACAGAGACCAATGTGACTTCTAACATCTCCTTTGAACGTGGCAAAGGGAAAACAATTTTGAAAAAGAATTTTAAGGAGACTGAAGCTGCAGATACAGCCCAAGAGAAATGATTCAGAGAACACACAGTGGTAAAATGTTGCTCTTTGGGAATGAGTAAAGATACAGCTTCCTCCAGTGGTTAGAATATTGTATGTAGACACTTGCCAGGTATTTACAGGTTGAGCTCTGGCACACTGATTAATGGGTCCTTTGACATTGCAGCAAAGCATCTGGAAGGAAAATCTAAGCTTATTCAGAACAGATGGATATGATCCAGGTTAGCCTTCCCTATTCCTTGTACTTGTAGGCTAGATGTAAAAGCAATCCTGGAAAGAGAGTTCAAATTGGTTTGGGAAACTGTGTCTAGGACTCAAATACAGCAGACAACAGGCTTCCTCAAAAGAAGCATGACAACAAAAGAACAGGAGCAATTGGAAGAGGTTGTTCCCTGGGCAGTGAAAGTCTGATTCCTGATGATCTACCTCCTGCAGCCCCGAGCTGAGGACTCTGCCCTTCCCACAAGCCCTCGGTCCCACATCATTACCACAACCACATGCTAATTCTGGACTATTATTGCCTCGGTCCAGAAACAGCTTTGATAAATTTAATTATTGAGCACATCACAAGAACAATGTCTGTGTTTTCTCACAGGTTATGGGGCTCAGTTTGATTTTTAGAAGTTTAAGTGCTTTGGAAAACAACATGCCATTCAGCACTTTCCATCGAGCGTTAGGTTTGTACAGTCTAATCAGCCTGTAATAAATTTTGTCAAAGTTGTTAAAAAGATTCTTAAAAAATGCTGAAAAGTCACACTTGGCATGAGTAAATTAAAAGAAAGCCTGAAAACTTGCTGAGGTGTTATTTAATAGAAAGCCTGGAACAGGTGCATGAATATGTAACCAACAACATTAAAACCAGGTACTACACTACAAAGACCTTAGAGCACCACCACCAGGAAATCAATTAGAAATAAACTACGATGAAAAGACCGCTTGAGCTAACATCTTTGCAAGAGAAAATTAGGTACGTCTCAGTATGTGGAAGAAATGCATTGTTTATTTAAGTGCAAAACACAATTGATTCTTCTGAGGTTGCTGCTGGTTCCTGCAAGACGATTGCTAAAGGAATGACTAGAGAAGCTGCCGATACCCTGCTTCCTCTTTCTCTCACACGCAGCGGGAGAGTTTTGTGAGCGTGTGTTAGGATTTTTTTTCTATTTTTCTAAACACTGAAATTTCCTATCTGGGGACTCCTGAGCAGGGGGCTGACCTCTCAGCATGGCCCTCTCCCTTGGGTGTTCTGCAGCTGCTGCGCTCCCTAAACCTCCCCATTAGATGCAGATAAAGCACTTTCACAGCACCCTGAAAACAGGCAACATATTGGAAAGGTGCAGAAGTCATTAGTCAAGATCCAACTGATCATTTCATCCCATGCTGCGAGCAGGTGTCCTCCGTACCCACTAACAGAATGAGCTCCACACACTATGGATGCTCAGGGACAAGCCCACTCCAACACCTGCCCACCCAGCACCTCTCAGGCTGGCACAGAAGGCAGTGAGCTCCACAGAAACCAGCCTGGCTACTCACAGCATTCCTCCTTTGGACCTTCTCCACCACCACCTCAGTGACTCTGAAGCTGTCAGTCACATGTGTCTGAGTCAGAAGTTATTTAATCCATTCTCGACAGGGTAGAGAACTCCTCACACTTTTTTTTTTCCCCCAAGGGGAAAAAGAAAAGCTCACATATCTGTCAGATCCATGCTCAGTGCCTGCTGACAATGGCACGTGTTGCTGCCTGTTTGCAAGCATTTCTCACCTGAAAGGGTGCTAAGGAATGCTTTTGTTCACAGCTGCAGAACCTGGGAGGTGCACAGGTGCTCCCGAGGTAGCAGTAAGTTCAGGTCCGCAAGACGTTTTAGCAGATCTATAATATCAAGCAAAATCCCCACAAAGAAGTACTCACTGATGAAGTTGCTTTTCATTTTCAGTAGTGGTCTCAGCTCTCAGCAACTCACTGACCAAGATATTCCCCAACATTTTACCATTCAAAGCCCTGCTTGGGCTGTAGGTTCAGCATCACCTTTTGCCAAAGACTGCAGTGCAGCCTGCCCTCTTCTTTATTGGGTCGGCACAAGCAAAGCTGGGAACTGTCCTCGCTGGTATTTTGGGTTTGCAGTTGCTGGTTTTGTGCTTTGTTTTTTTTGTTGGGTTGGGTTGTTTGGTTGGCTTTTTGACTAAGTCAGTTTTCAAGTAGGTGAATGCTCTACATCTGATGCTGCCCACCCCAGTACAGTCATCAGCACTAGCACAGGGAGAAGAGCAGCAACCCACACCCAGAGGTGGGACGGCTCCTTCTAGCAGTGACACGAACCGAGGGTTGTGCAGTGACCCTGAAATAACGTGGGCTTCTCAAGGAGTGCTTCTGCTTCAGATCTGGTAGTCCAGCCCACGCAAAGTTAAAAGCAGCTACACCTCAGCAGTCACACATCACAGTGTACCCTTAGAGCTGCACCCACCAGACCCCTGCCTGATCTTCTAAATGTAATACCTAGCACCTAATTGCTGGAGGCTCTGTGAACTCCCCCTGCAGTCAGAAATAATTTTTACTCATTCAGAAAACTCCTTTTCTTACAAACTCCTCTCTGCATTTTTGCACCCATCCTCTCCTCTGTGCAGTTTCCTCTTCTTCAGACGAACAAAAACTATGCCCCAAAATCCTACAGGGGATTGATATCGGTTTGCTGCATGACAAAATGTTCTCTAGCTTCTCAACGGAAATTTTGACATTAGCAAGTTCTAAACTTGTACAAACATGAAAAAAATACTAGTGTTTCAGTGAAAATACAAAGAAGATTCTGCCATTCACTACAGAATCACACATGAAGTTTCACTGCGGTACTCCAAAATATAGGCAGGGTAAATCTGGTACTTCTCAAAGATGACAAAAATGGAAGGGTCTTCTGGGTCATTCACGCAGCTGTCATAAAGCCTGTTGGGACTGCCGGGTCTGGGTGGAGGACGGAGGTACTCAGATTCTCCCTGAACAAATTGTCCAACAAGAACCTGAGCTACAAACATGCTGTAGCGACCACTCCTAGAGGAACTGTAGTCATGAGCATAACTGGCATCTCTGGCAAAGTAGCTTCCTAGGGACCAGGAAAAGACACAGGTAAGACAATGCATCAACCAAAGAACAAGTACCTGTTATCAGCTCTTTGGCAGACAGCGATTCATCAGCCCCAGGTAGCTCTACACACATCCCCACCAAGTGTTTTCATGTTGGCTTCTTTTAAAGCATCAACAGATGCTAGCTGCATTTCTCCATCAACCTCTCTGTTCCACCTGTCCAAGAGCTTTACTATTCTGCAAATACCTGAGGCCAAAAGGGATGTTTTCAGACGTCCTGACAGCTGCTGACACTGCTTAGTGACACAGAGGCATGCAGATGAGTGTGCCCTAACGGCAGGAGCGCTGTGGTCAGGGACAGTCAGTCACCTCACACAGACCCACCAGCCTGGCCAGCATCTGGAGCCCATGCTGCTGAGGCCCCTGAACCCACTCCTCCCAGGCCAGCAGGTCCTGCTGTTGCCTTTGGAGTCCTACCACAGCTGGGGCTAGGCCCTTGGTAAGACCGCACAGGTTGACCTGATGGCTTTCACCCCTGCTCTACGGAACTTCACAACTAACAGAATGGAAGTATGGCTCGTTCTCAGCTCTTCCCTGAGCTCTAGAAACACCCTGAGAGTTTCCATGCAGGTCCAGCCCATGCCCTTGTACCTTTTCCATACACTGTCCCATGAGTGCCACAAATCCTCCAGTCAAAATTCTGCTCACAGATGGCTGGCAAATGGGATGGATTTGTCCCATGGAACAGGAGCCGCTCATCCACACGTTTTGATTTATTGAGCTTCTTCATCTGCTCTTTTTGCCTAATGACAAAAATGAATAACGTGTTGCCCTGATTCAAACAAGGACAATTTCCCAACCCAACTCCTCCTACTTTGGGGTTGTGGAGGAACAGTGATGCAAACCGCTCTCAGTGGGGTTACTGCCCGCCTTGCACTTCTGCTGGTAACTTTACTGTACAGCAAAACAAAAAGTTCTTGAATCATCATGGACTGTGCCACCCAAAACTTCATATCACATTAGAGAGTAAAGAGACAAACACCTCAAGCAGGAATTGTTCCCAGGTTATATAAATCATGAATTAATAAATATGGTTATAAATGAACAGTGTGAAGCCACAGTAAAGACTGTAGAACCTCTTCCTGTAGCTTTACCACATAAAAAGTCCACGTTTTTTAAAAACCCCATGTAGAAGAGACTAAGAAATAAAAAGAATAAATTTGAGATGCCGCAACTCAGTCACAGCGAAGGAAAGTACGTTTCTTTTTGAATAACGTAAGCAAGACCCACGCATACAACCTGTTAGGTCTTGCAGAAAAAGTCTTGTTTCCACACCCACTAAGGAACACAGAGGCAGTGACAGGCAGGGGAACCCCAATAACCTGATTAGGGAGAAAGAAGGCTCAGCTCTCAGAGCTTCACAGGGGAGCCTGAGCCCCAGGGGCTAGGGGGACACCCAGCACCACAAGCAATGGAGAGACTCCGGAGCACCTCATGGACTGAGGTGGGTACTGCCCATGGGGGTATGGTACTCCTTGTGGGATGCAGGGGAAAAGTATTTGGGGATTGCACAAGATTTATAAAGGGGTGTTTGAGGGGAGGAACAGAGGTAATGAAAGGGAAGGTTCAGGGCGGTCTAGTGAGGAACACACACGGTAAAACAGATGGAAAAGGGGAAAATGGGTTGGTGATTTATAAACAGGTGACTGACTGGTCAGTAGGCTTGTGTAGCCAGGCCCAGCACCTGATCCATGCAGTCTGCCCTCTCTCTTCATTAATCTCCATTTCTAACTCTTATCCTGGGCAACAGACCCTCCAGACCACACGCAGGAGCACATATGGGGGGGTATGTGTACAGCAATTGAAGTGGGGCCTCAGCATACAAGCAACTGCAGCAAGGATATGCATGTGTGAATGCGTGATCACTAGTGAATATCAAGCTGGACAGTCAGTGAGGAGGGTAAGTGACCTGGGACACGCGTACCAGAGCAGTCATAAGTCTGGGCCAGATACTGGATAGAGCAGAGGGTCTGGCTTGCCTACCAGGGGGACCAGGAGGTTCAGGACAACTACGGAAGGCAACATGAAGTACAGGGGTCAACTGAGATCCATTTGCACATTTGTATATCTGTGCAGAACACAACTGGAGATGAGAAGACCCCGGGACCAGCACATGCATAAGCTGAGTGTCTAAGACCAGATCCCAAAGAGACACATACTAGTGTGCATATATGTATGTATATATATATCTATATACGTGTATATATACATATTTACCTGTACTTAGATACATAAATATGTGCATGTGTATTTTCCAATAACAAGCTTTCATTCTGATTAGCCAGAAGGGAACAGGATGAGATTGTTGGCACTATTTATCATTGCATGAGTGCTGTGTTGTCTGTGTTAATTTTTGTGGTCAGATATATCTCTATCAAGAGATAGAGATGCACTTTGTGCATATATGCATGTATTTGTGCATGTGTGCCTATTAGAAATAAGTGCTGAACCTCACTACCAGCTAGACCAGGGCACATGGAAGTGTGGCAGTCTCAGTTCTGTTGGGCTACTGCATTTGGCAACTCCTATCACAGCCTGCAAGGACAATAGAACAGGAAATTGCAGTGCTCTGCTACCATGAGAATAATGAAGTAAAACAGATACTAACCACTGAAAAACTTGCCATAGTGCTGGGTTCTGGACCCTCTGTAGCCGACAGATGTTGTAACCTTTCATTGTCTTCTCAAACAGCCTCTGAATTTTTACATATTCGCAGGAACTGTAACTGAGCTCTACCAACTGAAAATTTTTAAAACATCAGAAATAAGGTGTTACTAGTACTAACAGCTCCCAGTCCTTCCAAAGGACTCATCAACTTCCTTGCATTAAAGGAAAAGCCCTGTCATTAAAATCTTGAGCTTCTGCTGTCTTTCCACTTAACCATCATTTCCCCACCATCACTCTCCCTCCACATGCTGGAAGCACAGGCACTGAGGTGCTGATGCACAGGGAAATGAATGTAATCCCACACGAGCTGCCGTCGGTGGACACACTTCTTATGCATATAGATTATTTTTACTTCAGAGTAACCCAGATCTGAAATGCACGGCAGTATTCAGTGTGGAGAAGAGTGGGTATCAGTTTCACCTTAATTTGACACCCTAGGTCCTTCTAGATACTTTCTTACACGGCCAACCCCTAGTTTTACCACAGCAAATAACATTTTGCCTTAAATAGACTGAGGAAATACTAAAAATCCCCTTTAAAACGCAATTTCTCCAGTTTATCAGAGGATAAACTGCCGTGGAAATAATGCACAGGACAGGCTAGACCAGCAGTGCCCTTAGCCTGCATGGTATATATGAGGGATCTCAGAGAGCCTCCCAGGAGACATAGATCTATTCTGAATGTGGCACCGTTAGTCTTGTTTCACCTCATAGTTCATATTGTAGAAGATATGTTTAAAAGCTGAGACTATCTCAATCACCTTGGTCTTTGGAGATGAGGGTCATGTTTTATATAGCTTACTGCTCAGAAAAATCAGTACAGAACACAGTTCACTCAGCCCACTGGAGAGGTGAAAATACATACCTTGTACCCAATATCAGGCACTGCTGATTGGTCCCATTCTGGAGGACATGAAGAAAATGATAGATTCATGTACCGGCTTAAAAAAAAAAAAAAAAAAGAGAGAGAGAGAAAGTACACGTCACAATCCATAACACTTCCAACCAAAACCTCCTTCTGGAGAATCCAGCTGGCTTTACAGCACCTTCCAGGCATCCCGGGATTTTCATTTTTGGTTTACCTTCCACATAACAGTTATCCCTTTCTCAGGTTTAGATTTCCATACACATTCTAATAGTACTGATGAATTTCTTGGCAGGCCAAAGCAGTGGTAGGAGCGCTTCAGTCAAGAAGTAACAGAGGCTCGTAGCCAGTTGGTTTGTACAACTGCTCTCAGAAGTGGTCTCAGAGAAGCACACCACGTGTGCTGTGTGCACCTCTAGGAAACTGGAGCGTGAGCCCTCACCCTCCATGTGGCTACTCATCTCTAAATCACTGGCCAGGTGGGCAGCTTGTCCCTCCCTGTCCCCAGGACCAGCCTGGCAGGAGGCCTTGGGTGGACAGTGGTGCCCCCATGCACTACTGCAGCAGTCAGTGCTTAACAACTCCCAGCACAAGTCTTCAGTCATCTACGTGGCATGAATGTTTTATCACAGGCAATCGGAGCATTAGCACCTGTTTGGGAGCTTCAGTTTGTTTTGTCTTTAAACCTTTGGTTGAACCTACCCTTAAATTTAACCCTTGGTTTCTTATGCAGTGTCTGACAGTGAGTTTCTGAAGCTATTTTATTTTTTTTTAAATAAAACAATAGCTCAACTAACTTCTACAGCAAACGTGCCCAAATTCTGTCATGCTAAACTTCCTTTAAAAAAGCCTTATACTGACTATCCCAAATAATTGCATCCTGGTCACTTCATTTGGGGGATTTTTTTTGTTGTTTTATTTAATACTTAGCTTTCCAGGGGATGGCATCTATCTGCTCCACAGTTCTTGGGAGGTAATACCCCGTGCACAGTTTTGCATTGTTAAGGCATAAATCAAGGAACAAAAATTCCTGGCACACTTGTGTCAGCCCTGTGTGACCTTACTCTCACAGAAGGAACAAATCTACTCTAGGGGTCTGTAAAGGCTTCCAGAGACTGCCACTAAATATCCCTCAAGCATGCTTCACAGAAGTATTGCATAATGTACAAATACTGTCACAGCAAAATTTCCTGTTAAACTAGTCAGCAAAAGGTTTCTAAAAGTGAATTTAAGAAATCTAAAATTGAATTGTAGAGAGGTAAGAGGAATTTCTTAGTAGAAAGGTGCCATCATCCTAAGACATTATTAAATAATCAATGTATGGTACCTTATGTCGTGTCCATATTGAGGGGATAGAGCTTTTGGTAGTCGGACAACTTTTCTTCGAGTTTCAAAGAACAAATTTCTTTGGACCATGTCTTGAAAGAAAAACACAAAACCTCAATGATTAGATAACTTATTGCCCAGGGACACACTGGGCCTTTAGAAAAGAAATAAAACAGCAGGTAGCCCTGAAGGCTGCAGGGTGATGTTCTTTCTATCATGTCCACCCCACTCCAGACCATTTCCACTTCGGTAGCTTCTCCTTGGAGATCACCAAGGTCAACAACCTACTAGCATAGGCTGTGAAGCTCAAATGCAACCATCAACTACTGCACCTCCAGATGCATTCACATCCAGGCTGTTGGCCAGAGAAAACCACATCTGATGTCTGGCCTGCAGCAGGGAAGGATTTTCAATATGATGGAGTCCATAAGTCTGGCTTTTCTGGCAATATGGGATTGTTAGCTGGGGCTGAGGAACATCTTTTTGGTCCTGCAACAATATCACAGAGCACACACAGTGTGGCATTGCTAACTATCCATTGTTTCCTCCTTTAAACACCATTCTTTTTATTCATGCCAGGAAACATTTAAAGTTTGGAAAGCTAGCAGAAACCTTAAGATGGTTAAATAAATTATAAATAATTAGAAACAGAAAAACTTTTCTTATTTTCCCATTCTCTCCGTGTGTAACTAGCCCATAATTTTTCCTTTGCTGCACTGTTTTCTCTCCCTGTAACTATCTTGTAAGATGTCTACCAGAGCTTACTTCTTCACCATTTGACTTTTTAGTTCTTACATTTATATATAATTATTATTTTTTAATTTCTCATTTCTCCTCTTTTGTTATGTAAACTCGAATGCATAAGCCAGATGCCATGAGGTGTTTATTCTCAGTTTTTGTTCTAAATGTACAGCGTTGTCAGAGATGCTTTTTTGACTGCAGATGCACAAGTCTATGTTTGCGCAGGGTATCTCAGAACTGCAGAGAAATGTACTTAATACTCAAATTCAGCTTGGAGAAAACTTATAGGAGGAAAAAAGACATGTTCAAAGAAACCCAGACATAGAGTGACAACTCCACATGACAGAGGCTACCTTAGAGTCAGCTATGTAATGAATGGTAAACAAAGAGATACTTCACCTTTAAAGTTTAACTCATATTTCTGAGAACCGGCCCTGAATAACAGAGTGCCTTTCGGGTCAGCTAGAAATGCCTTCTCCAGATCTGCAGAATTTACCGTGGCAGATGAATGATACGGATGCTAAAGAAAGAACAAGGAAATTACACTGTTAAACTAGTCTTCAGTTTAGGTGACTCTGTAGGGACATACCAGTGTTTCCCTAGGCTACAGCAATGAGATGCCATGTAGAACTAGTCTCTAAGACTTCTAGCATTTTGTTCTTCAGGGACATAGGGGTACCCCACAGGGAACAGCTGCTTATAACAACAGCAAGAAAGCAGCATTCAGTCTGTGTGGTCAGCTTCAGTCAAACAACTTCTGTTGCCTCTGGAAAATGCAATCGTTTTTCAAAGCTTGTCTTTTGAAAGCTTTCACTGAGTATCAGTACTGCTTTGAGGGACAATGAGTAAGACAAATCCACCAGGGTATCAGAGCAGCATTGCAAGGGCACCAGCAGGGCTTGTACACCACACCAGCTGCAGAACAACGTGCCCTAAACAATTCTCCAAAGACGGCTGAACAAGAGCTCTTGGCATCAACACCGAGGACCTCACCTGTTTCCCATACTCGATCCACTGCTCGAAGTCGTCAAGCCAATACCAGGTGTACGCCATTCCGAGGGCACACAGATGGGTCTGAAGGTACCACACGCACAAAAGAGCTGGTTGACACCTGGCTGTGTCCTCACCCCTAACACAGAAAGAAAGATCCAGAGTCAATACGTGTCTTTTCCAAAGCTGTCAAAATATATGGTATCTCCGATGAGGTCAGAAGTCTAATCACATCTCAGAAAAGTAGACCTCTTGGGCTGGAAAGTGCAGAACCAAGGAACTGATATTTGTATGTTTGGCATGGCACGCATCAGAGAAATGACCCTGAATTCTGTGACTTGGGTCCAGGTCACTGTTTTTCTGTAAAAAATATAATTCTAAAATATATATTGGAAGAAAACACGACTGACACAATGATCTCAGCTTGTTAGGTGAAGACCAGTGGTGCCACCTGGCTAACAGTAGCAAGACCTGGCTTTTAGCAAATTCCAAAGTCCAAAGGCATTCAGAAAGCACCAACAGCACCAGTCCTCCTTCATGGGTCAGGAAAACAAAGCAACCCCTCACAGATGCTGCATGAGGACAGGGGCCTTGGTGCCATCAGGGGTCTGTCTGCAGGGTCTCTGTGAGGAAAGGCTGGGGGTGCCCCATGACAGACAGACGGTTCCAAGGGCCGAACCTCAGGCCACAGCTGGGCCCCACAGCCAAGGCGGTGGCTCCTCAGGCAGAGCCTGGGTGAGAGAGGGCAAACCACACATGGCAGCGAGGAGTGAGGGGAACAGTGTGAGCAATGGCCCTGCAGAGAAGGTGGAGGTGCTTCAGGCAGAAATTCCCCTGCTGCCTGGAGAGGCCCACGGTGGAGCAGGCTGTCCCCCTGCAGCCCACGGAGGACCATGCTGGAGCAGGCTTATCCTGAAGGACTGCAGCCCAAGGGAGAGACCCCCCACACTGCAGTGGGGGATATTTCTGAGGAGAAGAGAGCGGCAGAAAGGCCCTGAAATGGACTGACAGCTGCCCCCCTTCCCCACTCTCTGTGCCACTCAGCGGGGAGGAGGCAGAGCACTCAGGAGTGACAGTGAGCCTGGGAATAAAGAGGGGGGAAGGTGATGTTCTGATTTTTGTCTGTGTTTCTGCTCCGAATCTATTTTAATTAGCCACAAATTAGATTAATTTTCCCAAAGTCAATTCCATCTTGTTTGTGATGGTAACTGGTAAGTGATCTTCCTGGCTTTATCTTACCCTACAAGCTTTGGCATCTTATTTTCTACCCATCTCCTATTGCAGAGAGGGACAGGAGAGCAGCAGAGTGGGCATCTGGCTGCCTACCAAGATCAGCCCACCACAGGTACTTAGCAAGCCCTCAGAAGAGGAACAAATTGCTCACCAGCAAAGTCCCCTCCCAGCACTCTGCCCTGAGGTATGCCACCTCCAAAGACAGGACAGCTGACCACCTGTAATTCAAATGCAGAGGATTTCACTTTGCTTACTGCCATGCTTTCTCCTCTTTCCTGGGGTCCAAGTTTTGGACCCCAGTCTAGATGACATTTGTCTATGCATCACTTCACTGCCCCTACAACGCAGCCTTATCACAGGTCACACAGAGCTGCCCACCTACCTGCACTGGAGTTTACAAGGGTCTTTGGTAGAGCTGCTCACAGCTGCCTGAAAAATATGAACATGGTGTGCAAATGGAAATGATTGTTCATTTATCTGGCCCTGACACCCTTCATGCTTTGTCAGGGATGATGGGTATTCACAGCAGGCTAATCAAGGGAAAACAAAGGAGGAGTTCCCTTCTGGAGTTGGTTGCAGTGCAACGGTGCACAAACAAAGGCCTGGCAGCCCCACAGACTGCCAGGGCAAATAGCAAGGAAGGACTCGGGTCTCCTTTTTAGCCTCAGCTTGTTCCACTGCTGTCTTCAGACTGTGGTTGCCCTTTATACACAGTAACACCAGCCAGGCCTATTCCTAGGAAAACACTCCTGATTCTTTTTCTTTCAAATCCCATTGCAGGAGATTCATGAGACCCAACGCTCCCGTTAACTTTTTTTTTTTTTTTTTTTAAATGCAGCCACCCCTCCTTCCCGGCTCTGCACAGCAGTATGCTGCTGCCATGGCGGGAAAACTGGGAGTTTTTGGATACCATGAGTGGGATCTGACTGGGAAGAGTCAGATGAAGTTTCGAGAAGTTTTTCTCCCATTCCTCCCATCCCTGTTCCCTCTCCCCCTACTCCACACACCAGTGCTAACCCCTGCTCAGACCCAGAGATCCTACTCTGCCGTCACACCCTCTGCTTTCTGAAACCATCCGCTTGAGCCCTGCTTTCACTTTCACTTGCTAGTGTTTCTGCTCTCTGCAGTTTTTTCCGCTCAACAGCTTACCCCAACTAGAAAGAAACAGAGATGAAGCACTTAATAAAGCAGACAGAAATATGTCACTGTCAAGACATCTAGTGTCCTTCACCTTTTCCTGAGGTGTCACTATCTGGGCTTGTGCAAGAGAGATACCCTGTAAATTTGCCTTTCATTTCTCCGCAGTACCAGCTTGCATACATCAAAGACAACCTCACGCCACGTTACACACTTCCTCCTCATTCAGAAGGGTGGATGAATTGAGGAAGACGAATGCAGCTTACGGTCCAACTAACAGCAAGCAGGCGTCCTTCCAGCAGAAAGCAAAACCCACAAACCATAAAATCACCGACTTCCTCCCCTCTCCCACCTCAGATGCACCCCAGAAAAGATGTCAGAGCCCCGCAGACCCCTACTCACGGTCCTGCCACCAGGCTGCCAAGCCACCACCCCCGGATGTGTCAGCCACGTGCCTGTGCATCGGACCAGCCTCTGAACCCTTGCTCTACGTTGGAAAGGTCCCCCGCATTCAGTACGACCTTCAGAAATGAAATATGACCAGCCTGCTTTAGCCCCACGTGAACTCCTAGCTGTATGTCCAGTACCTCCTTTTCTAGCCGTGCCTCGCTGTGGGACGTCACAAATGCCTTGCCACTAGCCACCAGCCCGTAGGAAGAGGAGCTGAACAGCATTTCCTTCTGGTTATTACGCCATACGCATGTACCCCTGCCAGGCATGAGCAGAACGGCCAGGCGGAGCTAAGGGTTTTGGCAGATGCATCAGTAAAAATCAACATCCCTGTGAGCCAGCATAGTTTACCCTTCTTGCTAGATTTCTGTCATCATGTACCAGTGGTTACCTTGCACCAATTCCTCCTGTTCCTCAAACAGCCAGGGATACTCCAGATCTTCTCCTTTTGAGATTCCTGCCAGGAGCAGCTTCTGCTGAACATCATTCTTTGAAAGCCCAAAGCTACCATTGCCTTGCAAAACATACACTGATCTCAACACTGAAAGTGGGTGTAACTCCCAGCACGTGCTCAGTGCTGGTTATGCACCATTCAGAGGGGTTTGCAGTGGGCAGCATTGCACAGTGAACCAAGCCAGTGCAAAGCTAGCACAGAGCTCCGCAGGGCAGAGTTAAGTCACCCCACACAGAGCTCTGGAGTCTCCTGAGAATCTTTATTCCTTTACCTTGAACTCTGAAGCTCCTCTCTGCTTTTCCCTGCTGAAATGAAAGGAGGGTGAAGAGCTTTCCAACCTGATCTCTGGCCTTCCTGTTCAGAAGACTGACAGAGTTTCCCAGCAGAGCTCTGAAGCATAAAGCTTAATAATAGGTCAAGTAATGCTAACCACATAAACCTACTCAGATGTAACCATTCTATTTTAGTTTAGTTACACGAGTTACATTCAGTTGAATTGCCCAGAAGAGTTTTATCTTCTGATGATCTAGTCAGACCAGATCAGTGGTGGCAAAATATAAAGCTCTGTTTTAGTTTCTGGAAAGGCTGCACCCTGAGTGCATTTTATACACACAAGATAACAAAAGAAACAGAAACGCAATTATGAAGTTGAACCTTGGTTCTTCCCCATCTGGCCTTTTCTGACTGGCTTTTCACCTCCCATATAGTATCTGTCTCCCATCTCCATAGTTGTGCAACTTCTATGCTTCTCTGACTGATTAGATTTATAGGATCAGATCCTGCAGGTTCATTTTTGCATATGTGAATTCTCTAGTAAAATACTCTTCTGAACTGAAGCCAAGCTTTGCAGTAGACACAAGATATCAGCTCTAGGAAAAACATTCTGGCTTGGTAGAAAATGTTTGCATAGCTCTGCTTGGAACAGCATAGCATCCTCTCTAAAACAAACAACTTGCCACAACCTGAAGACCTGAACACATTGTAAACTGATACCTTCTAACTTCTTTTTTTATTATTATTATTACTTTTAACTGCAGTGACTGCCATGGAGCTGTTGAACCTCAGATTCCTGCTGTCAATGTAACAGCAGCAGTAGAAGTGTCTGCATTTTGAGTATCTGACAGGTCTTTGAACAGACATTCTACATCCCTGCAAGATAAGATCCTTTTCCTGCGCAGTCAGCAGAGGCTCCCAGGTGTGGTTTCCCTACATTTGTCAAATAATTTATCATCCATTAAGAAACCACAGCCCACTTATTCTTCCCCCCACAAATTTCAAGTCTCATTCCTGTTTTCTCTTCAAAGGAAACAGATGGAAAAAATGATGTTTCACCCTTTCTAAGTGTGTATCTGCAGACACAAAGCAGCTCTGTTGCAATTGCAGATCACTCCAAGGTTTGACAGAGGAGAACTGGTGCTACAGCGAGCTCACAGGGCTCTTACAGCACAGGAACAGGCTGACAGCACCTCATGCTTCTACCTCAAATGCAGAAAAATCCCCCAAACCAGCATGTAAGGAGGTGTACTCGGGCCACCTTTGGATGGTGGGGCTCCCCTCTTCTGCAAGGTCTTCTGCACGTTGGTTCCCCAGCCACACACAGGGCCCGAGGGGGCACAGCCTCTGCTTGGGAGCCCAGAAATGTTTCCAAATCTCACTTCAAACAACACTTGAAGGCAGTACCTTCTTCCCTAGGTTGTGATGCTTTTCCCAGGAAGTCTGCATTTCCTGTTGGACAGCTTCCAGCAGCTTGTAAATTAATTCGTGGAGCAGGGGGAGGATGAACCTTGCAACTATGCTATTGCTCTCACAGCTCGATTTAGCACAAGAACAGAAGCGGTCTTAACAAGAATAATAATTCTCAATTGCTTAAAAAAAAAAAAGTCCTAATTATTTATTTCCAAATCTTGATAGTGCATTTTACCAGTTTTGGTAGATTACATTGGTTTTGTAAATGCTACTTAGTTTTCTATGTACATAAATGCTCAATACAAAAGGTTAAAAATGCTTCACATTCTGCTCTTCTTCTCTTCAGGGGCTATCAGATGAAGCCCTGTATGCTACTTCCGATCTTTTAGGAAAAGATTAACTATTTCCAATCACTTAAGTGTTAATTGCTCTTTTATCTGGACATAACTTTGCAACATTAATAATGTAATCCAAAATAACCCAACAACAGAAACATTTCTGATGACAATGGTTCACGTGAGCATTTATGTATCGATTCAACAAGTCATTTGACTGTAGATCTAAAGTTAAAGCTCAGACATGAAGTCTTGAATGTCTTCTTACAGCACCAAAAGATGTGCTTACGAAGGAATCTGCCCAAGACTCAGTGATCTTGTCCTCCTGCAGGAGAATTGTATTTCACTGGAGTTGGGCCAAAATCTCAATTTTCAACTTCACTAGTAGTACCGGGTGAGGAATCAGAATTTATTCTGTCCTATTCTTGTAGGTATTTAGATTTTTTTTTTTACTGTGTCAGTACATTTTGAAACATCATTTCAGAAAAATAAAATTCAAAATTGAAACATTATTGTATAAGCAAAATAAACTTATTTTCCTTATACAATTATCAAAGCAAAACATTCTAACTTTCCTTTGTTAATGATTTGCTCTTCCTGGTGAATGAAGTTTTAGCCTCCCACCTCCTACTTTCCAGTTCCTCTACCTTATTTTTAATTTGCTCTCCTTGTCCATTTCCCTTTATAAAGCTTCTCCACATCACCATTTCCCTTGATTGCTACAAAGCTTCAGTTTGAAACCTGTGTTTGGCTTCCATGTGGCTGGGCTCTTCAGTAGTTCTGCAGTAGGATCTCTTCCACTATTTGCCAAGTAAGGTAAATAAAAATAGTATATATTTTGCTGAGGACTGGGCTGCGCCGGGCCGCAAAATTAGGGTCTTCATTTCAAAGACACTTTGCAGGCAAAGAAAGCTCATTTCAAAGAACTAGATTGTTCTGTTAAAAAAGGAAAGGGCAGAAGCAGATGTGACAGGCTCATCCAGATCCTGACTGGCAAGCTTACGACCGCTTGCAGCAACGTTTTGGCTCAGGCTCATCCTCACTTGCACTGATTAAAAGAATAAGAGCGTGGCCTGCTTTTTGTAGGATCAAAGGTATCAGAAATGGAGTAAGTAGATTTCATTTTCTCCTGTAAGTTATGATGGTTTCCTCAGTACGTCTTGATTTCTTGTTGAACTACTTCCAGCAGTAACTGCAGCTTCTGTGTAACATAATCTGAAGGGAGGAAAAACAAAGAAAGTTTAATCTGAAGGATATCTTAAACTGGGGATGAAAATCAGAGCAACACTGATTGCTGGAGCATTTTATATTAGCAGATCACTGTATCTGTTTTCTTTCTTACTATACTTTTTTTTTTTTTCCTGTTCACTGGTTACCAGTACACCTCAGCACAACACCAAATCCAAAGAAATCAAGATTCACAAATGAAGTTATAAACTAAAATCAAAACTGGGCTCTTGTTTCAGAGTAAGTCATTGTACTTGTGCCACCAGGGCTACACCCAAGCTAAATCTGTGCCATACGTGGGATGGGGAGATGTCTTTCATTTACACACCCACGTCTGTGCCCAAATCTGTACTGTCAGACAAGCTGCCCCATCACCAAAGAGCCTGCAGGCTGCATCATCTTTTCCTATCAGTCCTCTCCCCAGCCTTTCAGCAAATATGCTTGTGCATGGGGTTACAGTGCCTGGCTCTCACCCTCTCCATACTCACTTTTGATCTTTTTGCTCAGTTTCAGCCAAATTTGACGGAGGTGCTGATCACACAGACATGATAAAGATATGATAGCAAAAGTGATCCTCTTGGTTCCCCCTGTTGGTAGACCTCAGCCCTGTCTTTTCTAAAATAATATGTTAAGCTGGTTTATCAGTGCATTCACGAGCCAGGCCAGCCCCACACAGCACAGCCTGCCCCTTCTCTTTGGCTGTGGAGGCTGCATCCCAGAAAAGTCAGGGAAGGGGTGTCAGGGCTTGTGACTGAGGTTCCACGAGGTCTGTTGGTCACGGAGTGATTTGTGTTAGAGATGAGCACTGGCGGCAAACCAACATCCCTACCCCGAGCATGCTTGGGTCCAGGATGCTGAAACCCAAGTGCATACTTACAAAGCAGGCTACGGCAGCGGTTTGACATTTGCCTGTGGATTACGAGGTAGTAGACTGGAAAGCCACTTAACACCATGGTGCATCCGATGCTAATGTTTACGGGGTCTGAGTAGAAAGACATTGCCACTGCGAAGAGGCAGATGATGGTAAAAGAGACAGGAATGAAGAGCGGGACCTGGGTAAAGAACACAGAGGATGCTCAGGCAAAACCGATCAGCTTTCATACAAGCCAGCACGCACTGTATTCTCTTTTCCATTTTAAAGAAGATGAGAAAAGTCACATATCTGTCCTGTGCACTATTTCTGTACAACCAGTTGTGAGCGAGTAGGATGCATAGAGGAAAAGTTTACTTGTATCACCCTGGGAGCCCAGTGTGCCCTGAGAGGTGCACACCTCCTCTACATGCATTGATATAAACCTCACCTCATGTGCACTGATATAAACCTCACCTCATTCGCAACAAGACACTGAGCCAGGGAGAAGTCAACCAGACCTCACTGCTCTGTGAACATACAGCACATGTGCATGTCCACACACACCTCAAGCTTGCCACCTGTGGCAACTGCTAGTGGAAAATCTGAAGCCATGAGTAGAAGCCCTTAGAAACAAGCCGTTCTTTGGCCATAACACTTGTGACTCATTTTGAGCTGCCTCCAGCTCGCCTGAGACCTATAGTGACTGAAACAGGATAAACCAGACACTCAACCCCATAGCACTTGCATCAAGAACATGATTTTCAATGACACCCTGATGAAAGACCAAAGTAGCTCTCAGCACGTCAGCCTCACCTTGTTGGGTGAGCCAACTTATCTGTATTATTTGGAGAGTTATTTGGAAGACCGTAATAAATAAGCTGTGAAACACTCCCTTAGTCCCTAGACCCAACCAAGCCAAGTTACTCCTTGCCATAGCTGATAAAGGAGCTGCTGATCTCACCTAGGGTGACGATCACATTTTGGATGCTGACCATGCCGAGCTGAGAGAGATCAGTTGCTCTAGCAATGGCAGCCATCCAGCCACCAAACTTGCGTGCTCCTGCTGCCTTTCCAGCCGGAACATCCCTTGCCAGTGTCTCCTACGTGCGTACATTCACACTGCACATCTGTGTGAGAGGTGCGTGAGGGGGCTGCTCGCTCCTCTTCCTGGTGTTTTCTTACCATTTTTAACTGAAAATGCTGTGGGGGAAAATTACCAGCACAGCCACTCACATTTTTTATTATTTGTTCTCTGTAAGCAGGCTGGCGTCAGAAGAAGAAATATTTCTGACCACTGGAGAGCAGCACATGTACACATCACATTCACTCAGTCCTTCGCTGTTGCAGATGACTGTATTTTGGGTTTGAAGTGGGCATAAAATCTGGGGAGAGGGAGGAAGAGACAACCAAACTGCCAGCATTTCCCTCACTCATTCAATCTGTTCTTAGGAAGCACTAAAAACCTAAACCTCTATCTAAAACAAAACAGGGCAAACTCCCACAAACTGAAAATATCACCAGTGCTATCAACTAATAAGCTTCTCCCAAGCAGGCTGGTTGGCTGGTTTAAAAGAAAAAATTAAAGCTCATTAAAAAATCTGGTTCTGGGTGAGTGCATGAGCACAGCCAGCCAACAAGCTGGGAAGCTTCAAGGTCTCTGCTAAACACACTGTCTCCAGTAAAGACCAAGAAGAAAAATTACCCCAAACTTCGCATCAGGCCTCGCTTGGCTTGGGGAGGAGCCCTGGGACTGGTGGAAAGCGTTTCTTTCCCCTGAGTTTTTTGCTGATCAGCTGCCCAGTGCCTGTGGCCTTGGAGGTCTCCTCCACAGGAACTGGCTGGAGACACCATGCAGGCGCGACCGGAGAGGGGAACAAATTGTGCACACGATGAGCACAGCCCCGGCCAAATGTAGATGATCCAGCAGTGGGAGAGGTGTCCCAAGCACAACAGGGGCTGCGAAAGCCACGCCAGCTTCTCCCACCGACACGGGACCGGCTGCTTCCCACAAGCAAGACCCCAGCAGCCACCAGAGGTGCCCAGCTGGAGGCCAGAGAAAGGCACAAGGGGACAAGCTGCCCCTTGAGGAGCAGGGAGTTGAATCTCCTTCACCTCCTCACTTCCCTCTACCCATTTTTAATGCCTCTTGATGGTTATGTCCACGGGTCCAGTGCATCCCAAATGTGCTGGAGCTGTACATGTGCACACATCTGGACGTGGCATGCATCAGGCAGCTCCTCAAACCCCACCAGGTACCTGTGTGCTTAGCACAATCTGCATCCCACAGCGGTCACATATGGCTGTAGGCTCACTGAGCCCCCCCATCTCCCCGAGACAGGAGGGCAGGTCCTTCTCTAGGTGCCACGCCATCCATTGGCTGCTGTTAGCTAACAGCTGAAGGAAATGTTTTGTGTTATACACGCACACACTGTGTACATCCTCAGGGTCTGTAATGGCACAGAGTTGTGCTCAAGCTGCTTTATGCTACATGGTATTTTTGTGCCGGGAGTCCATTCCCTGTAAGTCAGGTCTGCTCCCAGGACTCCTCCGGCAATTCCCTTTTCCCCCAAGCCTGACAGCTTTCTGCTTCTCAGCCAGGGCAGAGACCTACCTACCACTGAAATCACATCCAGGAAGGGTCCCCCTTGCAGCTCAGGAGAGGTGAGCATGGGAACTGCACATCTACCAGCTCCCAGCCCAATACCTTGTCCCCTGGAGCAGGCTACCACCCCCTTTGGCTGCATCTGATGACACCACGTAGAACTGTTTTTACAGGATTTACCAAATCTGGCCATTTGGGCATATCAGCCAACCTCAGCAGCTCCCTACATGCCTTACTGAGCAATAGGGATTGAGGCCCTCAGAGCCTAAAGGCAATCACAGCCATGCAATGCTCTAATTCTTAGCAAAGGATACAGAGATGGAGAAAAGAAAAAAGAAAGAAAAAAAAAAAGATTGGCACATGTGTCTCTGGCTGTCAGATACACGCCATGTGTTACCTTGAACGGGCTCTGCAGCTCTGGGTGACGGCAGCGATGGACAATGAGCCCGAGGGTGGCTAATCCTATGAAGAGCCATCGGGAAAAGCTGAAGAAGTTCATTAGATGGTAGATATCTCCGATACACACCATGGTAGTAACCAAAGGGAACTGAGCATTGTGAAGATGAAATACAGTCATTAACGCCTTACTGCAGTCCTCAGACTGGAAAAGGTAATATGGATCATCTCCTCCAGCCCCCTGCAACCACAGGCAACTACTTCACAGCCCCAACATTTCTGAGGTCACCAAACGTGTTACAAAACCCTGTCACAGACTGAAGATTCCCATCAAAAGTCCCAAATACAAAATTGCAATATGCTACAGAAAGGAACAATGGAGATCTACAGCAACCCAAACCTGAGAGCCTCTCCATAAATACTCATTTCCTGGATTTCCACTGAACCTGGGAATTTCAGTTTTCCAAATAGCCAAAGCCTGGGTGAGACGATAGGAAACACCAAGCAGTAACTGTGGCAGATGGTGGGGACAATACTTGGAAAGAACACATTTGAGGCAGTAAGGCAGGGACTTTGGGGCAACAGGGTTCAGATCCCACTACCCGCACAAGGGGACGTAATAATTTACAGCCATTTCCAGTGTTCCACTTTCTTCATTTTTTGGAAGCTCATTTAGTGTCTCGATACCCTTTAAAGCTCCTCAGCTTCTCCAGGTTTGCAGATTGCCAGACCAAACAAGAAAGCCAAGACTGCGAGAGGAGGGCATGTCAGACAGGCAGATCCCCTTACCATTAACATGACAGCAGGAAGGGGAGTATGTCTTCGAATGTGGATCATGGAGAAGAGAGGAGGCCACTGCCCTTCCCTGGAAGCCACAAACAGTGTCCTAGAAAAAGACAGGGAGCCCTATGCATCAGCACCCCACAGTCACGCTAGAAATGAAGAGATCAATAGCTGGACTGACCAAAAGCCACAATGCACCCCACCCACACGTCTGCTATTAAAGGCCACAGTTCTGCACTTAGATTCACTTTTTAGAGGATTTAGAAAAAAAAAGAAAAAAAAAAAAGATCTCCAAAGATTAATTTTGCATCGTTGTCCAAGCACCAATTAGCTCAGCACAGAGCCCACTGCTGGTACTGTCCCCACGGGTGGCCCATTAGCAGAGACCTTTGGGCAAGTCCAGAGCGACCATGAACGAGGTCAGGCTGGAAACAGAAACAAAACAGTAGGAAGCAGAGGGGTCACAAACCTCTGGTCTTTGTAAGAGAGGCTGGTGAGTTCATGAAAGGCGACTGTCAGCCTTGGTGCCCACCCCAACAGGAGACTGGGCTTAAGACCCAGGAGGGCCTGACAGGCCAGGAATAAAACATATATGCATAGATATAGATAGATATATAAACTATATAGAGGTATAAATGCAGTGCAAGCTCCTTAAAGAAGAGAGGGTTTTCAAGCCTCTGGCCAGTTGTTAGACAATATAGTTTATCATCCTCCAGGGAGGCCAGCTACACACAGGGCCAGCTACAAAACAACAGCGAAGAGCTTCTTGCCTCCATCCCTCCTTTAAACCATGAAAGGGCAATTAGGGAGAAGGCATTGCATCCAGTTTTATAAACTTAATATCCACAAACTATGCCAGAGCATCAGCTGGGCTGGAACAGAGCCCAAAGCAGCTGGGACATGAGTATATAACTGGTTTTATTGCTGTCTCTGTGGTTTTGCTGGGGTGTGGCTGGCCAGCAGCCAGGGAGGCCCCATCACTGTTTATATGGCCTTTCTGCAGTCATTATGTTAATGATGCCAGGAAGGGGGAGAGAAGGATGACAGGGACATGAAGAACCTCCAGGGACTTCCCGTCCTCCAAGAAAATTGCTATCTAGAGGAGTTAAGTGGGGGGATTCTCCCCACCGTATTCAACACAGGACTTGAAGGTAGTGGATCGAATAACTCATTAGCTCCTGTGCTGTGAAAGATCCCTTTCATATCAACTGATTTTTCCTTTTGCAACCAGAGCTGTGAAATGGAGCTGGCCCCAGAGAGTTTGCTCAGCTCCCCAGGGACAGGACAACACACTTCTCCATGAACTCTGCCCTCCTCTCCAGTTTCAAGGCTCCCACAAGGACCCACAGTGTAGTAGCCAGTGGAGCTGGCAAGATGGTTTTTTCATGGAACAAAACTGAGCCTTGACTATTGTTTAGGGAGTGGCCTGGCCGTGATAACTTTTCAGTGAACTCAAAGCAAAGTCCCGCAGGGAGCACTTGCTTTTGGCCAGAGAACTCTTTTGGCCAGAGTTTGGTCCCTCCTCACAGTGGAGGGACCCTGTGCCCTGCAGCAAAGCAGCTGGGTGAAGCCCGCAGAAGATGGCTCCATTTCACTGAGCAGCTGCCAGTGTCAACAAAGCTCATAGTTCCCCAGAAACACTGACATTTCACTTTAAAATGAGGGGATGGGGGGAGAGGCAAAAAAATCTTGTTTTTATGACCAGCCAGACCTGGCCAGAAAAAGGAAGCGGAGACCCTTAGACAGCCAACAGTGTCCTGTAGTTTACATACTGGGAGTCAAAGGCCTTGATTTTCCCACAAGAGTGCCTAAAATGCCATCAAGAGGATGGACAGGTGCACAGGTTACTGGTGCTTCCCTCTGAGTCAATAAGCCAAAAAAAAAAAGTAACATCTCAGAGATCTGACCTTGAAAACGTGAGGATTCCTCCATTCATGGTTCCAAAGCAGGACAGCGCGACAAGGACCGGGACCACTGAGATAAGGCTTCTGCAGGCCCGCTGCACAAAACTCTGGGGGAAGAGCAAGCATGACTGTAGGAACACATGGTGATCTCTAGATGACATCAGATTCAAGAGAAGGAGTAAAATATAACTCATAAATCTTGCCTTTTCTACTGTCATCTGCAGGTTCTTTTTCATTATCATTTAGGAAAGACTAGAAGTTACTGTTGTCCAATAATACAGAGAAATAACAAAGCAAAAAGGCATGTTATTAGGAAAACCATCTCCTAGACCCTTGCCATAATCACCCCCTCAGCAGAAGCTGACCACACTAAAGAAAGATATCAGTAGGGGTGACGACTCACCACAGCCACAGCCGGAGAAGCCAGAACATCTTGTGTTCCCAGGACAGTGTAATAGGAGACATTGGTGAGCATATACCCCACAATGACGGTGATCACAGACACAATGACAGCCAAGGGGATGTTTCTACAAGAAAGGGGAAGAGAGGGACACAATGAACAAGCCATTCCCCCTTTGTTTTTCATCACATTACTGCAGATTGCAGCTGGCGCTGGTTAGGTGAGCCCACAGACTTATTTCTTCCCATGTTGTTTGCCAGCATTAGGGGAAGCGGTGGTACCCTGGAGGCTGGCACACTAGAGCCGCCTGCTTCTCCCAGCCTTACCGTTCAGGTCTGACCAACTCCTCACGCACAAAGCTGGTCTGAAACCTGCACAGTGGGGAGACACAAGGAGAGAGGTCGAGCCAGGTGTCAACGCAACGCACCACCCACCAGGTGCCCTCCTGTCACACCTACCAGCCTGAGTAGGCGAACATGCCTGCGTAAAAAGCCAAGGGCAGCTTGTCTGGGACCAGCGACTGCTTGTCAAAAGCATCCTGGAAGTTTTCAGTGTGGCCTACAGAAGAGATAAACAACAGATACAGAGCAGGGAAACATCAGGGATGGACTTGGACCGGCATACGCTTCGTTGGGTTAAAAACTGGCTGGACAGCCGAGCCCAAAGAGTTGTGGTGAATGGAGTCAAATCCAGTTGGAGGCCGGTCACTAGTGGAGTCCCCCAGGGCTCAGTAGTGGGGCCAGTCCTCTTCAATATCTTTATCGATGATCTGGATGAGGGGATTGAGTGCACCCTCAGGAAGTTTGCAGATGACACCAAGTTAGGCGTGAGTGTTGATCTGCTCGAGGGCAGGAAGGCTCTGCAGGAGGATCTGCATAGGCTGGAGCGATGGGCTGAGGTCAACTGTATGAAGTTCAACAAGGCCAAGTGCCGGGTCCTGCACCTGGGGCACAACAACCCCAAGCAGAGCTACAGGCTGGGAGATGAGTGGCTGGAAAGCTGCCTGGCAGAGAAGGACCTGGGAGTACTGGTTGATAGTCGGCTGAATATGAGCCAGCAGTGTGCTCAGGTGGCCAAGAAGGCCAACAGCATCCTGGCTTGCATAAGAAGCAGCGTGGCCAGCAGGTCTAGGGAGGTGATTGTCCCCCTGTACTCGGCTCTGGTGAGGCTGCACCTCGAGTACTGTGTTCAGTTTTGGACCCCTTGCTACAAGGAGGACATCGAGGTGCTCGAGAGAGTCCAGAGAAGGGCAATGAAGCTGGCGAGGGGTCTGGAGAACAAGTCTTATGAGGAGCGGCTGAGGGAGCTGGGATTGTTCAGCCTGGAGAAGAGGAGGCTCAGGGGTGACCTTATCACTCTCTACAGGTACCTTAAAGGAGGCTGTAGAGAGGTGAGGGTTGGTCTGTTCTCCCACGTGCCTGGTGACAGGACGAGGGGGAATGGGCTAAAGTTGCTCCAGGGGAGGTTTAGGTTGGATATTAGGAGGAACTTTTTTACTGAAAGGGTTGTTAGGCATTGGACTGGGCTGCCCAGGGAAATGGTTGAGTCACCATCCCTGGAGGTCTTTAAAAGATGTTTAGATGTAGTCCTTAGCGATATGGTTTAGTGGAGGTCTTGTTAGTGTTAGGTCAGAGGTTGGACTGGGTGATCTTGGAGGTCTCTTCCAACCTAGACGATTCTGTGATTCTGTGACTTCTTTCCCATGGGCTAACATCCTGCCCAAACCTGGAAGAAGCAGCTGTGACTTCCCTGGAGCCGGGCATTTGGATTTGTTTCATTGCTTTAATTTGTGGTGCTGTGCTGACATGCAAGCTGCATACACAGTGACAGAATAAGTCTATCTCCTGACCAGCTACCGGAGAAATTTCAGGAAGGGCAATGGCAACGTCTGTTTCTCCCTCAGATAGTGCCTGCTGTGGAAATGGGAGATCGTGGGGACAAGAAGTTCTCCCGTCCTTTTTTTCAGCCTCAAAGCGATTGCCCAGGTTGAATCCCTCCTCCCCATCCCACCAGCAGCTGGACGCTCGGTCTTTTTTGATGTGGCGCGGCCAGCAAGGCAGCAAATCCAGCTCTCGCCGTGCTCCCCCCGGCCCTGCCACCAGCTTGCTGACCCCGGCCCCACGCTGCGCAGAGCATGGGAACCAGGCGGGGAGGCAGCCGGCGTGGGAACAGCCCTGCGGGAGGGGAGCTGGGGACACAGGGGGCAAAGCAAACGCAATAATAAAAACTAGAGGCAGCTCGGATAAACACCCTGTTTTACCAGCTCCCCCCAGTTTTCCTAAAAGCGCTTTGCTTGAAATGAACCTGGGCCAGCACTGAGAAGCAGAAGAGAAATGGTCGTTTTTACAAAGCCATCCTTGTTCAAAAAAAATGAAAAAATATCAAAGTCGGGATATAGGTTATGAGGTATATTTTATATCAAACTCAAAAAAAAAAAAACACACCAAAAACACAAGGAAAGGCAAGGAAGAACACCTAACGGCCTCTCATTTGAAGGAAGAAGACAGTCAAAAGCAGTTATATTTCTAACATTTTGAAATCCAAGTGCCAAAAAGTTTGGATTCCACACCTATATTCAGTTTTCCATATCAAAGTGTCTTTTCATATCAAAGTGCAGAGCTCATGCAGTTGTGTCTCTCCAGGAAAAGGATGAAATGACACAGAGCACATGGAGAAAATCAGGCCACATCCACAGAGGTGCCTCTGTGAGGAGCTCTGAGATGACACTTGGACATCCAGGTGTGAAAAGCTAGCCCAGAAAGTCTCTTTAAGAAACCTGAGTCAAGGGGAATGCAGTGGCAGAGGAAAGGACAAGAGTGTGACTAAAGAAAACAGAGAAAGGCTGGGGAGTGAGGCTAACCAGTTTAAAAACAAGCACAAAAACTAAGTCAAAAAGAAAATGGACTCGAAAAAAAAGCTAAACTAGAAAATGGAAGTGGACCTATTGGGGTAGTCTTTTTATATTCTAAAATGACTGCCGATAAGTGATGTGACATAAGAAGAATTTACGGTCTGCAATACATTCATGAGTGATTTAGAGTCCCCCACGAGTCACATTAAACACAAACTGACATACTGGGGTCTCTCCACGGATTCTCTCTCCAGATGTCACCGGCACTTACCCTTCCTGCTGGAGGACGGGTGCCAAGGCTCCAGATTGTCATTTGAAGGCATTCCTAATAATAATGGCTCAGGATTTCTAGCTGCAAGGCAGTCCTTCATTTCAGAAGTGTTGCCCGCCTGAGGGTTTTTGCACGTTCAAAGGAGCCAGCTCCAAACATCAGAAAGAAACACAAATGTTGAGCCTACTGCCTCTGTTGTTCCCTCTGCAGAGGAAGGAAATAGCGTGAAGCCATGGCGGACTTTATCCCTTGATTGTGAATGCCAGGGGCTTTTCTACTGACTGAGGCTTGGATTAAAGCCAATAAACCTGTATCAATCCCAGAAGATACCTCTGGTAGGGTTTTTGTTATATTTTTTCCTCTGCACGTGAGCATGAAGTCCTGCATGAGTCCATTTTAAGTGTACCGCCTTACTGCCCATCTCCATTAGGAGGTAAAAAGCATCAGTTGAAGTCACAGGATGGTTAGAGATGCAGTTACCGGGGGGCTGGTAGCCCCTTACACAGCTGTGACAGGCTCAGGTCACCAAGGGATGCTGTCACATGTCCCTGCTATCCCTTGCATTTATGCTGCTTTCGAAAGGTTTGGAGCCACACTGACAACGGGCTGGCTGTAGGAAGGAAGGCATCAGCAGAGGTGGGTGCCTACATCACCCTGGGTGGGTTCATCTCCAAAAAAACCTTTGGAGAGAGCAGAGCTGAGCCGGGAACATCGGCTCCAGCGAGGTGACACAGCTTGAAGCCAACAGCCCCTCTCCCTCGAGCACCCTCCGTCAGCCATGCACCTACCCTGGGCCAGCAGCATCATCCCTGGCACGATGATGAGCACGAGTGCCAGCAGCTTGACGACGGAGAGGGCTGTCTGCAACCGGGCGCTCCAGGAGACGCTCCAGGAGTTGAGGGTGAGGACCGCGTCTGAAGAGGAGACCACACCGCTGCAGCCCGTGCTCGACACACACAGGGGAAGAAAATAAATAAATACAGGAATGCTCCCTGCCCGGGGGATGCTCAAGGGGGATGCCCCTCAAGACCTTGGGCTCCAGCTAGACAACAGGGATGCCATTGCTCCTTCTTGGCAAACACTGCGGCCCCAGAGCAGCTCCTTGGAGCAGGAAGCTTCAAGTGGCCAAGGAGGTAGCACAGGACCCCAGTCCCAAAAGATAAAGCCCTGTAAGCACCCCGGGTCCTGGGCAGAGAGGCCCCGAGACTGGCAGTGGCATGAAGGTGTACTTACAGTACCCCAGGAGAGAGACGAGCTTCACGGCAGGAACAGGGGCTGCACAGGGGGCAAAAAAAGGCTCCAGCAGGTAGCGCCCGAATGCCAGGGAAACCACGGCGCTGTTGGCAGGCCTGGCGAGGGGAAACAAGCACAGCATCAAACTCTGGTCCACGGACAGCCAAAAAATACCACGAGGGAAAGCTGTGCACAGCTGGGGAGGGTGGGAAGCTTCCCACCCAGCCTAATCCTGCTCCACAACGTAGATCCCATAGAGTCTTTTTCATAGGTTTTCTCAGCAAATGGGTTAAAAAGCACATGCTGCAAAAAGGTTAATTCTTAGCTTGAACGCAAAAGTTGAGATTAATCATACAGAGCAAAGCTGTGTAGTTCATGTGTCCTACTTTATCCCAACATACATGGAGGACAGGCTGTTGGAAGGGGAGGATTTTCCTTTTTCAGGTGGAAAGAAAAGTCGTTTACAATTTTCTAAGTTATTATTTAACTCAGGGCCAAGCCAGAAAGTGTTTTTTTTCCCCACAGAAGAATGTGAGAAGTTTCACAATAGAATGAGAGGATCTGAAATGAACCTGGCATCCACTCCCTGTCACCAAAAATATATCACAGTTCTTGGATGATAACAGAGCTGCCAGGGGAGAGGAGAGATATTCCTCAAGTACAGATCACACTGAACACATGTAACTGTTTACTCATTCTGTCTTCTTCCTTTTATTACTGAAAGTCTTTAAAAGTTTTTCAGATTTTTTTCCTTTTTCCTTTACAAACTGCTTAGGCTGTTGCCTGGAACCATAAATTAAATAAATATTTTCTTAAATAAATCAGAACATCCAGCAAAGGGCAAACAGACAAAATCTCTTACCTGATAGCAAAAAACTCAGCCCACAGAAATAAGAAACTTGGTAGAGGCCCTAACGTCTCCAAAATGTAGATATAATGTCCTCCAGACTTGGTGATCCTTGTTCCAAGCTCTGCATAACACAAGGCACCTGGAAAAGTTCAGGTATAAATGAACTGAGTAAATCATCCCTTGGATACTCTTTTCTGTATGACTTCCAGGGACTGAAGGAGCCTGTTTAAAAGAAGTGGTGAACTAGAGGAAGAAAAGGGGATTTTAGCAGAACCACTCTTTTTCCTTATTCTAGTGTGTTTAGAAGAAAGTTCACTCTTTTGTCAGAAGGAAGGAAATTTTGTTGCCTGGTTAATGATACAACTTGTCCAGGGAAGCTGTGTGGAAGAAACACTGCACTAAACTAAGAGAGACATCCTTTGACAAACGTCTTGGAGGTTCGCGTTCCCTCATCTCCCCTCTCAGCTTGGTGTAACGGTGCTCACAGGGTGGCTGCAGCACTCAGCTGACCGCCAGTGGCTGCCCTGACCATTTCAATCACATTTCTGATCACGGACCACGTTCCTGTGTACTTATCTTGCACCTTCACATCTTCATTTGAAGACCCCAGAGAGAGGACCTGGAAGGATATGTCTGAGAAGGGAGACCTGCTGCCGATGGAAAGCACGGCCCTGATGCTGCAGAGCAAGGTGAGCCTGAGGAGACAGCTTTAAAACTTCCAGGCAAATGGAGAGAAACCTTTACACCTCCACCTGTGCCTCCTACTCCTGCGGAGATCATTCAGGTCACACCACTGGTGAGGGCCCCAGTTTTTCCTGTCATTCCGCCAGTGAACTTATACTGAATCCCTGTCCAAAGTCTTGGATACAGGCAGAGCCCTCCTCTCATTTATCCCAGTGGGTTTCTTTACACGCTTAAAGCTTGTGTTTAAGTGCTTTGCTGAAGTCAGGCTACAGAGCTCATACACATGTCATACTTTATGGAAAAAAAAAAAAAGCATAAGAGAAAGCATAAAAGAAAGCAGGCCATTTAAGTATCCAAAAAAAAATGCATCAGAAAAATGATCACAGGAGGTCATCAAGCTGACAAAAGAGAAAACCAACAGATTCAACTACAAAATGCAACAACTCAACAAAGAGGCAGCTGAGCCAGAAGAGGCTACAAAAGACTGCCACAGAGAGCAGCTGCCACTGCTGAGACTGCCGCACCTTCCCAGCGCTGCGGCTGGGCTATGTGGCCAGCACATGCCTTATCACTTATCACTCTGCTCAGTTAAAAGAGACTCTTTGCTCACATTATGCTTTAAGATTTTCCTTAGGCAAAGTATATCACTCCCCAAACAGCCGCGCAGAAGCTGCATCCCACATGTAGGGTAAAGCAGCCTATGCTCAGCAGCACAACGTGAAATACTGGTAGGCATATGCAAAGAGCAAGAATCACGATTGTTGCCAGATTAACAACTGAACATCCCAATTTCTAAATGTCACAGTGCCAAGGTGTTTTATCCACATGGATTATTTCTCCTTTCTTGTTTTTCTTTTTTTTTTTTCCCCTCAAGTTGTAGAAGTGGAAGAACTTTAAAGTCACTCGCTGAAAATAAGCTTCAGATTTCTGCCCAGAGCTGAGAGATCTTGCACTTCTAACAGCAACTTTAAAGCATTTCTGAGAAGAAGGTGCTTGTATACAGTTAATGAAGGAAACTGAAAGCCATGGCTTTTACCCATGGTAACTGTAAGAACTGCATTATTTCAGAAGAACCAGAATGAAAGGCAGCAGGAACTGATCCGCTCCATCTCCTCGCTCCGAGAAGAACCAGGCATATCCGGACCCCTTCTGACAGGGGCCCACCAGCTCTGGCAGAGGCCACTGTGACCCCCAGGCTTGCTAAGCATTTGTTTCTGCTACATTCAGAATGGGGAATCTTAGGTCTATTCCGCTCCCAGCTATTTATAATACAATTTTGCTGGCTCCCCTCACCTCCCAGGTGCTTAAGCAAAGGCTTACCCAACTCCGCACTCACCAAACATTGAAAGGAGCCCGCAGGCAAACCAGACCACCAGGGAGAAGCCCACAGTGCCCGAGTTCTTCAGCACTCCTTTCGGGGAGATAAAGATGCCGCTGCCAACCATGCTGCCGATGAGAAGCGAGAAAGCCCTCAGCAAAGTTATCTTTTTCCTCAGAAAGACAGCCTCCTCTTTTTTCTTGTCTTTCCCCATGGCTGCTTTTCTAATCCCAGGGGAAGCTCATGCATTTAGGAGTTATGGTGCCTCTCAGCTGTCCTCAAGGCTCACCTGTAAGACAAGGAAAGAGTTAGGGATTTGGGCGTCTTCTTTTTTGGACAAGATTTTTTGCAGCAACCTGTCAAGATCTGTTGATTCCTCCTCAGCCACTGGATATAACCAGCAGACAAACCACAGTTGCATATAATACACTCAGCATCATCTCACACCACCACAGCTCCTGAGAGGGACTGGCAGCTTTTTCTCCCACTTCTGCCAAGGAGCACAGAGCATTACAGGTTGCATGCCACACTTTAGGACATGATTTCCAAATGCAACTTTGATGCCCGAAGAGAGGTTTGCAGCCCTGGTTGGAATTTGCCAGGTTAGGAGTTAATTTATTGGGAACTAATTTGGGTGAACATCGATATCGGCACATCAGCAGAAAAACACATTTCACGTTGCACACCTAATAATCAAGACCTTGAGGGTCAATTTTATTTATTTATTTATTTATTTTTGGAGGAGCAAAGAGCCCTGTTAGCTGAAATACACAAATGTTTTAAGCTATTTTAATTTCCCATCCATTCTTGAACAAACCCCAGTTACAGCCTTAACGTGAAGGCTTCACTTTATCAGTGTTCCTTGATATAACACCAAGCCTTTTCACTATCAGATCACTGAAGAGCCAAGAATAAATATTGCTGTCTATTCTAAGCTAGAGGACTGTCACTGATATCAGAAATGCTGTTTCTACTATCAATCCAAATCCCTTCTCAGTAAGAACAGCAAGGGTGAGGAGTTTTTCCAAGAAGAGAGAGAACTTCAGGCACTCCAGGGATCTCAGAAGCTGACCTCGATCCAGCCCTTGTGCTGCAGCAACCTCCTACTTCATCACCGCAGCTCTCGTTCCCCATTACTCAGTGGCCCTTCCCTGCAGGGACGGGCAGCGTTACAAGCTGCATTTCCAGTCAGTAAAAGACAAGACGCAGAGGCTACAGGCTGTGCTCAGGGTCAATTTGAGGCAAGGAATCAGCCTCCAGCTTCTCTTGGCTCTGGGCTGGTGCCCTCAGCAAGAAATTCTCCTTTCGCTTAGGTAGGTAAGGCAAATTCACATCAGTTAGCACAGTCTAATTTGCTGTAACAAATATGTTTGTAGTTAACCTAACAGCCAGGTGGACATTTTACAATGCTAATTAACCCTGCTAAAGCAGACAAGATGGGTGTGGAGTCATCTGGGTCCTGTCCTCACCTGCCACACATCACCTCCAACACACACTGCATCAGTGGTTTTTGCATTACTCTAATGCTGTACATCACGGGTTTAGCAAATACTTGCCCCAACCCCGTGACTGCGTACTATTGCAGAGCGACGCTATACATGAGAACTGCATTTTCTAGATTACTTACATTTTTTAATAACTGTATTGGTGCGTTTGTGAGCGGGCAGTAGCACATCTAAGAAGCCAGAAGTTATTTTCCTGATGGGTTGTATTTTCTGTCCACAGATTCAAGTGCCCCCACACCTCTGCAGGGACGTTTCCCATTACCACTCACCCACGATACCACACGGTGCAGTCTTAGCATAACAGAGGACTTCTGTCCCATCTCCCCAGTTATTTCCCGTCCGGGAAGGAGCAGGGTTATCGCTTTCTCCACAGACATATGAGCAGCACATGTACAAAGCCCTCTCCTTCCACCAGCTTTAGCTGCCTTCTCTGAGATCGCGCCAAGCCTGCACAAGCATCTTCTCAATCAAGCCAGCCAAGCCTGGTTATTAAACCCCTAATAATGAGTCCCGGAGGGCTCCTAGGGCTGGGCTAGGCCACACCAGCATCGCCTGGTACCGCAGCCCCGCTCCCCAGAGCCTCACAGGGCTGCTGGAGGCAGGGGCTGGGAGAGACCCCAGCAGCCTCCTGAGCCCTCAGCTGCAGCAACCTCACTCTAATTAATCAGCACATGTGAAACACTGCTATTGTCTGGCATTTCTCAGCAGAAAGGAGAAATACAGAGCATTCATTTGTAAGGGTGATGCACAGACAGCTCCCCGAATTAAAACCAGCATGAAGAGAGGTGTTTTGTGCGCAGGTATGTCTAAAACGCTATTGTGAGAAAATTAAAAGGGCACTTATCTGTTTGGCTGGGTTTTAAACCAAGCAGGTGCATTTGAAATCCATCAGCCTCCCATTTCTTGCTGGGATCCCCAGGCAGCGAAAGGCTGTGTCTCCTCACGGGCTCTGAAATTCCACAAAGAAGTGGGGGGGGGAGAATTAAAAAGAGAGAGAAAGAGAGATCAAGTCAAATTTGCACACCAGGTTAATGATCCAAAGTAAATACCAAACTCCATACTTCTGTCCACATGCCTCTTTTTTTTTTGTATATAAACTATTGCCATGCAAGAGTATTTGGAGATAAAACAGTCCAGCACAGTAAATTTCAGAAAGGTGAAATCTATCAGGATTTGTTCCAGAAGCTGTTGAAGGAGTGGAAGGAAAAAGAATGAAAAAAAAAAAAAAAAGAAAGAAAAAAAAAGGAATAATAAGAAAAAAAAAGAGTAACAGAAAGCTGTTGAATAGCACTTCAGAGACACCTAGCAGAGAGCACCGCCTGGAGAGCCCGTTCCTGCCTGCTCTGCTTTCTAGCTAAATTCCGGCACAAGGCACATTAAAATGCAGAGATGTTAATCCTTGTGGCAGTGCCTAAGAATATTCACAATGTGCTTAGCACGAAGTAAATGCACAAAGCTGCTTTTTGTTCACCCTTTGACTTAAACTACAGGCTCAAATCCTTCTCGTGCAAAATGCAATACCTTTGCCTGAGCTCACCAACCAGCAAGACTGGAGAAAAACAAACCCATTTCACAACTTTTCACACCTGCTGGTCCTTTACTCAGTTGTTCTTTGTTTTCACTGATTATTTTTTTTTTTTTCCAAGCCATTAATCTTACCTTGCAGACACTGCAGCATGGATGGAGATGAAGGAGACAGACATAAAGGGGAAATCGTATTTGTTATTTGTGGTGGTGTCTAGAGGCCCCAGCCGGGAGACGGACCCATCCTCCTGAGCACACAGAGAGAGTAGATGTTACTCTGCTGCAAAGTTATCCATATAAACAAGCAAGTTAGACAGAGCAGAGGAGGGAGAAAGCATCATTCCCAGTCGGGGAGCTGAGACCTAGAGCAAGTAATGACCTCCCTCCTATCATGCAGGAAGTGGGTGGCATCCCTGGGAAACAGTTCATACCTCCAAAGTCCCAGTTCAATGACTTACCAAAAAAAAAACCCTCAGCTACCAGGGAATACTCCTAACTATTTACAGCTGTATTTTCTTTGTGTGGGCCTCAATCAATACAATACAGCCAAGAACAGGTTAACCCCTTCCTTTTCATACGGAAAAGATCTAGGCATCAAACTGTTCTCTGCAGTCACACTACTTTTTTTTTTCATGCCAAAAAATGTCACACCAATTCAATGTCCACTACAAGGCACAGGATCTAACTAAATAAAATCAGCAGTGAATGGGAGCTTTTTTATTCATGCATGAAAGTAGCATAAATAAGCTTTAATGAGACTGGTGGTGGTCTGTTCTGGGAACTCGATCAGAAAATCTATTTAGGAGACCTGAAAGATGTTTGTTTATAGACTATAATGAACACAAGAAACAGGCTAAAAAGACAAGATGTGCAGCTCGACTTCTTTTCAGCTTTCTACAGCTGTTTTACTGCCCTGGATAAGAAACCGAAAGGGACAGTAGCTAATAAATCAGGCTCAGGCTTGCAGCCTGAGACGTAGTAATAAATCCAAAGTGATTGCTGTAGGTGTAAGCATAAAGATTGTTTCCAGTGGGTCCTCTTTTTAGAGAGTTTCACGAATTTAGTCTTGTGAGCTGTCTATGAAAAGACTTAAATGTCCTAACACTTTTTTTTTCTTAATGAAAATACTTTAAGCCTTGAGAGGAAAACAGTTCTTGGCCTGGGTGACACTTGCTCCCTTTTCATTTTATTTAGGCATTTCCAGCTGTAGTTTGGACAAGAGTAAAAATTTCTAGAAAACAGACTGATGAATGTGATGTGTCTGACATCCTGATAATGTGGTGATGATCTTTTAATTGAGAATCTAACAGCGTTGAATCCACACTTCCATTCTTTAGCTAGAAATTGGACTAAACTGCGTCTGGTTTTCAAGAAGGAAAATTCCTCTCAGTTTTAGAACTCCTTCCTACTTGAATTTTTAACCTATTCCAATTTTAAAATTCTTTATTACAACCAGTCTGCCAAAGCATCCATTGCAAGTGCATATATTTTAATAATAGTAACCCTGATTTATTTTCACAAAATGTACAGACCGTATGATATCATCTCACTTTTCTAATTATCTGTAATTTTTTCATTCAACTGCCTTAGAAAACACAATTCTGTGCATCAGAACTCATTTTCCATGAAAGCCGTGCAGGAAAATTGGCTCTTTCATGAACCTTTCTTCCTTTCATGTCACCTGTGATATGTGCAAAACACAAATACAGGACTGACAAAAACCTGATTAAAATGCTCAGCACCAGCTTCCACAGCACCAGCTAGTAAAGACTATCAGAAAGGTACTCCAGCGTCCCTGTGACATGAACTAATGCAATTCCCCTTACAAATAGGAGAAGCAAATAGCCCAGGCACTTGCCTCCCTGCCCATCTTCCCCAAAGGACCAGCACCGAGATGACCAGGTGCTAGGGCACACAAATCCTAAGAAAAAAGCCGTTTCACATGGAAACTGTCTAGCATAGTAAGACGCTTCCTGAGGCCAACATTTTGGCTCAATAATCTCTCTTGTGGGGCACAGCGTAGGGAACTGTCCTTAGAGCTTTGTTCTTTTGCAGACAGCACTCCAAGTAGCAAGCTGTTTTCACTCTCCAGATGAGACCTCCTCTCTGGAACAAGACAATTTGTCCTATTTGAAACTGTTTTCTTAGCTGCATAAGACAGAACACAAACAAAAATAAATCTAAACATTTCTAGTAGAGGAGATCCAACAGAGAAGTCTAACACTGTTGCAAAGTACAGCCAAATTTTCCAAAAATGAGAATTCCTTTTAACCACTCCAAATCAAAAAACAACACTGAAATAAAACAACATCCCCTCCCCCCCCCCCCAATGAGTTGTTGCACTACATCAATGTTGTGGTCTGAGGCCTACTCTGCCTCTGACAGGGAGCTGGGCAATGCTAGCACCCAACAGCCCAAGCTCTTGCGCGAGAAATTCCTCCATGAACCAGGTCTTTGCTTTACCTCTCACTCTGGCTGGGAGCTATGAAAGCTCTTGGTTGCTAGCCACTGCCTGGTCATTTACCAGAAAGAATTTTAGCAGCTTCAGGCTGTTCCCTCGGGAGGTGGGTCCCCATATCAGGGTGTAGGCACGGTGCTCTGCCTCCCAGCCCTGGAAGTGTCAGCCTGTGGAGCAGCTATGGTGGAGGAAATGGTCAAGGTCAATCTTCCCACCAGTGCTATGACAACACACCATCATCCAGAGCCACACCACACATCTGCTTTTGAGCGGCAAACCAGTCCCAAAGCCTTCCTAGAATTGTTCCACAAGAACAAGACGCATTTTCTGAATGGGGGGGAGGTGCCAAAATGGCCCCACTCATCGCCATCTGTCCTCACAAAGAGGTCATTTCCCACAAGCGCAAACTGATTTAACCAGCTATGGAGACAGCTCTCTCCAGGAGAGATTTTTTTTTTTTTTTTGGAGCAGAGGAAACCTTCAACTGCTGCTGCTATGCACGTTTTTGGATGGTGGGCCCCTTCTGACAGAGGTTCCTGATCTACCCCCACTTCAGCCATCTGGAACTGAATCCTTCCAGAGCTGACTGTAATAAAATGCCTCTTTCCACATTGCCTCATATATTACCCCAGGTCCCCCCTTAATCTCACTGAAATGCTGCTGATTGATCACCCCAGGCCTCCCGCTCCCCTAAGGCTCCACCACAGTGCCTGGCTTTCTTCCTTCTCTTCCCGCCTGAAGGGAATTCAAAAGAAAATTTAAACATTAAAAAGAAAAAAAACAACAGCCTTCACACCTGCATTAGCCACTCACTCTCGATTGCTCCTCACTCTCCGTGTAGCTGTATAATTCATGGTTAATCTTCAGCGTGCTGGGCTAACTCCCCCACCGCAGTACCTGACGCGCAGACAGCACAGGCCCTGCCTCAAGCATAGCTCAGGGTAGCGGGGGGGACTCTCTTCTTTTGGCCTCTCTGCTCAGCTGTTACTCATTTATTAAAATATAAGCCAAATATACAATTATGCTGGAGGGAACACATTTTCTTGTTAACCCTTTCTGGATTTCATCCAACATTTCGCAAGCTGTGGAGATTTATATTTTACTGTGCAGACTTTCAGATTAATCGCTCGCCCTTCCCTGTGCCTCTGATGGAGGAAAGGGGGACAAGGAGGGTTTCTTCAACCACAACCACTACCTCATCCCCTGTGAGACAATACAGGAATGCACGGCCAGAGTTTCTGACAGCCCATCCCAGGTAACAGGGAGAAGAGCCCTGTAAAAAGCAAGCAAAGCCTCTGGCCAGGAGGAAAACCTTATTCCAATTCTGCACATACAAAGCTTGCTACAGGATGGTATTTTGCACTGTTGTCACAGGGACAAGCGTGCTGCCTCTGCCAGCTTTCCCACAGCCCGAGGGATGGAACCAAAAAGTACCCAAAAACCCAACTCGCATGTCTTTCCAGGTAACGTACAAGCCACCCCCCGTTTTCACTTGTATTCAGTAAGTGAGAATCAGATTCTGGGAAGGAGCACATCAATAAAACCAGATCAACATGCTCACTGGGAAGGTTAAGTCAACATCAGGCCATGTTTATTCAATTTTAAAGTAAGTACAGTCACAGAAGTGTCGACTGTAACAGACCTCTGGGTGCCCATGAGAAGCAGGGCTGCTTCCAGCACTGCTTCAGATCGGCCATGGCTTTGTCTAGCTGAGTCTTAAACTGACCAAGGATGGAGAGTCGCTGAGTGCCCTGCTCCAGTGCTGCACCACCCCGCTGGGAAGAAGCCTCTCCCACTATCCTCCCTGAACCTCCCAAACCACGGCTGTCACCCACATCTGCCACTACGGACACCTGCAGCAGTTAAACCTCACATTTTCCAGCACAGATATGCTTACACCTGACTTTGACACTGCTCCTTGCCATCCCTGTCCAAAAACCGGGGCTCCACCAGCCCCAGAGACTCACTTCTCCGCTTCAGGTTTCCCTGAAGCCACTGGACTCAGCACAGCTGTGGGCGTGATGGCTGAAGCACTGATAGCTACAGCCAGGAGACAGACACCCTGTGGATGTTCCCCTGCAACGTGGAGGCTCCAGCACAGGCAGCCCGTCTCTGGTGCTCCCTCTGCCCATGTCCTGCCCCATGTCCCCTCCACATCACCAAACAAGCTCCACATCCAAACAAGCTCCTGCCTTGGAAACTCTATTTTTAGAGTTGGTTGTTTGATTTGTGGTTTTTGCCCCCTCCTTTTTCCATCCTGGACTTTGAGCCTCTCTATGATCTCTGCTGGTCAGCAGGATTGCATCAGGCATGGCAGGTAGCGTTAGCAGGAATAGAAGGAAATGCAAACAGCACTTCACACAGCATGCCGGCAGCTGGCAGGACGTGCAGCCGGCAGAGGTTACAGCCCCCAGTCAGGCTGAATAAAGACCTGCTGGAGGGGCAGGAGCTCCAGCTGCAATTACCCGTGTTGCAGCAGAGGTCACCGCATCTCCTGCTTCAGAGGCAGGTCTGAGCACAGAAGAGAGCCTCAGGAGGACATTTCCTTCACACACAGAGTTGAGCAGGGGGCCAGGGCAGCCCAGCAAGGCTCTAACGCCTGCTTTTCAAAGGAAAAAATGCCATGTGCATTTTCCCCTGTCACTGTGGCTCACTATAGATGTAGCTTGTGCGTGGAGACAGGAGGAGAGGCCCTTCCATTGCAGGACTGGGTCATAGCCACGTGTGTCTCTGGGATCTGGGGTTCCTATGGCCACCACTAAAGAGTCACCACCCTGAACGTGAAGACCTGAAGTCAGCTCCTCTCCTGGGTGCCTTTAAACAGTCCTGAGCAGAATACCCCCAGCCAATCCCCTGGCACCCAGCTCCTTCAGCACCCAGTCTGTTCAGGAAGACGCTTATCACCAACCGACAAAACGCTTGCTCTGGGCATTTTGTTTCAGCTCCACAAAGCAGCAACTTTAACCCCAGAGCAAAAAGCTCAGAGCAGAGCAGGGTGGGCACAGACACCACAAACTCAGGCCACCGGGGAGGACATTGGGAACGGGCATGGGGGTGCTTGCTGAGCAGGCACTGGGAATTCAGACTTCTGCAGGCTCCTCTCCCCAGCAGACTGACCACAAAGGACAAGGAGAACACGGAGACTACCGCTCACCAGGGAGAGGCAGGAAGAGGAGGGTGTTTACCTGTGGCAGATCACTGCTCTGGCACTCTCAGCAGTGCTGGCTGGCTTGCAGGATCCTCCCTGCAGAGCAAGTGGTGTGTGAGAGGTGTCCTGCATGAGCGAAAGCGTTGCAAAATTTGGGGCCTCTGCATGCACTCCACACTGATGCAGCTGCTCAAGTGTACTTATGAAAAATATCAGCAATTGAATTGTGAAAGCATTGCAAAACAGCTAAGTACAAAGAAAATAAACTGGCATGCTGTGATTGATGCAAGCACGTAACGGTCTCCACATGTCAGTGGAGCCAGCGTGATCTGCACCAGCTGAGGGGCTGCATCTAGAAACACAAAAACACTTCCAAAAGGAGCAGGAGCACAGCCGGGGCCAAGCCCTGTCACAGTGCTGGTGAGCCCCGTGGGCCTCCCCTGCTACGCAAGGATGGGTTTTGAGGGATGTGAGGCCTCTAGACACGGTTTGTGTGGCAAGCACAATTCTGCGCTTGCCAAAGCTTGGGGTTAAGGCGTGCTGAGCCAGGATGATTTACTCAGGTGTCAGGAATGCTCCTCGGACCTGGTCAGAACCAGACATCTAGGCCACCAAGGCCTCTTGCTTTCCAGCAGCGGTGACACCGGCCGTCTTGCACCTGGCCCCGCTTACGGCTGGCCCGGCCCATCTGTGCTCATGAGCCCCAGAGAGGCGCTGGGGCACAAAAGGGGAAGGCGATGGTCAGCAGGCCAAGGCTGCCAAACAGCTCCCCACTCCTTTCCTGGTGTCCAGAAGAGCCTGGCATGAAGAGCTGGGAAAAGATTTCCGTTCCAGATGCATCACACAACACGTTTCAGCCAGCCCCAGACCGATGTGCCATGCCTCGCGTGGCTGTGGGGACACGCAATGTGCACCCAGCCCTTGCTGCTCTTCCATAAAGCACGTTCAGAAAGAAGAGGCAGGGTACCCTGCCTCCCACAAGGACAGCTGGTGTTCCTCCATAGCCACTGTGTCAGGAGCTCCAGGTATGTAGTTCCCATCCACAAGGCCTGCAGATGACAGCGTGGAGTATTGCAGGGTAGGGCCCCCGGGAGCGGGGATGTTGTTGCCAGCCATGGGGATGGGTGTCCAGCCAGTGCTGAGTTGTTCTTGCAAAACTCTTCCAGGGAAGGAGAGCGGGGAAAGGCAGCAAGCCGCAAATCCTCACATCTAGCCCTCATTTCCCTGTATTACAGTAGGCAAATAATAGTTCAGGGTCAATAGCATCAGCCTGTTTCCTAGAACTGAAACAACCAGAGCCATTGACCAGGTTGCCAAGCTGGGGACCCGGAGATGCAGAGGTCCCCGCTCTGCAGTCAGCTTCTTTTGTTGTCTGCAGCACCATGTTACTTCATGGCACCGAGCAATAACAGCACGTCTCTCCTGGACTGTGGTTTGGGGAGTAAAAGTGTAATAAAGACGGAGCAAAACCAGCCATGTGCTTGAGTTTCTCACCAAAAGTCTCAGCAGAAGTACTCAGGAATAAGCAGGCAGTGGGTTACACACCCCTCATGCCTGCCAGAGTACAGCTCCCACACTGGGCTTAAACAGGAGAAGCCTCAAAGAAGCCAGATTGTGGTTGGTTTGCTTTCCTTCATAGGGTATAAAGAGATTTCAATTTTCAGAGTTGTCAGACTGATGCTTGCCTTTAGTACTAATGTCTTCAAAACAAGAGCACAAAGAGAAACTCAGCATAATTGGCAGCTCTGCGGGCACAGTGCACCTGATGGTCCATGCCAAAATTATCAGCATGACATTTTCTTCCTTTATACAGAAAAATCTCTGTGACCTACCCCATTTTCCTTTATTCATCTCAAGGATTGGCACCAGTTGGTATCCACACTCATTTACAGCTACACAGGTCCAGGCTTAGAGATCAAGACCCAACACTTCACACCAGTGCCGTACTAGTGAGAGCTGATAGCTACCAGACAGATGTGGGGCATCTTCAGCAGCAAATGACTCCAAATCAAGAAGCCTCTGTAGAAGACATGCTGTAGGCTCACACAGTAGGTACAGGGGGCTACCTAACAGCATTTTACAGCATTACTCAAAACATCAGGCTAGGCACAGTCTTCCTTCTGACATGAAAAAGTTCAAGCCTGTGCCACATGCAATTGTTACAGACAGGTTTTGTGTACCACAGTGCTTGCAAAAAGCTTAAATATGCTTACATACTTCTTCGTTGCACAGCTGTTCAGGTATTACCACCATTTTTGGGGAACCATCATATTTAATCCTTGTGTTTTCCTCTGCTATGAAAGATTTCATCATGCTTTGGGCTGGCATTCACTGACTCTTTACAAGCCACCCTCTGGCCTTTTATTTCAGGACACCTGCTTACAGAGGGCGATGTGTTTCTGGTTGGTGCTGACACCGCGTGTTCTGTTAAGGAAAGCCCGTTGTCAGTCTGCAAGGTTAGGACATTTCTGAAAAGTAATAACGAGAAAGCAGACACCATTTAAAATGGATCTCAGGTCACCAGTGACCAAGGTACTCTGCTTTATCAGTCTTGCATACAAAGGACCAGGTACCAGCCCTCATACCTTGTTAAAGCAATGCGCCTGCCTCGTACGAAGAGATGATTCAGAAGGCACCCCTGTCCCAATTTACCTAAAACAGAGGGGGGGAAAAAAGCTGAAGGAATGCTCAGGCCACAGAACTGCCCTGCAAATACCCACGGGATGATTTTTGCAGGGAGGTTCCTCCCCTCTAACACCGCTAATAGAAAGTCAATATTTAACAGAACAGACGCCACAGAGATGCACTCCTTAATTTCTGGAAAAAAAACACAAAGGCCGTATCGAACACCTCCACGCGTCCCTGACATGACGCAAACCTACTGCGTGGCCTTGAGGAGAGAGGTGAGCTGGACCTCAGGAAGGACCTGTGCGGTGAGGAGATGTGCCACATGTGCCACCTAATTACCTGCAGTGCTGACGAGCTGCATTCCTCTCAGGCTCTGTACAAATGCCATGCCAGGAGACACTGGAAATCCAAGGGACAAGCGCATCATCAATGTCCTCAAATTAATTTCTGTCAGGAAAATAAGTTGCAGACCAGAGGTTTCACCTAATTTAAAAGAGCAATGGAGTACTTTCAAGGCTAACAATTCTTCACTTTTCTTCACTCTCCTCATTTTAGGGGCAGACAGATTGCAAGGTGGATCCCAGTGGAGCTGCACTTGAAGTTTTTCTTTGCTGTGACACTGAAGTAAAGCTTTTAAGCATTTAAGTACAGCTTCACGCGTGAAATCACATTGGATTCTCACCTGTCCTCCCTTAATGCCTAAAAACTGATGAACTGGCAAAAAAACCCTTCCAAATGTATAATTGCACGAGCGAATGCTTAGGAAGGCTGAGAAGACAAGTGCACTCGGGCACCAGGAAGTCCAGCAATTAGGCAGCAGGTATCAAGGAAGGGAGTCAGCACTGAAGGCCTAAGCTAAAAGAAAAAAGGAAAAGGTCACAGGATGAAGACACAAGGAAACCAGGCAGCAAGGTATATTTGCTTCATCCCCATGACTCCTCTCAGGCATCTTCAATTGCTTGCAGTAACAGCCTATAATGGTGTGCTTCCAATATCGTTACCAAAAATTACCAAACCTACCAAAGCATCTTGAAACCGCCACAAACCCAAGCCACAAGTCTGTATCTGAGTTGGTATTTTCACTTCGTTTCTCTCTCCAGCAAACTTCTCCCAGAAAAGTCAATCAGGACATGTTGGTTTTACAAACAGCAAGAGAGCCAATGCCTTAAGTCCAAGTCAATTTGAAATAAAAATAAAACCATTTGGAGTCTTTTCTCTAGTGAAAAGAAGCAACAAAACCCAAACTCTTTTTCACACTGGACGTAGGTGCAAGGAATCTGCACCCCATGCACATCTCCTGGCTTCATGGGAACTGGAGGTAAACCCAAGGAACAGCTGAGAGGTGCAATGAAAGGATGGGCTCTTTTCTATTGCAGGAACATCCCCTTTGACTGCGACCCTGCCACTCCAGCCGTGGTTACCCTGGGGTACATCATGACTAACATCTCCCACTGTACAGCCCTGACAGCAGAGGAAGTGCTGGCCTCCAAAGCGGTAAGTGTGGTGAGTGCAGCCCTTTGTTTTTACCGGATATTTTCATGGCAGCACAGAAAAAGGCAGCCACATCTGGGACCATCTCAAGGGGCTACTGGCACAAATCCAGAGGCTCCATAGAAGAGGCAGCAGATTGTGGGTTTTGATGCCTTGGGCAGGATGTCTGTTTCCACAATGGCTGGGGAAGGAAGGAATATAAAAGGAGATGGTCTGATAAGAACCCGGCCATGATAAAAGGACTCTGTCTGCTCAGTATTAATTTATTTTAGCAAGAAGAAAGGTGCCCACAGTCACTGGGTTACAGACGTTGGTCTCTTGCCTCAGTGAGATGGGAACTGGTTAGCCTCGAGGCAATGTAAAATACTGGATTTTTCAGCAAGTACAAAAATAGATGCAGAGCAGAACAGATGTGACAGACAGTGGGTTCTTCTCAATTCATGATGACGTTTTGCAGAAAGTTGTAAAAATAATTTCCTCAGGAGTTTCAGTGTTGGGGCCTCTGTCCTGCTTTGTCCTGGACAGAGGCAACTTCGCAGCTGCAAGGTGAGGGTCTGTGCTCTCGGAAATCAGCCACCTCTTCCACAACAAAGCTGCTGGTCTTTTACTTACAAATTTGTTCTGCAGTCCTGGGACAGCTGAGAGCATTCACATCACCCAGCGGAGCACAGTTACTGACTGGCCCATAAAGAGCTTTAGGAAAACGTTAAAAAGCACGGCACCATGTGAACGCTCCCCCCTTCTGGCTGCCAGCTGGCCTTTATTCCACCCCGGCTCCCTGTTTTTATGAAGGGAAAATAGAGGTTTCAGACGCAGGGTTTGCGGCTGTGACTCCCCATACAGACGAGGCTGCTCGCAGCATAATGGACCACCCCGTTCTCTCACCCCCAAAATCTGCCCGTGGCAAATTGTCCCACCTGCCCGCCGCGTCGGGTCGCTTTGCCTTGTGCAGATGCAGTTCAGTTCGTGCAGTTTTGTGTCAAATGCCAGCATGCACAGCCTTAAGGGGATGGCTGCCCACACCGGGCTGGGACATCAAGTTTCTTTCTCGAAATTCTTACAAGTTTAGGCCAGGGATTTAACACTGCAAGCTGTATCGTGAGCTCCTCCTGGTGGTCATTAGTTTCGCATTAACCTCTCCTGCGTTTCGAGCTCAAAATTAAAAATGCAGCTTTTGGATATTTTTCTCCTCTTTTCTTCCATACTCAATAAACACAATTTAAAATTGAAACAGAAAATAAAACATATATGCTGTGAGTGAAGTAAAGGCTTTCATTCCTCACTGTTTGCAGATGTGGCTAAATAGGCACACATCTTCTCTCCTTGCTTTGATTTTTCAATAAAAACCATGACTTTCACTTAACATATCTACTGCACATTTTCTTCTTAGCAGAAGAAATGATTTTGTGTGCAGTTCAAGGGAAGAACAGAAGACTCCACTCTTCTATATGACCCACACCCAAAAAATACATCCTTCCTAACTGTTTATGCCTGCTGAAGACAGCCTTCTCCATGCAGAGTGTACAGGCCAGGAAGAGGGAAAGAGGGAGGAGAGTTATCCATATAATTTTTTGACATTGGGGCAAAACGTCAAACTCTACTCTACTCAAATAACATGGACAAAACTCTTACAGAAAGCTAAATTATAACTAATGCTTGCTCAAGGCTTTAACTGTATCAGTTTGATAGGCACCACACAAGCACCTAGCATCCAAGAGCTGCTGTCTTGAAAAGATTGCATTACAAAGAGCAAGCAGTAACACATAAATGAAAAAAGGTGAGAAAGAACATGACAACAGTTTTTGGAAAGATGGTCCACTAGCAATTGTCTCCACTCCTCTCTAGCCGGTCATTCGTATATGGCATTACGGCTTTGCAGAGACACTTCTAACCTCTCTGTAACATGGATTTAGTTTCTTCACACACGTGCTGCTATCCGGGTAGCAGAAACAAAAAGTTGGTGGCAGATCTGTCTCTGCTCAGTCTTGCTGCCAAACATTGAGCTGAGGTACTTTGAAAACCACCTTTGCCAGGACAGGGCATCAGACACTTTCTTGAGTGTGGGCTAATGCAGGCCTTTGTAATGCTGCTCATTTTCAGTACATAGCCAAAATGCCCTGTCAGGACTACTAAACCTAACATCTTGCATTAGAAAGGCTCATTTTAGAAATGTTTTGTCCAGGATATCCTTCTGATGCCTCGGCATGGAATTGTAAAATAGCTGGTCTATGCAACATCAGAGAACGTGCTTTTTCCACTATCCTCAGCATCACTTCCTTCTTTCCTTTGCTGCTCATACATAACCACTGTCTCTTACTCAGAGTAAGAAGTGCAGACCATGGGCTTCCAAAAACCATTTTGCTCAGGCACCATCACACAGAAAGAGAAGTGGATTACAGCAGAGATCAGAGGCACAGCCTGGCCCTGTGTCAGGCTGCATTCTTGGGTATACAACATTTGCCTCAGCAACCAATTCCTGCTTCTGGGAAAAGTGTGGATTAAATGAGTTGCAAACACCTACAAAAGCACACACACTTGTTTGTTTTGCATACCTGTAAGATGCATTTTGTGCTGTTAGCAATGCCGGTCCTATGTCAGAAATAATCTTCTTTAAATCCCCTTACCATATCATCTCCAAGAGAGAACAGATTCTTTCCTAAAATTTACTCTTATGCCTTTTTATTTTTAATTTCCCAGCTATTGATGTTATCGACGATTATCTTGATGGTGCTGGTTTGAAAGCCCTTTGGCTGCTCAGGTTTAATCAGCTTTTCACAGGGATGGCAATCTTTGGGTTTGCACTGCTTTGTTAATGATATAAGATGTTACATGCTTTAAGATTTCAAGACCTTATGAAGAGACAAGAAAAAAAGCACTGCAGGAAACAGCAATAGTTGCACTCTCAAATGCCCTCAAAGATTTGAAGAATTTGAAAAACAGAGATATGGAAGAGCAGAGATGTCTTAGGTTACATATGAGAACTGTATCAGTGAGAAGGACTATGTTACTTTAATGCAGAAACGTTGCAAAGCCAAGCCAACAACAACAAAAAAAAAATCAGTGGAAAAAAAAATCTATTGATACAGCTCCCTAAAACACCCAGTGAGATTTTGTAGGTGTCAGCTACAAGAACTAAAAATCTACAGAAATTATCAATTTATTATTTTTTTCAGATTTTTGCTTTTTAACTTGCATGAAGCTTTTTTTCAATGAAATACAAGACTGAACATAACGCATCAGTGAAAAGGACCAAAAATGACTAAAAATCCTCCAGTTCAGATCCTTTGCAAAGCCAGCCAGCATCTAGATCTATTACAGCCCAGACTTCACGGCAGCTGATAAAGAAATTTGAGCAAAGAGATCCAAAGATCCTCAGTAATTATCTCAAAAATGCCACATAATCAAGAGAAGCAGGAAACACAGATTAGTTCAAATGCAACATGAAGTTGTTCATCTCCCTGAGCCTTTGGCTGAGATGTTTTTGTAGAAAAGGAAACATGTCTGCTCAGCCTCCTTCCGTCCTGTTACAGCAGTGACTGAAACGCTGATAATCCAGTGCTGCAGCGATAACCTGGCAAGCTGCTATGTTATTAGGTGACGGGAACATTGGACAAGGCTATTTTCCAATCCATTTTACTCAGCGTAGCAATGCAGGTATGGAATATAGCAAAGTGACCACACTGGGATTTTTTGAAAATGGTAAAATGCAGAAGTTTGCTTCATATTACCCCAGTGGTGCAAGTGAAAGACTGATTTGTTGCAGATTTAAATACTACTTCAAAATGCTCGAACTCAAGCTGACCCCTAGGGGTTACATTCATAGGAGAGTCCACACCACCCCACGTTACCTGCTTGGATAGTCCTATATTATTTTCTGTCCTGTTAATGACAGAAACGTGCTTAACCTCTCCAAAGGTGACCTCTGTGCAAGGGACAGGGATGCCCCTGACCCAGGGAGGCTCAGAGGAGCCCTCACCCTTCTGGGAGCAGTCCCAGCGGGCAGTGCCTGGGGACGGCAGCCTTCCTCTTGGCCCCACTACTGCCCCTCTCCCAGCACCCCAGCACCAGGGAAAGCAGTGGTGCCCGTCTATCTCCCGGGAGTACCATCGCTTCCACGCTCTGCACTTCACCACTTGGCCATGTTCCTCTTGAAAACAAGAGGAAACAGGCAAAAAGAGCAGCCCCGCAGAAGCCAGCCAACCCGCTGAAACAGGAAAAATCCCTTCTGCCTTCCTCAGGTGCCTCGGTGATATCTGCAGGGCTTCTTCAGCCTCCTGAAGGGCACATAGTCCTCTGCTGACCGGCCACTTGCCCCGAGCCTTGCCAGGCCCCCCTCCCCAGTACACCCCAGAGGCCTTCAGTCACATCGGCAAAACAAAGGTTAGGATGTAGCAGCCTACACCATGCACAGCAGGTTCAGCAGCTGGACCGATTAAAAATCAAGGGTAGAATTGAAGCAAAGCATGCAAATCTAAGCAGATACTTCCCTAGAAAAATAAAACCCTGGTACTTCTAGCTTTAAGTCAACCCTATTTTTGCCTTATTACTTGCAGCCGTTTCTATCACCTGGCAGTCTGACCAGATATTTTAGGTATCAAGCCTGTTCAGTGCAACTCCTCTGTGCAAGCGAAACAACTACTGCAAGTGTGTTTGTCTATTTCATGTATACCACGATAAAAACCTAGCATTCCTGTAGCTAATTAAGCAAAAATTACCACATTTTATAGGTATGGTTTCCCTTCTGATTTCTACCACGATATACAATTTGATCTGTGTAGTCAAGAGTATCTTCAAGATCTCAAGTTACAGTGTAACCTGTGCTTTAGTGCCTCTGCTGATTAATGAAGGTGCAGGCTCCAGAGAATGTTCTACAAATCAGAGATTTCTTTTTGTATTGTTCCCAGTTTTTAGAGCTCTTTGCAGTGAATCACAACAGTCTGGCACAGAACGGTATCCAGGTTTTTCTTCAGGCTGTAAGATTAAAAATCGAACTGTAAGATACAATGTGAGTTAGCATCAGGGCAAAAAAAAACCCTGTATTTTAGAAATCCCTGAATGTCCCAACCAAGTGGAAGACAGAAAATATTTTAAGAGTATTGACAGAGCTATTTTGCTACAAATTAAATGTGAAATAAATAATAGAAGGACCTGTGAAGACAATCCTTTTATCATAGCTGTGGTATAAATGTTAATATTATCGGAGTTTGGTAACAGTAACCAACCAATATCCTTCTGTATTGTTTAAAATCCCTTGAAACTGGAGGAAACAGAAAATACGGGACAAGAAAATACACAGACACACTATAATTGTACCTGCCATGACTGAACACAGTTCAAGTAGAATACGAAATATAAGAAAAATGGATTCTGTGGCTTGCTTAAAGGATTTCTGACTTCCTTAGTTTTGTAATCTCGTGAAGAGTCCTCCCTTCAAAGTTTGTTTGTTTGTTTCCTATTTGCTTTAATTTACTAAACACATTATCCACAGGAAATTCTGCCTTATTTCTGCATTTTCTCCCAGGCATTTCAGACATCATGCATTCAATCTATCCAAGCTACATCATTTTTCTCCTCGTTTACTATAGTAAGTGCCATTAAAAATGTAGCTTAAAATATGAAAGCTATTAATGACAACATTACTGAAGACCATTTATAAGCTACCAGTTCATAGCAGTGGCCCTGAGTGGTGAGGACATAAGCACAGCAAGGTTTGTGTGGAGAGGAAGCATCTTAACTCTGAGCTATGTGCACTGAACATCACATTTATTTCCCACTCTCCAAACATGTCAGTCTAATACCTATCACTTCCCCTTACAAACCTTTCTCATAGGGTAACTGTGGGATGTATAACATGAAATCTTTCTGGTTTCTTAACAAATTGAACTCCTCCTTGAAGTGAAATTCGCTTAATATTGAAGAAAATGGTTTAACAGAACCAACACCTAAATTTTTATCTAGCCAGAGAAGAGATACATACAATGTTTTTGTATTTTCCCCAAAGCACCTCACTAACCCCTCTTCTCTGAGCTGCTGGAACAGCCCAGCGAGGAAGAGATTATTCAGATGCCGTGTCCCATTTAATGCTTGGTCTCCCTCCTAAGACTGGCAATTTAGCATCACCTGTGGCACTTAATTTTATGGCAGGCACAGCTGTCCACCAGTCTTTGGAACCTGACCAACTCATTTTGCAGTAGCCCACTGCACAGCTCACAGATTTCCACCACCACCACCCCCAGTGGACCTGGGCTGAATATGGACATTGGAAGCAGAGAGGTTCCCTTCAATGTTAACCTTACCCAAACCACCTAGTTCCTTCTCACATCACTTACAGCACAGTTTATATGGTAAATGTGCTCAGTGAATGCCCTTCATCCTCATTGGTACAGGTCTGTATGAACACAGTAGTGAGTTGCCTCTTAAGGAGAAGTGATTTAACCATACAGAAAGCCCTCTGGTCAGCAACTGTCACGCGATGGAATTTAAAACAATTTCTACAGGCACAGGTTAAGCATGGGACAATCCTTACCGGACCAGACCTGTAACCTAACTATTCCAAGGTCCTTTGTAAAAAAGCAAAAACTCTCTAACTAAAAATTAACAACTTGAGAATGAAGCACACCTTTCAAATTAGTACTAGTATGAAAAAGCTACCCAGTTAAACCACATTTCCACAGCACAGATCCTGTTCTAGGAGACCAGGGTAGCAGTTACTGGAGTTTTGTTGGCTTTCAGGTCCACCAGAACAAAAAGCTGACTTGCATCTTTATGACTTACCACCAAAGCGTCTGGTTCATGGGCAAATGTTTCTTCACATGTGTATTATCTGCGTATGGCTGGGAACTTTACTCACATTTATTGAATGAAGCAAATAAAACATCTCTTATGATAAAAAACTTTCGAGCAAAGCACCACAAACAAGCAAACTCTTTGTATACTGTTCTTTTAGTTGACTCAATATGCTCCAAGGAATAATTTTTCCAAGACCAAAGCAAATACAGCAGAAACAGCACAGATAAATAGATCTATTAAGTCAAACACAATTCTTTAAAAGTTTGCAGTACTTATTCTAAAGACTAAATATAACTGGCTGCAGAGAAATCAGACTTAGTCTAGACAAAGCAAACTGTTCTATGAACCTGCTGTTAGGTGGAATACTACAAGCTCTGGCAATTAAACTATTCACCATCTTGACCACCAGAGACTTCTGCAATTGAATATTTTAGTCGTTGGCTGCTGTAGAAACAAAGGTATTTAAAACTCCTGGTCATTTCAGAATGAATAATAACATTCTGTTTTTACAGTTTCAGTCTTCATTAACTTTTGGCTCAAGACAGTTGACATTACTTACCAGCAGTAAAAGCATAATTTCATCGGCTCCCAGGAGAAACACTTCTACACAAAGAAAAAAAAAAAGTTCCTACAGAAACAAAGACTTGGCATGATTGACTTCACCATATTCATTCTACTACTCAGGTTTCCATCATCAATCCAAAGTTATAGCTAAACAAAACACACAAGAAAAAGTTTGGCTGGCTGTGTTATCTAATTGGCCAACGCCACAATAGCTTTACAACTTAAGCAGGTGATGGAAAGCCCTCTAGAGAAAGCGTTGACCTGCACTAAATGTACACAAAACCAACTTCATAGGCACTTTACGGGGGGAGGAGGGACAACACCACCATGACTTTACCTTAAATTCCATAGAACACTTGATTTGAAAAAAAAAAAAAAAGGAAGAAAAAAAAAAAGCACACTTCAGTCATTCACTTCAGATACCAAGAAAAGTATCTTGCCCGTTCCCTGACTTTTAATTCTTTTGAAATGCAATTTTTTTCTCATATTTGGTAGCCTTCTGCCCATCTGTCCATTAGGGAATAACAATCCAGGTTAAGGACCCATCCTCCCCAAACAGGAAACCAAAAAAAACAAACCAGAAACTCTCACTTTTAATAGAAATAGGACTCCAGACGCTGAAGGCTATCCAGTAGCATTTAAAGCAGCACTTTTATGATATTTCATATATTTTCCCCATGTGTTATCCTACCTATTACGCACCAAACAGTGGTCATATAGAGAAAAGCTCTGGAGTATAGCTGGCAAGAGCAAAAAGACAAAGAGTAAATGTGCTTACATAGATTTTTATATGGGTATGAATCTTTTGTGTCCCACTGAGACACTCTCAAGTCTACCATTTTATTTTAACACCAAAACAGGTATGAGCAGTGGGTCCAGTGTGACAAATCCAGATGAGTGTCTGATGGAAATGCCCAGGTTGCAGCACTGCCCTTGACCAATCACAGTGATCACTTAAAAATACGTGGTTGCTCTGATAAACAGCTCTTTCAGATCTTTGGCAAATCTTTGGCTAACCAAATTTTAAATGAATTTTAACACATTAATTCCAAAAATGTAAAAGGTGTGTCAAAATACAGAAGAAACTAATTTCTGGACATATAAATATTTGATCTTTATCCTCTGTACTTAAATCATGATTTTTCCCCATGATTTCTTACTCCACACAAATGAAATCTGTTATTAAAACAGCACAGAAGTTTCTGTCCTCAAAATTTACAAGACTTAGTTCTGTGCTATTTTTTTTTACAAAACTATTTTAAAACCTTAAACTGAAGCTGGACATGGTTTGAGGACAGTGTTCTTATTCTTTGTAAAGCATGCGGTGAAACAGAGTCCTGGTCCATGAACAGATCTCCTAGTCATTGCAGTCAACCATAAATTCTCTGCAAACTAAAAGCCAGCCTAAGTAGTACACTTGCACAGCTGCAGAGGATGCTCAAACGCTTTTTGCCATCTGATTCTTCCAAGCCCACTGCTGCACCATTTATGTAAGGCTCTCATAAAATGACCATCACTGGAATCTAAGCATCTGTCCATACACGACACTGAAATTGTTCAGTAGCACAAAGCACTATTTGCAAGGGAAGAAAATGCAATGCAGTGACTGCAACACAGTAATGTTTAAATTACCCCAGGTAGGGTACCCACATGCAAACACTGTTATGCCATATGGAGTCAAAACAGGAAGCACTGACAACTGTATAACAGAAGATGACATGTGGAGGGAGAAATGAGCAGGGAAGCCATCCGTGAATATGACAAACTATGTGGAAGTGTGCAAGAGAAATCGCTTCTTGCAGAAACAGCACACCACTTGAAGAAAAAAGATATTCAGAAATGAGTCATCAGTAGCTTGAGGCAAACCTGAACAAAAACCAAGAGCAAGAAGAACATGGAAATATCTTTTTTTTTTTTGACACCCTGCTTAGAGTTTACACCTCTATTTTTCTTGATTTGCTAATATGACAGACCACAGAACACTTCCACCTCCCTTTTATATTAAGACTCAGAAAGAATATACACATCTTCACAAATTGCAATTGGCTGCCATATAATATACTTGGATTGAAACAAGATTTGCACTTTGAAAAATAAAGAACAGTATGAGAATATTCCTTCTCACATTTCTCCAGAAAATGTCTTCTTAAAAATGCCGTGAGTAAAGAGCACAGACACTGGGCCTAGAAAAGCACATTCTGTACAGTTTTCTGTATTTACACTGAAGTGAATGAGAAGATTGAAGAAATTAAACACTTTAGAGTGCTAAAATCAAAACATAAGCAATACAATTTTTTAATTTCAGTATTTTAAAGTACAGAAAGTGGAAACTATGAATATCAAATACAAATTTAAACAAAGCCACTTGTCCTCCCCTAGAATAATCAATGTGAACTACTTATAGAAACTTACAAATTTAAAGTAAAATCAAAACAAAATAAATACTGTACATACACTTTCCCTGCCTGCAGGCAAAAGAGGATGGGAAATACTGTTATGAATTGAAAAAATGCTCTTAAAGCTGCAGCATCCCATTTCCCAGCCAAATACTTAACACAGTAGTGCGTTTCTGTAAAAAGGAAGACACACATACACCGACCCCTACTGAGCAGACAAGCTAATATTTTCAGAGACATTAGAAGGAAAGACAGAAATTAGACTATCAGAGTAGAAAAAGGAGAGGAAAAGACAAACGGGCCAGCAAAACATTACTACAAAACTAGTAAATATAGCCAAGAACTAGCCCCCCCTTTTTTTTTCCCTCAAATTTCATGTTTGTTTTTTTTAAAAAAAAAGATTTGCCAAAGTATTGGCAGCAATAGACATTTCCCAGCAGAAGTGACAATACATATCAATATAATCTCTTAAAGTGATCCCTTTCATTCCCTTCCCACAGCATGAAACTCTTATGGCTTAATTTATATTAAAAGTAGAAAAAGTCCTTTTTTCCAAACAGAAATGCAGCCTATGAAGAAGGCGCATCTCCTTATCAGTGCTACTTGTATTTCCCATCCGCTGCATGACTTATCACTCTCGTGCTCCCACAAAGAGGGCTACTAGGGTGTTTTTTTTACCGTGGGTTGTTTTTGGAAAAAAATGGATGTCGCAGCTTCTAATCTTGTTTAACCACAAATAGTAAGGCCCTGGGTTCCATTTATATTTCTTCTGAGAAAGAGAGTTAGCTCTAGGCTCACTCAGTCCCAGCTTTTAATGGTCTGGAAGTATTACATGAATGAGACTCTGAAAAGACGCTAGACTTGGTGGTGGGAGTGTGAAGGGATAGGTGGGCACGTGGAGCCTAAATAGGGCAGTAGTTATAGGCTTGTAGTACCAGGTCATTCTAGCTTCAGCTCTGCTTAGTCTCCACAATCGCCAAAAAAAGCAGTTAGCAGACTTCAGGCCAGCCCTAACTCTGAAACCCTGAAAAAAAGTTTCAACATTTGCAACTTCATGGCCATGAGGATGAAGGCAGCTGATGCCATATAGCAAAGCCTAGGGAAAGCTGAAGCTTCTAAAAGGCAATCATGACACTGTGCTCTCTTATTTTGCTATGAAAAGTAACACAAGCACTTCAACCACCAAAAAGAAACAACAAAAAAAAAAACCTTCAAAACCCCCCCAAAATTCCCCATGTGATCAGAAAGCAATAATTGTAACTCTTAACATCTAACCCTTTCAAAATTGTCTTTAAAATGGATTCATGTAGAGCATTATAGGTTGCATAGGTAATCTACCTCAGAGGTCATTAAAGGCTACCTTGTAGCCAGGGTTTATTAGCAAGTCTAGAGGGAGAAAAGGGAAAGTTGCTGGAAGAGTCATTGATACAGTTTCTAGGCGGTCTTTCCATTTTCATGTTTTGGTTGTTTTGTTTCTGTTTTTTTGTTTCTGTTTTCTGTTTTTGTTTTTCCTAGTTGTAGGAACGTGAGAACTTAAGAGAATGGGAAAACCATTACAATATTTCGTTTCCTATTGTATGGTCTATCAACAAAAAAATAAAATAAAAGTACATTTTTATGTCAAATCCAAGTTCACTGACTTTTCAAAAAAGATCCTCCTTCAAAACGAGTTACCATACCAGGCTTAATTCTCTGAGTTTTCACGTCAGTGCTCCCCACTCCCCCATCTCTCCCATCCCAAGTGATACAGCAAGAAAAAAAATAGGGCTTTTTCCCTCCACTACTACAACACAAGGTTCAGTCCATCTACAAAAAGATTGGTGCAGTAGTGTTTTCACCTAGAACACAAAAATACCCCTACAAACAAGTACACAAAACAAGTGAGGTTACCACATCCTCTTCATAAGCTACCAGGAGACTAGACTTTTTTTTTTTCCTTTTTTTTTTTTTTTTTAAATATTGCTCATAATGGCAATTTCTTTTAAATTGCTTGTTCTGTGGTGGAACATCAGAGTTAACATCTGCTGGAAGCATGGATATCTGAAGAAAATGGGAATGAACCTCTGCCTGTTGACAGCCTGCGAAGAGACTATTACATAAACTCACAACAGCAACAACAGCGGAGAGCCACTTTGGAAAAAAAAAAAGTAGAAAATAGAATAAAGAAAGGATAAAAACAAGAAGAAATAATATATATGGGTCCAGCCATGTCTGTGTTCCAACAGTAAGATACAGATAAATAATATGGATGGTCAGAAAAGAAACTTTGTATAAACCTGTCACATATACAAGAACACTTATTCCATACTTCAAAATTCCTTACTCCAGATTCTATTCTGGCATACTTCTATTTCCAATTAGTGTTCTCTGAAATCTGCCTTCAAGGAGAGATGGCTCATTCCTCCTATTCTGAATCTGCTTGCTGTCCTAAACTGGAAATGTTTGTTCTTAAAAATTATACAGCCAGCAAGAAGGAAGCAGTTTGGTTCAATATGCTAAAGCTAAAACAGATTTCAAAGCTTGGTGGGCAGTAATCTATTTGCTCAAGCTTAAGCACAGAGTATATTTATATGGTATATAATTTTAACTAGCATTGACAACATAGTTTATTTCTTTGATTTATTACCTTGATGGGAACATGTTAGAAGATAGCTAAAATATTCTCTTTTGACTATTTCCATCTGGAAAACATAGCACCTGAGAATAGCAAGTACTTATTGTCACTTTCAGCACCAGAGAGTACCTCTTAGCTTATCTTCTGATTTGTAGCAATCTTTTGTTATGTCCATTCCCAACAGTCTAAACAAGGTTAATAGCTTGCATTAATAAAAAATAGTAATTAAAAAAAAAAAAGACTGAAAACAGCCTGAATGCAGCCAGTGGTGTTCTTCTTCCAGGGGATGGGGGTGGAAGAAATATCTACTTTTGTGAAATCATAGCTAGCAAACAAAAAAAGGTTTAAAAAAATCATTCATATGCATCCTCACGCACACAGACACACACACATGCATATAAAGTCAAGTCAATATAAAGTTAAAGAGGGGCTGCAAAACAAACAAACAAACAAAAAAAACCCACTTAAATTATAATTTTGAAGCTCCAGAGGAAGTTAGGCCATGAAAACTACCCGATTTATTTGCAGTTGCATTATGTTTTGATGTTTCTCAATTTAGAAACAGGATAACATAGTGCTGAAAAGTTTTGACCCTGCAACAATCAAAACCACCTGACATCAGAACCATTTCCATAAATTTTTAAAGGCATTTATAATCTAGTCTATATGAAAATAACTCTGCACAAATATTCTGGAAAGTCCAAGATAATCTGTTTTTAAATTACAACACGAGAAAACTATTTCAGTATAGAATATGGAGGAAGGAAAAACTGGTTATGGAAATCTAAATCAGTTCAAAAAATTGGATAACTATGCCTGAGTATTTTACTCTTAGGAAATCACTCAAAACAAAACAAACAAATAAACAACAACAACAAAAAATCGTTGTCACTAGCACATTAATGTTTTCATTTTGGCTGGACCCTGCAAAATGCCCTTTTTCCAGAATCAAGTATTCCCCTTTCTGCCTTCATCCCCAACCCTTAAAAGTTAAATATTTAATTTTATATTACAGAAAAATACAAATTTAAAACCAAAATTATTTACAATAATTCAGAATCAGCATTTGCTATCAGCTCTGAAGGAAGCTTGACACAAATGATCATTCCGATACCAGTAAGCTACTTAACGCTTATATGCGCACCAGTTAAGACTTTTAATTGGCTGTCATGCCCAGCTTTGAAAGCAACACAGATTCTCTTGCCTTCCTGATCTTCACTGAAATGTCTGAAGTACAATAATAATTTTAATGCTTCTTTCATGCTACATTAAATAATATGCCAAATCTTAAGACCACAATGTATCTTATGAGTTATTACTGAGTAAGCGTTGTGGAAAAACATGTAACTTGACTGAGCTCCCTGCTCCTCCAAGAAGACGTATCGTTTCCCTCCCTTGTACCAACTTCTGAATAACCTGTACAAATGCAACTTCAGGGAGCCTTTTTGCAGAAGAAAATCATCAGAGATAAATCAAACATCACATCAGGAGGAAAAGTATGCACTCCAATTTGGAGGAAAGGGGTGCGGCTTAAAGCAAGTTAGCTACTGGACTGACATAAGAAGAATCTTCTGTCTTTAGGAGAGTCTCCTCTAGTCCATCAAATAAATAAATCTGTATAAAAGAGGAGAGGTCAAAAAATAACCAAGCTGGCAGAGAATATGCACCTTGCAAATCAACAGAAGCCCAGCCAATAGCTTATAAAGAGCAGGAAAAAAAAATAAGATTCCAGAAGCCTTAATTTAAAAATAATTAATAATGCATCTCATCCCTATTTAAGACTATAACCTGAATATCAAATTTAGGAGTCCAGAATAATAATCACCATTAATGTGGCTCTCCACTGCACCAAACATACATTATCAAAACAATAAAAAACTTTCACATTCTTAAATCTAAATTAATAACCCCACAAAAAAGTCTTCCAAATAAATAGTTTTTTAAAATGAATTCAAAAGTTGTCAAAATCTATCAGAAATAAATTATTGATAAACCACCTTCATCATCTTCCCCTCATGAATTAGGTCAGAAACTACCAGCAACAAATGATATTCAAGCCCTGATGAGAGACTAATTCTAACAGTCCATGTCTCTCCGAAGATTTCCCCATTCCCATATGGTTATTGCTGAGCAGGTGTGGCACAGTGAAAATGCAGCATTGGGTTGTGGGTTTTGTTTTTTTTTGTTTGTTTTTGTTGTTCATCAGGCAGTGTTTTATACGGTACATGCAAGTCTGCTTCAAGCAGAGGAAAAACAGCAGCTCCAGGCTCTGTCGACCTCAATACTGGTCTGTGTAGGAAAGACAGCAGTAGTAGAAGTAGCAGCTACATTAAACAAAAAAGCGTGCGTGGCCATTCCGGTTCAGCTTCAAGATCTTCCCAAGGCGCTGTTTAGCAGTTGCCATTCCTTTCTTTGGACGTTTGCCTGAAAAAATAAATCAAGTACTTCAACTGGGAATTTCAGAACAAATTTTTATTACCATAGAACAAAGAAAAGAACTTAGAGCTGAAGCAGGCAAAGACTTCACCTAAATCACTTTCCAAAAAATGCTCTTCATCTGTCTGTTTTGGAGCAAGCAAACAGGAATCAGAATTCTAAGAACAGCAGGAGTTCCTTTCCCTATACTCCTGCTAGCATTATCATAAATAATGCTATTGTACTATTTCCAAATATTTCTAGTCTAAGGAAGGGCAGTGGGTATGGTAGGGGAGAACTTAAGCCGAGCTTCCTGAATTCTAGTCAAGTAAATGATTCCCTTGAGTAAAATATGCAAAATAAACTAGAAACTAAAAACTAAACAGAATGGTCATCAGTTTTCTTTTTGTTTGTTTGTTTTTTGTTGTGTTTGTTGTTTGTTTTTTTTAATGTCACAGTTTTTAAACCTTCACTTAGACAAATAAATCTGATTCAGGCCAGTGTTTCAGAGTATAGCTGTGGTTCTCTTTGTTCTGTTCCCTGTTAATATAATGAATGCACGACAGACAAACCTGCAGAGATGCAGTGCTAACAATGACAGGTTCTATTAGCCAAGCAGTCAGTCAGATCTCTTTTTTCCCCTCCTCCGCACATTCTAAGCCAATATTTAACAATCCAAAGGATTCCCAATTTTCTATTTTTCCTCAAGGTCTAAGCCTGTCCGCTTTGCAGTTTCTGCATCTAAGAGCTCTTTTTGATGTTTACAGGGTTCTTTTCTCAGGTGCTTGTTGTCCCACCACCTCCCACCCCCCTCTCCCTAGCAAGAGGACAGCAGAGAGAAACATTACCTTTTGTCGCCTGGTTACTGATAGGGGGTGGATTTGATGCTGGCCTCTTCGTTGGGTGAAGTGGTATAGACAAGGACGTTTCACCATATGGCCTGTCAGGGCTAAGGCTGCCATCACTCAGCCGGCATTCTCCTTGAATTAGATTGGAGTCTCGTGTATACTTGCCATGCTGAAAACTCAGGCCATTGTTGTGGACTATACTTCGGTTTTCCTGAACTTTATGATTAGCCTCTGATGCACCCTCTTTCTTGATATATTTTTGTGTTTTATTCGTATCCTGATGTGGAAAGGAGGAGGGGAAGGAAAAGAAAAAAGTGGAAGTTAATAGCTTCTGGATTCAAATTCACTACAGCTTTTCTAATCCCACTACTATATCTTTGAAAAAGAAGATGCAACTCCACCAGTGTCACCAGTGTCCAACCACTTTATGATTCCATCATTTCCTCTAGGACAGATTCCTCTTAAAAATAAGATATACAGTATAAGTACAGTATAATATCTCTGTGCAAGCTTTTTCATATTCACTTAAGGACAATGCTATAGATTAATTACACATACCAGTGTGCTCAATTTTTCTACTTTCTGATTTTAGTTTGCAGTAGTCAAAACAAATGCAATTGCTGTCAATTAAACTGGCCAGTACAGCAAGCCATACCATAACCATTGACTACTTAAACAAGTAACTTGTTTATTTCTTTTCAATATCCAGCTGATGGGACAACAAACACTAAATAGGGAATCACCAACTGTAAAGATTGTTAAGTAGTTAGATGTTCTTAAAAAAACCTATAAAGCATGCAGTTAAAATACAGTTATTAAACAGCACTGTTATTTTGTAACTTGATCTGTTCTTAATACTTCCAGAATATACAGCTTTAGAAACAGAGACACTTACCAAAAAAAAAAAAAACAAACAACAATTTTAGAGAGTAGGACAAGCAACCTTTCATTTATACATTCCTTGCTGGATTCCACCCGGACATCAGCAAGCAAAAATATTCCTACCTGCTGGCTTTTAGGTTTTTATCAGTTTGGTAGTATCAATTTCCTAGGCATTTTTCAAATTATTATTAATTTATTTATTTACTGTTAACGCTACTGACAAGTTCCACTTGTTCTGATGCTCCAGCTGAAAATAACAAGTAAACAATATAGTTCTTCCCCAGTTAGACTGCATGCAAATTCAGATTTTGTAATATATTTATTTTTTCAAGATACTATACTAAGCATCTTTATACTAGCCACCATAACGGAATAAAGTTTGAGAGGAAAAAAAAAGAAAAAAGACCATGACAGAAATACAATCTTCAGTTATGAGCACCACAAACATCTATTATCAGCTCTGCAGTATGTAAAGACCTATCCCATCATACTTACTTTCTGTGCCTACAACTTTGCGACCTCTTTTTCCTACAAAAATATGCTCAAAACGCTTAAAATATTGCTTTACCTGAGGGGTAATCCTCGAGGCTTCATTCAGGTGTCTAGCCCATGCTGAAGTTCCCAATTGTCTTTCTTCTTCCTTCACGGACCTACCTAAAGAGAATTTCAACAAGCTTAAACTTTGAAATCAGTAATTGGGAGTACAAAATCAATTATACATTTGAATAACTTTAAAATTAAGACAAGAAAGAAAGAAAAATATAATGGAAAATTTTTCCTAGATAGCAAGTAAAAGCTGTCAAATCTGTTTGGTTCTACACACTAAATTGGGAAAACAATTTCACAATATAAATAGAACTAATTAAAGATTTATATACCTCTGTAAGACAGTCAGACAAACACAATCATTCAAATTTGAAAGCAGTGATGCTGAGGACATTCTACTTTCTTTGCTACACTACACTGTTCAGTTTCCTACCATGGCCTTGTCTCATGGGTAGCTTGTACAAAGACCAAGACTGTCTTTCCTTTACAGGCAGTGTTTTCTTTCTAAGCACTGATGGGCTATTCACTAACAACATATGGAACAAGATCTAAGCCAACAGGCCTATACTAGAAGTGTCCACGTTGACAACATATGCTATACAGTTAGCTTCTAAAATTGAGGGTATTCCAAAACATCAATTCAATTCGAATTTAGAGGTTAATACTCTGACACGGAAAGATTTTGCTAAATATTGCTACACTAAGAGTTATGTAGTTTCATCTCCTTCACCAGTGATACATACTGGTGATATATACTATGTTAGCTGGATTTTTTTCCCCATAACAAACTACAGTGTGCTACATTTTAGATTAGTGGCTAAAACTACATTGACAGCACACCGAACTCTTGGCTATTGCTGAGCAGTGCTTGGACAGGGTCACAGCTTTCTCTTTTTAGCACTCTTGCCTTCCTACTGTGAGTAGGCTAGGAGTAAGCAAGAGACTAGAAGAGGACGAAGCCAGGACAGCTGACCTGAACTGGTCAAAGGGATATTCTCTGCCATATCACATCATGCTTGGCAATAAAAACTGAGGTAGAGGAGAGAGCAGGAGCAAAGGCTGTCTTCAAATCTGTTTCTCAGATACTGGCTGGGCATCAGTCTGCTTGTGGGAGGTGGTGAGTGATTGCCTTTGCACCACTTGTTTCTTTTTCTCTTTCTTTCACTTACTAAACTGTCCTTATTTCTCCCCGGGAGTTTTCCCACTTCTGTTTTTCCTGCTCTCTCCCCAATCCCACAGGGCAGGGGGAGGGAACAAGCAGCTGTGTGGATGCTTAGCTGCTGGCCTAAGTAAACCTACCACAATGATAGTAACCTAGATATTACATTTTTAATAAAGGTATAAAGACAGTAACACACTGTGTATGTCTGTGTGTTTTGGTGGTTGCTGTTTTTTGTTGTTGTTGTTTGGCTGGTTGTTTTTTGTTTGTTCGGGTTTTGTTTGTTCATTTATTTTCTGTTTTTATTTACTTGATTGGTAGGTTTTTAAGGACCTACAGCTTAAGGTACCAGAACATTGTCCATGACATCACATCAGGCTTTTCTGTTTTCTACTTAAACAAAAAACGAATGTATTAGTACTTTCACCTAGCACCCTATTTGCTGGCGGGTTTCTATTTGTTTCACATGAGCCAAGGTATAATCCTCTTCCATTTCCTTCTTATGCAAAGAATTTTCACACATAATTACTTTTTCCTCTCTGTTCCAAAACCTGAATTTGATTCCTTTGAGGGAATCAGTGTTAATGTTCTGTTGTCTGTCATTCCCAAAATTCATTTAACAGATGCCTGTTTTCCACAGGCACAGAGACATCAAAATGCCTCTGACAAAAAAGTTACTTCTGAATTCTCCTCTTCAAGATTAGATTCTCCTTTAATGCACTGCATTCATAGCAGAATTTCATGAGTAAAGCCAAATGTGCTTTCCAAAATACATGAAAGCCATCAAGCAGATTCCTGTTGATATCTAAGTTATACACATGCTATGCAAGTTGCAAATATGTAGATGCTGTCAATCCTTTTTGAAGGAGATTACACTTTGGGTCTAGCCATAACTTCCTCACTCTTGTAAGAATGCCATGAAACTTTAAATGGCAATATTCAGTAGATGCATTTTGATGACCTCTCAAGCTAAGTTTGTCACTGTTTTATGAAGTATACTTACGTTTTATAGCAAAACCAAAACTAAACCAAAAAAAGCCCACCTTTTAAAAAGATGTCTGGTTTACTTAAAAGCTTGACTACAGACCTTAAACATTTAAATTCTTCTTCTGAGCAGTCTGTTCAACAGCAGAGAGCAGCAGCATAATTAATTCAGGTACCTACCACATTCCATTGCTTTGTGACTCTGAGATGGCTGTCTGTCTTTATGCCTACTTCTGGGATAGCTTCTGTGTTCCTGAAGAGAGGTTCTTTTATCTGTGCAGTCTGTGCTTTGAGTATGACCTGGTAAACATGTGGTATAGTGCAATCCTGCCATAGAAAGCATGCCCTGAATAGCTTCTTCTTCTGTACTTGTCGAGGTAGGACATTCCCTAGAAAAATACATGAGTATTAAGCAGTAAAAAACAGAATCCTATATTTCTCCGAAGGAATGATTTTTGCATTCATATAACGAGGAACCATAAATATTTGAACGAAAAGGTCTAACAGTAATTTATAAATGAACACAGAAAATATTCTTACTTTTTATTGGGAGTTTCATTTCTGGATGGCTTCTGAGTAGTTTGACAAAGGTCTCTTGTGACCTTAGATTCCTCTTTGAAATTTGATGTTACTTCCTGTTTCTCTTCATCACCTGAGCTTTCTGACTCCTCTGTGGAGGAATCCTTCTGCTGGAACAAGAGCAAACAGCACATTGAAAGGTCGTCGTGCCTCCTAAAATAGAGATGCTACTTTAATTTATGCTAAATAAAAAATCTAAAGCTTCTGGGTCCATCTTTATATATATATATACATTTATATATATGTGTGTGTGCATAAATCAGAATGCAATTAACTTGAATAGAGTAACTGAGATGTTATATATACAAGTATTGCAATAGTGAGGGATTACATGCCCCAGTAATAAAGCAAGCATCTCCAAATCTAATTTCTTCCAGAAAACACTACACATATTATGCCACGCACAAATCATTGCATTGCACAAATTTCTTTAAAGAGACTATTGACTACTCTTTATCTTCTATATTTGAAGTAGAGGAAAAAATTATGGAACTATGGTTCCAAGGAGCTGCCCAGAGTGATGCTTATTACTTATAATGAGACACATGCTGTCCCAGGTAACAGTTTCTCGTTCCTGTTCTCACAGTTGCAAGGTAACTTCCATCAGCAGCATCTCTATGAGTGGCAGAAACTCTCTAGTAAATCCAGATCACACCTTGAACAGAGATACAGCAGCTGTTGCCACTCTTACAGTGGCAAAGCCTCATTTCATGAATAGAAGGGCTTTTCAACTCCTGGTGAGATTACATCTTGTATGAGCAGAACCTTCTCAAAGGTGGAGCAGCAATATGCATCTCAACGTACCTTTAAGTCAAGCAAGAGCTACAACAGATACAATCTTAACAGTAACACAGACTAATTATTTACAACATGTACAGAGAATAACACTTTTTTTCAAGCCAAAGACTATACATAATACTCAATAAAAGGCTTCAGAGTGGAAGATCAAAACGTGGAGGAATCATAATTCTTCAAGACTGCTACCACTACCCCGCCATCAAAACATAACTGGAATGACTAAGTCAGTGCAACAGATCACCAAGGGATGTTTTTAAACAATAGCTACATTCCTAAGAGCATCTTGTTAATCCTTGACACTTGTAAAGTGACATAAATGAGCAACTACATTGTAACTACAGTTCAATGTTAATTAAAAAAAAAAAAAAAGTTGTCTTGTTTTGCTAAGATCTTCTCTACAATATAAAAACATAAAAAGGATTTACAGGAGCTACTGAGATGCTTCATTTTGGATATATCATTACAAAAAAAAAAGCAAACAAAAATTATTATGCTAAATATTATTAGAAATTAGGAAGCAGGATATAGTAAAAATAAGAAAACAGTTGCACTGATACAAAACATTTTACTCAATGAGAGTGATCCAAAGGTGGCTACATGCTTGTAAACAAAAATATTTAGTATACTTGTAAAGAAATCACTACAGTGTAGGCATTTCAAATGGAAGATCTCCATTTATGAGCAGTCTAAATCACCTCATTAGGGTTTAGCCAGTTAAGGTTATTTAAAAATTGAAGGTTTATAGGATTGTTTTCATTTAACTATTCTCTAAAATGAGTGTGGTAGACACTTGTAATTCTAATGATGAAAGTTACATTTATTATCGAAGAAATGAACAAAGCAATTATTATCTAAATTTTCTCAGCCTTTGCACATTCCAGAGCAGGGTCATCCTTTGCCAACCCCACATTAATGGTAAACAAGATCATAATATTTGGCTCAAAAGGCACATCTTGCCATTTTCCTCAGTACTAGAAAAAATGAAGAATGAGACAGAAGGGTAGAGTTTGAAATAGTGTCTTGAACAAGAATTAAATATTTTGTTATTGCCCAAATAAATTTGAAGTTCGCAAAGTATACTTAATTGCTTTGTTAACTTTTGTGACTTCTTCTAGCTATACCTGTGTAGTGCAATCAGGCTCAGATTCTTCTGAATCAGAAATATCAGAGTACTCTGAGGATCCATTCCTGAGTTCTGATTTCACACTTTCAAAGAACACTACGGAGAGAAAAAAAATAAAACATAAAACCCAACATTTATTACAAGTAATATTTAACAATTATGATGGAAGTAAAGAACACAAAATTCACATTTGATCTTTTTAACAGTCTTTATAAAAAAAGCACAACCCCATACTGATATGGCTCACGAGTCAAGTTTCCTCAAATTCTGAGTTGTCTACTGTTGACCAATAGCCTTGTAAATTGGCTCACTGGATGAAGCCAGTGGAAGAGAAATCATGCAGAAGCACACATCTTTTCTCTCTCTCACAGAACACAAGCCTCATAGATGGCAACACTGACAACTAGAAACACCTTAGTCGATTCCTGCTTTTGTATATACAGATTGGAGTAAGAAGTGTGTCTCAGGAAGAATGGAGTAGTATTCACTAGTTGCAATTCTACAGATTACAGGTAATCTTCAGTATCATTCTTAGACTCTTTAAACATGAAATTTCCTTGTTTTAAAATAAGAGCAGTCAGAGAAACACTCATCATAGAAGTCAGAGGATATTAAATGACTTAAAGGTAAGATGTATATATATATTTCTTTGCATTACTTGCAATTTTTCTTTTACATCACAGTTCACTAGCAATATTCTGAATGTTTTGTGTCATTGCAGAACTGTCAATCAGGAGTTAAAATGAAGACCTGTCACAGAAGCTTAAAATACTATTGTGATGATATACAATATACATGTATTGGTTTTCATCACATTGAGAACTGAAAAGGTAGGGGTGAAAAGGAAATACCAACCTTAGACACTTTTTGCTAGTAGTAAGATAAAGTACAATCAGAGAATGAAGTGTCAAAACAGACATCAAAAATAGTGGCACATGACACAATAATCTATCAAATACATCCATCTAGTAGTCCACATGGTTTATTTTTATAAGAGCTGAAGGAACTTGAATACAAAGTAGCTAAACTGCTATCACAAGTATTCACTTTTTATGACAGCTTATGTTCCAAACCACAAATTGTAGGTGTTCAGAATCATCCAATACTGCATACCTGTGTCCATGCTGCTGGTTGAAGTCTTGGTTAAGTACAAATTAACGGAAGACTATAATATGCAGCTTATCTAGCAAATATGCTTTGGAGAAAAGCTATGACTCAGTGAAAAAATAACGAGTTTATGAATGTTTGTCAAGAAGCTAGTGGATAAAGAAGCACTTGAGAAGTTTTATGTTGCTTTTTTAAAAGTCTCGGCTAGGAAACTGAAACAAGTACCATATATTAAGTACTAACACAGACCACAAATTAGCTCTGAAACAAAGACAAGTATAGTTAAACTATTTTGCTTTTAACAGTTTAATATGCAGCTACATAAAGAGAATGCAATAATTTGTAATTCATTAGTTATTTAAGCATTAAAGATGTACCTGATACCCTATTTGTAGTAGGATTTTGTTTCTATTGTGGACTGTGACAAAGCTCATAAATAGGCAAACATATTCCAAGTGATAGCATTCATTTCTAAACACTACATAAGCAGAAATTGTTAAAAGTCAAAAGAAAGCTAAGAATGAAACAGAGTATCAGAAAGTGAATAAAATGAACACCTGGAACCAAAATCTAATTGAACTTAAGGTAGTATTAGAAAGAGCTGTGAGGGATATCCAAACACAGTAAATGAGCAACACAACTGTAAATGAATTTAGGCCAAATAATGTTCAACATATGACAATAAATATTCTAAATGACTATAGATTTAAAAAAAAAAATAAACACCACCACCAAGGGATTTCTGATGGTAGTTTAAGTCTTTGCCTTAAGGTAATAAAAAGACAAACAAGATTCTAGTATAAGCTACAAAATAGATAATACAGAGAATGACACTATTACATAGCTCAATTTAATTCCCCGTTGGAGTACTGCATCATGCCTTTGATGATTCAAAGGAAGGGGCAAGAACAATTAAGGACATGAAAATATGTTCACATGTGGAGCTTCAGATCTTAGCCAAAACTTAATGTGTAAATAGTGAACCACAGTTTAAAAAAATACAATTAATGAAGGCTCCTCAGGAGCTACTGTCTCATGGAATTGGAAATGCCTAATATTAAATCAACAAAACTATAAAGAAGAAATGCAAGCCTTCACAAAAATCTATGAGAAGGCAAATGATGTGGCAAGACAGAATAGGAACTGGACAAGCACATAATTAGCTAAATACAGAAAATAGAGTTATAGAAGTAATGCTAACACAGAATCTCATACTTCAGAAGCCATCTTGCCTTCTCATGGAGATTAACTGATACCCTGCTAGGGAGAAACAAATTATTTGTCATCTACATAAAATCTGGCAATATGATCTAGACTGAACTGCTAAAGCCACCTAACATTACTGAGACATTTCTGGTTCATTTGGGACTGAGTACTAACATATATAACAAATTGTATGAGTCTCAGGTTTGATCCAGTTTGGCTGTGCCAATATTCCCACATTAAGCCAAACCATTGACCCTTCTTTATTTTGCAAGGTGTGGGCAAAGCAATCAGAGAATACCTGCCCAGTTTTCTTTCTGCCTTATATTGCTCAAAATGCCACACAAACTGCGTTCCTCTAAACTCCCCTAAAAAAAAAAAAAGACCAACAACCCTTTTCATTTGTTTTCTTGTTGCTGTTTTGTACATTCCCTCACAAAAGATTCCTCTTGTTTTCTCACCCTTCACATGCAGGCTTCAGTTACGCTTACTGACATTCACAAGCACACAGGACCCCTCTTCTCTTTTTTAATAAAAGTAATTTTTTTGTAATTGAGCTTTTAAAAAAATCAGTGTAAATATACATACTGTTTTTTCTTGGGTATTTTTGTTGTTGTTTTCTGTTTGTTTGTTTGTTTCCATTACTTTGGTAATTACTGTTATTACCTTATAAAGAACCAGTCTACCCTGAAGTAGCTTTATGGCTCCACATGATACCAGAGAATGTGAAGAATACTCTAAAAATTCTGTGAATGAAAGCAGTCGTTATCTATAAGATCAGGCTAGCCTACTGTGAATTCCCCCCCAAAAAATAAATTGAGAAAAAGAAATCTTAAATCTCCTTGCCTCTATCCACAGGAAGTATCTTGCTCTGTTAAGTGCCATGCTGTATCTTTGTCTCTCTGATAACACTGGGTCACCATTTAGAACCAGAATCTTGGCATGACACACAAAGCTGTATAGTCTGACCTGTTTAAAGGCATCCCTCTATAGACTTTGCCTCTTGGCCTAAATCCCAGTAAGAACAATGGAAGGCAGCAGCCTGTTATAGAAACAGGTTGTTCCATTACGGAATTCTCTGCAGAAGAAAAATTTCTCCCTTTCTGCAAACCTTCACTTACAGCAAAATAACATAACCAGAAATAGGTGATGTTCCCTTAATAGAGACACATGAAGACTCTCACAATTCAATTACAAATATTAGTGAAAGTCCTGAGTACTCCATTTCTGGAAGAACAATATGAACATTCACTTTTAGTCCTAAATACATTTCTTAGATTTAGATGCAAACTGCTAAATTCTAGCTGTATCAAGTAAGAGCAAAGACTTCAAAGAAAATCTACAATTTCTGTATATGATTTAATCTTCAATGCAAGTGTAAAACTTAGTTTAATTTTTAAAGTGGAAAAACAACATTATACCTAGCCTTCACTCAACTAGCCATTTGCCTTTTTGGTTCATGAGCACACAAGGGACATTTTTTCTGTGCAGATTTTTAAATCTTGTCCTCTGTGACCTTTGGAAGCACAGTCAACAGGGATTACAAATTGCTTTGTTAGTGAAAATAATTAAATATTTTATCCAGGCTGACAATGGACTCATAAATGTTGTTACAGATGTGCAGGAAGCCAAGGGAACTGCAAGTCTCTAGAGGAGTCTTGTTATCTTATAAATGTTGACCTCCGTTTCCTAATACATATCCTCTGAACCCCTGGTAAGCTCTACTGTGAAAGGATGTGACTTTTATAATTAAACAGAAAGATGAAGAAACTATGTCAAGAACCAACTTGTCCCTGTACACAGATAGCATTATTAAAAATAAGCACTGAAAACAGGTATTCTATATTGATACTTTACTAATACACTTTGTGATCAGCACTGTTGAACACTTGGCAGGAAGACTTGAGGCTACAGAAAGGCCAAGGAAGATCAACTCCTAGTGATGGATGGTTTAGATATAAAGTATTGGAAAAAGGGACTGAAGTGTTTTTACATACAGATAATGATAAATTCTCCCCCAACTCTGCACATAACTGCCAAGGTTGAAAGTGTAAGATTTTATTAATGCTAAGTTATGTTTCTTCGCCTGTATGGAATAAACCCGTTCATTAGCAAAACATACAAAATCATATGAGCAAGTATGTAATCACCAAATGGAACAAAAAAATGAAAGATGAGTTGGGCTTGAAATTATCTGCATTTTATTTTTTATTCTCTAGAGCGAATGATATGAAGCAATTTTGGTCAAAAAATCAGCACTCTCATATTATGAAACAAAACTAAATGAACAAATATCTTACACTCAAATACTCATCTAGGAAACCAATTAAACATCCACTCTGAAAGATGCTGTATTCACAGTATTCAGGATGGTACTAACATAAAAAGATGAGTTTTACCTTTCAACTCTATGCTGTTGTTAGCTTCTTCAGTAGACCAATAATATTTGACGAATCTATTATTGTAACTTAATGCTACTTCACTGATCTATTAGTTTATCTTCTCTATACTTAGGTAAAATTTCAGTAAGACTTCACAATAATTAGATCCTACTCAAGACCATCAAAACATTGAACTGACAAGGCTTAGAGAGAAGCTTACTGTTCAGTGGTTTCTGGGCATCTGTATTCCCTCCTCCTTCAAATCCTGAGGTCTGGACTTCTCTCTTAACAGCCGTCTTTTTCGACCTTGTCCTGTCATCTTCGTCTTCGCTATCTGCCGTGTAAAGACTTCGATCTGTAAATGGGCGTCTCTCATCTCTGTCTCACAAGAAAAACAACATACTATTCTTACAAACCTGAAGCAATTGTCTTCTCTTCCTTAATTATTTATGTCACCCTTGAGATAGTAACAGTAACATTCTCTTATGCTCATCTCTTTGTTCTGAACTGCGCATATTTCCATTTTGTTCCCTGTACAACTGTCACTACCATAAAGATGCAAAGTTTGACACCATAATATCTTTAATGAGAATCACTGTAATATAGTGACCCAACCGAGCAATTGAATGAAATGCCATAGCAAAGGAACGGGTAAAACATTTCCTCCTCTTCACTCCGTAACTGTGGCTCCACTAGGGGACAGCAGACACAATAGACAAGACATTCCTTCTATACTCCTAACATGAATCTTACTTGTAAGAGAGAACTTAGAGCTTCATAAACAGAAAAAAAAATACTTTTACTAAAAAATCAGCGTGCTCTGGTCCATAATGACTAGGAACAAGTGATCCACAAACAACGCTTTGTACCTAATTATTCTTCCATTTGACAGCAGAAGGCGAAGATCATTGTCTTTTGTTCGCCATTCAGGTACTGTAGAAGATGGCTGAAAGGGCTTGTTAAATCTCCCGTTCAGTTTCGAGTTTGCTGTATCCTAAAGAAGTAAAAGCAATGTTGCGTATTATTTATTTCTATAAATTAAATTGCTTTTCCTGCACTTCACAAAAGCTTAAACTCAGCACCAGGACAGTTACACATTTCTGATAACCAACTGAAGAAAGCTCAAAAAAAAATATGTTCAGATGTAAAAAACCAACAGACTGCATCTTCTTCCTTAAATCATCTACAGCCTCCTGAACCACCTGCAATAGCTATAATATGTCTATAATACTCCTTTTGGGTTTTCTTTGGAGAAGCTGGGAAAGAGACTGATAAAGCAACTCCTGGATTGGACATCTGGTCCCTGGAATTAGTTCCCAAACTTATTCATAGGACAGCAAAATGTTCATTATGGAAAGTAACCTGCCATAAGTAAAACCCTCTTAGCTCAAAGCAACTCGTGTCTGACACATGCTCTGAAATAATCAATGATAGACTTATGTGCCAAACACAGAATATGTAAAAGTGTTGTTTTTTTTAAAATGATTACAAACAGTATTTTTCTACATTAAGTGGCAATGGCTAATACTCCTAAACATTTTATTTTAAAAACAGCTTGTAGCAATGAACTGCACAGGTCAACTATTTGTGCTAAATTTCAAGCTCAGCTTCTTTTCTTTGGGGCCTAAATGCATGCCTCTTATTCATGTCTTATGAAGTTCAGTATGAGGACAACTTCGTATTTCTCCACTATCACAGCCAACACATTCATCTGCATTTCTTATTCTCAGAAAGTTACTTATTTCCATATTTGCGTTCTTTTTCCCATTTCTGCTTCATTTTTTTGAAAATAACGTCATCAAACCTGAAAAAAAGAATATTTCAAGAGACTACATATATTTCACTCATTCTCTCTGTGACGCTGTTGTAATACAACTACACAGTTCACTGTCCCACAATGGAGACCAAAGGCAACCTTTGGCTTTCTGGTAGGGAGTCATAGTCATGCAGGGAATAGGAGCATGAAGGAAAAATGAGGCTAAACAAATTACAGTAATTGAACTATAACATACAGCTACTTAAAAGCACACAGGGAAGCAAGTCTGGCCTAGAGCTTCACAGAACTGAGGCTTTGCAAGCTCCCTTTCTGAACAGAACTGATTCAAAGTAGGATTTGACAGCTACAGCTGTCTTATTTGAAAAACTATACTTGCAGTAGGTGAGATTCAGGGCACTTTCAAAACCAAAATGTTGAAGGAATGTCCACAAAAGGTATCAAGGAAGAGAGAAATTTCTATCAGGAAAATCTGAAAGAAAGAAATTGAAGACCTACCCATGGCTCATATAGCCAAGAGTAGTAGCCTGTGTTTTTATGCATATTTAAATCTTTTCCCTTTCAACAAAGATTAGAAATTTCTTATGTTCTGGTTTTGCTTTTCTTTCACGTAACATAATACTTGCCTCCTCCCAAGGTGACATCTCCAGCCTTTTCAGTACCTCCCTTGTGTGGAGTTCCAAGATGTCCAGGTTGGAAGGAGTTTTGGTAGCATGGTCTCGCAGTTTCCTCACTCTTCGTCTGGAGTGGTGAGGAGAAGCTGTTTCATGTGAAGACCGTGACGCTGCACACACACCGAGAATTCCCTGAGTTTTAACTGGTTTGTTGTTTTCCTCCTTTAATTAAACACACATATTTCAGAACAGTCACATAGGGACAAATCCACATATTTAAGTGCTGCTTCCCACTTGTCTAATGGAATATAAGTTATACAAATAAAATTTTTAGACCTTTTAGTGAAGTACTACATATTTGCTATGGACTTATACACAAGCCTTAATTACACTTAGTTCCTCTTTCCCATTTGGGGCTTTTAACCTCTCCCGTGACAGAAGTGCAGCACCAACATACAAGGTGGGTATACATGTACTGTACCCAACAGATCACTATTCTCTTCAGACTTCAGTACTCCTCTCTCCATAGGCAAATGTAGGAGTTTTCGATATTAATCAATATTAAAGAATAAAAGAGTGAAGGGGGGGGGCAGGGGGGAGGGGAAGAGCAAAATAGTTGACAACCAGATCACAACAAAGTCAGTAGAAGAATGCAATACGAACAGAATTTCAAATGAAACTACCAGTTGTAAGTGGTACAAGTGGTAACATTTTAGAAATATTGATCTACAAATAGTTTCACCATTAAAATGTGTGGATTTTTTTTTGAAGAATTACATAAAACACCCTTGTTACACATTCTCTTTATCTCAAACACCAAAAGCATTGTATTTCCAACAGTTTTCCTCTTGATCTTCAACTAGAAAATGAGAAATGAAATTTTCTCATTTTTCTATGAGAAAATATATTAAATATAAATAAATATTTACTTTGAATAAAGAGGTGAATAAGGTCAAATTAATCCATAGCTACTACGGAATGACCTGATTCAAGGATTTTTCCTGCAGACTTTAGGGTTGCCTCTGTTCTTACCTCTACAGAACGAATCACTTTTGAGAGCTCTTTTATGAGATGTCCAGGCCTAATGTTGTCTGGAATTTCAAAGGCATGTTCTGTTACAAGCTGTATGCAAAGGATGGAGAAAAGGCAATTAATTCTTTTTTTCCCCTTCAGATAAAAGCAGAAGTAGTACAAAATAAATGAAACTACAGGAAAAAAAAAAGTTTGAAGGGAAGAAGCCAGATTGATTTCTTTTAATAATTACAGCAAACTGCCAGGACAGATGCATAAACACGCTGAACCTTCAAGTCTAAGATTTAGAAGGGAGCAGATATCCCTCAGTGTCTGACGTTCAGGATATATAAAGGTAGGCTCAAGGTCAGCCATCCCACAGCTTCTCCTAGAATCTCTAAGAATCTAAAGAAGTGGTCATACAGAGCTATCCTGATAATCACTTACATCATTTTATTTCTCTGTAATTAACTTCTTTTTTTTTCCCCTTTAGCATGGTCAGTATGGAGTCACACTTAGCAAACTCAGAATGATGACCTTCAAAAAAACCTAAAGGCTAACAGAATTTCACTATGACAAAATTTATTCTTAATGGTAAATCAGGAATAGCAATGAGTAACCAACAAGCAGATTTTGGACATCTGCCTCACATTTCACTTTTTAAACCACCTCCTTAGCTTATTTAAAATGTGGTAGGTTGGAGAAAGCTATTCAAAATCATTCCCTATAAAAACAACTTGGGACACCATAATAGTTTATGTTCCCTTTAATCCTCTGAAACAGTATCATAGCACAGACAGATCTACTATATATTTATTACTAATCTGAGCAAGTCCAAACACTCTACAGTTAGATCTAGTAAAACAAGTTTAATATTTTGTATGTACAGTTTAAATTTGCCCCAAGACAACTTTAGTTAATATTAAACAGATGAAACACTTGCACTTAGACCAGAATGACTGTCATGAATTCTGGTATCCCCTTAATTGACTATTTAAACAGAAAAATGTCTCTCAAACACTTTCAGCTATTCACACTTCAAAAATGAGCTTCGGCAGCAAAATTATTGCTAGAAGCAATTTGATACTGTAAGTACATTTCATTGAATCTGGCTTCCTCTCAGTCATTTAAAACCAACCAGATGTATAACCTTGATATACTCATTTCAGTGTCATTAATGATACAGGGAATATTAAATCTGCTGGTATTATTTACAATTGTTCATTCACCGGTGCATCACCTCTACACATTCACACTTGGGAACACAGCACCTCTGGCACCACACAGTATAATTGTTCCAACAAATTAATGGTTATTTTAGGACCTTTCAGTCCTTTCTACATAAAGACTCTCCCAAAAAGCCTTCCTGTCCACGAGGACTTCAAGAAGAAGAGACTCTGATGCAATTTTATAAAACACTGACTGGAAAGCTTCTCTGGCTTAAAAATACTGGCAAGCCTTACTAAATCAACCATAGTTGAAGAAGAAATACATTATTTTGCAAGTAAAATCTGTAATAACTCTTTGAACAAATTAAATTCCATTGGCAAACTCACTTGTTTGTTACTATAAAAGGTATCTCTTTACATCAAAGCTTTCTCAACTAAGCTGTGGTCAGAGTAATTATGAAAAAAGTCCATCCAAGCAACTAAAATATGCCAACAAATTCAAATTGATATATCAGGCTAACAGTTTGACAGCAAGAACAGATCGGCAGGAAATATGAATACCTAGAGATACCACGTCTAAAAAATTATCATCATTATTATGTAGCTTGTTTTAAAGTTGTCTCTGCATGCTGACTCCTGGAAACTCTTTAGGACTGAGGAATTCTCTTTGAGTAGGGTGAATAGCAGCAACAAAATTGACTAAGTATGTCAAGTGTTACAGATAAAGAAAATAATGGAAAAAACTGTAATACACTGAAAAACTTCAAGAAATCATTTTGTACATATTGAAAATAAACAGTTGATCGAGAAACCTGTCTTAAAATCAAGATGTACAAAAAGTCCTGGTAGGCATAAAAATCCACAAATCTTTAGAAACTAGCATTGAAATTAAGCATACTGGTACCTAAAAATACAAACACAACCAAATGCCCATTCCTTGGGGGGGGAGGGGGGGGGGAAGGTTTTTCTTTTTCCCCCTCTTAAAACAGCTATTAAAAACAACAACAAAAAACCCACAACAGAACAGTTGCCCAAAATAATCTTACTGGTACATGGATCAAGCATCTTAAAAATAGAAACTGAGACCGGTTGCTTATGTAAGTTGGAAGGAAGCCAGAGCTAAGATCCAAGAGCTCAGACGACTGGTTAGGTCATCATCTTTACTGTGTGTATCAACTAACCTGATGGCTGATGATCTGCACTAAAGTAATCAGAACATACACCTATCGATAAAAACCTTGCACAAGCTCAATTCAAATCAAGACAAGAAAACTAAGATTATTTTAGTAGCACTCCATCATTATTCTCAGCATCTTCTAACTCTTGGCAGTTTTTAACCATTGCAGAAATGAAGATACTGCTGCTTTGCTGAAGCTGAGTTTAAAATGCTTCAACAAGTAGTTCACAGCAATACACTAACATAATTCACTTGTCTTGAGAAGATATATTCCATGATAGGAATGTGAAACATCATGAGTAGGCTTCCCATTTGTAGACTATTCATTTTTCATTTCTTTCTCAGAATCTGTCTGAAATCCTCACCATGAACAGATAATATAGCAATGTACAAAGCTCTTCCTGTCTTCTGCTGCATACAGCTACAACCCTAACACGCACATGGTCTGCTGCGAAGAAAACATCAGCTCACTTATGAAGCAGCAGCTAAAAAAGGTGAAGGCAAGCTACAAAACATGATAGCAGGTGGACAGCAGACCATGTTCTCAATAGAGCATGAAGGCTGTGCAGTTGCCTCACAACTGAAGTGTCTTCAGCCAGTGGTTTGGGAATACTCACTGATCTCATTAATAAGCATATGGAATGCAGCATCTGCAATTATTATTTTTTTTCCACAGGAAAGTAGGAAACATACCACATTCTAGACAGAGTATTACTCAAACCATTTAATTAACTACTAGACACTACACTACACAGACAACAATACTATACTACGGCGATCTATAAAAGAGGAATTCCAATCCAACTTCAAGTAAAAACAAGGATTTATATAGGTTATGTTTCTTGTTTATCAAGTTAGATTAATCAGCTTGCTTATTTTCCATGCCGTGGATGCAGAGAGAGCTTGGATTCACAGATGGTTTAGTATCTTAGGCACAACCTCCTGTAAATACTGCTATACTGCTTACTAGCAGGATTTGACCCAGAATGGCACACCGGAGAACCAGTTCTGAGGTGTTACAGGTGTACCTTTCCTTGACCCTCTGTAATCAGTAATGGTATACAGGCCGGACTTGAGCTGATTACACATGGCGTTAACCACCTCTACATTTACACCTCGTCATCAGTTCCACGAAGCTTACTATGCTGGATACAGCATTGTGTGAATAGGATACCTGATGTAATACAACAAATTCTTTTCCAAGGAGAACTTGTGGGCAGAAAGACCAAACAAATCTCCAGGAGCCAGTTCAGGTCAGTGGGGCCAGCAACAAACTAGAATTAATAAGCTCAGTCAGAACCAAACTGACTGTCTGAACAGCATTTCCTAGAAGCACAGGTTCCAAGAGGGCTCATTAGCTCAGACACTTAAAAAAAAAACAAACAAACAAAAAAAAACCATGGAGTTAAGGCCTGGTCCAGTGCTGTGCCAAAACAAATAAGCCTTCCTAGAGAGCAGAGCACCAGCAAAGCCAGCACAGAAAACGTATTAATGATTTTACAAGCCAGCAAACGTTCTGGAGGGACAGTACTCAACCAAAGTCAATATCCTCAATCTAAACTGACTCTTCAGCAATATATGTGTACCTGAAATGTGCTCTCCAAAGCACTGACATCAATGGAAAATCCTAATATCAGGGCATTAAAACCTTCCATTGCCTCAGATGAGGATGAATTGACTGTATAAACAGACCTATTAGAAAAAACTCCCACTGGCTTATTTTGAAGGATTCTTATCCCGTACTGCGGTGAAGCATGATTCTGTTTCTATCAGCTACAATACAAGAGCTTATTCATTAGCTTAAAAAGACTTCATTAGCATCATAGTCATAGAAATTTGTCATGATGACTCTTCCCCAGATCAGCAGCACATACTTTCACTCTTCATAGTCTTTCAGTACTCACTAATGGAAAAAAAAATCTTAAATATGAGAAGGACACAAACCTTCACTTATTTCTAAATCAAAACAGAGTTCACCAAAATAGCAAACAAAATCAGTCTTACTCTTTCTTACCTCTTTTTTCATCCATAATTTTAAAGCAGTAAGTAAAGCCTTCACTCCTTGCACTAAATAGCTTGGAGGCTGGAAACCATCTTCCCTCAGTTCTAAAAAGGATACAGATAATAATTTAGAAATGCACTAAGTGAAAACAGTAGAATGACACCCGCAGCCAATGAAGTTGTCATTATGCAACAGCCCCAGAAAAGAAAAAATTGTGTAAGCAAGTGAAATACTACATCCTGTATTTGCATGCATACTGTAACAAAAACAAAACAAACAAATAAACAAAACCCACAACCTCACAACCTAAAGCAATTCTACATAACATCTTTTATTCTTGGCTTCTTCTTGGGCAATTTAGAAATTTTACAACATACTACACTTCAATTGGAATAAAACAGATCTACAATGTAGAAGAAAAATGTTATTTGAAGAAACAAATAATCTGTTTCGTTCAGAAACATTTTAGTCAATGGGGACCAGAGGTACATAGGATGGGACGCATCTCTCAATTGGAATTCCTACTGCTTATTCCCATACATGCAGCAAATAGTTCACACTTTAATACCAGAGTTCTCCTTCTTAGTATACATCATTTTTGCTCCAAAGTAAGAGTGGGGAAAGAGAAGAAGTACAACACTCTGCTACAAAAGCTGTTATTGTTAAGAAAGCTGGTGCTCCCAAGTGATCACAATTCCTTCTAAAATTTCCCTTTTACTTAATGGGAAAAAGGAAGAGAAAAGGCAAATACTCCAGAAAGTCAAGAGTAGACTGGAGACTCTTCCTATGCTCCTGAAAAATATTTCCTCCTGTCAATAAGAAATGAATAAGCCCTAGAACTACTTTTTTTCTTTTTATTCATTAAAAAAAACCACACTAATAAAGCTACGTATTAGTCCAGTGGCAGAAAAAGGAAAGTTCTGCTACTTAACAGCTGTTTTTCTCTCCAATATGCCTCCTACTTTTTAAAGGGTGTGAGAAGGAGTGGCAGGCCTTTGAGCTGCAGCAGGAGTCTTTCTGCCTACTAGCTGACTCAGTAAAATTTTGAGAATACAATGCAGCACCACAGACTGGACTTACTTTTTTTAGCTGCAGTAAAAAAAAAAAAAAAAAAAAAAAGACTGTGTTACATAAGAATAATCAAAACTAATCAGCATTGTACAGATGAAAAAGTCACTTATTCTTAAGTCCCTAGAACTACAGAGTAAAGTTTAGGTGAATGGCACAACACTTATAGCATCATAATATACTTTTTACCAATGAAAAGACAAAATCAAAAGGTTTATGACTGCTTGTTATCCTTTCATAAAAAGAAGCAGAAAAACACAGTGCACTGATTTTGCTAACTGACATGAATTTCACAAAGTACTGCTACCAACCATGTGTTCAATGCATTACAAGCTATTACGTTTCACAGCTGAACTGATATCATCCCTTATTTTAAAAACAAAGGATTCTGACTGGCAAACACATGAGCCATATAAGCCTTGATGCCAAAACCCAACATAATCATTACATTAGCCATGAAAGCCTCAATTTTGATTTTTCATTATAGGTTTATAGATCTTAGCAGTGTTCTGCAGCAAAATACCTGCTAAGCCACAGCTTAAAAATAACATGAAAATATGCTTCATGACCCTCCCTTAAGAACCACATGTCACAAGAGGCTCCTAGTATATCTACTCAAGTAAGGAGGTGCATAATAAAAGAGGGAAACATGTAGAGATGAAACACGTAGTTAACTAGATTACTTAGAAACATTTATCCCACTGATTTTCCAGCAGAAATATAGCTCCTACATCTTCTGTCGTGTTTGTAAATTTCAAATACCCAGGTGTGAGACCGACAAAAGCAAACTTTCAAGAAGAATACAATCTTTCTTGGAAGCAAAAAAAAAAAATCTTTAAGTTTGTTCAGTTAAATTTCTGAGTTGTTTTAGTTTCATCCAGAAACTCTAAATACTCATTTAGGAAACCAGAGTTGTTCAACGCCTTCATTTGCTGAAAGAACAGATCATTTTCAAGGTTTTTACCTTAGAAAAAGGTTTTGTGAGAGTGCTCTTTTAAAGCAAACACTGAATTCAGCAATATCCTCTCCGAAGGCTTATTTCCCTCCTTTGAAATATGGTATTTATTAATAAGATTAAACAGAGGTGGCAGAGGGCAAGATATTTGATGCAAAAGAAGGTGAAGTCAGGCATTCTCTCAGCCTCAATTACACATGGGTATAGATATATGAGTTAAAGGACTAGATGAGGAAGTTTGGAAAGGACTGTGAACTGTCAAGAACAAAAGCCTGTTGAGATGTCTACTGATAAACATCAATATAAGTGATTTAACACTGCTCATAAGAACCAATAGATCTTTCCTACAAAAATCCTCATGGATGCCTTCCCCTTAACAAGAAAGAGCAGAAGACAAAAGGTAGTTTTACTGAAAAGGTCCAAGGAAATCGTAAAGGTGCAAGAAAACCTTTACATTCAACTGTGAAGTCACCAAGAAGCAGCCCACAGGCATAAACTAGTGGGATCATTTAGAGAGTGTTGTTTGCTGAAAGAAGGAGAGAAAGGCTACCAAAGGCTATTCAAGACCTTAACTGACACACTGAAATAACTTTCATATCTGCCTTAACAAGACCTTGTGAGATAATGAAAAATTAATCCTATCTGGCTGATAGCCTAATTGCACTGTGCCAGAATCTCCGATATTCTAGATCATCAGGACAGAGTATCTTCATTGACCAGATACACCATTAGCATTGAATGAAAAGCACTAATAAACAATTCAAAGGTGTCAGTAGCATTCTACAAAACGTTAGTTACACACATCACTACCTACACTAAGAATTGTGCACAGCGCAAGTTACCCTAGAAAGCTTGTACTAAGAACTGCTGAATCTAGAACTGTAACAGTGCATTATTTACCAAAATCTGTTTAAATGCTATCTGGTTTTCCGAAAAAAAAAAACACGTTACACCTGTTCTCATAGCAGCAACATAATTTTCTCCACTGTCAACTGAACAAAAAAGCAGACATATGTATATCTCTTGAAACTGGACAAAGATTACCTTTTAACGTTTCCAGTAAGTTTTTGGCCACAAACCAACAGATGGCTTCAAAGAAAGGAAATTTGAAAAGATCTGGGGTTTTTAGCCTCTTCTCCATTTCATAACACCTGAACAAACAGAAATATGATTTAAAAACATTCACATTATCTAATTTATTATTCAAGCATGTAATCATTCAAATTGATATAATGTCCAAAATAAAATAAAATAGGCACGGTCATGTTAAATAAAAGAAGTACCACAAATTTAAATCCCAACAAGACCACAGACAAGATTCAACTCTGGTCTCATCCAGGCTCTGACCTTATCAAGTTTGACTGCTGCACTTCTAAGAATAAAGTTGGACTTCATAAAACTAGGATACAAACCCAGTGTGTGATCTTTTAACAGATGGAATTTTATCAGGATTCCACTGTAATAAATAAAAACAATATGTTTAGAAGACAGCTCCACATCTTGGACAAAAACTAAACACAGCTGCCCTTTGAGCAATGCTGACTTGAGGATGCTCATTTCAACTCAGTGTTGCACACCTGGGCTTGCTCAGCTTTCGTTTTCTTGCTTATACTAATCACCAAAGTATGGCGGGGAAAGGGATTTTTGTTGTGCTGGTGTTTTTGTTTTGTTGGTTTGTGTGGTTTTTATTATTATTATTAAATTTGTGCATATTCTTCATTTTGCTTTTAAAACAAGCTTTGCAGAAGTGAAACAAGAGTATGTGCTGGGCTTAGTCTAACTGAAAATGCCACTATTGTCTGTTTTGAGAGCCTGTACCCATCTGATCCTGGTTACAAGCATGAAGAAAAGTATCTATCGGAAAAAATATCCTATTTACTGAGGAAAAGGTATAGTAAGAGTCGAGACTAACCTGAGCTGCATGCCAATGTTGAGGTTGTGCAAAAAATTTCCTCCAAAAGCCATACAATCCTGAGATGTGAGCACAGCATGAATCCAGCCTGAAATGAAAGATTCAGAAACTTAGTAAATACATATAAATTATTATAAGAAAGATGTTTTTAAATACTTGCATGTACATATTAAAAATCCTTTAAAATATTGTATGCCAAACTAAAAAAAAAAAAAAAAAAAAGAAAATTATTATTCTACGCCAGGAACAAATATTCTTGATTTTAATAACATGTAGTTTAGATTTCTGAAACACTTTCTAATGGAAATGTAGTTTTCTAAAGGAGTTACAAGCAGACAATGGCCTTCAAGACATTTTGACTCGGTAGGAACTGGGGGTGGCAGAGGGGGAAAGATAGAACACCACTGATTTTTTAAGTAAAAAGTCCCCGAAGTTTTCCTTCCAATCAGCAATAATAAGTGAGTTACTGTGGGGAAAAAAAAGCATGCTGAACAATAAAGTAATAAAAATTAAAAAGAAATTACATTACTTTTCATGTTTACATCTTCCTTACAGTAACCGAAAAATTTGCACAACTTAAAAAAAAAAAAAAAAAAGTAATGTAGCAATACTGTGTTTTTTCTACTAGGAATTCAGAAATAGTTCTATAAGTTATTCCCAGTATAGCCATTCTAATTTTAGTGAAACTAATGATCAATTTAAAACCCAGTCTAGGTACTCTGACTATGCTAAGTTGTCACATATTTGAAATATTGTCCTCATGAACTCTACAATTCACTACGGCAAAGCATGGCCAACATTACACTATTAATTTAGCTGATTACCATTCAATAATTTCAATTGAGTACACAAAAGAACATATTGGCTTCCTAGTTAAAAATAGTTGAATTGAAATTTTATCCTGTGCAGTTTTAATGTAAACAAACTAAAAATATACAGAGTTCTCTTTTCCAATGCTTTTTCTGATTTCACCTGCATACAGACATTTCTGTATGCAACAATAGACCAGTTGGCCATGAATTTGGAGATTACCTCATGGTTTAACTGAGCACAGGCAACATGTACAAACACAGAAAGCTCCTCAACTTGATGCAAGATCAGCCCAAATCACAAGCAACTATACCATGCCCTCATTCAGCTAAAAACAACCAGTTCTAGTTGTTGTGGTACCACATACAAAAAGACCTGAAACTAAACTAGTAACTACGCTGAGTGACCAACATACCTTCTATGTTTCCTGTGAATGAAATTACAGAACAGAATATAAAAGACTGAAGGGGACAATGGCAAAAGCAATCTAAGGATTGGCGTTTGTGATTTTTGTTGTTGTTGTTTGTTTTAAACAAATTAAACTGTTGTTTGTTTTAAATTAATATTATAAATTGTTTTATTTCTATTGTTTGAAAAGTGCAATGAAATGGAGAGTGCCTCGTATTTTCAACTGCATTTTGCATTTGTCAGTATGGTTTTAATTTTTCACTCATCACAGTAGATGAGTACCTCTGACTCTTCAAGGAGGATGCGTATTTCAATCCTATCATATACATTTCCCCAGACACTGACTAAACCAACAATAAAGCCACATAGAATATCTTGAATAGAACAATTTGATTGTTACTTAAGAACAGTATCTTTAACAATATTTAAATAACTCTCGAGAGCCTCCCTGTAGGTGGTATTCTTCTATATGCAAGATTAATTTTAAATCACAAGTCTACTCCAAACATATTACAGAGATTACAAAATAATTATGATATCCGCTACCATCAGGATATCCATCCTACCAAGCAGGAACAGCAAAAATGCATTTCAGTACAGATCAGATTTTTTCAAAGCCTTTAATCAGTCTTACAGAATTTCTTTCCCTTTTTTTTTTTTTTTTAAACATCTGTCCCAAAAGCTGGCATCATTGATTGGGTCTTATTCTATACTCCAACTCCTTTTTTTCTCTTTTCGTTCATGCAAAAATTCAGGATAAACCAATTATTGATAATGTAATGTGTCATTTAAGATACTCTTCATTCCTGGTAATTAAACATGCTACGTCCTAGTAATAATTGTAAAATCTTACCTGTTGGAACAAATAAAGTGTGTCCTTGCTTTACAACACATTTGTAACATTTGTCAACCTTGTCCCCAAAATATACTTCGCTTTGGGTGACAGATGAGCTCCAAGACTCATATAGAGCCAAATTTTCATCAGTGGGCTTGATCAAATAGAAGATCTTCTCACCCTATTAAATAAAAACATCAAATAAATAAATGTATGTCCTCTTGGAGGCATAGTACTACCTCTGAGTTATTTGCAACAAAAGCAACTTATTGACCAGTGTGTCACAGTTGCAATTGTCCAAAAGCTTAAGTAACAGTACAGTAACCAACTGCGGGGAGGGGGAGAAGAGGCATGCATTTTGAGATGTGAAGAACACCCAACAATGACATTCATTTTCATTTAATTCATTTTTTAATACTAAAACTTCACTATACCATCTACCAGTCTATTAAAATGGTCAGCCAACCAATTACAGTCTAGAAGTCACCAACTGCATGATAAATTAAAAGCATGAAAATGAGACACCAACTTCACTTTCACTTTCCAGCTCCTCCTTTGCCTGTTAAGAAAAATCATTCTTAGCAGGTAATAATGCCACAGAAGAAAGCTGCACACTGAGTAAATTGTGTTTCATACAGTCATAAATCAAGAAGCCTTCATACCCAGAGAACATGGTACCAAACTGAAGTTCCTCCAAAATCGATATGGAAATCAGTATAGCTGTCCTGGACACCCATCAAGCAATACTTCTGAACAAAAGGCTTAGGGAAGACAGAATCATCTGGCCAATAATTTTCCACCCATGAAAGCTTTCTGGCAATATCTGGTACTTCCACTAATTCAGACATCCTTTAAAAAAAAAAATTATACACATAAATAAGATCAAGAGTAAGTGCCCCTCTTTCTAAATGACAACATTAAATGTTTGCTTCCTACAGAGTTATTACTTATGAATTAGTAAAAATGTTTTATACCCATATTACATCACAGTAGCTGTCTACATAAAACATGCAGCCTCTTATCTTTAACACTAGAGACATTATATTCCCACACATAGTGTTCACCTTAGTGAAAACCACTTCCTACATTCAAGGAACTGAAGTCAATGCTCACTTTGTGTCTGAGAACTCCAGGCTGATCACGTTCAATACTTTTGGTCGGTCAGGATTTGTGAAATATTTAATATAATTATGGAGCTTCATTTTGCTGTCTGCTTGTCTTGCTACATCTATTACATCTATCACTTTGTCACCACCTGTGAAAGACAGAATGATTTTCTTAATCCTACCACAGATAAAAACAGCTGTTCAAGATGTTTAAGAGAAATTTTACTTTTTTCCAGCTTTTATCAATATATTTCTGTACAAAAACTCCAATATCATTAGCATTCTCTTAGAACAAGGACAGATTGGTATAAACCAACTTTTACTAGTCTAGCTTTAATTGTTACAGTCAGCAAAGGACAGAACTGAAAAAAGTCTAAAGATAAATCCTCTTTCTTGCGGTTAACCAAAAAAAAAAAAAAAAGGAGCAATGCAGAATCACTGCAACTGGTTTGAAAAAAAAAAGAAAGAAAGAAATTGGTTTTGTGGCTGTCACTGGAAAGACTAGCGTAGAGAATGTTATCAAGGCAGATCTCTTCCTCACTCTTCCTATTAATCATCACCACAGCACTTGAATATATAACACAAGGACCATTGAGAATTCTTTACAAATAATAAATCTTCCTTCTTACAGCTCTTAGCAAACTGCACTGAACTTTTGCCATAATTAACGGATAGCTTTTTATATTGAAAACCATGCAGGTACTCTGCTGTAATCATTCTATGCTCTTCCCCCCCAGCTTATATATACGCATATCTTCTAAGCACACTCTGATTTCATTGAATTAAGCCATAAGGCAAGCTTAATTTCTAAATACAACAAGAATTTGTTTACATAAGACATATTTTAAAGTGAAATCTGTAGAAATAGGCAAGCGAGAAGCAACCATTAGCCAAGAGAAAGGAGTAATGACAAAATTATAACAGTAACTGAATTACGTCTATCTAGTTACACAGGAATCAAATTTGACAATTCATTCTGGAATGAAGGAGTGCATCTAGATGCACACTATATTTACTTTAAAATTCCAAGTTAATAGCATCTTGACAAATCCTACTTAGAATAATTTTATTTCTGTTTTCTTATTTTTAATTTCAAAACCAGAAAAGTGAACCTGCAGCATTCCAATTTTGTCCCTAAACCTGGCAGGTCAAAATATATGTATAGCAATGAAATGAAGAAATTTCCAAAAGATTGATTGAGTATGGAAATGCCAATTCACTGAGCCCAAAACTTTAAGTTTTGCAATAGTATGACTACTGATTAATCTTTATCAATCCTAACAGTGATTCATTCAATTCTCAAAAACTGAACAATCTGGTAGCAGAACAAAAACATGCTATGTTTAGCTTGCACCAAAACTAACACTTCTGAAAGTTGAGAATTAATGGTTTACTCCTGTCACAAACCTACCACACACAAAATTCAAATCAGTAGCCTTAATTGTGCTCTTTGCCAATCCTCTGGTTAGAAGTATTCAATTTAGAATATATATTTAGCACTCTAGAAGCTCTTATAATCATGCAAATATTTATTTTACTTTAAAAACAGGATCATTTGCACACATTCCACAGTGACCCTTACCTACATAGCGTTCCACATCTAAGACGGAGAAAGTTGGCGGAGGAAGTCTGAGCCCCAGACCATCTAATTTTGGAACCATTATAGGAACATCAAACCCATGCTTCTCCAAGTATCTTTGTGTCAACTGGCTTCCATGCATTTTCAAAATTACTTCATCAGCACTAACAGAAAGAAATAATGGAATATTAGCAGAAGAGCATCCTCCAAGCACTACTAAAAAAAACAATTATGTCACAGTTTGGGGGAGGACAGGTTGGAATGGCTGCATTTGAGTCCAAAAGAATTGGACCCAGTACTACTATCAAACTAAGCATTTAACTGGAAGACAAGGACAACAATATAAACCAGTAAGGAATCATTTATTGTCAAGCATAACCTGGGAAACCACAGTCCTTCTATACGATTGAACACAGTCATTTAAGACGATGAGAAAAAGGAATTCTCACCAAAATAATACAAAATGTTAATGTTAACAACAACAGTAAAGAGTCCTTTAAAGAGTTAAAAGCCATTATACATTTACAGTGAAAAAGACAGCCACAGACAGACTGAGATGATTTCTGTTACAATTTTCTCCACTTTCCTCTACAGCATGAGAGATGGGTAGGGCAGAGCACATGTAAATGTTCTTTGTTATCTGGAATGAAATTGAGGAGTAATTACCCAATCTCTCCTTTCCTGGACTAGACGAATAGACAGTATTCTGACAGTTCAGGCACATAAAAAGAAAAACAAAAGTCAACCACTCTTGCTGCTGCACCCACACCGCCTTACAGAGGCATCTATATAGATTGGAGCACTGGACAATCACCAACAGCATGAAGTTCAACAAAGGGAAATGCCAGATGCTGCCCCTAGGACAGAGTAATGCCAGACACAGGTACAGACTGGAGCAGAGTGGCTGGAGAGCAGCCCTGCAGAAATGGACCTAGGGGTGCTGGTTGCCAACAGGCTCAACGTGAGCCAGCAGTGTGCCCTGGCAGCTACAAGGAAAAGCTGCATTTTTGGATATATCAAACACAGCATAGCCAGCAGGTCCAAAGAAGGGAATCTCCTGCTACATTTAGCATTGGTGCAGCCTCAACTTGAACATTGTGTGCAGTTCTGCACTCCACAATATAAAAAGGATGTTAAGGTACTTGAAAGCATCCAGAGGAGGGCAACAAGGCTGGTAAAAGGGCTGGAATACATGTCCTGTGAGAAGAGGCTAAGAACACTTGGGTTGTCTAGTTGGGAAAAAAGAAGGCTGAGAGGCGACCTCATGGCTCTCTGCAACTCCCTGTGGAGGGGAAGTGGAGCAGGAGGTGCTGGTCTCAGCTCCCTGAGAACTGATGACAGGGTGCAAGGGAATGGCACAGAGCTGCACAAGAGGAGCTTCAGACTGGACATGAGGAAAAATTTCTTTACTGTGAGGGTAGCCAAACACTGGAACAGGCTTCCTAGCCCAGTGGTTGGTGCCCCATGCCTGTCAGCATTCAAGAGGCATTTGGACAACGCCCACAATAACATGCTTTAACTCTTGGTTAGCCCTGAAGCTCAGGCAGTTGCACTAGATGATCTTTGAAGGTCCCTTCCAATTGAATTATTCTATTTTATTCACTCCCCCTCTCAAAGAAACAGAAACAAAACCCGAAGAAAAGCAAACTCAACAGCCATCACCCTGTAGCAGCCCTGACAGACAACATAGCCCAGTGCAAAACTGAACAGGGGAAGCTACTGCATGAAAGGGCAAATTTATCCACCTGAAACAGGGACTCACTGTTTCAGATGGGGAGGGTGGGATAAGGGAGAATTCTAAAGGAGGAGGAAGTAATAATCCTAGGCCTTCATTTTCTGAAGCAGGGAAATGTTATTCACCTTCTCGAAGACATACTCAGCCCACTAAGTTTCTCTATTATTTTTTTTTCCACTGAAATGTTTAAGTGAGCTTCTGTACCTTGGAAAAGAACGAGCCCGCAGCTGTTTAACGAAGGTCCGCGTTCCAGCCTGCACCGGTTTGGAGCCATCATCCAACTCCGTGTAGTCATGTCTGTGCCAGTTCCTCCTCTTTTTCACTACAAGTTTCAGAAGAATTAAACTTTAAATTAGTTAAATCAGATGCCTAAGATTAGCAGTCATTCTATCAGCGAGGCAGACGTGCCTCAGTCACATTACTGAGATTAACAAATCTTATTGGATACGTAGGTGACACCTTACCTATCTGCAACAAATGAAATCTTCAGAAGACCTGACAATGACCATTTGGACTTCTAGAGCTCCTCCCATCTGACAACATCAGTGCACATTATACACAAAGATTCAAAATCCCATACTGAGTGCAGCATAAATAAACAGTAACAACTGAAAATTGTTCAAATCTAAAGAGTAAATCAATAAAATCTGAATATTAATTTCCTAAATCTCCAATTTTTATTTTTAATAAATAGAAGAACCCTACCTCTTCAAGATCCTGAAGACTTCGTTTTATGCATTAGTACAGAATTAACAGAACCTAATCCCATTGTGCTATCTCACCACATGGAACAAAAAACCACCCTTATTTTATTCAGTTTATCTTACCATAACAATTTGGGGTATAAAGTGTTTTGGCAGGTACAACCTTTACTATGCAATATATATAATAATATGCAATACATATATATATATATATGTGTGTGTGTGTATATATATATATGTATATATATATATAATTAATATGCAATACATATAATGCGAGCATTGTGCCCCAAAACGATGATATTCTGAGTTGCTCTAAACTGGTATTCTCCATCACAAAATAATAATAATAATAAAGAATAAAGAATAAGTTACTGTTCTATTACAATTTGGGGAACCTGAGAGTCCAAAAGCAACTAAATTGCATTTTTAACATCTCCTTATACTTAAACGGCTGAGGAAAATTAAAAACTAGACATTCACATAAAATTTGGTGTGTTGGTTTCCCATTGAAAAATGACAGATAATCAAATCAAGAAGTGTGTTGGTTTTTTTTTTGGTTGAAATATAAAAAGAAATTGATCAATACTCCTGTATTAGTTAATTTGATTTTTACATCTAACTATATAGTAGCTTTCTTTTAATTACTGGAGCTCTTACATAATTAATTTTGTAAGATACTGAATCTAAATCCACTTGGATAAAGTGTATGTTTCTTGTATATTCTCGCAGGTTTTTTTGGTTGGTTGTTTTTTTTTTTCCACAATGTCATTTTATTAGGTGGGATTATATATCTGCCGAAATTACAGATATACTTATCCTCTTAAACACAGTTGAATTCTGGTCTCTTTCAGAACTCCTTTAGACAAAGGGGTTTTAGAATATGAAGCAGTAAATAAAAGATGTCTTTACTTATACACATAATTGCATACAACTGAAGCACTGTGAAGCATTGTTGCAACATTTAAAGTCAAGAAACATTATCAGTCTCTCTCAACATTAAAACATGCTGAAGTCCAAGCCACAAACCATCACAGATTTGATTCTGGCAACTTAGCTAAGTTACAATTAATAAAATTACAAATTAAGATATATTTCAATATATCACCTCTACTTGGGTTGATAAGCCTGAAGTTTTTAATAAATCTAGAAGATGTACTCACTTCAGGCAATATGATGTAGTAAGGATAATTTTTACTACTGATTCTTGTCTTTTAAAAGACTTCCAACACAGAAATGACTCAAATTGCTGCAGGTGAAACAAAGCTGGCATTAGAAGCCTTTGCATTAAAAAAAAAAAAAGGTTATTCACAGGAATCAACAGGATGATGAAGCACACTAGTTCTGTCAAATAAACAAAAGAAAAAAGCTCCAAATTCTCTAGATTTTTAGTATTTTGAAAGTCTGATATGTACCCCCTTCCACTCTTTCTCCCGGTCCCTCTATTCCACAGGAAAAAAAAATACAGGCAGAAAGGTGGGAAAAGAAATGGCTGATATTTGTACTCTTATTTACAAGAGACACATACAGCGTTTTAACTGAAAGAGATGTCCAGAACAGTAAAAACCACAAGCAAGTAAAAGACCATTTATCTTACCTTTCAGGCCCTAACATGAAGGTAGCTAATATTGAAAGTATTAAATATAACCTACATACAAAATACATATCATACAACATGTATTAATTACATAAATAAGTGAAATTAATCACTCCATTCATACTCCACAAAACTACCAATGAAGGTGCAGTGGTTTCAAAATTATTGTTTCTAAATGGTAAAGTGAATTCAGCTTTGTAAAGATTCTAGATCTTGAGGTGGCTGTAAACCATTAAGTGGTCTTCAAGCAAAGAAAAAAATATATATGAAAAAACACAAATGACCACAACATACTGCTTGGACACTAAGCACATATAGACATTTTTCGTGTTAGTGCGTAAGAAACACAGTACATATATACATTTTTCAGGTTTGAACATAGAAACTTAATTTATTGCTGGATAGGTGAAATTCATTTTTACGTTACTTTCTTTTGAGAACAGAAGTCATGTTGAAAAATCTAGGGAATTGGATATATCAGTGCCCTTGCAGTAGTTACAGAAGGACAAAAACCATTTTCTTCAGAAGTGAAATGTTATCTTTCCACTCCAGATCTCTACAGTGAATGTATCTACTGATAGAACCAAAGAGGTCTGCCTCTCTTGCCACTCTGCTTCAGTCTCTTCTGGTAACTCACAAAATTCCTTGGAACTTGGTGGAAACATGTTCACAAATCAGATATCTGGAATTCAGAGCAGTGTAAGTCTCAAGGACATAAAAGAAAAGTAAGACAGCAAGCTCCAATTCTCAAATTTCACTGGATTGTTGTGACATATACTCTTTAATCATCAAAAAAGATAAGAGAGCTACCTTTTATATTTTCTCAAGGTTGCCTTCCTAGGTATGAGGATTTTCATGATTAAAATACAGAATAGCGAGCAGTCTTTTGGAACTTTTTTTCTTTTCTTTTTTTTTTAAAGTAGCATGTAATATATACAGTAGGAGAAAGCATCACTACCTGTACTTGACTTTTTTTTTTTAATGATTCCCTAACTTTTGGTCTCTCTCTCTCTGTCAAGTACAGATTGTTTTCTTCTAGCTCTGCACACTTTGATTTCTCTAATCTATAGCTGTGGTTTATATTTTATTCTATCTTCATCTCCAGATCAAGGAACCTCTCTCAAAAAAAGACAGCTTGTAGGTTTTGTTATTGTGATTGTTGTTGTTTTTTATCAGTTCAAAGTTTGTCACACAGAACCAGTACCTCCTAAATAATCAGTCATCTTGAACATCCCTCTGAATAGTCTTTTTCAATAGCACTTCGAGAGAAGAGACATTAAAAATATAAAATATATATATGTGAATAATATATATCTGAATAACCCATACTTACTTAGAGAAGGTCCATGGAGAATTGCACAGTTGGGACAATGGTACAGATCAATGTCAACAGCATGATGCTCCTCTACCCCAACACAGCTGCAATAATATTTTTAAAATGTTAATGAGAATACATACAAGATTTATCTTTCAAGCCAAAAAATAGTTACATCTTAAGTCTTTACCAGAATATGCTTAGTCTACAAAATCATAATGAGATACCAAATTATCTCAACTACTAGGTTGCCACATAAATTTTGAGTAACAGTTTACCACTGAACAGAGAATGCCATTAAAAAAAAAAAAAAAAAAAGAAAAGAAAACAAGAATAAAGCTCCTTTAAAAATGACTCCATAATATACACCACTGCCCTCTACCCCCTCTCCCAAGGCTTTGATCCTCATTACAGTAAACAGTGTACATGAAATCATTCTATCAATTCTCTTTATAAAATTTATAATTTAAAGAAAAAAATCTGAAACCTACGTGTTGCCAATTTCTATAAGATAACATGGATTTTTTTCATATATTTCTGCAAAAAGTACATAACGAACTCCTACCCCAATACTTTTGTATTACCCCTGAAATCTTTACACCACCAGTGCTAGCTATATAAAGTACACTGTGATCACACAAATCACATAATAGCAGTGTTTCTGTGATTTTAAAAATCACATTTGTAGTAATGTTTTCCTTGTGCACATTTTCCCCAGATAAAGCAGTCAAAGTGGGATTAAAGTTGAAGATCTTTATAACAGTCATGAGAAAATATCTACTCTACTATCTCAATAACAATATTTTAAAGCCAAAAGGAAGTCAATCTTTTGGAAGATCAAATGCTAGAGATGAATTGGAGAAGCCATGCTTTTCACAGAGTTCACAAGAACAAAAATCCCTACTTGCTGGTAGAATCTGAATCCTGACAGAATTCTCTCTCTCAAAAGTTCATTGAAGCTTAGAAAAATGCTGACTTTATAATAGGGAAACAAGACTGCAATGTTAATTTTTTTACACCACAATTACATCTTTCCATTTAATGCATTCTAGGAACATGAGAACTTAAACACTACTCCATTCAAGTAAACCACTTCATCTCAAAAGTGTAACAACAGCCTAAACATTGAAGCTTTGAAATGGCCCAGCTACAAGAAGTCTTTGCCCTACCAACCTAGTGCCAAAACTGATGACATGATCCAGAAAATACCAGCTAAACAACTGCTAAAACAACACACTAAATAGTCTAGCATTCAAAGCGTACCAATGAGCAAGTCAAATCTGAAACTAAAAAGCATCTCTCAACAAGAAGCACATCATTCTGAATTCTTTGTGAACAGCTTCAGCTGGTTCTTCTACTCAGCCATTCACTAAACAACACATGAAATTAAGGTTATATAACTTTTTGTGTGTACTATACTAAAACCTGAATATAAAGCTCAGCTGCCAAATAAGTTTCATCAAAATTATTTCAATATTTTGCATCTTTTTAAGATCACAACTACAGAAATTATTACATGATTCAGCTGACATATAAACAGAAACAAAGGCAAAAGCAATCTTTTAAAATGCTTATCCAATTTCTTTTTGTTTATATTCTCTCTCCTTTGATAGAATTGAAGAGTGACTCAGTCCTATTATTATAAGAAAACTGTTTTAAAATATACACTCCAAAAGGCCCAAATCATAAGTCTGGTTTATGCATACACTTGAGAATCTCACTATTTTAGCTAAATTTCTGATTTCCAAACAGCTGAAGATATTAGTGTTGGACTGTATCTTGCTGAGATTTGCATAATTATTCAATGAAGCACTGCTCCGTGTAAAAATTTCACATACTCCCTTTATTCCTTTTTTGTGGTGTAGATCTAACTTGGTCATCATCATCCCAGCCAGATTATCTTGCTGACTAACAGTAAGAACTTTAGAGTGTATAGCAATAGTTCCTTCAAGCTTTGACACCTGCTTGTCATACTCTGTTTAAGAGCATTAACTTTATTGTCTCTTATAAAATACTACAGATAACCTGAAAATAAAACAGAAATTCTTTTAAATACTAAGCACTTTCCCAGACTCGATTAAGCCCACAAAGGCTTAATCACAAAGCCCTTTCCTGGAGGCACCACGGGCTTTGTGTACAGAGACAGGTGATACTGGAGGGGGATTACAGTAGTTGGAACAGCCACTCAATAAAAAAGCCAACAATTTCAACCTGTGATTTGTGCTCAAAGTTCAGAACTAACTGAAAAGGCAAAACACTACCTGGGAGATACAGGAACGGAATCTACCAGCAGATACCTGACTGACACAAAGGGCAAAGGAGGATCCAGCACCCGCAAAAACAAGTGCTGACAAGGATGCCATAGAGGATATCAAGCACATACAGCACCATAAGTCACTTTCCTGAGTCTCTTTCTGCAACATGCACAGACAAATGTGACATTAATCATTTTGGCTACCAGCAAACAATCAATTACTGTGGTAAGTGCAACTTCAGACCTCAAGTATCAAAGCAAGGTCACTAAGAGAGAGCACAGGGCCTGAAAAGCATTAGCATACTCAAACAGTAACACTCCCAGTCCACTGGATGCTTTCCTGAATGAAATACCGTTATTATCCTTCACCTCTCCACCCATTTAGGTTGAAATGTCTTCAGTATATATTACCTAGTTTTTGAATTTTTCATCTCCTGCAGGAAGGCTGTAGACTAATCCTCAAGTATCAAGGCAAGGTCAGCAAGAGGTAGTAGAAGAATCTGGCAAGTAATATTTTTTTTTCCACACAAAAGAACATGCCCATCCCTTGCAAGCAAAGAAATCCTTTGCTACTCAAAGTTCAAGGAACCAGTTGTCCAGACTTAAGTCTCATGAGAAAGCAAGTGGCTTGGCTTTAGTCTGAACTTCCCATCTGACTGTTCAAATTCTAGGTATACAAAAGCAGCACACATAAATCAGAAACAACCAGAGGAAGACTGTCTAACATACACAATAGCTACTAACGGATCACTGTTTTTAAGTAAAGGGAAAATAAGCCTTCTTTCACATAAGAAAAGAACCTACAAATGCTGTTCTCTACTGTAGTATTGCTATTCATTTATATGTCAGTAGATAAGACGAGTACAGATAATTTGGAATGGTGGATTCAACAATTTCATGATTGGGCTGGAATGCCTTGTAGGAAGAGATTACTGAAGTCCAATACCTTTTGTATTAGGTTTATGTGTCAAGGTTTTGGTAGAGGGAAGCTGCAGGGGTGGCCTCCGTGAGCAAAGCCCAGCAGCTGCCCCATGTTAGTGAAGAGCCAGCTCCAGCTAGCTCCATCCCACTGCTGGCCAGAGCTGAGGGACATGGGCCACACCTCTGAGAGAACATAATTCAGGAAGGGAAAAACCTGCTGCGCAACAGCAGCTGGGAGAGGAGTGAGAAAAATGTGAGAGAAGCAGCCCTGCAGCCCCCAAGGCCAGCACAGGAGGGCAGGAGGCGCTCCAAGCACGGAGCAGAAGTTCCCCTGCGGTCTGCGGAGAGGCCCCTGGTGGAGCAGGCTGTCCCCCTGCAGCCCATGGGTCCCACAGGGAGCAGATCTCCACGCTGCAGCCCGTGGAGGAGCCCCCGGTGGAGCAGGTGGATGTGGCCTGGAGGAGGCTGCGGCCCATGGAGAGCCCCCGCAGGAGCAGGCCCCGGGCCGCAGCTGCAGCCCGTGGAGAGGAGCCCCCGCAGGAGCAGGGGGTCTCGGGGGGGGCTGCAGCCCGTGGGGGACCCGTGCTGGAGCAGTTTGCTCCTGGGGGATGGACCCCGTGGTACAGAGCCATGTGGGAGCAGTGCTTGAAGAGCTGCTGCCTGTGGGCAGCCCCCGCAGGATCAGTTTGGGAAGGACGGCATCCTGTGGGAGAGACCCCACAGGGAGAAGGGGCAGGCAGTGACCCTGAAGGAGTGGTGGAGAAGCGTTAAGAACTGACCACAACCCCCATTCCCCCGTGCCGCTCTGGGGGAAGAGGTAGAATAGGGTGGATGGGGGGGAAGGTGTTTTTAGTTTCTCACTGCTCAAGTCTGCCACTGATAGGCAATAAATTACATAAATATCCCTATGCTGAGCCTGCTTTGCCCATAACAGCAATTGGTGAGCCATCTCCCTGTCCTTATCTCAACCCACAAGCTGTTCTTTTCGTCATATTTTCTCAACCCGTTCTGTTTTTTTTTGGGGGGGAGTGAGCGAGCATCATGGTGGAGCTTATCACCTACCCATGTGAAACCACCACAACTTTACAGGAAACACTGTCCCTGAAGACTGCATGGTTGCACGAACCCATCCAAGGCACTGGGCTGCTCTTCTCTGCTACAGCAGCACAGTGTTGGTGGATCAAGTATTAGAGCCAGGTCAGTCACCTGAAGGACTGCTGCACCTTCAAAATCTAATAGCTGCTTACTCAAACTATTCTTGCTTTTTTCTTTTCACCACTTTTACTGTTATCAAGCACATCCATAGCATTTTGGATATTGCTTAACTGCTGTTGTTGATCTCATTGAAAGAACCCTGGTTTCAGCAGGAAAAAAAAAAACAACACACAGAAGACAAAGCACTCTTGATTCAAGACTTTATTTTCACATCCCCTTTATAAGAGATAATCACATGAAAAGCTATCTTATTAAAAGACTATATACTCTACCGTTATATAAAATTTCAAGTATAAAAGGTAATGAATGCAAATCTTGTATTCATTCTTGCTAGTATGTTTAGACACAATATCTTCTTTCTTTTCCAAGCTCTAAAATTGCTAAAAATTGTTTTTTCAGAGATACACTTATACTCTCCCTGAATAAATACTGTGGGTACTCTTCTTTTTCCTTCTCCGCTATCCTATTTCTGAGCAAGAACTCAGCACATCCTCTTCTTCAACTCCCCCTTACATCGACACCCACAAGCTTCTGTTGCTATGTCTCAGAAAGCACTTGCAGGCATTATCTGGTACAAGGAAGAAGAAAAAGCACACATCTTGACATCCAGTAGGAAAAAAAAAAATCAACAAAAATGCTGGAACAGATGAAAAATACTAGGGCTATTACAGCATGTTCCCCGTTATTAGGAATGCAGGGCTATAGACAATTACAAGGGGTATAGGCTTTTCTCCCCTTGACTCCTGCTCATTACATGAAAGAGCAGATCCCCAAATCCTTTTTTGATTTCCATTTTGCCTCCAAAAGACCTGAGAAGATGTATAGACAGTGAGTCCCTACTGTGTCTTACCAGGAATGAGAAAAAGAATACTTAAGTTCTTGAGGTAGCAGAGATCAATTAGTAATGTGACAACCTTAATTGTCCAAAAACTGTAGTGACTACCTCGGGGTACGGTTTCTCAGAATATTAAACTGAGCGTGGCTGTTGCTCTGAAGAAAAGGTCCCAACCTGCCTCCCGCAACTGCCTGACCATATACTCCCCTTGTGTCTGTCACCAGATCTAACCATCAGGCAGCCACACATCAAGTCAGCTAAGCAAGCTGATCAGCAGCAAGTTAGCCCCTGCTCAACTCACTTTTTCAAACAGACTTCAGAAACCCTGACAATAAGAGTCTTAAACGTAAGTAAATAACTCAAGTGTTACCAGTTACAGAAATACCTCACTATTTACCAAATACAAGCTTAGTGGAATTTTTAAGATGTGTTATTCGAAAACACTGCTTTATTTCATTTCTAACCTATTTTGGCTTTCTAAAAATGACTGCTCAACAATAGGAAAGAGACGTCACTTGAGCAATCTTAGGCTGACAAAACACACACATAAGATTGTATAGGCCTTACTACTAAATTTCAAATCACAGATGAGAGATATTCCTATTAAAATACTGAGCAAAGAACTATCTAAGTGGTAGGCACGTACTACAATAAACTTTTCAGTTTACAAGGTCTGCAGTTGCTGCTTTCATTTCTGTGTATTTGAGCTTAACAACAAAACCCAAAATATTATTGCCCTAATTGTCGAAATTAATTAGCCAAGGTGCAAGGTATGCAAAGAATGGTTTTGCATACCCCATTCCAAGAATGCAAAGAGAAGCATTTTTGCCCAGCAAGGTGATGGGGTACAAAGTCAATTTGGCAAACTTTAATTTTCTGTTTAGTCATTAACTCAAGCCTATACTATGCAACTGGCGCAAGGATGTTACATAGGCAATATTTACAGGATAAAACAATGAAAGTACTGAAGATGTCACTGCCACAGCTAAATAGTTCTCTAGTACTTCTGAAGCCACAACTGCTACTCCTTCATGGAAGATATGAAAGTAATTAATTAGGCATAGAAAGACAAAGTCAGCATGACAGTACTGTTGTCAGACTACATGTCAGACTACTGTAGAACAAAAACAGCTAAAAAATTAAGTTTGTTTGAAGGAGAGTCTAAAACTTAAATGCAGTAAGCTTTTAAAAAAATGAACCTCTTAAACCTTTTAAAAAAATGAACCGGTTAGATATTTTCCCTTCTTCAAAATGCATGTAGTTGCATACATAAATATGAACACGCAGTCATAAAACTGACCAAAATAAAAATCAACATGGAAATGTGGAAAGAACCACCAACTTCCTCTTAGTCTTACCATGATAAGTATGGCAACAACTCTGGAATCACAATGGGAACTGTAATTTTAGGCTTATGCAGGGATTTACTCTGATAATTAAATAATTTAAAAGAAGTGGCAGACTTCTATTCACTAAATATTAGAAACATACTGCCATAAAACAAATTACACAAAAAACACCCAACAGGAAAGTATCCGAGCTTTTATTTTCTCCATATTTATTCATTTTCCAAAGCAAAGTATGTTTTAAGGGGAACTATTCCTATAAGCACATTTCAAATAGAATACGTAAATACACTATTTAAAAAGAAAAATCAAAAAAGAAAAACATTTATCTCTAGCAAGTATTCCTTCTCTTAGGGCTACCAATTTTCTCCAGAAAATACTTTTTCATACAACAACCTCAAGAATGACAATGCTGCATGCCATTAACACACAACTCTGCCCCTCTTTGATTGCTCAGGCATCTTTCAGTCTTATGAGATCTTCCTCTAGATTAATCATTACATCACACACTAAAAATATAAACATTCATTATATAGGTTTAGTATTCCCGAATGTAATTGATCCCTGTTCCTTTTAAATTAAGTAGTGTTTCTCTGACGTGATGTGTCACAGTAATACAAACATGCAGATAGGTATATGATCTATTTTAATTTCCAAAGAGCTTTCTAGTGATCAGACTTTCTGGACATCCAGAATCAAAACCTAAAGTTTGATACCCATGGTAGTGCCATCCTTGCAGCAGACACTTTTAATGCCAACACTCAAGCACATTCTTCCATTGAGAAAAAAAATCAATATAAATAGTTTCTCTTTGAAGTACCACTGCTTTTCATTCACCCAAAGCACAGAGGCTAAAATAAATAAAAATCAGCAAGTGACATCTTGTCAAAGAAAGCTCAGCTCCACAGAATGGATTCTGAAAAGTAGAAATGTAAAAAGAAAGCCACGAGCAACGGAACAAAGCTATCTAGTTATATAACAATACAGGTTTGGGTATGGGTACACAAAACCTTCCACCTACATTTAGGGATGTATTCAACTTAACCACCATGGTACCTGAAGTCTCACGGAAACAACACTGAACTTATTTGCACATTGATTCTAATTTTCTAATTTGAGTCCAATCAGAAAATGAATTGCTAAGTTTTTTAAAGTGAACATATACATGTTTCCAAAGATCTGGTGTATTAGTACAATCAAATTGCTACATTGAAGTAAAGAGAGAAAGGACCCCTACTTTCATAGAATACTTTGACAACTGAGTATTTTGTATAATCAGCATAATCATGTATCTAATCATCTATGCTTATGAAAAGGTGGAACACTGATTTTCCATACAACGATTTTATATAACTATTACGAATCCGGGCAGGGTTCATGCTGCAGTCAAAATAAGTACAGGCTCAGGATTTCCAAAGAACTTCACATGCAAAAATGTCCACCGAAGGCAAACAACCTTTTCATCACCAGATAGGAGTGTCACGAGACACACAGACTGGCTTACCACCATGAATTACATGTAACAGCTTTATGAGAGAAGTACTTTTGCTAGTAATAACTTTGTGACAAGGCAGAGTTAACATCACTGAAGTACGTGGGATGTATTCCTTCTGTTTAGTATCATCCATTAAGCGCGCACACAATTTCTCTCTCCTTCTTATGCAATAAGAGATTTCTGCTTATTCTTCCCAACTATACTGATCGCATTAAGCTGCTTTAAAAGAATATTTACAGTTCATTTTTGTCCCCACCCTTTTGAAAACATTGTTTTACAGAAATGAAGGTCTGAAGGAACCTACATCATTTACTGTAGATTTTTATCAAAATAAGCTGCCCCAATAAGATCAGAAAAATCACATTTAAGTAAACTACGGCAAACCTCAAAACTAAACAGTATGTCAGTGAGAGCCGAGAGAAAAAAGCCTTTAAAAGCTGCAGTGGCGTTTGAAGGCCTTATTTCAGTGTGAAAGTGATTAGATGAGATAAACCAGGATGACACCAGCAAGTGAATCATGACATATGATTTATAGGAAAGCAAGAAAAAGAAGCCTACAACAATCTGACCTGAAAAGCATCTCTTCAGCACTTTAAAACTAGCGATCAGCTCAGGAGTCCAGGACTGCCCCGTGCTGCAGCTCATGCTCCCACCTGCCTCCACTGCACCCCCAGTATGCCCAGCCTGACACACCACAGAAGAGGGAAACCAGTTGCCTGGTCTTACAGAGATGGTGTCTGAAGTAACTGCTAGAAGCACGATGAAGTAAATGAAAACTATCCTGCCCTCCCCACAACTGATGCAGAAAAAAAAAAAAAAAAAAAGCATTAAGACTGGATTTAAGTAATTCTAGGAAAACTGGTTTCTTTGTTATATATTGTCTACACACATGTGCTTGCCTCAACTTTCACTGGTGTTATTTTCATCTTTCTCTTCCTCCATGCCAACTTGCACAGACTAATTCTGTCTCTACCTTAATGAATCATTGCAGGTGATGCAGTTTAAGGAGTGCTGAGTCCCAGTTCCTTTGGCCACAGACAATACAAACCAGTCTTGGTTACACTGCAGAGTTTGTACCAGGTTTCTTTTCCTGGTAGGTAGCAAGGTCCTTTTGTGCACCAAACGCACAAGCCGGCTATTTGGTTCTAAGGAGAGGGCAGTGGACAGTGGAAGAGGATGAAAAGTAGGAAGTCAACTGAATCAAAAGCTGTCTTTGAAGAGAAACTGAGGCTCTACCTACAGTGACAAACAAATTTCAAGAAGCAGTGACACGATACAGCTTGCATTGATCTAGCAGCCGGCAGCCACTGGAAGAGGCAAGCTCCTCATTCACTTCCAACCGAGCACTCCCGTTCCCTTTCTCAGCCATAGCCCCAGCACTAGTCTGGTTACAAAGCACCTTGTTTTCACTTGCCTATCTGACAGAAACTAACCTAACCAGTTCAGTTCCCTCTTTACCAGGTCACTTTACAGCACAGACAGCTATCAGAGCCAGCCTGTGAAAAGGAGCAGGACTGCGTAATCTGGAGAGGGGTGTAAGAAGCAGGACTGCCCTGTCTGGCAGCGGAAATCGCTAGGCTGGTCAGGGCTATGGGGTAACCTTACCCTCATTGTGCACTGATGCTTGGACTAGCAGGGGTTAATGGATTGCCAACAGCTTACACAATCAGGTTGCAGGGAGAGATGTTCTTCTGAAACAGACCTGAAAAACAGCCTAGAATTTAACCATATGATCTGCACAACACAGAAAAAAAGATGTTATCATGTCCAAGAGATGTGTGTGTCGGCACTGGACGCCAAGTGAAGCAAGCTCTTTTTAGATAGCACAGCATTTATGATGGTCTTACTCTGACTGCCTTTAGATAACCTGATCCTTCTTTGAAGTATTTAGTTTTATCAGTTCCTTGAGACCAGGTAGCTGTAGATCCAGGTGCAAGAACGGCTGAGGCAGGTACCAGGCAGAGCCATGATTTTATGCCACTGTCCACGTTGTTTGCCTACAAAACTGTCTTTCCAGTAACTCTAACGGTTTCTAAACCACAGGATGGCTCTCCATAAAGAAGAACAAGATCAGAGAGATGAACTTTCAGACTGTTTCCCACCTCGTAGTTTGAGAGAAACATGATGACCATTCTGAAAATGTGTAGACACCTGCCTGCTTTTAATACAAGGAATGTCGCTTGATGCCAAGTTGTTGGAAGACAAGACTTGATGTCTTTGTTTGTGTGCACACACGTTTTGTTTGGCTGGGTTTGTTGTTGTTGCTGTTCTGGGTGTGGGGTTTGGAGTTTGTTTTAGAACACTCACAATACTGACACACTCAGCAATTCTTAAATTCCAGAAATACACACACACAAGCCTTAGAAAAATCATTTAATGTCATATTCTTTTATATGAAACAAATCTCTTTAGCATTAAGTATTAGGCCAAACAATCTGTTCAGGTGATTAAGAACAGTTTTTGATCCACTTGGCAATCTCGTTGGTATCTTCAGCAGTTCCATTTCCTTCTCAACAGCTCAAAGCGTTGACTGCTCCTCACCAGTGAAGGGCCTGGACTGCAGCCTCCTGCAGAGCGCTGCCTGGTAATTCCGCTTGCCTAATACAGACGAGCTGTTTAGAAAGATCAGGTTGCCTAATAGAGACAAGCTGTTTAGAAAGATGATGCACGCACGACAAGTACTATCAGTACTCTGTTACTTCATGCAGTGCAGTCTGTACATCTTTCAACATCCTGAGTAACGCTGTCAGTAGACACCATCAGACCTGTCCCAAGCCCAGTCACAATAAAAGCTATGAAGGTGAACAGGTAGAAAACCCACAAAGGCTTCTTTGCCTGAAGGGACTGATCAGGAAGCTAACAACTGGGGTTTTTTTTAACCTGTGCACCTGCATTAGGAAACGTCAGGCATGATTTGAGAACACAACTTTCAGTTAACAACAGGGCAGTACCCTTTCCTAGCCCCCCGTTCTAGCACCAGTAACCAGCGTTAGCACAAGCTTTAAGACTGCACTGCTGCAAATCCCTTATTCCTGGGTTACTTGCTGTGGGGCTATTTATACAGACTGCAGCAGCAGCAAGTTCGTTCAGGCTGCTTTATGCACCTTTTAATTGGTGCCTTGAACTGAACACACTGTATCACCTCACTGCTTTAAAAGTTTCTGAATCAGATTGGTGATTGGTTTTAAAGACTTCCTAACACTCACCAGAACACTCAGGCTCTGCAGCTGTACCTAAAATGAATTTATTTCCTTCAAAATTCAAATCATTAAATATTTCCCCTCCCTTAAGAAAAAAAAGCAAAACTCAAAGACATTTTTATACTCTTTTGCCTCCCAGTTATGTAATTCCCCATCGTCTACAATCTTCTTCTGCCACTGCTAAGAACTTACTTTTTCCCTTGATCAAGCTTTTTAGCAAGCACAATAATTTCTGCATTTTCTAACCACAACACAGAATAACGCACAATGGCTTCCAAAGCTTTGAAATACCTTACTTTTATATGGCAAATAAACTTGAAGTCAATAGCAAGCAGAGACAGACGCTTCATTTTTGAAGAAATCCGAGAGCAAACTGGCTCATCATCACTGCTCACCATCCTCATTTCAAACGCAGATGGAGTAGTTGATTACATTAACTTCTATTTAAGCTATGATACAAGCAAACTGTTTCAGATACACAGATAATGAGTTTAAATATCAGATGTTATGTTGGCTGGCTGGCAGAGCAGTAAGCAGAATAAGCTCCTTCAATCAACTGGATAATGCCCATAATTTAGAGATCTTTATTGGATTTTCAGCTGCTTATAGAGGTCCAGAGGAACATACCAGCAAAACTGCATCCCTGTAGTCCATGACATATCAATAACTTGCTTCTACACATTATTCTATCTACAGTAATCTAACTTCAATCCTCCTCAGATGGAATTAATGAAGCATAGTTATTTTCAGACCACATGGAAACTTCAAATAGCGCAGAACAAAGCTAAATAGAGTTTGGGGGTTGAGTTACATCAGCGCTAAGGTTTAATTTTATCTGTATCAATTATTTTTATTCTGGTTACAATTTAACACACTGATTTTAATCTCAAACTCTAAACAGTTCAGATCCAGGTTACTGAAAGCAGTTTTGCTCTTTCATAAGCTATCTAAAGTCATCTACATTACTTGAAAAGGTAGAATTCTACATCTTTTATTCTAGATTGCGTACACAAACACTTTTAGAAGTAATCTTTATATCACAGTCCGTGCAACTCAGCTCCAGAGCTTTTGGAAGGGAAAAAAGATATTATCTATATATTAATCTGGCCTATGTATATGTAGCTCTTACGCCTTCTTTTTCTTCATAGTAGGCACAACACAGTTAACATGTGAACAAGGATACACACAGGAAAATATAAAGCAAGAATCAGAGGATCTACTGCAAGAGGTCCCCTGAAAGCAAGTACATTTACTATTCCTGTAAAAGTTACCAGAACCATCAAGGTTCACTTATTGTGGGGAAAAAAAAGTTAATTCTTTAGGACAAAAATTCTAGCTCAAAATTTTCTTAGTTGTTTCTATGAGTGAAGATAGGAAGCCTGCCAAAGAGCAACACGTCCATGTTGACACGTTTTGGGTGTCAATACGACAAGCAGTGATTGTATGAAAATGTTTTGATATGTCTTTGCAATTCAAGAATGAAAGTACACATCATGGGTCTCAGGCTTTGTCTGCGAAGGAAATCTGCACCAGTACACACTGTAGACTGACGGGCCACGACACAGCTCTGCAAGAGCACCTTGTGGCTGTGGCGAACAGCAAGAGGATCTTGACGCAGCAACGCAGCCTCAAGGCAAAGGCGGCTAACGGTATCCTGGGCTGCTTGAGGCAAAGCATGGCCAGCAGGGGAGGGAGGTCATCCTTCCCTCTGCTCAGCACTGGTGAGGCTACGCCAGGGCACTGGGACCAGTGCTGGGCTCCCAGTACAAGAGGAACAAAGACTCACTGGAACGAGTCCACCTTGAACCAGTCCAAGACCTTTTGGAGTAACGCTAACACCTCACAGTTGTTGCCTTTCTGGTTTGAAGGTGGCAGTAATGGTTTCCTTTTCTTTTCTACCTCTACTAAGATAACCCGGAAGTTCCGAAAACACTTTTATGGACTCGTTAACAACAACTAGTAAATACTTCACATGAGGAAAGAACTCAATCCTTCACCACCATTTCCTAGATAAGGGATTGGAGGTCAACAATCTCCAAAGAGCATTAATTTAGTCCAATCATACACTGACTGCAAAATATTAAGCCATTTTCTTACAATTCAATTACAGAATCACAGAATCGTCTAGGTTGGAAGAGACCTCCAAGATCACCCAGTCCAACCTCTGACCTAACACTAACAAGTCCTCACTAACACTAACAAGAGCTTATCACTAAGCTCGACATCTAAACGTCTTTTCAAGACCTCCAGGGATGGCGACTCAACCACTTCCCTGGGCAGCCCATTCCAATGCCTAACAACCCTTTCAGTAAAGAAGTTCTTCCTAATATCCAACCTAAACCTCCCCTGGCACAACTTTAGCCCATTCCCCCTCGTCCTGTCACCAGGCACGTGGGAGAATAGACCAACCCCCACCTCGCTACAGCCTCCTTTAAGGTACCTATAGAGAGCGATAAGGTCACCCCTGAGCCTCCTCTTCTCCAGGCTGAACAACCCCAGCTCCCTCAGCCGCTCCTCGTAAGACTTGTTCTCCAGACCCCACACCAGCTTCATTGCCCTTCTCTGGACTCTCTCGAGCACCTCGACGTCCTTCTTGTAGCGAGGGGCCCAAAACTGAACACAGTACTCGAGGTGCGGCCTCACCAGAGCCGAGTACAGGGGGACAATCACCTCCCTAGACCTGCTGGCGACGCCGCTTCTTATGCAAGCCAGGATGCTGTTGGCCTTCTTGGCCACCTGAGCACACTGCTGGCTCATATTCAGCTGCCTATCAACCAGTACTCCCAGGTCCTTCTCGGCCAGGCAGCTTTCCAACCACTCATCTCCCAGCCTGTAGCTCTGCTTGGGGTTGTTGTGCCCCAGGTGCAGGACCCGGCACTTGGCCTTGTTGAACCTCATACAACTGGCCTCAGCCCATCAGTCCAGCATATCCAGATCCTCCTGCAGAGCCTTCCTGCCCTCGAGCAGATCGACACACGCGCCTAACTTGGTGTCGTCTGCAAACTTACTGAGGGTGCACTCAATCCCCTCATCCAGATTACGTAAGAGAAGTTTATTTATCGGGTTTTTTTTCTTAGTATTTTTTTAGTTTGATGGTCAGCGGTATGTAACACAGTCAAGCTACTTGAAGAGTGACGTACTACTCATTCATTATATTGCAAAGTTGGGGACTTGTCAATCTAAATATATCTATAGTCAACTTTCCCTAAAAATAAAGTTCTTACTTTTAGCAGCAATTCAAACCTCGGAATTGCATAGGACAACCTCAAACTGTATATCTATCTTCAAAAAACACAAGAATTAAGACTGGACATGATGATGCCAATTCAGAAGTTCCATCCAGAGAAAGATACAGAAAGCTGTATTTCAAATTAACACTGAACATCACTTACCTTCTGCACACCTTACAGTAGCTTCCATCAAATCAAAAACTCAGTTATGAGTCTGTATCAGCATCAGCAAGCTTACTGGCTGCAACAGAACACAGATCTTCCACATATAATTTAAAAGAGATGGTGACCACACAATACTGATTATCTGACCATACTCAAAAGCTAATTTTTTTTCATAAGTTTTCAACTTTTTCATGATTTTTGCCTCCTTTCTTTATCCCACTCCAGCATAACAACACTGTGCAAGACTATCATCAATGACAAAATGGAATTAGATGCAGTGCTATCCTATGAAAAGATACCGATTGGGCAGGACCCGGCAGATTTCACAGCCATTCAAGTCAGAGACATGCATTGACAAATGCTAGAAAAATAAAAATGTCACAAGGGCACTGATGTGCAATAAACAAACAGAACTGTACAGTTAACCCATATCTGTTCCTTAATGTAAGGAAACAAATTCTGGGAAAACTACCAGTTGCATATGAGGCATGTATTTACCTTTGTAAGGAGCAGATAACTACCCCACATTAACATGTCAAGCAGTGGCACCAGCAGTGGTAACTTCCTTTCACCAATATACAAGATTTCAATTTCTCTTACAGTAACGAGCCTGTTCAGTGTCCAGTAACAGAACCAGCCAGCTGGAATTAAAGAGTTTTACACTTGTACAAAGCAGAGGGCTTGAGTTTTCTTCTTTAGCCAATAAAGTTATTTCCGCATGCAAGTAAGGGCCAGGAAAGAGAACACACAGTATGTTTTCATTTTGCAATGCTAGCTGAAACACCAATTCCAAATGACAAAATTAGAATTTAACCTTTACTAGTAAGATGTAAAAGCAAGAGGTAATGTTTGCAGAAGTATTTGAGAGTTATTTCTTTGCTTCAGAAAATTCTGATCTAGACAGATGATAGTCCTAACCCTAGTTCATACCTAAATCCTTCATAGTGGAGGTCCATAATGCTTCAAGCACTACCGCCTGACCACACTGGAAGTAAGAGCTACAGCTCAGGCATTTGCTTTCACTGGGTTAAATAAGGCACTCACTTTTCAGTAAGGATGCCAACCCAGTCACTCAATACCAACAACTAACCCACTATTCTTCCTTAGCAAGAATAAGAAGAGCATTCTAAGCTACTGCTCCCGAGTTCATTACAAGATACAGGAGCAGCACATTTCACCGAAGCGTTAAGAGATTCACAACGATGTCCCCAGAGGTCCTAGCAACTGACACAGGAGAGCACAGCATCAGAGGCAGCAAGCTGCTGCTCACTTTCACAGCACGTCGATGTATCCTCCGTGCAGACAAACACTGCACATGGAACTCAACTTGAGATTTAACAGACTACATGCATACAACATTTTTAGTAGCGTGCTTTTGGTCCTTTCTTGAACAAGCAACAGAGCAGAGAGAAATGCCTGGACAGCTCATCTGGGCTTGAGACTGTGGCCTGCCAACATGACACACCATCATGAAATAAAAAGGGAAAAAAAGCTCTGTCCTCAGAGGCAGACTGGTGACATTCGCCTGGGCACACTGTCACGTCAGTGTGACCATCCTTCTGGTAAGGTTCCTAAACCGCCCCGTACCGCTCACAGATCTGCCCTCAGTATTCCTGAAAGGCACGTGTTAGGTTCTGCAGCGACCATTCCACTTTTGCTTGCTCTTGATGCTGAGTTTTGCAAATCAACTGGATGATGTTATCATCTAGCAAAAAGATAGGAATATTTTTTTGTTACTGAAACAAAACTAAAAACCTGTATCACTGGCAAGCCAACCACAAGTTTTACAAGCAGCTTTGGATAATAAGACACAGCAATTCCTCTGGCTGCTTTTCATTTACACAATTTGGCCTTTGTTTATAGGCCCTCATACAACAACATCCAAAAGGAAAATGTCAGTCTATTCAGAAAATACCTGCTGATAACTGGTAAGAATGACAGATCAGATCAATCCTACATCCTGAATACCAAAGACTTCATTTCTCAGAATGTCACCTTTCCTTGCACTCATCTTCATGATGAGTGCTTTAAGAGCTTTTAAGTGATTAAAGCATTAATGTACATGGAAGAAATACGATTAAATTTATGAAATTAATTTGCCAAGCTACCTGCAATGTCAGCTGATGGTTTCAAATGAAAATAAATATACTTCATACCACAATGTATTAAAAATTTAGAGCAGTCATCCTCACTCCAGTTAGCTTTTAAGACAGAATGATATGGAGGAGAAGTTTGGTGGTTGGTTTTTTTTTTTTTTTTTTTTTTAAAGCTTTCTTGCTTTTGTAGCAAACATCAGCATTTATGGCCGCCTGAGCAGCAACGAACTCAATATTTTCAAAAAGAAAGACCAATTTTAAAGCCTACTTTAGTTAATGCTGAAGTAATGGAGAAAACAGTATTAAATATTAATTCCATTCAAAAGCAGAACTGACCCGAGGAGATGTAACTAGCCACATAAATCCACATTACCACCATTCAGCAGACATCTGAAGACTATTCATACTCCACAGACTGTTAGTTCTATGTATTTGTGAGCTAATGTTACAATACATTAGAAAGGACTGACAGATGAGAAATAGCCTAGCCATTCTAAAAGCTGTGTGTTTCACTAAAATCTCTCCTCTATGCTGCCAATAAAGCAATAGCAATGTTTTTAAATGAATTCTCATACTTGGGCAATGAAAATACAGGAGTATTTTTCTGTTTTTGAAGCACATACATTGTACCTGTGAAAGTCTTTGCTGATTACTCAGAGTTGTTTTGAGACGACAGTATTTGATTTCAAAATTATGTAGGGCAAATATAAATATTTATATTAAGAGCATGAGTTCATCTTCATCTTGTGCAAACTGTCATGTAAACAGAACAGAGACACTGCATCACATGATCTTTCAAAAGATATAGAAAGTGCACAGAACACTGAACTGAGCATATGAAATCTGCTAACAAATATGGTAACTGTCCATGAAAAGCTAGAAACCACAAATGAAGAGTGAAAACAAAATTAATGTGATTTTGCCCACTGGCAGTTAACAGAATGAAACTCCACTGAAAGGCTTAACCCATTTTATTGCCATTTATTGACATTATTGTTGTCTTAAGAGAGCTCAGCATTACAAACAGCCAACAGATCAAGGTAAGTTTAAAAAAAAAAAAAGGAATATATTTCATATCTGCTAGGTGCTAGTGCAGAGCAGATACAGACGTTAGCGCACCAAGCAGTAGCCTCGTACCCAGAGTTCTCTCACCTCTGTATTCTGTGGATGTAAAAGACAAAACAGAGCCATTTGAAAACATTTTAATTCTTCTGTCAGGTGAAGCAAATATTAGATAAAGCAAAAGGAAAGAAAGATACAAAAGTGCTACGTAAGCACCAGGAAATAACATCTTTGTAACCATAAATTAACTAGTTACGAATTCGCTATTAGTCAGTGAAACTACAGAAAAAACTTGCCGCATCTTCGTTTACGTAATGAAGAATGGGTGAAGAAAAAAACAACGGTATCAGTAAAACTGATAAAGATCAACCACAGCATTACAAAAAACGAAAGGCGTTGTTTAAATCACTAGTGCTGAATCTTCATATTTTTTAAGTAACATTTAACAGGTATTAGAGCTATCAGCATCCTACCCAGTATTTAGAAGCTCACAAAAATCTTGTCACATTCTAATTAAATAAGCCCAATGATGTACTTTCTCCTCGTTTGTCTTAGAAATGTTGACTGGACAATGCCTTTTTTTGTTGTTGTTCTTGTCATGGTTATTTAACCAGAATGCATATTCTAAATCAGCTACTATGCTTTATTCCAGAACATCAAATAAAAAATAAAAAAACAGGCAGATTACAGATCAAAAGGAAAGAAGTGTTAACTTTCAGAGGCATATACACTTCAAACAAAGCCAGTTTTGCAAGAAAACTGTAAAAGGAAAAACTCATACATATAATGCTAGATGTTATTACATAGTTTCAAAAATTGAAGAAATTTGAATACATACTACTGTGCAGTGCTTATTATGGTGGAATACATCTACTTTAATATATATTAATAAGTCTTCCCACTTCACAGATGGGAACAGAGAGGGGGGGGGAAATGGCTTACTCAAATTAAGACTATAAAAGGATTTGAAACAGACATTCAATTACACAAGTGCTAGTCTGGCATCTTTATTGCTGCTAGTTTCTTCTCAGTTTAACCAAAACTAGTCTGGCATCTTTATTACTAGTAGTTTCCTCTCAGTTTAGCCCAAACTGTTTCAGCTGTAGCACTGCTAGCAGAGCCGAAGTCACCTGAAATCACCTAATTCTTTGGCAGAGGACACACATCTCGTTGGACTGGAGCTCAGACCTCCACCTTCCCTCTAAGGAAAGAAGGCCAAACCAAAGAAGAGCAAGATCAACAAACGTGTTGTTTTCCCCTGAAGTCTGAAACATTTCCCTAACATACTCCCAGTTTCCACAGGAAGAATTTAAGACTTACATATCATAAAAGCCAGAAAGTCAGCTCAATAGCCTCTGGTGCCAGATCAAAGCGCTAGTGACCAGACAGCGATTTGTTGATTCACTTCAGGCCCCTGAACACACTTAAGTGTGTTTCATAATTAGTTAGTTTTCTGTGAACAGAAGGTCTGCGCCAAAAGGCGTCTCTAACAGCCTCTCCTCGCACCCGGCACGTTTCTTGGCAGGGCATCACCATACCTCGCTCGTCCCAAGTCCCCTCCAGTTGCGGCCCGGGCGCTTCGCCCTCCCTGCAGGCCGGCGATGAGCGGGACAGGCCGGGCAGGTTCAAGGCAGACCTGCACCTGCAGACAGACACCCAAATGAGGCTCCACAAAGCTGGGTGAGCCACTGACCCCAAAGAGGGCAGTAAGGAAAAAAGCCAGGCACTCCCCTGTCTGTTCCCCCCGCTACCATTTCCTCCAGCAAGGCAGTCCCAAGCGGCGCTTCACAACACCCGGAGATCTGCCCTTGCCCCAGGGGAGCCTGCTCAGCTCAGTAACCCAGCAAAACCCTACCCCGGCAGAGGAATGCTCTCTGTCAGTTTCCTCAGCGGAGCTGCCTTACCAAACAATCAGACAAGCACTGAACCAGCAAGAGAGAAACGACACGAGCATGCGGCCAGGAGCGGGCCGGCCTCTTTGAGCAGCAGAGGGTCGGTGAAGCCCATCGTGCACAACCTCGCGTGTAAAGCGCCAAAACAAAGAACCAATTCAGGCAAAGTAGTCACTATAGCATGTACGTTTCCTTCCTTCCCTGCGGAGAAAGAAAGCCTGCCTTCAGAGTGCGGAGCAGCGCGTTAGGATAGATACATGGTGCCCTCTTCCCAGCTGCAAGAGGGAACCTTCGTTTTGAGGCTGAGGTCAGATTAAGGAGCGACTGGGAAACATTATGTGTTTCTTCAGAGAACAAAAGAAGACATGCTCGAATCTATCTGAAAGTCTAGTACCAGAAAAAACATGTTCTACGTGAACTTTATTGTGATGTTTTGTTTTTTGCAGGTTTATTTTCCCATTTGAGAAAAACGTAACAAGCTTCAAGGTATCTGCAATTTAATTATCCTCGACAGCATATGAATCACTCTTCTTTTCAAATGATGTTACTTAAGGTTTTTTAATAATGAAAAAGCTGTAAAGAAAAAAAAAACATCAGAAGCTCGATGGCAAAGTTCTCCATATCATCAATGAACTGCTCTAGGACAGGGGGCAAAGAGAAGTTGATTCTTTCAAGATGGCTTCAGAGAGCACAGAATTAATCCTGAGAGCAAGAGCCATCAATTTAAAAATGATTACATATAAATGTAATCCATTGGGGTTTGTGTTGTACCTATGGACGCAGTTCTGTTACACTGCATATACAGAGGAGGGCAGCGTTCCCTTCACTGCCCTCTAACCTGCCCAAATACACGTTGATTTCTGTAAACACGAGTAGTCAAAACAGATACAGCCGTTATGACCACTAAGTTTCATTTACACAAAACGCCAAAGATGCAACTGCACGTAACGCTGAGCAAAGGTGGATGGGTTTTCTTTCTTAACTCTCTCCGCGAGGGAGTGGAGAGGGCACAACAACTTTGCTGGTGCAATTATGAAATATTAGGAAAAGCTACCAGTTTTTGAAGAAAAGGGATGCTTCCCTTCTTTTTCCCTATTGCTCTGGCTTTGAAGAATAAAACACTTCCTTAGCTCCATAAAACTCTTTTTAATGTAAGAAAATGACACGATAAAGGTTACAAGCATTTTAAAAGGCGAAGACTGCTTGGGGAGTGAGATCACTGCGGCTGGCACTGACACGTGGGACGGTGCCTTACCCTACCTGCCACTGGGGCACGCTGGAAGCTCAGCGCAGGATCGCTCACAAACAAAACACCACTGGAGAAGCGCCCCAGCAAGGTTCCCAGGGGCACGTGCGTTTCTCAATTCTCAGTTTGACAGACTGGCTTCTCTCTGCTCCGTTACGGCCAGTACAGTACCAGTGCAGTTTGACAAAGTAAACAGCCTCTCAAAGCCAACTCTACGATAATCTAGTTTGGAAGCATTACGGACACTACTACGTGGTGCAGACAAAAACTGAATTATATGCTTAAAGGAACTTCAGCTTGTTCAGGCTGGTCTTAAATCTAGCCTACGAGAATAAGTGACATCTATGCAATGCAGTTATATCTAGTCAAACACGTGTCACGGACAGAAAAAAAAAAGGACAAAGACTTCAATGCTGACAACAGGATTTCTGCAGACTCCAGACATATTCTAATAGTTAACTGTAAGTTACACACACACATACACACACAACACATATATTTTTAACTTTACGCAGACAATATATCACAATAAAAGACACGAGTGAGAAAAGAAGGCAGGATGTGGTTAACCTAATAACTGTGGTAGAGCATCAAAAAAATGAAGGGAGACAGGGGCAGAAGGAGAAGGGTCATGCATGGTATCATTTGAAGACAAAGCCCAGAGCTCAAATAGGTGTGAAGAGCTACTGAAAAGACTCAAGAAAAAGTTGAGCACAAGACAACATAAAGGAGTTTTTCTGCTGTTTTATCTGGAGTGTATTCTAGACAAGGCAGAAAGGGGGAGGCAGCTTAATGGGACACGTTCATTAAAGAAAGAAAAAACAGGTAAATATGGAAATTATATAAAATATAACTGGATGTGCCCCTCTAAAAGATTTGACAGTCTGTCACATCAAGTCTCTAGAGTCTCTTCTCCCTGGCAAACCATCCAAGGAAGTGCTGAAGCCTACAACACACGCAGCCACATGTAATGCTCTTTTGTTCAGCAAAAGGTAATTACACAAGATTGTGGCCAGGTGCTAGGTCCACTTACAGAGTAACTAAAACCCAGAGCGTAGGTTCATAACCTCCTAAGGCACATGGAGACGTTTGCTTTTACAGAACAATTTGCCAGAAGAAATAAAATACTTATTTGTTTACGGTGATTAATGTATTGACAACAGTAATCCAAAAGAGATGTTGGAAGGCGTACAGCGCAAGGAGAAAACCCAGAAGAAGGATCCTGTGCCACGCAAAGGGACTGGCACAGCTGTCGGAACAGACCTCGCGCTGCCTGCTGCACGTTATTACCAAGGCGCTCTCTTGACTACACGCAGGCAGGCAGCACGGAGTTTTGTAATCCAGTAACACGCACTGCATATCATGCTAGCGCACCTTAATCAAGCATGGCTTTCCATGTTTCTTAACAAAGTCACATCAATTCCAATCCACAGGCTGGGTAAACAAAGAAAAGAAAGAAATCAAGCGAGCGAGAATCCAGTTCCCCCAAAACTTCAGATGTTTCGGACCGGGTATTTTCTTTCACAAGCTACGTAACAGACCTCAGATACTGTCAGACGGAGGGAAGGGAGCTCCCAGGGCAGAGCACAGCTGGGAGCGGATAACAGTCTCCCACGATCCCGTCCCTTTGTCACGGGTCCGCGCGAGCGTGCGGCTAAACCCAGAGCAATGCAGCAAGAGGGCTGCTGCCAGCTCCCCCTGGCACACGCGGGGCTGCAGGCGACCGAGGCGGCTCAGCGCAGGCACTGCTCTCCTGCCAGCCGCATGACAGGGCTCAACGCAGGAGCCGCTGGGGATCTCCGGGCAGATGATCGAGACTTTAAAGAGCTGCGGAGTGAGCAGTCCTTCCCACCCCCGTGTCAGCCAAGCCTTTCCTCCTCTTAACCACTTCGGAAACCAGCTCGCTCGTGCTGCAGCAATATTAGCACACAAGACCGGCGTTTCAATTAAGCTCGCATGCAAAGCGAGCAATTCCCAGCACAGGCTTGCAGACCGACACACGTGTAGAGAAAGACTTGCTAGAGACAGCCTGTGACCCTACAAGGGCCTTCAGACGATGCCCCAACCTTTCCTACCAGAAGCGACCCTAAGTTTTGACAAACTTGTGTCAAGCCACTGTAATGCAAAGGAGCCGCCGCGCTCCCAGCTTCAAACAACAGCACCGGCGAGCGCAGCAGCCGCCTCATTAAAAATGTTAATGAGGAGCTGTTTGGGGGAGGCACGGCGATTGTGTTTTGCCTGTTGTTTTCTTTCCAGTCCTTGTAGCTCTTTTTATAGTTTCTCTTACAGCCTCCTTTGACGCGAGGGGACCCCACACACAAAGAGCCAACCAACTCTACCTCCGTCCAACCAACAGCCCAAACGCCGCGAGCGCTGCCTCCTTCCAGCACGGCGGTGCTCAGCACCCTGCCCCTCAGCACCCTGCCCCTCAGCACCCTGCCCCTCAGCACCCCTGCCCCTCAGCACCCTGCCCCTCAGCACCCTGCCCCTCAGCACCCCTGCCCCTCAGCACCCTTCTCCCACCGCCGCAGGAGGACAAGGGGGCGGACAGCGAACCGGTGCGGGGAGCCCAGGGGACAGGCGGGTGGCGCGGTGTGACCCAAGCCGACCCAGGCCAACCTGGGGGCCCGGGGCGCCGCCGAGCCGAGCCGAGCCGTGCCGTGCCGTGCCGGCAGGGGGCGGTGCGTGCCTGGCAGGGGGCGGTGCGCCCCCCCCCCCCCCACTCCCCCCCCCCCTCCCTCCCCCCCCCCCCCCCCCCCCCCCCCCCCCCCCCCCCCCCCCCCCCCCCCCCCCCCCCCCCCCCCCCCCCCCCCCCCCCTCCTCCTCCCCTCCCCCTCTCCTCCTCCCGCTGCCCCCCCTGTCCCACCCCGCTCCCCCCCTCTTTCCCCCCTCTCCCCTGGGGCCCCCTCCACCCCTCCCCTCCCCCCCCCCCCCCTCCCCCCCGCCCTCCCTCCCCCCTCCCTCCTCCTCCCCCCCCCGCCCAGAGGCACGGCGCGGGAGCGAGCGGGACGACGGCGCGCGCAACGTGCGTCACCCGCTCTCCCCCCCCCCCCCCCGCCCCGCGGGCGGACGCGGCACCGCGCCTGCGCGCCGCCCGCAAAACCGATCCGCACGTCTCCCCCCCCCCTCACGAAGAGCAGGACGGAACCCGAGCGTGCGCGGGGGGAACGGGGGGCGCGGAGCGCGCTCCCATTGGGCGGAGGGAGGGGACGCGCACGTGCCCCGGCCGCCCGACCCCCCTCCCTCATCCGGGAGTGGCGGGGCGCGGGGTCGGGCGCGGGGAGGCACGCGCTGCTCCCCCCCGGCCGTGTCACGCGGGGAGGGAGGGGGAGGGCAGGGTGCCGCGAGGACACGGAGAGAAAGAGCGCGCCGCGCGCCCCTCCCCCGCCCCCCTCCCCGCTCCTTACGTAACCGCGGCGGAAGCGGCCGAGCGGCGCCGAAGCCGCCCGAAGGCCGGAGCGTGCCTCCGGGCCGCCGCGCAGGCGCAGTGCCGGTAGGGGCGTCGAGGCCGGGGCAGCGTCCCCGTGGCGAGGGGATGGGGGGCGCACCCTGAGGCGGGCACCGTGAGGCAGCAGCAGGCAGGGCCAGCCGTCGCCGTCTCCTGACACCGGTTCTGTGAATAGAACCAAAGAATCACGGGGCTTGGAAAACTCCAAGACCATCTGGTCCAACCATCCCCCTACCGCCAATGTCAGCCACTAACCATGTCCCCAAGCACCACTTCCAACCTTTCCTTGAACACCCCCAGGGACGGTGACTCCATCACCTCCCTGGGCAACCCGTTCCAGTGCCTGACTGCTCTTTCTGAGAAGAAATGTCTCCTCATTTCCAACCTGAACCTCCCCTGGCGCAACTTGAGGCCGTTCCCTCTGGTCCTATCACTACTCATCTGTGAGAAGAGGCTGACCCCCAGCTCCCCACACCTTCCTTCAGGTAGTTGCAGAGAGTGATACGGTCTGCCCTGAGCCTCCTCTTCTCCAGACCAAACAAGCCCAGTTCCCTCAGCCGCTCTTTCACAGGACTTGTGTTCCAGGCCCTTCACCAGCTTCGTAGCCCTTCTCTGGACACGCTCCAGGGCCTCGATGTCCTTCTTGTACTGAGGGGCCCAAAACTGATCACAGTACCTGAGGTGCGGCCTCACCAGAGCCAAGTAAAGGGGGACGATCACCTCCAGGTCCTGCTGGCTGCACTATTCCTGATACAAGCCAGGATGCCGTTGGCCTTCTTGGTCACCTGGGCACGCTGCCGGCTCATGTTCAGGCAAGCATTGACCAGCACCCCCAGATCCCTTTCCTCTGCACGGCTTTCCAGCCACTCAGCCCCAAGCCTGTAGCAATGCATGGGGTTGTTGTGGCCAAAGTGCAGGACACGGCACCTATCCATGTTGAACCTCATCCCATTGGCCTCTGCCCATTGATCCAACCTGTCCAGGTCCCTCTGCAGAGCCTCCCTACCCTCTGGCAGGTAGACACTTCCCCCCAACTTGGGTGTCATCTGCAAACTTACTGAGGGTATAGTATGTACCAGGACATTTTCTTACAACAGATACTGCTTTCCTTTATTAACCTGATTCAAAAGCACATCGAGTTATTCATCTAATTCAAAAGCACATCAAGGAAAATACATATTAGTGGTAGGGCCTGAAAGCTCTTGCAGAAACATTCACAAGTAATAACAACATGACAACAACTGGGAGACAGCTGTTCACGTCAAAGTTGTGCAACAACACATCGGTACTTGTAGCCACGTCACAGTCTGAAAACACACAGTTCCTGGCTCCTTAGTGTGCTGCTTCCTAGGCTGTCACGTGCTGAGTGTTATCTTGGAGCTGCAGTTACCAGCTGCAGTGTTAACTTTATCCAAATTGGCCATAAAAATGCACACGTGTTGTGTTTCCCGAGGCCTCTGCGAACGACAAACCCCCTAATCGCCTTGGTAAAGCACACCGCTGGGTATTCCTGTAAGCAGGGGGTGAGGCTGTGTGATTGTGGAGAGGAGACCTCGTTTTGCAAAAGGTTGTTCTGGCGTTGCTCGATTTCATGAGGAAGTTTGCAGGTGACACAGAAAAGGTTTGCCCAGTGGAGAGAGTACAAAGAATGAGGAAACAGGACGGGCTCAGCCCTCTGCAGGGACTTTCCCTGTACCAGCCTCGAGTACTGCAACAAACCCAGGTTTCTGTGAAAAGAAGGAAGTTACAGCCTCAGCCACGGACAGCGAAGCTCACCGTTTAACAAGCACTTTCTCTATGACCACAAACAACATCCTTTTGCTGTTGTGATTTCTCTCCAAGCAAGGTGTATCGGTGATCCTGTCCGCTGCATGCACCCTCTAAGCAGGTGGGGGGTACCTGCCTCATCTGCGTCAGGAACGTAGCTTGAGCTGGCTCCATCTCACTCCCGGTCTGATCTGCTCTCCATCAGCTTTTCTCTTTCCAAGGTTTCTTTCCAAGCACAAATACACTTGAATGGAGCAGAGCAAAAGTTCAGAAAAGCAAAAGACCGCACGGTCTCTGTAAGAGAACTACAAAACCGCTTTTAATAAGTATTCCTTCCAGAAACGTGGACGGCCTCATGAAATGCAGTCTAGAAACAGAAATGGCAATGCCAACCTTGACCGTGCGTAAAGGAGCAGGACCGTTCAGAGCACGCTCCCCGAAGTGCTTCAGCAGCACATGCTTTGCTTGCCACAATGCTGGCACCTGAGCAGACCTGGGGCCAGCCTGCAGCCCGCCCGCCTTCCCTCAGCAGCTCCAGCAAGCGGGTTCACCCTCCAAAGCAGCCCCCAACCATCTTCCCACCATCTTCTCCACCAGAACGGGCCCTGCTGAGCGCAGTCCCTGGCAAACCCAACTTTCTGGGATCAGGCTGTGGGATAGAAAGGGCTGAGAGTCTCGGATTATTGCTGGAAAACGTGAGCACTGCCCAGAGGGGATAAGGAGGAGTACCCAGTTCTTTTACTCTGGGACAGGGCCACAAAGGCACTTGGCTGACCAAATCAAGAAGCTTCCCACTAGGTGCAGAGGAATGATGGATGCACTCGAGCTAACATTTGGGGTGAGTTATTTCTGTGGGCGGGCAGTGCAGGCTGGAGAAAATGTCAAGAATGGGAAGCAGGGCTTAGGACTGAGGAACGAGGATGATAGGAAGACGAAACAGTAGCACTGCAGCACATCCTTCTGCGTGCTTGTACCAAAGGCTTGTAATTAGCTTTTAATCAGTGCTCGGGTATAGTTCACAGTTGTATGGGCTGTTACAGAGTCAGGATTGTAGCAGGGTTTGGGTCATGGTGCTGTGTGGGGCACGCAGAGCAGGGACCTTTCCAAGGAGCCAAACGTCTCAAGAGCAGGGGAAGAACTCACGTCCATCAGTCAGGGGCCGCTGGCTCTCAGCAGGCAGCACAGGGCTGGGTGGACACTTACTGGAGCTGCTGCACTCAGCAGCCAAAGGGATGGCCCACGAGCAACCAAGACCTGGAAGGAGCAGAAAAAGAAGTCAGCTGTTAACGGGCATTTTCACAGTAACAAGAAAATAATCAGTTAAGTTGTTGGGAAAACACAGGGGTAAGAGGTAGTTTCCCCATCCTCAGACATTTTTTCAGTATATTTTTGTACATTTTGCAAGAGCACTCCTGTTTTATTTATTTATTTTTATTTATTTCCACATCAAGAGGCTTTAGGCTGCCAAAAAGCAAAGCTCTGGAATAAAAAGCGTTCCAGTTCTCCGCATGAAACTGCCCAGAGTCTACCCAGAATTGGCAGTGTGATCTTTGCATCTGCAGAGAAAATACTGAGTCATGTTGTCAGCCCACACATGTCTAACAAAAATAAAAGCAGCCCAACGATTCAAGATTCACCCCCTCACCACGCAAAGAAAGCACAAGTCATTCAGTCATGCCTCGTGCGTCCGAGACCTTTAGAAAACACCCGGCGCAGGGAACATTCGCCCCCGCGGCGCCCACGCGCCGCTTCAAACCGTCGGCAGCATTTTCAACCCATTCACCACCCGGTCGCGGCGGCGCTCAGTTTAGCATCCTCGGAGGAAGTTGCAAAGACTTAAAGGTTTCTGTTGAAACTAAACACCGCTGCTTACGGTAAACACACCGCAGAGCTTATGTGAGGGGCGTTGAAACGGTGCGACACGTTGTACACCGCGCGAGTCCAAGGAGGCAGGAAAGTGTCCTGTGCTTCCCCGCATAAAAGAAGTGGCAAACTTAAGGCTTGGTTTGTACAAGAAGTTTATGGGCTCTTTTCTTGCAGGAGTTAATCCTGCACACGGACATGGTCTCTCCCTGCACTGTGCTCACAGGGGTGGCACGCAGCAGACCGGGAGGCATTTGCACACGCATCAAGATTTGGGGAATTACCCAGGAAATCCTCCCCCTGCTTCCCCTTCCTACATCTGACATTGTACCCGAGTGAGAAAAAGCAAGTCCCTGCTGTTCACCCGGCTGCTGAAAAGCTCTCTTCCCACTTTGGTGGTAAAAGCTGGTGGAAGCATTAGGGGCTGAGCTTGGAGCGGCCCCGCACGGTGCCGGCGCAGGGACGTCACCGCACAGAGGACGCGGGGTTGCATGAGCGCTGCGGCGCCGGCAGCAACACTGGAGACGTGTCAGGGGCCCAAAGGCCACAGCTAAGTTGTGTTTGCTTTCACACAGCGTGATTTTAATCGGCGCAAAAAGCACCCATTTGCGGTTTATGCGGGGAGTGCTGGAAGCCGGGACAAGTTTACAGAGCAGCTGGGGCAGAGCACGTGTCTGGAGATAAGGGGTGGGGGAGCACCGAGCGGGGAAAGAAAGGGAAAATCTCCTAAACCTGATTTCTCAGCATTTCCTTTATTGCTCAGGAAGGCTACACACTGCGTGGCAGAAGTCTAAGAGGCAACTTTACCAAAACACTGTAATCACCTAACTCCCAATATAGGAAGGGAGGGGAGAGAGCTGCAATGAGCCTGAGGACGAGCTCATCCCAGAGGTGCTGGGTGCATCCTGACGTCCTGGCCCGGGGTGCCCATCCCCGTGCCACCGGCCTGCACCAGCACGGTGGCAGGAGCAGGAGGAGGGTAAATACACCTCGACAGCTCTCAACTTGTTAGCCTTGTAGCTCGGGTACGCTTACTGGAAACTCAGAGGTGCAGCTTGACGATCAGGGAGTGCTATTGCTGGAGAAAATCCTTCATTTCAGCCCTCCGCTGTTTGCCCACTGGGAATAAATACTCCTTATCTGCTCTCGGTTCCTTGAAAGATAAGATAAAAAAAAAAGAAAGGAAAAAAATCACACGAGGACCTTTGTTTTGGAGCACGATTTAGGTGTGGTTTCAGATGGCTGGTTCAGGATGGGATGAGCTGCACGTTAAGGATGTAAGGGAAAGCAGCCAGAGGAGCTCAGCTGTCGCTTTCCACATGTAGCCATAAAGCCAGCCCCAGAGGCCACGTCCCCTCAGCCAGCCCCCGCTGCTGCCGCAGACCCCAGGGGCATTCTCTGCCCAGACCCAGCAGCTCCCCGAGGAGCCCGGCCCCGCCGGTGCTGGGGGACAGGGAAGAGGGAGCCAGACGAGCGTGCAAACAATCCCGTTTGCACCGCAGAGCGTGCGATCGAGCTCTTTGTCGCCGTGCTGGAGCACGCTCCGTCCTGTGCGTTTTCCTTCCCCGGTGTTATCACACACCCCCTTTCCATACACGCCGTATCAAACCCCCTATCAGAACCGGCCTTGTCAGGACAGGGGCTCATTTCTGCTCGCCTAATATCTGCCTGCCAGCTGCGTGTTTGTTTTGTTCAAAAATTACAGCCAGTCATAAAATCTAAGTGCAGAACCTGCAGCTGCTGTTGAAAATAAAGCTCAGAGCCGCCAGAGCAGCACCGCGGCGCTCAGGACCGAGCAGACAAGGGCTCTCCCTGGCCAGATCCACAGCCCCAGCGCCCGAGGGGCCTCGTGCATCGAGCCCAGCACCTGGTGACGAGCCCACCAGCGGGCACCTGCCCTGCGCGCCGCTCACCTGCCCGCCTCCAGCTGGGGACAAAGGACACGGAGGAGCGGGGCGAGCGCCTGCCCGGGAAGGAGGCAGGCGGCAGCTGGAACAAAGCTGCCCGGACGGACGGGCTCCCCCGTGCCTATTGTTTGGCCTCTTTTGTGCTCCCAAGCCGTGCTGGTCCCAAGCTGCGCCAACGGGGAGCCGGATGGAAAGGGCTTTGTTAGGGGAAGCCCCTCAGTCCTCAGCTCCTACTGTGCCCAAGGGACCCCAGCGCTGCTCTGGTGAGCACCCCACGGAGAGGCCCCGCTCAGCCCGGCTCACACGGCCCCTGCCCTCCCACAGGCAGCTCCACGGTCCGGGAACGGGCAGCAGGATTTGAGCACAGGCATACTGAAGGGTCCCCGCAGGGGACGGGGCGGCGAGGAGGCAGGTGCATACAGCAACCAGAGGCCACCTCTCGGCTTTGTTCTGGGAGAAGCAGCTTCTGACATTTTCTGGTACTAAAGGCTGCACGTTAAAGAGGAAGGCTCTATCCAGAGTTCAGTTTCTCTTCCTACTTTTCATTATATTGGGTACATTTAAAGGAAATTATAAATTTATTTTTCGCTGCAAAGGCTCCTTTGGCCATCCAGACAAGCAAGGAGGCTTCCAAACAAGCCTTGTTCAGATACAAAGCTAAAGAAACAACTGTAAAATTCCTATTTAAAAAGTACAAAACAAACAAAAAAACAACAAAGGACTAGAAACCACGATGCCTAAACACAGCATCACCTCCTTCCTTCAGGCTTTGCAGTTGGCCGAGAAGCTTCAGCAGACCTTACAGCACTGAGCTCAGGGGCCAGGAGATTCCTGGTCACGTCCAAGCTGCAGACAGCAGCTCTGGGGCCCAGGGGCTGAGCTGACGGGGCTGGCGCGAGCGGGCTGGGGCGTAACAAGGTGCCACCCGTGGGGAAGCCGCCGGGGTCTCTGCGGAGGCTGCCCGCGGTTCCTGCGGGGCACCGGGGTCAGCAGGTAACTCATTAACGCCGGCTCTCACGCGAGCAAAGGTCAGCACGTGCTTGTTGCTCTTCTGGAACAGCCGACCTGAAAAGTTCATCACGCAGGCTTTCTAGGAAGAAGAGAAACATCCAAAAAAAGCAGCCCCCAGCCACCTGCCCCGAGCGCCCCGCTGTGTGCCCAAGCCACCAGACGCTGCCCTTGCCCACCTCCCCGTGCCCAAGGAGTCAGCGATTGCAAGGAGCACTGCTTGTGGTTTGCTCTTTGTAAATGCCTGCGCTGCCTGAAGGTCAGATGTACAAACACACGGGTGATGTTGGCAGAAGCGTTCCTCATCCCCGAGCATTTCACGTGAGCGATCAGCGACCTACCAACCACTTCTGACGGCAGCTGTGAACAGACAACTGTTGCTTAATTTGACCCACGCAGGGCCATTATTTAGCCCTGTTAAAAGCGAGACAACCATTGCTGTTGGGATGGTACCAGCAGCGCCTACTGCCAGGCCTGCACAGGAGACATCATCTGCGGCCTTTAGTCAAGCGCCAGCTCTGGGGGAGCGAAGTTCAGGGCTGAGCTCCTGCTCCCATGCTTCCAGGTTCATTTCAGTCTGGTGGGGCGAAGCAGCCCTCCTCCCTCACATCCGCAGAAGCAAATACGATCCAGGGAAGGGAACTGAGCTCCGCTTCCACAGCCACTTACCAGAAGAAACGGAGCGTTTGGGCCATTACGATGATTTGTTTTCCCTGCAGAGATGTACTGACAAAGGCCGTGCCTCTCAGCCACGCTGCGGTAGGGAAGGAGAAGGCTTCACCGCAAAGGGGAACTCAGTCACTGGGAAACAGGCAAAGAGGATGCCGTGAAACATATCAGGAAGCACTAATGAAAAGGTAGCGGCAGGCAGAGGCTTTGAAAGTTTTGATTTCTCCAAGAGAATGAACTGCCTGTTCTAACCAAAGAAGAAACAGCCTCCAAGCTCTCTCTCCTGGAAGGGAGGGCTTTGACGGGCTGGAGAGGAGGGAATGCTCTTTTGGCCAGATTAATTTAGAAGGTAAACGTGGTTTTTCCTAGGGGAGTTAAACCGGACGCTTGCCTTTGCTCCTCTGTGGTTAACGAAGAGCGCCTGAAGCCCTCCTGCTTGCAGGAGGAGGGCAGGGGCAGCTCCTGGCCAGGACCATCCCAGCACCAGGTGGTGGCTTCGGTGGAGGAACTAAATGCTCCTGGCTCCTTCTCCAGCCAGACTGCTTCAGCTTTGTATTTGTTTTTGCTAACACCTTCTTATTTTAACTCATAAAGCCCTCGCTGAAGTGTGGTGCCCTGCCCCCTGGTTACAGTTACTGTGGCTCTGCTGAGATCTCCTGCAAGCCTTCAAGATAGAGTCAGCCTGTACGCGGCAGTTCAAGGAGCGATAAAACCCTTTAACCGTGACGTGAGACGGAGCATGCGCTCAGCAAATGTGGGAATTGAGAACAACCCCAAGAAACTTGACCTCCCGAAGTGCAGGGAGGGGAGCGCAAAGCTCCTTACCTGGAAGGAATTGCAGCAGGCATCAGCGCAGGTTTGGGACAGGCTGGCCGAGCAGCTGCCCAGCTGAACGGGACCTGGGGCTCACAGTGGTGCCAAACACAGGAGTTAGCAGTGTGCTCTCGTTGCAAACCACACAAACCACATGGCAGGCAACCTTAGGGGCAATGTGGCCAAAGGGAGGTGATAATTCAGCACCGGTGAGGCTGCAGCTGGAGCAGAGCTGCACGCTGGGTGTCGCGAGTATTCGAGTCCCAGAGCAGAGTTGGGCTGCCTGGGAAGTCTGTGTATTTCAGACTTAGGGGGGGAGGGAACAACAAAAAACACCCCAGAAGTGACAATTTCCTTCCAGTTCCCATGTCTCTCTAAGTGGCCCTACCTCACCATTATTCAGGTGTACATCTCAGAAAGCAAGGCTCTATTTTTTAATAAAAAGCGACTTGAAACAGGGAATGAAGTTCTGTGCAGCCACCTTACCCACAGCAGCTGCTGCCCAAGCTGGGCCCGACTGGGCTGCCGGTGCTGAAGCATGCAAGACCCAAGGGGAACGTCCCTCAGCCCGACAGTTTGGGCACCTGCACGCAGCCCATAACCCCGTTGGTCTGACTGCTGCTGGTGGATTTTGACCCTCCCTGCTTCTCACCAGCACCCAGCAGACGACAAGTCCCTGGAGGCCACCAACATGCCTCCAGGTGACCTCCCGGCTCGGTGCGACGGACAGCCAGCTTGCTAAGCTTAATCCCCACGTGCTCCGTGGGGTTCCTCACCACGTTGCCGTCCTTCTGCAGCCTGAGCAGAAGCGACTCGCACCAGACCCCAGCCTCCATCCGCAGCCTGGCATTATGATTTCAAGCATTATGTTTCTTTACGAGCAAATTATCACCGAGGCTTCAATGCACTGTTGGCCTTTTAAAAACCTAAGTGTTCAGTATTTTTATTTCTCTCTGCTTTGCGGTTTATGGCTCCCGTAAATCCGGGACGAGCCATGGCAGAGGGAAAGAGCTGATCTCACACACGGGAATGAGAAAATGGGCAGGAGAAGGGGCACGGACTGAGTCCTTAACCAGGGGGTCTCTGCTCCCTGCCCCAAGCCTCCCTGAGGGACAGGCAGGGTGCTGCTCACCAGGGCTGATGTTAACATCACGGTGATGCTTTCTTCTGTGGTGCTGAGCAGAAAGCTTATTTCTTCTGTGCTGCACATCTACAGTAAAGCAAGAATCTCTGTGCTTCCAGATGCTATTAAAAAAAAAAAATCTTTCCTGTAATCAGCCTGCTCAGGGGCATGGGACCCACAGCCCTTCCTTCCCACTGCCCTTGCCCACCTGTCTCAGTTCCTTGAGCTCCAGATCCTCCAGGGCAGATCATTTCTACATGAGCACATGCACGCTTCACACCTTGCTGAGCAGGTCACCATCTTCACAGAGACCTTTAGGCACAAAAGACAAACAATATATAATGTTCCAAGGGTGTCCGTTGGATTGGGCTGTTCGCTGACAGTTTTATTGCTAGCTGCACTGCTCTGTTCATTGCTAAAAAAATCATCTTCCCCCTACCATGGTACCCAAGATACACAGGTAGTTCATTTTATACATATTTTTATCAACGTTTAAGAGCACCCATGCCATAACCTGCACGCAGGACTGTAGGGCAGGTAAAGGAGAAAGTGAATTGAACACGAAAGCCCCAGTGAAACTCACGGAGCTTCACACACGCTCTGGGATCACCCAGCAAATCGGGTTTTACTCCAGACACATCAAGACTCAAAGGCAGAGGTAAACATCATCAGCACTTACTCTGCCCTCCTCCAGGAACTACAGTCAGCTTGCGTTTGGACAGGACAGACAGACACAAGAGTACACACTTCACTGCATGCCTTTGAAAACCGTTCAACTGCTTTCAGTGCTGGAGACCTGCACCTCTCCCTTCCAAGCGGAGGCTCCCTCCAGCCCTGCCTTCTCCTCGCAGAGGGGGCAGCGGGCACCTCGCTCCTCTCCCGGCCACGAGCGGAGGTGAGGGCAGGACAGCGCTGAAGGCAATTAGAGCTGCGGGGAGAGCGCGGGGAGCAGGATGTCATTGCCAGAGCTGGAATTTGGCCTGGGCACCATGGAGATGAAAGGCAGCAGATGGTTAAGGTGTACACGGGAAGCACGCGCACAGCACCTGACTGTAGACTTAAGACCAATTAATACAACAAAAGAAAAAACTTGACAAGGAAGCTGGAGATCTACAAAATGAATAAGTGAACCATGAAAAGGGGAGTCTCCCCCATCCACAACAACAACAACAAAAAAAAGCAAGCAGCACAGCGTACAATACCTACAGAGCCCTGAATAAACTGAAGTTGGAACAGATGGAGGCAGAAACAAACCGCGGCGCCTACGAGCTGGCCAACAAGTGAAAGGACCAACTCAGGAAGGAGCTGCCCACAATGCGGGGAGAGGACAATAGCCCCCGCCCCACGCCTCCCCTTTTCTGAGGTGCTCAATATGCTTCGTACAACTTAATTCAGGGCTTGCAATCTGCGGCACTCTTGGATGCAAGATCCTAACAAACGACCGGGAAAGCATATTCTTCTGAATAATAAAGCATGTGTCTCTAATTAAAAGATGCCGGGCACAACATGCCGCAGACAGAAGCCTCCCAACGCCGCCTCGGAGGCGCGGGAGCACCCTTTATCTCTGGGCAGGGCCTGGCCCCGCGGCGTGAGAGCGGCTGGGCACACAAACCTTTCCTTTGCATTTTATCTGATGGCCTGGCCTCTGCCTCAGCCAGGTCAGAGGCGAGAAGACGAGCTGCGAGACAAGCTGCCGCGCTGCAGAGCGGGGAGAGGTTAGCATGGAGTGATTAGGCACAGAGAGAGAAATTCCTGGCTACGAGGGTGCATGAAATGCTAGCCACCAAGGAGAGAGGCCCGGGATGCCCAGGAAAGGCAGCATGGGGCCCCCAGGAGCAGAGGGCAGCAGCCCCGCCGGTGGGGCCAGGCTGTCGGGACACAGGTCTGCAGGCACAGGGCCGCCCCGCCACCCTATCTGCGGTGTAAATCCCAAAGGTAAACAAGTCCAGCGCTGCAGACAACATTTATCACCCGCTTGAAGGCAGGGCGGCGGGGGCTAAGCCCCCTGAGAGGCACCCCCAGCCTGGACGCGACAAGCGTTTCACGGCATGCGATCCCGCCTTGAAGCCACCGGCCCAGACCCCGCCGACTTCAAAGCGGGAGGCTTTTGCTGCTTGGCCCCTGGGAACCCTGCCCCAAAGCCCCTGCCCCTGTCTGTGCTCCGGGCCGAGCCCAGACATCGCAGGTTTGCAGGGCGCAGGCACGCTGCAGCGGCTGCTTGGCTCCTTGTAGCACCGAGGGGACGCCAGCACCAGGTGCACGTAAAACAATGCTGTCTGGGAGGCAGCGAGCACAAGGAGCCCAGGCACAGGCCATAAAACACCTCCCCTGTTTTTATCCCCACCTGGTTCCCTCTGTGGCTTTAGGCAAATCACATTGCTTTTCCTCCTCAGTTTCTGCACCTGCAAGACAGTATTTACCTACCCCAGGAGGGGGTTGAGAGGATTAGTTAATGTTTGCCCAGGGTTTTAATGGATAAAATACTCTGTGTTAATTCCTAGACCAGTATCTGCAACCCCCCCCAACTCCATGAGAGGGATTTCCTCAAGACTGAGCTTTGCTACTTCAAAAAATCAAAATCAGTTAGACAGGAAAAAACCCTTGAGACCATCATGTCCAGCCTTACATCAAGATCAACCTAACACTCTGAAGTCCACCATCAAACCTTGTCCCTTAGTGCCATGTCCACATCTCTTAAATACCTCCAGGGATGGGGACTCCACTACTTCTTGGCAGCCCATTCCAGTGTTTGACCACCCCCTTCTGTGAAGAAATTCTTCCTAATATCCCACCTAAACCTCCTCTGGTGCAATTTGACGCTGTTTCCTCACATCCTGTCACTTTTCACATGAGAAAAGAGACCGACACCTCCTTGCTGCAGCCTCCTTTCAGATAGTTGTAGAGAGCAATGGGGCCTCCCCTCAGGCTCCTCTTCTCCAGACTAATCAGCCCCCGCTCCCTCAGCTGCCCCTCACAACTCATTTTCTAGTCCCTTCATCAGCTTCGTTGCTCTTCTCTGCACATGTTCAAGCAACCCAATACCCTTCTTGTGGTGAGGGGCGCAAAGCTGAAGACAATAATCGAAGTGCGATATCTCCATGCCAAGTGCAGAGGGACAGTCACCTCCCTCATCCTGCTGGCCATGCTATAGCTGATGCAGGCCAGGACACCACTGGCCTTCCTTGCCACCTGCTGGCTCGTGTTCAGGTGGCTGTTGACCAACACCCCCAGGTTGTTGTCTGCAGGGCAGCTTTATAACAGCCCTTTTATATACAACCCCAAGCCTGTACTGCTGCTTGGGGTTGTTACGGCCCAGGGGCAGCACCCAGCACTTGGCCTTGTTGAAGGCCATACAGTTGGATGTGGCCCATTGACCCGTCCCATCCAGACCCCTCCTACCCTTGAGCAGATCAATGCTCCCACCCACCGCAGTGTCATCTCCAAATTACTGAGGGTGCACTCCATCTCCTCATCAAGATGTTGATAAAAATACTAAAACTGTCCCCAGGACCGAGCCCCCAGGAGCGCCACTTGTGACCAGCCACCAACTGGATCTGAGTCCTCTCACAAGGACCCTTTGGGCCCAGCCCCCAGCCAGTTTTTACCCAGCAAACAGTACATCCACCAAGCCACCAGCAGCCACTTTCTCTGGGAGAAGGCTGAGGGAAACAGCATCAAGCACGTTGCTGAAGTCCAAGTGAACAACAGCTTTGTGCCTGTGGGCTCCTAACCCCCCTGGCACCAGCCGGCTGCGAGCACCGGCCCCGCAGCAGGTCCCTGTGCAAGCCCCAGCCAGGGGCAAAGTCACAGGCCCACCAGCGTGGGGGCAGCTCTGGGGCTCAGCTCTGCCCCCCCCCCAAGCACCCGGGAGGGTTTTGGGCAGCCCCTGGCCCCCCCCCCACGCACAGCACTGGCCTCTCCCCTGGCCTGTGGGGCGGCAGATGAAGGCCGGGATGCTGCAGAGGCTGCTGAGCAAAACCAGGAGCGCGGAGCGAAACGTGACTCACTCCTACCACACCACAGCCCGAGTCACTTTGTTTGCGAGTCTGAATCGCTTTCTGCTGCTTCCATACTGGCTTCTTTCAAGGGTGAGTAAGCAGACAGCGGCAGACATGACTCGTGTTATTCACGGAGCACTGAAGCCGTACCATTTCTCCATACGCAGCCGGATGACTGTATCCTCCGCCTCGAGTGGGACATTTCTAAGAACTCAGTAGTGACGCAGAGGCGGCCAGACCAACATGCTCAGCGTATTCCACTGACAGTACCTCGCGTTGATTCATTAATTGCCTGCACTCCGCCACGCATTGTTTTCACCCAGTCGTTTCATTTCAGTATTCTTGGCAACTCCAGGAAGGCCCATTCATGGGCAGAGCTCCAGGACAATGAGACTGCTTCAAGCTGGAACTGAAACCCTGCCTGTAAAATTAGCAGTGCACGAGTTAAAGTGGGTTTTGTGGTGAACATCCTTGAAGAGTAAACAACAGTAGTTAAAGACGGGGAAGTATGGAAAGACTGCTCAAACTGAAACAGTGTGAGCATTTCATGCACTCGTTCACATTATATATAAACTCATACATATGCAAAAAGGTAAACAAACACACAGCTATGAGGCAAGAAAGTGAAACTTCCTTCAGTACTGAATTGTCATTTTTGAATTACTCAAACTGGCTCATTATGTAGATATTTTTATGTTTAAAAACACAGCACTTGCACACATTTTGAGAGAGAATTGTGAGTTTTTTCCTATCCCAGGTTAAACCGCTGCGTCTTTTTCTCCTCCTGCTCCAGAATTCCATGTTTCTCATTTATATTTCTGCATTTAGTCACTGTTAATTTGAATGACAACATCAAGAAGATGACTCTTTGCATAGCTTATAGCGGCGCAGTTTGAAATAGTGTAGTATTTTTAGCAACACAACCTGCATCAGCTTAGGCACAAATGTGAACTTTCTGCCAACTGGAGGCATAATACCCACTTCCCCAGGAGGACGTGACACCACAAACACCAAAGTCTAAGCAAAAGCACTTGATTGTAATTGTAGTGTTATTTACATAGACCAGTTCAAATTCTGCTTTTTCTTCCAGTGCCAAAAGTTTAGGGCTCCAGATAAATCACTCTTTCCTCTTGAAAGAGGTTTATTGCATTTATTACTCGTTTCAGAGTCCAAGGGCCCAGGCTGAGATCAAAGGCCAGAGGCAGGGCGCAGCGATGCCCCACATGAGAACGCTGCAGCACGCAGTGGGCGAGATCTCCGCCGGGGACAGGAACACCCAGATTCAGTTCCCAGCAGCGCTCAGCCTCCTTGAGTAACCTCAGATGTGTCATTTAGCCTCCTATGACTCAGTTCCTCATTCATACAATGGAAATGACACAACTTCTTTATTTCGTAGGAGTCCTGTGCAGATAAATATCTTCTAGTTTGGTATCGAAATCTGCTCAAAAGCAAAGATCAGCTATGATCTGAAGGAATTATGCGAGCAGAGGCTGGGAAGTAACAAAACATACCCAGCAACTGAGGGGAGCTCTCTGAAGTGGGCTGATTTCTCGTTATCATCACCTCAGAGTACCTCCAGAGTGAGTGATTTGGTTCCCTTTGCAAGGTGGAAAATTCCAGTGACCGAACTGTTTCCCACAAGAAACGGAGCTCGTTTTGTAAATGCAGTTTCCATTCTCTCTGCACCAGACTTGACAGGGCTTGATCATGAACTGTGGCACCAGAGAAGTGCAGCGCTGACTTGGCCAGATGGCCGGGTCAGGATCCTGCTTCCCAGCATCACTTTGCACCCTTTCAAAGGCTCCACGGTGCTGCCGCCTCCCGGTTATAGCCACATGGCTCCCACGTCCCTGGCGGTGGCTGGTGCAGTCACCGGGAGGGAGCCAAAAGGCAGCACCCCCCCCCCCCCCGCAGCAGCCTGTGGCACCCCTGGCACTGCCACAGCCACCCCTTCTCTATTGGAGGCAGGGGACCACACCTGGGTGCTCCCACACTGGCACCCGAACCCATGGGTCATGCCAAGCTTTCTGAGAGACGTCGTGTTTTGGTGCGTCAGACTCCTGCGTGACCTGGATTCTTCCACCTGTGCCGTAACGTCGATGCAAGGGCAGGTCCCGGTCCTGTTACTCTGGCACGGTGAGATAGCTCGGCGCCTGACACCCCGAGCACGTCTTACCTGGGCCAACTCGCCTAGCTGCTTTGTGCTTTGCATCACCGCTCCGTAAGACAGACGCAGTAACTACCACGGAGGGATGTGCGTGCTGTGATGAGATTTTAAGACAAAAGGCCTCACAGCCCCCGTCCTCAACACGAACATTTTGTTCCACATGCTACGTGGCTGACCACAACCCCCTTGACCTCAGCACAGTTTGGTGAGTGAACAAGGGAAGGTAACGACACTTCTCTTTTTTCACTGAAGACAAAGCTGCAGAAGACAGATTCCCATGGCAACAAAGGCAAAGAAGTGTCCCAAGATGTGATTTGCTGTCACCATACCCACCTTGCTGCAGATAAGGACAAGCGATAGCTCTGAAAGGAACTGTTTCCATGGGACCCTTCGCAGAGAGCGCACACGATGACAACCCGACAGTCTGCCTCAGTCTTCAGCAGCGAGCAGGCTCGGCTGGCAGAGAGCAACGCTGTTTCTTGTAGCAAAGGCTGCCCCTCGAAGCATGCCTAACCCTGAACAAGCCACACTGCTGCTCGCTAATCCACTTACCCAGGCAATTACACCAGGACAGCAGCCTGCAGAGCGAGTCGTCAGCTAAACAGAGGCTGTTTTTTTATTTTATTTCTTTTTAATGCATGGAGTGCTACCTTAAGCTATGTTGAAAGCTCCTTACAGAGCACGCATTTATGCTTTGGCAGTGCGTGCTATGTAAGTGCATTTCCTTCCGACACTTCCATTTATCATAATTCTCCCCTCCCGGCCCTGCCCCTCCAGTTCCCTAGGGGAAGTTAGTGAATTTATGCAGGAACAAAGTCACCTTGAGCTTTAATCCACACCCTAGCAGAAGGAATAGTCTGTCAGCAATCACATCCACCCACTCTGCAACTGCATAACAATGCTCACTTTGTTAGCACAGAAAACATTGGCTCCTTTTCTAGTTGTTGAGACAAGCTACCACAAAGGCAGAAGCAAGGAAATCAGACTGGGGACAGAAGAGGGAGGAATCTGGCCCTGCGATTTCAAGAATGAATGGGTAACCTGAGGTGAAACTGTGGAAGTAGGGAGAAGAGAGCAAGCCTGGCAAACCAAGTCCTTGTTTTACGATAACACCCCTAAAACAAATCCCCGCCTCCCTTCCTGGGTAAAGGATGAAGGCACCTGAGAAAACGTGGTTGGTGAAGTCGCAGAAGACAGGCAAATATCCTCATCCAACTGACAGCAAAGCAGAGCCAAAGCAAGGGGCAAAACTCAGCAGAACCAGACGTATGAAGGGACCTGGATGTCCTCATTTGGGAACCAAGGCCAGATTCCCTCAGAACCAGGGTGGCATCCAGCTGCTGGTGCAGAAGCTCCACGTTCCCCCCAGTGCCCTGCTCATTCCCTCGGGGAAACCAGCCCTGACGCTGCCTGGGCACACAGAGACAAGATCCTGCTTTTAAAAGGGACCCAGGAGCTCCAGGAGCCCACAACAGCATCACGGATGCACACAGAAACAAAAACTAAGCAGCTAAAAGTCCTCCCCAGCCAGCAGAAACCCCTCCCAACCCTGCATGCACACTCACCTGAGGTTTTGGAGGTGTGCACTGACACAGGCATGGCTCCTGTTGGCGCAAGGCTGGTGCAGGCCCCTGATTGTGGGCAGTGCTCCCACCTTCGCGCCCCTGCCCAATTACTTGGGCAGCAGGAACCAGCCGCAGCTGTCTGTTGCTCTCTGCTCTGCTTGTTGCCATGCCTTGTGGTGAGCAGTCCTGGGATGAACCTGCCTCTGACTGCAAGGAATGACACATTAATAATCTCAGGAGGATACAACAGTTACAGCAGAGGGCAAGGAGGCTGAAGGGGAAGAGGTGAATGGAGCCAGCTCTGATGAAACTGCCTCTGATGCTCCCGTCCTCCCGGCTGCATAGCAGGGAGAGCTATTACCCCACTGGTTTGTCACCTTTGGCATTCACTGCAGGTAAGCGCAGCTTCAGTCAGTCCAATGTTACTTTTCTCTGCCAGGTACTCCAGGGAAGATGAGGGAGTTTCTGGAAACTAGTCCCACCTGACAAACTGGGGAAAAAAGCGAGGCTTTAGGTTTCCGGGTGTAAGATTTCTCTGGGTTTGTGCTGGAATCCAAGAGCTCAGAGAAATCAAGCCAACCCAAATTCCCAGTACTTTGCCTATTACGTTATAAGGAAAGAAGATTTAAATAGCACAACTGAGTAATCTTATCCTCCTCTGCTGTCATTTCACTCGTACACCCTGGATTATGTTGTTACTTACGTGATCTGCAAGGACAAGAGGCACCAGCGCATGGATTTCCTGTCCTTGACAGCTGAACGAGAACACCAACATCCCGGGAACAGACTCCTCCAATTCACCTGCAAGCCCATCATCTGCCATCTGCTGATTTTAAAAGGATTCAGAAACAAGACAGGTTGTCTCTAAACAGTTTTAATTGGGCTTCTGCAACCTCAGACAGAAATATTCCTTCTCCTTACAGTAATCTTAAAACTAACAAAAGGGTCTCAAGCCTGCTATCTGCTCTCATCTTCCAAGAGCACATTTTGATTTCCCCATTGAATTTGTTTTCATAGACACCTTCACCTTGTTGCACAGGTGGTCAAAGGGGCATTATTCCAGAAGAACCTCCTGGGACCCAGCCATGAACAAACCTAGATAATTACCAGGGCCCGAGAGCCAAAGGAAACATTTACGGCAATTGTCCAAATTCTTCTTCTTTGCATCACTATAAATATTGATCTAAGCAAATCTCATTTAGCAGAGGCATTAATAGAACCAAGATGCCTTCACAGGCGTGCACTTAACATGCCCCAATCCCACAAAACAGTCTAAGAGCTTGTATTCACAGCTTTCGGAGAACTGCAGGCTGTTTACTAAAAGCATGAGATAAGGCTCAACACAGACGGAGGAAGGCAGGCACGTGGTGCCTTGGAAAACTTTTGCCATGCAGAACACAAAACATTCCTGCATGCACTTTTAGTTCATGCCTAGAAAATAAGGGGGGAGAAATCGCAAATAGGTTTGGTCTAACACCCTGGCCATCACTGGACAGAGGGCAAAATTGCACAGGAGTAACCGAAGAGCGGGATGCCCGAGACATCCCTGAACAGCTAGTGCTGGAGCTGGTGCGAGCTGCGGGACTCTCTACAAATAGATACTTTCTTCTTTTTGTCAGGGAGAACAAGACAGCCCTTAAAACACGCTGCTGCTTCTCCTCCCACTCTCCTGCGTGAGGGAATGCTGTTCTGGCCTTGGTCAGGATGAGAAGGTCGTGTGCTCTCTCAGGTTGCCCAGCTGTTAGGGCAGAAGCCCAGCTCCTCCTCCTCTGGAGCGCACTCTGATAACCGCCACCGTGCAGACTTACTTGCCATTTGGCTCCAGACTTGTGAGGAAACCAGGACCCAGGAGCGTTGCTTGAAGGGCATCTATTGCAAGGACCTTCCTCGCTACAGAAGAGCATTAGGGGGCTGAAGCACATCCTTTCTTTCATAACCAATTTGGTCAGACAGCCCATCCCTTCCGGGGCTACAGCTAAGTGTCCAGAGATCATTTCCTAATGCACTTCTTTGCACTCCGGAGCTGAGTGACTCCCGCACTTCCACTTGCCCAGACGCAGGGCTCTGGGGATCAGTCACAGTGCTGGTGATGGGACTGCCACAATCAGCATCTTCAAACAGATATTGAAGCAAAACTCTACATAGAGGACTTCTAGAGCAGGTTGGAAAACTCTAATCCTATTCATAACAGTGGGGAGAGACAGAAGAGGGGTAAAAATAAGAGTAGTTACTTTTCCTGAAGAACAGCATCAGAGCACCAAACTACTTGGAGGTGAGCGACCAGAACATGCAGGCATGTGCTTTTTTTTCCTTTTTCCTTTCTTCCAGCGAGTATTGTGCTCAACTCGGAATTTACAGTTAGCTATAAAACACAAACACAATTACAAAGTTTCCCACTGTGTCCATTTAAACACAGCTACGTGTGGGTGTGGATTTGTGCTTAACGAAACGAGCCACTGGAGAGAAGGCACAGCAGCGCCAGCAGCCACATGGCAAGTTTAATTTCAAGGGAAGAACACCTGATGTCTACATGCCTATTAGTAAATAATTAAAAAACCAACCCACAGGTATATGTTCTGGCTTCTTTATTTAAGAACATTAAGTACACCGTTATAAGCATCTCTGTTAGGGGCATCTCACAAAACTTCTTATGGGATTGATGGGGAAGAGTGCCAAACCACGGCACGTGGGTCTGGTTGAAATGGCAGTCAGGGAGCAGCGAGGTTGTCACCCTGTGGGCAAGCACTACGCAGGGCACCGGCCTTCGCAGCAGCCGACCCAGAAGCAGCTGGTAGAGCTGCACCTACAACGAGGACGAACAGAAGCGTGCTCAGCAGAACTGTGCTGGGAAGAGCGACGTAAAGCACACACATGAGTCACCCCAGATCAAGTCAGATTAAGTTTATTTATGAGATCATTTTGGACATTATCAGATTGAAAACCGTTCTCTGCCTGAGCACCTTGAGGAAATACACAGAACCCAAAATGCAGGATGACGATGACGACGACAACAACAAAAATCCCGAAGCCAGGGGAATGCCCGGCTAATTGACAGGGGCCTCAGAGCAGCGGCACACGTACAGGCGAGCTGCTGGGCAGCTCGTGCTTGCAGAGCTCGCAGCACATCTGACGCTTCTCCAGAGGGGACAGAACTGTTTACAGGAAGCCATTTGTTACAGGGGCCTGCCTCCCCGCCGCCCCCGGCGACGTCCCTTTCCCACCCCACCTTTCATCAGCAGCTTATCTAGCGCCCGGCCGGCCACAAAGCCCATCCAGGCTGGAATTTGAAACCGGAGAGTCTCAGACACCACGGCCAGGGCAAACGGTGCCGCCATCAATTCTGGAACCAAATTTCAGGGAGTTTTGATTCTATTTGCACGGGGGCTAATGAGTAGCTTGGGATGTGAACGGCAGCCCCACGGCATAATTCTGAGGACACGGTGAGAGATTCTCAGTCCGCTGCTCTAATTATACAGGCAAAATTGGAATAGGAATGAGAAGAGACAAGAACGGGATTTCAGGTCCCCTGTCAGATTAATGCCATCATTTTCCCAAGCACTGAAATTCTGAGGATTAGCCAAAAATGCATGAATCACCTCCACCAAGAAAGAAAAAGATTCTAAAAAAAAAAAAAAAAAAAAGTGTAAAAATGAAGCAACCGAGTTTCCCGGTAAGCAAAGCTGTGCACAGAGCCACCACTGCAGAAGCAGCAATCACCAAGCAACCGTTCCGTACAGTAAGACCGTAAGGCACTAATAACGCTCCACTCGTTACAATCGTCACGTGACTAAAAATTGACATTCATAAATTAAAAAACAAATCACCGTACATTTTAAAAAGGCAACTTTTCCCATTAAAAAACGTTTCAGATTTTCAGTTCCAAGAATTTTTGCGCCCTCGTCCCCCCCGTCCAGGCATCGCTGACTAGCTGGATCGAGTACTTGATCAGAAGTTCTGCTGAAACATCCCAAGGCAAAAGCAGAAAACAATTTGTTGAGAAGTTATTCAGTGATCCCATTAACAGCACCAACAAATGTTAGAGGTGTCAGCCAGCTTCCCTGCTTACCGCATTACTGCGAAATGCTTAAATACTCCCATACTAAGTGCAGTCACGTTTTCTGAGCTCACTTGCATCTATTTTCCTCTTCAAGATACAGCTCAGCTTCAAAACGCTGGAGTCTGAGGTCCCCTGTGCAGCCATAGGCAGAGGAACATGGGAGACAGCAGCACTTGCTTCTTGATACTGTTCCACGAGGAAGCTTCCGTCCCTGTCTGGAAGCCCATGTCTGAGAGCAGCCAGGTCCCTTAAATTCATTTAATTCAGTTCTGATTTTTCCCTTGCTGGAGATAAAAGCAGTTGCCTCATGAGAACGAAATCAGTGACACCAAATTCTTCAGTGTCACCAGACAATCCCATTTTGGTCAGTATTGATCAAAGTTCAGAAAACAAACTGGTAGTGAAAGTATTTGTGTCCCGTTACTGATCCCCAAAGCCATTCAAGGTTCCTTTAGAGGCAAAGGATCCGTTAAGGCTTTTTCTCAGAGATCACAGTAAAACATTATCCAAGTATTGCACGCTATTTGTCTGCTTAAATATTTAAAAACTGAAATCTCATTTCCCAGAGATTAGTAGTAATATTAATAAAAAATGCTAAAAACAAATATGGAGTTAACCTCTCCATGCAAATCTACTGGAATATGAGAGCTATTAGCTAGGGGTAGCAGAGGTCCATCTCTGCAGAGATTTAGCAACAGTATTTTTGAAACAATTGGACAGCACAAATTCCAAGTAGTTTTGCCCTGTCTAAAAGCTACATAGACTACCCATGAAATGCAGTGTATGCTTTCGCCAGCACAACAAAGCATCAAAATTCATTGCAAGACAGCCTCCCAATGTCAGTTTTAAACACCTGACCTTTGGCCAGGACATCCAGAAATAAATAAGAAAGGGTATAGCAGTGAGACCACCCAGCAGCAGGCCCCAGTGTGACTGCTGGCAGGGAAGAGTCTGGTAGGCTGGGACAATCCACCAGCCCCGGGGATGGTCTGGCTTAGATCAGCAGCTCCATGATGTGGACGGTCTCAGGACGGGTATTTGGTACTTCGATATTGAGCTCGGAAAGGCAGGTCAATCACATCTCGCAGAGCTATTTTGAGTTCGTCCAAACCTGGAGGATGAAACAAACGAGTCTCCCAGAGATCTGATTAGTGTCCCAGCTGTCAGGCCCAGACAACCGTTCTCCCAGAGGCAAGCAGAAGTCACTCAGCCAGCATCCGCAGGCGCCGCTCATGCAGAAGCAATCTGATCTCCCTCACTATTAACGGTGAAATGAACAGGATTGTTGAACTCGTCTGTGGAAAGAAGCATATCCAGGACAATTAGCACGCAGCAACCACTGCCGCAACCATCCTGCACTCCAATGAACGTTCAAGGCCTTCAGAGAAAGATACGGACTAAAAGAAGTGACAACAGAGTGACACAGCAGACAAAATGTCTGATTGCAAAGAAGCTCCTGTGATTTCAGTTGCCATGATCTTTTCAGGAAGAAGCCGAGCTCTCCTCCTTCCCAGAGGCCTTCCTACTGGCCTCCCCTGCTAGTTACCAAGGTGGCTTTTGCCATCATCAGCAGAGACACTGAAACAATTCCTGCTGCTTCCAGCAGGGAAGAACAGGTGAATCGAACAGTGTTCGCCACCCTAGCAATGCTGAGGAGATCAGGGCCTGAACCATCCCCTCTCCCACTGGTATATCAGGCCAAGACACTTTAATTTTAGTTTCAGGATCTTCATCACTCCTTCCACTAACCTTCGGGGGCTGACAGACAAGCAGCTCTCGGAAAACATTAGGAATTACGTATCCTGGAGATGAATGAGGAAAGTCCTGCCTTGGAAGTCAACCAGGTGGAATGAACTTTTGGAAACGCATACAGGTATTTTTAGGCAAGTATTTTTGGATGTCTGCCAAAATCTCAGTTCCTGTTGAGCAATGTGCCTTTAAAGGCTGTAAGAGGAACCCCGTTGATTTAGACACCCACCCTGAGGCAAAGGCACACCGCAGACCACTGATAACTGCACCAAAGCTTGCAGATACTACACAGACTGCGTGCTCACATCACAACGTTTAGGTTCTCACAAAAACTTTCTACTGCAAATTGAACTTCAGCGAAAGAATAATAAAAAAAAGGCTGTTTCTTACCATTAGAATAAAGAAATAGAAAACCCACATCCATCCTAGGTTCTCTTGGATCAAGGACACTAAATACTAAAAAGAAAGGGAAAAACATTACTCAAACTGGGAAGATAAGCATGACTCTCAGACATCACTCTTTTGTTTTCTAGAATTTGTGGGCTGTTAACACTCCATGAAGAGCTGATCACAAAACCTTCCAGCTGATCTTTTCCTGTCAGAACAGATGAGTCAGGACAGCAGCCTTTCTGAGCAAAGCCCACAGTCTCAAAGCAGAGGTACCATCCTGAAGCTTTACAGTAACTCGCAGCGGCACAGAGACAGAACTGAACTACGGCTTCAAGGGGTGACAAACTGACTCTGCTGAATACAAGGTTTTTGAGCAGAACACTGGGACATAAGTGGATATAAGTACTCTCAGAAGAACTAAAAGCTCTAGAATGGCTTATAAATTACACAGGACACATTTTCAAGAGCTGTGCAACTGCTAACTACTTAACCCTTCAGCGTAGGCAAGACACTTGAGACTGCAGTCCGTTCCGAACTGCATCCTGGTTCTACAAGCCTACGCAGTCTATAAAAGAAAATGTATTCCCTATTAGCAGATTTATATTCAGCTGCTGTACAAGGGCTTCCCTTCTTCACTTCTGGGTACATTAGCACAAAACAGGGTCTGAATTTCCAACACATTCACTGTGCGTTTGCTGTTATTCACACACCCCCGGAATGTCGTCATGGCTGTCTCTGCTGAAATAAACGCGAGGTTAGAATGGGAGGCGGGTGGGATTTTTCAGAACTGAAGGCCCAATTTTTATGGTGACGGAAGTTTCAATGGTATGTGTGGGGGAAGAGAGAAGCACTGAAGACAACGTAGTAAGAAAAGTGAGCGTAGCAGCACACTGTAATATGGCCACGAGGCACTTGTAATTTTCCACGCTTAACAGATCTAAGTGGCATCTCTCTTATGAAAGAGACAGAACGATTGTACTCGTCAGGCAATAAACGACGAGAACAAATCCAAATCCCTTCAGAGAAAAACTCGTGTGCCTTGCCTAAGTCGTTGGTATTTTACCAGCACTAGAGGATGCCTGGAATAGAACTGGCTCTGATCCTCCTACTAAGTCCTCCCCTCCCAAAGCACCACTGTGTTCTTCCACATAGCTAACGCTTGTATTTGAGAAGTAAAAATGTCCCCAGTGGGCACACTGTCAGCTTCCTTTTCTGCAACAGTCTAGTCTTCAGGCCCCTGGCAGCATACTTGAAGGACTATCGCAGCAGGTGGTGCTGGATTTACAGGGTGCAAGAGACAACCACAAATAAAAAAGGGGAACCAAAAATAAGAGCAAATTTTAAGTCACTTTGTAAACACCATACCATTCATAATAGGCATTTTAATTTTAGTCAGTTATATAGGTAAACTTTTCTGTAAGCAAAGGTTTTGCCATTACCTTTGAGCAAAAATCCCAAACAAGTTTCAAAATATCTTATTTTTACTCTTCATGAAGCTGACCCTGTCTTGCTTTTTTCAGTTCAGGATATGAATGTCTCAAACTCATTTGATTTATGAAATTGCTATAAGGTTAGCAGTAGGAATACTTAGCTTATTTGTTAGTTAAATTTCTTCCACTGGAAACATAAAACACATTCCCATGGTTGTTTCTTAAATAAATGCATACATACCTGCCACGCTCCACACAACTTTGGATTGAGGAGTGAACTAACCTCTCTAACCACAACAGACTCTCCGTCTCCTTCCCCACACCTGTTTCGCTTTGCAGCCTCACCTGGCCCACTGCAGCACCAATACTGCCAGTTCCATCCACAATTCCCGTGACCGTCGCCAGAGCCTCGCTGCTGCCTCTCACCAGGTCCTGACGCCCCAGGTCAGCAGAAATTGCGGAACTGATCATGTTGGAAGGGCCTCCAATGAAAAATCCTGAAATTGCCGAGATAACAGCCTTGGTGCAAGGGGACGGATTCTCAGCAGAACGTCCTCAAAACACAGATTCTACCATGCACAGCTCAGGAAAAGGACTCGTTCTAGGGACAGTGCTCACAGACTAACTGCGGGTAGAAGCTTACCTTCCCAGCTGAAGAGCACAGTCCTGGCACACCGCGCATACCCAGAGTATGCGCACAGAAATTGCCAACAAGCTCATTTTCATTCAGCAGCAAAAACAAGGTAATTAGATTTGGCACTGCAAGAGCAGTCAGGATGCACCAAACTGAATACAAAATACTACTTTTGAACAGCATGCGTATACAAACCCTCAACACGAAGCAGATACAGACACGTCCCTACTTTGGAGCAGTACAGCCCCATGCTATAGCCTCATTCTCCAAGGGCTGGTGGAGAGATGGAAGAAAAAAACCTCCACAGGACAGAGAGTTCTGAAATAGGAGTGTTTGGAAAGAAAGGCTCTATTCATGCAGGCTAATCTTGATTCCATAACACAACATCATACGCCTGTGAGCACAGAAAGCTTGTGACCTTTCGCAGTACACAGGGCATTTGGGGCTCTGACAAACACCCTCAAATTCGAGCTGCAGCTCACGACTTTGCATATATCTCATTCTCTGCTACAGGTGATGGTTCCTGTAGCACAGGTAGCAGCAATTAGCACGTGTCCATGCCTCAGACAGCAGGTCACTGCTAGGTATTTTGGCATAAATCCACCTTCCATTATATTGAGCCAAGACAGACCCCTGTAGTTCCAGTCCATTATTCTATATAGTCTATAATCTGTATCTCCCTTTGTTAGGCAGTTTTTCTACAGCTTTATTCCAAAAGTAACATAAACTGGGCTTCAGATGGTAATCTTTCTGCAGAACTGGCAGAGATGACAGCACACAAATGCATTGCCACCACCTACACGTGGCGTTACTGATCCTTGTACAATGCACATATACACACACATCACATACATACACATATAATGCCTACTGGCCTAACGGTGCCATTTTAGGTAATACCTGTAATCGTCATGATCACAGCATTGATAGGTTTGTTGTTGGGAGAACCTGCAGGAGAAAGACCAGATAAGTATAAATAAAACACATGAACTCGAGAATGCCATTTATTTAGGATCAGAAACAATTATGCACACATCCAGTTTCAATCACCTTTCCAGTTACCTACAAAGTAACAGGGGCTTCTACGTGACTAGACTTCTACAGAGATTAGTCTTACTGCAAACACATTTAGAGACTGAAGGTCCAGAAGCTCCCTGACAGCACTTTACAATAGGAAAAGTCACCTCTGCCATTAAAAGTTTGTGCCCTATTTCATTATTAGGTTTGCCTGGCTCTGGGTTCCAGCCCTTGTTATGCCTTTTTCCACAACACAGAGCTTGCTCGTGTCAAGAGACACAGGACTCTCCTTGAAAGGCCACTTGAACAGTAATAGAATCCTTTCCGAACAAGTTAGACACAGACTCTCCCACCGTAAAATACTTCCCTCAGCACCTGAACAGCCTCTCCCACCCATTCTGAATTTTCCAAGGTCTTGTTTAAATTGCAGAGATTAGATTTGGAGGTAGCAATCCAGCAGCTGTCTAAGCAATGCTGAGCAAGAAGTAAAAAACCCTGCAAAATCCCGTATCCAAACTCCTCCTTACAAAACCATGCCTGGGTATCTGAGGGTTCTGCTTCCCCTTCCAGGAGCCATATTGTGTCCATGCAGCTGCTTTCCCCTCACGGTTCCTCCGTGCTTCTCAGGCGTTGTTTTCTCCAATACCTCCCCCCCAGGCATCATCAGAACTCCCTACTCACTGCCCCAGCGTCAGGCCACGCATGGTCAAGTTACCATGTGAGAGACAAGTTGCAGCCCTGTTCATATATTCTCAGCCCGTTATCACTCTCATGCACAGCACAGCACAAGCATAAAAACTCTTCCTAATTTGGCCAATGGAAATTTAATTATGACACTGCAATAACTCCGCATTGTACCTGGCTCAATCATTTCGTACCTGGCTCAATCAGTACCTCATTTCGAGCCGAGCACAAGACACCTGGATCTCTGGCTGCTCTGCTATCTAGTACAAGCTTCAAACCTCCTCAGCAATAAAGCTGTATTTGCTTCCAATTCACTTTTGACAGTAATGAGTTAGCACAAGAGCTGCCAAAACTCCACCAAACCCAACCCTTGCTATTTAATGATTACACCTCCCTGGCCTTACTCTGAGGCCACCTGAGTAAGTCAGCATGCCTCTGAAAAGGCACACCTCACAGTTCACGTCCAGCTCTGGACATGATTTCTGCCCACTGATCTCAAAGCGCTCTATAAAAGCTGTCCTGTATCACCGCCCCATTTTAGAGGGAAACACACATGAGAGAAATGGCATCGAAGTGAGTTAAAGCACTCTGGTACCACTGGAGAATATGTCTCAAGATACAAAACTGCTACCCTTAGAAGAGCTTCCATAGATGTCTCACAGAAACAAGACGGGCCTGCCCTACTCGATTTACCTGACAGACTCCTTTCAATAATCAATAACCAAGAGCTGTATCTACTGTAACTGGCAGAAACTCTTCAATTTTACCACTTACAGGAGCATAAGTGGTGAAGCCTAAGAGCTGCTGCCTCTTTGTAGCACATGTACTTCAGCACAGCTCTGTCCCCAGATTCTCCTTCCTCTTACTACAGAGGCACGCCTTTGATTTCCTGCTCTGCCAGTTGTGGTTTTGATACAAGGACGATGCCAGAAATCTCACTGACACTGGAGAAGGATTAGTACCATAACTCACCGGCGCAGGGCAATCCTACCGCTCAGAAAATTCTTTTCCACCTCATTAACCAGATAACAGATTTCTTTCTGTGCAGTGCCACACACCAAGTAAAGTACACCACAAGGCACCACCCTGATCCAGAAGCAGCTTCAAGACCAGAGAACAATCCGAACAGGCTGTACTTTGGTTCTCTTTAAGAAGCACCAAATGAACCCCTGACTACTATACAATAAAAACATACTCACGGCTGTATCCAAAGAGGGAGCCTACAGCAAAGAGCAGGCTAATTGCTAGCACTGGGGCTCTCTTCTGCAGCACGTCAGAAATCAAGCCCTGGATAGTCCCACCTACAAAAAAAAGAAATCATCATCAGGCTTAGGATGCTAACACCTTGAACGTAGCTAAGTCATTTTACTGAGCCCAGCGGCCTCTTGCCTTCTCATTAAGGTAGTTTTCAGGACTGTCAAGAAAATCTACGTCTCCTGCCACCCTTACACCCCAGACACAGAGACAACTGTACACGTAAGTGGTCCAGACAGAACAGAGAAAACTACTCGTGCTACTTTCCCAGGAATTTATTACTTCTTCCCCCTCGTCTTGGCATGCAACTAGTCAGTGCTCCTGCTTTCCTTTTCTTTCCCCTGTAGGACCATCACAGCAACCACAACTCTGGATGTGAGCAAGCTTAACATTGTAGCTGCTTTCTTTAATAGAAAGTACAGGAAAAGGCAGTTCTTTTTCACAGGGAAAGCATTAAGCACACAGGGGGGCTCACATTCCCTGCTGTCTCACCTACTTAGGGTAGGTGCAGAGCTAATTGCAACAAATTCTGATAGGCGATACAAATCACCTCATGCATCTCTGCTACCTCCACAGGAACTGCTCTGCTGGTAAAAACTAGAATGTTTGAGAAAGCACAATAAAAGAAAGGCCACAGAGACAGAAAAACCGACCCTGAAAAGACCAAAACAAGGATGTCTATTCTAGGAAAGCTAACTGGACTAGGTAATAAAGCAAGAAATTGAACACAGGAGTGTGGAAGCCTCATCACATATACAGTACGTTCTTTATGCTGGAGGAATAGGGGCAGATTTTGCAGCCAGCAGACACAAATGCAATTACATTTGATTTCACTAAAGATAACAGAGTTGTGCCCGCTCTATTGAGTTTTGTGCTGAGCCTGTTCTTAAAAATATAGGACAGAAGGTATCGTACAGAACCCAATAGTGCAGACCTCACCTCTCCCTCAAGGGTACCTGACAGAAAGGAGGTAGCAAGCAGTTGAGACACCTTGTATGGGGCACTTTTCAGGAAGCCCTAGCAAGTAAAGAAAAATGCCTGCTGGGGGTAGTGTCTAAGAATGCCACACTGTCCTTTAATCACACGTGAACTCTTCGGGGGACATTTTGCTATGCATTTTAGACCACGGCCCAGCAGCCACATACATAACTGGCCTTTTTATATATTCAGTAAACAGCTACAGCCCACTGAACGTGACTGCTCTGAGCTGCATTTGCTGTCTCGCATTTTCAAACGCTAGCAGGGCAGCTGCAGGAAGATGTCATTCACTTGCACACTCACCTACGATTCCTCCCACATCATACCAGATGGAGAGCTGGTCAGCTTCTGCTTCTTTCCATCCAAAGTTGTTACTGAGGTAGAAGGGCAGCCAGAAGAAGAATGAGTAATTCACCAGTTTCAAGCAGGCATAGGCCAAAGAATACTGGAACAAAGAGTGGGCCAGAAAACAGTTAGCACTTGAGAAATGCAAGCAGCATTTCTGCTTCTTCCCATAAAGCTCTACACCCAGCTGAAGCTTTCAGAGGGAAGTGCTTCTGCATTTCATTTAAGAAGGCAGCATTATGAAAGCTTAATGCTGAACATCAAAGGGAACCCAGGAATACAGAAATCACTGTCAAGAAGGTTATTTTCACTGAATGCAATGGGTTAAAATGCTTCCCATGCAATCTTGAGAGGAACTGACACCAGGCTTCAAAAATAAAAACCAAAAACCACACAACAAGAAATTTAATTCACCTTCTAAAGAGAAGGGAGCCAACCATATGACATGAAACAAGCCTGAGATTTAGTCATCTGTGCATCATGCTGAACAAAGTTACGTGAAGTAGTTTCTCTGCTGCTGCCTTTTGCTGTTCAGAAGGCTCACCTGCTTACAGCACCAGCAGAGAGAGCTTCATTCATGACCCCCAGGTAAGTATTCCAGGACACAAGAGCACAAGGTGAAAGGTTTGGCCAAAGCTAAGCACATGCCTCCAAACACAACAGCTGAGACAACCCCCTGCCTCTGCCTGCTCCTTAGCTAGCAGATCTCCTTCTTTACAGCCTTCCAACAGTTCCTTCTCCGGGATCGCTGGCCCGGCATGCAGCAGGATGAGGCACGCTATTGCAGTAATGCCTCCTGACAAACACTGGCACAGCACTTTAAGGAACCCATATTTGAAGAGTTAAATGAGTTAACGAAACAATACCCTGCTAGGACCACAGCTTTTGAGGCTGTATGTGTACGCAAGCAGTTGTCCTTGAATTTTAAAAAGCAGAATATTTTGATACATCAAACACCACAAATTCAGCTCTTCTGAAATTCTTCTAATAAATACATCATTTTTGCTGTATTTTCAATGCTTTTCCACTTTTAGAGGAAACAAACTAACCTTCATCACATATGTAACGCGTAGGAATGGCAGAGTTCTCCTGCCTCTGGGTGTGAAGATTTGCACTGTACAAAGCAATATTTATTACAACATGCTTAGAAACTGTCAGCCAGATTGTCTGACCAATTAAACACTGAATTGCTAGAGGCCCAAGGGAAAGCTGTCTACACCGAAACTTTTCCAACCACATCACTCAGCAGGAGAAGAGAGCAACTACAGAAAAATAAGTCAAATAAAATCTTTGTAGAATTGCGACAGAGCTTTGGAGGTTCTCTCAGCATTTGGCTTCTAACTCGCTGATTTGACAGCACTCCGGCTTGCCTGGTCACTGATCTGACATCAGATAAAACTCACAGGCTCAGGGGTGTTCACATTGCTGTGTTAGTACACAGAAGATGCCCTCTAAATCCCAAGTATAGAAGCAGCAACACCAGTTGTACAGTACCTCCTTATATTCTGGCCAACGAAAAAAAGCCACACCAACTGAGGCAGCCTCGACCACTGCTTAGAAACTTAAGGTTCTTTGTATACCATCCCATTCTTAGCACCACCAAAACCAAGCCATAGTTGATACAGCATCTGGCTATATTAGGCAAGAACTCAAGATGGCTACATTTTCTTTTGCCATCCCTCAACCAAGGTCTTAACAACAGAATTGTAGTTGTTCAGCACACTTGGTGATGACAATTTACCCAATCCTTTCTAGGTTTTGCATTGCCTTCATCACAACAACCAGCTGCTTAACCCATTATCTGACACTACCGTCCATTCAGTAGTTCTGCTTCACGATCAAATCCCAGCAGTTCACACTGTGCTAAACCAACCCTCCTGTCCCTTCTCTTATACTGGCTCCAGTCTTCAGAGGGCATATAGTCCACTTGCACAGAAAACTAACAGTATTTTTTAATGGTAGATTAATTTTTCTACTGGATCAAATCCACAAACTGGGCAACACTGTCAATGCAGAAGTACAAGTTCTCACACGGGACAGGATGAGGATATGGGGAAATTGCATCACCAGGCCTTGTTTCCAGTTGTATTTTAAAAACACCCACTTTGTCACGCTACATCATGTCGATTAAGGCTTTTCAGGCCAGATTTCTGCTCTAAAGTAACTAAAAAGCACACCCAAATATCAGTGCCACAGAGTTTGGTGCGATGCTCTGCTAACAGTAAGAATCCATTTTCTTGGGTCAGTGCAGCTGCCTCACCAAGAAAGCATCCTACAACCACTGCCTTTGCTCACAGACTCCCTTCTAAGGTCAGTAGCAAAAAGGGCAGGATCTGCTGCCCTGGTTGGCTCATTGCATGCACTGAAGGAAGCAGGAGACCCATGGGAAGAAAAACATGCAACCACATACCAGGACATTATTATAATGCATATGCACAAAGATAACTGCCCCAAACCCAAGGTTTTAGCAGTGTAAGTCAAATGTTGATAACTAAAACACACGGTCAACGTGTTAGCAATCACGTCAACAAATGCTGACAACACAAAAAGTCAGGATTAAATTTAACAACATAAAAAGTCAGATCCCACTCAAGAATCTGGGTCCTCACCAGTATTACACCTGGAAGGCAACAAGCCTGGAAAAAGCCAATGGCCTTTGGCTGGCTGTCAGTGTCAGCTGCTTGAATGGAGTAGTTGCGGTCATCATCATCCACATCGTCATCACCCATTAGAGGTCTGTTGGCATCTTCCTCGACACTACCTTCTTCGTCTGCTCCAAGCTCAGGAAGGCCTAAGATACACAGGGGATATGCAACAGGGACAAGGGACCGCAGACTGCTCACCCTCTCCCCACTCTAAAGCTACGCTCGCTTCTCGTAAGCGATTCTCACTTCTAGCAGTTCCCTCGCTCTCCCATACCTCCATCCTCTGGCTTAGAAACTCTTCTAGATGGTGTTCTGCAGTGCCGCCAGGTTCTACCCTTTATCTTCTAACGCTCTTGAAAGTATTCTGTCTGATCCTGGCGCCGGCTTTGTCTGTTCTCAATGTCTGGCCATTAGTTGGAAGACAACACATTAGTGCATTTCCCCCCTTATTTTGTTGTTGGGACCCTTCAGCCTGGCTCCTGGCTACCACCTCCCTTCCGTGTGGAAGCAGAGCGTGCCACCAGCCGCTCAGATAGCTGCTGCCTGGAATGAAGGCCTAGGGACCGCACTGAGCTTTCTGGGCTGCTGAGCATTCATACGCACACTCTTTATGGTGGTGTTAGTGCTACCAACTTTACAGCCTTTGCAGGCACCTGGGAAACCCCCTCCATGGCCCTGTCAAAGCCCGAATGTTCTTTTGTTCTCCTGTTACACACAAGCCACCACCTCTTCAGAGAAGGACCATGTTCTGCCTGAGAGCTGTTTAACTGGCTACTGGGAACCTGCACACGAAAAGCACTTTCCCTTCCTGCTACTGAGCTAAGGCCTGCCACAGGTTTTTCCTGCAACAGCCAGTTATTAGTTTGCTCACTGTTTCTTAAAAAAAAAATAAAATAAAATAAAAATACTGATTTTCCAGGTGAAGGAAAACTGAGAGCTAGGCACGTCCTAATGGAAGCATTACAGCCAGGCTGTTTCATCTTGCTTTGAAAAAATATCCGGACTCTACATAGATGATGCACAACGGCATTTAGAGTGATCTTGGTAAGGAGAGCATTTGCTGCATTAAATACACGAAAGTGGAACACCATTTCGTAAGAATCCTGAGGATTAGCGCTGTCAGAACAAGCAGCACTTTTTGTACTACATGGAAAGCTGCAAATCTGCTTTCCATGAAGGGACTGAAGTGCTGCAGCCCTCTTCTACTTACCCACTTCCTTTGGTGAAGTCAGGAGCCCAAAGAAGACAATGACTCCTCCAGCAAACTGGACTGAGGCAGTCACCAAGAACGCATACTGTAGATAAATAAGTAAAAGATTGTTTTTAAAAGGCATTCAGTCACATGGGCTTCCTTGATCAACGAGGATCTCTCTATATTCCAACCCTGTCAGAGACTAAATACAGTCTGGGTTTTTCTAACTGTATCCATAAAACTTGGAAACAAATGACCTCTGCATCTCCTCAAAAGACTTGGTTCTAGCTAGGCTGAAAGACCACATGGAAAAAGCTGCTTTAGTTTACTGAGGTGTCAGCAGTGATGAAGGAGCTCACCCAGCACAACCACAGATCCAACTACTCTGGAAGGGACTGCTCAAAAGCATGGTCAAACACCAAATTCAGACCGGGTTGCTCAGAGGTCTGTTCAACCAGGTCTTGAAACCCTCCAAAAGCAGATTCTCCAGGCTTTGGGCCCCTGTTCCAGTCCTCAAGTAACTTCACAGTGAAATATTTTTCCAAACATCCAGCTGAAACCTTCCCTGATTCACCTTGTACAGTGTTTTTTACTCTCTCACCCTGCAGCCCAGAAAAGTCCGGCTGTGATTTCTCATCAGCCTTCACACAGGCACTGGAAGGCTACTACTTGGTACCCCCTAAGCCTCCTCTTCTCCATCCTGAACAAGCTCAGCCCTGTTTGTCTGTCCTCATAGGTCATGTGCCGCAACATGCAACGGTTCACAAACATTCCCTGTATTCAATTGCCTGCCTGCTGCACTACAGCGACGTAAACCCAGCAAGAAGCTATGTCTCCATGTCTGTCAAAACCTCACCACTACTCAGCAGCAGTGAATTCAGTTTAATGAGAACCTGTGATGGATGAAGAGCATTTTGAGCCACCCAAAACAGAAGAGGGTACACGACAGCATTAGGGCTCCTCAAAAACATCAGTCATGTTTGCCGAGAAGTCTCAGGTTCATTCCTCCTAAGTCTGAAGGGTCAGGAAAGGAATACCCCTTCTATTCTGCCTGCTGCTTCCTACCACAGAATTTCAGAAAATGAAACTGGACACTCAGATAAGAAGAAAAATATTTCTATTATCTTTCAGAGACAAGATAAGAAACTAGTCTCTGCATAACCCAGACATGCAGCCCTAGCTAGAAGCCAGACAGCAATACCTACCTCATAGCCATATTTGAGAACACAGGAGGCAAGGAATGCCCCAAGGATATTTCCCACAGATGCACAGGCACTCCAGAGTCCAAACACAAAGCCTCTCCTGCAGAAACAGAAGAGAATTTGGAAGGGAGGATGCAGGGAGAGGTGACATCAGGAGCTAGACAGACATATAACATTAGAATGAACTTCAATTTATCTATAAAGTTACAACAGAGTAACTTGGGGGCACCAAATCAATAAGCAAGAAATGTTCTATCCTGAACCATTTGCATTACAGCAGAAGCAAGCTGGCAATATCAGGATTACAAGCCATGACTATAGCTCATCTGCAATAGCCCCAAGTGACAGGCTCAAAACTGCAGTAAAAGTTAGTTTCCATTTGGTCTCCTTAGCGGTAAGTGGTCAGAAACAGGTTTTCCAGTGGCAGGACAACTTGAATTCAGCCACTCTGCACTACAAAACTTTCCGAGTTCGACCCTGTGCCTTTAGTACACACAACTGTGTTCACACCAAACTGTTCCATGGCTCCAGAAGAAAAGAGAGAGTGGTAACTAGAAAGGCACGTCTCATCCCACATTACTTTCATTCTGACCTAACAGTTGACAAAATAGAGTTGCGCCTTTTTTATTTGAGACTTTCGGCTCAGCCTGTACTCAACGAGTCAGAGAAGTGAGTCACTGAAGAAAACTCAACTTACCCAGCTTTTCCAAACCAGTTGCCCATGACAGCAACCACGCAGGGCCAACCGGTGGACTGCAGCAAGCCATTCACAATCCAGAGACAGCAGTAGAACCACTTGTTGTAGAAATGCAACCATTCCGTGAGCGTGCCAAAGAAGAATACCTAGAGTGGAATTAAAAAACAAAAACAAACAAACCCACAACCACACACACGCACAAAAAAAGAAACCATGAGACTACTGCTAGAAGCCAGGAGCGAGGCGTTAAAGAAATAATAATATTTCAGGGAGAAGGTCCCCCACAGGGGCCAGGCCAGAGCTAGGCCTGGTATTGTTTGAGGAATGGCTCAGAGCTAACAGCACCCTCTGCTGAGCCACCGCAGCACTAACTCCAGAGCCCAAACAACTCGTGAGATACACGCACTAGCAGGGCACTTCCACTCCCAAAGACTTATTTTTGTAAATAGCAGTCCTAATCGGAGAGAAGAAAGGCAAATACTTGTAGTAACAACACTAAAAATACAGTAGCCTGGTGATTTGTTACTCTACTGACATCTGAACCCACAAGGCTCTGTGCAAACACAGAACCCTCAGTAGTTCTTTATCTCAGCAAAAATTAACATAAATTCTACAGCTAGATTTCAAATTACTGCAAGTCCTACTGTAAACCAGTCCAAATAAACACCCTTTGTGGCATACCGTGCTCGATGCGTGGCTGTGGTCACACGTTTGCAGAATGCAATAGGCCATAGAGGGGTTTGTAGCCGATGGCTAAATCAAAAGCACTCCACACACTTTACCACTACTTCAGCAACCAGAAAGCCACAACGAGATAAGACTGATTCATGCGGATCCGCAGCAGCTTGCACCTGAAGTATGCTTTTGTTTTAGGCAGACATACTTTTTTGACATATGCCCTCCTGCCAATTACAAAACAGGCAGATGAATGCTTAGCATTGTTAGCACGCCCTTTAAAGAAGGGAGCAAAAATTGCATCTGGAGGCAAAAAACTTGATGACAGCATACGTGGGCTTGGAGAACAGCTGCAACACCAGGCAGTCCCAAAGTGTCCAAATACACCGATCTCACACAAAAGCTATTCATCAAGTCTCTAGACAGTGCCTCAAACTTCGGAATTTCCTTCTGACACGCTACCCATAAATAGGTATTTCAGGAAGAGCTGAGTCATCTCACGTAGCCTTATGCTTGATACAATGAAGTAGCAGCCAGGACAGAGTTTTACGCGGAGACTTTGAGACCACTGAGCTACAGCTACAGTTCATGGCAAGGTTCACACAGAAATAGAGCCTCTGCTCCTAAACTAGGACCCTGCCCTTAAATCCTGACGGAGATGTTTCTAAATCACACTAGTATGTTCCAACTTACCACCAGAGCAGATGAACACATGCCAAAAGACAAAACCCAGCGTAAGTTCAGGCGATCCCCAACAATGCCACTGACAAAGAGACCCTAAGAACAAAACACGGCATCAAGTAAAGCCACAAAACATACATCCATGGCCTGCAAGAATTAAAATGAAGTAGAAGCTGACCCAAATGCTACTATCCCAACTTACTGTTTGGTTTTAACCACTTCTGCCACCAAAAAATCCCTGCTTTTTCAAAGTTGTTCACTAAATTTCTTACCTTTAAAAATTTCAACTGAGAGCTCTTGGAGAGACAGAACTGCCTTTCCCACCCACCGATGATAGGGGTGTGAGAAAGTTTGAATTGACGGGTAACTCTTGCATTTGTTAACAAGCATGTTCACATGGGACACAAGCATGGACAGAATGGACGGAACGAAAGGAAAAAAATCTGAACTAAGCTTTTTAACTGCATTAGTCAGAGCTAAGTGAGCCCAAGAAGATCCTGCTAATCTGCTCCAAATGCAGATGCAATGGCCCCCATCAAATTTAACCAAAGCTTGGCAGCTTTGGGTTAGTTTTACTCACCACAGCATAGGAGAACAAAAAGATAGTGTCCAATGTTCCCAAGAAGAGAGTTGCTTCTTCTGCATTTGGAAATAAATGGCTGCTGTTCCAGAGCTACAGAGAGAAAATTGTAACAAGTAAGTAAACAGGTAGAAGCAGGGCTGGTGGTATTATTGTTCGATACAAACTGCAACTCCAAAGCAGAAGAGCATCCGGCCCCAGCAACCTTCTATTCCTCCAACACTTCAGTTACCAAATCAAGAACAATTCTCATGTTATGTACTACAGAAAATGCCCAGTGCCACTTTGTTTCACTTTTAACGAACAAGCTAGCAAGCCGTGTGAGAAATGCTAGTCCTACCTGGAGCAGGACAAGTGACATGGCAATGCAAACCCTACTTCTAACAAGCTAGACAGCTTCCTACACAGAAACACTGATGAGTATCTTAATGAATAATACAATAAAGGCACATTCTGTTTTATGTGCAATGTCTCTTCTGTAGTTATCTTACTGTCCTCACTAAATGAATAATTCCCTTATAATATTTGTGGCAGCAACCATAATAAGAAATGACAGACCACAAACCGAAAAGAAAGAGCACAAGAGGAACAAGGGGAAGAAATAGACTGGTCGGAAACTATTCACAATGAATTCCAGTCACTAATTCTGTTATTTTTGTGCTTACCCTCAGTTTCATTTTATTTGCAATATGATCAAAAAAGGGAAAAGACTCGATTGTCCCCAAAACAAGATTAGTGAAATCACTGGAAAATAGCAAGCTTTGAGGATGACTTGAATGAATAACAGTAATTAGGACAAAGTTTTCCTCCCTCCCCACTGTACCCCCATCAAAAAACAAACAAACGAACAAACAAAAACACAAGCAAACAATCCAAACCTGACCAATGCATGCATCTAACTCAACTATCATCAGTTTTAGCTTGATTCTCCCTCTCCAGAAGAGCATCCTGTACAGACAACACTAATTACACATCTTAAAGAGATTTCATTTTGGTAAAGCCTATCAACACAGCTGCCGCGTAAGTCTCATGTGTCAAAGAGAACTAATAAAGCCCTTGAAAAGTATTTGTTGCCACTTGAAGCCACCAATACCTCCTTATACACCGTTAGCTTTCAACTTTTAACCACAGTTTATCCTTGGAGTTCCAGAAGCTATTAAGAGTCTTAGAAAGATAGGAGATTCAAATCTCTTGTTATTAGACTTAAATTCATTACACAACCTCCAGAGGACTTAGAAATCTTTAAAGGCTGAGGAGTACAGATCTAAGTTGTTCCTCTAACAAAAACATACCAGGGTCTACTCATGAAGCAATTGCAAAACATTTTTAAACAATTATTTTTAAGTATAAAAATAAAGAACAACTGTACAACTTGTACTACAAGATGTATCAAAGTTCAAAACTGACAGCATGTTCACGTTGTTAGTCTGGTCCGACAGCCTATCAAAACGCACTTTACTGTTAAATGAGGTAACCTAAATTGATGCCAAAAGGAAAGGAGGGCCATTTTGACCATTTTTTCTTGATTGGACACATACACTTAAAATCCAGCAAAAAATTAGATCATCTATATAACATGAAGATCACAACAGCTTCCAAAGCGTTCTAGTTGTTTGGATGTCAGTTAAGGAACTAAATATAAACATCACATAGTTTGGTTTAGCATCCCGGAGAGGTTCATTCTTTTTTGCCATACTATGAAGTCCAGGCCCAACTTACTATTTTCACTAATCACAAAAAGTCAGCATTTATTCCTCAGCCAAACGTTCAACTAACTGGTGGTTTGTAATGCAGATGAAGCTGACCTGGAACTCCCTGTCGCTTCTCAAAAGCACCAGGACAGGCCACTGCTAAAAACAAGCATACTCCTAAAAGGACTACAGGTACGAGCTAGTGGGTAGTTCCTGCGTTCCCATTTGTGGGGTGCAAGCAGTACACAGCTTCCTTTTCCGCGTGCAAATACTGCCAAAACTCCCACAGCTTTCACCGAAGCTAGGATTTTAGAGACATCGGGTACTGGATGTTCAGAGTTTTGGAAAATAATACCTTTTAGATACAAGAAAAAACGCCATTTATGATAAGCAGCCAGTACTTCCCAGAGAGCCGCCTTCTCTCCTACACTGACTACCCCCTTAACAGGTCAGCAGCCCCACCACCACCAGAAAGCCACAGCCAGGATGTTAAGAGCGCTGTAACCGCATTCACTGCTCACGTATTGCTGCTGACACTTCAGAGGTAGGACCCCTCTTTCCCCCTCCCTCACCTCCTCCCTTCCGATTACTACAGAGCCTTTCCTGTGGTCCCCATCTCCATCGGAACACCAATTTCTTGGCAAGGTTCTCTCTGGGGACCACCTGGGAAGATGTCACCATCAGCTGACGATCCAGAAAACAACAATTCAGACACCAAGTCCCCACTCACGTTCAGAGAAGTGTCTCTCACAGAAATAAATAAAAGGGCCTCTTCAGCACCTCGATCTGAGCACACTGGAAGTTACCCATCTTTCTTGGCACCTGACAGCCCCTCATATCCTTACCTCATATGGCCGGAGCTCAAGGGCTGTGCTGTTTAGGCAGGAGGGCGTCCATTGGCTCGAAATGCTGACTTTGACATTACTGAATGTCTTCCTGGAAGCATGGAGCAAGGAGTAGCTGCCAGAAAAAACACACGCACAGTTTGGCCAGATCTCCGCAGGTCAAGTGGGAAAGGGTGAGACTCAAAATTCAGATACAGGCTGTCTAAGCAGGCAGTGAGCAGCAGAGGACTGACAGTTTTGGAGATAGTTGTTAGTAAGAGAACCCCCAAAATTACGGGGGGACACACTGATTTTAGTGGGGAGGTGTGAAACAGGGTCTGGACTGGAAAGGAGTTCCTCTCTTCTTTTCAAAAGACAAGATAACTGTGCAACAATTAGGAAAAAAATAATAAAGAGAGAAAAGAACACATTCATCTTGGTAACCACCATTACGAGTGCTCTCCCAACAACAGATTAAGCATCAGTGGCAGCATTGCTGTGAAGATCAAAGATACCAACGAAGCAGTTTCTATAGAGAAGCAGCACGTTTTTCCAGCTGTTGTCAGTAGGTGTAACAAACAAGCTTTCCACACAAATCTAGGTGACCCTCAGGTCTGAAGCAGAGAAATCCCTGTTCTAGAGGCCTGCCTGCCCCCTGCAAACAACACTTAAAGATGATGAGAGGACCCCAGAAATAACAACAGAGCATTCCTTCAGTCAGATCAGACATTAAATGTATTCTGAGCACCAGGATTTGCTTCCCGCCCCCTTTCAGCCGCATCCACCCTTCTGCAAAGGACCACCGTCTGCGTGGCACGGGCAGTCTCGCCTTTGGGGCGAGCCCTGTTTGTGGCTGGACTCCCCAGAGGCACAGCACACATCGCTCCACTACTGCAGTACTCCCTGACCAGTTGTCACTAGCTTTTGAGTTTGTTTTCAAGGCTCAGAGACACCCTCGTTCTCCTTCCTTGGACGCGCTCTGTACCTCTCCAAATCGGGTGAGATGAACCCCCCCCTCCGTGCAGAAAGGCGCTCAGCCTACCTGAAGAAGGTGAGCAGGAAGACAGCAATGTGGTGGTGAGTGCAGTGGGACACCAGGCCCCTGTTTGCGGGCTGCCTCCGCGAGCTTCCAGGCAAAGCCATGCTCCAACCCTGCTCCTGTCCTGGGCCACAAAGGTCGGATGGTGCTTAGGTCATTTTTCTTCTCACTTAAACAGAAGAAGGTGGGAAGGGAGAAAAGAAAAAAGCATGAGAATTAAAGCACAAGTACAAAACACAGTGCTGCTCTCCAAACAGCTGGAAGTTAGTAAGAATGACTCTATGACGTTTCTTCCCAATTGGGCTCACGTTTCTACTCATCTCATCAGCTGTGCCTTCCTTGACATTTTACATGCCCAGAAATGTTTTTGGCTCTCATTCTCCATGTACCCCCATGGTTATCCTCCAACCCGCTTCTTTTTTGTCCTCCTAGCAGATTCCTCTTCAGTGCCCATCACCAAAGGAGTTCCCCCAGATCTACCAGCTTTACCCGTTCCCACGCCAACAACCATTCTGTATCGTTTGCACACGCAGTACACTACAGAGTTGTCATAAATAAGCTAACTTTCCGCTGCCACCTGTCTGGCTGTAGACCAGTGAGTTTAAGTCAAGAAAGCAGCATTTGGTTACTGGTTGAAAAACGGTTTTGGATCTAACTGCGTCCTAAAGATGTTGCTGAGAGAATACACCCAAGGGTGGACGTGCACAGCTAGAAAAGGGAAGTAGCTGTGAGGACAGTGCCAAAATCCAAGAGCTAGACACCCTGCTCGTTCATTCTCAAGCCCTCCGTTGTAGCTCTGTCACTAACTCATGGCAAGTCATACTTCACTGCCCCTACCTGTAAGGCATGGGTGACGTCTGCCCAAACGTCCGGATACCAGACACTACCATCATTAAGGCTATGATACACCACACCGTTCCGTAGTACTGGCTCAGGACATGCCAATCCCACTCCCTCAGATGTGCTGGCACAGTTTGTTTCTGCAAACAGTCAGGGAAATGACCCAGCTGGGCAGCGAGGTGCTGAATGTCTCTCCACGCCTCCCTTTTGTTTCCTTGGCAGGGAGCTTTTCGGCTGGACTTCCCTGCAGCAGCTCACAAAGCAGCTGCACAAACACTTGCGCCCGTGCAACTAAGCGAGCAGTGCAGAGGAAGACACGCTACATACCGGTGCCGCTGCTGACGGCAGGGCTCGATGTAGCTCACACCAGTGGCCAACAAGTCAGTCGGGGGGAGCTGCGTTTCAGGACACTGCAACACCTCACACATGCTGACCGCAGAGGAGAGGCAAAGAAATCCACCACCCCTGTTCCAAAGGGTCACAGCAGAAAAGCCCGTATTCCACACAGACCTGCTGCTCTTCCCTTTAATAACCTGTAAAGGTTTCGCCCAGCCAGCTTCCACCACCAGCCCTCCTTTCTTGTTCTCTCAACGACGACGTGTGCCTGCCCACTGGATGCCAGGATCTATTAGCCCTCACCAAAACTGAGGCTAGGTCTCCAACAGAGCATACGGCACGGAGACCCTCTGAGTAACAGGGACTCAGCTACTACATCTTGGAAACACCGGCACACAGATTTACTGGACCCAGCATGAAAACTGAGTGGCTCTGCTCAGGGGAAAGCAGCACCTGCAGCTGGAGCTGTGGCACGGCGAGGCTAGCCCTGGGAACAGCCTGCAGACTGCACGGGCTGGCGGTCAGAGACAAGAGCTGCTTTTCCTTCCCTGTTTCTTCTTCCCCCCCCACCACGCAATGGCAGATAACAGAGGTCTCCGGAGGAAAGCACAACACCACAACTTGTGCAACGCCGAGGGAAAAGTTCCTTCCTCGTGTAATCAGTTTACAGCCCGAAGCACGAGATTTACTACTCGCTCCGTGTCACCATATGCAAATATAGCTCTTATTTGTCCAAGATACCCGACTTTTTTAAAGCCAAGTCCTGGATTTGACCTTAAAGCCACGTATATTTTTACAGACCCTGCTGTTGCAATAGCCATTCCTCAGAGCTTTTCAGCCTCGGCCAGCTTTCTCAAAGACGACCTTCTGGCACACGATGATGTTTTTCACTCGTTTACAGACAAATTCTGGTATCTCTTCTCTCCTTTCTTCATGCTGCCTTTTCCCCAGGCCGAAGAGCCAGCCAGCGAGGAGGCTGTCCTCGCAGACCTGAGAACACCACGTTCATTCGTACCGCAGGGGGAGAAAAAAACAAGGGGCAGGACAAGCCCCAGAAATCAAAGCAGCGAAGCACAAACCTTTAAGAAAGGAGGAGGGCCGCCTTTAGGGTGTCAGGCTGCCCTGCCTGCTCGCTCACGCTGCTTGCCCTCAGCTAATGGCTCTTCTGAAGAAGCTTTTGCTGAGCTTTCGGCAGTCCCTCCGCTTTAGGTCTAAATAAGCCCCCTTAAGCTCAAAACAAACTTCCTTAACGCCACCCTGCCGCCCCACAGAGCGGGCACGGAAGACCGCAACCAACATTCCCGGGGCTGCCAAGGCACAAAGCGAGCAAACGGAAATATTAAAAAAAAAAAAAAAAAAAAAAGCCAAAAAGCCTCCTTTCCAAACGGGGAGGGGGGAAGAAAGGCGCCCGGAGAAGCCGCGGCCCCGGGGCTGCGGTCGTGAGGGGAGCGGGGGGTCCCCGCTCGGCGGGGCGGGCCGGGGGGCGCTGAGGGACCCGACCCCGAGTCCCGGTCCCGGCCCCGGTCCCCCGGGGCCGCCCCCGCCTCGCCTCACCCGGGGCTCCCCCCCGAGGACCGGGAGCGGGGCTGAGGCGGCAGCGGGCAGGGCGCGACCGCTCAGCCGCCGCCCGGCGGCCCCCCCGCCCCCCGCGGAGGCAGCCCGCTACCTAATAACAGCGACAATAAAGAAATAAAAAACCACCCAGCCCCACGTACCGAGCCCGGCCGCCAGGCCAGCCCTCAGGAAGTCCCGGGGAGGCGGCGGCTCTTCCGGAGGCAGGGTCCGGCGGGCACGGCGGGACTTGTAGTCCTGCACCGGCACCGCCACCGGCACCGGCACCTCAGCGCCCCGGGGGTCCTCGGCGGGCGGCAGGGCGGGACGCGGGGGCGGCTGAGGGGAGCCGAGGGCGGCTGGGCCGGCAGGGGCTGGGCTCTGTGGGGCGGCAGCGAGAGGAGGAGGAGGAGGAGCAGGAGGAGGAGGAGGAGGAGGAAGGGCAGCGCCTACATTTCCCGCCGGCCCCCCGAGCGGCGGGGCGGTACAAAGCGGGCACCGCCCGGCCCGGCAGGTGAGGGGTCCCCGCGGGAGCCGAGATGCCCTTCTCGGCCGGCCCCGGCGCGGACGACGCCTTCGATTACCTGTTCAAGATCATCCTGATCGGGGACTCCAACGTGGGGAAGACGTGCGTGGTGCACCGCTTCAAGACGGGGCAGTTCAACGAGAAGCAGCAGAACACCATCGGCGTCGACTTCACCGTGCGCTCGCTGGATATCGACGGCAAGAGGGTGAAGGTCGGTGGCAGGAGCTCGGCGGGAGCAGCGAGGCCGGGAGGGGGCCTGGGGGCGGCACGGTGCCCGCGCCTCGCCTGCCCCATCGGCTTTCGTGCAGGTGCCTTAGGGGAGCGGCAGGAGCACCCTGTGTCCTGGCCTGCCGTGGCGAAGCAAAACACCGTCTGTCTTACCGGGGGGTTGCTGAGGGGAAGCTTCCCCTCAGGATACCTTGGGGGGACAGTCGCTCTAACTGGGGTACGTTCCCGCTCTCACGTTTTCTCTGGGTTATCCCGTTGAGAGGGCTCGTGCTTTACCTGTGGTGAATTCTCTGAAAGCCATCTCTGGTTTGGAGGGAGTGTATTTTCCCTGCTCCAGAGATGTGGGAGCTGGATCGGGGACAGTGAGGAGGGAAAACCCTCTGGTTCTTAAAGGTTCCACTTTGGTGTGTTCCTGAACTCAGAGAAAACGAAGACTCCTGGAGATGAACACCAGGAGAAGATGTTAGCCAGAACTTATCTCCTCCGTGTGCAGATGAAAGATCAGGTAGCAGACTCCCTCACACTGCCCAGCCCTGCATCAGGGTTTCTCAGCTCTTCTTCCTTTCCTATTAAGAGTCTGTAATGCCGTATATCTTTCGGCACACTTATTGAAAGTGGGCTCTTTGCAAAGCTGTTTTTACTCTCAACAGCTTGCTTTTTGGTCTGTGTGCATCATCTAAATAGACACATAAATGTCTCTTCAGATCTAGAGAGAGCAAAGCCATACCGTGGTTTAGTGGAGTGAGCTGGAACAGGTCTAGCCCCATTGCAGAAAAGGGCCAGGGGTTTCAAAAGCATAGATGCAGGTGGCAAACAGGTAGGAAGCAGCATTCACTTGTCTTTACGATGTCTGTCCTTTCTCTTACAGATCCAAGTGTGGGACACAGCCGGTCAAGAGCGCTTCCGGACAATAACCCAGTCTTACTACAGGAGTGCCCATGGAGCCATCCTTGCCTATGACCTTACTAGGAGGTCCACATTTGAATCTATTCCTCACTGGATTCGTGAAATTGAGAAGTATGGTGCTGCAAACTTGGTCATGATGTTAATTGGTAGGAATCTAATTATAAATACTATATTGCATAGCTTTTTAAATATAATTATGAAATCTCTGTCGCTTTCCCACCACTACTTCATCTGTGAGCTATGAATTAAAGAGGAATACAGTTTTAATTGAAATAAGATTCAAATACGTATCAGTTTGATCTAAGCTTAAAAAATTGGGAAAGTCACAGCCTGACCCTGATAGGACCAAGCCTATTGCACAGTGAAACATTTTACTTGTTCCTTTCATGCTGGAATAATGCAACAAACTTGCTGCTAGCTTAGCAGGTGCAACCCAGCTGAAGCTAGAACAGCAGTAAGCCCGATGCTCTGCTCCTAATGTGCAGGAATTCAGCAGCTTGATAATTTAAGAGGAAGCGGAATGCACAGAGCAACACAACTCCTCCTTCTCATCTTTCCTCCCTGCTCTTTTGATAATACATGCCCATGGCTCTGTAATGGGACTCCAATTGGGTAAGACATTAAACAGGGATATATGGCTTTGGCAGAGCACTAAATAGTCTGCTTGCGTTCCTCTTCCTCGTTTATACTGCTAGCATTCAAGAAACTTTGCCTCTTGAGGTAAGGAATGGATAAAAATTGCTGAATTTGGAGATGGGAGGAAGCAGGACGGTTCTTTCCCTGTGGGTTTCAGATTATTATTGCTCTTCTCCCCCAAGGAAGAAGCTGCAAATAAGAGCTCTGACATGATAAAATGACAGAGCCTTTATTTACTTTCCACTGCTTGTTCCACTGCAGTGTGCCGAGAGCAACACGCAGCCACAGCAGCCCAAACTGGCTTTTGAGGATAGGCAGCATTGAGTCCCATAGCACAGCAGGCATAGGATCTAAGCTTTTGCTTGTGCCCCTAGCAAATTACTTATTTCTGCTGGGTGGTTCTTCCTGTTCTTCCTCTGAAGAAACAAATTCTGACCTGCATGCAACTGCAGTGCTTGGGATGAGTAAGGAGGAGAAAAAAATAGCACTAAATTCTGGTAGGGTTTCTCTAACTCATGACTCCAAAGAACAAGACCTATTAGTGTGTGTGTGTAGGGCTGCTTTTTTTTTTTCCCCTTAAGAAATGTTTCGAAAGGGGTAAAAATAAAGCTTTTGACAAGGATCCAACTTGGTGCTTCCTTCCAATGCTTGTGCTGTTTTACTTACTTTAGCAGGAAGTCTTTGTTCAATTAATTAGATGTAGTCATTTTATATACCTTCCTAGTGTGAAAGGTTAAAAATTCTAATTCTCCCATTTGGAACTGAAAGAGGAAAGGGGTCGGGGTGTGTGTGTCTTTTGTTAAGATGGCAAACAACCATGAAGCAAGGTGTTTTTGAGGGCTTGTGCTTTGCTGGTGTTAGTTGTTGCTGTTTGTTTCCCTTTGAAAAAGCTAGAAGCTGCTTAAAGGGGGAGGAGAATTAGCTTATATATGCTTCGAATTCAAGACCTCAATGTGATGAAAGGTTGTCCTGAAACTAGGAATGTAGACTTCAGCCAGGCACTTGTGTGTACCAGAACTGATGACAATTCCAGAAGTGTTGGAACTACTAAAATACACAAAGGTGTTTTATTTGAGATGTTTTATAATTTGTCAGATTTTGACTAAACTGCTTTGAGTAGAAGTTTCATCTGTATGTGCAGAAACTTCTTAGGTATACCTTGTAAGCATTAAGACAGTTGTTGTCAATCCCTATCTCTTTTGACACTGTCTTGAAATGACCCACTAATGTAAATGGGTCACGTTAAAGTCTTGTTAACAGTTGGGCAGGTTCTTCCTTTTTCTCTGCATTAGACTAACAACATTCCACATCTGAGCATCCACTCTGAGATGTGCTGAAGTAGCTTCACAATAAATAGCAGAACACACGCACACGTGGTTTCCACTGAAGGTTGAATGAGGAATAAACCTTTGTGTGACACTGCTTTGGTTTATGGTGTGCAGTCACTATAGTTACAAAGATTACCAAGCTTTTTTAAAGGAAAAACTGATTTAAATACTGCTTAATGTTTTTAAACATTAGGGAATAGGAACAAACAGTTGCTTTCAAAGAATCCTCTGGCACCACTATCTAAATAATTAGATGAACACATTCGTTTTGTGGCTTTTAACTCATTTGATAAGCATCAGTTTTGATCCACGTTCTGTGGTTGTCTCTGATGTGCTTACATTTTGCTTTTCCAGCAATTCTTAGCCCCAACATAATTCTGTTATTTACCAAAGTTAAATTAATGTACTGTGTTTAATGAAGAAATCTTGAGAAACTAAGCTCAATTATCTATTTGCCTTCGTTTAAGGGAACAAATCAGACTCGCAGGATAAGCGCCAAGTCCTGTTTGAAGATGCCTGCACACTGGCAGAGAAGTATGGGCTCCTTGCTGTGTTGGAGACATCAGCAAAAGAAGCTCAAAACATAGAAGAGGTGTTCGTGTTGATGGCTAAGGAGCTGATAGCCCGAAATACCTTGCAGCTTCATGGAGAGAATCCTCCGAACAGCATCTATCTTGACTCCAGGCCAGTGATTGCTAGTCCAACTGCAGAGAAGACCCAGTGCCTTTGTTGAAGAGATTTCAGGAACGGAGTTGGAAGTTGTCATCTTTCTGAGGCTGTTTGATCTTTAGTTTTATTCAACTGACGAAAGTTTGCTGTACGGCCTCAAGCCATCCCTCTGATACCCCTAACTTGCAGTTTGGTGCGTAAGTATCTTCAGAGATTACTGTTGCTGTTGACAGCACAGGTTGCTTTGAACATGGCAGCTGATGTTTTACTGTGAACTTGTGAGTTGAGAAGACTCAGGAAGCTACCAGCCCTTGCCTTAACCAAAGAGAACGATAAAAACGATTGCCTTAATTATGTCTTTGAAAGATTTTTCTGGCTGTGTCAGAAGGTAAATTTGCACCAGAACTCTGCATTGATTTGATCCTTCTAAGATATGTTGTTTGTTGTAGTGCAAGCTCTTTACCCTTTGCCAGTAGCTTTAAAATGTCCGAAGTCCTAACCAGCACTAACCTACTGATGCCTCGACTTCTGTATAGGGGAGGTGCTGATGTCAGGCATGTAGCCAGCCATCCCCAGGAACTCAATATTCACATTTGTAAGAGTACGTGAATTTCAGATCTGTATTAATTTCTTCACCAGACAAACCCAGAGACATTCCTGAGCTTTCAAAGCAGGCAGAATATATTAGAGTCCCAACCGTCTTCCTGGGGTGAAAATGGTTGTCTTTTACTTTGCTCTCAAATTATAAGAATTGTATTTAGTGGTGACCTGTCTTGCTACACAGAGTTACAAGGAGCACTGAAGCTTTCAAAGCCACAGTAATGACTTAATGCTGGGGTGAAAGGACCATCTTCTTTTCCTAAGCTTGTCCTGCTTTTGATGTACTGATCTTAATCAAAAGCTGGCTGCTGGTTGTGTGGCAGGCCAGTGGCAGTATGCTTGTAGATTTTCAAGGGAGTGTGAAGGAAGGGATTCAGGCTCTTGTAAGTCTCAGTGATGGGTGTGATGGTTTATTAACATAACCTGACCTTAGAGCAGTAAGGGAAGGGTTATGGAGCACACCAGCAAGCTACCCCGGACAAGTATATATGCTATTCCTTTAGAGACTTAACTGAACATTGTGGTAGCAGTAGATGATTTTGTATTGTTCCTCCCAAACGCAAACTCTGCTAGTGGGGGGCTCACTTTTTCTATTTAGGGAAAAACATGTAGCAAATCCTTTTGGAAAAACTTGTCTGAGAAGCACAAAAATAAAGTAGAGTGAATCATTGATTTAGTCTTGCACATATTTCTATTATTATTGTTGCTTCCTCTGGCCAGGTTCTTTGCTATTGCATGCGAAGAATGGGTTAATTCAGCTACCTGTAAACTGAGGGAGAAATCTTCAGTGGTAACCTCTAAGCCTGTTACTATAGCCTGCTGTGAACAAAGCTGCTTCTTCAGGCATCCTCTTTCTGATATGCATTCTTTTTAAATCTTAATTTCATCTCAAAGTGGTACTAGCTCAGTAAGTGCATTCAGTTACATTTAAGCAACACCGAACACCATAACCTCTCAAAGTGGCTGACTAAGTAGCAGTCTACCCTCCGCCGGTATTTTCTTCACCTCCTGTCACTGGGAACAGTCAAATGTAAGTTTAACGTTCTTGTGTTTAAAATCCATATTCCCTCTTCTGCAACGTAGCAGCTGTTACATTTTTAGTATCCACACTTAACTGCTAGCAAGCTGTTTTACTTCAGAGATACCTGAGATAGTTGTAGCAACTATTAATATTCCAGAAAATAGGAACTAGATATTCATATTTTCTGTCTTTCATTACTTGAGAATTAAAGGGAAGATCTTAACAACAGACTTAACCTTTGCATGGTTCATTGGATTTATTGCCTTAGAGATTCTTGTATGAAGTTATTTTGCTTACCCTCAGGATGGAGGAGGCTTCTGCAGGCTGATGATCCCTTAGCTGTCTGGCACTACCAGGCTACAGGGCTCTTGCCATTCTCTTCCAGCACACATGGCGCTACTGGCAAAGTCTTTCCCTGGCAGAAAGCTGAGCAACACAGCATTGCACAAACAGGCTTGCGGCTGAGCTGTCGTGCTGTGTTCTGCTCTGTTCCCTTTCCTTTGACAGGTGTAACACTCGTTCAAGAAACTGGCCTTAACTATCTACCCTGACATTCATCTTTGTGCAGCTAAAGCAGGAGTGAGAGCCCTCTTTTGGTTGGTTGGTTGATATCTTCCACAGGCCCATTCGGCAGTTCTGTTGAATTGTTCCTATAGGGTCATTTTTTTAAGCTCTCTTCATATGAGAGAAGAAAGAACTGCAACAGTGGTGAAGCTCTTCAGAGTGTGTATTAGTAGACCATTATTAACGAGGTAACATACGAAGAAAACTTTTAAACTTTAGCGTAGTATGTTGTTCTAGACTTAACAGTCTAGATAGCAACCACTAGATTAAAAGGCAGACTAACTTCTGCGACTGTGCCTTTCTCCATCACAGCAGTTGGAAGCATGCAGCTGTCACCACCGCAAGCAGCGTGACATTAGCTGCTACAGAGCCTTATTTTAATGTCTGCTCCTCCATGGTTATATGCAGACCTGATGTGCTTCTCGAGAGCATCTTTAATGGGTGTATAGAGGTGGCTTATTGTAATGTTGTTTACAATGCTGTTCTGAAAGTTACTACTGTCCCACAATTTTAAGGGTTGTGCATCCAAGTTGAAGATAAAGTTGTTTGCTTTCATCTACTCAAGTATTCGAATCTTAGCTGTCTTAAAATTACTGTTGCCTTAAATGTACTGTTGCACGTTCTTTGCACTGATACCACACCCACACCAGATGAGACTGAGGCAGCACCTACGCACCTAACAGGGCACAAAGAGCTGGAAAGATTCTGAATCAGAGCAAACTCTCATACCTCCAGAAGCTGACCGACTTAAACGTAACTGCAACCCAATGATGCGGAAGGCACAGAGCCCGGGCTGCGTGGTCAAACTTTTCTTCATATATAAGGGACAGGCTCTTAGTAACAAAAGCTGAGGCTCTTATCTAATCGTTGCAGTTAATGTTTAAGTAGAGGGGGAAGAGACTGAAAAAGCAATTCTCAGGCCCATGCCTGGAGCAGAAAAGCTTTATCTTGGACTCTCCTTTCAGGAAGCAGATGCACGCCTGAAGCAAAGCCAACACTTCCTCTCAACCAACCAGCCAAATGCTCCAACCACAGCCCTGTTTTGTGAGAGCAGCTCCTCCCCAGCTGTGGCTTATAGAAGAGGGCTGCTAGTATGGGTGGGCAGGGGCTTCTACATCTGCCAATCCCCAGAAAAACAGATTCAGCTCAAGGTGTGTGTGTGGGATTGTGTAGTCAGTGCTTTCTGTACTGACTCCTGAAGCCATTTTTAAACACCTCTCTCAAGTGAGCGTATAAGGACTAGAACTATGACAGATGATGCTGAGATATGCAAGTCCTTGTGGAAGTGCTTTATTCAGGGCAAGAGCCCCTTTTACTTGAAAGTACATCAGCTGTTAATAAGAACTTGCACACTTCAGATTTTTACCTTGTTAGCTCAGGCCAGGTAGGACCTTCTGAAGTTATTTAGTACACTTTAGTGACGTTCCAAAATCAACCTTAATTAAACTGCCTGCACAGGTAATGTCAGTGTAATCATATCAAGCTGTTGCCAAGCAGCTGTGGACACTGACTTGACCACCAGTGACAAACTGCACACCCCTAGATAGCAGCGATAGCAGCAACAGCAGCAAGTAGGGGCAGAAGTTTCACATATTTACAACTCTTCCCCTATTTCATTGCTACAGCTGTGTCCATAAACATCTTTGCCTATTACAGTCATCACTGCCATGTCTGGCTCATTTTGCTTACGTGAAGCACTCTCAGTACACCCACTATTCAGGTACACAATTTCAGATCAAACCAGAGGGATGTATTCTTGCACAAGGAGTAAAGCCAAGGCACTTCAAATGACAGCATGCATTTGTTTTTCCTGATTTTTTGTTTTGTTGAAGTCAGGATTTGTTGGTGAAAGTTTATGGAGTCTTTATACCTTTTTCATCTTAACACTACTATAAATAATTTCATAGGCCTCTGCAGTTTCTGTATCTTAGGTATTTATTCAATATATACTATGTTTCCTTTAAAAGAAAAGCTGACAATGGTTGTAGACTGTTCGGCTCATCTTTTCATAGTCACATTCCTCAACAAGTCTGAGTACATTGCTAGTAGGCAACTACTGTATTTATGCAGTTCAACAGAACACTTCTTTCTGAACACACACAGGCTTCAGGAAGCATGTGGATTCCCAGGCAATGCTCAGGCTTACTGTACAAATAGCATTATGACAGGAAACTATCAACAGAGTATGTACTGCAGCTGACTTGGCTCAGGACAAATAAAAGTTATACCATAGTGCAGACGGTAGCCACCTCTGTTCTCGCTAAGGGCTGATCTGTTCTTCCGGCTGTTCAATGGTCTCGGCTATCCGTTCAGAACATGTTCTCTACATTATAGGTTCTTTTTTGGAAAGGTTGTAACAAAGTTAAAACTTCATGTTAGTGCGACACGATTCTGCAGGAGTTAAGAATAAGTGACAAATGCCTTTGTATTACACAAACACACATGCCACCACCACCCCTCCCCCAAATCATCAAGCTAAAATACAGAAGCTTCAAAATTAAAAGAACAGACAGACCTCATTTAATTTCGGGGGGGTTTTTTGTTTGCTTTTTTTTTTTTTTTGCATTTTTTTGTTTGTTTTTATTTGGGAAAAGTGCTTCTTACAAAAGGCAGCTGCAAAACATTACATTATAGACCTCAGAACAATTTCTCATTCCAATTAAAAGTGAAAGGAGAGGCAGTCTAGGGGACAAGAGCAGCAGGAGAACAGATCACGGGGCATCCACGAGTCAATAAAAGACAGCAATAATGTAATGCAAGGTTAAAATTCCTGTACTGGAGCTTTGGTGGCAAAAGTAATTTCTCAATGCAAATTACAGCCCGAAACTGCATGACTGACTTCATAAGCAGTAACTCACGTAAGCCGAACAGCTTTACCAGGCAACCCGCCCAACTCCGACGCTGAAGGGCACGCATACCTCGACGCAGCTGAGAGGCACTCTGATTTCCTAGGAAAGCTCACGGCCTAAGTGGTTGCACCAAGTTCTAAAGTTTAAAGAGCAATACAGCTAAAGGGGCCTCTCTGGTGTTCCTCCGACCCCACCTCAGCTAACCAGATTTCTGCTCCTGGACAGCCCTAATAATACACATGAAAGAGCTGGTGTATTAAGGAGTTACGCATAATAGTTAAGATCATTGCAATAGACTGAGCTGAGACCACTAAACCAGTTTCATGTCCAATTGGAGGCTAGACTTCATGCACCAAGAGGGGATGAAAGGTGGTCTTATTATTTTTAACTTATACAGAGTCTCCCCATCCTTGAGGTCCAACTCTACGTTTATCTGTATATACACATAGAAGTTCTCCTTTCACTAAGACATTATCCTTTCATGCTAGACACAGTAAAAACCCGGAACATTCACACCTGGTTCTGGTTACACAGTAGTAATAGTAATGTGCAAGTAAACAAGAGACCAAAATCACAAATGAAGATGTGTACATGAGGGGGCTGGAACGGAGCTGATGCCAGAACAGGTTTGTTTGTATCTGGTCTGAAGTCAGACATATTGTTTTAAGGACAGAAGAACGGCCATCAGCCAATTTACATCCCCACTGCATGGCCACTGCTCATTTTTGTATCTGGGCTCTTCAAAATGAGTGTGGAAGTCCTGTAAACACTTTAACCCTGGAACTGGGTGAGCTCTGTTGGGTACATGGATGAAGCAACAAACCTAAGCTAACTGTTTGACAGTTAAATTCATTTTTACAAAAACTAACATTTTGAAGATTTCTTGTTATTTGTTTAAACAGAGGAAAAACAACACTCCTGGGATGGGAGGGGGTGGGAAGAGACAGACCCTGGGTAAAAGTTATTACAACAGCACCTGGAATTGATAGGCCTGCCTAGGAGAAACACAGGCACTGCCACAACACCACAGGTAATAGCTACTGCCTGAAGCCAAGACAACAGTCCACACTCCACTGACAGGTGCTATAGATCCAAGTCATAATAATCTTCCAGCTCATCATGAAACAAGTCCCACTCGTCCTCGGAATCTGTTAGCTCATCATCACCTCCTGCTGCCAACAGCATGAGCAACATCTCACCAAGCTCAAAGGTCACCACCTCATCTTCATCGGTCTCAAATGGATCACCATTCTCTCGCTCCTCGATGAACTCCCAGAACCGATTCCTTCGCTGGGCCTGCAAGTGGAACACAAGCATTTCCCCAGGTGACCAAGTGGTACAAGACAAGAGTCTTCCCAGGGGCCAAACACTGTCAGCCTCTGGTGTACTTTCTGACATGTAGGAAACCATGTTTCTCCTTCAGGGATATACTCACCTCCGGTAGAATCTACTCTTACACATCCCTATTAATGCTGCCCAACATTTTACCTCAGGCTGTTGGTGTAACAGGAACATTTTTTAAATTCACTCTTTTACACCTTAGCCTCCATCACTCCCAAACTTCAGACCACCCCCTCCTTCAAATTCACCACTACACAGGTCTGTCAGAAAAAAACAGTTTCCCTATTCCCTTCGAGACAGATTTAACGCACACCCCTCTTGATCTGTCTCTGTATATACAGATATACATACAGAACACAAATCATCACCGCTAACCCAAAATCTACTTGCCATTCCTACTTTGGGTCTCTGCGGCTCCTCTTGACGGCCGTCAGGATACGCATGTTTGTAAAAACAGTTCCCTCCAAATGGACAGCTCCCACGGCCTTCGTCAAAATACCTGCATGGCTTGTTGCTGGAAAGGAAAATATCGCAACCCTTACTCACAGCAGACCCAACCAGACTTCAGAACTGCATTTACCTATACTCCAAGGGGATCTCGGGTATCATTTGAACTTGAAGATACTTTGTCAGAACAACACCTACGCAAAAAAATGATGTATTACACAACGTTGGTACCCAGTAGGTGTGGGTCAACGCATGCACAGGGGCACTGAGGGCTTGCACAGCACAGGTTGTACCACCTTACGGCTAGACCACCAGTGTTTTGTGTGTACAAGGGAAAGACGGAGGTCAAAGTACTTAGGAACAGCTTAGTGACTGTGTGGTTGCATGCATTTGCAGGTGGATAGGTAAGGATAGACCTCACGAGTGGGAGTGGAAAGGAGATATGATATATCAGTATCCTTCTTCTCCATGTGTGCCCTTATCTCTGCGGTCTCAACTTGACAAAAGGCTGCAGTGCTCGTACCTCATTGCCTCCTTGTATTTCTGAATGAGTTTCTGCTTCTCTTCTTTCTCCTCCACCCAGTACTCACTTGGAATGACAAAGTTAGATGTGATCCGACATTCTGGGCAGGACCTGGGGAATGAACAGACCGTGCTGCAGAACTCCACATTACAGGGCGCTCTCTCCTACATAACAAGTCATGGCATATCTTGATCTTTACAATGTACTGTACAAGTGCACTTGCTGTACGGACTTTTAGATCTATATTCTCTTACACATGAAGATAATTTAAGCTCCCTTCAAGAACTCAATAGCAATGGCAGCTGGTCTCAAAAAAACACTTCACACAGACTCCTTTTTCTTTAGCATTAAATAAATTTATTTTGTTTCAATTTCTGTATTTATTTTACTGGATTTTTTTCTTTAGAACAGCCTTTAAATGGAGAAATGGTTTGTCAACTGATTAATGTGCTAGGGCGGTAATGAATTAAGAAGCATACATTCTGAACTGGTTAATCCGTTTTCAGATTCCTGGCTGGGCGTCCAAGACAAACAGTAACCATCAGACAACATGCTACTAAATAAATGAAAGTCATTTTCTATCATTAAGTGACTCTTGCAAACTTAATCCACATTAACCAAATCAGAGTGTAAACGTTACCCCTTAACAATTACTTCACTTCCAAACTGAAGTTAGCATGTATTAAATGCAGTCTCTGCGCAGGGGGGAGGTCTGTTGCAAGTTGTCACAAGTTACTAAGTTCTTCCATAGCAACAAATAGCACAATCGAAATGGGAAAGTGCCTCACTTTATAATCTTGCTCTCAAATTGTTTAGCACTCCTCCACTTGCGGATGCACTTGAGACAGTAAGTGTGGTTGCAGTTGGAGAGGATCCCAAAGCGGCGCTCACTAGGATTAGCTTTTTCATATACCACCTCCATGCATATCCCGCACACCATGTCTTTACTACGCTGGACGGCAAATGAAAGCTCCATGTCCTTCTCGTGAGCTTCAATGCAAGACTGAAAAGGAGAGACAGAGAAAACTACAGAGACAGCTGGTCACCTGGTGAACTTCAAACAGGTTTTAAGCTCAGTTTCACTCCGTCATTTTGCATAAAGAATGGAAAATGATTAAGCTGCAAAGCCTTTATCCTCAAAAAAATATATATACGTTGCTTAGATAGTGGGAAACAATTCAGAGTTCAAATTCACTCCTTCAGACATTGCTTTTAAACATCATAAAAGCAAATCTGAAAGACCATCCAGTTTTATTAGGCAAAGAACAAAGCTTTAGCATCTTTACACAGACTGCTCTCCCAGCACAGATAAGGAAACCCAGTTGCTTTTGAATATGGCTCTGACAGGAAACAGTCCAGTTTACAACAGGAATCTCTGTCTGACCTGCATGCACCTTCAAATCAAAGGGTATTAGTAGCGAGTGATTGCAAGGAGCTAGGAAGCAACAACTGAAGGCTGTTTAACACCAGACAGCTGTCTGCTTACCTTTATGTGCTGGGATCTCTGGGCAGCATCAATTGGATGCAAGACCTGCAGCCCACACATATCACACACATCCCCATGGATATATACGCAGTTTTCTCCATAACGACATTCTCCTACTGCGGCGTAGGGGCATAGCTCCTTCTTCATCTCCTCGTTTTCTTCCTGCTTCTCATATTCTTCCTCAATCACCATTCCATCCAAGGGTAACTCAGTGCAGGAAGTAGCAGCTGGGAACAAAATTAAGGATTGTAAGCAACACATTCAGATTTATAGCATTAGAAGTGTGTTTTAATGCAAAAAAGTTTTTGAACGACCCTGCTCAAGTTATCAAAATGGATTAACAAAAAAGAAAGGCTCACTTCAGTCCTAGTTTCAAACCCTCAGTATGAACCAACAGTTATTTTCTCACAAGAAAGCAAGACTAATTTTTGGTGCGATTTGTTCTTCCTTCAATTCAGACAAGATTAAAGCTGTAAAGGTTTCAGTGGTCAGATTCAAGTCCATTTACAGGCTAGGTCTACACTAGAAAATCTCACTAGTTCTCAGCAGCTCAAGAGCATTACGCAAACCATGGTTCAGCAGCAACTAAGTAACATGAAAAATCTCACTGCTTTGAGAATCAGTTCCACCCCAGCTAACATCACTTCCCCCCCCCCCCAACAATTACACAGCTGAAGCAACAGAGGTGCATCCAGCATAAGAAATGCCAACATGGAAACACCACACAAGCAGTTCCTCATGTGCAGGTTAATAAGCCATGTTGCTGATCAGCATGAAGTGACTTCCATTTCTAGACTTCCAAACACCTGCATGAATAACAGAAGAGCCCTGTCCAGATCCCTGTAACCTTATTCTATTGCAAAAAGACCCAACCCAAAACAGATACCTAGTCTGGACTTATCAAAACAGTGTCAGACATACAAATTTAACTTTAAGAAACCCTGTGATTTTCAAGGTACTCTCATTACATTCTAAGCTAGCCATCAATTTTGCAAAGAGACACCAAAACACTAAATAAACTCCCTACCATACTCTAAAGGTAACTGAAATCTGTAGGGCCTCGCTTTCCTATTTAGATAGGTTCTGCTTAAGACTTCTCCCTGTTCCTCTTAAAAACACGGTTCTGTCTCACCACAAGCCAAATAGCCTTTTGAGATCATGATAAAGTAGGGTGATAAACCAAGTTACAAGACAAAAGCAGTTCAAAGATATAATAAACGCAGGAAGATGACAATTATTATATCCAGGACAAATACAAAAATACAAGGAAGAACAGCAACTGGATTTTATAACAGTTACTGGTTATATTAATAAGAATGAAAAAGTCTTACGTGCTTTTGAAAGTGGAGCTTTATAAGCCTTTTGAGCACTAGATTTGGAGAAGCAAGCACAGAAGCAAAGGTATACTTGGATTACTAAGAGTAAAGGACACAGAGGCTGCACACTCACACAGATTTACCCCATGAAGCAAAGATGCAAGATAAAATTACAGAACACCCTGAGTTGGAAGAGACCCACAAGGATCATCGAGTCCAACTCCTGGCTCCACACAGGACCACCCAAAAAAAAATCAGGCCATGCATCTGAGAGCGTTGTCCAAACACTTCTTGAACTCTGGCAGGCCCAGTGCTCTGACCACATCCCTGGGGAGCCTGTCCCAGTGCCCGACCACCCTCTGGGTGCAGAACCTTTCCCTAACCCCCAGCCTGACCCTCCCCTGTCCCAGCCCCATGCCGTTCCCTCGGGTCCTGTCGCTGTCCCCAGAGAGCAGAGCTCAGCGCCTGCCCCTCCGCTCCCCTCGTGAGGGAGCTGTAGGCCGCCATGAGGCCTCCCCTCAGCCTGCTCTGCTCTGAACAAACCAAGGGGCCTCAGCCGCCCCTCATACGTCTTGCCCTCTGGACCCTTCACCATGTCCATTGCTTCCTTTGGGCACTGTAATGGTTTTATAGAATCTAATAAATATCTATCAGCTTGCTAGCCTTTAGATATAGAGGAAAGAACAAGCAGGTCCTAGAGAGCTCAGTTTAACGGTAGAAGCAAGTATCAAAAGATTAGTGCAGGAAAAATACTAGCTCAAAAAAAAGTTCAAGTTTGCTTCCCGTTGACTTCGCATAGAAGTAGAACCATTTCTGACTTTCAAGGTCATTCATGCTGATCTTAGACAAATCTGTTTGCTAGTAACAGGCACTTAATTGCTTTTCGGAAGTATAAGTCAACTGTTAACCTGCTCATTTTCAGCAAAAGGTTCAGAACCAGAAAAACAAAAGTCTTCGTTATCTCCTCTTCCCTATGAGTTCTAGTTACTCTTCTTTGATGTTAATTCACCAGTAACCATTTACTAGGGTCTTAACCTTCTGGCCAGCTAAACACAATATGAAAATTTGTGCCTAATAATTGAAATTCCACCCCCCTCTACTGGTGTTTGAGATGTAACACCTTCTCCAAAGGTAGTAACAAAAATCTCAGCTACCAGTCAGTTTCTATACCCTCAGCTACCATTTTTGCCAGTTTTTTTTTTTTAAACCTACCAAGGAAGGAGAGTTTAGCGGATATTTCTTTGAATGGGACTGGCAAGATTTTTTTATTTTTTTTGCTTAAGGCAATCCTACATCTCTGGGAAATGTGTACTTTGAAATCAGAGGCACATTTGAGATTTTTCTTAATGGAGAAAATTTCCAGAGTCACCCGCACTCCTCTGAGGAATATCCTTGGCCAAATCTTTATCCAGGAAGGGTTTTATTCATAAAAAAACACTTCTTACTTCATGTTCTTTGAAAATAAAGGCTTTGAAGTCTTACCCCAAAGCCTGACTTACAAACCCATTTATTTTTTTTATGCTAGGCCACAACAGGAGAGAGCAGAACTTCAAATTTTGGCTAAGTATACAGAACTTTTGTTTAAACAAAAAAAAACTACAATACTGAAGACTGAAATCATCAAGCACAATATACAGTATAGCTAGTAAACTCCAGCCAAGTCCACAATACCACCCTTGTACAAAAGATACAACCAGTTCTTGTTGTCTAGATGTCTAGCCACTAATACACAGCTCTGTGAATGTCAGTCTTCAATAATGGCTTTAGGTACTCCTACAGGATATGACGGGGTAGGAGGTGGGAGAACATGCTGAAAGTGACACTTGTTTCCAGTCTCAGTCTTCTGTGCTGTCCCAGCACTTCCCCTCAGCTAGAGCTCTATTTCAATGAAATAAAAATGAAATTACTATTTTTACTTAGTAATAAGAGGTATACTTAGTAACAATACTAATTTACTTAGTAATAATACCTCAATGCTTCCATAATCTGAAGCCCTGCATGAACATCTCTTGTATCTGCTACAGTTTTGCTCCACCTTGTTAGAGCCCGAACGTACTAAAAAGAATATGGTTACTAGCTCCTACTATAATGAATGACAATACATCTATGCTAAGAGGAAGAAGATCTCTCCAGTTCTGAAGAACTCATTAGAAGAACTCTGAAGGCATTAAATATTATCTCATCTGTCAACGTGAAGCTGGGCCTATAAAATAAAGAGTATTTGCTTTCAAGACCTTTCTTTCTCCAGCTTCAGCCTACGCTATATTCAAATGTTGATCTCTTAAAAGGATTATTCAGATTACTCGTTTCCCTTAATAGGGTACACAGAACAAAAGCACTCCAGTCCACTTAAACCCACTCCAAGAAGTTTAACAGTTTCTTCCATGAAAGTCTTCCAGTCTTCAATGTATAAAGACAGATATATACTTAGTTAGCATATTCTGTTAGTAGATATTTTCAATAAGGTTAGTCTGCTCCTCATGTCCACCATTTAAAAGGGAAAAAAATATATAGTTCTCTACAATGAAAGACAGGAAGTGTCTCTCCATGCTGCAAGAATTCAATACATAGCCCAGCTCTCTTTCCATTCAGATTCTAAGTGCATATTGCTTGCCTCAGAAAATAAAGGAAAACAGTAATTGACAATCAGGAGTATTAAGCTTCAAACACTGACAAGTCTTCTGCATATAAGTACTTCCAGACAAATCCTGAAACTCTACAACATGGATTTTTTTTTTTTTTAAATGTATTAAGCCTTAGGCCAGCTATGGAACAGAAACTTCCATTCCTCTAGTGATGCCACCCAAAACTACTAAACTGTGGTATTGCAGGGTGAACTCATCTCCTAATCACCCCTCTCTGTGGGAATCATAAGCACGTGCCTCTCAAAACACAAGCATATTACAGCAAACCAATGTGAAACCGAACAAAGGTGTCTTCAACCTTTTTTGATGCTTTCTGACTAAAATCTTCATGAAAGATACCTAATGAAGATTCTTGAATAATCTTGACCTCAACTTTTTTTTCCCTCGACTCCAGGACCACTTTCCTGAAACTCTTTTTACATAAAGGAGATTCTCCATTTCAACTTGATGCAACACACATCAGATCTCTAGAATTCCAGGGAAGAGGTCTGTGCCTTAATAAATCTTCAGATAGGAAACACGACAGTATAAGACATGCTAAGACATATGTCAGACGCCTCAAGTTCTAGAGATACTGAAGGAAAGTCATCCTATATAAACTAGGATATTACCATCAATTCACACACCTGCTTTCACACTGGGACAATTATTTCCATCCAGTACATACATCTGGCAGCCGAGAGGGCAAACCACATTTTGGGGTGCCTTAAACACAGCATAGCCAGCTGGTCAAAAGAAGGGATTCTTCCACTGTATTTAGCATTGGTGCAGCCTCACCTCAAATACTGTGTGCAGTTCTGGGCTTCACAATAGAAGCAGGATGTTAAGGTACTTGAATGCATCCAGAGGATGCAACAACGCTGGTAAAAGGGCTGAAAGGCATGTCCTGTGAGGAGAAGCTGAGTACGCGTGGGTTGTCCAGACTGGAGAAAGTGACTCAGAGGCAACCTCATTGCTCTCTGCAACTCCCTGAGGAGGGGAAGAGGAGAGGGAGGTGCCAGTCTCTTCACGCTGGTAACTGATGGCAAACACACAGGACTGGTGCAAAGCTGTGCCAGGGAGGTTCAGACTGGATGTTAGGAAACAACTCTTTACTGTGAGGGTGGCTGAACACTGGAACAGGCTTCCTAGGCAGGTGGTTGATGTCCCATGCCTGTCAGCATTCAAGAGGCATTCGGAAAATGCCTTTAAAAAAATACTTTAACCTGTGGTTAGCCCTTAAGTGGTCGGGCAGTTGGACTTAATGCAAAACAATTCAGCGTTTCTTATATTGCCACCTTTCTGCTCTCCCTGAGTTATTCCAGAACATCTAGCACAAGTTACAGCAGCAGAACAAATATGGAAGCGTGGTGCACCTGTACCTCAAAAACTGAGTATCCAAAGAATTGTCGCTATTTTCTTTGCTAGGCCATGAGGTCATCTTCAAGATAGTGCATTTAGTCACAAATCAGAGATTCATCTGCATTAGCAGAATGCCTTGTCTTAATGGTAACAGATGAGCCACTGCTAACAAGTATTATCTGAGCACTTTATGCCCAGAATAATTTGAAGTTATGTCATAAAGGATATGTTTAGGATTCAGTCAATTATTTGATTATTCAAGGCCATAAGTCTTTAGTTTTAGATAGCCAGATATTAGAGATCTATAAACACATGCAGCCTACTTCTCCCCTAAATTTAAGTCTTGGTGCTACCTTTTGGCAAGGAAAGCAGATGACAGGTATGCTACAAACAGTCCAGTCCCATCTGATGAGCTTTTCCAATCTCATTCTCTAGATGAGCCATCTCAGTCTTATAAAGACAAGTCTCAGGTAACTAGAATATACAATTTTCAGCCTCTGCTCTGAACTGCTATGGGATTCATGAAAGCAAGCGTATCGGTTCAGATCATTCTACAGGAATCTGCATCTCCACTGGAAAACCTTTACGAGTATGCAGAGACTGTCTTTAAGTATACCTGGTTTTAAAACATTGTGACAGCAGTAGTAACTGATGTGGAATGATCCTATTATTCATGCCAGAAAACTCCGGTAGAACTTCATGACAGAACAGTTGAAGTGATTCATAAATCTGAATAGCTGTACTCAACAAAACCAGAAGTGTTAAAATAAATGCACTATGTAGAAACTGTTGACCCTTGGCAGAAATTTACTGTTATCCGATGATCAGCTTACCACGTCCACAGTATGGCTGCCCAGGGACAAATTCTACAGCATTCACCCAGTCTTCAACACCTACTCCTGCAGCTGCCAGATCTAAATCTTCAGCTTCTAACTCAACAATTTCTTCTTCAATGGTTTCATCAGGGAATGATGCAAGGTCTGAAGATACTGAGGGATAAATTTTTTCATCTGGATTCACAGTAGTCACATCTTCTTCTTCCTGTATCAGTGGCTTGGTGTGTTCATATCTAAAAAGTTAAAACACATCATGTCAACTCATCACAAAAAAGTACTTCCAATCCCTCTGGTTGCTTTATGGACGTCAACCGATTGCGATGTAAACACCCTATACTGAAGAAAGACTTGAAGTGGCTTGGAAGAGAATGCCACTGATGACCCTTTACACAAGCGGATGAATTTCTGTAATGTGTCAGCACTGCCTAATGAAACCAAAGGTACTCACTCTGTCATTTTGTAAGAAATAGAGTAGCACACACAAGTTTTACTTAACTTCCATAGAATGAAGTTCTATTATTTCCAAAACTGGTGATGTACCTATTATACACATACAGTATTATCAACTTTAGCGAGTTCATTCAGCTTTGAGAAGACTAACGGCAGATACTGCTGTCTTCATCTACTTGGTGGGACAGAATAGCAAAATCTTCTTAGAGGCGCAGTGATAGGATGAGAACCAGCAGACAAGTTCAAAGTGGAAAATTACAGTAAGTTATTAGAAGAAAAATTACCATGAGAGTACTCAAACGCTGAAACTGATGCCTAGAGATGCTACACAATCTTTGTCCTTGCAGATACTCAGAACGTGACCAGACAACGCCCTGGGCAACATGACCTGAACTGACTTACCTCAGCATCTTGCCTCATTCAGATTTTATGTTGAATTTTAGTAATCACTTCTAATGTCTCCATCTTAATGTGCAAAACGATGCTCAGAACACTTTGATTCTTACCACCTCTGAACAACAGGGAAGCACCATTTCCCTCAAAATGATCTTCCAGCAGCTAGTGGACTACAAAGACAATAATTCATTCGCCCATGAAGTCATAGATATTTGCTGACTAATTTCAAGGATTAAGGTACAGAATTCTTGTAGATTATACAAAACCTTTAAGCAATTGTGATTCATTTGCCTTGTGTCAGATTGAAAACAACAATGCTTCACAGTTCTTGCATATTAAAGAAGTGCTCCCAGCTGAATGTCAGCTCTGAAATCTCAAGGAAGCTATGGAACAAGTTTAAAACACAAGCCTCCAGACCTCTACATCAGTGTTTTCCAAAGCAGGGTACATGCACTCCAGGTGTTATGCAAGACAATTCCACTGGAATTCAGGAAGGAAGTATTAGAATTTCTCTATTTAAAAAAAATTAGGAAATTAAGCTTTAGTAATATTTAACACATGGATTGAGGCCAGCATCCTTACTCAGTCCATATGTCAAAGGGTCCCATCGCATATGGTATGCAAGGTGTACTTAAGGAGGAGCCGGTGATCCATAATGCAGAGGGACTGACAGCAGCGCCCTCGCTCATTTGCTTTTAATGTATTGTTTGCTTTTAATGCATTACAGTTTATACCTGCTCCATTAAATAGTGCCACAGGTTATACTACCAATTTTTAACTCAACTCACCCTCACAAAACAAACAAGAAGTTTAAAAAGATTCCTGCGAAGTAACTGTGGATTGAAGATAACACAGAATGTGAACACAAAACAAGATGTCAGAGCTGACGCTTCCACTTACTATGAGCTCTTCCTCAACCACGGTACAAGATTAAAAACAGTGATGACCTAATCAGGTCTGACAAAAACTTGGGGAAAAAAAAAAATCAAAGTTACCAAGAGGACTATTTGAAATACAAATTTGTAATACAGATCCACTATTGTTCATAACGAGCCTTGCACTTAGTGCATATTAGGCCTTCAGGTATTAGCTAACAATAGTACAAAGCCATCACTGTTAACAAGACATTTAAGAGCTAAGCATTCTGAACAATAAGACAAACTTTTATAATTTTTTCCAGAGATGTTTCAAATCATGTGATACTCAGTCAAATGTTTTACAAAAAAGCGACAAACGTAACAAAAAGACAAAAAGCCACGTACAAATCAGAACACTTGTTCTTCCTGATATGGTAAAAACAGCTGAAATAATGCATGGAAAACATAGCAAAAAATGAAAGCGCCTTCCTGTCAGTAAATACTGTTGGAAGACACAGAACACTGCTGAAGATTCAAAGAAACAAGTACTAGAACAAATTACACAGTGTAGGAGGTTTACAATAGAGGCAGATGAAAGTACTTGTTAGTAACACATCTCAGCTTATGGTATTCAACAGATTCTTTCGACAATGAAATACATTATCCACTTTTTTGTGAGCCACTGAAGGAGAGATGTACTGGAGAAGATATATTCTCAACAGTAAATGACTTCTTTAATAAAAAGAATGTTTTACGGGGAAAAACTGTGCAAGTGTAACCACTGAAGGAACAGCCGCATTGACTAGAATAAATAAAGCATTCCAGGGTAAGATTACAAAAAGCTCCACACGCAAAATTCATTCACTGCATCATTCACAAGCAAGATATTGTAGCAAAGAAGTTGGAGCCAGAAGCGCACAAAATGCTACAGGATGTTGTCTATATGGTTAACTGTACAAAAATGAAACCTTGAAATAGCCAATTCTTTCCAATATTTTGTAATGAAAAGGAAAGTAACAAAGAAAGCCTTTTGTACCACACTGAGGTTTATTGGTTATCTCACAGCAAAGTGCTTAAAGGAGCTGTCAAAGATGAGTCACACATTTTGCTTTCCTAAGACCACAGGTGCTGCAAATCTACTGAACTCTTCGGTGACGAGAAGCGGCTGTGACTAGTATGCTACCTAACAGATATTTTCAAAACACAAACACACTTAAACTGTCCCTTCAAGGCAGAAGTGACATTTTCAGAATGAGAAAGTAATTGCTTTTTGAAAGAAGCTAGTGCTATGGAGATGACATATTGAAAACGGCTGTTTGGAAACATTTCCATTATTATATGATTTCATTGCCAAAAACAATGAAAGCACATTACCCATGGAAACACTCATATTTGTACATTTTAAAAACTTCTAAGCATGTTAGAAGATTGTTTATAAATCTTCTAAATAGAGTTTCAGTGTGCCTTAGACTCATTTAATTAGTTTGCAAGAGAAATTGATATCAGAAGTCAGAAATTTACTAGCCAAATTTCAACAAAATCTTTACATATTTGGTGGACAGGAATGAAAAATGAGCATCACGATTTAGTAAATACAGCCAACAATGAAGTTCTTTTTGGATCTACCTATCTTTGCGAGCGATCTTTTTCAGTTGTAACAGCCATTAAGGCCAAGTACTGACATAAACTGAACTTACAACCAGACCTTCAAAATGCTGTATCAAAATGTTAAACCGAGATTTTAAAAAATAATGAAGCATATTGAACCACATTGCTCTCAGTAAAAAAAAAAAATACAATATTTTTAGCGAGAGCAAAAAGGTTTTGTACAGTTAATAATTGAAAATTTTAATCTCCATCTTTTTGTGCATGTTTTAATGCACAAAATCTATTAGTACAGCAGTACGTCTACATAATTTATCTGTAAATCTACATTCATTAGAGTTACATGCTCCGAAGTTTTTCACTGATGGTATACATGATCAAAAAAGTTTGGAGACCACCAATCTACATGATCACAAAAGTAGCATTGGCAGATATACAGAGGGCTAGAGGTCTATCTTCCTTATACATAGTAGCAGTGTATTAAACATGTAAGTAAAACTAACTGTGAGCTACCAAACGAGGTCGTGATACAAATTTAATCACGCATAAGAGCTGCAACAAGACAATGTTACAACTCCTGGTAACTTTTTTTTTTTAATAAAGTGAATTTAAGATGACGAAAAAAACATCCCTAAGCCTTTACAAAGCTTTGCTACACTAGGAAAGCATTGGTTTCCTTTGTTCACGCTTTTCTTCTTCTCTTTTTCAAGAGCATAGGTTAAGTTGCATGTTTTTATACCGTAGGATCAATTTGTACAGGTAGCATTTTAAAAACCTACAGGACTATACTCCAGTTACTTTTTCAAAAGTGGCAGTTCAACTGTCTGAACAGCAATTCCTGAAGAAAGAGAGAAAAAATATTCATACCTGTTCAGACTTTATCATCTACCAAATGTTACTCACTCATCAGTTCAGCCAGTTTGAATGTAGTCTCAGATTTCAACTCATCTCCTCATATCATTAACAAAATCATTACCTGACAACCGCTGCTTTTATTGAAACCAGTTCTCTTCTCTCCTTGTCTCACTTTTACTTATTCTCAAAACCAAAGCAAACACTATAGTATTTAGTAAGAGAAGGCCACTTGTGACTAATTTTAATAAAACTCTGAAGATGCAATGGAAGTGGGAAATACTTCAAGAAAGTTTCGTTTATTTATTTTTTTTTTCCTACAAACTCTCTACTCAGGGCCTTGGAACCAAATTACTCCCCTACAGCATGGTCAGTGGCATTTCTTTACCTGCAATGATCTCCGTAAGCACAGCATCCTCGCTGATAATACCTGCACACCATGGCAGACTGACTAGTGGACAGGTCATGGGAGTAGCGACAGTTGTCTCCTTCCTTGCAAACTCCATGCATGAAATACCTGTAAGACAGAAGATTACTGTGAATTACGAACAAGCACTGAATCTGTAAACACAGTATTTGGATGATGAGTTATTTTATAAACCACGGTATGCTGAATTAAGAACATCACTAATGACTCATGGGACCATGTCCCAGTATAAACACACAAATGAGAGAAGTCTGAAAAAAGATGAAGCCTTAGCTATTCCAATGAACCGCACTGAGTTTATAGGGGCTTATGCTTAGAGAAGCCTGAAAAAAAAAGCAAATGTAAAGTAAACCTTATCCTGGGTTGGGGACAAAGTTTTATCAGTAGCTCCTGTGTTTTGACACACCAGCAAAAACCTTAGACAAGCCTACCACTGAATCCAACATCAAAAACAGCCATATCCTAAACATCTCCTTTTTTTAAAAAAAAGTCTATTCTTAATTTGTAAATAATTGAACCAGGAGTAATTTCCTAAGAATGCAATACGTGTTGTTAATGGATAGTTGTATTTGACTAAACATGCACATTAGTTTTTGCCATAGGAGCCAGATAATCAGTAGAAGCACCCTGCTTCAATACTGTGCTGCCTGTCTTAAACTGGACAGTTCACTAAATTTTAGCATTTCAAATAAGGCAAGTTCAGTTAAACACCCTCAAATTCATCTGCTCAAGAGAACTGCACAGTGTTTTTCCATTTGGTTTAAGTTTTAACCCAGAAGACAAAAGCTTCTTTAAATTTAAGGCCTTGTAACTACTCAGACTCTGTACGCTCACGAGAGCCACAAATGAAAATTCAACTTAAAGTACATCTTACCCAATCAACATAGAAGTATTAATCACTACCCCCACCCCCAAAAATCCTTACGTAAGAACTGCTTATTAACAATTCAGCTTACAAAGAGCACTGGCCCTCAGATATGAAGCAAGCTGTGAACTCTGAACTCGTTGAAAACAGAGACTTAGTACACACGGAAAATTGTTCAGGTTTAGGTCTCATACAAATCCTTAGCTTGCCTACAAACCACTCGAGTGGAGATTCGGACTTGGAAAGGTATAATCTGCTTCCATCTTGCTGCTGAAGGGTGCAGGCCTGCCCTCCTGCTACCCACTGGCACTGCTCTGCATTGGCACTACCCCTGCACAGCCAGCAGCACCAGGTCCTCCGAGGCAGGGGAGGAGAAAGCAGGATCACCTTTCACAGCGCCAGCTAAGACTGGGAGGGCTCTTCACAAAACGGCACATTCGAGTCGATACCCGTACATATAAAGGGTTACTGAACGGTGTGAGCTTCTGCATGGGTACTTAAACTGCTGCATTGTTAGGATGCCAGATAAATCAAAGGCAACACTTCGCCAAATGACATAAGCAAAGCTCTATCTGTAGCCCAATGCCAGGGAAATATTGAAACTTGAAGCAAGTCTTAAGAGGACTGATAGAGGGTATGCAAAACCAGTGGCTTATTCAAGGTACTAAGAAGAGAAAAGCTAATGTGGTTTTATAAGCCACCAGCTGACGCTAGCCATCAGGCTGAAATTCACACCTCAAAAATACCACCCGTCTGTACGCTGCAGCTACACAGCAAACCAGATAAGAAACACAATCCTACAGAGAAATAAATAATAAAAAGGCCAGATGACACTGCAGGATATTCTCCCCAGAGCAGTGAGTAGGTTCGTCAGGTTTGCCAGGTGGCTGCACCAACAGCTCTGCCAGCACACGCCAGGAACAGGGCACTGAAACACAACAAACCACACGCTCCACAGTCAGCATTATCCACCACAAAGACAAATAAGAAACCTCCACCCAAAAAACACACACAAACGCAACAACACAACCCGCTCACCCGCCTACAGACAAACCCTCCTCAGAGCCGAGAACCCAGCAACCCAAGCTCATGGTACCCGAACACAACTGGAATCCCGCGGCTTCTTTAAGGAAGGGGACCCACACCAGCAGGGGCAGGAGTAATTCAGGGGGTTGTTAAGCGTCTGCCACTAGCTCTTCAAGAGCTGCTGTCTCCACCCGCTGCTCATTTCGACACAGCATTGCTTCCCCCGTGTGTCGGGGCAGGCAACTCCCCGGCCGCCTGCTGACTCAGCCCGGAGAGCCGCCTCAGCTCTAACCTGACGGTCCTTCGGCGGCTCCTGCGGTTATTCTTAGCCCGGATCAGGTCGCTGCGCAGACCCACCTCAGCCAACGGCGCTGGGACGCTGCTAGGGCTGAGAGAGGCAACTAGGAGAAAGGCCACAGCTGACGGGAGAACTTCTCCCCAGAAGCACTTGATCAGAACAGTGCCCTACAGGCGCTAAGCGAGGCTCTCCCACTGTCAGACAGAGGAAGCACGGGCCCAATTCCCTGCCTCCCTTCCTAGCCTGTGTTCGGAAGTTAGGGATACCTAAATTCTCAAGTTTCTCCAAGTTTTAATGACCTTGATTTCAGCGATGCCTAAAAATATAATAAGCCACTAAAGGTTTTTCTCCCTGCTGTTAGGATGCGATTGCTTCTATCACTTGCCATTTGCTAGAACAAAAACACGTATAATGACTTTTATTAAAAAGACAACGCTATTTTAAACACTGGCAACTGCAGCCTAAAATCCTAAGCGCATACCAGCTTCTTTCCGACAGCTTGCTTAATATACATTAGGAGTTTTCACACGTGTAATCCTCTTAGCGAAGCCACTCTGCAATATTTCTCTCCACAGCTCCTGAGGCTTGCAATGGGTTTGCTTGTTCAAGGCGTGGCTTGTCCTTTACCTCAGGTCCACCTCGTCCTGCTCCCAGGTAACCCCGTTTTGTTCCTAAGCTACGGGGTTTGCTGAACAGGAACGCCACACCTGGCAGCAGCGCTGAGCCTCCCCCAGGGACGGAGACGCCGCCGACGGGAGCCTCGGAGGAACACGAGCACGGCTGCTTTGGCTTCCTCGGGAGGCCTGCGCGGGTCGCGAGCCCCTGGGGAACGAGGTGCTGGGGAAGAGGCCAGGCACGCGGGCACTCAGTCACAAGTGCCTGATGAAATTCTACAGGAGCTAGCAGCCTTACAAAACAGGGGAAAAGTAGGCCTCGGCGGTATCGATCTGCTTGTCCCTTCCTCGCTGTAACCTTCAGAAAGCAGCTAGCGGGGTGCCCAGAAGAGAGCAGCTAAGAAGGGGCGATACGAGCAAGCATTTCAGAGGCCTGCGCGCCACACCTTATCGCTCATGTTACACCACGTTAAGGAGGCACACTTCAGTGAGTCAGGATCTTCACGCTAAGAGACAAGTAAATACCTGGTCTAGGCTCTAAGAAAGAGCAGCAAAGTTACAAACAGGCAGACAGCTCTCAAAACACGGCAATTGGCTGCTAGAGGGTCTTATTTATGGTCAGTTGCTGAACACACAAGTGAAACGCAATCCATTTACATCAACTCGATGAGCTGAGGTATTGCTGCATGAAGTCTGGAAAACCCAAATATCTGGAGCTATCAGCATCAAGTCTTGGATTTAAACGTTGGCTATACCTCTGCTCAGTAAAACTACGTATCCACCTAAAACAAGAGGTGCAGAGACACTTGGTAAGGACTACCATTCCTTTTCTTATTTCAAACATACCAGTAACAAAAGGATCAAATGTGAAATAAAACTCAGTTTCATAACTACTTATTCCCCTACATCTTATTCCAAATTAAAGGATTTTTTCCCCACAGCACAAAAGCCTTGAAAACTGCTGACCCATAGCAATGTAACAAAGTTATTTCTCATGACCTATTAAGAAACAGGATGAATCCATCATTTTTCATCCAGAGGTCTAAATCTTAGCTGCAGAAGGGCACCATCCGCAGAACTACAAGTCTCGGGGACATCAAAGTCCTTCCTCTTAGTCATCGTGTCTCCCACTCCAAAATGGCAGTCGTCCATCCCAAGGACACCACCCTGATGTAACAAGAGCAATTAACCAACTAATTTATCACACCAAGCGTTCAAAAAAGCAGCAAGAGCTTCCCCTACCATTTCTGAAACTCTCACTTCTAACAGGACAGCAGCATTCCTCCATCAACCACAAAACGCAGAGTATTTGTCCTGAAGAGAGCCCCATTTCTCAGAAGTTTTCAGGCAGCATCTGCTGTCACCCCTATGACAACTCAGATAAGTAAAGCCTAGAAACACATGGAACTCTGCAGTGTTACTCGAACCAGAAGCTGCTCTAGATACTACGCTGAAAAAACCTGTTTTGAACCCCTTCATCTTGCACTTAAAACCTCTAGCTCATTCATAAAGGTAGAACTAGATATAATAACAAGTAGTATGTTCTCTCGATAAGAATTTCATTTTCTTTAATTGGGTTTCAATAGGGTGTAGTCCTTGTTAGCTTATCACACAGCCCCAGAAGATGAAGTTGAATCGTTAATTTCATTTTAAAGCCTGAGGAAAGCTCTTTTGCCTACAACTTGAAGGGCCCACTAAAAACAAACAAAGAAATGAACAAGCAAGCAATGGCAGGGCTAAGAGGATTAGTCAAAAAAGAATGCAGAGGCTCATTAGGCTGAACGCTGAGATCTTACTCTTGTTTAAGCTCACATTAAAGCAGGTAAATCATTACAAAGGACTAGCTTTAGCTTCCCACTAGTACTGGGCATTTGTAAAGAAACGCATTCATTACACTCGCTGACCGGCACAGCCCCAAATCCGGCACAGCCCCAAATCAACTCCTTTGCTCCCGCACTACGGCAGCCGCCGTCTTCTAGCTGATTCACTGTTAGCCGGGCAAATATCTGCGCCTCGTCACGCAACTTCACCCAGCTAAGCCTTTCGGTCTCCCGAAGAGCTGCGGCAGATTCCGCAGAGGGAGCGCTAACCTCCGCCCTCGCAGGAGCACCGTGCCCGGCCATTTCCTCACCAGCGGCCTACGTCCGACCGCCCTCCCACCAACCATTAACCCGGCTGCCGGCGGGCCGAACGCTCGGCGTGGTTGGGGCGCCGCCGCCGTGGGGACGGCCGCGGTGCCCGTGGGCGACGCTCCCCACGGCTAACGGCAGCGCGGCGGCGCGGGCGGCACAAAGGGATGACGGAGCAGCCGGGGCCCAGCGGCGCGCACGGGGAGGAACGCGGAGGGGATGCGGAGCTCGTGGAACAATCTGGAGCCCCCTCCTTTTTCTTCCCTTTTTTTTTTTTTTTTCTTTTTGGAAGAGGCTCAAGTTATATTCGTCCGTGCGACGGTTAAACGCAACGGAGGGGTTTTATTTAAGGATAAACGGTGGAGATGGGGCGGGGGGGCGGGGGGGATGCCCGCCGGTGCTGCACATAAAGGGCCCTCGCGGCCCGCTCCTCTCCGCAGTGCCGCAGCGGCGCCATGCCGGGGCGGGGGGGGGCACCGATCCGGGCCCGGTGTCCCCGCACTGCGGGAGGCCGCCGCCGCCTCCACCCTCCCCCCCCACGAGGTTACCGGTAAGGCAGCGGGGGGGGGCGCTGCGGCGGCGCCTACGTGCGCGGCGGGGGAGGGACGCCGGAGGGGACGGGGAGGGGACGGGGCGCGGATAATGGCGGCCGCCCGCCCGCCCGCGCGGCGCCTACCCCTACCTGCAGGTGACCTGCTTGGTCCAGCCGCCTCCCGGCCCCAGGGCGAGCGGCGGCACGGCCGCGGGCCCGAACAGCGTGCCCGCCTCCTCCGCGGCCGCCGCGGCGGCGGCGCTCGGCCCCAAGGCTGCTGCTGCTGCTGCCGCTGCCGCCGCCGCGGCGCCCGCCGCCGTGCCCAGCGCCACCGCCTCGGCCATTACTGTTTATCCCGCACGGCCGCAGCCCGGAACTTCCGGCAGCGCGGCCTGCCGGGCGGCGGCGGCGGGGCGGGAGGGGCGGGGCGCGGAGATGCCACGCCCCCCCCCCCGCCGCGGTCCCTCCGATTGGCCGGGTTTGCGGGGGAACGCCCCCTGGGCTGCGTTCCCGCTGCGCGGAGCGGCCGTTACCCGCGGGGGGGGGGGGAGGCCAGCGGCCGCGCCGGGCCGTTAAGCGCGGCCCCGCGGGGGCGCGCAGCGCGGGCGCGGGCGGCGGCGGGAAGCGGCTGGGCGCGCGGCCCCGCGGCCTTTGTTCGGAGGGAGGGAGGGCGGCGGCACAAGATGGCCGGCCTGAGGCGGCGGGGGGGGAGGGCCGCCTGCAGCCGGGATGCCGTGCCCTCGGGTGGCCCCGGGGGGGGGATGGGACGGGATGGGACGGGATGGGAGGCACCCGCCTGGGCAAACAGAACTCTCAATTTGTGACTGAAATAAACAAGTAAAGCACGCACACCGATGTTAACGGACTTGTAATTACCCTGACGGCACACATAAGGAATAAAAGACCGACCAAGCGGCTGACATCGGGCTCCATGGGCAGCGATCTGGGCTGTGAGACCAGCCCTGCAGCAACCCGTGCTGCAGCACTGCAGCAAGGGTTCACAGGGAGGAAAAATGTGTTTGTTTTTTTTTTTCCTCACACACCACCGATTTCAGCCCCTCACAGCCATGCTTTCGTTCCCCCCCCTCAGCCTGCCGAGCGCTCGAGCTCTAGCACGCCCATAGACACCCACAGGGACCTGAAGGCTGAGGGGCATCAGGGTTTGAGCACTTTTCCCCACACTCACGGGGGTTTTAGGGACAAGAATCCCGTAAGCACACTTCGGATGCATCTCATTATATCCTTTAGGGGCTGGCAGTGAATAATCTTCATCCTGTCCAAACTCTGAGTCATCCAGATTTAGTCATTGCCTCTGTTTCAGATCCGGGTGTTGGGAAATCGTGGGTAGGTGTGTGGTAGGATGTCGGTGACCTCCTGCTGCAGGCAACAGGAACCGTGCCATTTTTAAAGCCCTTTCCCATATCCCTAGAAGATTCCTGTTTTTTTTTTTTTCTTTTTCTGATGTATTTTCTCCTGCATTGTCATTCCTGCTGGCAAAAACTGACATATCTTTTACAACTCATAAGTTTTCATCTCAAAAGACCCTCGATCTTCCAGTGTTGCCCCTGAGTAATACAGTTCAGCAATGTATTCAAGTAAACTCAATTTTCCTGCCCCAGACTTACAAATACTACAATTCACATCTTTATATGCAATCATTTGATAAATTCTAACGTGGTCCAAACTTAACACTCTATTTTTTATGATTATCGTTATTATGGTGAACGTTGTGGCATGCCTTCCTACTTTCTCATCCTCCATTACTCCCTGTACATTGTCCCTTTTTATCCAAGACAAAGTTGAAAAAACCTTGAGAGTAAGAAATCCGTGTCATTGGTAGAACGGACATGAAGGAAAGAGTTGAGTTGTGGAAAAAAAAAAAAAGAAGAGTATTTGTGTTAAATAATAGTCTAAGTTCTCTTTCTGTGAGTTGCAACGTTCTTTCTCTGTTTTGTCTGTAGTCATTCACTGACTACATGTTTATCAAGCTCTACCTCGAGGCTAATCAGAACTTTACTGGTTATAACAGAGATGTCAGCTGACATCAGATTAAGACCTTGATCCAGGTTTCCATGCCGCATTTACAGCTGGGACCAGCAGCTGACTCTCTCCTGAGATGAGCGGCACAGTGATCGATGCCAGACAGTAAGCTCAGTTCCACAGAGCCCTGTTATGAGAAAGCCAGGAGGTTCAGTGGAACACTGAGCTGTGCGAGAATCGGGAAGACCTTTCGAAAGAGTCTGTATTAATACCGAGAAACTGATTTTCTGCACATGATTCCATCACAGTGTATTTTTCATACAATGCTACACTGAAACGCAACTTCAAAAACCACACAGCATTTGTGTATGTTCAATCTTATGTTAGAAGCATCTGGAGAAAAAAAAAAAAAACAAAAAAAAAAAACTTCATATTAGAAATTAATCAAATACTCTATCACCAAGCCATTAAGATAATCTGGAAAGTCATTTCATAACCATTAGAATGATCATGAAAAGCTGCTGATAAAAGTGCGAGAATGTAAGCCTTTAAAGACAAATTAAATAACAGAAGAGGAACTTCTTTGGGCCTTTATGTTGGTTAGATTGTTGTCTTACAGAGCAGCCCTGGCATGATGTCCAGTTCCAGACACTATTATTTACACAAAGATAAAATAAACAGTTAAAAAATGTTCCATATGATTCTGCATGTTCCTAGTACATCTTTTCTATACTTAACATTTAGAAGAAAGCTTAAGAATGTACAGAGACATACCAGTATGTAAATTCCAGCTTGCAGAACCACTGCAGGTTAACAGACTATTATAAATCAGGTACAAGGTAAAGGAATTGTCCCACGGCAGACACGCCAGTGTGACAAAACTAAAGTAAAGCTTGTTATTTCCCTAATTTCTTCAGCAGTGAAACCCTTGAGAGAAAAAGGGTTTCAGAGGAGTTGGTAACTTGGTACAGATCAGTCACAGATGAAAATGCAAGGGTGGCCTGGGAGCGGCTGTGGCCTGAGGGCCCAGTTCCCAGCAGGCTGTAAGAATTTGTCATGGCGATTTCTTTACTCCCAGCCGCTCCCATTTCACCCAGCAACCAGTTTAATATTAACTTCTGCTTCCAAGGCTCCAACGGGGAAGTACTAACAGGAAACTCTGGGTTACTGCAGGCGGGCAGTACTAAAATTCACCAAATGTAGCAAGCAGAGGGGCAAGTTATACACAGCCCCAGTTTCTTGCAAAAGCTGTCTCCAGCAGTTCTCTGGGGCTTTCTTCGTTTCTCCCAGTCAAATGCACACTATGGTCCTAACTGCTGCCCTAGTCCTTAAAACATCAGCCATGTAACCCATTTCAGAAATGCCCCACGAAGAGCACGGCCAGCCTAGCTCTTGGAGGCTAGCAGATATCAAACTGGCCCATTCTTTTCCTGGTTTAGCAAGACTCAATCGCTTTTATAATGAAGCAAAAGATGGAGTTAGCCCTCAATAATTGTCCATATATGCTCTTATTTTTATAGTAATAAATCCAAAAGACAAATGCAAAAACTGGGATGTGCACAAGACTGCAGGAGTGCTATCAAGGAGCTGCTTGAGCAGCCCTGATTTGTCTCAGAGACCTGTAGGCAGGTTCAAATTGGAAAGCTGAGACAGAAATCCAGCAAGCTGAGGGGCTGATTTCCCCCCTTTTTTTAATGAAAGAAGAAGAAGGTTTGAAGAGAAAAATGGTAAATAAAGCAACACACTGTTACCCCTGATACCACAGACTGAACTGGGTGCCCATGGCGTAAGATCATCTTAAGATGAACTTGATCTTTAAGAGAGAGATGGAAACTCAGAGAGAAGCTTGATTACGAGGTCATCTTGTCTGGTAGCATGCCAAAAATGTGATGATCCAGATATGTTTCTACAGTACTGCAGTGCTTCCGAATAGATCTAATTGAAATTAAAACAATATCATTATAATTTGAATATATATTTCAAAAATCTAATATTACCTGCAGATTTGGTTTTCAATACACCTGGCTACCCATCTTCCCATCATCTCAGGAAGAAGATACCGATCACAAAATCGTCAGCATCCATTTATTTTATCTGAGGATGCAACCTATCATTCCTACAATTAAATTCCCTGCAGACCCTTTAGCAGAAGTCAGGGGATTGTCTTTGTAACTTAGCAATCTTTGCTTGAAGTTTCCTTTAATGTGTTTATTTTTGTAGAAACTAAAAAGACATTCTTTACTGCTGAGTTAAACAAAAGTTGCAGAAAACTTCTTTAGAAAGGGACAAGTGTAAAATATGAAGGCTGCTTAAAAAAACTATGTTTTACAATTTTCCAATTACTAGACTGCAGTAAAATCAGTTCCCTGACACTGATTACTTCAACGTAAAAGCAGTACACTGATAATTACTTCTGCTAGTTTTTATGTTATGCATGGAAGTTGCATAGAATCATGTCTGTCTTTTAGCCCATAAACCAATGCCTTCCTGAATAGCCATTTAACTCTGAAATGTGATATTTTCTACAGAATACAAAATCTAAACATGCATATCAGTGCACCAGATCTCAAAGTGTCCTTTTAAGTATGGCTTTTTATGAGGTGACAGAGATTTACTAATTTCAAAGTCCTCGTTCGAAGCCACCCTAAACCTGTTAGAATAGGATGTCTTTGCAGGAAGAGACTACCACAGTTTTCCTCTGTGAACCGTATTCAGTGTTTCTCTTTAGCCAGGCATCTGCATCATAAGGAGTGTCACCACAATTAGACCTACAGCATTCCTCGCCGGAGAAGCTACGAGCTGGATAGGGCTCTCACCCTGAGAAGAAAGAGCTTAACAACTGCATTTGGCCAAGTTGTAGGGGGAGCATGAATGCAATGGCTGTGCTTTTTATGAATAGGTACAAAAGGAGCCCAATCTTCAGAGGCATTGTTTTAGTGAACCCTGAATTCACTGATTAAGAAAAAATAAAAAGCAGCAAAGGAATCTGAAAAACAAGAAGAATCTTTTAAAGACTTGGGGGAAAATCTGGCACCCTGTGAACAAAAATGATCGCAGAAGCTTTCCTCGCCCTGCTGTGAAATCGCCCCGCTCGCCCTGGGCAGTGAGCAGTGGCAGAGCTCAGCTGCGCCTGTGGTTAATAATAAATGGACTCTCTCAGCCCCCCCATGCCGCCGCCGGCCCCCTCGGCACGCCTTCTCCCAGGGCTGACCCCGCACAGCTCCAGAACCCAGCCAGCCTCCCATGTGCCACGGCCGCCCGGAGGTAAGAGACGCGCCAGGCCACGGCTTCACCAAGCCAAACGTGCCCGATGGACGAGGAGGGGAGGCGAGCGGGGACGCTCGGAGGAGGGAGGCAAGCTCAATGCCAGAGCTGTGCGGAACTTGCACTGGGAACGTGCAAAGTTTTGTTACAAGGCGAAAGGTCGGGCAGGTCTCGCTGCTACGCTTGCCAAGCCCCAAAAAACTTTCAGGCTGCTCGGGCCGAGTGCTGGCTGACTTTCCGGCGAACATCAGCTAATTCGTGTCGGGTGTCAGGTGGTGACCAGCTGTGTTTTATCCACAGGCCAGCTCGGCTTGGGCACTTCGGGCTGTTGTGCTTCAGATTACGGGGGGTTGTTAAAATTCAGAGCACAGCTCGAGCAGCCCAACTGATCCTAGGCGTAGTAACCTTGCTGGCTTAATGAATTTATTCCAAAGCTGACTTTGCCCCAGAGAGCAAGGGGTGTGTACGCACACACACAAGGAAACCAGAACATTTGCATGAACTTCTCAGGCTGTTGACTGCTGAATTTGGCACTGAACAAGAAGAGATTGTAAGCATGAATAGGAGCTTTTGCCACCTTTGTGTCATGATAGGATTTCATAAACTTTGTGGAGATTTTGGTCTCAAAAAGGATTTGGAAACTGGAAGAAAAGATCTCCTTGTTTCGGTCAGGTGTGTATTGCATTGCATGACAATCTCTGTCTTGGTGGCTTAAGAGATATCTAGCAGAACCAGTCCATCTTTCCCTGTTACACAGACTAAGCTGTCCTATATAGGCAAAGTCTTCAGACTCCAGCAAAAAAAACCGGCAACTTTTCCTGGATATAATGTGTCTGTGTAGCTGTAGTGCCACAAATTGTACTGAGATCTGCTAAATGTAGCAGGAACACAGTACTGTTACTCTAATTTCCTATCTGAATTAACAATAGGCACAAAGGACTGAAGAGATAAATCTTTTCCTCCCAGTTAAGGGGTGAGGAATAGAAAGGCTTGAGGGATATGGCCAAATGCCCAGCAAAAATAAGTGAAGCAGTCAGGAACTGAGTGAAACTGCCCTGAGGCCCAGACCAGACCAGCCTCTTAACCTTTGCAACTCTCTCCCCCTCTTTCTCTGTTCTGCAATGAATTTAATTAAAGTGAATAGGAGTTGCTAAGAGACAAGAGGAGTTCTGGAGTTCTTGCCGGGGCTGAATTGTGCCTCTGCTTCCAACACTTTGTACTAAAAAAGACGATGTAACTTGAGCATGCATAAAGCACTCTCGGCTCTAGGAAGAGCTGCTCTTTCCTCCTGGTGGTTACAATCTGGCTTTCCACTCCTTAGCTTCTTTATTTTACTGAACTGCTTGTTTCCCTCAAAATACCTGCAAAGGCTCTTCTCTTTATAGTATTCCTGTGCCTGCATCTTCCTTGTAGTTTTCTCCTTGTAATCTTTCAGGTTGAAGGTGACAGCGGCTGAGCCTGAAATTTATTGTGAACAAGTAGCTTTGGAAATCAAAATGTTGTATACTTCTAAAGTCTCTCCAGTTTGTTACTCCTCATCCTTTCTTCTGCTCTGACATGATTTCAGCCCAGCATTGGCAATGGGCTAGGTGGACTCTTACAACTCTACTTCTACAGTTTAACATTTTGCTTTGACACCAGGGCTCATGCTTGAAACAACAGGAACCTCCACACAATCTCTTGGGCAAGCCCAGGATTGTTCACTTTCCAAAATCGGTGCAAGAGATGTTAGGTATACCGTCACATCATTGCTTAATTACTTCTTTAATTTTTTACCTGACTTTTGTAATCTCAGGACCATCCTTATGCACAAGATGATTACAAAGATAACCTGTAGATTGGGAAGATGTGTGTCCACTGTGGCATGTAGGACCACCCAGGTGAGAAGATTTCTGCATGGTGAGTAGTGTATTCTGAAATAGTCCCCGGGCAGAAAGCATCTTCCTCATCTGAATGCAGCATAAACCTTGCTGGCAGTGTTGTGGGAGAAAAGCAAAGAGCAGCATTTTCAGCTTTTGTACGGATACTTCAAGTCCTAAATGCGCAGGGAGTTTCTGTTGTTTGATAATGACATTAAAATTAGGAGAAATTTTGATGCACAATAGTCTTATAATATATTGGGTTATTATGGTATCCTTGATGCTTCTACTCTTTTAACACATGTTATTCTTTGGGCATGATTGCAGGGCTCAGTTCATTCACAGTAACGTCCATTTAAGGTAATATTACTGGAGCCAATAACAACACAGCTGCAACAGTGGTGGGAGAGGAACATTGAGCGATGGTGATGAGGATTATTATTTGTATTAATTGTAGCGTTGTTTTTTGTTTGGATGGGTTTTGCAAACATTTCAGTCACATAAAACACAGTTTTAGTCTCCATGGAGTCATTTCTGAATTCCCCCCAAAGAGTAGCTGAAAAGGAGAATAAATTTATTGCAATGATGACAATTTGCCTTTTATAAAATAGCTCAGTGTTTACTGCAAATATCTGTGCAAATAACTGAGTTTTCTATATTTATCCGCAGGTGCTTATTTCAGGATTCAGCCCTCCGTACAGGAAGCCCTGATGGAGGGGAGACCAGTTGTAGCCTTGGAAAGCACCATCATTACACATGGCATGGCCTATCCTCAGAATCTAAGGTTGTGGATTTTGATGTTCCTCGTTCAACAAAGTTATAAGAACGAAGCAAAGGGAAATGTCAGGTTGCTAGGGATACAGAATATGAGCTCTGGTGTAAAACAGTTGTATTTGGACTTCTAAGGAGAGCAGAACCATATAACACATGTCCTTACTCAACACCTCACATTTCTGGCTTCCTTTAAAATCTGGCAGCAGATAATATCATAATTTGCTCTAAGACTGATAAACCACACTTTGTGGCTGCATAATTCGTACAGACACTGAAAACACTTTGTGGTTTCTTTAGGTGTACCTTTTATAATACGAAAAGGATTGGAACACAATAGTGAAATCTACTCATTGGTGCCACTCAGAGCAGCTGCTGTGAGAGCTGCTGGTCTCTCTGTGCCCTGCATAGGGAAAAAAAAGGCCCACAAAAAACTCTACCTTTTATTTATTGATGCCCTGTACATTTGTGTTTCATTCAGTCTCCTCTCCATCCTAGCTTCCTGAAAGCACAGGAAGGTTTCAGTATTGACCTTGCCATTGTTTTGCCTGGCACTCCATCTTACAATGAAATTCAGTCAGGTTTTGGAGAAGGTAGTTTCAGAGTTAAAGATTGTCTAATGTATGTACAGATAGCTCAGGAAGGGAGAAGAAGCTGCTCTTAAGACAGTAGTCTACAGATGATCAAATATAAAACCTGGAAAGCTTAGAAAAACCTAGTCTGAAACTCTAGAATATTCTCAGGCTGCAGCTTTTCTGCACTGTTGTTACCTTATATCTGACTGCTTAGATTGTGAAAAATATAGCCTGGTTGTTTGAATAGGACTTGAAGTATCTGGGGTTTCTATGAAGGTTTATGTTCTCAGAAATACAAGTAATAGATACTGAAAGGCTCTATTTTGAGAATATCTCTAATATTCAGTAGTGTATTGTACAAATAGGTTTGTTTGTAAAACAGGCTATTTTATAGATCCTGCCTCAGAAATGAAGTACAGAGCCTGTACATTGCTGTCCTGAAAACGGGAGTTCTCGATAGCTCTGCACTGCTGTAAAATCAAATGCAAAGTCTTCTGCCATTAGCAAGATACAGAAGAGGAACCGGACTTTGCTGAAATCCCAAAAACTGTATAGAACTGGAAATTAGGAATGTTGGCCATCAAACATGGCAGATTTCTTACCTGATTGTTTCCCTCATTAATTCTGTGATCGTTGTCTTGTCTATCTTATTCTAGCATGGCCAGAGAGGTAGAAAAAATTGTAACAACAAATGGAGCAGTTCCAGCCACTATAGGTATTTTAAGGGGTCAAATCCACGTGGGACTCACAGATGAGGAACTTCAGTTCTTGGCAAGCAGTAAAAATGTAGCTAAAGTGTCTCGGAGAGATCTTCCTTATGTCCTCAGCCAGGTATGGTAATGCAGGCTTCCTACTTTGATGTTTTCTATATAGCAATAGGGTGCTCTCCAGCTTCAAGCCAGGTAGCTCTAAACCTCTTTAAGACACCACATAACATGGTGTCTTATTGGTAAGTTGAAATATATTCCTATACAGAGTCAAAATATATCAGTCAGGGAATAGCAGACCTGGATTCAGACCATTCTGAATTGGCTGGCTAAGCTAAGAACATTCATATCGGCATGATAAGGCATCACCATGTAACATATAAACTATGTGACACACAAGCCACCCCAAGTTACGCACACAGTGCTTGAGGTGACATTGGTTGCCCATTAATCTTTCTGGCTGGAAAGCCCTGGAGAATAAAGGCTTTTGCTATTACAAGAACAATTTATGTAGCAGGGATGATAATTCCTCTGCATTTTTGCCTAGGAATATTTGTATCCGAATTTCACTTGCCAGCTGTGTCAGCAGGCTGTTGTGACATTGCTGCGTGTCGGACCACAACCGTAGCTGCCTGCATGCAGTATTCTCTGGGTCGTGCTCCGTGCTGACTGTGACTGGTTGTCCCCTGACAGGGCTTGTCCGGTGGCACTACCGTGTCCGGAACAATGATTGCAGCACACAAGGCAGGAATTTGTGTGTTTGTGACAGGAGGCATCGGAGGTGTCCATCGGGGAGGAGAGAACAGTAAGAAAGTCAATACATTCTACTTTTCTTCTCGTTGCTGCAGTTTTATTTAATTCCATCTTTCTTCCTTTTTCTCAGTTTGCCCTACAGAAACTGTCTGCTCAGAAGAGTGAAGTTATCATTCTTCTCAACCATACTCTGGTTGTTTTCTCTCCAGTATCTCCTTTCCAGAAGCTTCAAAATATTCCTCTTGAGCACCGGCCAGATAAGAGTGTGGGAGTTTCCCTTTATCCTTTGTTTGCACAGGGTTATATGGATATTGTCTGATGGTGCAGCAGGAGCTGACTGTACTTTCCCCACTTTGTGCTAGCTGGATAACCTGATACTGGCTGTGAAGCACAGTGCTGTTACTGGCTCGCTGACAGCTAAGGAGGAGGAGGGTCTCGCCGCAAAAGAGATTTAGGCCCTGGTCCACGTTCCTCTCTGGAAACACGGGGACATGGCACAGCCTTGGCAGTGTAGTTTGCGACCTCTAAGTACATACTTTCTTTTTAGCCATGTATATTCCTAGCATAGTGTAAGCAAACCGCCCTGATGAATGCTGTCCCTCTCAGATGTGATGTAAATTCCATACCAGGGGGTTTCCTGAGGTCAGCAAAGCTCCTGTGGTGCTTTTCTGCCAGCTATGTCAACACCAAAATCAAAGTCTTCTTATATTCCATCTTCTTGAACTTTGTCCTTGTTTTATGACACCTTCTTTCTTTTTGACCAAATTTTTGCATGCTGTTTTCTGAGGTGAATAAACAGGTGAGACAGTCAGTGTAGGGCTGCATCTCTGCCCTACGCCAAGTGACTTCGTAGTTTTCAGTCTCTCTTACTATCTCAGTCTCTCTTACAATCTCAACATCTAATAGCATGATCTAAACCTGTAATGTTTGTTTGTGGATCAAAATGGTTGCAAAAGCAGGCCCTGGCATCCCAGGCAGATATGGCTTTTTAAGAGGGCAGATAAGGTCAGCTTGGTGTGCAATGCTATCACAAACAACAGCTGCTTGTCTCTTGACAGCTCTGGATGTGAGTGCTGACTTGACAGAGCTAGGACGAACTCCAGTTGCTGTTGTATCTGCAGGAGTCAAGTCTATCCTTGATATTGGCAGGACACTGGAATATCTGGTAGGTATAGTGGGCTGCAGAGCATGAAAGCAGGTGATGATATACTTTGTGTACCGAGTCCAGCAGTGACAAGAAAGCCCGGTGATGTCGGGGCAGTTATTAAGCCCAAGATTTTCACAAACAACTATCGAGAGAATGTGAGGCCCATATTTACCATTTGCTAGTTCTGGGGCTATTCAAACACTGGGCTACCCCTAACACAAACCTATCCACATCCAGGAGGCTGTTCCAACAACTGTTCCAACTGAGGCCAAAGGCACCCCAAGCCATGGCCTCTTTTCTGGCTTTAGATTCACTTTACTATCTACCGAGAAAATGCTCCAGCACTGATGGATCACACAAGCTAGATCCGTCAGACATTAAACCAAAATCAGAATTACAAGGAGAAACAAGACGATTTTCAGTAGAGTCCATTTTTAAGGTTTGGTATGTTGGAAACCACCACAGCCAGCGCTTCAGGTGACAGCCAGTGTCAATACCTTTCAATCAGAAACAGAACTCATTTAAATTCCTGTCAGTTGATGACATAACTTCAGATCCCAGCTTGTTACCTTGGACTCAGTATTGTGCTAGTGACAGCTGCCCTGCTTTTGATCAGCTCTGAGCAAAGCGCATGCGTCTCCTACGTTTCAATAATATGTTTTCTGTCTGACTAGTTACCGTGTCTGGCTGTTTGATTTGACAGAACAGAATAGAACAGGATGTATAAAAGTAACCAAATGCTGTGCTAAAGAAAGGCAGCTTCTAGCTGGTTAGAAGGGAAAAGTCAATCTCTTTTTGGGGGTCCCCTTTCCCTCCACTGATTACCGTCTTTTCTCACCTCCCTGCTGCAGGAGACCCAGGGAGTCTGTGTGGCTGCCTTTGGGGAATCGAGGGAGTTCCCAGCCTTCTTCTCACGCCAGAGTGGCTTCAAGGCACCATATCACGTCCAGGATGAAGAGGAGGCAGCTAAACTCATCGGTGTGTTCCAGCAGGGAAAGGTTCATGTATGTCCCTGGAACAGAGGGTCACAAAAGTGGAATATTTTTTGTTTGTTTTTAAAAGTCTTTGCCTCTTATCATACAAACAGACTCAAAAGAATTAGGAGGATGTAAACCGATTGCTAGCTGGAAAAGAACCTGTCCTTGGGTCAGCCAAGAACAGGAGCTCCAGCCCTGTGTGTTCACACACCCTGCACCCACTCTCCTCTGCCCTTTTCCCTCAGCATTTCATGTGTCCGAGGAGAGCCGCTAACGATCTGCCTGTCCTCTCCCAGCCAGCGCTCTGGGGCTAGGCCTGAGCAGCGGGGTGCTGATAGCAGTGCCCTGTCCTCAGGAGCGAGCTGCCTCAGGCCAGGTTATGGAAGAAGCCATCCAGCAAGCTCTCAGCGAAGCCAGGTAAGAAGCAACCTAGGCCCTACCCTTTGCTCAGCCTGTGGGCTTGAGGAAATAAATGACTTCAGGGACACTGCCACGGGGATTGTAGCACAGCTTAACCTTGGGTGTGGATGAACCCACAACAAGGCCCTCACTGTGGTTTTATGTAACCTGAAGCTTGTTTACAAGACTTTTTATGGCATGTGGTTATGGAGATAAATCGTCTGCTAGCAGCAGTGCTTCTCCTCTGATGCCGTTTCAGCTCAGTTTGTCTCATCTCCAGTAATTTTCTTCATATTTGCAGGTCCAAAGGGATTACAGGTAAAGAACTGACCCCTTTTATGTTACAGAAGATCAATGAATTAACTGACGGAAAATCACTGGACTCAAGTATCCTTTTACTAAGTGGGGAGGTGGGGGGGGAGGAGGAGGAGCGTACTTCTCATTTCCTTCAATAATGTTTGCTGAAAAACGCTGCCATTTTACTGACAGTCTAACGAGGGGCAAACACTTCATTATCTGCAAACAGCTGAAAGCTCAGCAATTGCATCCTGCTTCTTCAGCAGCACCCTTTCTGTCCTCACCCACTTTTGTTACAAATTGGAGGCCAGCACAGAGATCAGGTGGTCCAGAGTCCAAAGGGATCTACCCTCACATCTGATCTTGCCTGCTCTATGATGGAGTCTGAGGATACTGTTGCACATGGTGGGGTTGTACACTTGAAGATGCCTGGGCTGAATTGCCCTGAATTGCCTTATGCAATTCTTCATGTTAGTGCAGAGTAAGAGAAACTTGGAAGAAAAATACTCCTGTGTAACGTGAATCCTCTTGCACAGGCAAGAGGAAGTCAGATCTACTGGCTGGGATGCTGATGTAGGATCTGGAAGAGCCAGGTTCACCTCCAGGCTCTGCTGCCAGCCCCCTGGGAAACCTCATGGCTGGTCAGTCAGGGCAGATAAGTAAAGGGGGTTTTGGATACTAGATTTGTATGCTGCCACAAAATGGGGTTTTCAAAGCCTCTGATACTTTGCTCCCAGTTAAACTGATGAAAAAGGGGCATGCAGATGAGACTTGGCGAAAATCTCAGTAGGCGTCTAGTTCTGGAAAAGACGGCTGAGTTCCTTAATGGTTTTTAGACTCTTCAGTTTAGGCACTTCACCTCATCTTCTGGGAGGCCTTTGCTTCTATTCCCTATCTGTAAAATGGGGATGTTAGATTTACTCTCCACGGACACAGAGGGAGGAAGGTGAATACATTTAAAACTTCAGAGTGCTCATGCAGTATTGTAACCCAGTGTATCTGCCTCCAATTGATTTTGGTGCAGGGCAATCAAATCTACCGAGTCTCACAGCATGCATTTCCTGTTGTCCCCCTCAAGGCAGACCCTACATAGAATTCTATAATGCCAATCTTGCTGGTATTTTTCCTTTTCCTCAAAAAAATGCCATACAGACCTTGCTCTGATCAAGAACAATGCCAGAGTGGGCAGCTGCATTGCAGTGGCCCTGAGCAAGCTGCAGAAAGCCACAAGGAAGGGGAACCTGCCTCGGCAAGAGGACACAACCCCACCTCAGCCAGTGAGTCCCCTGCTGTCCTCCATTTAATGCCTATCTACTGACAGCACGGAAGATAAAAATTTATCTATTTCTAAAATAAGAGGTGACTCAGCCAGAGACCAATCTTTCTGCTTTATGCTGGCAAACATTCTTTCTTTAGTTTTCTTTATTGTTCTCTGATAAATATCCTCTCCCACTCTACTTACAGAGAATGAACACTGATGATGGTCTAATCCCATTAAGTCTTAGACCATCAAATCCTTTAAAACTTTAATCACCTTTTCGCCTTTTATTGTGACCTTACACACAACTTCAATTGTATTCCTCTCAGTGCCAGGGAGCCCTTGTGACTACAGCAGTAGACCTGGAAGAGCGTGGCAGTAGGTAGATATTTTGAGCTGCTGAGTCACACACTTTTTATAAATATCTCCTTTTGTTGGCCTCCTGCTCATGACTGCCAAAATTACAAGAGGTGCAGCATATCCCAAACAAGATCCATTATAACTCATATTCCATTCACTATCTTGATTTTGTGTGTGCTACATGATTTACAGCAAATCTATTTTAGGTAGTCTTTAGAGAGCTGAAAAAGTTTCTAAAACCCATTTGCAGTAGGATTTTTTAACATAAAAGAATGCAGTGACTCCAGAGACAATAACCCAGCATTTGACAGAATGAGGAAAAAAAGAGCTCTACATCCCCAAAGAATCTGGGAACTTCCCATTTGTGGAGCTATGCTGCTTTTTCTGGTTTTGTTGGACAATAAAACAATGATCGATAAAATTTCACTGGGTAGGGCAATGTCTTCTGGGAGCTTGCAAGAAATGACTGCATTTCTCTGCCCACTTTTTCGCATTTTCTTTTCTCCATTCTTATCCCTTCTCCTCCCCTTTACACAGCAATGCCTGAATCCTTCTGAGGTTTGGTATGTCAAAAACTGTCCTAAGAGAGAAGGCCTCAAGGGCATTGACATAACCAGATCATGCAACTTCTTACATTACTCTATGACCACTCAGTGAACCTGCCAGCACCCCTCTATGTACACAATAATGTCCTGCCATGCTGGAACTGGTTATCAGTAGGCACAAGTCAGAAAGCAACATTTAGAAGAGCTTTCCATTCTTTTTGATTAGAGTTGTGCAGACCTGTGTATAGCCAGCCAAAACAAGCACAGGCCTTCACACTGTAAATGAGATAGCTTTCAAGAGGGTGGTAAAAGTGGGGAAAAAAAAGGCAATGGAAAATTGGAGCTTTTCCCTTGAGTCCTTCCAACCACTTTTTACCTCTTTCTTCCCTTTAAAGGTGGTGATTGGAGGTATCAACGTTGACTTTATAGCCAAGGCGCAGAACTCTGTTATTCTGGTATTGTATCTATAGTAGCTTTCTTAGCACCGCTGCCATTTCCAGCTACTTTTACAGGAATACCAAGCCAAATGAGGGGCTGGGGGTGGGAAGAGATGGCGTCAGTGCACATTATCTTTGTGTCTGCATGAGCACACACGCACAAACACAGAAGGTGTAGTGCTGCACATTTGCTGTGTTGTCTGAGTCAGACCTGGGGTGATACACATTGACCTATTCCGTTCACATGCTGAAAGTCACTATCCCTACCACTCAAGACAAGATCAGAGCCATATATCATCCTTACGAATTCCACATATCACTCTAGCCTTGACAATCAGTGTTAAGGCACCTCTGGGCTCTTCTCTGATACTGCATGCCCAAAGAGCTGTTCTAGCAGAAGAGCTGCCCAGGTCACTCACAAAGCACATAGAACTAGAAGCCACGGGTGAAGACCCTCACTGTGCTAACCCATAATCAAGGGCAGACCCTATAGCGAGGAAATCCCCAGGTAAGTGGCAGTTCTGACTGCCTGGGGCTGTCTTAGCTATGGAAAGTGGCATGAACAGGAGCCAAAGACTCCATGCGGAGTACCCACAGTGGTAGTGGAAGCCTTTGAGAAAAGTAGTACTGACACAGTTACAGCTAAACAAGAGAGACAGCTTCTTCAGTCATACAGGGTTTGAGTCACACACACACAGATTGCTCTAAAAATATAGAACATTTTAAATGTCACCAGACCTTCTCTTTCTCACTGTGGTTTGACCACAAAACAACCAAGAGGCTAAAGCGGGACAGACTTGCAGGCATGGGACTTCCCCATTGCAAATGACAGCCATTACATGGCCTATACAATTTTTGTCGAGCTATAACATGAAATACCACAGGCTGAGGTGGTGGAGCTTGCTCACAATTTGTTTAGTGTCTCAAATTACTCTATGCTGATTGCTGAAGCAGAAACTTGTGGCCATCTTCTTCCTTCAAATGGGGCGGTCTGTGAAGACCTCTCAGTCAGATAGGGAAAGACCTGCTGGGGAAGCTGTCATTAAGGAAGCTGGCTATTCAAGGATATGGAGGCCAAAGCCAAACAGTATTATAGGGGTCAAAGGTGACACATGCCAGAGCATTAACTATGGAGACTTGTAAAACCGAAAGCCCAACTGCTTCAGCTGTGATCTAACTGGTAGCATGCATGCCCCAAACTGTGACCAGGAGTGGGCAAGTCACCTCCTGGTGTGTCAGCGGTGACTGCAGACCCCTGGACCACCCATGGCACGGTGAGGGGCAAGGATGGCCACACATCCCAGTGGGAGCAGCTGGCAAGGGAAAAGGAAAAAAGGAATTTTTTAATGTTGCATTCAAAGGTGAGGCATTACCTGCCTGTCTGCATAGCGGTGAGCCCTAGAGCTGAAGGCCCATCATGGCAGCGACCCAAATACCAAGCTGCAGGAGGATTTGGGAACTGACAGACAAAACATTCCTGCTGACAGCTTCTGTGGTTATGCACAGAGGAAAAAGCAGTCTCAGCAGTATTGGTCTGCTTTGGCTCTTAAAGACGTATTTTTCCAAAGAGATCAGCACCCAGCAGGTCCCACCCTCATACATGCTGTATTCATTGCAGAGCATTAGGGTACCACTCGCACCTCGTGCTGTCCCAGTTAGCAAGAAAGCAGCTGTATTCTATACTGTTTTTAACTTCCACATAGCTTTCAAGGCTATCCAGAAGCAAAGTGCCCTATAAATAACTAATTGGACGTAAGTAATCTGCAGAGAAAGACACATGGTCTCTTGCAGAGGGAAAGGTGTTGGATGAAGCATTATGGTTATAATGTTCTCAGGATATCCAGAAGCAGAGCAGTGTCTCACTTTTACATTAGGAATTCAAGTCTTTCAGGACACAGAAGAAGGTCCCAGACACACTGTCAATTCCCTGAAACCTTGCCAGAAAGCATCAGCTCAGTCTTATTGCAAACCATCCCAGCAAGCCCGTTTTCATCTAGTTCTTTCATCTCAGCCAAACCCACCTGAACACAGTGTAGAAGAGATACCCAAGCTGAGCTGGCAAGGTGTGATAAGAGCCAGTCATTTCTTTGTCTTTACAAGCAGGTTGCTAGTTCACCTCTCACTGCACCCACTTGCTACTTTAAGGAGATTTAATCTTCATTTTTTTGATGTCTTGGGGGGTTGTACATCAGAACGCACCCCTGGCTGGGTCCCTGAGTGGGAGGCTGGTACACCCACTGTTAGGGCAAAGCTTGGCTTAAAAAACCTGAAGCTCTGTCTTTGGAATGTGGGGGCGAACTGAAAGAGAAGATCAGCATGCCAGGCAAAGAAGGGAGCTCATGAGTATTTTCAACATTCCTGCTGGTATCAGCTTTGAAAACCACATACTTGTACTGCACTGAGTGGAGTTTTTGCTCATTACCAATGGCAGTTAGCATCCTCTTTTAGTAGGGGCCAGCGTTCAAAGCCATGTTGTTTGACTTGCCTAAACAAGCATCCTTGCTTTTTACATGGGGTAGGTATTTCTCCCTTGGCTGCTTCTATTATGGGCAGTGAGTTCAGAGTTAAAATAGGCATCCTCACTGCTTTGGAAATCTGCAAAGCTCAGTAGGAGACAGTCACAGATGGAAATATCCTCAATCCTGGCAGTGCCAGTGGCAATTCGTGGGGAGCGTAAGCAAATGTGATGGAGTGGCATTTGGGTTAATGAGGAGTGGTGAGTAGTGGAAAAATGGACAGAAGTGATAAGTTGTTTATATGCAGCTCTGCTCAGGTTGTCTGAGCAGTGCTGGGCCTGGAGAACTGCCAGGCAGAGGAATAAAGGGGTCAAGAATTAGCATCAAGTCTTATAGACTGCACAACTGGGGAGACTCACGGGAAACAAAAGCAGCCTGGGGGTAATAAAAGAGCATGTTTACATGGGAGAGCAGCCTCTCACAGTCACAGGACTGGATGAGGAAGAAAGTATTGCCTACAAAGGACAGATGTACAGGTCCATGAGGTCAAGGCTCAGCACAGTGGAAGAAGGGTCCCTAGAAAGCTTTGGTATGAGTTTTAAGAACCCCCAAGAACTGTGAGGGGTTGGAGGAAGAGCATTTTTTACCCCAAGGTAAAATCCTTGTTTAGGATGGGTAGAAGTGTTTACAAGCAAGAAAGATGTGCATGTGCAGGGGTATTCTGGTGCACCTGAGCTGACTTGAGAGTCTGTGCCAGGAGCTGCTCTGCACGGGCATGCACACGCTTCAGCACTGGCCACCCAAACACTCAACATACTCTTGAAAGCTATGGATTATCCAGAGCTGTTAAGATTGTTACGAATGCCAGTGGCAAGCTCTCTTCAGAAATGGAAAATATGTTTCAGGGTTGTATGAAAAATGAGCTTTAAAACCATTTGATAGTCAGTGATGACGCCCAAAGAGATTGGAGCATTTACTGAGGTAGTTCTGGCAGGAAAATTAGGAGGAGATGGATGAGGGACTGCCTACCTTGTGACAATTTGGTCATCTGTGACACATTGACAGCTGGACAGAAAAACAGAAGGCAGAAGCAAGAGAAAAGAGAAGTGGTAACCACACAGGTGGAAAGGGGTGTTTCTAAGGAGGGAGATGTTTGGGAAGAGAAGGGAAAGTGAAAAAAAGTATTCAAACACTGAAATAGATCCTTCCATGAGTAAAGTATTGCCCACAGAAGACAGCACAGGCAAAGATGACAAAGCTTGTTTTATCTTTAAAATGTGAAAAAAAAATGGGACTCTGGAGTCCCAGTGCTGACATGAGCCAGTAAATTCAGAGGGCTGCTCATATTGACTGAAACACTCATTAGCATTATTCAAAAAGGTCTTAGCCGATAAGACCAAGACAGCAATACATGGGGAGCCCAAACTGATCTCCCCTCCTAGAAGCGGGCCTTTGTCACCAGAGCTGAAGTCTGCAGATAAGCTGTGGGAGTTTGTGCTGCTTGCAAACCCATACCTAGATGGCTTCTGCCCCCTTAATTGCTGCCCTTTCAGCAGCAATAAGTTCACTTCAAATATTAATGGAGACAAGGCATCTATGCCAAGTGGCTCTCCCAACTTTGCTGATTAATAATTTATTCCTCCAGGGTGGTGGGCAAACGAATGCTGGAAGAGTGAGACGAACTTTCGGCGGCGTTGGAAGAAACTTGGCAGGTGCCTAGTGCTCGGGTTTGCCTGTGGGTGCGTGCCAGCTGTGTTTTGTCCTTTCATGTTCCTTCAACAGCAGGAGCTCTTGAGAGCTGTTGAGATCTGGGATGCTTTAGGCAATATACCAGGGGACAGACTGCCTGGAAAAGGCAGCGGGCACTCCAAAAAATAAGAGGGGAGGGGGAGCTGGGCAGCGATCATGAAAAGAAAGGTCCTCAAATATGAAATTGACTAGTATATAGCACAGGGACCCCAAATCAAAGTTAAATCAACATCAGTGATCTCCAGTGACTGCTGAACAGCCTGGTCCTCGGTTTCTGAGTTAATGTCAGGTTGTAGTCACAATAAAGTATGTCCTGTGGAATGAAGAGGCCTACACAAAGATGATCATCCATACACCAGGGACAAGAGGAGCTGGGGCACGGGAATTACGGTAGGAGAGAAAGGGCTACGGTCACTGGCAACAGCAAAGGATCACAGTGTGCCTGGTGCTCCTCCACAAGCAGTAGCAGACCTGTGTTTGCATAATGAAATTAGCAGGGGCACATTACAAAAAGATCTTAGGATTACTCTGGCTTGTTGGCCTTTCCCAACTCTTCTTAACATAAATCTACTGTCACTTCAGATCACAAATGGGGAAGCTCGAGGAAAGAAGAAATGCCACCCATCTGCTGAGGTATAATCTGTGGTAACCTGAAGGGAGAAGAGGAAGGGTTTCCTGTGAGGCAATTCAGGCTCTAGTAAGGTAGTATGGTGAGAAAAGCAGGGCGGCAAGGCTGCTCACAGAAGTGATGTGGGCAAGCCCGCATGCTTGTGATGGGTGAAGGAAATGATGCCAGGGAAATGCATAAGTTTCTTCCTCCTTCTTCTCTTTCCTCCACTCCCAGTGGTTCCAGAAGATTCAGAGCCGCAGTGTGGCAGGCAGCCATAGATCATGCCAGCCCAGCCAGTCTGGCAGCAGCTGCAGCCTTGAACATCCTGCTAGATGAGGATAGATGGGCATTAAGTTTTCCAGGAGAGGGCTTTCCTACAGACACTCAGCCTGCACAAGCTGTCATTGCTTTCACAGCACTCCGACAGATCTATTAACGTCTTTTGTTTCTGTTTGCTTTTAGACTGCTTAAGCCGCCTCGGGCTGACTCCTCTCTTTCTGTCTGCCATGGGGAAGGATGAACACTCAGAGTCCGTCCTGCACTACTGTCACCACATGGTATGTTGCACTGTAGTGGCACTTGAGAAGCATGGAGGTGACGACATTACATAAAGGGAAAAATCCTTTTAACCCTGGCAGTCATAAGAGTCACCTTTCATCAGGCTAAGAGTGAGACCAGTTCAATGCTCCTTTAGTTACAGACAATTAAAAAGCGAGGAGCCACCCCCAGCACACAGGCTACACATATGCATATATACACAGCTTGAAGTCTGAACCATGTGGTCTGAATTCAGCTCCAGGGACTGGTGTTTGAAGGACAAAGAGAGGTAAATCAGGAAAAAACACGAAAATGTCTAAGAAGGCCTAACTAAACACAGCCTAAAATATGTAAAGCCTGATCCTCAGGATAAACAAAGCAATGCCAAAACAGCCTGATTTGGGTAAAGCATAAGACAGAGAAAGCCCAGAACTGGGACACAAAGCCAGGTACCTCCCTGGTTCAAAGCAGGGTCCTCCACATCACAGCCCACAGCCCACACCCCTCACCGTGCACCAGAGGAGTACCTGGCACTCAGCAGCCACTTGTCCCCACAGGTCAGGGAGCCAGGAGCAGCTGGAGCTCCCCAGGGGTGTCAGGGTAGAGCCTGACCAGCCAGGGAGCAAAACAGGCCCTGAGACCAACCCCAGCCCTCAGGCACCTCTGTGGAGAAAAGACAGAGCTGAGGGCAAGCCAGGGGTGTGGGTGGAGACCCCAGGTGAGGCTGGTCAGGGCCATTAAGGTCTGTTAGTGTTTTCGGGACCCTGGTGTCCAGACAGAAAGAGCACATGAGGCCTTACTTCTGGCTACCTGAGCAGCTCAATAAAAGCAGCAATAGGAACAAGAACTCCCATTTAGTATATAAAGGCTTCATAGCTGCAGACCTGTAATCTCTCCTCTACCCAAGCATGGCACAGTTTGAGCTATCAAAGTGAGTGGTCTCCCAAGGGAAGATGCAGCAGGACTAGCTGCCAAGCAATCCTGGCCTGCAAGAAACATTACCAGCAGTGCTGGAGGTGACCTTGCCCTTGTGATGCCAACTTCCCTGTGAACTACTCAGCAGAAAGCACTCCTCCATCCACATGTGTATTCCAAGAAATGCCCCAAACTCTCTCAGCAGATCATTCAGGCTGCCCACAGAGGAAGGACACCTCACAGTTATGTCCATGACTGCTGTAAAAAGGGCTGCGAGGCTGCCATCGAAATCGGCCTCCCTGCCTGTGCAGCCAGTGAGGTTGCTAACGTCATCGCTAGCTGGAGCGTGCCACCAAGGTGTGCCTGGCACGCCATCAGATGTGTCACATAAGCCACGGGAAAGGATGGCTGGGGCAGGCAGTGCTTCAGCCATTCTGCAGGACGCCCTTCCCTTACAGCAGGGGAACCTTACAGCACCTATGGAACCGCGTGGCAGAGGGCTGTCGCGTTCATTTACTAAATCAGTTCTTTAATCTTTGCCGTGCCTTCTCTTGCATTACAAATATTAATAAGCAGCCATCTGCCAGCACTGCCTAGACCAAGATATCTCTGAAATGTTGCTTGTCATAAGGGAGAAGGGAGGTTGAAGGGAGAACAACGAGCTGGGCTGCAGCTACAAATCAGGTGGGCACAGAGAAAGAATATTGACGTTGAGCTGAGTGAGAGGGAGGAGAAACGTGCTCCACTGGTAACTGTTCTCCTTGTTCTAGGACATGAGTGCCATCCTGCAGCTGGAGAAGAAGAGCACAGCCACTTACTGTGCTGTGATCACCAGTGCTGGGGAGCTGAGTGTTGGCTTGGGAGATATGGACATCCACCACCAGATAACAGAGCAATACGTACGCATGCCAGCTGATTTGTTACCTTCTGCTTAAGAGAAAGAGTGTGGAGGTGTGACAAAAAACAGCTGGAGAAGCTATACCAGGAGTGAGTGGGTGTGTAGAGGGAACATGGGAAATCCTAAAGTTAACCCCAGATATTGGCCACTGGGATTGCAGCATGGCAAGCTACCGGAGCTACCTGTTGCTTCTTACCCAGATGGAGCTTGACCTGTAAGCCAGAAGCCTCTTCAGCGTCAAGTTCCAGTTAACCTGTCACTTGTGGTACCTTAAAGCCATCAGTAAATCCAGTCTACCTGCAGAAATGACATTTCCCCCTTTAGGGGAAAACCAAAAAACAAAAACCAACCTTGGACAGAACACTGGTTAAAGAAAGTTTTCCTATTCCACCCCCTCCCCGCCATCCCTTTTGTTTCTACATGCTGAGTTGTATAGGCAGGTACTGCTTCTCAGCACATCCAAACCTTCAGAACATCAGGGCTAATGGAAGCATTAATTACAGATTGATTCAGTGAAACCCCCGTCACTGCACCCTCCTTCCCTACTCATTCTGCTGTCAGCAGAACAAAAGCACATACTTCATGACTGTCAGCAACACGAAAGTTAAGTGCAATTTACTTATCGGTGGGCTCCCCGTGAGGTGGAGGCTTCATTGGAAAAAATATGGTCATTGCTTCCACTTCCATCCCCACCCTGCCTCTCCCAAGCCTTGGCACACAAAACCATTACAAGACAGATTAATTCTGTTGAGCTTTATGAAACAGCTGTGGCCAGTGGAAACTTTGAACCAATCTTCTGCTGCGAAGTGCACTTTGGCAGTCCTTCTTTCAGCCAGGATTAGTGGAGACACAGGAGGGAGGCTGCACGAGCACCTATAGCACGGGCCTGGGATTTGGGCAGTGGTCGTGCAGCCACAGAGAGCCAAGGAGCAGCAGGTCCCCACTCTACCTGCTTCTCAGACAGCAGCAACAGAGCGCTGTGTTGAGCAGTGCTGTAGCCACAGGGCTAAACATAAGAGGTGGACAGTGCATGAACAGACAAAAGGAATTTTACTGTGATAAAACAAACAAACAAAAACCCCCACAAAACAAAGAGCCAGTCTATGTGCCTCTTCAAAGGGTGATTTAAGTCATCTTCCTCCAGAAAGGGAGCTACAAGCCCAAAGCCTGCATCTCACTGGGTTGTTAGCACCAAGTTCAGAAAGAAAACCCACTTGCAGACATGGTGCTCTCTTTCACTTCTCCAAGACTGGTTTTGCTGCTGGCGTTATACTTCCCCTCTTCCCTCAGCCTGTCTGGTCATTGCAGGAGCTGTTGCAAAGCCCTCCTCAGGACATTTCAAGGACACAGGCAGCAAGCGAAGGAGTAGTCAAGCCGGGCAGAGCACAGGGAGTCCTACAGTGACCTGAAATAGCAGCATTCCCTCTCCCTGTCGGCCTCTGACTGAGCCAGGGGTATCAATGTGGTGTGGGGAGGACCAGCAACTATCTTTCTCTGCTGGAGGGGCCCTGCCCGTTGAGTCTGCTTCTTAATGATGGGGAGCAGGGAACGAGAAGGGGAGGAAGAGAGGTAAACAGAGAGATCCACTTTCCTTAGGGAATCACTCCTTTAGGTTCATGCCTGCACCTCAGAACTGCACTACGAGTGAAAATCCTACATCCTCAGTGTGAATAGCAACCATTTTGTCCCTCTGCAATGACTCGGGCTGTCTCTGCTCTGTGTCCTGGATTCTCACTAGGTGTCCCAGTTCAAGGAGAACCTGTGCCGGGCCCCGCTAGTCTGCGTTGACGGAAACGTGCCTCTGTCCACTATTCAGTACATCTGCCAACTAGCTAGGGAGCATCAGCTAGCAGGTGAGGAGAGCCTGCCCAGCCCTGGCCCCACAGCTCCTATCAGTGTGTGCGCCAGGACACTCCACACACCCCGAGCACCCTCCTCTGCTGCTTGATGGAGATACCCAGCTCTTGCCTGCATGCTGTGTTGCTCAGGCCTCCTTCTATACGCTGCTGCTTTATTTCAAATAGTTGAAGCATTTCTGCTTTCTCTGAGTTTGTCTCATCCTGCAGCTAAAGTGCATTTCCTGTAGCGTAGGAGCTACAGCCCTCCAGCACTGCCAGAAAAAGCTGCTCTCTTTGCCTTTAATCTCCAGGCTAGCACAGATACGTGTGCTTCTGTAGTTTGCTTCTCAGAATAAGTGCTAAAGCATCATTTGAGAGGATTTCTCTCCCATTTCCCAAAAAAATACATAGCACCTCTCCTGGTATGCTGAGGACCCTTCACAAGGCTCCTGAACTTTTGGAGTTATGCCTTCATTTTAAAAAGCAAATCCTGAAGAAGGAGACAATGTCCTTAAAACCTGGCAGAGGCTCCAAAACCAGCTAAAAGGAGTAACAGACCTGAAGTCTGATTATATCATTCCAGAGCCAGAAGGAGCCATGTCATTGCTGAGCAACAGGAAGGAAAACTGGGGAGACCTGGTCTCCAGCATGGGGGAAATAATATTTAAGCTTCTGATACATTACACGTATAACCCCGCTTGTGCAGATTTCATTTAGCCTTCTGCACTGCATCCTGCTCTGATATAAAGCTGAACCACTGATTAAATAACTAACTAACCAATTGCAATGTTGTTTTTAAGTGTGCTTTGAGCCAACAGATGAGAACAAGGCCTCTAAGCCATTCCTCTCAGACAGCTGGAAAGCACTCACGTACATTTCCCCCAACCTCCAAGAGCTAAGAGCAATAAATCAGACCCTTGGGAACCCTCTGCCAGCAGGTATTGAACACTCAGAAGAGTCAATCACATTTTCAGATAATCTAGACCCTGGAGAGAGTGTTTTCCTCCCCATCTCCCATTTCAATCAAATTGAGTTATAACACAGTGGGAATTCATAAGCAGTCTTGGCATCTTCCACCTTGCAGCTATCTCTGCAGGGGTTGTATGGCCCAGGCCAGACCGATGGTCTATTAAAGAGTGCAGTAGGCCCAGGGTGGTTCCTTGTCCATTTTCCTCACTTCGCCATCCAAAGAAGAATATTTTTTAGTTTATAAATGTCTCAGTGAAGCATGATGCTCTGAGGGCCCCAAAGGTACCACCCCCTGGGGAAATGAAATACCCCACCACATGCAGGTGGAAGTCCAAAAGTATTAAAACAAGAAAGTCATGCTTTATTTTTGGACAGTTTTTTGGTCTCTACAGACACATCTGTAGTCCCGTGATGGTGGTTTCCTCAGCATAGGATAAATGGTATGGAAATCTAATGTTGGAGAATTTCATGTTTCCTACAATTCAAAGAAAACAAACAAACAAACCACATTTCAGTAGTGCTTATAACTAGTTGTGCTCATAAATAGGAGAAGTAGGGGTAGGAGCCCACAAAAGGGCCTGCCGAGAACCTTTAAAGTTATGCCACACTTTTTCCTCCCTGCTGCCTACAGAGCTGCCGTCCAGGTTGGAGGACGTTATCAAGACGGCCATGGCCTTGGCCCGCCCATTGCTGGCCCACCTGTGCTGCGTGGTGGTGACCCTGGGCGCTCACGGCGTCCTTCTCTGTGGCAAGAGCCTGGGAGGGAGCATCTCGCTTCGTCCAGCAGCTCACGAGCAGGTAAGGGCACGGAAAACAAGCCCTGGGCTCTCGGCTGCTTCTGCCTGGGACCACGCAGCACCATTGCTATTTCTGGTGGCGAAGCAGCAGTGCTGGGAAACGTGGCATCACAGTTGGCAAGTGTTCATGTTTGGGGGTGGAATACACAGCTCTGAGGATTAGCGAAGAAAATCATGTTGTCTGTCCTTCTGGCTCCTAGCAGCAGTGCTTACAGCCAGCTCATTTTAAATGTGCTTGCCCTGAATATTCATGACTGCAAGCTTCATTTTCAGCAACTTAAATCACTGATCTCCTCCAAACCATGAAAAACAATTATTTAGATTATTGGCTTATGGCTTACGTTTATTCTTTTTTTCCCCCCTTTTCTTTCTTTTATTTACTTCTATTTTTATTTTTTTATTTTTGGCTGCTGTGCAGGTCTGGATGACGGCAGCCACATCAGACCCTACCAGCTTGGGCAATTCCCACTAACGTCCCTTGTTTCCCCACACAGCCTGCTGCTGCCAGTCTCTGTGCCACCCACTACCCCGCCATCCACATCAGCGGGGAGGAGATAGTCAATGTCTCAGGAGCTGGTGACAGGTATGTTTCTAGCTACTCCATCTTCTCGAGCTAAATGTGGAAGAGTCATAATGGGATTTCTTTCAAATTCTACTGCAAAGTCAAACTACATTCTGCTGCTTGAGGAATAGACACTAGAGACACAAGGACAGGACAGGTTTCTGTGATTCCTTGCAATGCTTGCTAAAAATGTCCTGCTAAGCATCTTGAAGCCAGTCTTGCCATTATTAGTTTTGCTTTTCCTTAGGATCCACGTCTTTCACGGCAATCCAGTAGTTCTGAATTACTCTAGGCTGAGCTGCTAAAAGCAAAGTAAACCACCTTACATCAAAGCTGACTTACTAGCTAACTAATTTACTTCCACACTTCTCCAGTGGAAGAGGGACTGCCACTCAGTAGCTAGAATTGCCCTGTAAAAGCATCTCATCAGGTTCTGCATTAGCCTCTGGCAATAGCTCGTGATTCAAAAGAGCCTGCTGTATAATTCTCCTAGCTGGTCACACAATGCTGTACATGGTAGTAGGAAGTGACACGTATTATTCCTACCCCCGGTGATCAATTCTCAGTCTGTCAGAGCAGTATTTTATTATGCTCGTTAACTTGTCAAACTATATGTAGCAGTTGTTTGTTTTTTTTTCCTGCTATAATCAATTCTCCCCTTTCATTGCCTTGGGCCAGACCAGAAGGCCATATGTGACAGATATTTCCGTTTATTTTTCTACTCTTACCTAGCAGTAACTCAACATAGCAACACTTCTCCTTTTTTCTTTGATGGGTGGGCAGAAAGAATGGTTATTTTTGTGATAACTTACAGAGTCCTCAATATTTTAGCTAGTATCAAGCACTAACTCTTGCCAAGCTAATTAATCCACTTAATGCCAGAGTCTCTGATTACTCCCAGTGTCCCAAGTCACCTCTCAGACGAGCTGGCTGCCACTGGCACCATGCCCTGAAGAAGACCACAGTGTTGTTGAGTGCAGTAGGTCTAACACAGCAACGGGGCCCAGGGGCAAGCTGGTGGGGTCACCCGTCCTAGGGCATCTCGGCTTTGCTCGCTGCCTCTAGCAGCTGTGCCAGCCTCTGGCAGCCCCGCCAGGGGCGCAGCCTCCTCCCTGCACCATCTGCTCGTACACGACCGCCCCGAACCAATTTGTTCTGGGGGCCAATGGAAACTGAATGTCTTCCTTACAGTTTCCTCTCCCTTTCTGAAGGGTTAATGTAAGGGAAGAGCAAAGGCAAGGTAACGTGTGCCACTGTCAAACACCTTCACCGAGACACACGGGCGTACAACAGGCAGCCCAGCCTGTTGGCTTCTCCAAGGGACCACGCAGTAGGGTGCAGCTCAGGGCTACTGCACAGCTCGGCCCCACAAACCCTTCAGCTCCTAAAGCCCTGCTGGGGGATGCCGTGCACCCAGCAGTGCTCCCGAGGCTGCCCTACAACCCCGGGGCCGCTGCCCAAGGAGCTGCCGGGCCTGCGTGCGGGGAGCAGCGGCTGTTTGCTCCTCACACCTGGGTGCTGTGGCAACAGCGTGCCCGCACTCGGCATTGCTAGGGGATGCTCCCCCAAATATTTACACTGAGCCTCGAGCTGTTGAGAGATTGAATGGTTTCGTGAAACCACAATCTTCTGTGTCTTTGTTAAGGGAAAAAAAACAGTTGAGGTAATTAGCCAGAGTGCAAAAAGGGAGTCATTTTCCCTTTCACATAGATTTGCTCATTAATCCTCCCTGTTGTCACATTTTCCTGCCCTTGCTTCTTCATCCTAAATGCCATCATCCTCTCCCTTCACTTTCCCTTCTCCTTTGTCCTTCCCTAGCTTCCTAGCATCACTGTTGCATTTAGCTATGAATAAACACTAGCTGCTCCCAGCTGATCCCAAGCAGCACCCTGCACGTATCCATGCCTTGACAGAGCTGTCCCCTGCACGGCAAGCAGATAAAGTCACCCTCTTCTTCTGATGGCCTCCTTGTAAGGACCTGTGGGTCACAGCTGCTGCTCCAAGCGCTCCCATCATTTTTCCTGGGAAATCTCAAATGGAAAACCGCTGCTAAAATTTACAGAAATCTGAATCGGAAATCTCATTTCAGCTTTGGATTTCTTTTTCTATTTGTGTCTGTTGTCCCTCTCACATTATACTTGGAAATTTACCTTTCTTCTCATCTGTATCATCCCAATGGGGGAAAGGAGGGAGTGTAACAAGGTACCAACAAGCAACAGAGAAGTGACAAAATAATTAAAGAGCACGGGGAAAATAGCTTCTTCCCTTTCTAGACACACTTTCTTTTCTCCTGGCTCTCCTGCAAAACTGGGGAGAAAAGAAAAATGTGGTGGAATGGGAAATGCCCTTGACTTCTCAGATGAGAAGCAAATAAAATGCAAATAAAATGCAACTAAATAGCACCACTTGTTCCTTCCAAATTTAAAAATAAAAATAAGAAGCACAAAATTCTCATTATCACCTCACCCCTCCTCTAAGACATATTCTGCTTCTGTAAGTGTTAATGTGGATCCAAACGAGTTCTCTTCCAAATGGCCACGTTCCCAGGGTCAGGGCTGTTCCCCAGCACCCAAGGCTGCCTTTCTTTCTCTCCGCAGCTTAATGGCAGGAATCCTTGCAGGGATGCTCGCTAACCACGACACAGACACCTGTGTCCGGATGGGTCTGCTGGCTGCGAGCTTGTCCCTCCGCTCCTACGAGCCCATTTCTCCAGAAATCAGCACTGCCACTGTCAGCTGGGAACAAGTCCAGGGCAAGACCTGGCCAGCGGCGAAGGTATGGAAGATGGACTAGGTCACCATGGCTCTCTCATCCATCACCTCCTCACACACCCAGCACTGCCATCTCCAGGAACCGGGCCACGTTCTGAGCTTCAGGCTCAAAAGCCGGCTGCTGACTAGAGGACTTGAACTTCTGGGGCATGCTGCTTTTTGGGAGGTGTCAATGGAGCACACCTGGTGACAACGTGTGACGCGCTGTTCCCATTCATGTCTGTCTGCTGTTGTTTCCTCCCTCTCCCTCTCCCTGAGGTACAGCAACCACAGACTGGGTCTTCTGTGTACTGCCTGTCAGTAGTTTCTCACATTCCCCTCTAAAGGGAGCACTCACCTGTTTTGGTTTGGAGGTAACCCTCATGGAAGGAGACCGCAATTCAAGAAACTTCTTTGCAAAGAGAAGCTGGTTTCTGATCTTTTAGACCTCCAGCTTCCCTGAAGCTCCCGTCCTCCCAGACTTCCTATTGAGGGAATTTCCCCTTCCTCTACCTCATGCCACTGTTGTCCGTTATCATGGTAGCTCCTCTGTCACTGACTCCCAGATTCCTGGGACCACGTCTCCTCAGGCGGGCCCGGCAGCAACAGCCCCTCCTGCTGCTCGCTCTTGGTTTCTGTGCCGGGCCGCAGCCCGTGTTGAGCCCCAGCTGGCAGGAGCATAACGCTGTAGGACTTCCTCATCGGTCTTCCCAAGCCAGCCAGCAAACGCCGCACTTTCTTGCTCTTTATTAGCAAGGACATCTACATTTAGATCAGTTTTGTACAAATTTGGTCTGGGCCACTGCCTTTAGACAAGCAGCTAGTGCAGCCTGACACCAGCTGCCACCAAATGGTGTCCATGTTCATCGTCGTTAACAGCTGTGTGAGAAAATACCTGTGCTTTGTTCGTGTTTCTTTGTTGTCTGTACGGAAATCAGCTCCCTGCCCTCCTGCTCGCTCCTGCCTTCCTTTTGTTCACACCTCGGGGTGGGCTGGCAGCTCTACGGAAGAGCCTGGTGCGGTAGATGGTTTTCTTTTTTAACTTATAAACCATGGTGGGCACACAGGGCTTTGGTGAATGCTGGAACTAATTACAGCTCATTTCCAGTGGAGCTGGGCCGCGGTGCTGGCTGGTTTTTGAAGCTGATGCGTAGCGAGCCTGCAGCGCAGACTCACCCTTCGCTCCATACCGAGGTCACCCACCAGCGAGGACCAGGACGGAGGCGCAGGTCTCTGGTGGCCACCGGGGCACAAAAGCTGACTGACGCTTGGTCAGGGCAGCTCTAACACCGCTCTCCCGTGTGGGCTCTGCTGTTTATAAAGAAAGGAGCCCCATGGCAGCGAGTGGAGGCATTCACTGGGTTTCTTTCCTCTCCCAGACCAGTTTCAGGAGGCTCGTAGCAGTTCATCCTCTGAGCCTGCCACCTTCCCGCGCAGGCACACGCGTGCCCATCACTGAGAGGCAACGGGTGGCTGTGGCAGGAGGGTGCTGGGGCGCTCAGGAGCACGGGGAGGGGGACAGCCCCCGCCAGCAGCCCGCTTCGCTCACAGGAGGGGAGGTGGGACACGGCAGGGGCGGGGGAACAGGGCCGTGCCCCGGGGCTGGGTCCCTGCTCTATAAAAGTGACTTCGGCAACCGGCTTGGGGAAGAGAAGCAGCCCCGACCTCTGCTCCTGCCTCCCGCAGCCTCACCCGGCTGGAGGACCCCGAGCCAAGCCAGGCCCCGAGGATGAAGGTCCAGGTGCTGACAGCCGCTGCCCTGCTGCTGGTGCAGCTCTCCTCGGCCCCAGCGCAGGCTGAGGCACAGGGGGGGAGCCTGGAGAGGCAGCCTGGAGCCGGGGGGCCCCCAGAAGCCCCTCGGCCAGCTGGAGATGGCAGGGACACCCTGCCTGGGCAGGGTGCTGAGGGCAGCCACCCCCTGGCTGGAGCATGGGAGGTGCTGGCTGAGCCCCCCCAGATCCCCGGGGCCCCCAGCAAGGCCACGGGCAGCGGACAGCAGGACCCCCCCAGCGAGCTCCGCAGGCGCCCGCCGCAGCCCTCCCGCAGCAGGAGCCTGGGGCTGAGCCACCACCTGAAGGGCCACGGGAAGTTCAACGCCGACACGGTAAGTGCGGGTGGTCCTCGCCTCTCCGGCACGAGGAGCATCCTCTCCTCTCAGACAGAGCAGGGTGTCCCGGCGCTGGCTATAACCATTCCCAGCTCTTTTATCCCCCAAACGCCCGCAGAATGGGCGCACATCCACGCCCGGCACCTCCTCCTGCAGAGGTCTGCAAGCCCAGAGACCAGTGCCCCCTTCCCCAGACAGCACAAGGCTCTGTGGGGTTTGTTGGAGCTCCCCACGTGTGGGGGGCTTGGGGGCAGCCACATCCCCTCAGCTGCCCCCGCGGCTGCAGGGAGCGGGTGGGCAGGAGATGGACGCCAAAGCGCTGCTGAACCTCCCCCAGGCAGGCCGGGCCAAAGAGGCTCCCGTGGGACAGTAAAATGATGAAAAAAACGGCATTAATGGGGACAAGCCCTTCCCCAGGCTGTCGGCTTTGGCCTGAACACCAAAGCGGGCACGGCCTCCACCTCCCTGCCTCCCCTGCAGCACTCCTGCCATGGCATCCAGCGCCGGCCCTGCCAGAAGCCCTCGGACTGCGGCGGCTGCCTGGGGCTGTACACCTGCAAGCTGCCCGCGGGCACCTGCGGCCTGAAGGCCGTCTCCTGGCAGAGAGGTAGGCGGCAGCGCGCCCTGGCACCGCGTGCGGGCTCTGCAGGGCCCCGAGGCTGCAGCCAGCCCCGCCGCTCTCTGGGTTTGTCTTCACAGGCGGGTTCCTGCGCAGCGTCCAGAGCACCGGGCAGCACGCCGGCACACTCCTCCCGGAGCCACAAGGCTCGAAGTAAAGCTGGAGAGGCCGTCCTGCAGCTGAGACCGACGTTTCCCACCCGAGTTTCATTTTAAATCCTTAATTATACAGCTGTAAATGTTTCTTTTGCTGTGCTTTTCATGCTGTTTGGTTTTTAACACCCCTGGATGCCGTACACTGGGTAGGTTTGAGCCCCACTCTCCTTAGCGCTGCCAACAAAATACCGAGTGGCTGCAGAGCGGCCCCCAAAAGGCACAAATGTGGCCATTTTATGACTCGATTTATTCTGGGCTACTAGGATATTGCAGGTAAAGCTGCCGGTGTTTGGGCCCAGTCACACAAATTTGAGTCCAAGCAGCCTGCTCGCATCGGGCACCCCGGGAAGCCTCCCAGCTCCCTGCCGCGGCACCCACGGAGCAGGGCAAATCCCACAGTAGTGGAAACGTCGCTTGGGCAGGGGCACATGGAGCTCCCAGGCCCGGTGACAGGGGACCACATCTGCTTTGAGAGGCCTGAATTGAGCCAAAAGCTCAGCTTCATTTACTGCTGCGCAAAGCTTTATGGGCACCCCGGCAGGCGTGGGTGCATCTCAGCTTTGCTCTCATTAAAAGGAAACACATCTTTTAAAAAGAGAACGGGGACACAGCAGGTGACCAACCTCACACCACACCGCGGGTTCCCTTGCTGGCACTGCACACGGTGCTGATTTTCTGTGCTTGGTGCTGTGGCCTCCTGCACAGCCCATCAGGCTCACCTCCCGCTCGCCCTCCACCTCCGCGGGCCGGTGGCTGCTGCAGAGCCACCTCCAGGGCCTCCACAGCCCGGCCTTAAATCCTGCCGGCCTCTGCTCCTCGCACCGCCCCCACCCTCACACCGCACCCCTCCGCGTTTCTGCACGCTGCATGTGACGCAGCCGCTCCTGCCATCTCAGCAGCCTCCCTGCCTCTCCTGCGTTTCACGGCTCGTCTGCGAGCAGCCACCACCCGGCTCCTCTCGGTTCCTTTCTCCAAAGCTTTTTCGCTCTGTGAAGCGCTCAGAGGTGCGGTATCGCGCGCGGCTCAGCGTGCCAGATTTGGCTGAGAGCAGCCACGGCATGGGATGGCCTGTGTAGGGGCACCAGCCCCGCGGCCCCTCCCCAGCAGCAGGGCCTGCTCCCTGCTCCAGCTGCCTGCGGGCTTTGCTCACCCTGCCCTGGCGCTGCTCGAGCTGCTCCAGTGCGGGCTGCCTGCAGCACGGGGCACCGGCACGCAGCCCTCCCCCTGCCACCCCCAGAGCTGAGGAGGAGCTCTCAGCCACAGCAGGGCTGCCCTCCTTTCCCCTCCGGAGGAGACCCAAGGATGTTCCAGCTGCCCCTGACCATGTCCCCGCTTCCTAGCACTGCTGGAGACGTCACCAGCAGCAGGCAATGCCCGAGCTGATGCCAGCAAGACGCAGAGGTGGGAGAGGAGAACCTGTCTGACCCCTCCAGAGCGAGACCCCAAAGGTGACCTCCCCTTTGGGCTCCCTCTGCAAGCAGCCTGGGCGAGGGGACAAGGCCACAGCTCCAGGGCGTGGGCTCAGCCGCTAGATGTCTCCTCCAGCCCACGCTCCACACCAGGCAGGCAGGTGGGCAGATGCAGCTCTCCCCCCAAAAACACCCCAGGGGCTGCATGCCTTTTACACCACTTGTTTTTAATTACATTGCATAAGGAAAGGCCTCTCCTCGCCAGGACCCCCTGGCACAGGCAGCCCGGTGGCTGGCTGGACGATCAAGTCCTCAGTAGGTTTAGTGGTTCCCCCTCACCCCTTCCGCTTGCTCAGAAGCTCCTCCTGGTCAGTCCACATCAGCCCTGCGGTCCTCAGTGTCCTCACTTTGCAGAGACCTACGTCCACACTCCTCTGCTCCTCCCCTCCTCGGTGTTGGAGCTCTGCCAGCTCAGCCTCGCGGAGTCCCACTGCGGCCTCCTGCAGCACCAGGCGGAGAGGAGGCAGGGCAAGAGGCATTGGTTAATATTCGTTCTAACCCCGATATAAATAGAAAAATACAACAAAACAAAAAGTTGACTAGCTAAGAGATCCGATCCGCTGGGATGTCTGCAACGTGCTAGCGCAGAGTTCAGAGAGTGCTTGGTCCAGTGCATGGTACTGTGGATATCCAGAGACCTGTCCCGGCAGCCCCGCAGCCAGCGAATCCTCCCGTGGCACCGCACGTCTGCGCGCGCATCCCGGCCGTGGTCAGCTCGCCCGAGGCTGTCGGCCCCTGGGAACAGGCCGAATGGGAACGGTTGATACGTCTGATTGTTTGCTGATGAATGGTAAAGCCATTCTCTTCTGCGGAACGAGGACGTGCTTCGCGCTTACTTTTTGTGGAGGAATTTCATTTTGCTACCTGAAGAGAAGGAGAAAGGAAAATGGGCTTCCCACAGCGACAGGCCAAGCAGGCATCCCTCCATCATCTCCTCAGACCCACTGCATCCTTTGGGAGACACGGCTCGTGGCCCAGACTTTGCTTTCCCACGAGCCTCCAGAAAAGAGGCGGACGGGGAGGCAGAGCCAACACGGTGCCAGAGCAGGGTTACCTGGCCAGGCACCAATCCCTCCAGGCTAGCACAGCACTCTGCAGGAAGCCACACTCAGCCTCTAGCAGAGTCCTGCCACCCTTCAGCAGCTTCCCTGCTGCCAAATCTCAAGGCAACAAGAATCCCAAGCTTTCTGAGCGGCCGGTGGTTTTGCCGGTCCCTTACCTAGTCCTTTCAGGAACCTATTGACTCCACTCTGCTCCCCACTGGGGAGCGTTTCCAGGTACTCCTGAGCCCGTACCTCAAACAGACCTGCAGGAAGAAAGAGTCAACAACCCTTAATTTTGCCTTCCTACAAATAAAAGTTAGAACGTGCATCTGACAACATGCTGTTACTGCTTACCAATAAACTTGCACGTGAGAGGGAAATCACCCAACCTCCTCCACCTGCTGAGTCCAGATCTGGGACAGGAGCTTTGGTCCGTGTCTGCAGGGTTCCCAGCAAATGAGCCCTGCTACCACCTCCTCCCCACCACTGCAAGGCTGACTGATCTTTTGTGCCTCACGCAGGGAGAGACAAAACCTCTGCTCACTCTGCTACAAACATGGCCAAGTGCAGAAGGCGAGATCATCTGTGGAACTGGCCTGCAGAAGCCACATTTTACCACACTGCAAGAACTCTTTTATTCAGGCACCTATTTAAGTGCCCGTTGCTCATTAGTGCTTTGGAGGAAACTGCTACTCTAGCACTGAGCAGCAGCACGGATGCTGTCAGTAGTCCTAGGGACAGTGGGGTAAGACATAAAAAGCCCCTGTTCTCCAGCAGCTGGTTCCTCTGCACCACACAAACACTACATCTCACCACCCTCCTGTAAGGGGAAGACAAGGAAACAGAGACAAAAAATCCCCCAGCAACTTCCTGAAGGCCGCACAAGGCTGTCAGAAGATTCAAACCACCAGCCTGCACTGGCGCTTCCCTGCCACCTCCCTCGCAATGTCGCTGCACAGGCACTGAGCCTCTGGCCACGCTGCTGGAGAAGGAGCTGGTGGCATCTCCCGTCTCCTGGGAGCAACGGCAGGGCTTCCAGGACTGCAGAGCCCAGGCAGAGCCCCTCACCTCTGACCCCCTGCTTCCGCAGCTCCCGCTCCTGGATGAAGCCCCCGAACATCTGCGTCTCCATGAAGACCTCCAGGAAGCGGCGGAGGCTCTTGGAGGAGACGGCCTTGCGGAAGGCCTCGCGCTGCAGCGTCCGCTCCTCTCGCTCACTGGGGGTCAGGAAGAGGGAGTAGTGGCCCACGATCTCCACGAAGAAACGGACAAAGGCCTCGGACACCACCTCGTTCAGCGGGCTGGTCTCTGAGGAGAAGAGAAAGAGGCAGCAGTGAGGACAGCGCTGTAAGGGCGTGCTAGGAAAAAACACGTTCTCCTTTACTCATCTGTACACGCAGGGCTATACCAGTCCTGGGTACAAACTTTGCGGCTTTTTTTTTTTTTTTTCCAAGGCACAGGACTGGGCTGCTGCTACTTTGAAAGTCACCCAGCTTTGTCTTGGCTCCTTTGCAACCAGGCTATGCCCACACTGCCCCAAAAAGAGCTGTCTCAGCCCAGCCACTCGCAAGTTGCACCGCTGCCCCTGGGGCTAGCTGCGTGTGTGGACTGTCCACTGGAGGAGTCTGCATCCCTCACGCCATCAAGAGTAGAGAGCCTGTGTAAATCCACCAGAAAGGACTACAGTTGTTCCCTGGAGCCGTAAGGGAAGGAAGGACAAAGCCAGGAAGGGGATAAATACCGCTTCTCTTCTCACAAAGAGAAATGGTTGTCAGTGCAATGGAATATTTAATAAAGCTTCAAGGAAAATACCTTTTTTAGACCTACTTCTAATTTAGACCTACCTCTAATTTCTGTGGTGCTTAATTCACTATGAACCTAGTTCTCCTCTAAGAAGGGACAGGAGGCAAAAGGGGCAGCAAGAGACACAGTTTTAAGCTGAACAGCACTGCGCTTTACCCTGCTTGCCATTCACGGCGCCCTCCTCCTTGTCACTCGCCAGCTCATTCCTCTGCTCCAAGATGTGCTCTAGGGCGGCCTGCAGCTTCCGGGGCAGGATGGAGTCCTCATCTTCCATCTGCAAAACAGAGACAGCCACCTCCTCAGGGCCTGGGGCCGGGGCACGGCCGGCTCCTGGTTCAGATCCTATCCAGTCCCTGACACGGCAGGGGGAGCACCAGAAACGAGCAGTGTGGAGACGGAGAGGAAAAAGAAAACTCCTGATACACTTGGCACTTTCCCAGCACCTCCCAGTCAGGGCTGTCAAGAAGCATGAGAGGAAAGACAAAGGGGGGGGGGTCTCTCTTCCCAAACGCTGTCCTGTTCTGGGAGAGTTTCAGGCATCCGAGCCCAGCGGCTACCTGACAGGGCTCACCTTTGGCCACCCGGTCTGTGTGTGAGCACTCCCACCGCCACAACCACGGCTGATGTGAACAATGCTGGCACGCAGCCAGGCAGGCTCGCTCAGCTGCGCTCAGACACCTCTTGCGTTCTGGAGGCTCAACCACAGCCAGGAACTGCCCGCGAGCGCGCGGGAGCCCTCACCAGCCCCGGCTGAGACGACACGGCGCAGCTTGAGCCTCCAGAAGAGAGGCGTGAGGCACAGCGTTCGGCCCCACGCCCGCTAACAGGATGCAAACACTGGCGAGCCAGAAGTGCGTTAAAGGAGTGGTCCTCGCCCACAGCACCCGAGGCACAGGACAGACCCACGCGGCCAGCACTGCTCAGCCATCTGCAAAGAGCCCTGGGGCAGAAGTAGCTTCTAGGCCAGGAGCATGTTCTTTCATCTGGCCTCTCCCCTTAAACACCCGGCTCCTCCCCTCCATGACAGAGGGAAGCAAAAAATCAGCGGGCAACCTCGTCTGCACAGCTAGATTCCCATTTACCGGCTTTCTGTTTGTGATCCCCCCAGTGCAGGGAACTGCAGCAAGAAATCACAAACTCCTAGGCCAGGGAGCAATGCAAAGAAATCATCAAGGCCCCTGCTCAGGGCTGGGTCTGTGAGAGGAGAGGGGCTGACAGACAGGGACTGGGAGAGCCACAGCTGCTCCCCATGACACTGCTCAGCTGAGGGTTTTCAGCTCTGCCCTCAGTCTTACAGGGTACCACTGAAGGACCTGCAGTACTCAGTGCTGTGTCTCCCCCTCATTAAAAAAAAAAAAAAAAGAGAGAAATGATGCACAGTGATTCAGTCTTCAGCATCTCTGGTTTGGGTCTGCAGTATTATGCAAGGACACAGCAACCACTCTAACGCTGCTAACCACAACTCCTGCCTTGGTTCGTGTGGGCAGTAAGCAATCCAGATGGACGCAAGGTGCAGTGGGAGAGGAAGGGGACAGAAGACGCAGGATAGGGAATAGTTCTGCTCACCTGTCTCAGAAACCGGTTATTCACAAGGTCAACAACGAGGACCTGAGAATGAGAGAGCAAGAATGAAAATCGTTATTTCCATCATCAGAGTTTATCTTGATCCACAGCCACTCTGGAGGAAACTCTGGAGCCCTGGCCCTGCTCCTCCTAACCACCGCGGCAGCTGGAGGAGGCCCCCGAGCGAGCCAAGAGCGGAGCCTTGTTGCGGCTTTCTCACGACGTCGCCACAAACCACAGAGCAGCCTGGACAAGCAGAGGCTGTTTTCCTGGCCCAGCCTGCCATTCCTTGCTGCCTCGGCTCTGCCAGTTCTGGCATCCCTAAGTCACTCCTGCAGACTGCGCTCAGCCCCGAGGCAACATCATCCAGAGACCAACAAACTTTAGGAAAATCACCTCCTACCAGCAGCAGCCCTGCTGCGGGAGATCCCAGCTCGCTGTTTGCAGGCTCCGGGGAAGGCAGAGCCCAGAACTCTGCCTCACGATGGGCCCTGAGGGTCTTTCTTCTGGCTGCAGGAGCCAGAGGACGAGATCTCAGTCCCTTCACACCATCAGCCACCATGCGGCAGCTGGCAGTTTTCTGTGGTGATACCACAACCTTGCCTTACAACAGCAGAGGCAAACGTGGCTCTCAATAGCAGCCTTTCTAGGCCAGAAGACAGCCTGCTGGAAGAAACGCCGTGAAGAGCGTGGCTCACCTCCTCCACCGGGAGCTCCTTCAGGCGGGGCAGGGAGCTGGAGAGCAGGCCGATGAGGAAGGGGGTGGGCGAGCACACGATGTCGATCATGGAAGGCGGCAGCACGGGGATGTAGGTGTGCTGCCAGGTGAAGGGGTACAGCAGGGCCACCGTGGCGTGGCAACACTTGGAGAGCGTGCTGGAAGAAAAACCAAGGGAAATCTCTTCCAATTGTTCCGTGATTGAGCTCTGTTCCTAAATTTTTGCCCCTATTTTTCCCACGGGGAAGCCACAGGTTTGCACGCACAGGGCCTACGCTGTCCAGCAGAGCATGCAGCCATGGGGCACCGCGCAAAGCCCTGGCCACAACCTGCAGCCACGAGGCCCCCAGGTGCTCGGGGCGGGCAGCATGCTCCATCCCTGCCCCTCGGCTCGGGCAGTGCACCTGCTTTGTCTTTGGGCAACCCTCAGGTTTTCTACAGGTCCCGGGCACGCTGATGGCTCTTGGTGGCCAAGCTGGAGCACAAGGGACGAAGGTAGGAGGCAGCAGTCTCCAGCCCGCAGCTGGCAGGGCATCCTGCGGGTGGCGGAGCCTGCTGAGATTACTCCGAGCCACAGGAAACCGGGAAAGTGAAATGTGAGGACAGGAGCACACGGCCGGCCTCTGCACGGTGCTGCCCGCAGCTCACGGGACCACAGCCTTCCTTCTTCCCCCTTCAAACCCTGCCGGCAGCTCTGCTGTAAGCCCCTTTGCTGACAGCTTCCAAGAGGGTCCGTCCACAAGCCCCCCGGGCTCCCTGTAGGGAGGCAGGCAGGGCCTGCAGCCCATCACGGGCCGCGCGGAGCTCGCCGCAGGGCACCGGTGACTCATCTGGGTCTGGAAGCACTTGTACGAGGCGAGGGAGGGGAAGGGCTTGCCACTATAAACTGCGTGTATAACGTCATTCTGTTTCACCAGCATCCAGGTCCCGAAAGGCTGGAGGAGGGGAGGGAGGCTGGCGCGGCCTGGAGGACCCGCGTGGCTGGGCAGCGCGTGCAGCTGGGGTGCGTTAAGCTCCACGGGGGAATTTACGCCCAGCAACCCGGATCTGGCAGCTTACTGCTCACAGGGAAGGGGGGTGGTGGGTGTGGGCTTGAGCTCGCTCCAGACAAATAAGCCTGCTCTCCCCCTTCCTCCTGCAAAGCCTGGTGAACATGAAGCCCCGTGAAACACCACAGTGCTAACAGGAGCTGAGCGCTGAAGCACCGTGGCTGGCCGACAGCTGGCTGCCTCTCCTCAGGTAAATTCAGCTCAGCAGGACACGAGCATGGCTGCTGGGACAGTGGTGTGACCGCATGCAGAACGCAGGCAGTCACCATCGTTAACCACACGACGCTTTCTGGAGATAAGTAAATCCCCGGGGAGAGGCTGCAATCTGCTTGACGTGGGAATTTTATCTGGGACTGCGACAGGTTGGGGTCGGGTGCCTGGGAGGGACCCCTGGGATGTGTGTGCTGAGGGTGTCTCTTCGTGAGATGGGCACAGTGTCCTCTGTGCGCAGGGAGGTTTACCTTTAAGGCGATACTCTACAAAAACAGAGGAGGACCCTTCAAAGGCTGTGTCACAGGATAGTACCTCTATGTCTTTAGAGAGGAGAAAGCCCGTTCCCCATCCTTACAGCATCCTCCTCCCTTCTCTCCATTCAGTCCTGCTGCCACTCTGCTGCTGCTGCTCCCCAGCTGCGCCTGCCCTCATCACCCAGCCCTTGCTGAAAGCTGACCAGCACAGCTGACTACACCCCGCACGTGCAAGGTAGACGAAGAATCAGAGAGAAACAAAACAAATATAATGAGATGAGAAAACACAGAGCTAGTAATAAATGCTAACATTTACAAAAAAAAAAAAAACAAAAAAAAACACATAAAACCCAACCCAACTCCCACAGAAGAAATGTAGGACCAACATCAGAGCAAATTTCTTTTCATGTAACTTTCGTACATGCTTTATTTGAAAGGAAATGCAAGAAAAGTAGATGTACCTTCCTAGAAGTGCGCCCAGGCTAACGACATCCTTTAAAAACTGCCGTCTTCCAGGCAGCGGTACTTGCACACCCATAAATTTCAGGCCATGCTAGCAGGTGCAAAAGCAGGGCTTTCTTCCCCTCCATTACTGCAGAGCGTATTTTCCACTCCCCAGTTTCTGACTCATAGCAGCCACAGCACAACAACGGCAGCGTTCCTGTGAAAGCTGCGGGAACTCCCCCTGCTTTCCCCACCTAGCACGGTGGCACTGCTGTCACACTGCCACCACTGGACACCCTCTCCTAAAGGTGAGGAACCGACTTCATAGATGGCATACGAAAGCCAACAGGAGGGGCCTTTGTGGCTCCAGACAGCTCCGTGGAAGAGCAGCGAGCTGCTGGAGGAGGTGGTTATTTATGGCACGCTGAGATGTTACAGCATGCTGTCTCCCAGTGTATTTATGGTGGCTTGCTCTTCCCCCAGCCCTGCTCTCAAGTCGCAGTGAGTACACATGGTACGTGAGAGCTTAAGTGGGAGGAAAGATGGCTGAGGTCCAGTTAGTGGAAGTCACAGAGCTGTTTAAGTCTCAAATTATATGCTCCATGCCGTGGGAAGCAAAACAGATAGCTTCCCCTTCTACCTTTCCATCTGTGAATGCCTCCTCACCTCCAGGAAAAATCCTACTGATCTCTGCTCTGAAACACTTCTCACCATGGAAGGAATTTCTGGAGAGTAAGGCTGTTGGGGCTGAGGTCTGCGAGCTTCCCTTGAAGGCAGAGCAGTTTTCAGAGAGGGACACAGATGCGGTACCACTGAAGCGTCTCTTCTGTGTGTGATTCTGTCTGATGTCTCCTGCAGACAGCCTCAGGAGTTGCAGCTTGCAATGGTGTAAGAGCCCTGTCCTGAATCAGACAAGGTTACCGAGCCATGCAATGGAATCCAGTTTGAAAAATTCCTTTTGTGCCACCCGTGTAACTGTGTGCTCTTCAGCCATCAGCAGCAGTGGAGACTGAACTACACCGCAGTGACAACATAGCTCGTACCTGTCTGCGTAGCAGGTGAATGCAGCCACTAGGGTTGTGGACACTGCTCAGGAGGCTGGACGCCTGTTCCCATGAGATGGGCTTGTCTCTCAACACAGCTGGAACAGTCCAAAGCACTCTCAAAGCACTGCTTGCTTCAGTGTCCACCAGGGATCTTACACCAAAAGGGCAAGTGATGCCTTTGCACGGCTACAGCCAATGTCCCTATTGAAATCCCTACCGAAAATCCTGAAATCGCAGGATGTGTGCACCACAGCCACCACACTGACTGCTGCCATTTGAATAACACTGACCCAGGGTGCTATGTTTGGCTTGCTGTGCTCCAGGTGCCACCAGAAGTTAAGAGGTCTATCCCATGTGCTTGCAGGGTGCTCTGGGGAGTGCCATGCACTAATATCAGGCCAAAGAAGTTCACTGTGGGAGGCAGACACCGTTTTTAAGGCTTTTGGTTTCAACAGCAAATCCTTAAAATACTTTTAAGTCTCTAAAGCACACTTTCAAGATCCTGAGCACATCCTCATGGGTTCACTCAGCCTCCTGAAGAGAGATCACGGCTGAGCTATACACCTGATGCTCCTTGCACAGGAGCTTGCAGGAGACAGTGACTCCTATAGTATAGGGGCTAAAAAGTACCAAAGTACGCAAAGAACCACGTCATATTCTCTCCCTAAAGGGCTGATTTGGATATTGGCTGACGTACAGCTCTCTCTGGCTGGGCACTCCCTTGATCAGACCGAAGATAGCGTACCTATTTGTTTGCTTAAACAACAGCCTTTCCCCCACACAGCATCCTACACAAAGCATGTTTGCAAAAGCAAATGCAGCCGCAGCTTCTTGGTAGCACCTTGCACAGAGGTGGTCAATGCAGAATCTGAACAAACCAGCTCCAACTAAGTAGAACCTCTTCTTCCTCTCTAGGGAAAACTTGCTCCAAGACTAGCTTGACTTGCTCTAAAAGACACTGACAATTTGCAACAGCTTCAGAGGAAGGATGCTGGAGGCTCAGTTTGGTTATTTTCTTCCCAAACTTCAGACTGACTACAGGTTTTCCACCTTTCTGCTTCTAAGGCGAGCACACATGCTAGAAAACCCACCAAACTGAATCTTTCTTTAGGTTTGGGATACTTAAAAGATTTCTGAAGAATATTATTGATTCAATCAGCCTTCTGGAGCTTAATGCCAGTAAGCCCTTTGTTCCCTGCACCAACCAAAATGCTGAATACATGTTAAATTGCAAAATGCCAGCATGGCTTGATTTTACTTCCTTTTTTTTTTTTTTTTTTTTTTTTTAAATAAGCTCTGCTACAGTAGGATTTATTTTACAAACACCTTTGGGTTTCTGACACTGCTTAACATCTGGATTTACTTACGATGCATCACGGATTTGGTTTACAGCATTTAATGGGCGCGGGGAGCTTCCAGACTTTGCACTGTGACTTGGCACACGCTGCCAGGATGCTGCCAGGCTCCACCAGCGGTGGGGACAGCCGCTGCCTCCCAGAGAGGCAAGCTGCGGCACGTGAAGAAGCAAGCATTAAGGGAATCTGAAGAAATGGTGCTATTATTTGATGTACATACCTCCTCCTTGGGTTTCTTCTCCCCAGCCACAACACAAAACCAAGAAATCTGTGGGGCTGAATTCACAGGCACAGACCAGGCTGCTTTTGAGGCGCACAGAAAGGGCTGCTTTTAATGATTAATTATCTTTTCCTGGGATGACCACATTTAAAGTGTCTACTCTACTTCAGATCTGCCTTTGGTAACAATGACCACTCTGTGCTGTTGACACAGCTGTGGTTTCTGGCGGGGCAGATGCAATTGCTCGAGTTGGTCAGACCCACAACAGGCTTTTGAGGAGAGCTGGAAAAACGGTACCTTGATTTTAAGCCTGTGTAAATTTTCCAGTTTAAAAAGCCCTCTGAATCGAACACATCTCACTCAGCCCAGCAAAAGCTGCCCGGCACTAGGCACCTTGGGAAATCAGGCCGCTTTTATTTGGAAGGTGCCTACTAAAACGTTGGCCTTGGATGCCTCGAGCTGCGTGCCAGGCGGTTTCAATTGGAAACGAACGGAGCTGCAGTGCCTAACCTGTGCCACTGCCTCCACTGCCCCAGGACTAAACTTTACAGTACGGGAGTGTATTAAGGTGGGGAAGACTGTAGAGACCTACACAGTTTTCACAAAGTCATCCTCCTGGCTTGCGAGGGGATGTATACTCCAGTTCCCATAGCGACAGAGAAAAACCAACAACTAATAAACCCAATTCTTTCCTTTTCCGCTGCCAAGCTTTGGATTGACGGGTCTTTAAAAAACACTCAATGTTCATTCTAAAGATGGAAAAGACAGTATTTCACTTGCTGTACACTTGTTAGATGCATTTTTTTTTGGCTCAGCTTGAAAACATTTCACAGTTCACACAGCACTTGGCAAAAGACCTTTCATCTTCCTTTCCCAGGGCCTGACTTTATAGCAATTAAGAGACAAAAATAAATTGCATACATCATTGTCTCCATCACTTACACCCATACGTACCTTACACATGTGTACAGATAGTTATTGATAGTGCCTGCACGAAGAACTGCAAATTACATTTATCACGCATCTTTCATCGTGTCACCTGCACTCTCCCCACTAATCCATCTCAGCTGGATTATTTCTAGCATTCCAAACCTCTGAGTAGTTTAGAACAGCTGCTTTTATCGTTTTTTCCTTCTCTTAAGCTACTGCCAAAAAAGGTTTCTTTTCTTTCCCCTGAAACTAGCATTTTCACCCTCGAAGTAAATACTATTTAGTATTCATTGAGTTCAGTGTGTTCCTGTCCCAGGAAAAGCACCATTTGGGCAGAAGGCCTTGTATCTACAATACCATCAACATCCAGAACATGGAATTTCTACCAACAAATACAGCAGATTGTAGACCTCTCATTTATGAAAGCCTCACCAATCCAGTGCACTTGAGTCACTGGACTGGATTAAAAATAAAAGTTTACTTCATTTTGAGGGTTATTTCCTTTGTTTTCTGTTTTTCAAGCCTTTGCAGTCCTTTGGGGTCATTTTCAAGTTTTTTCTCTACAAAAAGAAGAACCAGAGAAACTTCCTATTTTGTTCCAGGAAAATAAAATTAAGACTCTCCTGAAACTGCTTGACACTAGGAGCAAGGTCTTCTCACATACATCAAATGGTGAAAGCCTTGCAGATAGCTGGCAAGTCTACAATAAATATTTGAATCTGAGTCCTGCGGTCTAACAGACCTGGATCTTTAAAACATGACTCCCCCCCCCACCCCCGAAGAAAGCAGTTTATGTTATATTTAGAAATTTCTAGAAAGTATGATCCTATAGCTCTCTTTTGTCTTTTACAGGCCTGGGCAGTTTGATTCGTTCCTAAAGATTCTGGATATATTAACAGAAGATACAGGGGAAAAAAAAAAACAAGTATCAACCCATGGAAGTGCTCTGAATTAGAGATATTCTGTAACACAGCATGTTCAGAATACACAGTGGTGTGTAGTCATAAAGATATTTGATAGGAAAAGATCTGGTAAGTAAAGGTTCATTCTGAAGAGATGCCTTAAAAATACAAAAAAGCCCCAAACCCTACCACCCATTCTTACCACCCAGCCTCATGTAGAGATTAAGATATCAACTGTGTCCTTAACAGATTTTCCCAAAATGTTAAATTTATTCTATAGCAGAGAAGAAAAACCTTCGAAAACAACACTTGTCATCATAAATTACCACATAAATCGTATATGTAGAAATACGGAGTTTTGGATGAATTCTCTGCAAGTCTGAATGCTTTGCATTTCAAGTGTGGCTTAAATATCCAGAACACCAAACATCTATGCGTATAATGTATCACTGACTATAAAGAAGCAAACCTCCCCTCCCTGACCCACGGCAGATGCCAAAAATTGCAAGCAGCCAGCGCTGCCAGGGTACTACAGCTTCCCTCTCCCCGGCTTTCCTATTCTACGATAAGACTGCCTGAGCTCTGCCCTCAAGAGCCCTGGAGCCCTGCAGGACGAGATTTTCCCTCAGCTTTCCCGCAGAAGGGGCCTCCCCATCTTTTGCCCCTGCACTCAGTCCCAGGACTGCAGCCTGCTGGCTGGAAGTTGTGAGAACAGACAGCTTAGGGGCACTGTAGGCTCCTGAAACCTGAGCACGCTCCTCGGTGTCATTACTCATCCAGGCAGCTTTTCCTTCCCCAGCCCTGGCGAACTCTCCTCCTTAAATCCTCAAGTGCTTCAAGGGCTGGAGAGCAGCCAGCCACCAGCTGCAGGAGATCTTAAAGAAACCTGGGCCCATTTTTCTAACTTTGGAGAGCAAATTTAAAAAAAAAAAAAAAAAAAAAAAAGGCAAATTGAGCAAATTTAAAAATAGAAGAGGGAAGTCCTCTGTCCCCATCCCCCTCACCGCATCCTTTACTTTCCTCCTCCACAAATCTTTAGGAAAGAACCAATATTAAAATTCAAGCTGAAGTTTTAAAGCTTTAAGAAACAAATTTTGTGACATCAGGGAACAATCCAGAAGGGACAGCTACCTCTGCCTGAGGTCTCACCTTTAGAGCATGAGCACGGCTCTGTGCAGCACCCCGGACCAAGAGGAGGTGAGTTGGCTCCTCAGTACCAGGGCTCTACTCTGAAACCTTTTAGAGGAAAGGGAATCTGGTTCTCTATGGGGATGGAAGCAGCTCACTTTTTGCAAGCTGCCAAGTTAAAATATGGTGCATGGCTTGAGTTCCCCGCTCCTGGGAATTATGACAGCCCTACTTACATCAGATATGAGTTGGAAAAAAGCACAAAAGAAAAAAAGAAGAGGGCAAAGAGATCAGTCACTGCAGTCTCCTCAGCTTCCCCTCCATAGCAGCGTTTTGTTTAAGGAAATGCAAGAGGGTACCTGAGCTTGTCTGCGATAAAGATCACCCTCCTTTCAAGAAGCAGGGAGGCGAAGACCCTGCTCAGGTGCCGCACGCTGAGGGATGTGAACAAGGACTCAAAATCAACATGCTCAAGCCTGGAGTCAAGAGGCCGCCGCAGCTCAATTACCTGTTGGAGAGGAAAAGACCACAGGTCAGCTCTCACCATCCGCTGACACCGAGGAAGCAAGGACCCGACGGATATTCTACAAGCTAACAAGCAGTACTGACTCCGCTGCCAGACACCACACGGCGTTCAGCCCTCCAACACAATCTTCCAAAGACCTCCCACAAACCCTTCTTCCAGATGAAGCTGAAGACCATCCAGAGTCCACCCCAATGGGCACAGCATGAGACCATTCACATGTTCACCCCACTGGACTGAGGACAGGGAGCTCTTCATAAGGAGGAAAACTAGTTTGTGTCCAGCTAAGAGCGGGTTCCAGGCTTTCTGACATTCAAGCAACAGAGTGGCACAGAACTGTTCTGATTTTCATTCTTATTTTCACAGATACGATTTACTTATTTTTTTTACTGCAAGAATCTCAATGTCTGATCTACTGACCATAAATTTTTATACCAGTTACAGAAAAGAGTTCCTTGTAGCCTGTGGGCATTTTCCCTTGCTCATATCTATTTAAATAATTCCTGTCACACCATCTTGGCACTTCATACTCCTTATCTTAGACAGATCTTACTAAATTGTTCTTGAAAACTTCCAAAGCCAGACTTTTCATAAACCCCACAATAAAATCTACTCTAGCTCTGAACTACCCTTAACAACACCAAGCCTACAGCTTAACTCTCTCAGTGGCAAATTACCTCTCCGGCTTGTCTTACTCTCAGTATACAATCAGAACAACTGGACACTTTCTGCTCTGTAGGAAACTTCTTGTCTATTGGAAGGTCATTATCACCTCTCCCTCTTTGCCCTTTGTTTTCCGTATTAAGCAAACCATTCTCTCAAGCCTTGCCTGTGTTTTCTAAACCACTTAGTAAGTGGAACTACTTCTCTGGGGCTTTCTCCTAGTGTTTATTTACGTTTGTTTTGAAAGCGATACTCCAAATGAATCTCCACCAATGCTGGAGAGCAGGAAAATTGCCTTCCTTCATTATTCATCCTTTCACTTTCTTTCACAATGCCAGAGATCGTCTTGATAACATCATATTGTTATTTCCACTCATTTTATGAGCCACTACACCACCAGATCATTTTCTGAAGTACCGCTGCTCATTCAGTTACTTCCATGCCGTATTAGCCTGCTGATTTTTCCTTCACAGCATTTTGCTCTTATCCATGCTGAATTTCAGACCAAATCTTGAATTTAGTAAGGTCATTTTGAATTTTAATCCCTATCTCTCCGAAGTGCCTGCATCCCATCTCAGTGCTGTCATCTACCGATTGTACAAATGTGGATTTATGCCATCAACGAGATCACTAACGAGCATCACGGATCCTAGAAACAGACAGCCGAACCATTCTCACAGCTTGCCAAGCACACCACTGGGAATCTACTCCTCGAGTGCGGATTTTTAACCAGCTATGCATGTGCTTTGCAGAAATTTAATTTAGCCTGGCCTGTTGAGTTTGGTTAACGAGAATGTCAGCACGTAGTGCTATACTGAAAGCCTTCCCACATTTCCCTAAAAAGCCTTCCGCATTTTCCTCTCTAGAGTTGGTACTTCAGAGAAGAAAACTACATGAGTTTAACACGACTCTTCACAAATCCAAGCTATTTCTCACTACTTTATGATCCTCTAGATTCATATAAGCTGATTATGTAGTTTGTTCCTACATACTTTGAGCAATAAGAGTTAGGCCGGTCCTGTTACATTCCCTCATATCCTCCTCACTCTTCCTCTCCTTGAATGCAGACACTAGGCCTTCCCTTTTCTACTCTACTGGGACTTGCTGTTCTCAGAGCTGCTTGCAAAACAGCTGCTTTTGCGAAACAGCAAAAAAGACAACACTGCAGTTGTTTTTCACAGAACTGTATCCCGAATCTCCTCAGCTCCTGATTACCCCAATACTGTCTTGAGCAAACTCTTACTGCTCTGCCCGGCACCCTCACCCTCTCGTTGTTGCTATTAATAGCATTAAGAGTCTGATTGTAAATAATTTTCCTTCTGAAGGCTGAAAACACATAGAATATGACAGCCTGTCTTCACTCTAAAAACATTAAAGGTTTCCTAATGCTAGAAGAAGAAATCAATCCAGTGTCAGCACTCAGTGTTTCTCTCTGTTTCATCCTTCTAACGTATTCACAGATCCTCCCTTACTAGCCCGGGTTTCCAAGGAAATTGGATTCGCAGTAGTCATGCTCCCACTTGGTGCCCTCCTCCTGCCTTAACTTTTGATTCCCCAGCTGGCCAGGTTCCCATTTCAATGAGCAGGGGTCCCAAGGACGATTAAATTCTGCAGGAAGCAGCCGCCCATGGAGGAGAGGTGCGCTGCACCAGCGCAGCGTCCCTGCTGAGAGAGACGGGCAGTGCGGTGCACAGCCAGCACACATCCTGCTTTGCAACAGCTCCCCCGTGCACTGGCACAAAGGCACTGGCACAAAGGCACTGGCACAAAGGCACTGGCACAAAGGCACTGGCAGGGCAGCCGGCAGGGGCACGGAAACTGCTCCGTGCTCAGAGAAGAGGGAGAGTGAGGAAGCAGGTTTCACTAATTCCACTGTTTACAGACACACATGCTTTGTCCTCTACTGGCTGTAACTCATTTTAGCCTTCATTTTTCCTGTTTTGGTCCTTGTGTGACTTACACACTTTTGACTTCCGCAATATGTATACTGATATTGCTAGATAAAATAGGGCCAGTTGGTTTTGTCTGCTCAAGCAGACTGCTGATTGTCTACACTTGGCATGCTCCCTATTAGAGAAAACCTCCATCAACTCTGCCTCTTTCCCCTTGCTCACATTCAGGGTACGTCATGCCCAACAGGAAGCATGGCCGAGACCACATTCAATTTGGCTCCCTACTTCTGCCAACAGCCCTTCAATGCAATCCCCCAAAGCTCTGCTCTCTTAAACCCTCCCTCTGTCCTCACATCACGCCGGGGGAGATGCAAAACATACCCTCATCTCCTTGCTGTGAAAACAAAGTTTTGAAAGGCTTTACCCTTATGTGATTTCAGATATTTTTTAACCAGAACTCCCTCTTTTGCCCCACACAAACGGTGATTCTGCATTACAGATGCCAGAGCACATGCAATTAATCCTGAGTTCAGGGAATTAAGCGGGGAGGTCCTTGAGCAGATCCGAGGTCACGAGCTGGGTAGCATGGAGTCTGCCAGTCTGTGGCACCTGGCCTCAGCACCAACGTCCTGCTTCATTCTGCCACGTGGCTAATGTGTCTCCACCTTTACTTTCACCGTGACTTCCTTTCTGATGCTGAGGTCACTGGAGAACTCTCCATGCCATCCCCTCTGCTCCCCTATCTTACTCCTTAGCTTCCTCCCTCGAAACTGCCAGACAATCCATCCTTCCTGAACACCTCCAGTGCTATGCCACAGTCCCAAGTTCCAGCTGTCAGTACTGCACCAGCTGCTGCCCTAACTCTCCCTCTCTCCAGGCTAGTGTTTTTACCTCTGTTCCTGAGCCCGGCAAGAAGTTCTTGACTGTAATTGTCCGGCCCAAGGCTGGGAAAGGTGCCTCCATGACACTCCTCATGAGAGGCTGCACCAAGGCTGGGGAAATGCCCCGTCTCTTCTCAACCTCATCCAAGATCTGAAATAAAACCATGAAACCACAAAAACGTGTAAAGCAGGAGGAGGGAGGCAACACCAGTAAAAAAGTGCACCAGCATTCTCTCCTTAGCACAACACTGATGTGGAGCCTTGAATCACAAGGAAGAAAGTAACGTGGAACTGAAAGGCTTGCATTTTCTTCAGCAAGAGAAACCGAGCTCCAGGGGGGGTCAATGGAAGGCTTACACTTTGCAAGCTCCCCATGTTTCTCAGCATCAAGACTCCACCTTTTAATCTCTGAGCGCTTGTGTGCTGGTAGTTCTGCTGAAGGAGCAAGGCAACAGCTGACAATCTATTTTTTCCTTTTAACTGTATTTTTGCTAGGTTCTGGAATTAGCATGCAGTTGCCTTGCCAACATCATTTCAGGCCCTTTCTTCTGCCATCACCTTCCCTTATTTCCATTCTTCCGTTGACTTTATTTTTGGGTCCCTTTTGGCCTACTGCACAAATTACCTCTCTCTCCCCTCTCACCTTAGAGAAGAGATTGAAGCATCCGAGGCGACTCACAATGCAGTAAACTTCTGGGAGACGCTTCCCTTTCCCACTGGGCTTTCAAGACAAACACAAATACACACACACAGAGAACACCAAGAAAATATCAGAGTTGTAACTACTGCACAGATAGAGTGACTGGTCTTAGTTCTACAGCTCACTAAAACAGGGCAGAAGTGGGTACACTCATGATATGATCCAAACCTTCCTAAGTCAAATGGCCAAGACAGAGTAAACTGCTCTACAGAGACAACTCTGAGCCTACAGGTCCAGGTTTAGTCAACTGTTTATTAGCTATGTAAACCTAAGGGAGAGAAACCCTACGTCCAGCTTAGTGGTGAAGCAACAGTCTGTGATCATAACGTTAAGCATTGGTGTAAGGAAAAGGCAAAAGAACCATGTCTGCGCTGGAGGATGGCATTCAGAGAGGGACCTTAGCACTCACTGAGCAGAGTAGAAGAGAACAAAGCTGTTCTGCTACCACCCTTTCCACACTTGAAGAGAAGAGCAGCAGCTTTCTACTTTCCACAACAGGTAGCAGTAACAACAACCCCACAGAAGGTTGCACCTCTTCTGCTAGAAGAAAAAGAAGGGGTAATTACCAGCAGCCTCCTACAGTATCCAAAACGCCTGCTTCCATCTTCCCCTGTCAGGACAAATGAGAACGTCTCACTGCAGAAAGAAAAACCAGAATGAAAAGAAACCAGAATGTCACCCACGTACAAAGTCTCTGACATACAGATGAACCCATTAAGCCCACAATCTTTTTGCATTTCCAATACACCCCTCCCAGGGCTCTGCCCAACCTTCTACCATAACAGCCCTCATATTTAATTAGCTCGATACATAAATCCATCTCTCATGAGCCACAACGTACAGCACTTACCTGGCAAACTGATGGATGGGGGCCCAGTCCTTTGCATCAGGAAAGCAAAACTGGGGAATAGCTTTCAACTGATCTTCTGCCTCACGCATGAATTTGAACGAGCGTTCAAGCTAGCAGAGAACAGAGAGAAGGAATGTTTCCAATTAGTCATGTGGGGATGGAATGACTTCAAATATTTTTCCTGTGACAAATGAAGAGGTGATGACAGAGGCTAAGCTTCTGCCTGGAAGATATTAAAATTTCTGTGATTCTGGCTCACCTAATCTTTAGATATCTTAAATTAACTTTGCACCCCCGATTCCACCAAGCCCTGTGTCTGCAACACCTGCCCCTGTGCTCAACTGTGCCTCCAGGCTGGGACACACCTTCCAGCAAGGGACAAGAGTACTGAAGTCTGGGGGGAACTCTGGTTACACTGCATTTACAAACGTGCTGTCACATTGGCTCTCTGTTTCTCTCATTCCCTGTTTTCAGCTAAACTGTTGGTGAAAGCTGTGCCTTCCCTTTAAGAACACATCTTCTCCCAAGTGTCGGTTTTCCTTAAAGAAAAAATAAATGGGGGAGAAAGGAATAGCTACATAAAAGTCATAGCCAAGAGCAGCAAAAGATCTGAATCAGCTGCTCTTTCAACAGTGAGGAATGTCATAACAATTCTCAGGGGGTTGCTGCAGCCCCTCTGTCTTCGGTCTCACTGAACAATGCCACAGCAGAGGGGTTTCTGGTACGACACGCAGCTGGCAGAGAAACTGTGGCTTCTCCAGCAGCGCAATGCACCACGCACTCTGAGACACAGCAGCCAGAGCTTCCCGACAGGCACCACACCTTCAGTGGGAACTGCTGGGTAACTTCAGGGACGTAGGTGGCTCCAGCCTGCTTCTTGTGCAATGACACCACAACAAAGTACTCGAACAGCTGCCTCTCTTGATACTCGATCAGGTCCCGTTCCAAGGTTTGGTACCGCGGGGTTTGTTTCAGGCGAGATTTCACATGGACCAGGCGCTGGCTGTGAGCTACAAAGAAAAAGATTAGAGTTTGTCACTTTGTCTAGCTCTTTGTAAAGAGCACCGACAGGGCTTTGCAGAGACTTACAGATAAACTCAAACCACCTCACTGTGTTTGTTTTGTCAGTGGCTGAGCAAGAGGCAGGCACCATTTGTAAGCTGCACTATAAATATTGACAGAGATGGGACATAATCTTGTTAGTATCACCACCCTGAAGAGCTCTGGCAGCACAAGTATTTCATAGATGGCTTTTGCAGCTGAAGACAAGCCAAACTGAGATCCATGCGGGACACAGCAGAACAGATAATACCTGGGCATTCATCCTAGCACTCATTTATGTGCCTTTTGAAGCCAGCACAGTTAGGTGATCGATCACCTTTGCTCAGAGGAGGCTGGGGGTAGCAATCTCCACAGTTTTACAAGACCAGCACGTGGGTCAGCCTAGGGCTCCCCCGGCTGAGTAATGCTGGGGACCCCCAGCTTCGGTAGCATGTGCTGGGCTGCAGGCCAACAACAAAAAGCAAGAGAAGAGGTGCAAACGAAAAAGGCTGGCTCATGACAGACCTTCCTCTGCCTAAAGCGAATCTCTCAGGACTGTGTTTCTACAAGTTCTCCCAAGACAATAGGAAAACAAGAAAAACTGCCAAGCAAGCCATAACTGCAACACATATGAGCTGTGGGACAATAAACATTCCAGCATGGAAAGTAATGAAAAGCTGCCTGCTGGGAAGAGACCAGATGAGATTCCCTAAGACCTTCCCCCTGCTTTGTTTTACAGCTGCATCTCAAATTAAATCTCCATGAGTCTCCCTTAGCCCTACTACAAAAGAAAGAGAGAATTAACTACAAGCAGAGGCTACAGCACATTCTCACAAAGTGCTTTTCGCTAATGCGGGTGGTAATGCAACATTTTTGACAGAAACAACAACCACAGGGGTACTGCAGAAACTCCAACTACACAACACATCTGCTTGGAGACAGAGCTTTCTGGGGGATGGTACATACTTCTTGACCTTTTGTCTGGTCAAGTAGTCACGGACTGTTCCAGACAATATAACTTAAAGCAATCTTAAGGTGCTTCTTAAATCAGAGTGACACAATTCCAGGACAGTTAAAGCCCTGGAAATATGACTTAGACTCCTTTCTCTCATCAGCTATTACACCATTTGCTTTAAGGCTGTAATTCTTCAAAAGCTTCCAGAAGTGGCCTCTGTTTTACCAGGGACTTCAAAAGGAGCTGTGGCACAGTAATGCTGAGAGCTTCTGAAAATCTCACTCAAGCTCTGCATTGTTTATATTCCATGCAACCTACTAAAGATACCAGGATTGTACTGCTGTCATCATGGCAGAGTTTGTCTCTAAACATTTTTCCTTCCCAAGGGTCAGTACTTCTGGCTCTGACATGCAGTCTGATGACTGGCGTCTGATGATTTACTGTGTCTCAGCTCATGTACAGTGACTTGCTAAGCAGCGGTAACTGGCTGGTGTGTTCGGTCTGTTAAGTACAACATACAAAACTGAAAAGTCCCAAATAAAAGATACTTGCTAAATCATCTCCTTTTTCTATTCAAAAATAGGAAAGTCCACAGTTCAACAAGGCAGAAAGCAAAATACAGGTTTAGCTAGAGCAAACAGCAAGTGCCAGAGCCCCCGTTCACACTTATCTAGACATGCAGGCTTTTTGCACGCTCAGATCCAGGATTGGATCTGGATATCATCCAGAGTCCAGTGCTGTTTGATCTGAGGTGACCTCTGACCATCTGAATCATCCCCTCCATTGTAAGCTCCCAGCTGCAGTTAGACATCCTACACAGAAACAAGGTGATGGTGTTGCACATGATTCACTGTGGCAAGTGGGAACAGACAAGAGCTTGAGTCTTCCTGGCCACATCTACACTGTCTTTCTCAGCTACAACTGAACGTGCGCTGTATTTCCTAACACCATGTTTCAAAGCAATTGTGGATGCAATTCCTGCGCAATCTGGGCACAAACCCTTTCTCTCTATCTCTAGGATAGCCTGAGAACCTGTCAAAAGGCAGGCAGGGGAAGCGATTTTCACCTTGATCTTGCTAACACAGCAGTACAGACCAAAGATTTCCAGATTTTCCAGTAGTTCTTATGCGGGAAGTACAACCAAACGTGAGAGGGAACTCAGGCTGAGGTTTCTGTTCTAAAAAACTGGAAGAGGGTAAGGGTGAGCACTCCTAAGCACAATATGCTGTGGTGAACACAAAGTGGAAACTGCTGCTTTTAACTCTTTTCAGCTTGAGAACTGACCTGCTACCCCGATCAGGTGTGAATGTCAATCAGGAAACTGGATTGTGAAGGAGTTTCAATTTTGTATTCCAACTTCATCAGGATTTTTAATTCACCATATAAATTCTCAAGAGATTGTAATGCCACCAGCATGTCACAAGGGTAATTACCCATACAAGAAGTTTTGAGAAGAGAATTATGGAAACCAGTATACCCTATATCAGCTCTACTGGAGCAAAACAAAGAATGCAGCACTTTATCTCAACTCAGCCAATGCAGAAGAGTTTAGTTAGCAATAAATCATACAGTGCAATTCCATTTCCCTAGCTAGCCAGTATGGCTGGTGGGTTTTCTCCCTTAATAAATGAGTAGTGGGGTTAGTGAACACCCTGTCCTACTGTGAACATCCTGTCCCACTGCAATACTGCCTCTGTCAGCCTGTTCACACATTTATGACTGTGCACTCAGAAAAACCTCGTTTTACTTCCACACCATACAAGCCGTGGAAAGCTCCTATGAAAGGCAGTGCAAAGAGCTTTGATGGCAATTGGAGCAGATGTTTGTTTTGGATTCCTAAAGTCCTCTGCTCCTGGATTTTCTTCTGCAGTTTCCAGATCTTTGTCTTCTCACTGTGTTTTGAGTGGAAACAAGCTCTTACTCCAAAGGCAAAACACAGAGGAGAAAATTTGACCCAGGAACTCAAAGAAGAGTTTATCAGGAGCTATTGGCTCTCTTCACACATTTGCCTTACCTTTCAGTTTCTCTTCAGTATCACTGTCTGATTCACTGTTTTCATCTGTAACTAGAAAATAAGAAAGGGGAAGATGAAGTAAGTAAAGCCTATTTATAACTGTGCATTTCTTGTCACTGACATGAGAAAGCCAGGCCTAACAATTTCAGGGGGAAGACAATACAGATCTCAAGGGCCTCATATGTTTCAAGGATGCATACACCCACAGACATTTAACTTACCAACCTCAGTATTTTCCCACTCATTCAGGGAACCCAAAAAAAATGCAACAAAATCAATTTTGCACAGCCCTAAGTTGCATAAAGAATAAAATGACAGAGCAGTATTTCATCCACATCTGTATAAGCACAACATGAAAGCAAAATACTGATTCATACGCAGTAGTCAAGGGGTAAAAACAAACAAAAAGTAGGACAAGGGGCAAAAACAAACAAACAAAAATCCCTACAACTGCTGGAATGAATCAGACGCAGGACCTATATCATCCGATAGCCTGTTTTTGTCGATGCCTCAGATGCTTCAGAGAGGAGTATAAAAAATGGAGAAGGTTCATATAAACACACCCACCCACCTGTTTTATGTATAAAACAGGACAAGCAGTAACAAGTAGTTGTGTGAAACAAACAGAGCTGGAGGCCGCCTTTCACTGGAAATTGGGGTGTTTTAGAAAAAAACTACTGTGTTGGAAAGACGTAATTCAAAGTTTTGCATAGATTAGATATTTATAAACAATTGCTTTGAAGTACCTGAACACTTTTGGTAAGCTGTTGATTGGCAATGAGAAGCTGAAAGTCTTAATCTTGAGATGATGGAGATGGTCCTACAGCCAATAGTCTACAAACCCTGATTCCCAACTGAGGCTATTTATTTATTGGGATGTTGAAGAAAACAGGACTGTTTCAAAACTCTACTATCTTCTGTTGGACAGTTCATTAAAGTAACACATTCCCACAGAATATTTTGATCTCAACAAATCAGATTCTTTGGACAGAACATTCTTCTCAAAAGCTTCTAGCCAGTTCCAGAAATAAACATCAAAAAGTGGAGGCATTTTTGGTGCGACCTATGAGGTTATCATATAAAGCCATGAAATGAAAATGAAGCGAGAAAAACAAAAAAAGTGCCTTGTCATGAAAGGCCCTCGGGCAGTGGAACAACCTTCATCTTTCCAAAAGAAGAGGTGGAAGCCCCAACTCAGTCTCACACTGGACTGGAAGAAGCACTGAAAAACGTCACATGAACGACCAAGTCAGCCTAAAATCTAGGTCCTCAAAAAGTCTTAGATGTACGATGATTCAAAGTTCCTTTACCTTTCCCTGAATTGCTCTCTGTAGACTGCGATAGTCTCTTGACACGTTTCTTTCCCCTCCGTGCCTCATAAATGGCATTGATTTTCAACACAAGCTGCTCAGCAAACACACAAACAAAAAAAAAGGTTATTTTCCTCGCCAGGCAAGAAAGAAGGTTAGAATTTCATGAAAAGAGCTCTGTTTCCCAGTCCTGGCTATACTGAAACACTTCACCTGATGGTCTAGATACTTGTGTTACCAGTGGCCATGCTCACTCTGGCACAGATGCAGCACAGCTGTGCTGGCATGGCAGGAGCCCAAGGTAACAAGCCCTGATGAAAGGCCAGGCCTTAATGTGCTTCCACAGTCTGTGGCTGTACGAGCTTGCTGGCACCCACCTGGGCCTCTCCCTACCATGGTCAACTCTCCAGGGAGCACCAGAGGGTAACCCTTGGGAACCTGCCTTGTTCTGCAGGCTTGAAAGCAGAAAACTGGCTGGAGGATGAGAGAAACCTTTAACATCTTTATGCCCTTAACATATGCACTGGGATGTGCTTGGGAAACCTCCATACCAGGCATGGGGAAACACAGGACACAGGGAATGCTAAAGAATTTGAGATGGGTGGGGGGCAAAAACACTTAAGTATTTTATATCAGTGGTTTGGCTTTGCAAATCCTTTAATACCTGGTCTCCCAGCTGACCAGGAGAAAGGACATTTCAGTGTCAGGCACAGCTGGGCTTAGTAAGTAGCTCACCCAGTGCCTCTGGGCTCCCTATTCCTTCCCGAAGGGTGAGGAGTTGTGAAGGACCATGCCAGGCTTCCCCAAGCCTCCTCAAGCTGAGCTGCCTCCTTGTCAAGGTCCCAGGCAGAGACAGCACGATACAGCCACAGCATTCAGATTTATTCCAGAAAGCTTGGGACCCCTGCACACAAGTTCTGAGAGATCATGGTAAGACCGGCAGTGTGGAAAAGGTGATCCACCAACAGACTTGGTCAAGGGATCAATCCAATTTTTTTAAATAAGAGGTGGGATGCTCTGATATGGAAGTGTAGCTTCCATCCAGCTCCCCAGCTCAAGTCTCAGGTCAACCTTGCCACTGATACAGTGAATTTCTGTTCTGAGCTTGCTCTGCAATACTGCTCAGGGGCACTGCCCAGTAAATACGTACTCATAACCTTCCCTTGAGCTGACACAAATGTTTGTGTGAAAACACTGACAGAGCTCAAGCACATGCACAGAGGTGTAGAAATAATGAGAAAGAAAACCCAAAACATTTGTAGTCTTTGGCTCATTCCTGGAGAGCTGAGGTATACAGAGAGGGCATTCAAAAACTATATATGCAAATATGAACACAGATCTGGCAACCAAGAAATAAAGAGGATAAACAAACACATGCCTTTTTCCCCAAATGAAAACTGTGGGTTCAGAAAAAAATCACCACAGACGGGCCCTGGTAGTCTTTGCTTGTCCTGCAAAGACTGGGACAAGAAACTTTGTTTTTATAACTGTGTTTTTGAAATGTTCAATAGATAGCCTGCTGCCAAACCTCGTTTGGACTGAATACACTTCCTGCTAGATCTGAAAGAAAATAGGATTAAAACAGAGTCATGCCGTATCAAAATACAAGGTAGAAGATGTCGCTCTAGAAAATGCCCTTCACTAATGACAACATGTCTTGTCACTCAAATGTCATTTTTTTCATTATTCACTTACAATCACACCTTACATTGGATTAGATACAGCCAACGCATGCATGAGAGCTAACGAAGAACAACAGGTTGCCAGGAGGGAGCACCAAGACGACACATTTCTGATTGTCCCACCTTTCAAGCAAAGGAGGAACTAAGATGCGCTCTTTTTTTTTTTTTCCAGAGATATTCCTTGCTTTTTCCTCCCCAACAAGCATCAGCTTTTATCCAAAAATGAAACTGCATTTTTTCTCTCTTTTTTTTTTTTTAATCTCTCCTGACAATCATGATATCTCAGATGGAAAAACTTGCAGAGATGTTTGTGCACCTTCCCCTCCAGACACAAAGGGAGTTAAACATAAGTCAGGTCAAGTGCCAGAAGAAGGGCTATACTGCAGGGATGCCACATTGGAAACTGTAGAAAATATTCTCTCATACTAAAAACATACTTCCATTCCTGCCTGGAAGAAGCTAAGCAAAAAAGAGAAAAGCCAAGATTTACCTTGGGAATCTTCCTTCTCCTCTTGCCATTCTGAGGGTCTCCCAAGGAGAAGAAGGTGTCGTCTGGACTGCTGGGGGTTGAGGGAGGGCTGATTTTGGATGGCGACCCAGTTCCATCGCGGCTCAGTTTCCGTATATCTGGCAGTTTGAAACTCCGCCGCTCTGAGTTTTGTCGGAAAAAAATGGGCTTGGAAAGCAACTGGAAATGGAGGAGAAGGAACGAGTGAAGACAGCACCTCAAATGTACCTTTGCTTCATTGCTAACACTGTCATGGCAGTAGAGCCAGTGGGGAATCCACACCACTCAGCTGGCAAAGCAGGCTAACTTCTGAGAATGCTCACATATTCCTGCACACACAAGGAACGTGTCCAGCCGCCAGGCTAGGCCAGAACTATTTTGACCAGCAATTTAACCAGCCCACACTCATTTTGGAACATAACACAAACCCAGGGTTTGGTCAAGAAGCCTTACTCTAGTGTGAAAATACTCCCAGGACTTGTGCAATCCAGAGGCTGGGACTGTAAACAGGACAAGACTAACCAACCAGCCAGCCACAAACATTTGGGATAAGGAGCAGATGGCCAGGAGGAAAAGAGAAGCGGTGAGGCCAGATGAAAAGCATGATCAGTATTCTGTCTCTGACAGGGGCAAGAATTAAATATTTCAGAGGAGGGTACAAGAAAATTGTCACGATAGACAATTACGGAGACTGGTTTCCTCCTAAGCAAGTTCCGTGGGAGCACACCAGGAGATATTTAAGTACCAAAAAAATAAGTTCTTAAAATCTCTGACCAAGGACAGCAGCAGAGAAGCAGAGAGCTCAGCTCTAGATAAAGGAGGGCAAACCACTTCTCACCACAAAGGTGCTCAGTAAGAACTTTTTTTTGTCTCCTCTGACAATTTCCCAGCAGTTACGATATGGTTAAGCTGCCCCTTTTCTGGGCACTGAGTATGCACTCTCAAATGCTATCTCTACAGGGCACTAGGAACTGTAGGTGGGAGGTATCCAAGCTAATTCTGAACAAGTCACACCAGTGCTGTAGCTGAGGTAGCACAATGGTCTGCCTGCATCAGACATACCCAGAAGAGGCATTAACCAGACTGATGCATCCATTCAGGCTAGCTCAGGTGCTGCTGGATGGCTTGGCAGAAGACGCACAACTCACAAAAATGCTTACCACCTACAGAGAAGTCACACGTTGAAACGAATCTTTGAAGAGTCTTCACGTTGAAGAATCTCATCCTGCACTAGTGATATAAGCCACTGCTGGAAGTCCGTCCAGACCCAGCCTGCGCAGGCTCTCCAGTGTGATTCACACTGCCACTGCAAACCAGTCAGCTGCCAAGAGAGCTGCAGAACTTCTCTGACTGAAGCAGATCACAGCTTTGGGATGTCAAAGCACCGTAACGTAACATAATTGCTCCCCTTCAACTCTTCACTAACTGTCCTGCTGGGAACTGTATCTAGGGTGAAGGATGTTTCTGTGTAACACTGCAGTGCCACTTACACAGTATGATGCCAAGCGACTGAAAAGCTGTCTGAGCAAAATCAACTTCATCCCAACACTCCCATACAGACTTACACTGCTCTAGAGCTCACTAGTAACAAGAATGGATTCAGAACTGCAGGACAATTTTCTCTTTGAAGCGCTGAATTATTTGGAAAAACCTCAGTTGCTGATTAAGCTGGTTGGAAAAGAGCAACACATCAAGAAATGCATGTCAGACTTCTGAAAATGTTGGCTAACAACTCTAATAATAGCTGCAGCTTGGAGAGCATGGGAAAACCCTTCGGTCAGGAAAACCATGTTTAGATCCCTACTACCTGCTCTGCCAAGATGATTTGTGCTCTAACATTGCCCCTGCGGCTCCAGGCTTGGACTATCTAAAATAGAGAACAGGAACCGGCCGAAACAGCTCAGGAAACTGAGAGCAGGGCTGGCCTCAGTGAGCTCGGAGCAAGATGTGCTTTACCTCTTCTTTTGGTTTCACTGCCAAGGAGGAAAATGGAACAAATCTGTAAGCTGTCCTGCTGGTGGGGACATCCTTTTTGGACAGGCTCCCTAAACAGGGGAGTGGCATTACATTAGTTAGCAAAAGAGGCATCCTAAGGGAGTGGTTTGCAGACGCATCTTGGCGTCAGCACAGACAGACTGCCTACAGCCCACAGACACTAAGCCAAGACAACTGCAGGGCTTGATTACCCAAGCACTTAAATGCCCTCTTTGAAGAAGGGGGGGAGGAGCTTTCCTGCCCTCATTGTTCAGTATCTGGAAGAAATTTAGCACTCTGCTTTTGTCCCAGTACAGGTATGGGGCCAAGACACAGCAGCTAGTTTTCACTCTCAGCTCTGCCAGTGCAGCCCCTCTGCCAGTGCTCTAGGCCGTTCACGAGAAGTGTACTGGGATTTTTCTGTGCATTCAGAGCTAATTCCTAAATCCAAACCACCTCATGTCACGAGCACACCCATTTCTGGATTCCCGTTTTGTATCTGTTGCTGTCACTAATGTACTCCTCACATACATGAACATGCTAAAACTCAAAAGCTGCTCTTTTCTTGCTACACATTTGTTGCAGAAATTGCTCAGAGGACAGGGCCACGGTACAGTTTTGCTGAGGATACATCTGCATAAAAAATGGATTGAGGATTTCTTCCCATTTGTTTGTCACACCAGTCTTGTATTGCAGCTGCATAAAATCCCAGTGTAACGTCACATAATTTAGCCCTTTTCAATCCAATTGCTCCTTGCTGCACAGCGGATGCAAAGTACCAGGGGAAGGCAGCTCTGGTGTGAAAAAGAATGCAAGCCAAGAAACCATTTGTAGAAGGGAATAGTGTTTTTACCTTGCTAAAGGGCAATACATCCTCTTCTATCGCACCACACTCTGACCCGTGGTAAAGACAGAAAGGAAAAAAATCCTAATGGTACCCAAGTCAGTGGCGAAAAAAAAAGCTAACAATATCAAAGTCAGTTGCAAAACTCCACCGCTCCACACAGGACCCAAAGACCTCTGGAGCAGGAGAGGTGGCCACTTGAATCGAAGTACCTTAGTGGGAGTCCCAGGTACTGAAGAGGTGGGGGATGCTGGGAAGGTCAGGACGCATTTCTTCCCCAAACAGCGGCTGTTGGTCTCAATGTCTTCATAAGGGTTTTCCTTTGATGGTGGATCTGCAGCAAAAAGCCACAAACAAGAGACTGTAAGTGCAGAAAATCCTTGAGGTTTGCCATAAAAATCTGTTTGGGGATCTGCTGGCCTTCTCCCACCTCCCACATCAGACATAAAGACCTGTTCTCAAGCATTCCTGCAATTGCTTCATTCTCTCCATAGCCCTTGAAGTCCAGCTGCTCACTGGACAGTGTCCAAACCTTGACACTGATGTATGCAGCCATAGAAACATATCACAGAAACTACAGATGGAAAAGACACAGCAAGTCCTCAAGCTCATTTCCTTGTCTTCAGAGGAGCTGTGAGGTTCTCATGCACAGTGGTCCGTAATTGTATTTCCTTCTTTGCAGACTTCTGCTTAGAGTTATTTCTGAACGAAACTGTGAGCTAAAGGCTAGCATAAGGGTCCTCTATCCTCTATTTAACCCCATGTTTAGGGCAACGTCTGGTCATCATTTAAGTGGAGTCAACACTGCTCTTGGGCTGACTCTGCAGAGAAATTTAATTCATTCTCTGAGCACGGATCTCTGTGACACAGAACGGGCTTTCAAACACATCTACCACTCATGAATGTCTCAGTTCCCACATGTCCCACTTTAGAAAGAGAGAATGATTCGCTTTACTTAACCTAGACCATGCAAACTCAGGGTGCTTCCTCCCTGAAGAGAAAGAGTGACGGAAGAAAAAAAGGAACATCTCTGAAAAAAGATTCAGCCCATTCTTACATGAGATCCCCTCAAAAAAATAAGGCTTCAGTGACTACGCAGGGGTGTCCCTTTCATCCCACTGACTCTGGAGATGAGGTCCATGACTAGTCTGAGTTTTAAACACCCAAAATTATGTATAATGAACATCTTACAACCCATTCTTCAGCAGTGCTGGAAAATGTTAACAACAGTGTCTTCAGAGAAAAGTACCCAACTCTGGAAAAGCAGGTTGCAGTAACTTCAACCAAGCACCTTAAAAAACAGTGACAAATCTCAGCCCAAGCACCTTCATGTGCACGCAACTTGTTACGAGACTTCTCTCTTCATCGCCATCCTTTCATGCCATCCCAACGGACAGCTGCGACTCAAAACAACTGCCTTTCTCCTATGTTCATGTAACGCCTGGCTGAGAGCTAAGACTGGAGGCCAGTGATGCTGCAGGCCTCTAGAAGCAAGGAGTGTGGATGGCTTTAGGATCCATCCATCCTGACCTGCTCCGACCTGACCGCCCTGCTGGGGAGGGGAGCCCAGACCAAGTCTTCAAAGACAGAATCCCAATTCTTTTCCAACACTGACTTCTATCCACTGCTTAGAGATATTCATCACTGCACTGGTGGACCTGAATTCACCAGGAAGGAAAAGGTATGCCTGTGTGACACTGGCAAAGCAAGTCTGCACAAACATTTTGTCAGGAACCATGCTCCAGTCCCTGAAAGTGGCTCCACCTTCTAATGCCAATTACATATTTCAGAATTAAATTTCAGCTGTCGTATACTGGGTAGACTTTCAGCTGTCGTATACTGGGTAGACTGAAGAAGGAAGAATGAATTTAGGTTCTGTTGCACACCCTGTACTCAAACTGCTCGGCAGCATGTCCAAATAGTTTGAAAGAAAGAAAAAAACATATTTTCCCTCTTTTTGACACACAAACCTTGACATCCATCTGCCCATTACAATTTCCAATATTCCAGGTAAGCAATGGCAAACAGGTAAAATGATGGCGGTACATGAAGGGAATCCGTGTGACTTGCTGGGAAAGGCAACAGTTCTCTCACCAGCAGTTGAACCCTCTCCAAGCCATGCAATGCACATGGGGTGTACGTGTGTGCTTGCATGCCCTGATGGACACACGACTATCTGTGGGTCAGCTCTAGTGTCCTACGACTGAGGTCCCTGTTACCCCTCCATTGCTGTGGTTTTCACATGTTGTTTCTTTTTATTTTGTGGACTATAATTGCCTGCGGTCTCGTGAAAAATAAAGCTGTGGCTTTTTTGGAGTTATCCCTGTCTACCCCTTTTCCCAAGCTCCCACGGAAACACCACCAGGACTGCAGGAACCAATTAAAGATCACTGACTCCAGGCAAAGCCTAAACATGCAGCAAGAAAAGCAAACAAACAAGCATGCTCCATTAGCTGACAATTAGCCACTACTTTGTTTTCTTCTAATCTTTGAAACAAAAGCTGGAGGGGAGAGAAATTTCAGGCTGGTCTTTGAGTTCTGTGCAAGCGTGGGACACACGGGTGTGCTTGTGTATGGACGGATGGATTTGCTTATAAAGCCAACCTGTAACACTATCCCTGTTATTCCAGTTGACAAGGTGACATTTACACAGAGATTTCTGAGACCTCCCACCACACCCCAAAACACACAAACACAAAAACCCCACCAGCTGTTCAGGCATTTCCCATCTCTTTCACCACCCCAAATAAAGAAGGAAAAGGCAGACACAGGCCCTCAGCTCCACATGAGAATTTGACAGCTTCAAAAATGTCAAAAAAGGACAGGATGGCATCACCTTTTCTACAACCAGTCCCAAGAGAACACCATTCTTTTCAGAGAAAAAAAAGTTTTGATTTCTTTCTAATCAAATATGATGAGATTTTATTCATATCAAAACAGTAATGCCCTCACTGCTCCTAAAAGGTGCAGCTGCCTCCCACACTGAATAACGCAGACCACCTTTGTAGGTAGCGGCTGTGTGTAAGAGCTGCTGCAGCCACTCTTTTCCTATTCCACTAAACTCAGCCTTACCCAACACCAGCCTACAGCTACTAAAACTTATTAAGGGCTTGTTCAAGAGGGGTGCTTCTATTCTACGTTCCACAAAAGCCCATCTAACTTCCTGTATTAAAAAACACCACGTAAATTGAGAATGTTGCAGGAAATAATCTTAAAAACGGCTCTGATCTGCCATCAAAGTTATAGAATGAAATACAACTCAGTTTCAAGGACTGTGGGACCTCAGGGTTTTTTTATTTAATTGATTAGCACCTGGAGCCATACTGTGAGCTTATTTCTGAACCGTGGAATTCACTTCAAGGCTGGTTTCAGTACGTTCGCTTTATCTCAGCGGTGACAAGCTCACAATGGAGGTAGCAGAGCTGTGAGAGTTAGTCCACAGGACAAAAGGAAGACAGAGGACAGATGCCAGCGAAAAATAAAAGCTCATTCCCACATGCTTCAGGTTCACCTCTGAAGCCGATGAATTTTGAAATATTTTGTCCATTTTTTTATTGCTTGCCAATAATCTGTGTAAACCATGTCCTGGCTTGCATTTGGATAATAAACATCCTTCACTCAGCACCTCTGCTGAGTGCTTGTTGACCACAAGTCTTCTGAGTTATTCAGTGCTTGCAGTCAAACCCCTCCCTCACCCAGAGCTCCTACCCAGTATGTCTTCATAGACGTTCTCCTCAGATAAAGTGCGTGTGAGGGCCAGCTTGGTCTGCGCGTACCAGTCCACCCTGCCGTTCTCAGATGATGACTGCAGCAAGTCTTCAAACTCATAGGACTTCCTGCACCGTTGATGGGAGGGGAAAGGAACAAAAGAGGAGAGTGATACAGCTGAACAGCTTTTACAACCACATCGCAGCACTTCATAATTCGCTTCACCACCACACAACATACCTGCCAAAATGAGTTACCGAGAAGAGAACACTGCACAGTCCCATTCCATGTAGAGAATGAAACACTGAGATCTGTTATGTTTACCAGCCACACGACTGAAGGCATTTCAGGGATGCCACAGACTATCTGGGCTGTCATGGCAATAGCACGCTGCGAAGATGTGAGCGTGAGGTGGCGCATCCTGCAAGACTGCGTGGAACCTGAGGCCACGACAGGCTCCACTTACAACACAGACCTCACCCTCGGCAGGAGTAATGGGGCCCCAAAATCAACTTTCTGAGCAGTACAGGAGAGCAAAACTCATGTTCTGGATGGTAAAAAGAGTTAAAACCCTATTAAGTGTCCTCCACCCACAAACCTGGTGAGTTTCTGTTTCTCTCCTGCAACCAAACCAGGAATTTTTAGGTGACTGTTTACGCAGCTGTGTATTCTATGCTTACCACCTCAAAAATGTGCTACAATCATGGGGGTGGGGAAAAAAAACACAAGAAAGCACTCCAGGAAAATATATACACATCAGATTCAGTTAGGAGAACAGGTTTGCTATGAGCAACGAAAATGCTGCTGCAGAGCCTAGAGATTATCATTCTAGACTTGGCTCCAGATCAGCAATATTCATTTTGTAAATTACATTTTCTGCTAAAAACAAAGCAAACAAAAATCCCCAACCCCTCTATCTTGGTCTTGAAGGCTGAGCAACGTAACACAGTGGCCTTTAAGCCCAGATCTGCCATGAGGTATCTCTTCACAGTTACCCTGCGAAGTTGTGCTGACTGCTTGGGAGTTCTCGGGGATATGACTTGGTTGTGGCCAGCAAGGCTCCCATTTACTGGGGATTATGTGTGACCCGGGAAGACCCAGCTCTCCCAGTGAGGTATGGGAAGGAGGAACTCCACCATCACCTCCACCACCACCACCTGTGCGACACACAGCCCGAATACCTGTGGTCAGCGTTGTTCTTGTGCTTCCCGCTCCAGAGCCTCCTGCTGACAGCTGACGGGGGAGGTGAGGAGGGGAGAGGAGGAGGAGGAATAGATGGCAGAGGGGGTAAGTTCCTTTTATTCCTAGCTGCTGGCACCCAGTCCTCTTCCCCCTCATGTTTGAAAGTCCGACGGGGCTTTGGCAGCGGGTTGATAAAGGGTTTCTTCTCTGGCACCCCTGGCTCTGTGTAGACATTTTCCACATTGCAGTCCTTGGATTTCGCATGAGAAGTTCTTACCTCTTCTAGAGTCCCAAAAATTGGCTCATTGATTTCAGAGTCCAAGCCAAGAAGTCTTTTGTTGAGCTCAGCCCCACATATGCTCTCATGGCCCTCTGGAGCAGCGTGTCCTTGTGCTGCCTTCTCCTGCAAGCACTGTGGGGAGTAGTAAGTACCAGGCAACTGCGGCTGCAGCTCTGCTGAGCCATCTTTCAAAGCCTGCTCTAGCTTCTTGACCTGACTAAGCACTGAAACGTTCTCCTTCTGGACCTCCCACTTCCCACCTTTCACTTCCCTGCATTTTCCAATGCCGGATTCCACTTCCCCATCCTTCTCTGTTTCCCCCTTTCGCTCTGCTCCCTGCCCTTTTGGAGTTCCTGCTTTCCGCTCATTCTCTTTGCCTGCCCCTTTGCACTCCAGTTCCCAGCTCATAAGCCTCTTGGCCTCCACTTTCCGAGTCACCAGTGCTTCTCCGCTCGTCTTCTCAACTACACAGGGTATTTTGTGCTCCTCTTTAGCTCCTTGCTCCTCCTCTCGGCGAGGAGCAGACTGCGTTTCCTTTTTCCCTTCCCACTCTGAAATTTTGTCCTTAATGCTAAAGGACTTATTCCTCAAGCCAATTTTTCCAGGTGACCGTATATTCTGAGTACCTCCTATCTGCCTCCTGATGATTTTACTGTTTTCTTTAACGTTCAGATCCACAGATGGGTCGCTGATGATCATTTTGGGACTAAGCATGTTCTGCTGAAAGCAGTCTAGTTTTGGATCCAGCATCAAGTTCTCCAAGGCTCCAAGTGGGTTCTTCACCACACAAGAAACTGGTTCAGCTTCAGGCGTTAAACTCCGGGTGACAGAGGCACCTTCAGAACATCTCTCACTTGAAAATCCACACAAAAGTCTTTCTAATTTCTTCACAGCTGCTGTATTGTTTTTATCCGCAAGCTTGATCCTACACACCAAAGAGAGAAAAATAAACATTCGCTGCCATTGCTCACCCTCGCTTCAGTCCATCAGCTCCACAAGCTCTACCTCATAAATCTGATAACAGCAGAGGATGCTCAAACCAAGCGCTTGAGAGAGGCTTATGGGGGAGAATGCTAAGGGAATGGTCTTTGTAACAGGAACAGAATGTTCTCCTCTCGTTATGACTAACCGTATGAAATGAAATCTTTGTCTGTGGCAGAAGTAGGTGGCAGGTAATAATTTCTATACATCAGATGTGCTGATGCTAATGAGAGGTTCAACAGCATTTTTGTATGTGTGTTTAGATGTGCAGCAGTTTTGTACATCTTTGGGGCATTAGGCAGATCCATTGCAAACAAACACAAAACTGACCCTTTGCAAACAACAGCAAAATTGTTGCTGTTAAGAGGAGAAACCATGTGATACAGCTGGCATTCCTTTAGAGCCTGCTCAGAGGATCTGTCTGGATTCATCCAAATGTTCCCACATGCACATTAACGCACAAACCCTGCGCTTTTATTACTACATTTCTGTGTCCTCACCGTCCCAGGCTGCACGTGGGCTTGGGCTCCCATACATCCAGGCACACTCCCTTGGCCCAGAGCATGTGACGTAGCACCCAGACACTAGACTCAATGTTTTCATAGCAAGGGAGTAAACATTGTCATCGTTTGAGTCCTAACTGCATCAGAAATCCCTAATATCTTTAATCTGGGGATCTGCAAGTGCTTTTTTCAATACTGTGCTATTATATCAACACTGTGAAGTTCCAGCTGGACAAACAGTTTACTCCAACACAAAATGTTTTTGAACCAAAGTAATTTTCAGTGCTTAGCAATGCCTGGGCTTGGAAAGGAGCACCAGCACAACACAAGGTAGTTACTGAGATGCCAGCCCTTGTCATCAGTCCCATTTAACCACAGTTCCAACACTGGGGTTCAACCCAGTAAATTGCTGTTAATCTAAACGTATCAACTGTGCCTCTTCCAGAACTTAGCACTTTTGTAAGAGCATTCACTTGGATACCCTGCATGCTGGCAGGCCTCAAGCTTTGTCCTGGAGTCAAGCAATGCTGGCAGCCATTGCAGACTGCTGTAGTACAAACTGAGTCTGGGATGGGTTTCTGAGCAGAAAGAGGACCTGAGCCAGATACTGTTCCTCCTTAGCCTCACAGAAATTTAACTCCTGGCTGTCTCAGTGACAACATCATGATTTGGTCAAGAACTAGCACTGTGAACACCATGGATCTTTAAGCCTAGAGAACTGGGCTTGGCAATGCAAATGGTGGCTGGACCGTGCAGTGGAAACCAAGGCTGGACACTGGGAGAAGCCTGTGGTGACAGACTTGTGTGAGGAAGCCATGGAATCTTCATTGCTGAAGATTTCAAGTGCAGGTAGGGCAAGCATTAACAGGGGTGTCATCGGTACAAATAGTCTTGTCTTGGGGCAGATCTCTTCTAGGACTGTGAGTCGAGGACTTTATTGCTCTGACAGGATGCTAAAAACACAGCATGACAGCCCTGAAACGGCAATGAAGCCAGCTGAGACATACGGCGGCATGATTTAACATGTGAGGAGAGAGGGACAAGGCAGAGCAGAAAGAATGTCTTCTTCTTTTGCTTTTCTTTCTCTTGGGGATAACAAATGAAAGCAAAGTACCTTGGCACTGAGACATGGAAAGCTCTCACCTCTCAATGGACTTGCAGACACTGCTTTCAGTCTTGCTGCTCACATCGGCCGCCTTGCTAGCTGTCATCATGTCAGCACACAGCCGGGCAGCAGTTCACCTGCAGACAGACACAAGGAAGAGGCATTGCTCTGTGCTCAGCATCCTTCTCGCTTTTGCTAACACACACATGCATGTTTCTTCCTGAAATCCAGGAGAATACGAGAAGCAAAATAAGGCAGCTCCCAAAGGACAGCCTCAGTCTCATCACCTGTAAAATGGGAAGAGGGGTGATAGTATCACCCTTTAGAAACCCAAGAAAGTGTTTACAGGTTTTGATGACAAAAACGATCTTTGCCTCAGTATCAACTGCTCTACCGTGATCTGAATATGCAACATGTTTTATGAATGCTTATTATTGTCAAATTCTCAAAAGATTTAGATTTTTTTCCTCACAGAAGACTAAAACAAAAATGATTTTAATAAGCACAGTGTTAAGGCCACACAACCTAAGCAGTTAGTACTCCTGCAGTTGTCACAACGTCCAGGCAACAAGGCAACAGATTGGCAGAGAAAACATTTTATGCTGACCAGACATTGCACTGAAGCAACTGGTTACCTTACACTATTCTCTTTGCGGGTCACGTCAGGCTGCTAATGACCTGCTTTCAGAGGACAGCAGCTTGTGGGACAAGATAAATTGGTCACAAAAACGAGTCATTCTGTTTGCCTCATGATTTCTAGTATTCATGGAGCAAGTCCATCCCTCTTTTTCCTCTGCATACTGCTGCTGCACAGTCAATACAACAGGCTCCTTCCTCTTTTTATTGCCCCACAATACTCTCACTCCGTAGAAAAGAGGACTGGTACTCTGCAGCACCATTTTCTTACTTCTCTAGGTAGTCTGCCTGCTCTGCAGCGTTTCCATGACAAGGAGGGGCTCACCATATAATACGCACCACTTGGAAAATCTGAAGCCTCTCAAATCTATCCACTCAGCTGCTCTGCCAGATGCTACTCCACCATGCCCAGTGTTTGGCAACAAGATTGAGTGCCTTGGGAAGTTCAGTAGGTTCTTGCAGTTAAAAAAAAAAAAAGAAGTCATACCAAAACACTGAAGAACAAAAGAATCTCTCATTTCCACTGTTCAAGTACTTTGGGCAGAGAGAAAGAAAAAAAAAAATCTGTCTTGTTTGTTTCCAGTTTTCTCTCCCTCCTTTTATCCCCCACTGGCAACACTCTAAGATGAGGAGTGAACTCTGGGTCAACTCAGTGTGTACACATGCAGGGCAGTCCATGGCTAACCATTCAGCAGGCTCTCTCCCCCCAGACAATAAGCCCCCTTGGCTTCTCTTCCTCATTAGTAAGTGGAACAAACACCCGTTTCACTTCTAGACACAGAGCAGCCTTGCAAAATTGTCAAGAAAATTTACCAGCCCGAGGAACAAAATCTATTCATCCATCCATTAACTGTTATGGACTGAGGATAATGAAAAACTAATGACCGCTCGTGTCCCCGTCCAAAGGATGACTCACCCAGGCAACCAGAGCAGATTCCCGCAAAGCGGCAACAGAGGTTGTTTTGCACTTGGCTTACACCTTCCTCGGAGCAGGGATGGTCTTTACTTGAATAAGTAAAGACTAAACCGTGCTGCACAGCAGGGTCAGTGAGTGGTGCACCTCGGCACTGCCCTCAGTGGTAAGAAATCTGACAGCAGCAGGAGTCGACCTACACACGGCCGCCCTCATGCCGTCACCACACCGAACTTTTGCTTGTGCTGAGCTCCTCTACCTTGGTAAGACCACATAACTTCTGATCCAGAAACTCCACCTCTCAGCCTTCATCTACAGCCCCTGAACAGAGCCTGGCCTGAAAACCCTCACGTGGCTATGAGCAAACGCGTGCTGCTGTACTTGCAGGCCGGGCCCGCAGCCGTTCCCAGAGCCTGACAGGAGGAAGCTGGGACAGCAGGGATGGCGAACCACCTCCAGCGGGGAAACAAAGGGTACAGCTTCTCTGCCCAGGTCTGGCTCCACAAGGCACCCTGAGCTAACATGACTGCTCACTGCTAAGGGCAAGGGGAGCTCCTGCTCCTGCCGTCTGCCCACAGCTCTGCTCTGATCCATCACACCACCCTGACTGCGTGCTGCCTCTTTGGAGCCCCTTGGTGACCTGCTTTAACTAAACGACCAATTTAGTCGAAGCAGCTCACAGACAGGATCCAACACACCTGACCTGGTACAAGGGAGGAGATGGGGGTGTGTGGACAGGAGAGAAAGAGGGAGGACAGTGGGGAAAAGAGAGCAGCTAGAAGCTCAGAAGTGTTATCTGCTTTCCTGCCCCATGGGCAGTGTGACCAGGGAACTGAAACTGCCTAGAGGAACGCAGGCAGGGCCGAGTCCAGCCTGCAGATGACCTGAGAAGGACAGATGTACACCAAGCAGGTCCCTTTTGACCTACTGCAGCTTTCCGCATGAGCCACACACGAACTCTCTGCTATGCAACATGAGGCAGAGCCGAGCCCAGAGCCGCAGCCCGAGCCCAGAGCCACCGCTCCTGGCACGTACACCCGGAGCAGCAGGGCCGTAAAAGGGGAGAAAGATGCCAAGCCCCATTTGAGGAGCCCCACCACTGAAATTTATTCAGTAATCCCTGCCATTGTCTGGGGGAACAAAGCAGTCATCTGATACCGTTTCAAAATTAAACTGGGAAAGGAAGGACAGGGGAGGAGGCGGGAGGGAAGAGGGAGGGGAGGGAACTCTCAAACCTGCTGGCGGGGCTCTGGGAAGGATGTGAAGTCTCCCAGCAGAAGCCTCTCCTCGCACCCGGCCTCACGATTCCCAGGGCCATGTGATAGGGGCTTCCTGCCACCGAGCAGAGCGAGACCTACCCCGACCTCTCTCTTCCAAACAGAGTTCCTGCCTGCTTTGTGTTTGCAGAGAGGCGTTTGTTTACTGATCTATCATTGGCATGCAGGAAGCAGCCTTGAAATGAGCTGTAATCATCTGTCTCCAGCAATAGCTGTTTGACTTTCTGCTAATTTAAGTTTTCCTCCCACCCCCCCCAGCCTCCCAGATGCCCTCTTCCCCACTTCCGATCGAAAGGCCGCCGGGAGTACGCACATCTGGTTCAGGGCACCGGACACTGCGCGATGTTTCCAAAGTCACTTGTGGATAAAATAGAGGCGCTGACAGTGGGCACGCTCCTAGATCCAGAGGACTGAGGGGTCTGCTAGAGGGCTATGAGAGAAACTTCTTCAGGGTGATAGAGAAACCAGCTTTGCCCGCTACCCAAATGAACTTGGTACAGCCACCAGCGACGACAAAAGCCAGGGGAGCACCAAATATCCTGCAGTTTATACCACCAAAAATGTATACGGCCAGGTCACCCAGGCAGACTTGTCTCCAATAAGGTCAGGAGATGATCATGATGAGCCTTCCAGGCCACCCTTCTTTGCTATTTCATTTGCGGGGAATGAAACAAGTGTACCTCAATGGGATTGTGGTTTGGGGGTGGGTATTACCCTTGCTGTGCACTGGAGGCCACGTCTCAAGATCTTCTTTGCTTCGGTTACACTGCACCTCGCACAGAAATGGGATCCAAGTCTATAACTGGGATCCCAGCCACCACAGTGGTGCATACAAACAATGAGGCTTCACATCACCAGAAGCGACCTGCAGCTGGTCAGACTTTCGTCCAAGAAGAATAAAGCCATGCTGCGCTTAAAGCCCACGCACACTTTCTTCTCCTTGGTGCTCACAGAAATATTCTCTCCAGTTACTTTCACAAATTTTGCATTCGAGCCAGTAAATCAGGGCTGCCAGACAAAGCTTGCAAGCAACACTTCTCAACTCCGGTGCTTTACAGAATAAAGGATGCAACATACATGGAGAAACAATGCAACAACAATATATAATGTATATACATAAAGAACAGGAAGGATGCCAAGAAGACAAAACACTAACAGGAAAATCGTGAGTAAGGCTACGCCAAGAGTTAAAGCCTTACACGCCCCCTCCCCCAGCCCTTACTTTGTTTGGAGCCTATTTCCCTTTGGGGGAAGGAGAAAGCATGGAGTCGCGCGCTCGTGCACGAACACAGGCACGCAGGGCCGCGGCGTGGGCCCCGCACACGGTCCCAGCACCAGGCAGCATCTCTGGGCCGTGCACGGGCCCATGCAAAGCCCCTGGAAGCAGCTCAGCCTCTGGGGGGAGAAGGGAGGGCATCGCCCCAGCAGACACAGCACCCAGAAGCAGCCTCCGTTCTTGAGCTGAGATGTTTGCAGTGGGGAAGTCGCTGCCTCAAGGTGTCCACCACCAACCCTGCAGCAAGGCAAGGCCATCCAGCACTAACCTGGCTGTCTCACGCCCCTGCGTGGTACTCATGCTCCCCTGCCACAGCTCCTAACTGATCCGCTGAGATCAGTTGTGACAATGTCCTGAGAGAAGTGCTCTAGGTGACCCTGCTTGAGCAGGGGATTGGACTTGGCTATCTCCAGAGGTGTTTTCCCACCTCAGCTACACAGCCATCCTGTGCTGGGCACGGTTAGTTTGAGGCAAGGTGAACTGTCACCTCTTCGTGGGCACTGCTGTCCTGGCCATGCAAGTCTCTCGTGTGGGCCATGGAGACTGAAGACACCAGCAGCAGGATCGTTCAGTTCATCACACACATGATGGGATCCTAGCTTTGGGCTGCCAAGCCCAAGCCATTTATTGAGGGGAAAAAAAAAAAGGAAAAGGAAAAGTTGGATAAACTTACATAAATATAAACATGAAGGGCCAATGACTGGAAAGTGTTATGTTCCTATGGTACATTTTGGAGTACATTTTAGCACTGGATCCCACACAGTCTCCTTCCCCTCTTGCCCCATTCCGCTCCCTTTGATCTGTGATATCTTACCACAGTGCTTACAAGGGGCTCAGGAGAATCCCATGTGTCAAAACAAACTGTATTTTTGAAAAACCCAAATGGAATCAAAGTACCACAACCTCTCTCTTGTGCCTGCACCCCCATGTCATAGGAACAACGCTGCAATTCAAGGAATGCAGAAGCTGACAGTGTCAGCATTCGGGCTGCCTGCAGGAAAGCTGTTGTGTTATGGTATTTCCTTAATTTTATCATACAACTCATTCCACTGATCTTCTTGCTCTCTAAGCCCACAGAGCAAATTGCCTGCTTGTATGTCACTAACCTGATTCAGTGGATTGCTACAGTTAAAGGGACTGTCCTGCTCCTCCCTTGGCAGCCAGAAATGTCATCTCCTGCCTGTCCTTGGCAAAGGACATGCCTGATCAGATCAATAGTTGCTATTGACTAAGGATGCATTGAGGAAAGGAGGCAGAGAAGAGATCCCACCACCCCCTAGGGCTACCTGAAAGGAGGCTGCAACAGGGAGGTGTCAGCCTCTTTTCTCAGGTGATCAGTGACAGGACGCGAAGAAATGGCCTCAAAATGCACCAAGGGAGGTTTAGACTGGATATCAGGAAGAATTTCTTTGTGGAAAGGGTGGTTAGACATTGGAACAGGCTGCTCGGGGAAGTGGTGGAGTATCCATTCCTGGAGATATTTAAGAGACGTGGATGTGGAGCTCAGGGACATGGCTTAGTGTTGTTACTGGTAGCGTTACGCTGATGATTGGACCTGATGGCCTTTCCAACCCAAATGATTCTATGATTCCATATTCCTTCCCTCTCACTCCTCCTGACTCTTTTCTATTAGTCACAATGCTTGTAAAGCCCTTGCTGAGCTAGTTCAACTCAGTAATGCAAATAAATTCAAGTGGGAAGAAAATGAAGTCTTCTGCTCAGGTAGTGACATCAGTCGCCTGTCATGGAAAACCTGATGAGCACTGAAGCACTTGGAAAGGAAGGGATGAAACCACCTTACTGGGACAGATATGCTGAATATTTTGCTTTCTCCTCACTTCAAGGATACTTATTGTTTAATATATAAGGGTATAAATGGCAAACTGTTGCACAGATCATAGTCAAAACTATAATTTGTTGTTAGCGCAGAGAGAAGCAAGACCTGGTATTTCAGACTGCTACAATTACAACCCCCAGGACAGGGAACACACAGCTGCCTGGCAAAAACTCCTCGGTAAGGGTTTGTCTGACATTGTGTTGAGCCTGGGAAGGTCAGGTGAGGAGGTTTCTCAGCCACTTCTCCTTACTGCATGCTGAATTTAGCAAGGAGTCCCTGCAGGCACCAGTTTCACTCATTACATTACCCTGGTTCACCTTCAGAGCCAGCCCCTCCTGCTGTGCTGAACGAGGCTGCAGATGTGTCCAAGGACTGCTGTGAACGCCAACAAGTGCTGTGAAAGCCGGAGCGCTGAAGCCTCTGAGGGCCCAACTACAACTGCTCAGACAACTGCAAATGTGGCACTTCTTACTCCCCAAGTGCTCAGCTCCACAGGTAGAGAAACTGCCTTCAGAGACTGCAAACGAGCTTTCAACTTTGGGTTTCTCTGTTTTAAAGGATGAGGAAAAAAAAAAAACAAAAACACAAGAAAAACACTGAAGGCCCATGGTATGGCATCAGACCGGCACTGACATTACCTGTTACTGAGTTACCAAAACAGGTGGATACTCTGGCCCACACAGCCCGCTGCCACTTGAGGCAGTGGAAGAGCTGGTGACAACAGCAGCTCCAGGAAGATGGCGGGACGGACACTCTGCCAGGGGGTTCGTACGTACATACAGGGAGCTTCAGGAATCCCAGGCTTTGTTCCAGGCTTTGGTTGGAAGTAGCTATGGAGGACACCCCATATCATGGGCACCCTGAGCTAGTGGGAAGCATCCCTGCCCATGGCAGGGAGGCTGGAACTAGGTGATCTTTAAGGTCCCTTCCAAGCCAAACCATTCTGTGATTCCATGATTCTTTCATTAAGCATCACTCCATCTTCCAAAAATCTTCTCTGGTCTGCCCCCACCTCAGTCTTCTCACCTCCTCCTGCTAGGCCTTTGTTCCACACCATCTTCCTCACCAACTCAACACCAGTCTCTGCTCCCCGGCTGTCCCCTTGCTCACACAGTCCTGGTTTAACTCTCTGAGGTCGCTACCCAAGCCCCAGGTTCTGCTAATCTCATGTTCATCCCACTTGCTATCAGTTGTCTCAGCCAGACCCTATCTGCTCCTCCCCATTCCCATTTCCCCATGACTAGTTCCCCATATTCCTCTCTTTCCAGGCTTGTCTGCTTAAATGCCTAGCCAACCCTTCTGTATCCAGTTCATCCAAATACCTTTCCTCCATCTCAAGGACCTTCTGCAATGGATCCCAGCTGCAGCCCTGCCCCAGTTTCCCTCGCCCACCCCCAGTCCCAGGAGGCCTCTACCACTCATTGGACCTTAAAAGCTGCTTCCCTTATAGCCTCCAGATTTATTTTTACCCGCCCCCAGGCCTCAGCTCACCAAAACAAAGGTACCTGACATCAGATTCACTTGAACACCTCCTTTTTGCTCACCTAAATTTACAGGGCAAAATTTGAGGAGCCTGCATGTTTTTCCCAGGCTTTAGATCCCCTACAGCTCTCTCCTGGCTACCAAACATCCCAAACTCCTGGATGCAGCTTCTGCACGTGCACAGTGCTTGTCTGAGGCAATGCCTGCCCTACACAGACCATCTGCACCTATGCCTTCAAGACGCTGCACTCGCTTGATACATGCATTTCCACTGGCAATACCCTGAGCAGATCCCGTACCCTTCCCTCACTGCACACCCACACATGCACAGTGCAGCACGTGCTTCTTCAGAAATAGAATGATGACACTTTTTTGCCCAAATCATTGGCCTTGACTGGTATCAAGGCTCTTTTCTTTCCTTCCTAGCCCAGTCTTCACCTCTTCTGGATACAAGTAAAATAAGTAGTTTCCAACTCTTTTCTGCTATAGTCCCAGAGGGACCATTGGTGGCGCAGGAGAAACAAGCTCCTGCTACTCTAGTCCACCATTCTAGGGCTGACATTTACAGGAAAGTCCTACTAAACCCCAGAAATGTATTTTGTACCTTTGTTTAGGAGGCCAACCTTTGCCTCTGTACTGCAGACACCATGTATGCATTCCCATACAACTCCCAGGCTGGGGCTTTATTACAGGACCAGTCCATCAACCTGACCTGCAGAGTCCTATCACTAAACCATGACCCTCAGTGCTATGAGTGCAAGCTGAAATCTTCTTCCCACAGAGCCTTGGAAAAGTTAAGTTGGAGATGACACAGGAATGGCAAAGGATGCACTCTTGATCCAAACAGTATCCCTCACCAACAGATAACATTTATGTTCCAAAGCATAAGATTAGTCACAGCAAAAGAAAAGCCCGGTGTACTTTTTAATGTAGGGGAAACAGCACATTTTTCTTCCTAGCTTCACTCCCTGCAACAGCTGAAACATTTTGGCTGAAGGCTTTCAAAAGTAATTCAGCCAGAGGCAAAGACTCAGCAGGGAAAACTGCAGACTGAAACAAAAAAAAAAAAAATTGATCTGAAGACAGAAATTGAAAACAGTCTTACAATACGAATTGTGTTGTGTTAAAGGTGGGGCTAGTTGCACCCACTATTATTAAGCTCGTTCCACATTTCCCATTGTCTTATTTTCCCTTTGTTCCTCCCCCTAAACACATAACAAACAGAAGAAAAGCTCAACAGCTCAAAGGGATTCAACATCCCTCCAGCTTCCTTCAGACAACCACACCCTCAGGTCGAAACACAGCATTTCCAGGGTTAGTGGTAGGATGCGACATGACCGCGTCAAGCAAAACAGCAACACTCTTTCTAATTCATTGTTCACAAGCTCACATTTAATCAAGCCTTTCATGTATAGAAGGTAAATACTGTTATTCCTCCTGGTGGCAAGTATGGTTTGTGTTACTGCTTGGAGACACGATGCATTTCCACTCTTACAGGTAGGTTTCCTTCACATGGGAAGGAAGGGAAAGATTCAGTATTTCCCACTCTGGCTGCTAAAATGAATTCTATTTACAATGTTTAGTGGAATTACACTAAACAGCTCTCCTGTGCCAGTTCTTGGCAATACCAGGTCATCTCTGCATGTTTCAGATCTTGCATGAGCGCATGTGCGCACATGGTGGGACTGCTCAGCACCTCTCAACGTGGGATAATACTTACTTTTGCTTTACAGCCTAATACATGAACATTCAGGTACTCTAAATCAAGGCTGAATAAGACATTAGTGGTGAATCTGGTGTTCCTGAAGCAAACACGAGCTTGCTGGTGACATCAGTGGAGCCAGCATTTCATACCTGTTTTCTTTGGCTTTGAAATTCCCCACATACAAGACGACTGCAGTCAATATGGAATAAAACAACAGAAATATGGACCAGATTTACACAAGCAGACATGTGCCAGCAGAACGGTCCATCAGCCACACGGAGAGGCAGGATTCCTAACAGATGCAGTGGAACTGGCTTAAATCTCCAACAGAGATGAAACTATATTGGCAAATAAGCATTTCTACCAGTGTAGCCAATTGGTGTAGCTACTTTAATTCCTTTGATAGGAATGCTACAAATGGTACAAATACACCAGTCCTACTATGACAGTAAATCACTTCTAGTGTAAAAAGAATTGGAAAGAATTCAGAGTTACTACTACGCTTATAAGAAACTCAAACATTTGACAGCATAGGAAACAACCTGCCACTAAAATACGGTGTTCAGACCATGAACCACAGTGGAATTAATTTTCGATGTGGTGAGATAACCTGTGCTATTCTAGCACAAAGGAGACCCAAAGAGGTCCTTTCGAGGAGCAATTCTGCAAAGAGTTTGCTGGCAGGAAGACAAATCCTCTCACATCGAGAAAGGAAATGAGAGCATTACAATGAAGAGCCTAAACTTCTTCCAAAATAAGTTATCACTGGGGAAGATAAACTGAGCCTCAGCAAATCAGTCCTGCGGTGGCCTTCACCCTGCAGGATGCTGACTCCTTCCCCCCAAGGAGGACTTAGCACATGGCTTCCTGAGGTGTCCCTCACCTCATCCTTGGGGCACCATTTCTAGTGCCCCAGTAGCTGCCTGCCCTGAGACCTTCCCGCAGCAGCGCCAAGCCCACGGCCTGCTGCCGCTGAGTGCAGGCAAAGAGCTGCCTGCGGACTGCTTCTCGCTTCTCACTGTCCCGTGTACCTCATGCACTGCAAGTACAGGCCTTGCTCAGTGCAGATCCCACGTCCTACACTGCAATGTCCCAAGCGCGGGGCAGTGCACGCCGCCCCCTCACTTGGCCTACCTCAGCGGAGACCAGGGCCAGGCAGCACGCGACCCGCCAAAGACTGACCCGTCACGAGGAGGAAACCTGCACAGCCCCGAAAAACCCCACCAAACCATCCCACCTCTGCAGAGAGGGCCTGCATTTATTTATTTTTCCAGGAGAAAAGCTGCCCTGTGTGTGCGTGTGTTTGTCAGGACAATAGGAAAAACGACACTGTGGCGGAGCTGCCAGGAAACAGTCGGCCATCTGCCCGTGTGGAGAGCAGTTTTTCCTCTTCTTTTGTACTGAAAGGAATGTAGCCGAGAGCCGCCATCCCCATCCGCCCCACGCTAGGGAGGAAATCTGAGCGCCTGGGCTCTGCCAGGGAGAGGAAGCGGGGGGAGGGAGCCGGCCCGGTCCGTGCGGTTGCGTGGGTCACTGCGCTCCCGGCCAACAGAGCGGGGAAAAGCCTAACACAAAACCCCAAACCCTGGGGAAAGCAGATCTCCCTCCTTGGCCCTTTCACTCTCACATGTGGTTCGCTACTCCCTCACTGGCCGCGGAGACGATGCCGAGTGAAGGAGCTGCTGAAGGGCTTCGGCAGAGGAGTGCGCCATGAGGGCAGCAGCCCAGGAAGCATGAGGGTTTCCCCCTGCACTGATGCTGGCACCCCCGGACGAGAAAGCAAAACAGAGAGAATGAACTCGCCTCGCCACGTTGCTCAGACACCTTGCTGATCCTGGAACAGAGCCCTTCAGGAGCTGGGCGTTTAGCAAGTTGAGCACAGAATGGCTTAGGGACGGACCTGAGCTCTTTGGTACCTCGACGCCCAGGGCGAGGGCAGAGCCTAAGCGGCAAGTCTGCTGCTTCTGATTACCCATACATTCTCCCCCCACAGGCTTTGAGCTTCAGACTATAAAACCAGACTATGCAAGAGGAGAGAAAAAAGATACAATCTTCTCCTGGTACTGCCAGACTGAAATGCTGGCAAGGCACTACAACAGCTCGGTGGCACAATCTTCTGTCACCTTGGTGGCAGAAAAAACATAAGAAACAGGACAAGCAAAATTTTCAGAAATGACTAAGTGACTCTTCTTCAAAGCCAATTGCTTGCACTTACATACCTGGAAAGCTCTGGCACTTAGCAGGCACACCTACGCAGCCAGGTGCCAGATGCAGCTGGCAGAACTTGCCGACATGGGAGATGTCTGAGATAACAGGTCCCAGTCCTGAAAAAGGCTCTCCCAGAAGAACCACTAGGTCAGACATGGTCCGAAGAGCTTCCTCAGGCCCTGGCAGCTCAGCAGATGGACAGATCGACCCAGTGACTCTCTGCATTTGAGCGTGTCCAAGGGAGATTTGGACTGCCACCTGTGTGTCCCTGTCCCTTTCAAAAATGAGGTTCAGGTTCCCCCACTAATGACTTTCTGAACATGTTACTTGCCGTAAAACAAAACCATTGGTGTAGCACAGGGCACGACCTGAGGCCACTTCTTTGGATGCTTCTCTCTCAGGCTGAAGGAGAGACGAAGTGCCCAAGTGGAAACAAGGAAGAGATCTGATCTAATGAAAAGCTTTTTTTCACCGGGAGCACAAGAAGGCACTAAAACAGCACTGCAGTCTCCATCTCTGGAGTTTTCTAAGGCCCAGCCCGAGAAACATGGTCTGAGCTCAGACATGAGCCTGCCCCAAACACGAGGCTGGCATACAGATCTCTTGCAATCCCTTCCAACCTGGACTACCCTACAATAATCTGTCATGAATTACAGAAAAGTAGAGAATTCACTCTCGTGTTCTCTGTGAAAAATAAAACAACAAAAATAACTGCAAACCCCACTCCCTTTGAATACCCCTTTACTAGGTGCCTCTCCTTCCCCAAGAGATTATTTTTTGCCTTTCATCTCTTAAAAACTCTCCAACCAACCAGCAAGTAAGCAGTAAAAAATGGCTGCTAAAACAAGATACAAAATGATATTGTTCCTAGCATATTTGTACAGTCTTTAATCCCCAGTGATTCAGTAGTGCCTAATAAACTTCAACAGTGCAGTGAAAGGTATTAGGGAGGCCATGTAACCACCAGTAAAACTGCCTTGGCAAATACTGATGAGTGGTGTAAATTTTCACTACTGTATTAGAAAAAGAAAATATTTTCTTCCCAAATTCATTCCAATTTCAGATAGATGAGGGTTCAGGGTTTTTTTTTTTTTTAAAGCTTTAAGTTATCTCATGACTACATTAAATCAATCAAGTAAACAAACAACAACAAAAAACACTGAAAAATACGAAAGCATCTACTTGGGAAATCTCTTTTTTCTTTTCTTCCTTTTTTTTTTTTTTTTTTTTTCCCCTGAAGCATTTCTTTGGGTTTCTCATGGCAGGAAACCTAGAAACTGGAGATTCACCAGAGGCACATATTGTTACTGCTCTCCTCGAAGGGATGTGCTAAAGGCAATACACACTCCAGAGGACTTTAATTTCCATTGTTTACTTTCTTTCACATACATCGCACTGTTTGATAAGGGAGCAGAAGCAGGGAATCCATGTATAATTTCCTCCACTGAGCCCTTATCTCACGACCAAAGCAGAGCTATACTTACGGAAGCTTCCAACGCAGAGAAAGTGCATCCAAGTTTTGTATTCCAGGGTAACCACAAGGGCATACTCCACCCAAGATGTTTGAACGTTGTCCTGGCCGGGGCCCCAATACTGTTTATTGTGCACAGGAAAGGCTCATTACTACAAAGCAGCCAGCACTGAATGCATTGCACAAGGGCGCATTTTACAGGACCCAAAACAAAATCTCAAAGTAGGAGTCTTCCGGAGTCAAACCCTTTGCGGAAGCCCTTATCCCCTGCACAATTCAATAAACATCATTGTCTTTTATCTTCAGACTCATAAACATCTGCTGCTCCAGTCCAACATGAGGTGAAATCCTAGCCCTACTGAAGGTATCGATGCGAAACCAGCATGGCACAGCTTCGACTTCACCCAACCCTCCTCACCAGAGCCACCTTCTTTGTACAAAGGTAGAAGATGGACTGTGTTGCTTGAATTTTCTGTGGCTTAACACAACTGATCTCTTGATAGCAACCAGATTTTCCTTATTGAAAATAGCATGGCTACAGGCATTACTGGCAAACTAAACCTAAACTGGATCTTTTAGGGGAAATTCCCCAAACGTTTTCTTCAACTAGAAGAGGTGCAAGAAGAACTTATGTAATACTATACTTGATTTACTTCTTGGCTGGTAAGAAAAATGTTCAGCATTCGAGTAGGGATTCTTCTTCCCATCCCTTTCACATGTAATAAATCAAACATTCACACTGGATAACATTTACTTAACAAAAATCTGCCATCTGCTTCTCCTAGTGGGTTCACTCCATTTGTATTAAAAAAGAAAAATACGACAGAAGAGAAATTTCAGTGCTAAAAATAGACTAGCAAGGAGATAATTTTGTTTATATGCCTTCCCAAGCAAAATGTATATGAGAGATGCATGGTACTTGTAAATACAATTATCGCATAAAACTAAGAATTCACACAAATCTGACTTTTGATGACAGGTAAAAATGATGACGGATAAGAAATTAGTGCTACCTCTGGTCTTAAGTTTGTCAGGAATGACTTTTGAAAATAATGTAAACTGAAATACAAGTAAGCAATTTATATGGCAAATATACGCCTGGATATCTCACAGTAACATAACATTCCGTGCAGGAATTATAATGGAACAATGGGCAGATCTGTCTCAACTAAATCTTGATGTCCATGTCACATGATGTCCATGTGTGAACTAATCCTTTAGGCTCTTTAATACTCCTGAGAGGTAATTCATGCTCCAGAAGTACTCCCTTTTCCCAAGGTAGGCACCTCACAGTCTGAATAGCACTGTAAAACTGCCTGTTCCTCTCACCTGAGCAGAAAGGGTCCAAAAACTAACTCATCTGGCCCACTCACGTATCTGAAATACAGCTGTGCAGCCTCAGCAATTCCTTGTGCATAAATCACAAACAGGTTTGAGTGTTGCTGGATGAAAAAATTATTTATGGTTTCTGATCAACTGAAACCGTTTTTGCCAAGTTCAATATAATTACATACAGTGTGCCCAGACAAAGAAAGATTCAAGAAATGTTTTGATGTAATCTGGAGGAATCATACAAAAGCTAGATTCTTTATTTTGTAATGACATCTCCTAGCAAAATTTAGCTAAATTTTGAAGGACTTAAGCCTTCCCTTCAAAAGCACCTGAAACATTTTGTTTAGGCTTCCCTTCCTTCCATCCATTTTTTTTTGGAAGGGAAAGAGGAGAGAAGGGAAGAAATGGGGCTACCCTGCCACACGCCTCCAATTTTAGATATTTTTTTATTCAACCACAAAACTGAAAAAAACACCACAAAAAGGAACAAAAGTGCCTGAACCTCACAGCCAGATCATTGCTCAGCTAAAGTTAATGGCGCACTGCCTGTTGACACCAGCGGAAGAACTGGCCTTGTTTGCCTGGTGACCTCATCCAGATCCATCTTGCTGTGCTTCATCAGCGTATCGCCAAGTTTTGCTGACACACTGAAGCAACTGCTAAAGAAAAGTTGCATTATACAATCTTCTGCTTAATTCCGCATTCAAGTATTTCATGGTAAATCACACCAAAATCTCCTCTATTGCAAAATACTGTTCGCAAGTTACAAAAGAATAAGTTATGTGTGCAACAGAAACAGCAAGACAGCTGAAATACTTAAATTCTCTGGGAAAAAAGAACGTGTTGGTGATGATCTGTTTTCAGGCTTTTCTGAAAATTTCTTTTAACTTAAAATTAATAAGAAAAAAGTCAATGTAGTCCAAGATCAGGCTTGATTAAAAAAAAAAATATCTTTACAGATTTTTAGGAGCCTAAAGTTTTTTTTTCCTTTAAATAAGCGGAAGGCTGCCTTGAGCGCGAATTAGCAGAGGGACTGGGATTATCCACATATGTGAATAGTTTGGTCTGAAGGCCAGAAAAGCTGGAATTTGTATTCCTGCAGTGAATGTCAGTTGGAGTTGAAGTACTTCACCACTCCTGTAGGGCGAGTCCTGTTTCTGATAATGCTTCCAGATTCCTTTGGATGAGAAAAATAATTTTGCCCTGTGCAAGCAAATATGAAGCAAGTAGGACATTAAACAATATACTACATGTCGATTATTAAGCTATAAGTTATTTAAAAGTAATCTCCCTCATCAAATCCTGACAGTGTTTTATGAAATTTGTGGCTACTAGAGACAATCCTGTTTTTCCTTGAAACACACCCAAAAGCATCTTTCTCTGACTAATGGAGAAATGTAGGAATTTAACAGGTGAAACCTTTGTTTCCCACTGAATTTGTGTACACTACATCATCCTACAAGGAAAGTTTCCTACTGTGTGAACAAAGGGATACCAATGGGGCAAATCTTAGCACAGACTAAGCGGCGGTATCTTTCACCAACACAAGTGCAGGACTGTTTCACGTGAGAGGTGACACCATGGCAAAACTTCAGCTTGGAGTCACTCAGAGTAATCTTGGGGGAAAGAGAAATCTGATGCAAAAAACAGTCAGTGTGTGTTGATTTCCCAGCAGGAAACCTTTCCCCGAGTTTGACATAGCTGAAAAATGGCAGCCAGCGAGATCAGGGTTTCTTACATCATCTGGAAAAAGCTCAACGCCTTACACATCTCTTTTCGGTACGCTTGAAGAATTCGGCCACAAATTGCTACACACACGGGCTAACAAGTCAAGGCAGGGAAAAACAGATTCCCAGTTATGGCCTGATCCCAAGCTCACTGAAATCATGGAAAAGATCCCATTGACTTCATAGACTGTGGGTGATGCCTCAGGTCTGGTTTTGACCAGATGCTGATTTCTGAAATGCTGCACGTGCTGGAGAAGACACCCTACTCGATTTTAGTAAGAGGTATTTATTTCCCATTGCCCCTATGAGCTCTGGATAATGCCACATACCACTGTGAGCTCGGGATAATCCAAGACTCAACTCTCACCTAGAAGGAAACATAAAGCCTATATTCACAGCATGCTTTGCAGCTGAAACATGTATTTTTGTTTTTATCTTCAGGGGCTTAACATTCTTAAAGAAAAAGCTCCAATAGTCAGAAAAGTCTTTGGGAATTCATTTCTTTTTAATTTAGTAAGGCGTTGCTTGGCTGACACTGGCAAGTGAACTCATATTTATGAGGTGCCCCTACGGTGCCCTGTGAAATTCGCCATTCCCCTCCATGAAAATTGGCACTATCTATCATGAGAACATAATCCCCCAGGACAGGAGAACCAAGCCTCTTCCCCGCTCTCCTCTGCAAGCAGATGTGTGCATGTTCCCCAGCTCTGTAAGTCACGGCTGCCTTTTGGCAAGGAACCTCGGCAGCTGCACATCTGCAGAGGGGAAAAGCTTCCAGCAGAAAATACAGAGGGGGATCTTATCCTCCCCCCTGCCTGCAAAGCAAGCTCAGCATTTGTTCCTCTCCAGATGACACCCTGATGGGTTGATTTAATCACTCACAGATGCGTGCCTATTCACAGCGCTAGCAAAATACCAGGGCTGTGACTGCATCTCACCTGAGCCGCTCGCAGTAACATGGCTTGTCAGCAAGACCTTGGTAAGAAGTCTCACGGGATATTAAGAGGAAAGCACTGCTCGAGGACATCACTAATATAAAATGATCCCACAGAATTCATCTGAGTGTGCGAGACCACTTGCGACTAGGAAAACACCTAAGCAGGTGTTTAATTTTAAGCATATGCTCAAAGCCCACTGTCATCAATTAGGTTTAAGCTTGTGTCACACGAAGTCCAGTCCAAACTTCCCCGAGTGGAAATGATGTACTGCACTGGGAGCCGGAGTGCTCTGCTGGGCGGATTTAAGCATGCGCTGAGACCTACACGTCTGCTTAAATGATCTGCCAAACTGGGGGCACTGTACAGAATCCTTAAACACAGAAGGATCACAGAAACACTTCACCACATTTATTCCCAAAGGGAAATTTAATTAAAACACGGAGTATCTAGCCACTTACAATGATTCCGGCTACAAACAGCGGTAAGCCCTCGCCCCCTGAAACGCAGTCTCTCTAGTGGCTTGCCAGAGTTCCCAGAAAGTTTGTGGAAACATAACTTATGCGTTTGAATTTGGTCAGGAGCCATCTGCTTTCAGGGATCGGCAGGATCAGGAGTCTCGGTGCCTGGCAGGGTCCCCACACACAACTCTTTCGTCCACTTCCAAGCGAGGCGGCACCTTTCCCCGCTCGAGCTGCCCCTAACCATCGCTGCCTCTCGACACGCTCAAACGTCTGGGCCAGATTTTCAAGTGAGCTCAGAGCCAAGCTTTGCTGACTGCTTCTCCAAGAGCAGATTTTCTACCAGGCATAGTCTTCTGCACAGACATCGAACCAAGACAAGGCCCTTCCAAGCAAGGTCGGCACCCTGAACCGATCTGATTAGTTACTGCGATGCCTAATGAGGACCTGGGCACAGGAAAACACAGCTGCCAGTGTCTACATACAGAGCCTAGCTCACCACCAGATATACCTCCCAAACCAGATGTGCTGTGCGTGCTGGAAGGAACAAGACCTCCAAACGAACCTCCATCAGCACCAGCGATACTGGTTTACAGAGCCCAGACCTGCCATAGTTAGAGGACGACAAGTTAAAAACACAGTAATGCCCCTCCAGTTGCTCACGCAGCAGCATCTGCCTTACCGCTGCCGGCGCACAGCCCCAGCAGTAACACACAGATCCCGCTTTAGGAATGGCAGAGCCCAACAGCTAACTTACTGGTCTAGCGTCCTTCCTTCTGCCCTTCACTCTGCTCCCCCATCACGCATCTTGAAACGAGCCGTGCCCCCTGCCCACGCTCCTACACGAGACCCCGCCAGCGGTGCACGCGAAGCCGGCTGCGTGGAGAGCCCGGAGGGACGTGCGGGCCCATCTGCTGGAGGCTTTTCTCCGTGTGGGTCGGTGTTTTTATTTTAGCTCCCTCTGCTTCGGGGCCCCTCTGTCTCTCGCCCCTCCCCGCTCCCTCTCTGCTCATGAGGACAGAGTTTCCATCCTGGCTCCGAGCCAGCACATGCACGGGCAAAGGCAGCGCTCGGGAAAAGCCATCTTCTGCTCCCTTTCACCGCACAAACACCGCCGGTTCCCAGCCCGGGAGGACCGCCAAGGGCTTTTTCTGCAGCACAGAGGGCCGGGGGCCCGGCCGGGCTCAGCCTGGGCAGGCAGTCGCCTCCGCTCCCGGTCCCAGCCCTGGTTGTGCCTGGTGAGCGACCCGTGGCTCCGTCCATCCATCCATCCGCCCACGAGTTACTCACCGGACGGCTGACACGGATGTGTCTCACGTTCAGCATTCAGCCAGGACAGCGAATAACAGGACATAAAGAAGACAGGTAACGCTCGAGCCGAATTCTCACTGACACGCGTGACTTCAAAGAGCCCCCAGGCAAACCCGGCAGCACCCCAGCAGCGGGACAGTGACCTCACGCTAGGTGTAAAAGAAGGCCTCGGCCACGTACTAGCTCTTAACAAGTTTAATTAGGGAAAACCTTTAATCATCACTGTTACTATTGCCATCTGCCCTGCCAAATCCCAGGAATTAACATCACGCCAGCTTCAGCTGGTTTCCGTGATCTGGGGAGGTGAAGCAATACTGACACAGAAGATAATTATATTAAAACTCACAGTGTTCATTCCAGCAGGACATAATTCCTTCAAACTTCTGTCTTCCCTACTACGCTTGACTTCCCCTCAGCTTTACTGTGGGATAGCGATATTTGCAGAAAACGCAGAAATAAGGTTATCGATACACATTATCTACACCAACAACCGCAGCGGTGATGGGTGGACTCACGCTGCACGGCTCAGAGCTGCTCAGAGCAGCCTCGGCACGGCAGGGACAAGACCATCAGGAGAGCAGAGCCCCGAAGGTGTTGCACGGCAGACTCTGTGCCGTGGGTTCACACCGAGCTCCTGGCTCACGCAGAAGGCACGAGCTGGCGGTGAGGACTTGCGTGAGCAGCGGGCAGGTAACTATCTGTTGCTCTGCTCAGGAACCTGACCGGGGACTTTTGACATTCACCTCATCAGTCCTACACCTACAGATGCGGAATATATTGACCCATGAATATAGCCAGTGAAACGTGAAGGCTGGGAAAGACCTTGAATTGGACCAGCCTACGGGATCTCAAGTATTTACTTATTTAACATAGTGATGGCGCCTTTCAGTGCCATCCCACCAACAAAGACCTTCAGCTGGCCCAAATTCAAGATCACACACGGCTCCTGCTGAAGTCAACTCTTCAAAAGCACATCTTGAAGCCAGGAGCCTGGACTTCGGTCCCCTGGTAGGCTAGGCTGACCAAGGACTCTGGGAATAAAAGCAGTCCCATTTGCTCTTCACTAAAGCCCAGGCTGAAACCACAGAGAAATGACATGCATGTTCACACATTTTAACCTTTGCTTTTATTTGCAGTAGTTTGTAAAGCTGTTTCGAGGTGAAAAACAGAAAAATCCCAAAAGCAAGGTAAGCATGCTGTTGTCTTCTTTTCCATTGTACCTCACGGATACAACCAAAAAACCACTGCCCCTTCTCCAGCCTCATGTGGGTAAAGCAATGCCTACAGCTTGGTACCCTCGGATGCAATGTTATTTGAGCCATATCGAGATAAGACCAGACTCACTCATCTACTGTTAGAGCTCAAGCGCAACAAGGAATTACCTCCTAGCTACATCCCACTCCCTTCTTCCCTGCGGAGTCTTCTCAGCCCTTAAGGAACTGCTATGCAAGTTAATTAAAAGTCTTATTTCAGCATTTCCTTCACAGCAGAGGCCTCTTCCAGCCAGCTCTTGGGATCCTGCCAACAGACATATCAGCCACTAGTTCTTAAATCCTTCCGCTAAAAAACGCTTCCCTAAAGAGCTTATACCCCAGTTCTGGACGCCTAAGAGAGCCGATCATCAAACCAAACAGCTCCAACAAGAGCTTAAGAGCAGCTCTTCTCCGTTCTCACAGACTTAAGTGCCCTAAAGAGCCTTTGCTCCCCTTGGTCTGGCCCCCACTTAGAAAGGAGCGGCTTCTGCACAGGAAATAACGTCAGGTGCTACAAAGGGAAGAGGGCATGAACTGCGTTGGTCGATGCATTCACAGTAGTCCAGAAGAACATGACCCTCACCTGGCACTTCTGAAATGCCCAGCATCAATCCGTGTTTAATAGTCCGGCTCTGTTGCGTGAAAATCTGATTGGAGAATTTGTTAAACTTGGGGCAAGGATCACATTTGCCTCTGCATTCCCAGAGCACCCAGCACAACTGATGTTTATTTACAGACTGTATAAATTGGTTATTATGTCTGATATTCAAAATAATTCAGTCGCAAAGCTTCTACTGAATTTATAGCACCTCTAAAAACCACAGCCTTGCAGTTGACACGGTCTTCTTTATCATCTCCTTGTCAAAATGAAAATTTCTAACACATCAATATGCCAGACACGGGAGAAAGACAACCACACCATAAGCACTTGACAAAGGATCTAAATGCCCTTCCTGGTTTTGGAGAACAGCGAGCATCACGTGGTTCCCACTATAGACAAAATGTCCTAAAAGATTTCCCAAGGCAGCGAGCTAGAGACACTACCAAAAGCAGCACTTTAGGACACGCAACCTGCACTCATCTACAAGGGGGATTGTGCACAGGGGACGTGCCAAAGGGCTACCCAAGCTCCAGCACGCAACCTTCTAACCCAGAGGCAAAGAATGGTCCCAGCTGAGCTATAAATCTTCAGCCTGCTTTTTACATCCCGAATCTCTCCAGCACCCTTTGTTTTCAGTGCATTCTCTTCAGTTCCTCAATGAGGCACTGTATTATCCTGGGAAATCTTGTGGCTTTCCTCTCATTTCCATCCGTACAGTCTTCAGTTTTGTCCAAGTCTATCCCAAGGTGGTAAATATCCGGTCTCACACGCTGAAGCACTGTTTGGATTACTTAAAAACAACAACAACCCAAATCCACAAACACTACCACGATGACAACAATCCAGAACACAGCATAAGGGGGCGAGGAAATGCATTCCTTCTCTCTGGCAGGACGCAGTAACGACTCCGTTTCTGGTGGTTCAGAAACGGGGCCAGCATGCTTTATAGGACTTCACTACCACACATCAAGAAATAACCGTTCAATAAGGTAACAGCCAACGCAGAAAACAGCTTTTTAATCCACCAGCAGCTCCCCTCCTAGCAACATCTGTACAGCCCTAGATAAAGCTCCAAGGCAATCCCTCTGCTCCTCTCTACCATCCCAGCTGAGCTCCGAACAAGAGACGCCTCTCTCTGACCACGCAACTTGCTGCCCCATCCAGGAAATAAACTGTGCCCTACTAAAACACCAGCGCAGGATTAAGCACCCCATGCTTGGGAGTTATCTGCTCCTGGGGGAGATCATGTGCGGCCCCGAGGCCTCACTCCCCAGGACAGCCTCTTCTCTAGCACCAAGCGCCAGGCTCCTCGGAGACTCGTGGGACCTCTCAAAGCATCCCCAACGCACCTTGCACACCTTGCCCCCCAGCTCGCATGCACGCCCTGAGACCAGGGCAGCGTACAGCTCCAAGTGCTGTCCCCTGCCCTTCCCAGCCGCTGTCCCCCCCAGACCCCGCGCCTAGCCCCTTAGCACCCACCGCCCCGCTATCCCAGCGGGAACACGAGCAGACTGCGGGACAGGCGATATCCCATGGATGCCAAGCGGGACAACAGCGATATCACTCCGCTAAGCTACGGGCTGCACCCCAGCGCAGCCGCTCCCCTCCAAGGAGGGCACAGCGAGAGAAAAGCAGGCTGTCCTGGGCGGAGAGAGCCCAGCGGACGGAGGGGATCGGGACTTCGCTAAGTTACGGGGCGTTCTGCCCTCGCTCAGCCGAGCAGGAGCCGGGTCTCCCCCACCACAGGTTCCGCAGCCGCCTGCCCCTCGCCTCCCCAGCCGCGGCCGGGCAGAGCCCCCCGGGAGCCCCGCACCGCTGCCCAGCCGGGGCAGCCGCTAAGATGGAGGAGGGCTCCGGCCTGCCGGGGGGCGAGGCAGAACCCCCGAAGCCCACCGCCGCCCGGCCGCCCCCAGCCCCCTACCTTCCTCGGCGGCGGCGGGGGGCCGCGCCCCGGCATGGCGGCGGCGCCCGGCGCCCTGCTGGCGGCCTGCGGACGCGCGGCTGGGGGCTCCCCGCCATGCAGCGCCAAGCCGCTGCCGCTGCCCCCCCCCCGGCGGCACCAGCCCCGGCCCCGGCCCCGGCCCCGGCCCCGCGGCCGCCCGCCCTCCGCCGGCAGCGCCGCCCCGGCCGGCCCCGGCCCCCGCCCCCGGGCCCGGCCCTCCCGGCCCGCGCCGCCGCTCTGAGGGGAGGCGGCCGAGAGAGCCCCGCTGCCCAGTTACGGCCCCAGTGCCGCAGCAACTTCTAAATGCTGCGGAAGGGTTCCTTCAGCTCACGGGTGCTGCACCGGGAAGCAGGCAGTCAGGGAAGCCTCGGCCCTGCCCAGCAGTTCGCACAAGTAGATCTGTTCACCTGCACGGGGCTGTAGTCCAGCTCCCTGGCGGCACACAGTTGTGCTTGCTCTGCTCGGAGCCACACGCTAAAGCGAGGGAGGGATCTGGGCTGGGAAGTGAATTAAGTTTTCCTACAGGTTCTCAGTTCCCACAGTACATAAAAAATGATGGACAGAGGATTTTTTTCCTCTAAGTAGTAGCGAGCAGTTGTTAACATACATCCAAAACTCAGAACCAACTGAACTCCATCTTCAAAATGCCACAGCTTCCAGTCCAAAGCCTCCCTGCATAAGACAGCAGCTCTTTGGTGAACAGCCGTGATCCCAAGGCAAGTTTCAGCATCACCTGTGCGACAGCTCTCCCCTAAAACACTCATTGATGGGTTACTGTCACTTACACGAGAGTTCCCCAAACAGAAAAAGACGATTTCATCATCAGCTGTATCCTTGGCAGCAGGTTCATTAGTTTTGGTTTATAAAAGGCACATGTCCTTTGCTAGGGAAACGCGCAATCCTGTGTAACCATGTCATTATGCACAAGGTTAATGCATTGCCAGCTGACTCAGGAATAAGTAAGGCCCAACAGAGCCATCAGCAGCCCCCTGCAGAGCAGAAAAGCCCAGCATTCAGAGCCAACATGGAAGATAAAACAATTCACCGTCTCTACCAAACTATCACTGTCATCTCAGCAGACTTGTTATTTTTGTTTTGGGTTCCCGTTTTTTGTTGTTGTCATTTTTTCTTTAACTAGCAGTTGTGTGCTGTCATGTGCCCACATCTACTTTCATTAGGAAGCTCCCTGAAGCATTGTTTCATTACTGTCTTATTAAGGGAATCACTAATAATCATAACACTTCAACTGCGTGGGTCAGGCTATCATTAGAATCATAGAATGACAGAATCATTAAGGCTGGAAAAGACCTCCAAGATCATCTGGTCCAACCATCCCCCTACCACCAACATCACCCACTAAACCATGTCCCAGATTACCACATCCAACCTTTTCTTAAACACCTCCACCACCTCCCTGGGCAACCCGTTTCAATAATTAGAAAGTCTCAGCTTTTAGTTAAAAATAAAAAAAGGCATTAACAGTGTTACTCGTCCTGAAAAAAAGCTTCAAAATGCCCTTATGCAGAAGGCCATAAAAACAGCCCGACCATTAGCATTTTTAAATCTCTGGTTACTTTAACATAAAATCTCAAGGTTTTTAAAAGTAAGCTCAAAATTTTTCCATATGTGAAGGTAGAAGTGCTGAAAAAGGGAAAAGTATGACAGGACAAATTGTTTATAAGATACTTCATAAAGCCATATATGAAATCATGTGAAAGACTTGAACTGTACCCAGGTACTGAGAGCAAGCCAGCACAGACTGCCATGCACATGCCCCTTGCTCCAGAAAAGCCAGGTACCATTTGCAGCAGCTGAAGCACCCCTGCGTGTCTGAGCCATGTAAGGTAACCTATCACCCACCACCTGATCCACAGCTGCCCAAGACTCGGACATCCACAGCAACACGCCAGTCCGAAGGCTGCTTTTGCCTTGGGTGAAAGATTTTCATCTCCTGACCATCAAAACCAAGCCAACAGGAGTGTACGCAGGCTGCGCATCTGACTGCCGACGGGCACTCGAGTGCTCCAAGCAGACCCACTGCTCAGCTAACCCTTGTTGTCACCCTGACATACGCCATCCCTGTGAGACAAGGATACTGAAGCATCCAGGGACCACCATGGTTTCCAACATGGCCAGACCTCTGCCAGACTAGCAGGGAATGTTTGAGGAAGAAGGTCTGTGCCCAACCAAGGCCCAGGACTTATTTCCACTTAAGACGCTACTAGAATAAATTTGGGACAGTTTTAAAGCTTCTGTGGCTCAGCTTTCATCCATGAGCCATGAACAGCCATCCTGTTTTCTTTCAGTCCTCCTCAGGAACTGACGTTTACCAGGGATGACAGCAGCAGCATTACCAGTTGCCTTCCACATCCCCATTGCACACAGCAAGAGCGTGGCTTTGTTGCTTTAGCCAGGCCATGGCTCCTTTGCATGCTTCCATTTCCCATAGCTGCATGCCTGGTATTTTAAAAATACACCTCAGAAACACGTGGCACAACAAAAACACATCTGGAAGGATACAATGGCCCAATACCTCATGAGTATTGTAAAGGAAGCAGCTTCACCCCATGGCCTTGCCTGCGGAGGTCCCATGAAGCGTTTTGGTGGCCAAACCCCCCAGTAGGTGCAGCTACCCCAGGCAAGCACACTGAGGCAGACCCAAACCACCTTCCACAACGACCACGAGTGCTTCTGCTACTGGGCTCGGGCGCCATTTGGGGGGGGGGGGGGCGCCGCCATTTGGGGGGGGGGGGGCGCCGCCATTTGGGGGGGGCGCCGCCATTTGGGGGGGGCGCCGCCTGGCGGCCGGGCGCGGAGCCGCAGCCGTGCAGCCCCGCCGTGTCCCTTTAACGGGCGGTCCGTCCCCGCCTGCCGCCCGCGGCCCGCCCGCTCTCCCCGCCGCCCTGCGCGGCCGCCGGTAGCGGCGGGCGGGCGGGCGGGCGATGGTGGCGGGCGGCGCCGCGCGGCTGCTGCCGCTACCCCGCCTGGGCCGCGCCGCCGGGGCGCGGGGGGCGCTGCCCGGCTGGACGGCGGCGGGGCGCGGCGGGCTGCGGGGCGGCCGCTGGGCCGCCGTGGCCTTGGCGGTGCCGGCCGTGTCCGCGTCGGTGCCCGGGCAGCGCCGCCCGCCCAGCCGGCCGCTGTGGGTGGGGGAGCGGGAGCGGGCGCCCCGGGGGCTGGTGCTGCGGCTGGTGCTGGTGCTGCGGCTGGGGCTGCGGGCCTGCGGGCTGCTGCTGCGCTTCGGGCCGCTGCTGCTGCTGTACCCGCTGAGCCGCCTGCGGCCCGGCCTGGGCGCCCTGTGGCTGCGGCTGCTGCGGAGGGCGGCCGAGGCCGCGGGCCCGACGTGCGTCAAGCTGGGCCAGTGGGCCAGCACCCGCAGGGACCTCTTCTCCGAGGCCTTCTGCGACGAGTTCTCCAAGCTGCACGTCGAGGTGAGCCCGCACCCCTGGGGCCACACCGACGAGCTGCTGAGGAAGGCCTTCGGCGAGGACTGGAGGCGCGTCCTCAAGTTCCAAAGCCAGGAGCCGGTGGGCTCGGGCTGCGTGGCGCAGGTGTACAAAGCCTACGCCGACCTGGCGGCTATCGCTGGCGGCCAGGCCAAGGAGCTGGCGCAGTGCTCAGAGTTACGGTCCGCTTCTGAAGCGTGGGAGGCGTCAGGCTTTAGAGGCCTCTTCAGGTGGCTGAGGAAGAGGAAGAGTGAGGGGAGGTGGGAAGAGAGGAGCAAGGAGGAGCTGAGCCTGGTGGGCTGCTCCCCCGAAAGTCCCGTGAGCGGAACGCAGCGTGTGGAGCAGATGGCCAAACCGCCCCTGAATGCAAACCCTTCACCAGCCAGACATCTCACGCCTGTAGCCATTAAAGTAAGTCATACATCGTACTGGCAGACGTCTCAAAGTGGAGTGCACTGAACAATGCTAAGAAGACTTTGGTTCCCATGGAGATGAGTAGGCTGGCTAGGGCTAGGTGGAGCAACAGAAGTGACACTCATCTCCCTGCCTAACTTTCCTCAGTGCTTGGGTTCCGGCCAGCTGTAATCTAGAAAGCAGTGGCCCCAACTCTTGCCAACCTGGAGAATCCAAGTACACATCCTGCCTGTGGCACCATTTGCCACGGCGCCTGGGTACCAGAAATGCCTGCAAAGGCCCAATTCATACAAAAAGAATGAATATTAATCTTGGTATCACCTCTCAGAAAATGAGTCTTCTTTTCACATGAAGAAATCTGGAACAGATCGTTTCTTTCCAGCAAAGTTTATTTGAAGAAATTTTACATTTGAGCTGTTACAAATGCTAGCCTGTAATACATGGCAGGAAGAGGGCAGGAGAATGAAAGCAATGGAAAATGGTATGGGATGAAATTGTAGGCTTCAGCTGAGAAGTATTCCATCTGAAAAATCATAAAGTGTTTCTTTATGACCTAAGCCATGGCAAAATAAGAATTCTCCTGAGAACTAGCTGGTGAAGCCTTGTTAGCACCTGGTTTTAAAGACCGGATCCTGTCTTTTTTGGAATATATCCTTTTAGCTGATCGAAATAGACTATCGTTTTTACAGTGTTTCGGGAGTTGATCTCGCCACCATTTTTTCTTGTACAGGTCCTGCATCCTGGGCTAGTCCACCAAGTCCAGATGGATCTGTTTATCATGAAGATGGGTAGCCACATCCTTGGACTTCTCCCTGGATTCAAGTGGCTCAGTTTGACAGAGATTGTGGAGGAATTTGAGAAGCTTATGATTCAGCAGGTATGTACAGTGACGTGGTCTTTGCATACTGAAGTAAAACTGACCTTTTCCTAGCTTCTGACTGGCTCTAACTCCATCTGTACACCTTCTTTTTAAAGGGCTAGATGAAGGCTTGCTTATTTTTTAATCACTCACATAAAGTTACTGTAGGAAACCTGACATGCTCACAGTATAAAAAAGCAAAGCAACAGATAAGTTTAACAATCTTTATTAGATTTAAAAATCTGTTTCAAGACTGAGTATATTTTCTAGGAAGCAACCTGAACAGCTGATGAACATAGCTGCAGTCCTTTTTGCAGGACTGTGAAGGACAAGTGAACGGTGGTGAAAGGCCTCTCTGTAGGAAAAGAATCTCTCTGAACAAGTGCTCAGACGCTTTTTTTTCTCTTTAGTCCTATGTACGTGGTTACAATCTGTACTCACTGGTTGTGTTTCTTAGCCTTGAGGTATATACATATTAGCATAATTAATATAGTTTTAAATGAGTTAATAACAGTCTATATTATATCATCATCAGACTCATAGGGTTGGTAAAGTTAAACATTACAATAGCTTTGAAAACGTGTCCTGATTCACTAACGTCTCATAAAGACGCAGTGCTGAAACATCCTTACTACCATATTGACAAAGATTTTCCTACAGAGTTCATTACTGTTATATTTCTATTAAAATGAACCATTACCTGCTAATTTCATTTTTTGTGTCTAGATTGCAGAGTCTAAAGTTTCTTTTAAACCTTTGAAAACCTTAACTCTTTTTTTCTATTGCAAGAAATATACTCAAGCAAACCCATGCTGTAAGCTTTTGACTGTATTCAGATGTGACTCAAGGTCATTAGGACCAGTCAAGTGGTGCAGAGCTTTTTCTGGATGTTCTGAAGACTCAGGAGTATGAGGTGCTCAGGAGAGCATCTCATAAGCCTGTTGTCATTTTTCACTTCTCTTTGAAAGAACGAGAAATATTCCTACAATACTTCCCATTGCTGGGTGAGGAAGGTGAGGCAAGGTTTTCTTCCCTCTCACGTCCTTGTGCAGCAGTAGTGGGCTGGAGAAGGTACAAGAATGTTGTTGGAGGGAGAGGTGGCCTTGGGTCAAGGCACTGGATCACTGAAAAGCTGGGGCTATGGCTTCTCATAGTGGATTATTTTGTGTGTCTTTTGTGTGTCTTACACAAAATTTCTTCCTGCTATGTCTGCCTGTCTGTCTGTAAAGCGAGGCTGGGGCTGCAGTTCTCCCACCCTGTCCGCCTGCCTTGCTATTTGGACAGTTAGCTTTGGTTCAGGATCCATCTCACCCTGGAAAATAATGCAGTCCTGGTCTTTTTTTGGGACACCCTGCCTATATAGTAAGAGTAACTTGTATTTCTGAGGTGCTGGGTTCTGGGCCATTCATTACTGGGCCTTACTCTGCTCTTCCATCAGGAAAGTTATAAGCATGTAAGAAGCACCACTCTTTGTTCTGTTTTGATTCTGGCTTTTTTTAACAGATTTGCTGGTACTGTGCATTGCACTGCACAGTAACATCCTCATTGAGGATCCTGAAGATCTACTTGCATCTCTTTCCCAACCTGCTTTTTCTTTTTCTCCCTTGAGATCGACTTACGCTACGAGGCCAGAAATCTGGAGCGCTTCCGGCAAAATTTCCTGCATGTTGATTTTGTGAAGTTCCCAACTCCCGTTCGCCCTTTGGTAACAACCGATGTTCTAGTGGAAACATTTGAGGTAAGAATTGCACAGCCTGGGAACAGTGATAGCAGAGAGAAGGCCCTTAGGAGAACACTCTAAAGAGGCATCTTTTGAGAACGAGCACTCACGGGCAGAAGGATGCTTTTCTCTTACTTGCTTGAAGAGATCGGTGTCCTTCCTTCAGCGTCTCTTCCACTAGGGTTTGTTTGTAAACAGCGCGTCCCAGAAGACAGGTGGCAGACACTTCCATGTAGAAGTGAACACTTGGCTCAAAACCAAGCAGACTAGCAGTGTGTGCAGCCACCGTGTGCTTGCCTCTGCTTTGCAAACCAACACCACGCTCCAGCTGCCCTCTGTGGTGGGTCAAAGCAAGGAGCTCAGCAATCTGACACGTTTTTTGATGCTTGTCCCACTTCCTTTGTGTATGTTTGAATCGCAGACCAAAGCTACTCTCAGCCTTAGGTTTTGTGCATGCAATCCTGGCAAGGGTATTTCTGCCCCAGGCTGTATCACATTCTTCTTCTAAAGAACAAACCGTTGCTTCTCTCATGTTCTCCATCACAGTAGGTACTGTCTCCACTGAGCTGGTCCCTTCTAAAGTATTCTTACTGCATTTCCTCAGCTCAGCACCTACGTAAACGTATGGGTGAAAGCGGGACACGGGGTGTATTTGACTCCAGCTCTGTCCTTATTTCAGGAGAGTGAGCCCATTTCGCGCTACCTGCATGCAGAGGTTGCCACAGAACTGAGGCAGAGACTTGCAAAGATGGGCATGGACATGCTGCTAAAGATGGTACGCACTTGGCTGAGGCTGGAAGTGAAGGTGGTTTTCCCGCAGAAGCTATTCAGTTGGGGTAATAAGGCACTATGGCTAAAGAGAGAACAGAACCTATTTGCTTCCCACGTCTTCTACCCTTCTCCCCATGGACTCAAAGACACAGCTGTGCCTTTTGGAGCCAGCCCATGGACGCCAGGTATTGTGGTAACCCAGGACGTGGGCTGCTAGGGCACTGCAGCTCCTGAAATGACAGAGGGAGCGTCTACTTCACGTGCAGTGTAACAAGGGCTGAGTAAAGCCTGGACTAGACACATCACCACTGTAGGCTTTGATGCAGAGCTTCTTTAGCTGCAGAAGGGAGATCTGCTTGCGCATGGTAGGGTCCTGCTGTGCAATTTGATCAGAGCATTGCTTACAAAACCCACTGATCGATTTAATGAATATTCATGTACTGCCTAAGTGCTGGAAAGTGTAATATAGTTAGCAAATATCATGCTCTGTGCAGATACTGTGGATGTGACTCACAGGGAAAACAGCTAGCTATTATTTATTTATTGACCCCTCCTCCAAAACTACCTTCTTTGAGGCAGAACTAAATATGGAGTAAAGAAAAACCCAGCCAGGCTTAGCTTACAGTTTAACTTCTGGCTGTCTAGTTCTTGTATTGCCAAAATAATCAAAAGTGATTTGGAAAGGAGTGCTGAGAGGTGACACAACTGGCCTCTGAGAAGCCATGAGAACTAGCAGGGAAGAGCTGCAAAAGAACCTCACAGTGCTGAGCGAGTGGGCAGCGAGGGTCGGGTGGGATTCAGTTGATAACTGCAACCTTGTGCTAAGGCAGTGGGGAGGCTGCAGCTAGAACTTGATATGCGATGGCAGACACTGAAATGGCTTTTACCACTCAGAAGAGCAATGGTGGAACCACAATAGATAGTTTTATGCTGACATCAGATGTAATGGTTAGGAGCAAAACAAATCCTCCAGATTTTAGGAATAGAAAAGAATTAGAGAGCAGAGAAGAAACATTAAGGCCATATATAAAACAAATACCTGTCTAGGATATTCTACATTTCTAGTCCCTCGCCGTCCATGATCTTCCATTTCAAGGGCTGTAATGGAACTAAGAAGGGTGCAGAGGAAGGCAGCCAGGACAATTACCAGTGTGGAATGGCTTCTCTGCAGGAATGATGAAATAACTGGGACTCTCAACTCTGAAAAGCAGAGAAATTGGAGTAGTTTATAATGCAGATATATAGAGTCGTGCGTGTTAGAGAATAAATATGGATCTACTGTTTATGGTTTCTTAGAATAGTAAGGAGGACATAAAAAATAACAGAGGTCACTTTTCAGGCAGTGCCCAAAACCCCTTCTATTTTCACATTGCCATAACTATTTACATGACAAGTAGACAAATTCATAGGTGGAGACATCCATCAGATACAGAGAGAATCTCCTTCGGGTAGGAAGTCCTGCAGCCTCAGTTTGCCAAGAATGTTGGTGGAGAAGTATTACCTTGTGCTTGCCCTCTTGTTAGTCCTTTCCGCTGCTAACTGCTAGCAGAGATGGAGAAGTACTACGTGCATTTGTTTCCTCTTGTAACTTTTCGTTACTTTTCAATACAGCTGTATTGATGTGCTGCACTAGACAAACTTACCCACGCGCTAAACCCCATACCAGTGAGTGGCAAATGGTCTGTTCTTACTGGTTCTCTTTGGCAAGGCCCACCAGGCTGTGTTGGGCATAGGGTTAATGGTCAGGGAGAAGTACCGTTCCCTGCTGGGACTCCTTGCTGTTTTACCTGACCTCTAGCAGATGGCAGGGTTGCTTCACGCAGCTCTGCCGGCTCACTCGGAGCGAGCGGTACCCGCCCTGTTCCCAGCAGGGTTGCTCTGCAGCAGAAGCCATTTACTGTGTTGCTGCCTGAGGTGATGTGTGTCAGTAAGGGCAGGGAACAGTCCGGGAACAAGCCCACGCTGTTTGCCTGGGGTTTGGTGTGGGCGGGCTTGGTTGGAATCAGCTGCTCTGAGACCTGCCTGTCTTCCAGGTCTTTGTTGACAACTTTGTGCACGCTGACCTGCACCCCGGGAACATCCTGGTGCAAGGCACGGCCCAGGCCAGCACCGGCGGCAGGGAGCAGACGGCCCTCGTGGACCTGTGCGACACGCTGGTGGTGGAGGTGCAGCCGCCCCTCCGGCGGCTCTGCCTGGTGCTGCTGGACGCGGGGATCGTGGCGGAGCTGCAGAGCGCTGACATGCAGAACTTCCGCGCGGTTTTCACGGCTGTGGTCCAGGGCCAGGTGAGGCTGGGGAAGGGAGAGCGCCGCGGAGCCTGGTGGGTAAAGCACAGTGCTCTTTGTGTCCCCGTACAATCCTCCTCAGGAGGGGAGAGGAGACTTGCCAGCTGGGAAGCTGTACCAGACACGGGGATGAGATGCTCAGCTAAAGCAAGGAGGCTGTGGGAGTGGAGCGATTTCAGTGGCCGAGGAGACTGAAGGTGTCTAACAGGAAGCGGTGGCTGCCCCTCCCTGCTTTGGAGTGCTTCTGCTGCAAGTCGGGACTGCCTGGGGGCTGCTCCTTTCAGAGGCTGTTGCAGGATTGGCCAGGTTTTGCTACAGAAGAGGAGGGAGTGGATTAAGATCTCAATCTTCCACACGTTTCCTTCTGCACCTTCATCCTCCCTATTATTGTTATGTCAGTGTATAGAGAGGAGAGACAGCTAAACAGGCGGGAGTGTGTGTGTGGGGGGGTCTGACATCTGCCAGGCTCCTCTTTCTCCTCCTTCCCACTTTAAAATATATTCTCAGATGGGCTAGAGAATCCAGTGCTGATGTGTCCTGTTCATTTTGAGAAAAAGCATCTGTAATCACACTGGCGTGTTGCTGTTTCTCAGCTGTGGGTTGGATGGCTCATGAGCATATAGGAGGGACACATTTTACTTTGGTCCAATCTGCTGAAGCATACCCAAAAGTCAGTGCTAAAATCAATGTATTCAGGCCCGTTCTGTACTGCCAGACTTAATTCTAAGCTGATAAGCAAAAACTCGGAATGTTTTCTTGCAAGGCCTTCACGGTTGGGTTAATTTGTGATCTACAGGTGAAAAACTTTACCCCAAATCTCTTTGCCATAGCTGGGGCCTCTGGCTCTGTACATCACTGTCAGACACATCATCCAAGAGGAGCTGTAATGTCACTCACAAGTGTAGCGTGGATATGGTTCTTCCCTGCTGCCTCCTCCTTTTCTTGCCAAATGTCCCGGTATAGAATCATCTCGCTCTTCCCTCCATGGTCTGCAAACGGAAGGTTGGACTTAGCCTGTAGGGAAGGGTTAATAGATGCCCTTCTTTGCACCATCTCCTCCTCTGTTGAGAAGGAAATGTTAATCCTGTGGATTTATTCCCCCTTGCCCCAAAACTTTTATCTGAGAGACGATCTTTGTTACGTCCTCCCCTACAAGACCTGCAAGAACAACAGAGCAGGTCTTTGCCAGATACTGTCTAAGAGTTTTAGACCAGTTCCGCTTTTCCTGCACCCGCTTCTGTTGATTGCTTGTGTCGCTGTTGCTGGAAATGGGAAGCGTGGCCCTGGGAGTTCTCCCTGCAGTATGCTTCCTCCAGCAATCTGCAGCAGAGGCCTTGCAGGGTTAACAGCGTGCAGCTCCCCGCAGGCCTGGTACCAGTGATCTAGTTCTGCTGAGTTTTCTTTTCCGCTTGTTTCCCAGGGGGAGAGAGTGGCAGAACTGATCCTTCATCATGCCCGTGCTAACCAGTGCCAGGATATTGAGCGATTCAAAGCCGAAATGGCAGAACTAGTGACCAAAGTCCGGGGGAACACCATCGCCCTGGGAAAGGCAAGTCCACATACAGTGTCCCACCCTCATGTACCTGTAATTCAGCGCAGCTTCGCTTTCAAAATGGTCTGGGTGGAAAGGCCAGCTGTGATCCCCTCAGCACCACCAACCAGTACTTGGAGCTTTTAGTTCCTCAGGTGGTGCAAAAGTCCCTAAAATCCTTTCTTACTTCCTTCTAACTACAACAAAAAAAAACGTGTGTTTAGTTTTGTTTTTTTAAATTTCTAACAAGAACCGTGGGTCACAGCTGAACTCTTTGTCTTGGGCAGAGTGGAGAGGATCATACTTTGATGTTGGCTGTTGTCAACCCAGTGCTCTTGTCCCACCGCCAGGACTAAATGCTAACAAACGTTTAGAATCCTACCTGTCATGCATGTGACTGCCTTGACCACAGGTTTTTTTGATCAGCTGCTAATGTCTCCTTTTCTATTCCAGCTGCAGGTGGCAGATCTCCTCTCGAATGTCTTTAAATTATTGATGACCCATAAGGTGAGGTCCTCTCACTGTCTGCCTTCAGCAGCTGGGAGTTCATTTGGGGAGGTAGAAGTACTGGGATCATGAAGGGCTGTGAAAGTGGGGGACTGACTCCTGAAATGAACGTCAAGGAGGGGGACTGACAGAAGGCATGGAAGGGTTGTAGGCGCGCTGTTTCTTGGGCCCTGATACACATCCTACCAAGACCACTTTCTATTTTGTTGGATTTTGTCTTAATACTACGTTTAATGGTTGATATTATTTGCTAAAAGGAATTTTATATTATACATTAGGAAAATATTTAGTAAAGTGTTGCTGTAAGATGTAGTTTTTTCTTATCTTTTTTATATTCCCTTAGAAGCAGAAAAGAAATTCTAACGTAGGTGCCATTTGTATATCACTGCATGCTTTCTTCCCTGAACTTTTCTTGAGGTATTTTTATGTAACAGCACTAGGCCCTTTTACTGGTATGTTAGAGCCCTCAAAGTGAGGATTTGCTCCCAGAAAGGAGATTCTTTCTTGTACCTTTCTGGAAAAAAAGCTCCTATGGCCAGAAACAACCTTGGAAATCAACAGAGCTATGGTGACCTGAACTGGAGAGGAGAAGGTTGTCAGCCATAAGCGTACCCAGCCTGCAAAGGGTCCCTCTAAACATTCCTTAGTTAGAGCTCTTAGTCAGTAAGACTCATTAAGCTGGTCTCCAGTAACCTGAAATGTAGTTTAGGCCCTTACAAAGGGCCTACTCACAACTCCATGAATTCTTGGTGCCCTGGTATGCCTTGAAACAATCATAGTACTGGGAACTGGGGGCTAGTTTGTTTCCATGCGTAACAGAGGGCTTTTTGTCTGTGATATGGGGAGCTCTTTTGTGGCCCTTCACAAAGTGAGCTGCCCCTTACACAACCACACGCGTCCAGGTAGGTTGGATCCTACTGCAGTTTATAGCCATGTTAGCGGTGGTCAGGAATCCTAAACTTCTGCTACTCCAGTATGGGGAAAAAAACACCAAAAACCATCGCCCTACTTGGGACTGAAAAGTCAACTCTTGGGTTCCTTTAGGACACTTCCCCTGAAACTGTTATTTTTTGGACCTGCTGCCGGATCTCGGAGCGTTCTGAAACTCCAAATGAAGAAGTTGCAGCATGGTTTCAGATGTACTTGCAAGCTCTCTCCTGCTTCTCCCCTTCCCTCTCTGCTTAGCCAGAACTGGTACCTCTGTGAAATGGGCTCAGAAGAAAAAGGTCCACTGAGTTCACTCAGTCTCTTGTGGTTCTAGGTGAAGCTCGAGAGCAATTTTGCTTCCATCATCTTTGCCATTATGGTTCTGGAAGGTCTTGGTCGTTCACTGGACCCTGAACTGGACATCCTAGAGGCAGCTAAACCACTGCTCATCAAAACTGCAGCTTCTGTCCTTGAATAGCCTCCAGCGGCTGCTGCCCTCTCACCGTGCAGGGTTACCTGTGGTGCCCGCGAGCTGACAGAAAGAAGCTGAAGGTGAGGACACTCACATGTCTCGGGGAAATGCCGTGTGGTGATTACTCTCCAGTAATGTTGCCTCCAGTCATGTCAGCCAAGCACCAGACATGGGATGGTTGTAAGGCCTTCATTTTCCAGGAAGATTTTTCACAGGTAGAGAGTTCTGACTCTTACAGTTACCTGGTTCTATGCTCTGGTAGTTTTTAGCTGACATATCACGTAGTTCAGGTGTACAAGACCACTGCAGCCTGACGAGGAAAGCAGTCTTACTGGTCTAAAAGTCTTTAAAAAGATGTTCAGTGATCAAGCTTGTTTTGAAATAAATCAGGTTAAGTATTTTAAGTTAATTTACTGACTCATCTGTCACTGTGGTATGAGAAATGATGTTCCGACACCTAAGCAAGCAATTCGGGATGAAAAAAGCCAGTAAGTCTTTGTCTTTTGTACTTTAACTTCTACTTTTATTGTAGAAGTGTCCTGAGATCCTGCATGGAGTGGTCTGTTCTTGGTCACTTTGGATGATAAAAACAGACCAGTCGATTATTTTTTTCAAACTCCCATACTCTAGCGCAATACTATAGGAGTTTGGATTATGAACAGCAAAAGAAAATATTTGACTTAACAGAAAAACTAATTCCATAATAAAAATAATTTTTTGGAATATTTGTACTGGTCTTGGTTTTTGTTGAAGCTTAAAAAAAGTCTGTCCTCTCCCTGTGCTGCTGTCCCTTCCCTACCCCTGACGCCGTCCTCCGCCCCAACTCCCACCATAGTCAACTCAAAACCTGAACTAATATGCAGATGCTTTTTTTTTTTGTTGTTGTTCTCCCGGGGTAGTTTGCAAAACAAAGAGTCCAAGGGTTTTCCTAATGGACTGAAAACATTGTGAATGTTTAAATTGGATAATTAAAGTCATCAACAAATGAGCTAAGTCATACATGGCTTTTAAAGTCAATTATTTTAATAGTACTCTTAAAATTATTTTATGGCCTTATTCTTATGGTAAGAAACACAAGTCTATGAATGACTGGAAATACCCTAATACTAAATATTTTCCCAGATACGCTTTATGTGAAATTGTAGCCACGCAGGGTAGCTGCAGTAGTCTGTTTTCAGAGGGCTAAGCAAAGAAGAGAAAGTACGTACGTGGATGATTGGCTGTTTAATGGTGATTATAAAATAACGATTAATGATACATAATTGAAGTCTGAAAAATAAGTTTAGAGTTCTGTTCAGTGTATTTCATTTACTTTAATTAGGAACTGCTCCATTTCCAAATGATTGAGGATAAAAAGCAGCAGCGGAGTTTAATAGTAACGTTTAAGATCTACGCTTGTTTTTGTAAGTCCAGGCAGACTTAAACTCATAACTGGGTACATTATACATTATTAGTACCACTACACGATTTTGAGTAAGACAACTGTCTTAATTTTAAAAAAACTGGGGGGGCGGGGGCAAGCAACCCCTAAACTTCACATCAAAGAAAACCTCCATGTGCTGCCACCGGGACCCCCTCTCACCCAGCCGTGTGCATACCCCCCTTCCTGTTCCCACCCAGCTGGCACCAGTGCTAGGCTCAGCGCCCCGCAGTGCTGTGCTCTCATCGGTTATGCAGGTCTTAGGCACGGCCATCAACACTTTCACCAACAGCACATTTCATCCAACTTCATCCAGAGGCTAAATGGAGCTTAAACCAACTGGTAGGCTTCGGTGTCTAAAAGGCAGAGCTGTGCTTCACATGGAGCTTGCAAATATGCAGCAAGATGTATTTTTTTTTCAGACCTTAATGAAAAAAAAACAACAATAAGAAACAACCCTCAAAGCCTTTACTTTATACTCAGGTTCCTCTTTGTTTCCTTTCCTTTTTTTTTTTTTTTAAATAAAAACCTCAGAATGGTTCATGCATATTCTGGATCCTAAAGTTAAAGATACCCCTTTTAGCCATTAAGACCTTAGAACAGTTTGTAAGCATTGGGATGAGAGACCTAGCTTTAACCTTAATTTTTCGGGGGAAATCTAAAGGTATAACCTCTCCGTTATTGCTGGAGGAACACAGTCTGAGACTTAGTGCTAAGAAACTGTTGGCCATTCAAAAGATTAAGCAGAATTTCAGAGAAACTCCCTTTCGCATTTTTTCTTTATTTTTTAGAATCTTTTATCACTGGTGATGTGTTCCTGTAAAAAGCACGAGCTTTCATAATACCTGCACTCTTTGCTGAGTGATAGTCCAGAAAATGCGTTACATGTTTCTATGTGTACAGGGCATGTCAGGCAACAGCATTTAAATTTTGTATCCGGTTTGGTTCTGGGTATTACTTAAAATTTAATTTGTATTATTTTATATCCTAGCATACTTTCTTGAAAAACAAAAAAACTCCCTTCAATATAGCTTTGAGTGCTCCAGCAAACTGTGTCATGTCCATCCTCATTTCCTAAATACCCGTGTGCATTACATTTTTTGCTACCCAAAGCTGATAAAGGCATTCTCTGTGACACTGCTGCTGTATTTTGTATCTGTGATGATATGAGGAAGAGGGAAAGCATTTCAGGATGTGACAACGACCTCCTCCTCCCCTCTGTGAACAAAGGCACTGCCACTAATCTGCGTACGATGTATTACAAACACCTCTCTTCTCCCCTTTCCTGTTGTGTAAGAGCATCTCTTGGTGCGTCTTAATGTTTCTTTTCTGCGGAGGGGAAAAAGTGGTAGCATGTCCCTGGGAGTGGCTGACGCCACACTTCACTAAGGAAAGCGAGTCACGCACTTCAAATAGGGGAGTGAGGAGCCAGTTGCATCCTGAACTCTGGTTGGTAACTAGGTTTTCACCTAGTTCCCCCTCCCCCCCAAAAAAAACAAAAAAAGTTTATTTTATGCATTTTGGTTTTCTATAAGTCATTCTTCCTCTAGGGAAATGGCCTGCATTTTATGAAGAATACTGACAGTGGAGGGATCTACACTCACCTGCAGCCCAAGCTGGATGGTTCCAAGCTGTCCTACCAGGTTTTCTGAAGGACCTCTCCTCTTACTGGATTCCTGCCCCGCCACCTACAGCAGCTCTGGACCCACAGCACTTCTGGCAGGAGGTAGCACAACTTTTTCATCCGTATGGACTTCTTTCCTACGGATCTCTGCAACTCAAGTGCGATGGGACACTTGCAAGAGTCAGTTGTTAATGATGGACATTGCAGTGGATAATTTCTACTGTATTTTAGCATGTACATTTTTTTCATCCAGCTGGTCTGCAGCTCTCCTTCCCCACATTTCATGTGATGTTAACGTAGCAAGGTAAGTCATATGCCAGCATCACATAGCTTTACTTTCTATTTTACGTTGTCCTTGACCTTTAAGAAACGTGCTCTTCTGGCCCTGTTCTGGAAGAAACACAGCAGGGCAGAAAGCTCCCAGAATTCAGCAGCAGCAGTCTTTTCAGGCCTCTATTTAATTCCCCTGCCACCTTGTACAGTGGGATGTAATCTGTGCCGATGGCCATGCTACTTTACAGTAGCTGTGAGAGAGCTTGAGAGACTCATTCCCGGGGAGTTTCTTTTGACCTTCATTCTTGTTCTTCACTTAGTACTGTAAATTGTGTGGCCTACGCCACTTAACTCGTTCCTTTCTCTGTCACTTGAATCTTGAAAGTAATTAAAACGCGTCACCCGCTGCTCGGTTCAGGATTGCCCCATGACTCTTCCACCAGTCCCAGACTACAACACTAAACTCTACAGGTGCTGACTCCTGTGGAAACGGCTCGCCCCCTTCAGCTGCCTTTGGGGCAGGATGGCAGCACTATGCTTGTGTTTCACATTAAGTACCAGCGTAGCTCTGGGTTGCAGACTTGGGCCTGTCAGCGGGGTCGCTGCGTAAGCCTAACACCGAAGAACAGTTTGACAGAGGTGGGGGTCCACTCAATGGCCAGGTGGGACAGAACAGTAACCCCAGGAAAAAAAAAAATTAAGGGACAGAGCAGTGAAAATGCATGCTGGCTGCAATGAAAGGGAGATAAAAGATTTCTCCACGAGTCCTAATTCCATTTGTCACAGCTGCACTCAGGCACCCAGACTGCAGCACAGTGCCGTACATGGATGTGCAGAACGGGTTTGTGGACTGATCAGCACCTGCTTACCCATGCTGCCGTTTCCTTACGCGAGCAGTGATGCCCGGAGCATCAAAAGATTCTGTTCCCTGAGGTACTGCTGAAGGTCACAGTGTTTCTGGTCTTCTTTTTGCGCCTTCTCCTGTGAATGGTTTCTGTGCTGGAACACTTTCCTTTTGGCAGCCTGGTGCTGCTTTTGTTGCCTGTCCTGCTCCTGGGAGTCTTGCTTCAGCATTTGCTGCTGTGACTGCATTCTGCTCTTCAGAAAATCCTATGTAAAAATAATGACGTGCAATTGCAAAGCTTTTAGTCAGAATATCATCTACAATTATCACTGGCATAGCTCAGAAATAGGTGTATTTCATTAATTTGTTATTATTTATCTATTTATTAATGACATAGATGGTGGGATTGAGTGCACTCGTAGCAAGTTTGCAGATGACACCTAGGTGTGGTGCAGTTGATATGCTAGTGAGAAGGGATGCCATCCAGAGAGACCTGGACAGGCTGGAGAAGTGGGCCCACGTGAAACTCCTGCAGTTCAACAAGGCCAAGCGCGAGGTGCTGCCTCTGGGTCTTGGCATTCCCAAACATCAGTACAGACTGGGGGTTAAACGGATTGAGAGCAGCTCTGCAGAGGAGGACTTGTTGACACTGCCACTTCACATCCAGTTTTTCATCCACCAATGTGCACTTGCAGCCCAGAAAACTAACTGTACCCCGGGCCAGCAGGGAGAGGGAGGTGATTCTGCCCCTCTGCTCCACTATCCTGAGACCCCTCCTGGAGCCCTGCGCTCAGCTCTGGGGCCCCAGCAGGAGGACACGGAGCTGTCGGAGTGAGTCCAGAGGAGGACCACTACGCTGATCAGAGGGCTGGAGCACCTCTCCTCTGAAAAGAGGCTGAGAAAAGTTGTTCAGCCTGGGGACTAAAAAGCTCCAGGGGGACCTTATTGCAACCTTTCAGTACTTAAAGGGGACTTACCAGAAAGACAGAGAGAGACTTTTTTTTTTTTTTTTTTTTACAAGGGCATGTAGTGACAGGGCAAGGGGTAATGGTTTTAAACTGAAAGAGGGTAGGTTTCGATTACATATAAGGAAGAAATTCTCTGCTATGAGGTTGTTGAGGCACTGGAACAGGTTGCCCAGAGAACCTGTGGATGCCCCATCTCTGGAGAGGTTCAACATCAGGTTGGATGGGGCACTGGGCAACCTGATCTAGTGAGATGTCCCTGCCCATGGCAGGGGATTTGATCTAGATGATCTTTAAGATCCCTTCCAACCCAGACCATTCTATGACTCTATAATAATCTGTGGAAATTCATTCCTAGCAGAAGACTATTTATAGAAGACTATTCCTCGCAGAAAGACTATTTCTATGACAGACACAGAAAAATTCACTTCCCATCTTTGATCTGTATGTGTGTGAAAGAAAAGTTAACATTTGAAAGTTGCATTTATGCATCTCCAAATGATGTAATTACATTGGATATAAAACAGGTGAACGACAAATACTCTAGACGGCGCTACAGTTGGAAACACAGTAGTAGTACAGGCAAAACTTTTCTGAGATGTCCCTTACCAGCCTTTCTTTTTCCTGTTCAAAGCTCCTTTCATTGCGTTCTGCAAGCAAATTCTCTCTCTGCAATCGCCGTGTCTGTAAGAACTGCAGCCTCTGACTTGCCTTTCTGTTCTCCTCCTCTGACAAGAAGGATTCCTTCCTGCTCCTCTCTGACCACGCTGCTTGAAGCAATGCCATGTGCTGCAAAGCTCTGTCTTTGTGCTCCAGCTGTTTCTCCAACCCTTGCAACATTCTCTGATGCGATCGCTGCCTGTTTCAAAAACAAATTTTCCTCAAATTTCTCAGAAAATAAAAGCAATTAAAAAAAAAAGTGTGTAAGATGAAAAGCAGGTATTATGGCAATCCGGGCTCAGTCAATATTACAGGACTCTGTTACATTATGAAGATTAAGCCTGTATCCTAAACAGAGGTGGCAAAACCCCCAAATGGGCTGGTGCCTGGTGGGAGCTAAGTGCAGCCATATGCTCACCTGACTACAGAACCTGGCGTGGCTCTGTGTTCTTGGGCCTGAAGACCAGGAGCCAAGGAAATGGATTGTAGGACAAATCCAGGCAACTGGGGGGCTCTGTGTATTCACGGTGGTGGTTCCACAGGGGCAAGAGAAGAGATGGGAAGAGGAAGGTTGTGGGGGAAAGGACCTGCAAAGTGTAAGTGGACTGTGGGGCAGGTGAGGGAGGCAAAAGGACTCTGGCTCTGGGGATGAGATTGAAGGGAATTTGCCCTCGAGCTAATGCTGAAGGCTGTGGGTCCATTGGCACCTCCTTACTCATACCTCAAGCACCAATTTTATTCCCATTACTGAACCATCATGACTCTGCAGACACTAGCATGATGTGCAGCGTGTGATGTTCGGAGACTGAATGACAGCACCGAGGAGTGGAGATTTCTAATAAATGTCAGATGGTTGGAAAAAGCAAACAAAATAAAACAGCTCCTAGGTATTACCTCTGGTTGTTCCGGCGTAGCTGGCGTCGGAGAGCTTCTGCCTCTTGCTGCTGTTGCCTCTTCCGCTGCCTCTCTTCCTCTTGTCCCCTTCTGTGCTCAATCTTGGCTCTGTTGAGGTCTATCTCTTTCCATGTCTCCTGAGATGCACTGTTAAGGACTGATTTCTAAGAAAAAAATATCCTGTAGGTACTACGGATTCCTTATCAGACATTAGAAAAAGAAATATCTGCCTCCCTCTGGAGAAACAGAAGATCTTCCTGGATTTCTACGCAGTTATGCTAACTCACTTCCTGTTGTCCAAGACTTCTACGCATACTACGCATAGTCAAGAAGTCTTCATGTTTTCTTCAGTAGTAACTGCATTTCAGTGCTGGGCAGTGTTTCTAATGTGCATTTTTAAACACACTGTGCTGTGAGAGGAAGCACCTACAAGGCTTCTCTTCACAGCCATAGTGCAATAGTTCAGCTAGTTCCTCTGTACTCCTCACAGTGCCCTACATGAGGGAAGGAGCAAGGAAACATCACCAGTACTTAGACATGCATTCTAGTTATGTTGCTAGAGATGTTTAAAGCTAAAACAGAGTTTCCACACAATATTTTGCTCTCTCAGATGCATTCTCCCTTCTACTCCCAGCAACAACTAGCATGTTCTTGCCATTAGCCACTCTTCTGAGAACATAACGTCTCCTTCCAGGTCTTTCTGAAGGACATCTCCAATATCATGAGCTGGGAAACCCTACAGGGCCTTCAAACAATGCCCACTGCCTCTTTGTTATCACAGTTCCTGTCAGACTCGCATAATATTTTGACAGAGATCAGCTTGTTAAGAGAAATCAGCGACTTCCTAGGCATAATAAGAACCTTTGTTCTTCTGTGTATTACTGTGTATTCGCAAAATTGCACCCTGTGAGTGGTTTGTGATTAATGACTTGTGGAGGGAAAGGTCAAATTAAAAAATCCAAGGTGTTTCATAGGTGGGAGATGAACAAATAGTGTTATCTAGCAGGTAAGGACTCGCCTAAGGATCAGGAGACTCAAGGTTCCACCCCAGCCCTGACATGCATTCCCTGCCACGAAATTCAACTGGCTAGCTAGACTTTCTCTTTTTTGCTCTCGGGATCTGTAAGGGACAAATAATTCTCTCCTATCCAGGAGAGTTGGTTGGAAGGATAATTTAGGAAAGATTACATCTAAAATAAAATAATAATAATAATAAAAAAAAACTACCAGAAGTGCAGAGCACAAATACCAGCAGTGCCCTGTTCCTGTACATCACTGACTCTCAAGTGGAAACTTTATGTTTCTATTTATGCATTATAGCCATTATTTTACATGTGCATATATATATTTTTTTTATGTAAAAGCCTTTAAGAAAGATCAAATGAGAGTATATTCTCACTTGACATAAACAAATCACTCAATCCTAATAGCTAAAAACTAGTTTGGACAAGTACTTACTGTAATGCTTTTGTCTTTTAGAAGATGCAGGAGGTTTGTGGATCTCCTAGCCTGCGCACTGGAGGTGCTGTGTGGCCTCTGTACACGCAGAGCTGACTCAATGGCCAGCCTGTCTTTCTCGAGTGATTGATTCACTCGGTCAAAGAAGCTTTGTCGCCTGAAGGGATCCAAAGCACTGGTTCCCAGGGAAGGGCTCCTTTGGGAAGGCTGGATTGGAGCTTCTGCCACTCTGGACTCTAAAAGGCCTTTTAGATAAATTAGAGCAGGGACATATGAAGTTATAGGCAACTTATAAAAAGAAAACAGATTAAAAAAAAAAGTCTTTTCACATAAAATATGTTCAAGCAAGACTTTTATAACTAAGTATCAACATTTTCCTCTGATGGAGTGAGACGTTTCTTAGTCTCCCCAGATCAGGTCTCAGTGTTCAAAAAAGAAGTTTACCTTTGCCATCAACCAAGATATTTTTTTACAATACTACTTTAACACACAACCATTGACTACACTTACAGCTACTCAGTTTAAGGGTTTGTTTATGTGGTATTTTGCAAACAGGCATGAGCATCTTCTGCCAGTGCTCTGAGACAACCAACACTGATACATTTCTGCAAAGCCTGACCTATAAATCCTGCTGCAAGACAGGAGAAATTAGCTTGGGTACAACACTGTGCTAACAGTTACCTAGCTTTCGGGTGACTGAGAACACGGGCAGAGTTTGCTTGCACCTTTCTGCTAAGGACAGCATGGACTTGAGCAGCAGTTACTGCACAGAATGATGGTGGAACGCCCCCTGGGAGGAAACATGCCTTTCTGTGACTCACTCCCTCTAACAGCACTGTCACAGGGCACTACAGAAGCTATAATACTTGGAGAAAACTTTGGGCTTCCAGAATCCTTACTGCAACGCTTACATTTGTCACAAAGCTAGCTTAAATGAGAACAGCACCAACTTGATTAAAAGCATGATCCAAACCCTTTGGAGTGACAGGGGAACAGAAGTTTAATCAACGACATTATAAAGTAATCACTTAATAAGAGCAGGAGTGTTTCCTGCTGAACGGTCCTGGTGAAATCATTTTGTTATCTGTAATCATAGCTAACATTACAGATGAATTTTTAAAGTAAGGTATTTATAAAAATAATAATAACAGAGTGAGCGTTATGATAAAAGTTAAGAGAACTCAGCTCAAAAGCTGCTGCTGTAGTAGCTGTAAATGCCAGAAAAAGAAACACCCCAACTTCCGTCTGAAAAAGAGTTCCGTCTTGAGCAAAAGACAAACAGCTTCCCAACCCAAGCTGCCATTAATACCCGCGTACTGCATGATGCTGGCTGTACGCAGCATGGCATTATGACATTCTCTTTTGATGCATCAAGAACTACGGCAATAGAACATGCTGGCCCACTGCAATGATTTTTTTTTTTTATTATTATTTTTAGCAATTGTTATATTTGGATAAAATAGCTACGATTTCAGTACCGTGTTTGTGTTTAAAATGAGCGTCAGTTTCAGCATCCTGCTGCCTGCTGCCTGCTTCCTCCTTGCGGACTGCCTCCATTAGCCAGCTGTCCGTGCTGACAGCAGCATCAACCATAGTAGCATGAGCCGGCTCCCTCGGGGGACTCTAGAAACAAGAAGAAATGCAATCGTGATCCAGACCTGATAAGGAAAAAGTTGGTTTCGTGAACTTGCAGTGTGAGATGTTATGCTGCAACTCGAGTTGGAGAAAGAAACAAAAGCGCATGGGAGTTCTTTACCGAAGAAATAAAGAACTCTTAAGAAGAGTAGTTTGATAGCTTTTTGGTTTTCTCCACATCTTAAAATGACCTAAAAAAAATGACAGTACTACTGCCTGGAAGGGTCTAAAGTGGCACAGAGACATCAGGCCAGAGGAGCTCTGGCAGGAAGACAGCGTTCCTGGCACATGCCAAAAATCCACATTCTAACCCTTGCAGAGCAATGGAAAAAAGTTTGGCAGTAGCTGGTGCACATGAACCTCCTCCTTGCTGACCCTCGCCCAGTACCCTGCTCACAAGCACCAGAACAACTACGAAGGATCACAAAAGGCCTTTGATTCACAGGAGCGACGCCTCTGCCATGGTTGAGAAATATTTTAACAGTTATGCCAGGGACTGCCCTGGTGTTGAGGGATCCTTACTGTATCCTTATTCAGCGTGAAGTCTTTTGTCTGACACATTTTCCTGCCTTTACGCAGAGGCAGGATGTAGAGGAGCTGGGCCAAGCAACACTTCTCAGATCCTGCAAATGTGGAAGAGGTTTTAGGAGTCCGCTCCAGCCAGTGACAAAGAATGACAGCTTCTAGCTCTTCCCCACATCAAAGGATTAGGAAGACAAGGGGGAGTAAAGTCAGACAGTCCCCATTCTTTAGCAGGCATACACGAGGGTCACACCCAAAACCTTTTGTAATTTTTCGGTACCAAGAGCAGAAAAGGTAAGGTAACACACCAGAAATTATACAACTAGCAGACTACATGTTAAGAGACAGTATGAAGCACTTTTTACCTTCTTAGGATCTAAAACCTCCTTGTCCTCTTCCAAAGAACACTCAGCATCTTTTGGAGCATTTCCTGCCTTCAATCTCTTCTCTTCCTCTCTGGAAACACTTCCTGAAGGGGAAATCCTCACTTCAGAGGGTTGCTCTTCTATTTTCTTGCTGAGCTCTTCTGTAGCGACGCTGGCTCCTGGCACGAAGGCATCTTCTCGCTGCACTTTGTGCTCTGTGGGCTGAGGCTGTTCGCAGGCTGCCAGGCAGCAGCGGGGAAGCAAGGTGCACCTACAGCTGCACGTAGCACGGGGCTGAACTGAACGCAGGCCCCTTGGGCAGCACTCCAGAGCTGAGCGCCCCTGTCTGCGATGCCCGGAAGGTCTGTAACCCGGTGTCACGACGTACGGGTAGTCCGAGCTGGACTCCACCACCATCTGCCTGGCCGCTAGAGGCATCTGCAGTTCCAGGATGATGCGCTCGCTGAGGGGCAGGGGGATGCGCAGGGCTCGGTCAGCAGGTACCTCCTTGGTCTGCCCGTTCCAGAAACTGACAAGCACTCCCTTTCGATTTTGTGCTGAGCATATTAGAAAAAAGAAAAAAGGTATTAGAAAGAGGGTAACCTGTGTGATGCATCTCTTAGAAACTAGCAATTAAAGTAATAGCACGAGTTACAGACAATTTTGTAGCACCTTACGTGATTTTTTCTTTAAAGGTTTAGAATTTGTCCTTTTGAGTTTCCTATGAAGAGGCAAAAGACAACAAAGCTCTTGCTAGCCAGAGTGAGCCAGGATTTTATCCTGCCAAAGCTGGAAACTAGACTAAGAGGTTATTAGGTGAAACTCATGAGGGCCAGGAGCATTTATCTCCTTGTGTCGGTGGGATACCCCCACCCCTCCCAACAAGCCCACCTTGGTTTTTTAGGACATTTCCACTCACAGAACAAAACAAAGGCTAATTCTGGGGGCGGTGTTAATTCTAACACTGAAAAGGAACAGGATGCACAGGGCCAACAACAACAACAAAAAGACAAGGAAGAGAAAACAAGCGGCAAGTGGTGAATTCTCCATGGCTGAGACTGTTCCCTGTGTCGTGGCCAGCAGCCGTGGCGAGTTTAGCACTGATTAGGAAGCCAATACCTCGTACCTAAGTGTGCCTCCTCGTTCCCCATAACCTTTAGCACAGTGCCTGGGCCAAAACGCTCAGCTTTAGCCTCCCATGGTGCCAGGACCCTGTCTCCTGGAGCGAGTGGCTGTCGCCTGGCATCTTCGTAGTGGAGGATGTCGTAGAGAGGCGTTTCCTGCATGCGAAGCTCCACCTTGCCTTTCAGAGCGCGACTTTTGTCAAACTCGATTACAAAGCGTTCCCTTGAGCCCTACAGGAGTAAAGCATGCAGTTTGCAAGACAGACATCCGGGTCCAACTAACACCCAAACACAAGTGCTAAGAGGGAAATGGCAGAAATCCCAGTTCCCAGGAACGTGATCTGTGAACGCAGTTGTCCTCCTCCACCAGGTTTTTCACTGTACCGTGTCCGTGCTGGACTTTAAAGTAATTAAAAAGCTGGGGCTTAACGGGCTTGACAGCCATTCTCTTCCTTGCCTTTTGGACTTGGAATTTAGCAGGCTTACCTGGCTCAGACAAGCACAGTCAGCATCCTAAGAAAGAGCCTTGCCGGGAAAACCATCCACCCAAGTAGCCAAAAGAAACTGCTGCATATGATGCAGCTAGGTACATCATAATCAACAGGACAGGAAACCTTTAAAAAGTCAGTAAAAAGCCACAGCTGCCACAAATTCGAGTACTTTAATTTAAGCCTCCAGCAATGGGCATGGGGCAGATTCTACTGGGAAAATCTCAGCCTTCTCTGCAGGTCCGTGAGAGCCCTTACACAAATAACGCTGTTGGCCAACACCTGTTCCACCCCACGCTGGCTCCCACAGCTTTACTGGCATCACCATTTATTTAAGTAGCCCCTGAGCTGGAAAATGGACTGGATTTTTAAAGAAAGACTGCAGGGGAGTATTTCTGTCTGGCATCCTAAGTTACACCACAGATTCCAGAAACACAGCAGGAAGAGAACAAGGAAAGCTCTCAGTTCAGTGAGGAGGAAGTGGCTCCTGCAGGGGGACGTTCTGGATCACTATTACTAGGACTGTTTACTCAATTGACTGTGCTGCTAGGCTGCACAGTGAAAGTAGACAAGAGGGATATAAAGGACCTGCTCAGTTTGTCTCGTAACCCCTGAGCCTGATTGATTTCCAGGCTGCTTCTGCATGCAGAACTCTTCACAGTAAACAGCCAGTGATGATCACGAAGACAAGACGAAGGTAGGGTGTGGGGAGAGAACTGTGGTCACAAAGCGTGCAGGCTCACAGGAGAGCCACCCTACAGCAGTGCCATGGCGAGGCACGGGAAGGACAGGAAAAAAGACACACGGAGCCCAGGGAGAGTGCTTTACAAGCACGGTTCCCAGCGAATAGCTACCTTCACCTCTTGTGCAACGTGGCCCAGGTAATAATAGCCATCAGCCTCTTTCCTTGCCAGCACACGAGCCCCCCTCAGGAAACTGGAAGCCTCTGAGGATGAATGAATGAAATTCCTTTTTTCTGAGGATACCACGGGCATGCAAAGGGAATCTGGGTTCCATGCGCAAACAGGAAAGCTGTAGGAAACAAATCCAAGAAGTAAAGACCATGGTCACAGAACTTCTGTAGCTTGCTGCAATGGAAACAAACTAAACCCACATGGGATCCCGCCAGCCCTACCCTGCCCTGCACAACCATCTTTGTTTCCTAGCTTTTCTTCTTCTCTTATCAGTGACCTATCTATAGCTTTTGAACTTACTGTGTCAGTGAACATCCTGGCAGCACGGAGCCAAAGGGATCTTTATTAGCCGTGTGACAACACCGGACGTGTGAGATGGGCATGGAGCTTGTCTGAAGGGGGAAGGAGATGGAAGCAGAATATGAGCAGGACTTTTGAACACTCAAATCCCTAAACAGGAGTATTATTTTTAAAATGGAAGTTTACTTTCCAGTATGATACTTCTCTCTAATTTAATTTTTACATCATATATTTTACTGTACTGTGCTCTTAATCTGTAAGCTTATCACAAATGATATTGATTCCTTAAAATCGAGAGAAAAAAATATCTAAAAAAAATGCTACAGCATATAACCATTAGAGCCTATCAGCATTCTATTCTACCATGAAGAAAGCACTAAGGATGTGGTTTTTAAATCAGAATAGTTTTACTTTCTCATTATTATGACATCTGGTTAATTGATCTTAGCCCCCACGGCTTCCTCCGTGTCGGTCTGTCCCTGCCTCTCAAACAGCAGCTTGTAGACAAACAGTGGTCGCTCCTCTTGTGACCTGCTTCCTACACAGAGAGCAGAACTCTTCCAGCAAGCGTGAGCTGCAAGGTCAATGAAGGGAGCAGAAGTCAGGTAAGAATGGAGTCACGAACTGAGTCTCGGTAGACAACGTTGCCCTTGCAGGTTAGAGCCAGCACCGGAGCCAGGTGGCCTGGGCAGGAGAATGGCAAGGGGACCTGACAGGTGAGCAGCATGCAAAACGTTTGAGAGAGATGAGAAAGATAACGGTGTGCCAGGGTCTGAGAGAAGAGAGAAGGACAAAATGCAAGGGAGTAGGGAGGCTGAGGTGACAACCAAACTACGAATCCTATATTAAAGCATTCAGATTTTAATGAAAAAAAAAAAAGGAAAAGATATACTAACATTGCATTAATCAATTAATCAGGTATTAAATAAAAACAATGGTTGAATAGTTTGCCACTATACCCTGGAATGCTGTTTCAGCAACAGTTTATGTCTATTGCAAGACAGAAGAGCAGGGAACTTAAAATCTGTTAACTACAAAGAGGACCAAAGGGTGGGCATAAAAAACCTGTGCTATGTCAGCTGAGCACTATTAGAGGTAGGAGTTTGGGACGTTCACTGGTTTAGATGAAACTGTTTCTTATTTATTTAAGAGACCCAGCAAAGAAAACGTAAAACCAGGGCAAGACAAGGCGAGGGTTCCTTCCCTCGGGAGCTTCACCTGTCAGCGACGCCTCTCTCCGAGTGCTGGTCTGTACGGTTCGGTGGAATCACTTTATGGACCAAATCTCGCCCTGTAAAAGTAAGCTTTGCTTGACCGAGCTGTACCTGCACTTCCTTGTCCCCAGGCGCTGACGGTGGTGCCGTTGCTCAGGGCCACGCAAGGCGCTGCCTTTCCTCACACGGCGATTTAAGGACGGGCAGGGCGCAGGGCTCGGTCCAGCACCCACCCGCTCCCAACCCGCGCAGCGGAGCCTGGCCCCGATGGGCGAGACGCCGCCCGGGGGGCACCAGCCCGGGAGGGACCCGTTACCGAGCGCCGCTCCCTGCCGGGGCTGCGCCTCCCCAGCAGCACCCGCCGGCCCCGGAGCGCTCCCTCGGCTCCCCTCAGCGCCTCGGCTCCCCTCCGCGCCCTCACCGTTGCTACGCGACCGGGCACCTCGGCCTGAACCAACTGCGGCGCCCCGGGGGGGGAGGAGCGGCCGTTCCCTCAGCCCCTTCCCTAACGGCGAGCAGCTGTGCCCCTCTCCGCCGCTATCCACGGAGAGTATTTGGCCTGCGGAGGTGGCTTCGCTCCTTTCTCTGCGCCCTCCGTGCGCCAAGTCAGCCCCGAGGAGCAGGAGCCTCCCCCCCCCCGGCGGCGCGTTGGTGCCGGCCGCCGCCGAGGCGCCTTGCGGTGACCTTGCGGGCGCGGGGCTGCGCTGCGCCGCCGCCATGTTGGCGTCGCTGGGGCGCTGCGCGGGGCGGCTGCTGCGGGCCGGCGGCACCGGCACCGGGATCGGCACCGGGATCGGGCGGCGGCAGTGAGTGGGCAGCGGGGCCGCGGTGGGCCGGGCCGGGCCGGGCCGGGCCGGGAGGGTCGGTCCGGGTCCGTCAGCGAGGCGCTCGTTGCAGTGCGGGCGGCGGGGCGCACATCGAGCCGCGGTACCGGCAGTTCCCGGAGCTGACGCGGGCGCAGGCGGTGCGGAGCGAGCTCCTCAGCGGCTTCATGTGGTTCTGGATCCTGTGGCACCTGTGGCACAGCTCCGACATGGTGCTGGTGGGTGAGCCGCGGCCGCGCTGCGACGGAGGGAGGGAGGGAGGGAGGGAGGGGGGCGGTGGGGCCGGGCCCGGCCGTGTCGTGACAGCGCCTCACGACATGGCTGCAGGGCCACTTCCCCTACCCCGACCCCGCGGCGTGGACGGACGAGGAGCTCGGCATCCCCCCGGACGACGCGGAGTAGGCGCCGGCAGCACCGCGGTACGGCCCCCGCCCTCCCGTACCCCTTGCTCGCCCCCGTACGGTGACGTTTCTCGTCGTGGCGCCGGGAAGCGAACAGCTGAAGGCAGCAGGGGCTCCAGTGAGGGGGTCTCCCCCTGCCTCTGCTGTGGGAAGACGGGAAAAAGGCTGTCAGGAGCCTCTCCTCTTACTCGCAGGTCTGCGGAACTACGAAGCGGTCCCTGGAATGAAGTCTTTGGCTCTTCTGTCCCGATTTCAATAAAAGAAACTCTTAAGTTAAACCGTACTTTGTCTGTGAGTGCTGTGGAACTTCTGGAGAACTTCCCTACAGCTCTAGAGGTGGGGTACTGGGACCTGAGTGAGCCTATGTGGTCTTCGCTTAATAAATAACACGCTCCCCTGGGGACTGAGGTGATGTATGTCCGCAGCTGGAGAGTGAGGTAGAATGCACAGTAGGCACAAATCCTGTCACTAAATGTCTGCCAGCCACTAAAAGGTGTGTGTGGGTAAAAATCCTCTGTTAGAACAGCAGAGGAACTAATTTAAATGACCTTTTATTGAAATTTCATCAACAAAACCTGCCTTGAGGCTCTTCCCAACTTGGAGTAACAGTTTCTATAGGAGCAGAGGCAGCTACCTTAAAGGGAGGCCAACTTGTGCCAAGCTTTCCTTGGGGTGAGAGGGAATCTCCCCTCAGAGTTCAGAATAAGTGTTGTGAAGTGAAACCCTCTCTGAAGGTAAAAGCGTTGAGCACATCTTTCAAAGAAGAAACGGTCCAGTGTAAGAAAGGCAAAGGGAGGCGAGTTATTCTCTGGGCACAGAGTTCTAAACTAACTGTTAGTTTGTCTAAAAGTTAATTCTGAAGTTAATTTTTCACTCGCATTGAGTGACCCTGGCTGCACCTCTGGAACTTCATTGAGAGGACAAGTTGTGAATTACATGACAAACAATCTCCTTCAGACTTCTCCATGCAGTCAATCTTTATTATAGCAGTATTCTCATATTCACATCAAGTACATAGAACTTTTTGCCTTTTATATAATACAGAGTTCTTTAAATAACTTTACACAGAAATAGTTTTCTTCAATCTGAATTCAGCTATCAAATTTTATTATGTTTTAAGTCTCCATGCTCTCTAACCAAACTGGACAATATTTCCCATTGTACAAATTTACATGAGAAAAACTCCAAAATACAAATGAAGGGACAACAAAAGTAAAGGGGGGAAGGAAGAAACAAGAAAAGTAAGTTGTATTGGCAATTACAGGGGAAACATGAGAGGGAAAGAAGGGGGAGTTGCCATGACCTATACGTAACAGAAAACTGAAAATAAACATTTTGTTATGAATTAAAAAATAAATACAAGTTTCAAAACAATTACTCCATTGTAAGATTTTAAAAAGCAGCTATGGAAATCTACTAACACAATTTTTTTTTTTTTTAAGTAATCAGACTGGACCTTCTACTTTGCAGTCGTAAGCCCCTTGCAAACCTCTGGTGGTCAAAAAGAATACAGCTGAAAGGAATGTTGTGTTAGCACAGAGTTTAAATTGTTGGGACATATACATCATTGCACTAAGAAACAAACAAAAAAAAGAAATCAGTTCTGTATATAAATTTCCCTTTCCTCTCCTTACTACTTTGCCTCTCATAAACGAGCCTCTGTATTATGAGGTAATGCCATTGTCTTGACTATATATAAAAATAATCAAGTTTAAAGGATATAGATCTGTTTATCTATAAACTTTAAACGAGCCAGTCCTTTCTTACGCCCCCATGGGGTCCGACGACCGAGTGCTACACCTTCCATCGCTCGTCAGTGAAACGTATGCGTTAAGCCTCCCGTGGAAACCCCCCCAAGACTGGTGCACCTTTCCTAACCTAGGAAAAGCTGCGTGCGCTCAAGTAAGAAAGAGAGAGTGCAATTTCTGCACGGCTGATTACAAACAGGTACACCTGCTCCTTCAAAACAAGGCAGAGTCACAGAAGGCAACAGTGGCCAGTCTGCATGTGTGTTTTGACAGGGAGGAAAAAAAAGGGACCCAGCGGGGCAGCTGATGACTGATTACTTTTTGCAATTGCTTAAGAGAAAACGTGTCATCCGCCCAGCCCCGGGAGACCCTCAGGAGATCGGACACGGGGTGGGGAGTTGCGGCTGGGGGCTGAAGAGCTCGCAGTGGGGATGGCATGGAGCCGATGGGCTGGCTCCCGCAGCCCGTGTCCGACAGAGCCTGCTCCAGCAGCACAGGTCAGCGCCGGCTCCCAGGGGAGTTTCGAGAGCAGCGAGAAGCAGGGGCAGGACTTTTCCCCAGTCCCAACAGGTGAGGGCGGAAGAAAAGCCGCGGTGTGATTTGGGTCGCCAACACATGCAAGTCGGCCACTGGCAGGTTTCTGTCAGTTGAGGAGTGCGGAGAGTGGGGAGGAAGGGGAGGCAGGTAGGACACAAGGCTCATGAAGGAATGATGTGCATTTTTTTCTTTCCTTTTTTTCCCCCCCCCACAAAGGTTCACAGCTTTGAATAAAAAAGCACATTTATTGCACTTATGTTTTATTTTAGACAGAGTTAATTTAAATTATGCCCTCACAATCTCTCACCGTCCCAAAATAACCCGACACCCAAGTTTGGTCCATTTCGCCCCCCAGACCCAACATTTGTGCCCTGGTGGTGGGCTTCATTTCTTCTCCTAAAATGTTCCATGAAACTCCCAAACACACACACAGATTTTCTTTTCAACTAGGGTGATTACACAAATGCAACACAGAATGACATTTAGCAAACCAAAAATGAACCATTTTTCAAACCCAAACAAAAAAGAACACATAATCCTTTGCTTTTCTGTTTTACTCAAAAGTCAATGTCACACAGGGCTTGTTCTCAAGTACAGCTGCTGCCAATGCGGTACGCGGGACAAAATGTCTGGGCAGGTCACGGCTCCTCTTAGGGAGACGGGATGAGCTGAACACACTGCTGCTGCGATGCTCTAAAGCAAACGCCTAGGTAGTTTAGCAGTTCCAAAACGCTCCCATCAGCTCCCTTCTCTTGGCAAAAATAGGGAAATGACTTTTGTGATTTTGTATTCGAAAAAAGACAAACCCCCAACTCTTTATGTATACTTTTAGTGCAGAATTTGCGGTCGGTAAAAGGATTCCAGATAGTTCCTGCAATGTTAGTAAAACTTTTTTTTTTTTTTTTTTTAAATTATACTTTGATTTCTAAAAGGGTCAAAACCAAGTTAAAATCAGCCTAATATTTGCATGAACTGTCCATTTAGACATAACTCTGTGATTTACAATTATGTCCAAATTCTCGCACCAAAAAAGAAAAGGGAAAGACCTGCGAAAGAAAAAGCACTAACGCCGAAAGCCATTCTTTCATCCTTCTGGACAAATAGGTTAAAACTGACACTAGTGTGTAGGTACTGCCAGAAGCCTCTGTAACCAGACTGAACCTTGAGCAACTCAAACTGGAACACACTGGCTGTCCCTGCCCTGACATGATACCTATCGTCTCCCAGGGTTAACGTGCAGTAACAGTGTGCATTGCTGGGGAACTGCAAGAGGCCTGAAGAAGAGCTAAGGAAGCCTGCTGATATTCCATAAAACAAAATTAATTGCACTTTCCGGGCCAGGGAATTCATTGTATAATCTGATATATGTGGACTTTGATTACAGGAGTACTAGCCATCAATTTCTCCCAATCTAGTTCTCATTTTTCATCTACCGTCTCGTTCCAAGATGTCACGACAGTGTAACTCAAAGCTTTACATTACCTTTTTTTGACACCATCTTGGTGTCTTTGGAGGGGGAGGAGGGTTTATTTATTTAGATTAAGTGAACCTCATTCAATTTTCAGTAGAGCAGATTTCAAGTAGCAGGTTTACTGTAACTGAATCAGTATCCTTCAATTCCTAGCTCTGAAATGATTGTAGGTGTTTTGGGGAATGCTCTCTGCTCTCCTTGCTCCTTTACAGAAGTTTACCAACTCCAAAATGCCTACCTATATTAACAGCTATATACAAAACTACTGCATCAGAAGTAAACCAAAGCCACTGCTCTAGTTAGAAAGCACCTGGTTTACATTCTGTTGTACTTTGTAGGTTGTGAAGGCACATGATCATTTGGCAAACTGCAAGACTCTTTTGGGGAGATTCCTATGTAAACCATTTCACAGAGGGTCTCGGTAGCTCTCTTCTCTGAAGAAAAGATACATGCGAGTTTTCACTTGAATTCATTCTTGGTATCCTCTATATTCTGAAATTTTTAAACAGTTTCCTCCCTCCACAATTTTGTCATTATTTACTGCTGACTTAGTAGCTTCTACATTAGCATCCTCGAAACTTAAATTCTCTGCTCTTTTGATGATTTTCACTTGGTAAGAAGTAATGAAGCAATGACGAAAGATACTTAAAAATGCATGCCAAAACAGACACGAAGTGCAAATACATATTAACAAGGCTGCAGTAAACAGTTTGTTTCATAAACTTCTATGTAAAATGAGTAACAGAAAAACAGAACACCCAGCACCTTCGAAGCGATGCCATTAACAGTCCGTTCATGCAACTGGTTTTTAACTGAGCTTGACTGTACCTAGAAGCTTTGCCTGTCATATCGTGCTACTGGTGAAAGGTTTTTTCAACAGACAGAAGACATTGCCTACAGTACTATGAATAATTTGTGCTACACATGCTGTACTCACAGTTAAGAAGGGAATTCAATTTATAGTCTGTAAAGGTGTGAAATGTCTACATGCTTCTTCCCTAAATTTAGCCCCTTCAGTTATTAAATCCTCAACTTAACTTACACGTGATTGTAAGGTTTCTGAGGACCTGGCTTCCCCGGATATTCTGCAAAATTCTGGATGCGTTCACATCACCAGGCAAACACAGAAGCAAACCTATTTATACGTGACCTTCAGTGTCTTTTCCCCCCTGTTGGGGCATTTGTGGAAGGACATGGTATTTATCAACAGCCAGCATTTCACTCGTTTTAGATCATGACGGCCAAATTCTGCCTCTGACGAGTACGTACTAGTCCAGTTGATGCTGAGAGGCCACAGTAAGATGGCAGTACATGGCCTCAATCATTCTGCATCATCATCAGCTGCTAAAGCATTCCAGTACAAGAAAAGATGATTTTAGGTAAGCATAAAAGGCAGAAGTGGATTCATTTAATGACTTGCATGAGTTCAGGGAAAACAACAACAACAAAAAAACCCCACTGAGCTAATTGTATCTGGGGCCATATAGGATTTAATTCATGCAGAAATTACTTTCAAAATAAGCAGGCCTCTGTGCCCACACCATTTGGTTTAAGCTCCACTACAACGTTCCAGTTCCAGCAAATATGCCATAGGAAACAATCACATACTGAACAGGGAAGATGTAATGGGTAACAGCTCTCTTCCAACTGTATGGAAAAGGAAAGGCAGAGGGGAAGATACGCATGTGGTTAGTAAGGGCGTCATGAAGAGCTGGGACTGGATACAGGTTGTTTTGAAAACAGTTATTAGACACTAGACAAGCGACATGACTGCCTAGATGTTTGTCCCAACACACACACACACACACAAAACATGTACTAGCATTTCCATCCTATGGCATGTGCGTGTGGTTCGGACATCACAGAGAAGCTTAAGAAGTTTGGTGCAATGAACATGAATGTATTTGTTATTTCATTTTACTTCCTTCATTGCAATGCTATAACAGGGTATTCAATTCTTGTCTACTCATCTCCCCATTCCCTAAACATCAACAGGGCACCTTTAAGACTAATTCTGATGGCATGCAAGACATCCAGAAACATTCTTGAAGGAAAAGATATATAAAAAAAATAATCCCAGTTATTTACAAACCAAATTTCTTCCAAAGTTTTCCATGAGTATTACGTGGGACCTCTTAAAGACAAACATGTTACTACAGCTATCCAAAGGGAAAAGAACAAACATGGAAACCAGTAGAAATGCATCCTGAAAGGATTTCTCTAAACAGCAGCCAAACAACTTGCACATTCCTCAGGGAAAAAAAAAAAGACACAAAACAGAAAAATGAAACAAAACAAACAAACCCCAATTAAAAAAAAAAAGAAAGAAAACACAACACAAAGATCATGTGTTACTTATAAAGTGCTTTGCATGGACAAGGATAGCAATTTTCCTTGTGCTTTTCCTATGGGCTCAAGAAGCATATCGTAGACTAATGGGTAATGAATCTTCACAAAAATAAGTTCGTTTTAAGCAAAGGAATTCCTAACAGTTATATTTTAGCAGACAGTTTTCTGCTAGCATGACCTTGTGGAAGGAAACTAGGGCTTTTATCAAGCTCTGTGAAACCAACGACTCTTGAACCACCTGTACGTACTCGCTCCGGTAACAGTTTCTTTCAAGAGCATATTAATTTCCAGTATGCCCTACATTTACAAATTAGGCCACAGCCCATCCAAGGGCTGAAACGACGCGTGGGGTGGAAGGAGAATGAGCAGCGAGGGGGCCCTCTTGGAGCTGATCTCTGTGAATATCTCACTGGCCCGCCGACCGCACCGGCCCCGCCGCCTGCCACCTGGGTCACGTCCGCGCCTCCGACCACCGCTCGCTTCAGCAGCTTCTCCACACTGGGAAGTGGCTATTGCTACTAGTGAAATTCCTGCCAGTCTCAGTGAGGAGAAAAAGCCTTACAGCATCTGAAGACCCACAGCAGACGAGAAAAAATTGTGCTTTTTTTTTTTTTTAAATGCATCCTGTACACAAAGTCAATTCTATTCATGTACCAACATGAATCACTTCACTCTTGTAGTGACTATTAAGTCATTCACTATTGCTGTCTTGCTAATGTTTGTGGAATTAATATGAATACACAGTATTTCAGTTATAATTCCCACTTCAGATTAGTCCGGTCCCTATAAGCCCAGTAAATATTTACTGACGACCATCACAGACTACCAGCAACACCGCACAACTCCGGGGTTTGAACACCGCGTCCCGCTACTGACGTGTGTTTCTCCCTTAGCCAGAGAGCAGCCTTCTGCAGACAGAAACACGGACGGTCCCCTCGCCCAATACACACGTTTAGTAGGGACACCGCATGTACACACACTTAACTCCTTCATTTATTTGTCACGGTTTTGTCTAACATCTCCCTCCCCCCCAGACCTCCCAGCCAGAGGTGGGTCAGCTCTCCTGCCTCACGTGGAGTGGTACAGGGCAGATACGGATCAAATTCTGAAAACTTCTGTCTGAGCTTGAATTTCTTTCTAATGTGGTCTGACTTGCCTCTGTACAAATAATTTACATTTAATACCACATACCAGAGAACTCTGCAAACAGATCACATCACAAGATATTCTACTAGAGGTAAACAATGTGCAGAACTTGATGAGCTTTTTTTTTTCCTTTTTTTTTTTTTTCCCCTGACTGGGTAACTTGTCAAAAAGCTACCAACCATTTGAAAACCAGGACTGGAGGACAGGAAAACAAAGCACTCTGAAGTAGATACCGCCACCTTCATCCCAGTTTGCAAAGTGTACAAAAGGGAAAGACAAACGGAAGAGAAGGAGATCACAGGGAAGAAAGCGATGAGAGAAGTAGTCAGCGTGGATCCAGCAAGTACCGTTTTGTTGTGATCTAACAACTTGCCATTAGGACAAGATGCTCCACATTTACACACACACGTATCAGAGGACATTTAGTTAACAGGATAAAAATCATTAAAAAAAAAAAAGCTGTTGAAAAGTACCAAAACAATTTTCGGAATGTCTAATTCTAGGGGGTTTTATATTTGTATTCAATTCAACCTGAGAACTTTTTTTCCCATTTATGACAACGTTACATATTGGTAAGGTACCTGGCATTAACCTGCACCCTCATTTAAAATAAAACTTTTAAAGTAGGTACATACACCGTTCACAGTCTGTATCAGGAATTCTACAGACTTCAGATGCTGCAGTAGCATCTTTCATAAATACACTGTATCATATGATACCAAAAAAAAAAAAAAAGAAAAAAAAAAAGGACAATCTCGCTACATTTTTTTTTAAAACTTGTTTGTTGCTGGACCAACAAAAGAAGGATCTACTTAACCCTTCTAAAAGATGTTGTATATGCACACACCAAGAAAATACTGGAAAAGGAAAAGGTTAAGGTTGGTGGTTGTCATTTGTTTTTTGAGGAAGTGATAAAGTAAATCTGACAAAAAGTGCAGCAGCATCCCCTTTTCCTTCAGATTAACATCTTCACCTTTAGAGTAACATCTTCTCCAGCTTCCACCACCCCACGCTTTTTAATTTTACTGGAATAAAACCCCCCAATTTAGACAGAATGAAGTGTTTGACATTGTAACACAGTGAAAAGAGGATACTGCGTTGTCCACAAACCAGTGAGTACACCAGGAAGAGAGATCAGAACGGAGGATGATTCTTTTAATTAGCACTCATCAGATATTCAGCCTCTGATGATACGTTGTTAGAGGGAGAAAGCCGACCGGCAGACCATCCAAAGCAAGTCTCCTAAGTTGCAGCAGCAGTTCCATCCCCTCATGCCTGAGCACCAAAGTCAAACCACGAGCGCCCTCTCCTCTCTCCTGGGAATGATGCCAACGGCACAGGCAGCCACTGCGGGTCTCCGAATGCACATGGTGTTTTGTGTTGAAGGAGAAACACTGGCAGCAGAGTATTCTGGTTCCTAAAAAGGTACTTTTTCCCATTGTGTTGGACTGGCAGTTCCATTCTGCTCCACTTTTAAGCTTATGGATATCTTTTCTAAATTACTTTAGGCTTGGCGGAGCAGAATAGAGTTTTGATGTTAAGAAACTGTAGGAACACAAGACTTAAATAACAGAGTGGGTGCTGCCATGGTGCTGTGGCTACTTGAACGCTGCAAATTCTCCTGTAGAGGGAGGACAAGAGCTTGGTTTAAAAAGGTGATTTCAGTTACAAGGTGGTCAGAGATTTTCTCCAGACTAGCTGAACATTAGTTGGATATCAAAGATGTTAAAAAATGCAAACTGTTAAAATTAAAGCATAAAAGAAACACAGCAAAAGAACATTGAATACAGACCCAGCATATTTTACTGAAAAAGAATTTCTTGAAAGCAAGTTATACCCATTCTTCCCAGGACAGAGGTCTGCAGGTTCAAGCAAAGTCTAATCATCATGCATTTAAAATAAAATCTGTCAGGTAAATTTCACTTTAAACTCCCTATTTATTGCATGTATATCCTCCCCAAAAACAGTAATTGCAATAAGTGTGTCAGACTGCAAACTAATTTCTATCCTGGTATAAAACTGGTTTAATAGCAAATTTGACACACCTGTTAACCTTTAAATACTATATACAGTAAAGTGCCTGAGTATTAAACTAGTACTAAAGAATGCCATAATCTGGTTTAGAGACAAACATAGAAACCTACTGTGAGAAAACAAAGACTGATGAGATTGTCTGCTTAAGCCCAGACCAGAAATTAGGCCTCAGTAACAGGGAGCACAAGAAAAAAAGCAACCTTATGTTCCCTGAAGAATTATTGAACAAACAGAAATTCTACACAGTGCTTTCACGTGCAACCATCTCAGGAAACTCTACACAGTTTATTTAGTCTCAGCACACCATGGGACAGTCTGATAACAGTTCAGAGATGAAGAAACCATGGCACCTTGGAGTAAAATTGATGCCCGAGGTCTTAAGTTTGCCAGCACCTTGAATAGAAGCTGAAACTAAGATATTCATCCTCATCCTCTTAATCCTATGCTTTAGCTAAAAAAAAATCCCTGCCACCCACAGAAATTGTATTCTTTAGGATTTTGATGGAGGGGTGTGCAAATATGCTTAACCCAAAGGACTCTGGAGTGGAAGAAAAAGAAATGTACATATAACTTCCCACTGTTGGGTTCCACATTTATTTTGGGTTCGTTTATGCCATTTTGTGACAGGACTTCTCAGAGCTTTCCTAGTAATGAAGGAATGAAATACACAGAAGAGACCCTCTGCCCCAACAGTAGGGTGTGAATGCTGTCACATCTGAACAACTATTCCCTAACTTAGTGTCCTTCCATCTTTTCAGGAGCAAGTGTTTTGTTGGTTTCCACTTTTCTTAAGATTTTTATTCTGAATATTGGAAACAAACTGGAAATATCCCTAAGAACAGAATTTTAGACTGATATCATTAATTCAATTGAATGTCTTGCTTTATAAAGAAGGGAACCAAGAAAATGACCAGCAGCCTGCATGGGGGAGGCGGAAGAAAGGGCATCCATGGGCCTGGAAGGAACAGCTGATATAGCTGATTTAAGTAACAGAAAGAAAGCAGGGAAAGAGAAGAGGACCCTATACCTCACGGGAGATGAGAAGGGAGGGCACCCAAGGGCTAAAGTAAGAGTGGTAGGTATGGGGGTCTGTGAAACAGCTCGAGCTCTATGTGTCCTGATAGTCTATGGTGGTAGCTATAACAACATTAAAACCAAACAAAATAAAACGAACACCTTCATGATGAGACTAATTGCCTTTTTTACTAGTTCTACTAATAGATAAAGCCCTTGCTGTAAAATACCCTATTTGATAATTTTTCTTGCTTCTCTCTAACACATTTCACCAATCTCCCAACTCTCTTCATAATATCTTCTAGTAGCACCTCAATTTGTGTACTTTTCTCCCCCTCCTTTTTTTTCCTTTTAAGAGAAGGACAAGAAAAATGATCAAGTATTGCCTGTGAAGCTAATTTTTAAGAATGACATTCATGCTTAGCTACACTTTCAAAACATGCTATACTTATTTTTTTCCGTCTGCTTTCCTAAATTGCTGATTAAAGATCAATTTATAAACAAGAGATTGCTCTCTCATTACTCATCTTGTCCTTCTGCCCATTTCTGCTAATAATTCAGCTTCTAGTAGTCGTACGGGGATTTCAGATGATAAAAGACAAACCATTAATTAGGAAAGGGCAATGGAAAAACAGGAGCAGAAGTCAGGAAGTATTTCAGATAGGATAGTAGCTTTAAACATTGATTTTCAGACTTTTCCTCCATTTAAATAAAACCTTAGCAAAGATGTTTATTTATCTTTTTTTTATTTTTTTGGTGACAAGCTAATGGTAGATCTCCCCTTTCGAAACTGAGGTGCTAATCTGCTCTCAAATCAATAAGTGACCAAATAGGTAACATGTTCGTCTAATAGTGGGATTATGTTGATTGAACATGTATAACATGTGGTTACCAGTGCAAGCTTCCCCTAGATGAAGAATGTAGATGGCATTATCTATCTACATTGCAGGAATTCTCTGTCATGTTAGGTGAAAATAGAACTTTCTGAGGAGTAGCTAAAATGCTTTATGTCACCCTTTCTACTCTGACGATCTAAAATATCTGTAGCTGGTTCTTTTATCTTCCCAAATAAATCTCGCCTGTAGAAGGGGGAGAGAGCACAGGCAACCCCTTCCTGAGACTCAGGATGCGTGCAGGTAAATGAAATAACCTGGACTATGAATTCACTCTCCTGTTCAAAGGACAGGAACGTCTGGCTTGAGAGCAATGAATGGGTGAAGTGAAGACAGCTTTGGGAATGTGTCCTGATATGCTCTGTCCTGCAGGAACAGGATCCCCCTTGTAGAACACTCGGAGTTTTTGCCAGTGCAAGGGTAAGAAGCTGGGCCATGGCTGCTCCAAATGAGGTCAGTTTACTCTGAAGCTATGAAACCACATAATTTGTGATTTGGGATGTGATAAAAACAACCTTTTTACATTTTTATTTGTTGCGAGACAGACATCTGATGTGTGCTTTTTACCAAGAAGAGCTTTGGATAGTTGCTTTGACTGGTAACAGAGAAAGGCCTTTCTTTCTAAAGGGTGCATAGCATTTGAAAAGCTGCATTACCTACAGAGCCCTTTTGAGTTAGTTGCTAGTGGTCTTTTCATACTTGTCACGTTTTATATGCACTATTTTAAATGCACCTCCAAAATATCTGTACGAAAAAGATGACGATGTTATTTCTTATTGTGTCCAAAGAATATATTATAAGGGCATTTTCTAAGCAAACCAACTGCCCCTTATTTCTGGAAGGATTTAGCATGTAGTTGCCAATCTGTATGCTCTCAAATTTAAAAGTAAGCTGGATTTCTGAGGTCACTAAGGTATGTACCTGGCATCCTAACTATTCTATTTATCCCAGGGTAGATGCCACTTTTCTTAGAAGAATCGGAAAGAGAAGAATGGTTCCCTTCCAGGCCCATGCCAGCCTTGTCTAATGAAGATGAGAATAACTGGCTTATCAAAGGGAAAGTATTTCTACACCAAATACACCTGCTTGCCTGGATTACATTCACAGACAGAAAAAAAAATGTGAGAAAGAGGCAGTTTTCTGTCAGATCTTGCACTGATCTTCTAATATGGATACCATCCGCTGGCTAAATAAAATATTTGGAACAGGGCCTGACGTTGATAATTAATATCCTCAGAAGAATATGCAGCAGCATTTAAGAGGATCTGGTCCTTCTAGAAGGTACCAAGAGAGATTTTGTTTCTATACTCAGATGTAGAGAGGTAAAGAAAAAAGGAATCACACAGTATAAATTACCTACCCAAGAAAGCCTGGGTTGTTACAGACCCGTTTTCAGGACCTATAGATATCTGTTTCTAAATAATATAACTGAGTCGCATCTGTGAAAACACTGACCAAAATCCACGGGTATATTTAGGCCTTTTTATCCTATATATGTTTCAGAATTCCATTGAAGATGCAATTATAAGCTACAGAAGTTAAACCCCTAAATGCCTTTTATGCCAGATCAAGGCAATGATCAACAAAAAACTGTTCTTTTTGGCTTCATAAAATGCTTAGTAAGAAGCTAAGATCATGTTATGGTCGTGGATCCCAAATCATGTCTGATGTGTAGGAACAGTAAATGACACAGGAAGAATTCTAGTGCACTGACCATACAGCAGGCAATGGGGCCAAACACATCCAAGGATAGCAGCATTTTTTCCCCCATAAATTATAGTTCCTATAGCAATGAAGGACAATCTTAACAACCACAACCAAGACTACTACAGCGAACAACTTGCTTGAACTGATCTGGCAGACCCAAAAAAGAGTAAGACTATGTAAGGCAGTGATGGAGGCTCTGCACTCTCCATTACCCTCAGTGTGGTGAAGCCTTTTCTGTGTGGGATGATGCAATTCTAGACTCTGCAGAATGCCCAGCAGCCCTCCTCTTGCTATTTACTGACATAGGCATTGCAGCCTGCACTGAATACCATATCCCAAAGGTTAAGAAGCATTCCTCCTGACTTTCTAAAATAAAAAAAAAAATGAGTAAGAAGAAAAAAACATTTTAATCCTGTTTTCATTTTAAGATAGGCCTGCCAAAATGAGGCAAAACTACCAGAAAGATGGGAAACAGATTTTCTGAAAAAATAACTTTCATCAATAACTATTTCCATAACAGCTAGGTTTCAACAGCTGAGTTTTCTTGACTAACATAAAGAGAAAAGTTAGTTCAAAAACTGTTCCAACAGTAGAAGCCAAAAAGACCATTAGAATCTGGCCAGCAAATGTAGAAATTGCTTACATCTCTTCAAATCCTCTAACTTTCCTGTTTTAAAAGGCTCAGTTGCCAGCAAGACAGCAGAAAGGAAAACCTTTGTGGAATTTCTTCATCTGTTTCAAAAACATATTGCTAACAATATGCACACCTCTCTATAAGTACCTTTCTGGCCCTTTAAGTCCTAACAAGAGTAGAAATAGCTTGTTGCCAATGCAGAAATATCTGTGAAAATTAACAGCTTACAGCCTAAAACAAACAAAACTATATAATTAATTTCAAAATATGCAAGAACACAGTTGTTAATAATATTACTGTTTGTTTTCATATCTGACATCAAAGACTGATGTAACCTGAACCAGTACTCTGATTCACCTGTTCCACAGGAATGGTCCAGAGAAAAATAAAATCTTTCAAGTGAGCTGACAGGATCGTGATAAGGTTTCTCACTTTCTCGGTGAGATATCTAGTCTGATTCTATTCTAGTCAAACTAGCAGCTTCATATGGAAGTGAAAAAAACAATCCCTCACTGAGCAGAAGTGTGTTCTGTAGTATTATTAACAATATTAAAGTAATTAAAGTATTTTACCTTAACAAAATTCATGGTATAATACTGATTTCCATGCAAACAACTGCTTTTTCAAATCCTCTTTTCCTATTATGGATGTTAGCAGCTTTTTTCTCTTATTTAGTTATGTTCCAAGCTTTTTTTTTATTTATTTATTATAAAGTTCTTGCTAACTGAAGGCTACAGAAACCAATACCAGTCAGCAAAAGCAGAGAGAGAGAATTTCTTTTGTTGCATTGTAATAGAACATTTTGAGATGGTCTAAACTATAGCAGATCTGAGCATTTAGGCAAAAATGAAAACTAACAGAAACGAAACAAAACAAAAGGAACAAACAAAAATAAGCCACCACTCCTCTGCAGGAAGAGATGTTCTCTAAACAGCACTATTTTAAAACCTTAACTTTTAAAAAAAGTGTCAGACATCACTAAGGTCTTTCTTTGGATTACGTGTTGCTTCTGCTTACTTCTGCTGACCACAAGCAGTTCTGACTGCACTCAGCCTTGCAGCTAAGTTTGTGTTGCCAATTGTTTCCCACATATGAGTAGCATTACTAACTGAAGGATCTAAAGCCTTATCCTCATAAATAATGACCTCAACTGGAAGAAAAAAAAACACAAAACAAAACTTTGTTTGAGTTGATTAAAAATAAATACACTCCTGAGTAACTAATTCCAATCAATAAACTAGGCAAAAATGACGCCCAATGACCTTTACAGGAGTTTTACTCACTTTGAAGAGACTTTTCCCATTTCTCTTAAGTGACCTTATAAATCTTCTTGTGCCAGCTGTTCCCAAGGCACTCCTTACCAACACAGACTTCTACCCAGGACATTCAATGCCCAGAGTTAGGAAGTGAGTCTTCATTCCCCCGATAAACCTTAAAAAAGTAGCTGGTAGGAACTGAGAACGTACAAATGTGTTGCACACATCGGAACACACCAGCACACAGACACACAGGCACATGCTTTCACATGTCTTTTCAGTGTACTGGAAACCCACCGTATCCCCCTGCTTGGATGGGTGTTTTTGGAGAAGCACAAGCATACAGACTAAAATCCTCTGTTTGGAAGCCAGCCCGGTTTAATGACGGCTCAGATGCACTGCGGTGAATTTTTGGCAATGACCGGGCCAGAAGCTCAATGGAGGCAAGAATCTAAAACAAGCAGAAAATAAGTGATCAGATCTGTTGTTCTCAAGTTTTAATAATCTCTTAAAACCAAAGGCAGAACATTAATTAACTACAAAAAAAGATATTTATACACACATTGAAATAGAAACTTAGAAAAACAATTACTGCACCGCACTCTTGTGCTTACATCTTCACAAGCCAAGAAGGACATTTTGTGAAGAAACCGTCTCATTTTCCCCTTTAAAAGGGCATGCTGATTTCCCTGTGTAAGCATAAGGCAAACAGTTGCTTTTTATTTGCTTCCTTGTTTATGCACTGTTACCTATACCTATTACTGCTGTAAACAAACACAGTTTCTCTGGAAGCTGTCTCCCTAATACCATCTACCAAAAAGCCAGCAGGGGGAGCTCAATTTATTTTTGAAAATGCTTTGGTACTTTGAAAACAAACTAAGGTTTCCCCCTTCAAGCTTTTAGAATCCAAACCTCCCCCTGCAGGCATGATAAATAAAGTTTTGTCTCCAAACTATCGGTCTCCCCTCATAAAGCCTGGGGGAGAGGAAGGAGCAGAGCATAAAGATTTCTGAGAACGTACACAACAAGCTCTAATTCTTGTGTTTAATTGCAATCATTAATTTCACTATTGCTACGGAAACTTTCTCCAACAAATAAATGATTTTCCAAATACACAAGTCATTTGAATATCTGCTTTTTGAATTGAAAATTAACATTTCTAATTAAACAATAACCAGGTCTAATCCAGGACTCTTATGAAGTCCTGCTGTAGGACTAATCAAAAAAAAAATCTTAAACTAGCCAGTGAGTTCATAAGTGATCTTTATTTTTCATTTTTAAATTGTGAAGTCTACTGAGAACTAAAGAAAAAACACTCCTCACCTGTGGAAAAAGGGGTCTCTCATCTCTTTTCTTTTTTAAGCATTCTGCCATTAATCTCTTCATAGCTTTTGGACAGTTGCTCCGTACTTTGCTGAGGTCTGGCGATAGATATCCTCGTCCCACCATAAAAATTATCTTTATTTTAGGAAAAAAAGATGAAGAGGAAGAAGATGAGTTCATAAAATAAACAGTAAAAACAACAACAACAAAAAAGATGGACGTTTTGCTAAACTATTTAAGCTCCAGCAGCAAATTTTCTGCTCCCAAAGAACAGTATCTGGAAGTGAAATCGCCAAGTTTGTTAAGAGTAATGTTTGTTAGCTTGTTCAGTAAAGACAAGAAATTAGACTTTTCTTCCTCCTTCTCTTCTAAGAGAGATTTAGGAGAAACACAATGCTAGTAAATGGTTATCATTTATAGCAATGACCATCTAAAGAACAGTTCTTTGGCGTCAAAAACTGTTACAAAAACAAGAATAAGCAACTGTGGCAGGAATACAGTTCCTACAAATAAATATTCTGTTTCATAATACAAAAGTCAACAGAAAGTTCACACTGAAAGGCATTTTAGGAAACACGCGGACTTCAGATATTAAAAGAAACCTTACCTTTTGTGAATAAATTCTTTCATTTGCTTTTCTACCATTAAAACTTATTATTGACATGTGACCATCCTTCCACCTCCACACCCCCCTACCCCCAAGAAAACCACATATAAAAATGAAACTGCCTTTCCTCTGTAGAAACTGAGTATTACATGCCCATTTTGATATTCACCTAGAGACAGACAGGCTTTGAATTTTTACAGTAATTTGTTTTGCATGGAAGGTTGAGATTTCACCTAAGGATAAAACTTAAGTATAAAACAAAGTAAATTAATAGAAAGCAGGAAAACAGAGTATGAATCTGGTTCATGTGCTCCTGGATATATTAAAAAAAAAAAACCAAAAACATCAAACAGCATCACATCAAGCCAAGGTCAAATGTAATGCAGTTTGAGTACTGCAGTTATGCTGCCACTAAAAAGTCCTTTCAAACTAGCTAATCAAAGATCCATTCATGCTGCAGCAGATAATCACTATCTTTTCTGAACAGTCAGACAGACCCAGCAGATGTATCATCTTTATATTTAATGCAGTATAACTATTTCAATATCTTGACACTGGCTAAAAACTAAAACCACAACCTGCCAGAAAATCAAAAACAAAAAACCAAAACACACAACTCAAGCAAACTATCTATGCTATTTGCACTAACACTATCACAGTCCTTTTTCAACTTTCAACTTACATCTGTGTTTGCATTAAGCGGGAGAGCAGATCTCCCAAATGGATTCTTTAGAAATTCCCAAGTGCCAGAGCAGCGTTTCACAGTACAGACTTGTCTACACCATCCCTAACCTCTGCTGCAAAGAGAATTATCACCTTCTAGCAGTTATTCTTTCCTAAATAATTACACTACTTAACTTGAAATCATTCAAAATTCATCATTATTTTTGTTTCTGATACACTGTTTGTATATAATATAGGGATTAATATTTTGATTAGAAGTTAGAAAAAGATTATCACCATAAGAAGAGTCCTAGTCTGTCTATAAAAATCTGTTAAAGTCAGAAAAACTCTTAGAGGTGTAACAAGAATGATGCTTTGCTCACTAAAAATGTCAGTTGTGACATATTATCTGATGTCGAAGCATCAATACTGAGCGGGAAATATTTTCATCTTTTTCAAACAACAGAGGATGAAAAAAAAATCAAGAAATCAGATCACATTTTGTATGTTGGGTTAACTTGCAATTTGAAATTTGTTTCAGCACTCAAATGTGAGCACCCATTTCACAGGGTTTCTGATTCAAAACTTAAAAGGTGAAAACAACAATGTCTGAATGCTGCTTTTAGAAGGCTAAAACCATCTGGTCAGGAATCTAGACACTTCCCTTTGTTTAAAGGACAGAAAAAATACAAAAAGAGGAGTCACTCCAAATCTGATGAATTGGAATGAAGCGTTCCGACAAATATGGAAGCAGCCTTATAAAATGGCATTCACAGATGAACGTTGCTATGGTTGCAATTCTCAAGTACTGACAGTGAAAAAAAACAAGGGATGCGGACACAGATACAACATAAATATATCACCAGCCAGATAAGGAATAGTTTACACCAAAGGTCTTGATGCATAGATCCTATTTCCAGCTTTGACAGAGAAATGATAAATCAGACAAGCTTTCCCGAACATGCCTATTCTGTGGAGACATATTATGGGCGTGGGGTATCATTAGACTTATAGAATATTTGTTCACAATTAAGTAATCTTACAGGATTCACACGCTCTGGAAAGTCATATGCTCCATCAAGCGAAATTTGAGAAATGCTGATATCCTGAAATTCCATTAGATGGTGCATGCATTTCTCAAGACAGCAATGAATATGAAACATTCACTGAGATGATTGCCATTCCATTTTGTCAGTCCTGTTCCTGAGCTATTATTCAAGGCAGTTCAGGAGGTGGAAAAAAAAAGAGGAGTAACTGAACATACAGAGAATCATTTCTCCTTTGCAGAACTATTCTAAACTAGATTACTGTTAAGTAACCTGCTCTCTCCTTAATAAGTATCCTGGCAACGAGCTCAGAATCGGAAAATCTATACTTCAAGTAAAAAAAGGAACAAAAGAAGAAGAAAAAAAAAACCTCAAGAGAAGTAAGTAAATTGGTGCTATGTGGCTGAGGCAGATCTAAATGTAGAAACGTCATCTCAGAACATCAGACACACAAATGGAATGCACAGAACAACAGAATAGGCACTTCACAGGACTATATCACTCTTCTTCAGGCCACAGCTGACTGAAGTCAACCCCTTCTCAAGCCCATGCTCTTTTTACCTGGTCCCTGTTGTTGATGTTTGAGTATGGTAGCTGTCCAGTCATCAATTCATAAAGAACAATCCCAAACGCATACACATCCGACTGAAAACTGTATGGGTTTTTGTCTTGCATCCTTATAACTTCTGGTGCCTGTACCACAAAAGGAAACAATTAGGAAGGAACAAAAGGAAATATTTCACCATGTCAGGCTGCACCTTGCATACCAGAAACAAAATATGGACTTGTCCAGAGTATAACAGGTGCAAGGCCCACTCTTGGCTTCAGGTGTTACTGAGTTCTAATATAGAGGGGATAATGACACAAATCTCAAAATCCGTGTCAATAACCAATCTCTCATTGGTTCTATTTAGCTTGGTGATCCCTTTAGTGATTTATGACAGAACAAAATGACCCTGTCCAGGCTAAGAAAATATTTTGAAGGTAGAATTACAGCAACACTGAAAATAATGTCAACTAACAGAACCTTCAGTTTCTTCAAGTAGAAAAGAAGAAAGATAAGTTGCAACAGAGGTCATAACCTTACTTCTTAGGAAGATTTAAGTAGTTTGCATGACATCTTCAGAGTAACCATGTGTGAATCAGGTGTGAAACTCAACCCTGAATTGATCACATCCTTTTTCCTTAGGCAAATTTTTTTCCTGTCAGTTTAACCCTCAGGTTACAGGGGAAGAAGACACTGAAGTTTTTTTTTTTTTTTTTTTTTTGTGACTATTGGAAAATGTGCTTAAAGAAAAACTAAAATTCACTTAGAACTTCTAATTACTGCTTGGTCTTTCCAGCTTCAGACAGCTTGCATGTGTCCATGTGCTGGAAGGATAGTCTGAGAAAGCTTGGTCAAATGTCCTTAAATCAGTTAAAACAGACACACCACTTCTCCTTTACTTACCATCCATAGAATAGATCCAGACAACTGTTCAAATTGATGAGATCCACTCCATCGTGATTTCACTGTAGCTAGACCAAAGTCACCTATTTTTACTGTGAGGTCTTCATGAAGAAAAATATCTAAGTGGGAAATGTTAAGGGAAAACAAACAGTACTGGTTCTGTCCTCCAAGAACAATAAACAGCTAAAAACTTGCAACTTTAAGACATAACAGTTTTAACCGTTCACTACCATTAAAGAAAGTTATACAATACAGATTCTAAGCAGCCAGCATGATGAATTATGGTACTTTAGGGTTACATATTTAATGACTAGGCCAGCGTTGAACAGCCTACAGCCCAGGTGACTTCCTTGAAATGCCAAGTACTCAACCACTAGAAGCTGAATATACTCCATGAGTGAAATGGAAAAATCTTTCATTACAAGTAGAAACCCAACGATGTGAAATTCTTTGTTAAACTGCAACAAAACGTGCTATGTTATTGGAATCACAGCAATAGACATAATAAGTATTCATTACTTTTCTACTGATTATATAATGCCTTTTCAACCAAATTTCAACTCAACAAATAATCACACATGAAGAGGTTTTCACTTCAATAAGGTCATTTCTGGCAGGAAAAATAAAACAAAACAAAACAAAAAAAAGAAAAAAAAAAGAAAAAAAAGAATGCTGTCGTATTCCAGAATCACATCTCTAGGAAAGGATACTATTACTCTTGAGGTCTCTGTGGATGATTGACTTGGCATGCAAATAACTGAAAAGGAACATCATAGATTAGATGGGTTAGATGTTATTCCACTAATGAACAGCTCAAAGTTCATTGTATTACCGAAACACAAACTCTGTAGATATTCAAACTGCACACGTCTGTTAAAGCACTAAAACATCAGTAATCCGTTAAAGATCTTGCAACAGTCACAGGAGAAAACAAAAACAAAATAAAGCTTAGATTTCCACCTCCAACCTATTGTTACTGAAGAATAAAACAGCAATTACACGTCATCTTCTGCTTTTCAGTTGCCTAAGTCAATATTCAGAATCAGAACTAAAGAATGTCAGTAGTTTTTGACATGCCATTCACTGCTGAAGACTCTGCCTCCCAGCCTCGATGGTGACTATCATGACACTTTGTGGGGTAAGTCACAGATTTAGGCCAGGTGTTTCCAAATTGTGGGACTTAAAAGTGCTTCCCAGTCTCTATGTGTATCCCATGACACAAGCTGACTGTTTTTTAGTGTGGGACTGGAAAAGAGATCCCCAAATTGCAGACTGGATAAATACACTACAGGGAGGCCAGAGGAGAGTACTTGCCCCACAGCATAGATATAGCCTAAATTAGGCAACAAAGCTCTTTGGTTAATCTATTGGGCAACATGGCTCTTTGTTTAATCACTTAGAGTGGCACAAACCCTTCAGAAAAGCCCCATTTTATGTTCCTGCTTTGAATCATGCTCAAAGAACAGTTTCTGTATCTCCACTACCTACAGAGGGAGCCTGGGGATATCAGCAGGCTAATAGAAGGTTGAGGCTGGTTGTTGCAAACACCTCCCCACCTCTTGACTGAAAATATAATCGAATGCTTAGTGGAAAAAGTGCACGATTAACTGCAATCATCATAGCAGTTTTCCAGCTGAAGGGTGATTTCTCTGATCTTACATCGGTGTTCTGATTTTGACATACAATATTGGGCTAGTTTTCTAATTCACTCCATTGCTGTCTATGGGAGTAAGGATTACTTAACACGTAATCCTTAGAACAAAATAGTTATGTTTTCTTCAAATGCTGAAATCTATTACTTTGTTTAGAGAGCTACAACACTTATGAGAAATGTGGAAGAAATTGCATTCTTTTCACTAACAGGGCCGTCTGCATTCTGGGTTACCTTACAGGATTCTGTCCTTTCATTTGCAGAATGTTTCTTTTAAAACTCTTACCCTAAGACTATCTGCACTGTGAAGACCATAAAGCCTTGAACAGAAATCTTTTCTCACAAGATTAAAGATAATTACAGTGTGGTTAAACTTGCATTCTGCTTTCAGAGACCATATTCTTTGATTAGGTGTACTTCCCTATGTTCCAGAAAAAGACCGTGAAGTCTATTTTACTGATCAAAATAATAAACACTTCACCAAATACTTCAATTAAGGCAGGACTTCGGGCTTGGCAAACCGAGCTGACAGCTAGTCTAATTTGCCAGTGTCAGTCACAATGTGAAAGAGATACACAAACATTGTCACAATGCTCGTTTCCAAACCCATAATAAGAGACTTACTCCATGCCTTGTGCAGTCTGTCGTGCAATATCAATTAGTTTAATCATTTCAAATTTGGTCTCAATGATGTGTAGATGGTGATATAAACTTGACCCCTCACACCACTGGGTAACAATAGCCAACTGAGGCTTTGTTGAATAGCCCATAAAAAGAAGGATATTCACATGCCGTGTTTTCCTGTTGGGGGAAAAAAAAAAAGTGTATCAGGAGGAAATTGATGAGGGAAAAAACAACAACAACAACAACAACAAAACAACAAGAGGCAGAACCAAATGCATCTTTCCAAACAGAAGTCCTTGGGTCAATCTCAGCTTCCCCTAAAATAATCCATTCCTAGATTCAGTCTAATGAATTATTCCAGCCTTTAACCTTTACTGTTGTATTAACATGGAACAGGTATTCTGGAGCAAGCACTGCTTTCTCTTGATTTTGCAAAAAAAAAACAGCACAGGAATGCGCAGATGTTGTTACCACTAAGTCTACAAGGGACATTGACTGTTTGAAGGCAGGCCTGGTTTTGTGTAACCCTAGTCCAGCTATACATGTTGCTGCCCATCAGGAGGACATCCCAAATGAAATTCTAGTCTCGGTGACTTCCGGGAAATACAACCCTTCCCTTCAGAAACCATCAACATGCTTCCTTCACGAGGCTTCATTTCTTTTTAGTACTTTGATAAAAACTGTTTACTCTCTGTGGAGCCAGCACATGAAAAAGGATGGAAACAGGTATGAAAGCTGTACCTCTGTAAAGTTATGATATTCTCTATGAATTTGTTTCCAAAAAGTACTGGGATAGACTGTGGTTCACCACAGAGATTTGGCCATATTAAATCAAACCTCTTCCAAAGAAGAAGCAACTCTAGACATAAAAACTTCTCAAAAGATAATCCCAAAAAGATTATCTCAGCAGATATCCCAGTAGAATCAAGGCCTCAAAGAGTCTACTGATACATTGTAAAATCTGAAAGACTCTCCTAATTCCCCAGGAAAAGTCAATCACATTCTTAGTGTCATCAAATGGACATGATGAAGAACTAGATACTACCAAACACACCAACTGGAGATCACAAAGATGAGGCACCTAAGCATTCTGGAGTCTTTCCTAGGTTTCCCAGAGGCTGAAGAAAAAGAAAGGCAATCTTCCTTCTACACAGCTCAGTATTGAAGGCAGCCTACTCACTGCTTGATGAAACCTAACAGACCAAGCTTAAAACCTGTGGTAACTTCTTAAATCTGTATTCTGTGCTGTTGATAGCTCTTTATGTTTTCTTAAATTAAATAACTAACATGAGAGCCTTGACTGTGAACCTGTTTGTCCTCTCAGCAATGCAGGCTAGGACAGTTCTGGACGATGTGACTGTGCCTTTTTCAGGTTTTAGGATTTGTCATGTGATACTGCAAGTAACTGCTGAGTAAACAAAAATCCACATTTTCTTGCAAATCCTACCTCAAGAAAGTACTGATGAAACATAATGGGAAAGGCACCATGATGGGTATATCTGGCCTCTCTGGGTCAAAGGATAGGACAACTGACCACTTACTGTAAGTGCCAAAAGGATCAACAGAGAATGGCTAGACTCCAGCTATGGGACTGCCACAAGAAATCTGGACTAGGTATGAACTACAAGATTTTTGATGCTAGGCTTTGGGTTCCACTAAGTTCTCCTGAACAGATGTGCCACAAGGCCTCTACTTCCACAGCTATGGACTTCGGAGTTTCACCATGCACTTTACTGGGGACCTTCCTCCAGCACAGGCATCCAGCTCAACACATCAATTTTCCAGAGCCAAGAAGCTTCTATTTTGTTTCATAAAACAGAATTATGCTTAAGATTGTAATTGGATGCTAGTGGTATTCCACCAGAAATGTTGTATGGTATCACATTGATAGATCCTCTAGTAAGAACTGAACCAAAGACAAATACTTTATTTGAGAAAATACAAGCAGCAGACAGGAGAAAAGAAAATCAAGAAATGACTACGAAAAAAACATTAATTTTTTTTTTTGAGGAGTCAGTGCTACTGAATAGGAACTACTGAACAATTGAAAACTTGGTCAGTATTGTAGCTGAAAAACAGCAATTAGTTACACTCTCCTTCAATCTCAGAACGTGGATGAGAGTAAAGGTCCCACAGTTCACCTATAGGCTTGACTGTCCTATGGGTACTACAACAGCAAAAAACAGTCCGTTTTGAGTGTTTGGATATAGATATACTCAACAACATCAGTCTACATATGTTATTGAGTATATCTATACCCAAACAGAATGTATGTATATATGAGGGAAGGACAAATTAGCAGTGGACACAAAGAAATGTTTTAAATGGGAAGTTATACTTTCTACCCCAATTATCATCATGAAGGAATATGACCAATGCAGTCTAATAGAAATATGAAATTCAAGGATTACAGAAGCATAAATCTACACAAATGATTTTATGCCATTAAAAGTATTCTTACCTGAGCACTCCTACTTCATTTTTGAAAGCCTGTAACTGTTGAGGTGTGGGTGCTGTAACATTCAACATTTTCACTGCCACATCACCTTTAAAACAAGTATTTTTATTAAGTACCATTGACATAGATTCCACAATTAAGAAAATGCTGTACAGAAAATCGGAAATATTATCTATTTTCTAGCTTGGTGAAATAAATCACTAAAATATTAGAAGTAGTAAATATTCTGTAAAAATACTTGGATATTTCAATCTTTCTAGTCACTACGTTTCATCTTTACCCTAATAATTACTTAATTGAGAAGAACATACAAGAGTCAAGTTTCTAAGCTGTTTGAAGTTCTAATATTACTTACTTAACACATTACTTTTGAAATTTAAAAAGTATTCACAGGTCACAGAAAGGTTGGAAGGGACCTCTGGAGGCAATGTTGTTGAACGCTGTTGCTTAAGCAGGGCCACCTAGAGCCTTTCACCCAGGGCCATGTCCAGACAGCTTTTGAGCATCTCCAAGGAGGGAGACTCCACAACCTCTCTGGGCAGCCTGTTCCAGTGCTTGGTCACCCTCACTGTAAAGAAGTGCTTCCTGATTATCAGACAGAGCCTCCTGTGTTTCACTTTGCAGCCATTACCTCATCATGCTCCATCATCTTTCCACCCTCCCTTCAAGTATTTCTATATAGAGAGAGACAAGATCTCCCTCTGAGCCTTCTCTTCTCCAGGCTGCATCATCCCGGCTCTCTCAGCTTTTCCTTACAGCAGAGATGCTCCAGTTCTTTAATCAACTTTGTGGCGCTTTGCTGGGGTCTCTCCAGTATCTCCATGTCTTTCTTGTACTGGGGAGTTCAGACTCTGACCCAACACTCCAGGTGTAGCCTCACCAGTGATGAGGTAGAGGGGAAGGATCACCTCCCTCAGCCTGCTAGCAATGCTTCACCTGAAGCAGCCCAGGATACCATTAGCCTTCTTTGTGACAAGGCCACACTGCTGGCTCATGTTCAACTTGGTATCCAGCAGGACCCCCAGACCTTTTCCTGTAAAGCTGCTTTCCAGCTGGATGGCCCCCAGCAGGCAATGTCATTTGCTTAAGAATAACTGTTTGCTGTGATGGCCACATACCATGCCACTTTCCTTTGTAGACTGTTCCAAATGATCCAGATCCTATCCTTTGTCCAACTGTGATCTGTCCATCTGGTATCTCCCAATCATCACTTGAATCCCGTCGACCAAGGGTTTTCTTTACATAAATGCACAAATAATAAAAAAGAAAGTAAGTGCATTAATGCCTGTGAAAATAGGTCCTTTGTTAAAGATTTGATATCAGATTATAATATAATTAAGATTCTAAAATATTTTTTCCCCATATACTGCATTTGACTTTTCAAGCTAGGTATATACAAACTCTCAGCATACGGGTATACTAAATAATTTCCTGACATGAAATATTTGCCACAGATTTTGGGCAATGTTAAAATCAGTGAAAATTGAGCTTTTTTTTTTTTTTTTTTTACTAAAAGGAAAGTCTCATTTATTTTACAATTCTTACTCAGTTGTAAGGTTAAATTGTGAATTAAATAAATTCAGTAATTTTATGTACTGTTATATTTGAGATTCATTAAAGAACTTTCACTGTTCATGAAACATGGTGGCGAAAATTAAGCTGTTCTTTGAATGGAAACTGGCATTATAACATAAAGCATGCCAAGACTTCTGGGTGCAATGGAGGAAAAGCGAATACAGTCAATGATTTAAATGATTTATATATCAGTCCCATGATTTCAATATTCCATTGTCTATTGGCTTAAAGTCCTCAATAATTATAATACCTTCAAAATAATTCAGATAACTGTGATGACAGAAAAGTGAGAAGAACATGGATACGTAATATTCTTATACTACAAATATACCATACTATGAGTGAAAATAGCTGATTTTTCTCTTACCATTCTATTTCTGTCTTCTGAGGATGAGGATGATTTCCTTTCTCGTTGGGGACCTGGTGATTTCTGTAACGCTTTCACATTAGTGAGTGACCCAGGCAAAGAGGCAGGAGGTGTTGCAGACAAACCTGCAGTTGAACCTAAATTTCAGAAACAGGATCATTTTTATCTTTAAGAAGCCAGCTTACAAGAATGTAGATACTAGGTGCGAGGATGTTTTTTAAGATGCAGTATCTCCAAACATCAATGTAAATGTTAAGAGGGAACAAATATGTTCTTTGGAAATATTGTACTAATACTAGATTAGTGCTCAAGTCTTAGGTAACAGGAAGAGACAAGTCAAACATCCCTGTATCCCTGATAGTCCTCAGTCTCTTCGTCATGAATTAGAGGGACAATGTCTCTTTATATAGAAAAAATATGTATGTTTGCTTTGAATTCCACCAGTTTCTTTGACAAGAAAAGTAGTAGCATTTTAGTTAGCAGCAGATGCCTCTCAGATTTCTTGTAGCTAGCCTTTTAGGGACCCAATAAACAACTGAGACGCTGTACTTTGGAATCGAAATAGACTAAATGCAAAAAATTGAAATGTTTTCTAGCAGAGTCTCCAAGTGCCACCTCAAAACCATTTGGCTGTTTTAAAGCTCTCTCTTAGTAGGGAGCTCTTATTTAAAAGTAAATATAAGACTGTAGAAAGGATTTCAAAGGAACAAATACTTTACTTAGCTATTTGAAACATATTCTATTAAGTACAAACTAGAACTGTACATCTCTAGCACATATGCTGTCTAAACAAAGCTATGTAGGAAAATGTCACTAACGGAGCTGTGTTTCAGAGCCCCAATGGCTCTTTACAAATAGAACACTTTAACTAGACACTGCTTTATAAAATACACCATAATTATTAGTAACAAGGTTATGCTGACTCTCCCAATGCAAAGGACATAAAATAGGGTCAACTGTTAATTAAGTTCATGCTGCTCTGCTAAACAATGCATGTCATTGTACCGGACCTCCAACATTCCAGGGCTTTCTCTTACATCAGTGGTGGAGGACAATACTCCTCCTCATGTTCCTTCAGAAGCCCCTTTCTTACCAAAAGAGTCTCCTAATGCCAACTTGAATTCAAAATCCACTTTGTAACTTTTGTAACTGGTGCTTGAGTTCAGCCACTCTGTGTGCTAATTTATCAGACTGTATGTATCCATCACTCCTTTCTCTCATTGAGCTCAAATCCACACGTTTAAAAGTGGAAGAGCACAGTAATGGCATGCCAACATAGCAAAAATGGGATACAGCATCCATGAACTCTGTCCCACGTGGTAAAGCAACAATAATGCTTAATTGGGCATCCTAACTACATTTACAAGCAGTTGGAAAACAGTGACCTAAAGGATGGGTTTTTGTTCATATTCTCTGCTCATATTTACTTTATGGTTACTATACTGTTAATCTTTAGTACATTACTTGTCTGAAATCAAACATATGTCAAATTAAATCTATGATGCTTCTAGAACATGAGCTATTTTCCAAAATTTTACTGGCTTAGAGATTTTCTCTTTAAAATCAAAGCTGTACTTTAAGATGTTAAAGAAAACATATTCTGTTTTCTTTAGAAGTTAACTGGAGTCTCCCACTTAAATTTTAATACCAAGATATAGAAACACTAACACAATATCCACCCTTCTGTGGAAATAGCTACAGCACATGGTGGAACATGATAGTTAATCTGTTCGTAATAATACCAGAGAGCTTATTTTCTAAGTTATTGGAAATACTGTGAAATACTTCAGATAACATTGGACTTAAGTTATTAGCTTGGACTCTGAAGCTATATTTAACATATTCAATTCTGCAGTCAGTTTGCTTGTCTTCTTACATCTGTCTTACAAAGATTTCTGGAACCATTTTACAAGTCAGTTCATATGGTGAACTCCTCCTGATATATTCTGCAACAAAAGTCTTTGAAACAGCCAAGATGGTAGCATTTGAAAACCACACTACATGCACTTAACTACACATATCTACATTTATACATATAGACAAAATATTTATATTTCATGCTATTACTTAATAGTTGGTTTCTCCAGCATATGAAATCCCTTGTTTTTTGGGGGGATTTTGTGCAATACAACAGATCCATTGACAGCTTTAGGCCTGAATTACCCCAGAGTCAATGACTTGAGAATGGAAGACTATTATTTTATGCAGTTCAGGACACAAACAAATGCTGTTCCATTGGAAATTTACCAAATAAAAATTACATAGCCTAAACGATCCAGGGCCCCAAAGTGGTATCAATAAAACATTCTCAAAATGTCTCAAAATATTGGTTGAAAGTTGCCATGCTTGAAAAGCTTGAGACCTGGCAAGATATCAATGGAAATGTTTGTAATTCACATTTGATTTCCTAGATTATGTTTCAAAATAAAGATTATTAAACATAGAAACTGCTAAAGCACTGAACTGACTTAAACTGAACTGTCAAGGAAATTCTAAGTTAAGGACATCACGTTGTCTTTGAAACTTTAATGCAATCCAAAGACCTCTGTTTCGAAAAAATATGTCAAGGTCCATATAAAAACCTCAACTATGAAATTCCTTGCTTTAGAAGATTTAAGTCAGACATTATTTATAGTAATTTCCAAGCGTGTAAAGGTGAAAGTGAGTATGTGTGGAAAGCACATTCAAAGCATTCCAGCCAGGCCAAGCAAAAAACAGAGGTGTTTTGATAAACTCACACACTTACATACACACGGTGTGAGGGTGAGGCACAAACAGCATCTGTGGTTTTACTTATTTTGTTTGGGTGAAAACAAGAAAGAAGAGCCCAACTACCTCTGAACACTGGGCCAGGCTCAAAATCAAACACTATTTCACTGGGGACAGAATGAAGGAGGGGACTGGGAGTCCGGGATTGGTATTTCCGAAGACAGCGCATCAGCTGGTTCAAAGGGGCTGTTAGAGAGAAAGAGACGGGCAGGCAGAGACAGAAAGACAGACACACAGAAGAAATGAAAGAAGTCATGGGAAATAACTAGGATGCTTTGACTCCTATTCATAGATCGCTTCTGTACTTTGAAGGACAAAAAGGTCAATTACTAAAAACTCTGTTTCAGGAATGGGAATGGCCAATTGTTTTCAGATGCCAAGCAGACGGTTCATGCTCAAAAGTTAAAACCGACATGATAGCACAACATTTAAATGCTGGACAAAATGGGCAAAACTGTGGAAAGCCACACCTATCAAGACATACAAAAATAGCCAAAACTGGAAACTTTAAATTAGTATGCTTGCAGGCAAAAGGAAATTTAATTTTAAAAAGTGTTCTATTGCTGGCATAAGAAAAAGCAGTTCCCTCAAATACAAAGCAGGAGGTAGGTACCATCCTAAAAAGGAACACGTTTGGATGGGAGAAACAAAATTGGTGATAGTCCACGGTACAAAACCTTGGGGATCAGGATGGAGTGCACTGAGATAATTCAGAATTTTCTTATGGCTTAAACAAGTTACAGTTAATAGTAGATGGCTGTGTTAATAATAATATGACAGTTTTTTCTAACTCCAGATTATTATTAAAGCCATATTATTATTTCATATTTCTCCCTATTATTATTTCATTATTATTTCTATATTAGGATTATATTCATAGGAATAAATATGGCATATACGAAGCCCTCTCAGGACCTTGACAGCCAGTGAGAGAAGTGACTTAACAGGCCCATGTGTAACATGTCAAGAAAAATAAATCTATTTTCTGGCCTAATTGTCAATTGCAGCTGGGTGTTACTAAAGGAAACAGAGACCTGGCTTTAACTTAAGGTCCTAACAACTTGGTTCCGAGATTAGCACAGGCATGCAGTACAGCAAAGCAGCATCTTCAGCAGGGGTAGAGGGGGAGAAGAACCGGAGCACTTCATGCTGCTTTAGGATGCAGCAGTTTGTATGGAAAGTCCATCTACCGTGCTGATGGTCTTCAAAGACTGTTGTTTCCATGGGTGGAAAGGTTAACAACAGGTATAAAAATCTTTGAGAGAGGGTTTGGAAGTTGTAGCGTATCTGTGTGCAGCCATGTGAGTGAATTATCGTGTGTGTGTGTGTCTGTGTGTGTGGGTATGTGTATGTGTATGTGAAAATGAGAGTGCAAGATAATTTTAAAGCTAAAAAACTAGGTAGCACTTCAAAACTTTTTCTCCTTCCGTCTCCCCCACTCCCAGAATGACTGGCAAATGACTCGAACCTTTGTCAGACAAATACTAAGTTCATGGACAAGCAAATGCAAATTCATTTTTTATTCTAGTCATATTCTCATTTGTGCCTGTGTTTCATAGAAGGAAGTAGAACAAAGGGAAAGGACAGCAATTGTGTAATATAGCACCCTAGCTAGTTTAAACATTACTTACCTCCCTCTCCTCGTACACCCTGGTCTCTAATCAAGTCCTATAAATTAAAAAAAAAAATCGTATTTAAGTATTATCACATTTATATTCCGGAATCAATTGAGAGTGATCAAACTGAGAATCCTTGACTTTATATGCTGGCCATGAAATAGAATTTGTTTCCTATCCTGGCTTACTAACAGGAGTGACTCTGAAGAACTATTTATAACAACCATTAAACTTTTAAAAATGATTTACTTTAAAAAAGCATCTCCCAGTAGTAAACTGAAATGCACAGCCCCGAAAATAGATGCTGACATGAAAATATTGATTTAAACATGCAGTTATCCAAAATGCACATAGAAATATTGAACCAAGCATTCTGGTTACAGTGTTTGCGACACAAATTGTTTGAACTGTCTTATCAGAAGCTGGGACACCAATTTCCTGTACTGAGGTAAGTCAGTCAAATGAGTTCTGCTTAGTTCTTGTCTCGTTACAAGGCACCTCGTTTGCATACCCAGATGCACTCCGCTCTTTGCAGAAATGACCAACTGTGAAAGATTTCCTTCACTTGTAATCCACTGTTAACTGAGAGTACCTTTTATGGCGTATCCAAACGATAAGGAACCTACACTAATGATTTTCTTAACACAAGAAAATTTTAGTAGCTTCCCTCCATAAGTTCATTTGCACCATCAAACCATTTTTTTTAGTGGTTACACAATTAGTTTATTCTTTTATACATTTGCACTGCTGCTGAAGACATCGGTCCTGCCTCTCAGCTGCACCACTGCCATATGTCACGTAGCAATTTTAAGCCACTTTCTTAAAACTCAGTTAACATTCAATTTTTTGCTCAGCTCACATGCAAAACAGATTTTGTGCCTTGACGCCCAGGCAGACTTCAAGACTGATCACCTGACAAATAATGAATTTCTAAAGACTGGACTGGTAAAATACGAGCTGTATACATTAGCAATATTAGAAATGTTGTGACCAACATTTTGAAAGAACCTAGCTAGTCTTACTCTTAATATCAACTATTATTATTATTACAATTCAGCATCCAAAATTTTCAAAAAAATAGAAAACAAGTTAAGTGTAGCAGTTTCTTAACACTCCAAGAGAATACTTAGAATACAGGAGCCCAGAATATAGGGGTATATACTGGGATCCTGAAATCCTAAGCAACACTCAGTAAATCTGTACTCAGATAACTGCAATAATTTAATTTCATTCAATACCAGGAAGGGCACTTAATTGCAAACAGTAGAAAAACCAAACCAAACCAAACAAAAACACACACACAAAAAAACCAAAACTATCCTGCACATAAATAAATACGCTTAATTCATATAATAGTTTGCAAGAGTGGTTGCTGGCTTTTATACTCTTAATGGTGTGGTACAGCTAGCAGTATAAGCCTTACGACTAATAAAAAAAAGAGTAGTGGTTTGTGGTAAAATACTTTGAACTGTCAAAAGGCAGCTTCTGCTTGTCGAGAACGGGTTATCTGTATTTATACAGCTCACAATAGCAAAAACTTCTTTCTTGGGAATTATGAAGATTCTGACAGATGACCAAGGATTAGATTAGAACTATAGTCCTCGTGTATAAATTTAACACCCTGATATTCATAAAGGAAACATCAAATCTGCTGTTTTTGATTGAAATGTTATTAATACTTACATCAATATTGACTGGCTCGATTGTATTGATGTGAACATTGGGAGCTGAAGAGGATCGGTCGCGTTGCCCAAACTGATTCCGATGGTCTTCATCTGCTGGTCGGAAGGGCTGTGGGATTGGAATGGATTTTGAAGGAGAAGGACTAGGGAGAATTGATGGTCTGAGAAACAAAGTCAAGGAAAAAGAGGATTTAGGTCTACAAATGGCTTCAAATACTGCATAGTGGGTGTGGTAAATCCTTTTCAACTATAATAATACATATATAAAAACCAGCTGGTCTAAAGGCCTGCATAAAAACAATTTATAATGAATGATCTCTACTCCCCTAGGATCAATTGCAACAACTCTCTGCTGCAGAAACTACCTAATTACGTGGCAATGAAGTTTTCTGAGTTTAAAAAAAATCACACAAAACAAACCCTAGCATGCCATATATAACTAGTAATACTAAATTCTGATCTGAAACAATTCACGTAGCTCAACATGCACTGAAGATACTGACGTGTTGTGCAGTTTCTTAACTTCAGAATTAATGCAGTACGCTCTTTTTAATGGCCACCTATTAAGACCTAAAAAATGCTTAACACCTCACATCAACATAACGGTCAAAAATGTCACAAAAAATTGTATGGATGGAATTATTGTGCAGTGAAGAAAGACTGAAAATTAAATAGCAGTCACCCACCATAAGTAATACTATGGCCAATGTAATACGAATTATTGATATTAAAAATAAATATATCAACTTTTTACCCCACCTTTTAGGAAGTAACTGTGAATAGGGCAACATTTCAAACATTAGTTACTCTGCTACAGTAAGGCAATGCAACAGATCTGACTTTAAAGATAAGTGTTCAGAATATACAGACAAGTTTTCTGAAGAAATACAATTGCTGCCAGTCAACGTAGATAAAAATCTTTAATTTACAGTATCATGAATCAAATTTTTAAAAAACAAAACATTACACACTTGGGTTTTTTGTTAGAAGGCAGATGTCTCTTATTTGGTTATCCCGCTATTTTGGTAAAGTACAATGAACAGGCATTTCTCTCTCACTCAAGTCAAGGTCAATCACTGTTAAGTCTAATGATTCAATTTAATGGATATAAGAAGTTCAATGAGAAATACTTGTTGCATTCTGAGTTAAAAAACAAAACAAAACAAAACATCTTTTTATGTTTAATAAAGTTTAAAAGTGTAAGAAAATGATATTCTTAAAATACACTCGGTAGCTGACAACAAGGTTTTAGAACTTACAGAAAACACAACTCCTAGCAGAAGAGGATAGTCCTCCAGCTATTAAATTACTCATGAGTTACCATGCCCACAAAGGCAATGTCCACAGGGAGAAGCTTCAGAAATAAATCATACAACAGCCCACAGCAGCAACAGGTCCTGGTGCTGTCTCCTGTAAGTAAATGCTCCTTGGTCTCTCCAAAGATCTTTTGGATACATGTGAGCTTTCAACAGCATCTCTGACGTTTATTCGGAAATGGGTCTGCTTTAAAGGAGACTGTTACCCTACCTGCCGTTACAGTTCTTAATACAGTTTGGAATGGATCCCAGAACTCAGTGCTACCAGTACCCTAAGTATCCGTTGTCTTTTCCCTCCTGGCCAAGTCTCATAATCAAGAATGGGCAAACATGGCACTTGCCAATAAATTCCAATAACAGCATAGTAAGTCTTACAATAAAATACCTAGATTATGTCTAGGGAACAGGAAGGACGGGGGGTGGAGAAGGAAGAATAGGTAGTTTTTTTTTAAAAAAATCATTTAAAAATGTGATTACCTATTGTCATATGACAGAATATGAATATTGGGAAGACAATGGGAAGCAACAAAGTGTCTTCAATAGCTCAGCATTTCTGAAGATGCTCAGAAGCACAGCTAGTTAAAATCATTTCTATTGCAGATGAGGAAGTTTAGAACTCTTGAACATTTTGTAAGAAAATTATGCAACTAGAACACACATCAGGAGATGGGGCACTGCAGATGCATGCACAGGATGCGGTTGACATTCCAAGATACTGAATTTTAATGTCAAGGCAAGTGTGTCTGATGGTGCATACAAAGACTTCAGAAAAGTAATAAATAAATAAATAAAAATCAGGCTAGTACTGCCATTGTTGGGACAGCTAACTCCTGCTCAAACTTCCTGAGAGTTCCTTGAAATAATGAAATCAAGGGAAATGTGTAACAACAAGCACCAGATCATTGCATCAGGGACGACCATGAGAGAGCATTTAAGCTCTGCCACACAACTTGAACAGAAGCGATTAGAGTTTCTGTGATTGTGAGTAAGCCGAGGGAGAGAAAACCCAACTGCAGAAATATTGTTTCAATTATATCCTCTTTTGAGTCATCTACTAAGGGAATTTGCAAATACTTCTGTATTTCTGGTCATGGGTCATCAAGCCTTTCATGTTGCTAGCACAGATAACGTGCTATGTCATATGTTTTAAAAACAACGTGAATAGATCTTTCTACTCATGGAATTGTGGGGGCAGTTCAGATCTCTAGGAAAAAAAATCACAACCTACGGCTTGATAAAGAACTCTTTTTTTGCTAAACTTACTGGGAGGATCTCTGGGTTTTAGACACCAAAGAATCCAGAGATAGAGATCTCATAAGCAGTTATTCACTTTTTCTAGCTGTACATTCAGGATTTTGTTTACGAGTGTTCTTGGGACACTCACCACAAGGTGGGTTATTTTTGCTAAACGTGAACTTTGCCTGAAAAGCAAAGAGAAAGACACAAGGGGTTTACTAGCCAGGGTGGCCTACTGGGATCACAAGCTCTGGAGAGATTACCAGCAGCCTCTGCTTGTCTGCAGCAAAGACTGTATCTTAATCTGCATCTGCTCCACAGAAGACACGTCATCACAAAGCATACAGCAATCCTTGCCCATTCTTAAGAGTATTCTGAAGTTTCATCTGCCCCAGGAAGATAGAAGGGACACTGGAGCAAAAAGGACCAGCTATCATCATTTGGAAGATGGCGACATTGTCTGTTCCGGGCAAGTTACAAAACTAGATCTGCAGGCGATGCTGGAGGAGTAAGTGCCAGCAAAGAAATTGCCAAAAAAAAAAAAAAAGAAAAAAGAAAAAAGGACCAGAGCACAGCGGCTGCCAAGAACTGTTTACTGTGGCATACATGTAGGCAGGCTGCAGCTTAGAGGAGAAAAGTTTAAATTCAAGGATCTCAGTATCTGTTGCTCCTGTGGACTTTGTAAGCGGTTGGTGGACAACCTCCTCGCTAGAAGAGACCTTCTGCAAATGAGAAGGTCAATGTTCTGACATACTAGAGAGGTTGTACCACACTTTCTTCCAGCCTCCTAAGTGTGGGCATTCCTTTACCAAAAGATTCTCAGCTTCCCAGGCAACAAGCTGATAGAGTTGTCAAATCCAGATTTTTTTTAAAAATAAATTATAACCTTTCTTGGTGGTGTAACAGAACGTGCTATTTCCCTAAGCTGTGGATTTGGGATAAGCACATTGTTCCCTCTGCTTTTATGAAAAGAGAAGGAGGTTTTGTCAGGAGACAGAAGTAAGCCTAAATTACCTAACTCAGGCAATAACTAAGTTAGTTAACTAAATGAACTGCAGATAGGTGTAGTTGTTTTACACTTTGTCAACCATAGCAAATGCCAACGTGTCCACAGACTTACTATTCTGCAAAACTAGGTCCACTGGAAAATGGATGGTAACTCAAAAGTGCCCACACACTACTTCATGTATAACATCTTTATAGTGTCATATACAGTACCCCCCCTGTATTTCAGAACTTGCAATGATACAACTACAGGCTAGTATGCTTTACAAATACGAAAAAAATATAAGTTATCAATTTCCTTCAAATATATGAAAAGTCATATTGGTGAGTTAAGAGCTGGTCTACTCAGGAAAGATTTTTTTTCGAAAGAGGTTTGTTTGGGCTTCAAGATTTTTGTTAGAATTTTTGTTTTGCTGTAGTTAGGCAAAGACCTAAGCAGAAAATTCACATTCGTACAATTACAGTTATAGCGTATATGCCACTTAAGAGTAAAAGTATATCTCAGTTAGCCACAGGGCTCAGCACCCTGTTCACCTGGTAGACTGCATACTCATCAGAATCTATCACAAGCCAAAATGCATGTCAGACTACAACAGCTTTTTTTTCTCCTTTTTGCACATATACCACAGTACAATTGGGTTTATTTTTTTTACTACTACTGTTATTGAGGAGCACAGTACACTTCCATTTTAAGACAATTTCTAAGAACTGTTAAGGATCTGGGATAAAATGTTATTTCAGCTGCATTAGCAACTAGTCATCCCAAAAGCACCATAGGACAGATCTTCAATACTCACAACTTCATATGGATTAGTGTATTTTTTATACCATGGTAAATGTTTTCCTGCATGTCAGTTTGTAGGTGTAAATGAGGATTATCACAATAGTATGCATTCATACTTGTCTTTTGGCTCTGATGAGCGCTTTGCAATGCTTTTGTAAAACTTCTGACAGCTTCATATATGAGGGGCTATTGAGAGGACCTCTGTGGCTGTCATTACTCCTCCCAGTCAGGTCTCAGTCCACTGCCATGTTTTTGCAAATCAAGTTTGGGGGAACAATAGGTTTCCCCCACCTTTTGTACAGAATAAAGAGGAATTGTCTAAGGATGCTGATACCAGGCCTTTTTTGCTCATCAAGATGGCATACCGAAGTGGGTATCATAAGAAGTCTGTTAACGTTTGTATGCAGTGGCTTGGAAAAAGTCTGGTGCCAGAATTTTTAGGAAAAAAGTTAATCGTTATTTTATGCAATAAAACAAGTATATTTAAAATGGTGTTGTAGCACTAAATGCAATCTTGTAAGAATGCATCTTTGTTTCATCAGCTATTCAGAACCTTTTCTAGACATTTAAATGTCTTCAGCTGAGGCAGAACGATCAGTGAACATTTGGAAGACAGAAAGGAAAGCAGAGGTGTTTAATCATAGGTTAGAGCCTGCTCTAAGGCAGGGGCTGGCAAGCTTCCAAGAATGGTGCACCAGACAGTCCCTCTTCCTTCCTCAAATGTAGAAGATCAAGCATGAAATGTTGTTTTTTAATAAGCCAAGATGTTGCTAATTGCTTGCTAGCAGTATCCTACCTCAAGCAAAGCCGAGGCTTCCAGCTTTTATCAAGTCCAATCTGCCTCTGTGCTACTCAAGTCTGACCCTATTCCACCCCTACCCCCAGTCCCCAGGGTGCTCACCCTGACATAATATCTGCCTCATGAGTTTGCTGAGTTTTGCCCAATATCTGAGAGAATAGATGGAAGCAGAAAAAGAAAACTTCATAATATTCTGAAGAGCTAATCTCTCTCCTTTTCATATATCTGTAAGATCCGGTGAACTGTGTTCAGAGAAACATGGTACTCATGTTTTACAAGCACAGATGCAGAAGAAATTTTATAATAGTGCAATGAATGAAATGAATACAATGTATTATATACAGTTTATGTACTTCAAGTTTATTACAAATGGCTACTAGTAGGGAGACCTACACTTTAATAATTCTTTCCAGTTAAGTCCAGACTACAGCTGACTACTTTTGCACAACATGATGGTGCAAACTGAGAGAACTAAACTGGGACTGAGAGCTAATATGAAAGCTGGACACATTTTAATAAAGGGTTCAGAAATGTGCAAGTCAAGACCACATGCGCTTCCCTTTGGGTGGAACATCTGGACGAACTGCCTCTTGCTTACAGTTGAAAGAACGCAAGGCTACAGGACTGGATTGCTTTAGGATGTTACACGTGAGCAAAGTGCAACAAAGTTTTTCAGCACATTTATCAGCTTTTGCACCATGTCCAATGTTCTCTTCCTTTCCGTCCCTTTCTCTTTGCAACTTCATCTGACCATTTCTCAGCATGTCATACACGCCTTTGCTCTTGAGCTTGTCTTGCAACACGAACTCTTCCTTTCTTTGGACACTTTGCCTGCAGCTGGCATCCCTTCACAAGGCTAAAGATGAAGAAGGATGTTTGCCTTCTCTTTCCTCAGGTTTACCAAAGAATTAGTGACATCCCTTCCTCTGTGGGCTGTGCCATGCAAGATGCTAGGAGAAGAGAGAAATTAAAGGAGTAGTTATTAAACTAATAACAGTGTTAATAAAGCACTAGTTTTTCATATTTTCAATCCCATTGCCCAACTCTAAATAACTTCATTCCTTTACTCTTTTCTCAGTCAAAATAACCTGAAATGTCAAACTTTTTGATTCCAGTTGGGCTGCTGCCCCATATTGTAGCAATACCCTTTAACAAAACCATGTCTAAATACATGACTGCACAACTTCGTAACATGCATACTGCTTATTAACACCAGCTCATAATCATAAAACATTTTCAAAATAAACAGAGCTCTGAAGGCATGCAGCATGCCTTTTTGTTCACTTATTTAACAATGAAGTATACAGCAAGGGAAAAAAGCAAAAAGGTAGAAAGCTAGAAACGTTTTACAGCTCCTGCAACCACAACTATTTATGGATGCAACATTTAGAAGAAGCTCTTTAACCTCAACAGGCAAGTATATTTAATTCACGTGTATAAAAATAACATTATAAACCTTAAGGCATTAACCAGCTTTTGCTTCATAGTTTTTCCTTTCAGTATTCATTTCACAAAACTACGATTGCCTGAAGTACTACTGTGTGTATCAATTAATATAATTCATCCTGTTGTGTCCTCATGAACTGGTAACAAGTCATGATTGTGAGGGCAGAGGCAACTGAGAAGTAGGAAAATATATAAAACATATTAGGATCAGGGATATAGGGCCTTTTGGCCTTCACAGGTGTTTAACACATTTGTTATGAACAAGCTTCCTCACAGACTAATAATTCTGGCTTGGTTTTAGTTTCAACTCTATCATGATGGCACCAGAGCCTGCTTAGCTCACCAGGCTACAGCAGCAGGCTTGTCCACAATCTGCTGCACTAACATCTACAGCATATGAAGGCAATATCCCTTACCTGGAAGAGACACTTCCAAAACTTGGCTCAAACTGCACAAATTAAAGCCAGTAAGAATATTGTCTCTTTGTACTTACCAAATGAGGTTCCCTCTGCAGCACTGCCAATCTGTTTCCTGGGAGGTATCATATTTGATCTTTCATAAATAGTCTTGATTGTTCAGGGAATTTTTCTTCCAAAGTCCACAGGTGCCAGTGTAGCTTTCTGCTGTGTTCTTTAGTCTGGACAAAACGCTCAGTATTCCAAGACAGCCTCTGCCAAATTCAGTTCATCTCCACACAGTATGCACATGTCCTAGGAGCATTTTCCTGAAGGCTTTTGCCATTGGTGTTTTAACAAATTTGCATCAGGATACTTGACTTTGACGCACATCCTTGAACTATTCTTTCCTGGAGATTTATTCAGCTATCTAGTGTTGGTTGTCTGATCTCTTAGCAGGAACATAATCTAAACATGGTCCATTATCTCTTCACAGAGAAAGATCCAGAATCTTTGTTGGAAATACAGGGGATGAAGGCCACGGTCAATTTTTAAGAAGTCTAATTTTACAAAAGGGATTGGCAACAGCTGTTCTTGGTATATCCCAAGATCTAAATAGGAGGAACAGAGCTCATCCGGAGGACACTAAAGTCATGTGTGAGAAAAGCTCCTAAAGCAGTATTATGAACCTGGAATTGCCATCTATTCACACCAATCTTATACTGTGAATCAACTTGTTCTGTGTGGCTTACTCTGAAACAGAAGTATGTCACTGCAACGCAAATACATCATAGCTTGATACCACCTCATCACAAATTCTTTTAGTTTGTAACTGGTTTGCTTTGACTTTAAGTATAAAATCTTTCCAGTTTAGACCAGGTCTGAACTACCATAATGAAGAAATCAGTTTAACAGGTAAAGCCCCAGTTCTAAAGACACTTATGCACATGCTTAACTTAGATTCATTATTAACGTATGCCATTCATGTGAATGGAAACATTCACTTCTTTGAAGTTAAGCACACGTGGATATATTTGCATGACAAGCTAGATTACAAAAATGTAGGGAGGGTTGCAAAGCAGTACTTTGAGTGTTTCTAAACATACAGTACTGAAATATATGTTATTAAACAGCAGGAATAAGGTCATACCCAACAGAATCTGAGGGGGGCACTGAAGGGTACGATCCAGATGCTGGGGTGGTCTCTCCTAAGGAGGCCTCCTCCTGCGGTATGGGGTGATGTTCAAAGAACTTGGAGACAAACAGCAAACTGTGAGGCAAGAACAAAACAAAAACAACCTAACTCGTGCAAAACCCAGAAGCTTCACAACACTCAGATTAAAAAAAAAAAACAAAAACACATACAAACTCAGCACTGATTAATTTATAAGTTTTAAAATAAAGCCTATGCTAACACATTAACCTGTAAGATTTGTTAGAAGTATTATTTACTTGAGAAGGGATCAAAAGATCATGCCTTAAACATACCTTTGCAGAAAATAACCCTTTAATCTGTTATTTGAAATTTTAAACAACTGGTCCCTCAAGAATACACAACAAATACCTATACATTGAGTACAGGAACTTATGTGAATATTTGCACTGATGTAATGCCAAAATCAAATGACAAATGGGTAAAAGTACGTTATCCATACGCCTTGAGCACATCCTCTAAAGGTGCCCAAGGCAACTGCTATAAATACCAATGTAAGCAAGAGTTAAATTCATTCTTGCAGGAAAAATTAGCATTAAGTGATTCCTTATCTAAAAGCCTACTTAAGAGACTTAATAGCCTATGCTGAAACTTCTTTGTGTTGTGTGATCAAACTCACTACAGATTCTTAACCCACAGAGGCTTACACAAATCAACAGTTAAATTCAAGAACGCATGAATATTTAAGGCATGTTCTCTTATGTTTCTTATTTGTTAGTGGATTTATTTTCAAAACCAACTGCAGTTTGACCATATTAAACTAGTGTCTCTTAACATTTTTTCAGGTTGAAGAGAGATCTACATCTAAACATTTAAACAAGGCCCTAGCCATCACATAATGAAGAACCAGTTTTGATTAAGAATTACATCTGTGAACAATGAGAAGTCTGTCTCATGCAGTCAAGTGCTCAGCCACCCTATTCATGCTTCAAATAAAGGATTTCATAGTCCAGCAAAAAATAAAAAAACATGAACTGGTTGTCTGAACCCGCACAGACAGAATATGAATTAAGGAGTCTCAGAAGAACAGTTGAGCTCTTATATTTTTTTTCAGGCGCCTACTCTGACTACCTGAACTGAAGATTTAACATAAGAAATCACTGCCAGCTGTAAGCTTAATAAAAGGCTCAACTTTAAAACAAACTGTGATTACTTACTCAAGTTGGTCATAGTTAACACACATCAGTGGCACTTCTGTACTACAGCGCTGGTGAAATTTATAGCCACATGTCTGACATCGGAATCCCTGGAAAAGCAGCTTTCGACAAAAGTCGCAGAATGCTAACGTGAAGAATGTTTTTCGTACCTAAGTTGTAAAAAAATAATCACAATTAAAGTCCTCCCATAAGCCTAAGAAAGGCTATTTGCTTTCACCTCCCACAAATACACTTAAGACTTTTTTTGATGCTGGAGCTACAGTTTTATATATTGAACAGATTCATTAAAAAATGTCTTTTTTGAAATAGCCTTCATGCATTAAAATTATCTTTCAACTACTTATTTGAATTAGTACTTCAATAGCAGCAAAAAACAGCAGCAAATCTGAAGCAAAACAGCACGTTATGCTAGAGACGAATATTCAGAACATAGTTCGGATGCAACCTGTGACAACAAAAACTGCTGAAAGATTATCTCATCTCATTTTTCCAGGAGCCAAATTACATTTCTATCCAACACTCACAGGACTGGAAATACAAAATTGGCATTTATCTGTGGCCCATTATTGAAAATAATTTAAAATTGCAAGAGGGTGAACATATAGTATCCCCACATTATAAGGGAAAAATCTTTAGTTTCATTTTCAAACTTAGCAATACTTGGCATAAAAATACATATTCTATTTACATTACTACATGTAATAATCAAAATTTTACAAGGATACACAAAAATGTTAAGCCTACTATACTTTCATCTAACTAGCCACAGCCAAACTAACTTGAATAAAACAGCTTAAGCAGCCTGCAAATATTTTTGCTTATTCATTGATTTACTTATTTAAATAAAAAGGTGTTTCTTCTCAATATGACAAAACGTTATTTCCAGGATTCTGTGTGGAGCTGGAACAAGGTAGATGAATTCTGTTTAGCAGCTTCCATGTACTTTGTGCCTTATCAGGTCAAAACATATTTGTGCACTAGCATCACTGATGATGTCAGTGCCGCTCTGGGAATAGTTAGTTCATTAGTTAATTGCTGCTGCAGAGCCAGCAGGGAGGCCCAGAATACATTTTATAGATACAGCAATACAAAAATAGTAGATTATTATTACAGCTCTGCAATGCAGTGCTGATTTAAAACCACTACATTTATAGATTTTAGAGGGTATATTCCATCCAAATGTGAAAGTTTTAAGGGGGATCAAGTATCCTTTAACATCATTTATTTAAACTACAATTACACATAATTAATCTAAGCTATTGTGATTAAAAATGTCTTTTGCAACCCCCACCACATCCCACAGATACAAAATATTATTCAAAGTCATTAATTTGAATTTGAAAGCACAATGTCGACTTAACCCTACTCAGCATTTCATAAAAAATGGTACATACAAAATTGTGTGTCGTGAGTGGCACATTCTCCAAGACTTCCACGTGCAACTCCTCTCCTGTGAGCCAGGAAATGTCAGTGTCCCAGCCAATTGGCTTCTTCTCTCTGAAGTGTAAATAAGCCTCTCATTAGCACCAGCACACAAGCCCTTGCACGTCTCCTGCTGAAGATGTGAGATCAGGTAGATCTCTACACTATGGAGGCTTGCTACCTAGCCTCTAACTGCAGGAAACTTCAAAGGCAAGGCACTAAGCTCAGCACACACCAAGGACAGCACTTCTTCCCTGGACAAAGGGCATGAAAGAAATGCACTTCTTTCCCAACCAGCTTCAATAGTGGCCAACTCCTTGATTCCAGGGAGACATATATACTTTTCTGATCAAATAAAGTGTCTGTGAAACTACCTGTTCCATAGAAGTTCCAAAGAGACCGCTAATTTTGTGCAGTAAGATAATTTACCAACTTTTTAGCGTCAGAAACTCAATGTAAATTTTTTCACAGGAACTCTATATTCAATTAATATTGCATATAACAGATCAAATAAAACCAAAAAGTTAAAGAAACCCATTTAATACTTGTTTAGTTACCAGAAATTTGAATAGAGTTTTGACAGCTTATAAGGACGTACTATTCTGAAAAACAATTTAATCACTACAAGAACAGGCGCAATACAGGAGTTTGCCATTCTTTTTAGACTAGTCCACAAGGCACAAATTGTCTTAGCATAAAGTATCATATCATTCTAAACTCTGAAAACAACTTCCATAATACTGGATAGAATTGGCCAAGCTGGGTAACCCCAGGAAGAAATTCTAAGAGTAAAAACCATGATGCAAACCATACCCATCTTGTATTCTGTAAACAGCACAGCATTCTGGAATAAGACCTCGCATCATCAGAGCTTTCTTTAGGCTGTCTCGGACTGTCACTCCGCATCTTGCCGGAACCTAGATGTCAAATATAAAAGAAAGGGATTAAAACAAGTTCCAATTCATCTCCTCAAACTGATGCAAACATTTTGACCCTTAAGTGCTAAAACCTACTTCTGTGACCCTTTACAGAACACTCAGTAAGAGTTTCTCAATTTTTTTTTGTCCTGTAAAAAAATTAAACTGGTGAATAGTATATAAGCAATCTAGCTCAACTAGAAATGAGAACAAGCTCTACATTTCTACTAGTGTTTTGAATCAAATCTTGACACAACTCTGAGAGGTGACCTTCCAACTCTCCTCACCTTGAAGAAAGTGGAGATATAGCACACAGATAGCTAATAACTATGTATATCTATAAAAAAAACTTCAGGCCGGGCTGTAAGATTAAGTAGGGCAACATGCCAACTGAAATTAAAGTAGGAAAACTAACAGCTTGGACCACCCTCAAAAAAAAAATCATAATAAAATGTAAACATTTTATTTTTAAAATAGAAGATAAGCATGAAAACAAGATCAAGCAATCACCTGGATCAGGTAGACCATTTCTGACGAAGCTATATTTGCAACTCTATAGATATTTCCTACTTAAAAAACGTATTCCTCTCTTCTGTTTCACTATTTCAAAGTATCTGCCAGGACTGAATGGAGATGCACACTAAAGATAACCAAACAAAGAACTGGAAACTATGCAAAGTAAAGATATTTTTCTTGCTTCTACTCTATTCCCAGCTGCAGTTATCTTGTATAGGAATAGGTACATCACCTCTAAGCATACCTGTGATTTAACAATATTGAATCAAACCATAGAAAACAGAACAATACATAATCTGGTGATATAGTTGAGTATTACCCACTACTTCTAGAGCTATATACTGAAGACATGTAACACTTCAATTGGTATATGCACTAGGATGTTTCCTGTACTCATGCAGAGCACCTCATCCCAAGCACAACAAACCTGAATCAAAGGAAAACCCACAGACCTGACTAACCAAAAAAGCCTGTCTGAACACCTGAGACTCAATTATAGCTTATGAGAAGCCTAAGCCAGAGCCCTCAGTAGCCAAAAGAAGGCTCTTAATCAGCTTCAGCTGGCTTTGGATCAGAGCCTAGTTTTTGCTCCTTGCACTTAAATTTCCATGGGTATTTAGGTGCCCTATGTCCTACTTAAGGTTGACAGTGAAAAGTAGCAGCCTATTTCGAGTAGCTTTGTGAATACCATTTGAGGTTATGCTATATATACTGCATTTCTAGAATTCAGGCATATGCTTTCTCAGAACAGACACATTAAAGGAATATTTTGCTTCACAAGCTTCCTCCCATTAATACGAAAACACTCCTTACAGGGTGTTTGGGCATTCCATCTGATCAACACGTAAACTTTTAAAAGAGAACTTCTATTAATCCCTTGGAAAAACTGTCCTTTAACTTACTGCTTTATGATCTTCATATTCAACCTCAACTGACTGTGCTTTATGCATGTGATTAATAAAAAGATGTACTATGAAGTAACCTAAGTAACTTCTTCCCATCTTCAAAGTTAACGTTGTGGCTTTCAATCACTTGTAGAAGTAGGTCACTCCTCCAGCATAAAACATCCGTAGCAGTTACTAAGCCCCAGTGTAACAGGGAGCCTGGGAGCACCTATTACTGTCAATATTGTCAACAAATTTTCCATTTTAAGCAACAGAGGACTGGGTTTTACGTCTCTACCAACCTAACCGTTCACACTGAAATTGTTTGTAACATATTTCTCCCTGCCTCCAAAGTACATATTTACAAATACAGAATAAATATTTTTCACTAAAATCTCTAAGGATTTCAGATGTGTACTCCAGCCTCCCACATGACGGGTCCAACCATGAACCATCTCTAAAAAAACAAATAAATGAGCGTTCTGCAGCTCAAGGCTGTCTTCCCTGTAAGTACATCACGTGCTGGATCGAGGTAGAAGCCCCACAGGAATGTCAGGTCTAACTTTCCAGCAACATCAAACACTTCAGTATTGATAAGTGGTGGAAGATGAAATACTGGGAGGGTGACAAACCAACTAGGGGGAAAAGGGGACTGAATATATAGGGAAGTGGCTGATTGTGAAAGAGAAATGGAAGATGGAGGCAGGACAAAGTTAAACTGGCCAGGAAAAGCACGTGTACACTGGGACATGGGATTGCCATCAGTAGGTTGGTGGGAAAAAACAAATAGGAAGGAGGAAAGGCTGACTGAACAGCTAAATCCGAAAGGGTTGTTAGGCATTGGACTGGGCTGCCCAGGGAAGTGGTTGAGTCACCATCCCTGGAGGTCTTGAAAAGACGTTTAGATGTCGAGCTTAGTGATATGGTTTAGTGGAGGACTTGTTAGTGTTAGGTCAGAGGTTGGACTCGGTGATCTTAGAGGTCTCTTCCAACCTAGACGATTCTGTGAAATGAAGCAGAGGACAGGAAACAAAGATGAGATGAACTACCAAGTAGGGGAGAACTGGTTCAAACAGCTGGGGAAACACAGAGCACTACAGAAAAAGCAGTTTTCATGCTGTGATTAAAAGAAAAGACAACTCAGTCTGGATAAGGAGCATCAAGTGGAAAAAGGACTGCCTAAGAGAGGTATTAGAAATGAGTGTAGAGATGGGGAAGAGATTCCAGCTGAGGCAGAAAACCTCAAGGCAGTATTAGAAAAAAACAGGGTAGTAAAATCTAGACTGGGTAAGGAGATGGGGCAGCACAAAGACGAAAAGCCAAGCAGTGGGAAGGTGACTAACATTTAAAGAGATGAAGAAGAGAAAATGGGAAGGAGTCTTCTGCTCTTTGGAAGACATTTTCTTCCTCTGGCACTGATCTTACATCAAGGACAACAGCATGCTTCAGCACCTTATGAAGCAAAGGACTGCACTGGGAACCTAAAGGCTCCACTGCTATCAATAGATTACACTGATGCCACTTCATGTAACTTTTTTTTAAATTCAGTTGAAAACAAGACCTATGAAGTTACAGACTTACTTTTAAGAGATCATTGAAGTCAGAAAAGCAAGCTCTCAAAATTTAGGAAGTATCAGAACGAAGGTTACCCACAGCCAAATAAGTGCAATAGGATTATCAAAAAAATGTGCATTAAGTATCTCCCTCACCTATCTTCCACTGTTCCTCAGTATTACTGCCCCAAGTTCCTTTCATTAACTTCTGAACCGTATTTATGCAACTTGTAATCAGAAACATGGCCAGAACATTTGTTCTCTTCACTGCCATTTGCAACAAGCTCCAGCTAACAAACAGCGAAGTGTTTTGATTCCTCTTAAACCCATCAGGATCCTGAATCAGCATAACATTTAGAACATTCTCTAACAGAACTCACGAGCAAAGAAACAGAAGGCTGAAGAACTAGAATAAATTCCTCTGGAATTGATTAATCACTTTCCCAGATTGGTACAGTGCGGTCCATCACCATCTGTGCATGGAGCCCTTCAGCCCCCTCCTCCAGTCCATACTAGAGCTTGTTGTAAAGGAGAAATCTCTCCCTGCAAAGAAATCACATCTAAGCCTCTCTTTCTCCCCCATCCTCTTCTCACACCCAAATTGTGGCAAAGGTGAAGAAAAATCTCGCTCCAAGAACGTGATTCGGAAAGTGACTCGATTTTAAGAAAGCAACAAAAAGGATTTCTTCAGCTGATGGATGGGCTCCCCAGAGCAGCTTCTGAGCTGCCCCACAGCAAGGGGGTTGCCCCATGCCAACAGCAACCAAAGGGGTTTCATCAGTTCTGCTGAGAGATTTGACAGGCTTCCCACAGAGCGCTTTAACCAAATCACATACACATTTTTTGACCCCATGAGAGTTTCTGATCTGCTCCAATATATATTCCCTTATTACTGTAATCCAGTAAATCAAGCATTGTACTTTATTGCATCAACAAATGTTCAATATTATTATGTCCATCCATTATATTTTTATCCCTTTATTTTGTAACTAGGAGAAGCTAAACATTTCACAGTAGTTATCACTTACAAAAATTCACACTACTAATTGGGGGATCTGCTTCCAAATTCTAACTGCTGAGGGTTTGCTAAGTTACTCACACACCTAGTACTTGTAAATCAGAAAAGGTTTAGTTTTTTAGAAAAGTTTGAATAGTTGATCCAGCAAACAACTTTCAAAAAAAACCGAGAGCAACATGGGCTACACAAAGCTAAGAAATGGCACAGCAGCTGCCCATGTAGACTGCAAGATGTGTTAAGCAGATAGCTTAATAATATAGCAGAGAGAGTAACCTACTTGTGCATCTTGCATCAGGCGAGCAGTGATTCAGGAAGACACCAAAACACACGTTCGACTTCGCGAACGTGAAATCCCAAGGAAACGAATGAAAATTATTCCAGTGCCTCCAAAAATTCTCAAGCCAGTCTTACCATCTAAACAGTCTAAAAATAACTATCGCACCATTTCCTCATTTCTTTTACCCACGTAAACCATTTCTATGGACAGAAAAGTATTTATAGAATCATAGAATAGTTTGGGTTGGAAAGGACCTTCAAGCCCAACCAATTCCACCCCCCTGCCGTGGGCAGGGACACCTCCCACCAGACCAGGTTGCCCAAAGCCCCATCCAACCTGGCCTCGAACACCTTCAGAACATTTCCCCCTTGTCCCACCGCTACACTCCCTGACCAAGAGTCCCTCCCCAGCTTTCCTGTAGCACCCTATAGGTACTGAAAGGCCACTATAAGGTTCCCCTGGAGCCCTCTCTTCTCCAGGCTGAACAACCCCAACTCCCTCAGCCTGTCTTCGTAAGAGAGGTGCTCCAGCCCCTTGATTGTCTGTCTTTGTGGCCCTCCTCTGGACTTGTTCTTCCATGTCCCTCTTGTGCTGGGGGTCCCAGAGCTGACACATGTTTAAGACTGCAGCCACAAGCATTTAAGCAATGCCTAATTTATTTCTGTAAATCAGGTCATTCCCGATTCAGTAAGAAATTCAGGCCTGCATCCTTAAATAACTCTTACATCACTTTTCTAACATCAGAGCACAAACTTATGGCAAAATCTCAGTAAGTTAAAAATGCTTCCTTACACTAGTGCAGTTTCCAATGTTTTATAGCAATAAAGAGACCGAAGGGGCTGACAAGCACTTCAAAATCAATGTAAAGGTATTCTCCTAAAGTGGGGAAGCTGGACAGCTCTGAGTATCTAGCATTACAATTCTCATAACCAGTTAGCCAATTCATTTTTTTTTTTCCCCTCAGCCTAGCACTGTAGTTCAGTTAGCTCTTGTCAAGCGTTATGTATTAATTTACCTTAGAGCTTCAGAAAAATTCTCAATAATCAGAGCACTGGGCACAATAGCTAGAATATTTCATGCATGGTTTTGAAATATCACTTCAAAGTACTTGTTTACTTACTTCACCTTAAAGGATCATGCTTTATTTTCCCTGGTGCCCATCTATATGACTAAAAATGCCAACCATGTGCTCACGGAATTCAACTGTGTTGGGGGAGAAATAAACCGAACTGCTTTTCTGTCAAATAAATAAAAATCCAAGCTTGAGATCACCATTTATTTTCTCATCTTATATATGATGATACTGAACATGACAACATCTATAAAATGAAAAACATGGCTTTCAGGCACCTGTCCTGGATTTCAGGGCATGATACTCTGACTGACTTCTATAGAAAAAACAGTTTTTATTCTTAAATGTATTAAGTAGATAACACAAATGGGAGACAACTGCGTTGCACTGAAGGCTGTTTCCAAGGCAAATTGAACAGAACTTACCCATTTTACAAAGCTGTTACCATTCCATCAAACACATCCCATTTAACTTCGGGACATCTGTTACCAGCACCCGCATTGCTAATGCCATTAAAAAGTACTCATTTGTAGAACACAGTGGACTGATACATATTACAGAAATATTTGAACAGGAGTACACTGTCCCTGGACCACACTGGAGCAAACCTAGTATGTTTACTCAACAGCAGCCTTCAACAATCAATTGTTAAAGCTTTTGAAGGGTAGATCCCAAACCGTGTTCAGAGGAACACTTGCTATAAGATCGCAGCAGATTCATAGCAGACAGCTGGATCACCATCTTAAAAGCTAGGGCTGGATGCCAATGCCAAACGTTGTGAAGGCTGATAGTGACCCACTAATAAAGAAGTTTGGAAAATAGGGGGGTTAGACTTCAGACAAGAGAAATGCTCATCTAGGAAAATATCCATAGCTGCAGTATGAGAATCAAACTCATAGAACTTGATGTTTCTGTTGATGAAATGATGAAAAAATCAGCTCAAACCCCAAACTTCTAATGCATCTCTGTTTAAGTTACAAAATAGTTTAATTAAATCTTTCTGACAGGTCAGGCCCTGAGTCTGCTTGGCATAATACCCTGTCTCAGACAATCACACCCTAAATACTTTAAAGATAACAGCAAGAAATTGTACCATGAAGGGCTTAGAATTCACATCCTTTTCTAAAAGGATTGTAAGTGATCCTAAAAACAAGTATATTCACATCCAGGTAGTATACACTTTCTCTAGAAATATTAAAGCTTTGGTTGATTAGTTTGCTTAGATGACACAAGAGGCCATGTGTCTAAGCACGATTTACCAGACATGGAACTGAAATATTTGTGATTATTTTCAGATTTGTGATCTTCATTCCGTTTCACTAAGTCCCTGCCTACTACATTATAAGCTGAGATAAACATTCCAAACAGTATTTTCTGTACCATTGACTTACTTTGTACAGACAGACTTCCTGTCTCTTAAAGTATGAAATCTTAATTCCATAACTGGCCTTTCATTCAACAGTCACTGCACTCGCTTAGCGATCCGTACTTGAGGAACACCCTTAAAAAGCCACGATCAATGTTGCATAAGGCACTTCAGATGACAAGCCATTGATTTTATAATGGCAAGCTTTCCATATCGTTTGTCTTTGCAATCTAAGACTGCTTGTCAATAAAATTGAAGAGGATTAAATTATTCACCTCCTAACACATATTACTTTGAATTTATCCAACAGTTTATTTTATTTGGTGGGTTAACCCCAGCAGGCAGCCAAGTAACACAGCTGCTTGCTCACCGATCCCAGGTGGGATGGGGGAACAGAACTGGAAGGGTAAAAGCGAGAAAACTCATGGGTCAAGATAAAGACAGTTTAACTAAAGTGAAAGAAATAAAACAACCAACTTTTCCCCTAAATGATACAGAAGCAATCACCCACCATAAGCAGATCGATACCTAGTCAGTCCCTGAGCAACAGCCACTTTGGAAAAACTCCTCCCAGTTCTATTGCAGAGCATATTATATGGCATGGAACATCTCTTCAGTCAATTTGCATCAGCTGTCCCAGCCATGTCCTCTTCCAGGCTCTTGCCCACCTCCAGCCTACTTGCTACGGGGGCACAGCAGGAAACAGGGAAGATGGCCTGAGCACTGTGCAAGCACCACTCAGCAATAGCTGAAGCATCCATGTGTTCCCAAGGGTGTTTTGGCCACCAGCAAGCACAGCACTGTATAGGCTGCTGTGAAGAAAATCAACTCCATCCCAGCTAGACCAAGTGAAGTCTGCTATTGTACCTTGCTTCCTTGCACACCTTGAAGGAGCATTCTTCAGGCTTTCTTAGATATGAAGGACTTACTCATGCTGTCTGTGAAGTCCATTTCATTGTACAACTTCTCTTTTGCAATAAAAATTTTGTTTGCTTATTAACACTCTGAAGGAGAAATCTTCCATGGTTAAATTTCTTCCCAATGAAAATTGCCTACTTAGTCTCTCATTTGATTTTGCCTTTCAGCAATAGGATAGGTAGGACAGTAGTACTCCCTGATGATACAACAATTAAAGAGGAAAAAAACAAACCAGTGAAGTTTACTTGAAAGTCAGTGATTCATTCTACCGGTTACTTCATATAATGCATAAAATGCCAAAGTGTTCAGATACATTCAGAAAGCACTCATTGACATAGGCTACATAAACTTCATTTTTGGAGCATTTGATATAGCATGGGAATTTGTAATTGTTTTTGATTAGAAGAACCTAATCACATTAAACCAGGTGTGTAATTAAAAGGAAGAAACTAGTTATTCAGCTGCCTGAACATCCCCTCTCTGAATTTTCTTTATACTTGACAGGTGAAACTGGTAGGACAGCTTGAATGCCCCTAGAAACCCAGTGCTTACAACTCTAAGCTTGAGGCACAAACTCATCCCATGAACTGCAGAAAGTAAGATGAAAATCTTAAGTCAAAAGAAGCATACTGAATAGCAGATTTACAAACATAACACTTGAAGGAATCCAGTTGTGCATGCATGATGAATTAATTTATGCTAAGAATTCAGGTAGGGTAAAAATATCTGATTCTTCCAGTCTTCATGACTTCAGAGAAGACCACATGATTGCTTTTGTAATTAAAAGGAAGATGTACTAATTAACAAAGGTGTGACAGGAGTAAGAAACCTGAATTGTCCCCATGCACAGCATACAGAAGCTAAACAGGGTTGTGAAAGTCTTAAAAATACAAATTTCCCCTTTTAAAAATACTCTTAAAAATACTTTTAACAATACACATTTACATTTTAAGAACTTTCATCAACTTCCAAATACATATATACCTGTGAGCCTTATATAAAGCATGCCAGCGCATGATAAAGTGGAATCAACTTTACTGGACCAAATTTATGCTGAGTTTTTACACCGTCTCTAATTACTGTTAAACAACAACAACAAAAAACATTCTTCTATAGTTGAATATAGCAGAAAAGGAAATTTCTTTGGACTGAAGTAATAATGTTTAGAAACTGCTATGGCATGTTTTTAGACCTCACAGTTTAAAAACAAACAAATAAATAAAAATAAAATAATAATAATAAATAAAATAAAATAATAGTAAACAAACCACTAGACACTGACTTGATTCTATCCAGAATGGGCAGGCAGCTGAAGGAGGCTTCTTTCTGGAAGCAGAAGCAGTGTCTGCTACTCTCTTTCCATAGTTTCACTGTCACTACTCAGACCACTCCAGGCAGAAATGAAATTCAGAACAACCAAACCCACTCCTTGCTCATACTCACAGAAAAAGGGCAGGCACTAGAGAAAAGGCCAGCTCTAAACTCAGAGCCAAGCAGCAGAGCGTCCTCACCACACTTAGGACAATTCCACCAAGAAGGTCGGAGGACACAAAGCAGACGTCTCATCTGGGAGCTAGTAGGGTGCAGCAGGCAGCAACAGGCCACATACAGGTTAAGAGCAAGAACCATCATCACCTGATGTCTTTCAACTGCCCATCATTTCTCACACCTAAATACCAATTTTTCTGACTTTCTATAGTCCAGCATTCCGGTATTCAGGACTGCTCCTTTACTTTCAGACGGTGTCTTCACACACCAGAAGTACTTAGCTGGAAGAGATCTCTTGGGTAATCAGGATCTGTCAGGAGTGCTAAGATACAAGCAAATTCAAACTTTTGACTGAACATACAACCAAGCACAAGTGTTTAATTCAACATACAAACTTTTTCATAAAGTACTTGCATTTGAAATCCCTCCAATGGTGTTCCCTTCTTCCCTATTGGACTTCACTACATTACCTAATATTGTTCCTAACTGCAGTTATGACTAGTTTTAGCCCTTTGTTGTTGTACCAAGGCCTTGTATTAACCAGCTCTTCTCAGAAGCTTTTATCTCCTCCAGTATGAATTACAAAAGCTAGAGAGCTAGCGTTCAGCATGTTCAAAGACCAAGACTAAATATGGTTGTTCACACAATGTACAATTGTGTCCACAGAATTCCTTACCGTAAGACAAACTTCTAGTATCCACAGCAAGGGTTTAAATGGAGACTGGACTGAAGGTTAGCAAGTAGAGAAATTCAAAATTCCTGAGGGACAAATAGTTCAAATTCAAAAGGACACTGGAAGAATTTTAAACATGCCTGTTCTGTTCTTGTATTCTTTTATAGGCATCTACCTGTGACCATCGAAAGAGGAAACTGTGTTGGACAGACCTCAGGTCTGCCCCATGGTTCTTTCTTATGGTTCCTACATATTCCAAAAGACTCTGTAATGACATATTCTGTTAGACTGAAGGAGCCACAAGGAAGTAACAAAAAGCAATGCGTAGGCCAGAGAAAACAAGAATTGTCTACATGTCCATTCTTCCTTGTAGAACAATGCAAAACTAAGCACACAGCTAGGTCCTAGCCCAACCTGGATTTTCTTCCTCTAGAGCCCTTTACATCATGCTTCCTGCCCCAGCCAGCGATACTACATACTTGCCAAGCTCACGTCTGCACTGCTGTAATACTGACTACATGCCATAAGCCTGACACACAAGCTAAGCCAAACTTGAGAACCACAGATCCTTCTTCCAGATTCAATACTGCCCTGAATATTGCAGTAGCTCCTCTATGGCCCTTCACAGAAACACGCTTTGGCCATCCCTTCAGGGCTGCCAAGCACTCCAGATACATCCAGAAAGTGTTTAGTCCAAAGTCTCAGAACACATTCCTGCAAGCCAGAACTGACGGGTCACAGAAAACCTATCTAGAGTCTTACTAATACCTTAAAAGTCTACAGTAACCAAGCAATCTACTGAGTGAAATTCCTAAGTAATTTTAGCTTTACATTGTCAGCTTTTACAGAAGGCGGCAAAACATGCAACAGCCCTAGCAACTGGGAACTGGGATTTCATCCTTATCCCAGGCTTATCAGCTTAAAATTGGCAGTCCCAAAGACATGCAAAAGATACATTACCCAGGTGCTCAAAAAACACCAAAAAAAAGCCCCTGAGGTCAAGGTCAGCATTCCTATCTCCTTCTCCCCCACAACAGCTCTCCCCTAATTGGCAGCTTTGTTACTACACACCTGATACCCATTTAGATTCCTGACCCAAATAAACACATTTTCCCTAAATTCTCCCATCCATAGTCTGGGTAAGCCTGAAATTTGTTCCACAAAATAACTGATGATGGCAGGTAATACTCATATCATGTTGCACTTGTATCATTTCAAAATCCTTCTCTCTGGCCTAGAAAACAAACAAGAAACCCGCAGAGACCTATCGTGGTCACACCCCTGCAGAACACTTCTCCAGAAAACATTTAACATGCCAAGTTGAACCGTGCCACTGAGAACAGAGGAAGTATGCATATTTCTTTGAGGGACTTGAATTCAGACATTTATCTCTCTACATTATAGGGGATGGCCATTTCTTTTCCCCAGAGAACAGCAATCTGTTGACTTTTCCGGGAGGTTGTTCAGAGAAGAAAACTTCATCTCCTCCCAAGATGACTACACAGGAAAACAATCTTATTTCTGACACTCACGTATGCATTGATTCCCCTCCAACTAACCAACCCAGCTACTTGTTTTTACTTTCAAAGAAGTTCTAATTCTGCTGTGTTTCCAGCTGAATCAAGATGCTAACTTGATCTGCTAATTAATCAGCAGCAGTAGGCTCTACCACTTACTGGCTAGGCTTTCAATGAAGCACCTCCAAGGTTCCTACATTACAAAAACCTTTCTGTCAAACACCCTGATTTAGCACGACACAAAGAAACTTTACGTCAGATGCACAACCTACTTACACTGGTCAACATGGTCTTGTTTCTCTGCACACCATTGTTTTTCTCTTGTTATGGTTTTGGCTGGAATAGAGTTAATTTTCTTCACAGAGGCTCATACGATGTGGTGTTTGGGATTTTGATGGAGATAGCGGTGATAACACCGACATTTCAGCAGTTGCAGAGCAGTGCTTACACAGAGCCAAGGACTCATCAGCTCCTTGTGCTGCCCCGCCAGGGAGAGGGCTGGGGGTGCACCAGGAGCTGGGAGGGGACACAGCCAGGACAAGTGACCCAGACTGGCCAGAGGGATGTCCCATGCCATGTGGCGTCATGCTCAGCAACAAAAGCTGGGGTAAAGAAGGAGGAAGGGGGGACGGCGTTTGTCTTCCCAAGAAACCATCCCACATGCTGAGCCCTGCTTTCCTGGCAGTGGCTCAACTCCTGCCCGCGGATGGGAAGCAGTGACTGAACTCCTTGGTTTGCTTTGCTTGTGCACGCGGCTTTTGCTTTACCTAGTAAACTGTCCTTATCTCAGCCCATGAGTTCTTGCACTTTTACCTTTCCAGTTCTCTACCCCATCCCACCTGGGGAGAGCGAGCAGCTGTGCAGTGCTCAGCTGCCTGCCAGGGTTAAACCACAACACCTCTCATTATACTTCTAGTTGGAGCCAAGTGAAACAGATATATTTACTTGATCCTCCACATAAACAGTACTACTAATAAACAAAAAACACAAACATTTTAAGTATTGAGGCAGTTGCTGGTCAGAAATGTAAGCAGCTTGCCCCACTATTTCCTGCACTTCTAGCAGCTCCAAACGAACAGCAGAAGGCTGCTGCAGTAGTTGGGACTGTTTCAGAACATGATCAAAGATGAATAACAAAGTTGGCTCTCCATTACCAACCAGTCAGGTTTTATAAAGTCAGTTTAAGCAGCATCATCGTATGCCCCAGTAAAAGAAAACAAGCCTCTCTTGTATCTGACAAAATCTCTCAACTCCTGAAGTGGGTCCCCAATCCTACAATTAGGTATGTGATTGGTGGCAGAGTCTGAAAATATTATTGTGATATTAAAAGAAGATTTCCTTCTGAAGTGGATATTGGCTGAAAGTAATTCATGTGGGGGGGAGCCCATGGCAACACTGCACCTCTCCTCTCCCCCCTACACCCTCTTGGTTGTAGGACATTTCATACTTTGCTAGCCATATGGAATTGGGAGTGGGGTGGGGGCACACTAACAGTAGGTACCGTATGTTTTCACAAGGAATCACCTTCCTACTTCAATCCAGCACACCTGAAGCTGTTCTGTACATCTGAAAACCCCGAACATCACGGTTACATAAGCAAATGGCTCAGTTAATAGGCACAAGAAAGACATGAGAGGTCTGTTTTTAAAGCCAGAGGTCCTATATATATATAAGGTTGTGTGCTAGGAAGGAAGATCAAGATGTGTGTGCTGCTTCTTTAGCCATTCAGAGAAAGAAGGAAGTACTACAGCAAGTAGTCCCAGTATTCACAGAAAATGGCCGGATGGTTTTTAGGCCAGTAGTCTATCATCCAACTACCTGCAGTTCCAACCACACTGCAAACTGCAATTACTTCTGAACTGGGTTTGCTTAGGGAATTTCCTGAGTTTCCAGCAGACTAAGGGTAGGATCATTGTAGTTGCTCCGTTTTCAATATTTACTAAGAGTTGTCGCACAAGATATTCCTAACTTTCTCAGTAACGTAAGCACTGTTTCAAGTTTCAGATACATGAACTTCAACTCCAAGGCCAATAACCCCCAACGCTCAGTTCCTATAAGCACCCAGCTCTTACACAGAGGCAATTTACTATGTCTATTAAATAAAAGCTTAACTTAGTAATGTAACTAGATCCAAGCAGTGTGTAAAACTGAATTATAGTCATTTCTCTATCTGAAACAAAGCTGAATCATTAATTTGCAGTATTTGCTGATCAGACCTGAGCATACATTTCCAATTGCTTATTTAGAATAACAATTTCAAGCAAAAATGGGTTGCTCCGATCACAATGGGAGCTGTCCTCCCCCTTGCTATACAGCACATAAAGCAGGATTAAGCCTCTCCACTGCAAACACCTGGTAGGAAACAACACAGCCCAAAATCTGTTCCACCACCCAAGGAGGACTTACTGAAGCTGCTCTGAGCACACAAAGCCTAGTTACGTGTCTCAGGTCTAGCCGCCTTTTGCTAATAGTGTCCTACAAGTATCTGCAGAATTGTCTGCTCAACCCTCTCTGCTTCTGCACACATCTGTTTGTGTATGCACACCTGCAGACACACACCAGATTTGAGCCTAAGGAGACTTGCACTTTCCCCCTACCACTTACCTGCCCCTTCTTTTGTTGGTACAGCTTTTTTTTTTTTTTAATCCTATCACAGCACAAGACCACAGATTTTCCTGAAGTTGTGCGCTTAATGTCTCACATTCAGCAAGCTGAAACCAAGCTGCAGGCCTACCCTGGGACAGCAAATCGTGATTAGACTCCAGTAGAGCACAGGAGATAAGAGCAAGAGCCTCTCCCTGAGTATACACCCAACTTAAACCTCATTTGCCTCCCATAACCAGGAAAAGCATCTACATTCAGTGTCGGAAGAACTCCTTTTCCCCTGCTGTCAAGCACTGACCGTTACTACCAAGTTCTGGTCAGAACTCCTTCAAATGACAGCACATCCTCAAGCTAGAAAGTTACCTCTTAGTCAAGACACTGGACTAGTGATCAAGTTCAAGAACACCAGCTTGTCTGTGACGGAGTGATTAAGTCTGCAAGCTCCTAATGAGCATGACTAATACTGCAGGATCACAACATCCACCAAAATCTCAAAGCTTAAAGATAAAAATGAGAAGAAAATAGTCTGGGGAAGCAGAGTCTCACACATGTTTTAGAGCATACCAAGCTAATCCACTACTGTTACTTAAACCAATGCATCTTCAAGTTCTTTAGGCAGCCCTTTTTACTTCGATGAGACTGGGGTAGCAACACACACAAAGCCTTATCTCAGATGAGGCAAGACAGTTCAGTACTGGCCCCAAATTACCTCTTGTATCACACGGTTCACACTGAAATTCAGTTACATCTTCTTCCTAAACTGTAATCGGATTTACATATGCAGAAATAACTTTTCTTTTAGGTGCCCTGGTTGCACAGCCAAGTAAAGTCAAACATATTTTCTCTGGTGATCCTACTTGTAGCCTAACTTAAACCTGGTGAAGCACACATTTATAAACATCAAAACAATCATGCTTGCCTTCAAGTTTGTTGCAGTGTATTGCATAATCATAAGGTCTTCTTTATACAAAATGATTCTTAAATGCAAAACAGAGGTCAGGCTTGCTAAAATCCTTAAAAACACCTCTAATAAAAAGGACTGAATAGGAAGTTAAGAGGGGAGGGAAAGGAGCAACAGAAGCATATTGCAGCGAGGAGGAAAAGTAAGAGTGGAAACACATACTATATGGCCTAGAGAAGAGGAAGAGATAACATGGAGCAACAAGAAACGCACAGAACAATGCAGGAAGTGATATACTGTGACCTACTGCAGGAAAGAAAAAGAACTTGTGGACAGCTTGATCACAGGAGCTGAGGCTACAATAGCTAGACAGACTGGGACAGAACACATGAAGAAGAAAGCAGGGCGCCTCGCTGAAATCCAGTACTCTTCTCTCCAAATTTCAAATGTAGGCTGCACTAGGTGCCAAGCCGTACCTCACAAGCAGGCAACAAAATCACCTTGCTTAACACTGTGCATCTGCACAGTGCTACAAAGAGGTTGTAATTTACATTAAAACATCACTCTCCAGGTTGAAAATCAAAGCCTACTTTCACTCTTCAGCAACATTCTGAACTATTAAGCTATGATAAAAAAAAAATCAGATGAAAACAACTTCCCTTTAACCTGTTGTTCCCACTATAAGTTTTATGATCTCTCTTATTTCATGGGATGGAGGGAAGTAAAGTGGCAGGAGATGGGAGAGGACATGCTTCCCATGTCCAGTACTACTCAGTTTGTAATTTCTCCTCTTTGCTAGTGACACAAATTCCCCAGGTTGTCACAGTTCAGTGATAGCCAACACCTGACTGACTGCTACGAGAAGCACTGGTTTCACACAGACACTGGCTGTGCTATCCATTCAATTCCGATTTCCACTGAGAACACAGCTCCCCTTTTTAAGTGAGAAGACTTCCAAAAAAAACAACAAAAAAAGCCTAGCAATTGCTGACAAGCCACAGTCATGTATCACAGTTCACTGGTCAGTGTATTATTCAAAAGCACATATTGAGGCTCTTCAGTAGACAGCTTGTAGCAAAAAAAAAAAACCAACAACCAAATATGCCTCTGAAGGACAGCTAGATAGTCTGCAAAAAGTTAACCTCTTCTTCCACGATCCCAGGAATCACAATAACATTGCCAAAATTGATAAACACCAGGTTTTGAGCAGTATGGAGGCAATGCTACCACAGCAATACTTGCAGGCTCCTGCTAATAGCAGCAACGTCCCTCCCGTAGTCAGTTCTATATACAGCACCCGATAGCATCAGGGTCCCAACACGAAGTAGTCACCACAGCGAGTGGGGAGGTAAACAACAAAAAACCAAGCGATTCTGCACAGCCCTCCTTAGCTGCAGGAGCTTGGTGCTTGCTGTACAGCATTCACTGCTGCTAGTAACTTCAACAAGATGGAAAACATTTATTTTCCCCAATCTTGCCCTGTTAAATTAATCAATAATTTTACACAGTACGAGAAATAGAGCTTTCTGCCCCCTCTTACCCATCGTGAAACAGTAGAGTATGCTACGTATCTAAAAGAGCTGATTTTAGGAAAATATTTGAGTTATTTCTATTCTTAGAGAACTCCTGAAAGTGTTGTCTGCTATAGCAGTAATACAGAACACATATTGTTGCTAATGCTGTAGAAAATATCCAACACATCAAAAGGACGGAGTTTTGCAGAGCGCAAACAGATTTGCCACCTCTTTGACTTCCACATGGGTTACTTTTTCAGGTCCTAAATTAACTTTTGGATGAAAGCAAACAGAAATACAGGAAATACTGAGGTTCTAAGTATGTACAAAGAAATTGACTTACCACAGTCCTTTGCTTGTTGGGCAGGAAGACTCTAACAATAGGCTTCTGTGGAGACTTAGGGTTATTCCGTGACATATCAGTAGGGTTTTGATAGACTGAAAGGGATGAAGTTGCTACTGAGAGGCTAGAGGAGGAAGATGATGCAACTGTGTCTGTTGAAGCTGAACTGGAGACAGAGAAATCAGTTCCATTCCCCATGGATTCCAATAACTGCTGTTCTCTCTGCTGTAGAGCATCTAGTTTGCTGGTGTACTCTTCATAGGCCTGTGAAGGAAGAACAGCTATTTTAATGATGTAGTAGCCTCAGACAAAAACAGAAGTCTAAATTCAGAATGAATGTGAAACAAAGAGCATTCTAAATTAGTTCAAACTCCCCAGGAAAACACAAAATGGTCTGGTCAAAGTTTTTAATAGGAAACAAAGCAGTAGTGGCTTTAAACTCACATTAAACTTTCTGAAACAACTAATTTTTAAAATCGATAAAACGGATAAGTCGATAAAAGAAATCATAGCTCATGGTTTCAAAGCACCTCTACTATGTGGTACAATTCAGAACTCCTTTAAAGGACAGCAATCTTTAACAAGTGTTGTCAGGTGCATTTCCAGATTATTGCGCTACAGCTAAATGCATCATTCTCTTGGAATGACAGAAAAATACATCTAATGCAATAATTAAGAGAAAGCAGAAACCTGCTTTTTACTACCTGAATCTGACCACTCACTCAGCTCACTGTTCACCATTCTTCACCTCTGGTACTATCCTTTCATTCCAGATGGTAAAAACATTTGTTTCTGTTAGAACACAACCAACTTTGTCCTGTTACAAAGTCACCCAAAAACCACATAAAAGCAATTGTTTGAAATATATATTTTTTTAGTTAAACTGTATGAGATTAATTTGATTTTCCACCAAGTGAAGGTTATGCAAATCCTGATTTCACACTGGCCAAATTCCTTTAAAAAAAAGTCTGCAGCATTAAATTTGTCCATAAAGTTTTTAAAATAAATATAGCCAAACATTACCGATAAGTTTTAGAATACAAATATGCAACTGTATATATTTTGATTTAAAGTTGGTTTCCATCAACTTTATTTGTAAAAAGAACATCACAATCTATATCCCATTATCAGTGTTATTTCTTCAGTATACAGGGTAGTAGATATCTTCAAAATTCTGAATCAAACAATTTTAACCAGTTAAGGAACTTGTGTTTCATGCTATGTAAACAATTGGTGTTAAAGATGTGTTAGACCTTTGCAGAGAATAAGAAACAAAGATCTTACAAACTAAACATCTAAACAGTAATGAAGAGAAATTTTCTCTCTCCAGCGAGATTGATAACTGTGTCAGGCTGCGTATATTTTCAACATGAAAAAAGATATTTACTTTAGGGAAAGATACATCTGTATTTGCTTTTCTCTAGTTCTCTGTGCATAACTTGCTTCTTTCTAGATTTATAGGAGAACTGAACTGACCAAAAATCTGCAGGGTGCATATTTGGAAAAAATATTGATTTTAAGAGAAAAATAACCATGCTCATAGATTCAGTGATGCAAACACACACTACATTTTACAATTCCACTTAAATCATACAGGTTCCATCTTTTAATAAATGGACATAAGCTGCAGGAAACTGACAACTGCTTGCTATTTCTTTTAAGAACTGAAAGTATCTAGTGTTTCATGATTAGACGACAAACTTGATGACTTTAGGCCAGAACATTTTCACTCTGCTGTCAAAAGTAAATTGAAAGTTACACAATTATAAATAATGGCATTTTTGGCTGTACAGTACCATAAGCATCTCACTCTTACTTCCAGGAACAACTTTTCATGTAAATTCCAGTAAAAATTCCATGTGTCAAGAATTATTTTCAGTAAACAAAAATTAAGAATCATAAACTGTTACCATTTCACCAATACTTTTCTAAATACTTACTTCCTTTTCTCATGAACATTGCAAAATATTATTTGCACTAACATATGCAACGTTACATTGCTTCCAGATACTTGTGGGCTTAGTTCCTTCACAAAACTACACATCTTTCAAATTACCCAATCCTACAGTGTTTACACTGGCAGCTTAATCTGTCACTAATGCAAACTCAGAAGTCAAATGATTTATCTTACAAGCATAAACACTGAGCATGAAAAACTGGGAACTCTTGCAGGCTTCAGATTCTATACTATTAAACTCTGCATGAAATGATCTATTTTTTTTTTATGGAGGCAAAAGCTCTCAAATATTATACCGTTACTCAGTGTCAGAGCAGAAGATCCCATTATAGAACACTATGGAAGTAAAAATTTACCATTAGACTTTAGATATGTTTTTCCTCTTAAATATTTTTATATAGAAGCTGCAATAGCATATGCAGCAGAAACAGAACAGCTCCAATGAAATCTTTTTCACAAAGATTAAGTACATCAGTCTCAGCTGATGACTAACACCCACGCACCTTACACAGACAACAGCACCAAGTCAAAGCCTAGAATTATCTCACAGAGTTAAATTTAAGGAGTGTTACGACAGCAGAAGTGGACTTTGGTAAGGTATTTCTATCTAGGAGAAGATTATGCCATAGAGCATGGCCACATTAGCTGACATACATCAACAGCTACAAAAACCTTCAAATCAGATAAGGACCTATCGGTCAACCGTAAGGCTGATTTCTAACATCATTAGTGTTTGAAATATAAACTTACAAAAAAAAAAAGGCATATCGTATCTACCCTAGAAAAAAAAGATTATGCTGAACATTGTAGTAATTTATGAAATGAAGGATTTTAAAGGCCTTTCAGAAGTGGAGTTGCTATCCAGCCATCCTGTCCCAGGCACAAAACTCCGCATTTATCTTTCCTGCTGTGCTTGTTGCTACCATTGGGCTTCCGTGGTCCACTCCTCCAGTGGGTTTATCAATTGCCAAAACCAAGATGTCTTTAATAACGTATATTATCCACAACAACTTTGTTTGTCCGCTCTGTCACTAGAAGGCTGCCAATTTTGGGTCAATTTGCAGCATTCCCCAAAGTTAAGGAAAAATTTATTCAAAAAGCTGAATGCTAGATTCAAACTGGCACATCTTTTCAATCTGCAAATAACTCTATGGCTCTCTAAACTAGAAGCAAAAGTTAATTGTAACTATATTGCATATCAGTACATATGCATATTGTGCACTCTCATACATATGAGAATACTCCTGAAGCTTTAACTGTGAGTAAAATGTACAAAGGCCTGGTAAGCTGCCAAGTCCATTTAAAGCATTACAAATTGGCGTGCTTATATACAACGTACAGACATGCTATACTACGTCGCTGCTCACTCACAGGCAGCAGAGTAAAAAAGTTACTCCTTAAGTGTTGCAACCTATTGACAAAGTTAGTGGTGACCTCAGAAATCAACAGAATCGCATTAGGTACACAGCTGTCCCACCACAGTCCTGTCATCATCATCTTGCCAGCAAGGGATTTCCCCAAAGGCACATGTTTTTCTATTACATATCACTCATATTATGTTTGAAATTTGCTTTCTTGGGCCATAACCTGACTATACATTCCATTAAAAACATCTAAATAAAATAGAAATAACAAGTGGAATGTTTTTTTTTCAGAATTAACCTGGGACAAAACCAAATTATGGTTTCTTCTTCTCCCTGTACCCCACCGCATCTGGCTAGAAACCCAGCCTAAACTCAAGCGGACCAAGTGGTTTTTATCATTCTCTCCCCCTTCCTCATTCAAATTTTAGGTACCATCCATATTTTGCAAGGCTCTTAAAAGCCCAAATTACAGCTTCCACGTCTCTGAAACCCAGATTGTGTTGCTATTTAAAAGACGTCTGACCTTTTAGACTGTTGATCAAATGCAAATCCCACTAAGTTAAATGGGAGCTGAAGATAGGCAGTAATGTAAATCAGGATTTCTTCATTTAGTAAGACTCCTAAATCTGTACTCAGTCTAACTTTAGACACGCCAGTTTTGGTCCAACACGTTTGATCCACATCAGTTAGGAGCCTGGTGAAAGTTAACCTGAACCTCTCCAGGGACCGCCAAGTTTCCCATTGATTGTACCCAGCATCAGTGTTTTCTTGAAATACCACAGTCTGAACCAAGCTGAGATTCATCATTCTGATCCATTTCAGACCGTATGTGCCTTCTGTTGCAAAAACATGCTTTAGGTCAGCAAAGAGGTAATCTTCTTTAATTAATTAGACTTCCTGCATGGATTCTCCAGTTATACAGGAATAAGAAATGAAATACTCTCCAGAAATTCAATAGCTGAACTCTCAAAAATGGCAACAGCAAGACCTCTGAATAAAATTCTGATTTCCTGGACTATTAGGTGTAAAGTAGAAAAATCACAGCAGTTAGGGACAAACATATCTCTACCCACATCATTCTCATTTTAATTAGCATCCAACAGTGAGACTATGAAAGAGGACGATTCCTGCAATACCAAAAAGCTGACTGAGTTTTGAAACTTGATTTGATACTATCATTCCAGCCATGCATTTGTACACTGTTTTATTTTGCATGGAGTCTGAATTAAAAAAAAAGAAGGCAGCTTGCTCTTGTACTGTTAACTGAAGGAAAGTGCAGGTGCAAGATGCAACCTCACCCTACGCGAAGAACTCTGGGCTAAGCAACAGAACTAAGGGGCTAATAGTGCTAAATGAAATTCTCAGCTAAATTTGTCAGATTACATTGTACACGCGACTGCTAGGCAAGAAGGACACAACACGTTCTGGAATTTTAAATAAGGCCTCTTGAACAGTCATTAAGAGTCTGTAATGGCTAACAAATCTGATTAAGTTATTTAAGTATGATCTCTCCTTTATAAATTTAAGCTGACCGCTTTTGGCCAGTTTTGATCTGTACAACCCGGTCGAATTTGCAAACAGCATTTATTGCCAGCGTTGCACTGAAATACACAGACCTTTATCCTTCTTTCCCTAACTTGTGTTATCCTTGTCATCAGTACTTTGTTGGTAGAGACAAGAAGGTTGAATTTTCATGGCCATTATAGAACAATATGCAAGGACTTATTTTAACAGTTTTTATTTTAACAGTTTTTGTTAACTGAATCCCAGGATTTCCCAGTATCATAGTACTTGACTTTTTCTGCAGTAAAGTTTTCCACTATTTACAATGCTCTAACAAATCTTTAGAAAAAGGGTTTTTCCAGAGTGAATCACAAACTGTGTATTTTGGGAAACAGCACTTCAAGTACAGATATAACACAGTGAGAAATTATGTGGGAAGACAAAAACCATTGATGTTTTCAGCTGCTGTGATACAGAGTGCTTCCAAAAATGTAGTAAAACCTACCAAGGAGCCACTGCAGCCTCTTCTCCAGAATAAAAGAGAAGTGCTATTAATACTATTTCTACATCTACCGAGTCAAACAGTTATTTCAAATATTTAACAGTGGTTTCCAGGGGTCTGTTAGATCCGAGATGCATGCTCATACACAAATGTAGGAAGAAGTTAAGAGCCAGGATTACCTAAGAAAGGATTTTAGCTACAATACAGAAGCCATGCTTAGATTTGAACATGGCCAATGCTTACTACATTAATTATTTCTTCCATCCAGAACAGACAGAGAGGTTTTTCTTGTAATCATTTTAGAGAGCCTTGATAAGAGTCCCAAAGCTATTACTAATTACAGCAATTAGAAGAAAATTGTATGGTTAATGATGAGTGTTCTTTTCTTTCTTCTGTTCACTTAGTTTCCTACCCCTGCATCTTTCACGCATGCTCAGGAGCATCTCAGCAGTTTCATTCTCCTTCCTCAGCCCCTCCTTTCCTGTCCCGACAGGAGGGAGACAGGTGAGATGCTATCCTAGAGCTTCACACTACTTCTTCCACTTCAAGACAGCTGGAAATGGTAACACATACAGGCTTGAAGGCCCTACACCACCTGCCTAAGAGTCACCTTTTTAAGGTCATTGCTGAGCGACAGATCAGGGCAGGGAGACGTCCCTAAATCTGAGTAACTTCTCTTACAAGAATAATTAAACATACGCTGAACTCAACATAGCACATGTCAATTACCTGCAATATTTCAAGTCATCTGCTCTTCTTTCACAGTCAATTGATGAATCCTGAAGTGATGGTTGCAACAATACCTGTCAGTTTTAAAATTCTTCTCATGTAAGATGTGTTGAACCCCACCCTCAGAATTAAAAAAAAAAACTGCCACACAAAATTTTTTGTCTTCACTCTTTGAGTTGAGCACAGAAGCAAAAGCTTGTTAGCTCATATTTTCTTAAGCAACTGTAACTAAGGCATAAATTCATTTTTATTTTTAAATGAGGTGTAGGTTTTATATTCAATGCAAAAATAAATCTCCTAAATCTTCTGAATGCTCAATTTTCAGGTTTATTTTTTTTTGTCCAGTTCTTCAGCTTTCCTATGGACGCTTCCCATCTCTTTTATTCCTTTTAATTGAAATGCTATTTTGTTGCCAGGTTCAACCACAACTTTACTTGACAAATCCATAGAGGCAGTTGTAACACAGAATACCAGCCAGTATGCCAGGTGTTCCAAGTCCTTCCTGTGAACTTCAGCAGTTGGTAAGAGGCATAAGCAGCAAGGTATAAAGCCGTAAGAGAGTACAAAAGAACTGAACAAATCCTATGGTACTGGAACTCTTCACACCAGAAGATGGATAGCTGTCAAGCTTTCAGTAGATATCAAAAAGCCACGGTTTTGCAGAAAGCAATACAGCAATCTAGATGTTTACAACAGTGAAAGGCAATAGGAGTGAAAGCAAAAGTGTTCATCTGCAGGTACTTATCTAGCAATTAGCTTTGGATAATTCCATCTTTTGCCAAGAGAAGCAGACAACATGCTTGCTGATAGCCCTCAAGAGATGATCAACAGGCAGAGTCCACAGAAGTCATGCAGTGTTGCTCAGTTTTTATGGAAGATGCAAGAGATATCAGAGCAGTGGAAAGAAGGAAAGCGAAGGCTGACACCATCACCGTAACAGGCTAACAAATTTACCCACAAAGACTCTGGCAAAAACAGGGCGATAATTTACATCCAGAAATGAGACTTCAGCAAAACAATTAAAACACAAGAAGTCAGAGGAGGCTGGGCAGAGTTTGAAGTTACACAGCCTTCCTCTTCAAGCATATACTGGAGATACCACACAGACCATAGCAGCAAGGCCTTGGTTGAAACCTTGGGAAAAGGCAGAAGTCACACACAGAAGACATGAAGATGCCCAGGTATGGAAAGTAAGCAAGAGGCCCAACAGCATACAGTGGCTCCGAACACAGGTAGCTTGCTATTTCTAACGGATGTCAGAAGGATGAGTTATCTACTGAACTGCTTAAGCTACCCACAAGTACTCTGCATAATTTCCTGTTCTTTTTATGCATATCAAAACTACTGCATTTTCTTAGTTCTGCATTTTCTAGAAGCAAACATGTTCTTCCCCACTTTATCACGCTACATTCACAGCTTGTTGCATATAGCTTTGTCCTTTCATGCTGCGGCTAGGGCTGTCCTAGCGCTTCTTCTGATAAGCAGAGGAATACAGAAAGTTAAAACATTAGCTCCAGCAGTGACAAACTACATCCAGATAAGTGTCTGCAAAGTAAATTCTGACAATGGAAAGCAGCCCTTGTTCTTGACCAAGCCAAAAACAGCCAAAAAGATTGGAAAGGCGCAGAAAGGTCGCACCAGATAACTGTTGCTGCATTGAAATGAATCATCAAGGGAAGACAGTAATCTTGCTTCTCACTGTATCAGGTACGTCGTAATATATTCCCTTCTTTTCTTTCCCTCACACTTCAGTTCTACTGCAGGAGGTCTACACACTAAACAAGTGACTGGTTTGCAGCATATAATCCTATTCACTTCCATTAATCCATCCAAGTGTGATTGAATCCAAGTTGATGACCATGCAAAGAGGAGGTTTCCCTCTCTCTCACCCCATTTTCTAGGTTCTTGACTCACAGCTGCAACCTCTTCCCCTTCCCTAACACTAACCACAGCTCTGGGACTCATGGGACTCCATCATAACCACATTCAGTCTACTAGCTGGATGGCAAACTAATCCAGCAAAACCAGAATATTATCCTCTTGCGTTAATGACTCCAAGTGGCTTAGCCACTACTGGTACTGCAAATACCTGAACCAAAGAAGCAGAGGAAATTCTTAGAAAAAAGAGCTGTGAAAAAAACACAGGCTCTTCATTTCAATGCAGGTGGGCTCTTTTTCACAGGACCTGCTCCTTTATGGGGTAATTTATCCGGAAGAGTACCAGCATTACTTGTCATGAGAATCTCTTCATGACCCAGTACAACTCGGTGTGGCAAAAGAATACCCTGCCCTGTCCAGCAGGTCTTGCATAGCACACAGATAAGTCTGAGTTACTGTTTCGTCTCAGCTGCACATGGAACCATCAAACTCAAAAACCTACTTTAAGGTTGATGTTTTGTAGTCACCAAGCATCCCAGACTTACCATAGTTTTTACACTACTGCAATAATTTTTGGGTAAACATTTACTCCTGTACATGGCCTCTTCCCTATCAATGAACCATAGAATAATTTAAAAGCTTTCAGTGTAGGGATCTCACTTTTAATTTACATAAAAGCAAGTGACAAATGGCTGTACCAAACTAAACAGTTCACGACCTGAAATCCAGACTTAGTAGACATTAGGCTTATTATTATTGCAACCTGATTCATCATTTAATAAAACCGACATACATTCAGCAATATTAAATACCGAGATCTGGAATGAACCGGTTCAAGTTTATATAAACACTGGTCTGTTTATATACCACTGAGTGGTTAAAATAGTGATTAACACTCATTCAATCCTTCCATTTCATATTAGCAATAAAGGAACTACAGAGGGCCTCATTTGACCTTAACAGTTAAGGACATTATGTCAACACTTGTACAACCAGGCTACCGCCCTGCTCTGACATAGTAAGATAAAAGCTAGAAATACCTGAAATAATGAGATCTTTATTTTTAATTACCCAGTGCCATTAGGCAGCAAGCACAATTAAAAAGACTACAAAAGAAAACTGGTTGACCTCCAGTTATTTCAATACTTGAAAGACCCAAGAAAAGGGCAGGGTTTGGAGCAAGCGATACCTATTCAATTCCTAATAGATGCAACTGATGCACGTGGTCCTTTTATAGTTTCTTAATGGTCCTGCATCCACGCAATTTCATGAATCAGGAGTAATGAAAGAATAAAGAGATTTAATTTTTAATTAGCTTACAAATTAAAGGCAGCTTTAAAATATTACTCCACCCTACAATTCTTTGCATTTCTGTAAGAAAGATCCCTTCTACTAATAACAGTTTTTGTATTCCAAATGACTATATTTCAAAGGGGAAAAGAAGGGGAATTCAACTGCTTTAAAGGCAAAGTTAGTTTTATGTTTCCATGTGCATATATCCACTTAAAAATGCATTCTTTATTAATTTTTTTTCTTTTTGTTATTATTATTACTACTATTATTTTAAAACTACGTACACAATTTTTCCCCCCGCACCAAAAAGGATGCCTTACATTTCAATTGCACCAGCATTAACTGTTAAAAAATGCCACTGATCCTCCCTTACTGATGTGTATGAGGAATTCCACACAGCTCCCTTCCATCTCCAAAGAACAAAAGTTAGGTTTCTAGTCCACAAGGGAGATACACTCTTACTACAGGTATTCTTACTTTTAACACAAGATACTTCATATAAGATAGATAAAGTACTAGTGACCTAACCACATTTGTCCACAAACTTACCTCTAAATATATTGATGGTGGGTTATGCTCTCCTCCAAACTTGTCTAGCAATGCTTCTATATGTTCTTGTGTTAATTTAATCATCTGTTTGATATTCCACACCTAAAATAGAAAATGAAATATTTTAACTTAATTAAATCCTAGAGAGCCTATAGAATCAGCCCTAAACCGTAACAAATTACATTTTATAGATATTTAATAACAGAAGTCCATAATAAAAATATTTTAATATCAGTAAGTGCACAAAGCTATCCTGCTCATTCATGGTCAGTAAGACACATCTTACTTCCCAGACAAACAGAGAAAAAGTAAACTTGGTTTCAAAATTCAGGAATGACGGTATAACCAACTTTTTAGAATGTTTTGGTTTTTATGTTTATCAAAACCGTATTTAGTATTTTTCCTGCAAGTCTCTGTAACCCAGTTTCTACAGCACTACCAAGTTTAGTGGAGTTCTATCAAGCCGTAAGTAATCTGTGTCAACACATTCACATAATCCAAACTTAGTTCTATTTGCATGGTAATACAATGTCTCGATCTTAAGTACTTCCTATACCGTGAATTCTACATTCCTGTGCCTTACAAGTTTTCTTACAGGCCTTGGATGTGATCTGAAAGAAACATTTACCTTTAGTGCACAGAGAAGACTTACGGCACTGTACTGTGAAACAACTCAGGTTGTTAGTTATTCGTCACAACATCCTGAAAGAGCCAATTTCACGACTTTGAGATTACTGTAGGGAAATGGTATTACGAATCCTAATGCTAACACCTAAGAAGGCACCAAATCAATAACTCAAGTCATTTCAAACAATAACGCTACACTGATTTAAGAACCTACTTAAACCCAACAAAAATCAGAAATTTATAGGGCGGAGAGGGAAGAAAGAGGAGAATCTCTTCTTCACAGGTACTGCTGTTCAGACAATTTACCAGAAAAAAAAGAGTCAGAGTTATTAGACCCAGAATAGGAAAAACACATTGCTTCTTCCAAAGGGATTATAAGGACTTCTGTTACATTTTTCAGTTTAACTCTTATCTATTTCATGGATTATTATAACATATACAACCTCAAGACTGGGTCTGGACCTATAAGTTATCAAAACTTCTCTCTTTAAAAAGAAGATGCAACTAACATAGTATTCTATAGTATGTACCAAGAACAGGATCCAACCCAAGCTGGATCAAAACAACTCTTACCAGTCTTGAGATACTCACAAAGAAACAAACTCTAAAATATAGTTCACATTTTGTGCATCACCTTAGTTAGCCCACTCACTTAAGACACTGGTTATCCGCCAGTAAACGTTAAGATTAAAGATAAGCCATTCCCTAAAAGAAACTAATAATTGATTCCTATCTAGCTCCAGTTTCAGAACAAATAGGAGAATGAAGATTTCATCACGAAGCTACACTCAAGCAAAAACAGTTTGCTGAGGAACAAGTAACCTGAACTACCAAGGGTGGGGGGACACCAAATAAAGAGTGCAATATTCAAATATTCTGTATGCAAACTCACTTAAGGCAATTGGGGAAGTCAACTTGCTTCTCAACTTACAATCACTTTATCACGTTGAGTTAGGAATGCTAACCAGCAACCAGGAAGATTTCTGCATTTTGCTAACGTTTTTCCAAAGTTGGCAAGAGGTAGCCACATCCTTGGTGAAGGGAACAAGCTTGAATCAACACCCTATGTCAATTAACCTGTTCAATGTAAGAGTTTTAGATGTTTAGTTGCTGTACAAATGGTAACGTGCTATTAACTTGGCTGTGTACAGAGAAAATTCATGGCAAACTATGGAAGCACGCCTCATGATTGCTTTCAGAACACAAGTTTCATTACTATTTAATGCAACTTTTATTATTCATTCTGGCAGTTCTACCTACAGAAGTCGTCCTCAGCATTATTACTATACCTTAACCAGCATCAACAGCTTACTACACTTGAATGCCTGCCAACGGTGGGGAGGGAAGGTGCTTTGCCAACAAAGTAACCTGTTGGATGAGGTTTTTCAAATACTTTTTTGAAGATTGATAATAAGCAACTTCATTGCTCATAGATTGTTTTCTATTTTGTGTCCATGACAGCAACCTTGCTTTCTTTCAGAGAAGCTACAGAATTAAAAAAAGTAACAAAGTAACAACATGCACATAGGAAGCATGTAATTTAGAAGATGGCGGCAACAAAATCTAACGACAGCCTTGAACAGTTCAGAGCACAGAAATCTTCTGGTTACGTTAATATCATGACAATAGCAAAAACCTCAATGACTAATGAAAAAAAATACAGAAATTTGAGACTTACTGCCAGTTGCTGGATTATGGCAAAATTTTCTCTACCTGAAGAAGCTGAAGTTAAATCTAGTGGAAGACAACATTGCTCAGAGTGGCTGGAAATGATGCCCTGAATTACTTTCCGTATACCTGAGCACTAAAGTAAGAACCTGTCTGTAAGAGAATCTTGCAGGGAAACTTCACATGGATTTCTATTACCTTAGAAAGGCTACTCACACAGTTAAAAGTACGCTGAAGGCAGAAGGAAATTTATCAACGTCAGCCACAGCACTGAGTCATTACTTGTTGCTCACAGAAATGGAAAACCTATTTCGTGTGCCATATTCATCAAAAGTCTTCTGACAAGCTGAAAAAACTCTCACAAATCCAGTATTGACTAGCATACTCTCTCCGTAATCAAGTACGCACCAGAACACGACATGGCAAGTTTCCAAGCTTCACAATTTCTCTTTAAGTAGCAACTCTTACTACTTCCATGAAGCTACCTTCTGCTGTTTCCTATCAGTGAAAATAGTTAAATAGGGTCACTTGTGGTCCTGAGCATCTCTTGTCTACGTAGCTGGTGCCCCTTGATACGCAACCCCCATGAGAGTATATAGCATCCTATTATGTAGGATCTATGACTACTGCAATTTCATTGAAGGGACTTAAGCCTTTTCCTAATTGGAGTTCAGAAGTGGTGCTCTGTGCAAGTTACCTCGTGTGACCTGAAAACGCCTGCTTCTGCACACCACAGCGCCCATAGCTTCCTCCTCACAAGAACTACGCTCTATGTGCTGCACTTGCACAGCCAGCAGTCCCAGCCTGCCTTTTTTCCTCTCAAACCTGCATATTCTGACAACTCACCTCACCCACGTTTGCATCCTGTGCACCAGCCCAGCTTTAAAGACCCTGGGCCAGGAGAGTCTCTCAACACCATATCCCTATCACACAGGTGTGGAATTTCATTGGAGTAGTGGAGTGCTCATAAACATGCTCATAACAAAAATAATAGGGCTGTTCTTTCTTAGTGACCAGCAGGCTTCTCCAGTTTTCTTTTAGTTCTAGTGAAAGCACGAATAAAATGTGGATAAAGGGATTTCTGCGAGAAAATTACTGCCAAATATCTCACAGAAGTGCAAAAACTGATGCCAGCCTAAGAGACGGTTGCTAGAAATATTGATGCATTCTCAAGTACATCTGAAACGATTGCAGCATTGTCCACAGGCAAGTCCAGCCACTTTCCACAGGAAGCAGCATGGTTATTTGAGACAGCATTTCATTGTAGTTCCACAAAAAAAAAAGTAATGAGTCGTTTATATCTGGGATAACCTTATTTTTTCCTAAAAAGCCTCAAATAAGTTTTTCCACCTTATCTGGTAGCATTAGGTTAAGGTTATTCTTTATCATGAGAGATTAGATTTGATTCTCCTTTTAGTGCTGCTGACAGAAAGAAGCTGACACAGGCTAAAATGGATACAGACAGACAGAAGACTGGAGATATTCCAGATATTCTGGAATATATCAACTCATATCTGCCCATTGTGGATAACCATGCATTAATTTTGCAAATAAGCACTCCCTTGCAACGTAATGAAAAGATGATGACCTATTTCAAGCCAGAGGCAAGTCAGATAGAGTAGGAGGCCAAATCCATTGTACTCAGTGAAGACCGGCTCTGCAACATGTGAGGCTATAAGCCATGAAGTTATTTTTGCCTCCCATGCTGCTTGTCAAGAAATGCACTGCCTGAGACAGCACAAAGCACGCTGTCTTTTATACTTCTTGCACCTGGCACCAGTACCCAAGCCTTGCAGCACATCCCAGCTCTAAGCTCTATGATTCACACTTTGTAGAAGACATCTGAATGTTTGAATCTGTTCCGTAAAGAAAAGTAAGTCATTCTTTGCACAGACATGGTGTATCCTGCATTTGGATTATCACACTTCGAGATGACAGAGAACACTTTAATTGAACAAACAAGGTGAAGTCATTTAAGAATTGGTTTGAAAACTGTTTTACAAGCAGGACAGAATCATTGATACCTATCCAATACTACTCTCATCAGCCCCTTCAGGCTTGTTTCTTAGAGAATGAATTTGATGGTTTGGTCCACTGAATGAGTATCCACGTCGTCAGCAAATGCTTTAGAAAGCCGTCATGTATGAGCTCATTCTTAGCTGAACAAATGCCTTCACGAACTTGAAAGTGAAGTGTCAGAATGTAAGAGGTGAAAGGACACATGACTGGGGTTAGTAACTCAGCACCCCACCTCAGGGCTTGTACATCAAGATGCAAAGCTTGCATTTTCCCTGTGTCTTTGCCAAAAACCACCGTTACAGCTTTCTCACATTTTAGTATCTTCCCTGAGATATTTTCTCCCCTCATCAACCTGGAGTGGTGCTAGCACTCTTCCTGCCTCTAACAAAGCTTTCTCCCCATTTAATGGTGTCATACACTGGAATATGACAGGTACCTAGAGTGGGAAGGACGGTCCTTTCCTTCTTCCTTTACTTCAGGCTCCAGCTTTGCTCTGTCTCTCAATGGAAGCTTCTCTCCACTTGCACATCCCCTGTGCTCATTTTTTGCATTTTTCCTACTCTGCTAGCTCTTTATGCTTATTATATTTTCAGCAGCATAGGATTTTTTAAATAAGTATCCTGAAAAATACTAAGAGCTGAAAAACTTTACTGAATTGAAAACCAGCTTGCAATGAGTTTCACATAAGAGTTTACAGAAGTGACATAAATGCCAACATTGAGACTGCCCTTGCTACTTTATCTTCCCCAACTTTTTATTCGTGTTGGCGGATCATTTTATTGCAGCTCCTGTCTGAGATACCAACGTTGACACTGTATTTTCATTGTTGGCTAGCTAGACGGTTCAGAACAAGTCTGTTAAAATTTACCCTCATAGGACAGTAAACAAGTTACAGACATTACTATCCACAGACATTACCGTAACCACGGGAAAGAAGTGTCTTTTTCCATAAGAGTTTAAAATCTCTGAACATATCTTTCTACATTGATGAAGAATGGCCTTGGTGAAGACGTATGATAGCATGCTCAGGAAGTGAAGGTCTCAAGAAGAGTTGCAGCATTTTTCTGTACCATCCTGTCTGATTATACCTAGGTAAGCTAATACAGTAAATATGGTCAGCTGGCACCTGCTGTAAGCATGGCAATTAGTGAAATATTAAAAACATTTCAAGATTAAAACTTTTTTCCATTTAACAGGTAACATTTTTAGGAAGGAGAAGGCTTATTCTTATCCCCCTGTAACCAGTAATGCAGGTTTTCAACTGTGTTTGTTGTGAAACTGTTTCTGTTGAGCAAAAAATGACTAAAACCAAACAGCCAACAATTCCCTCCCTACCCCAAAAAACTAGGAAATGTCTGACCACATTCATGCTCAAGTATCTGAATTATCAACTTAGAATTTGTGCTGTTAATTCTTCAATCAGAATGAGAACTACAGCGTAACTCTTCTGCAATAGACAGACGTATTCAATAAAGACGTGCTTTCTTTACCAGGAGACTCTTACCACACAACCATCTTTGTACTACAACCACTTAGTTTTTACTTAACATCCTTGCATCTCTCATTTACTTGCAATCCATCAGTTGCAAGTGATAGAGATCTGTGTCTTTTCCTTCGTTTAATTCTACAGGCAAATTGGATTGCTCATCGCTGAGCTCCACTTTTAAAGCAGAATAAACAGCTTTTCAATCTGTCAGCCTTTGCCTTTCGGGTTGCCGCCTCTTAAACAAAAGGAATTTGGACTTCAAGTGTTTCTTATTTATTGCGAGCATTTAAAAATATTTTTTGAGATACAGTGACAAATTGTAAAGGATAAAGTTTGATAGTCTGCTCTCAAAAGGTAGCTAAGAAGTTTCTCCCTAAGCACAGTCACCAGGAGCCAGCGGGCGCAGTTACCGAACTGCTCGTGCCCATCGATCTCCCCCTGCTCCCTTCCCTCCTCTCCCTCTGGAACCTAAACCTTTGCCTGAATCCTATCAGTAAGGTAAACAAGCAAAATATTTTTTCTCTCTGTTGAGGTTAGTTTTCTGCCAGTCTAGCGTGCTAAAAGAGCTTGGCAAGGACCCGGTGACCACCGGAGCTGGTGCAAAAAGCCACCTTTCCTCCCTGCAGCCCACAGGTCGGCGATTCAGGCCACCAGGAAGCAGCCGCCTTCCTGTTCAGCTTCAGTCCGCCTGCAGGCCCCCACTTTTCCAACACCTGCCATCTTTGCTGCTTGCTGCTAAGTAGAATTTGCCTCCAAGCAGCACGAAAAGGAAAGTTAACAAAAGCTTTCTACCACAGCAGAACACAAGAGTGTGAAAAGTAAGAGGTGTTTGTATCCGTCCTTTAAGTCACTAACTGCCAGTTGCATGGCTTTCTGCGATCTAACGACATCTCCTACTCCACACTCCTCGAGGCTTTTGTCTTGCATTGCTATTAGTCCCGTTTATTCACTTTGGAAGCGGTTCAGTAGCCAAGAGTATCTCAGACAGATCATGTTCTGGTACAATTCACTGTATTTATGTTTACCATTTTAAAAAAAACATTCTCCCTAGATTATCAAAGGTTAAAAAAAAGGAGGTAGGAGGAAAGAATTATCCTGATTTCCTAACCTAAGGACACAGCTTTGTTCCTGAGAGGTAACTACCGTTGACTCTCAGTGAGTGTTAAGCCCATCCAGCAGTGAGTTTACAAAGGAGCCACTGCTGTGTACACATCAGGCTATTTCTCCACACACGTTAAACTGAGGACAAGTCGTATCAATGACGGAAAGCAAGCAGCCAACCAGCTAATTACAATAATTGCATATAAGAAGCAAATGCGAGTCGAGCAGAGCTCTGACACAGGTTGGGTCACACATTAATTAAAATGACAAAACAAAGTCTCCCCTGAACTGCACAACCTTTTCTGCTCACTCCTTGCCAGAGCACACAACTAATGAGACTACCCAGAGAAGATAAACAGCACCTATTTAAAAGTTCATCTTATCAATCCATAAAACAATTTTCCATACGCTTTACAATATTCAGCAACTGTTACTACATGGTGCATGTGTTTTCTACTAACCAGTTAGAAATACATTCTTATTATATAAGAATATATTTGTATTTCAATAATACGCATCAAATACAAATATATCCTGTTAGTTTAAGTGGAGCTGTGATCCAACAAAGCAACTAAGGCATCTCATTTTTATCGCAAACAAGTCTCTAAACCCTCAAAAGGGCAAGTGTGTTTTATAAAGTAAAAAAAAATCATAATAAGCCAGGTACAAGTAATTTGCCCACAATCTCAGAAAACAGTCACAAATAGAAACTGCCATAGAAACCATATTTTCCTAGATGGCATTTCTGTTCAGCTCAGCAGACCAGGCTGCCTACTACCTCTAACAGCACTGTGAAAAACAAAACTTAAAACAAAAACTTAAAAGGCAGAACTGGCTCCTTGCCATTCATTGTACAAAGAGCTAGGAGGGTCTTTTTAAAAAATAAATTAATCAAAACAAGACACGGCACACATCATGGTAGGGTGGTGAAAAGAACCATCTACTCCAGGGAAAAATGGAAAAAACGCTGAAAGACCTTGTAGGTTGGTTCAGTCAGACCTGAACTGATCAAACTGGAGAACTATTTATCACATAAAGGCTGCTGCAAGACTCACAATCTGTGACGACTGAATCTAGGGACTGGGAAAATTTTCAACTACCAACACAAGCTTCAGAAAAGTCACAAGAATTTATTCTCACTAACCAACAGCATTCTAGAAAAAATATGAAGATACTGAAAGAAATCCCTTCTGAAAGCTACCTCAGATGACGTTAAAGACATGCATTTAAATCTACATTACTTAAAAGCAGAGAGAATGTTTGACCTATTAAGATTTAATGAATAAATTTACAAAACCATTTCAAAGGCTGAGGTGTTAACATACAACCACCAAGATTTTCCAAACACCTAGATGCTACCAACTTCTTAAAGTCATGATAATGTTTTATTTCATGTTGATTTTACAGTGCTTTTGAAGCACTATTAATAAGTAACTTACAATAGAGAGAGAAGAAACTAGGTGTGCTACTCACACTTCAGACACATCTACATTCAAAATGCATTCCTTTTATCTGAGATGCACAATAAAAGTTAGGGGTTACCAAACCTGTGCTCCAAATGGTCAGAAAACATTGACTAAACACAATGTAAGTGCATTTGAGATGTATTTACTACTTATCAGTACATTTAACAACAGCTTTACTAATAACTATACTGTTTAAGAGGCCTCACTGCACAACAGTGAGGATATTACTGCTGGTATTCCCCTTCTTGCGGGGAAAAAAAAATCCTAGCAACCTCATAATGCAGCACAGTTTTAATCAGTAAGTACATTCTGTTCACTAACAAACTCGATTGCCTCCCAGACATGAGATTTTGAAAGAAAATTGGTACCCTGCAAGCAGAAATGTAATCTCCCTTTCATACTACATTTTGTGCAGGTATATTGGGAGAATCATAAAAATACTTTGTTTGGTCAGAAGCTCAGAAGGACAAATGCTTCGTCCAGTGCACATAGACACTCCTATCATCTCCTGACTATAGTATTGATAGGGTGGAGAGCTCACTTGGTACTGAGCACTACACCTGCAGCGCACAACAAACCCCATTTTGGAAAGAGCACGGGCTCTGGTTTGGGACCCTTACTGTTGATGTGGGTCTGAATTCCCCAGGTGGGATGACAGCTGCAGCACCACTCCCTGAGAGCTCCCGCCTGAACAGACAGCACCTTTGGACAATGGGGATGGTTAAAAACTACACCTTCAGCCTTTTCACCTCTTTTTGCAAGGGGCCACAAGCATAAACTCATCAGAAACAGAATAAAGAAAGGCACTGCTGCTCCTTCAAAAAAAAAAAAAGTTAAAAAGGTGGAGTAACAAGTCAAACCCTTGCAGCAAGGAACTTAAACAGGAAAAAAAGGCATGTAATTCTGCTTCAAGCAGCCTTGTATAACTTTAGAACTGGTCACAGAAGAGGAAATCAGTTGCATAAATACATATTTCATCATTTTAGAAAGAAGCTGTGCACAGGAGAACAGATTAAGAGGATTGCACTGTACGCCCCAAAAGCTCAAGAGCAATTGGTAGAAAGAAACTAAAGCAAAGAAAGACACACATTGTACGCTTCGGTATTCTGTACTAGCCATGAGAACGTAGCTGTGTACACACACAGATGTGTGAACAGATGAAAATCATGAAAACCATCTCACACCTCAGAAAACTGAATATTGTACCCAGCAGTCTCACATGGTGAAAGCAGCTGGGAAAGTATGCCTGCTATACAAGAAGCCCATAGAGGGCCTTGGCATCCCTGGCACGCTGGCAAAACGATGGCATGCAGTCATAGCCCACGGCATGAAAGGTGCACTCAGAAGCTATCCAGAAAAACCAAGCACGATTGCTACAGCCTAGCACAGGAAACTCAAGACCACAAAGACCTAACGTGTCAGGATCTGAGCCTGACAAGTCCAGCAAAGAAAGCTTCAGCCACACAAGAGCTCTCATTCAAGCATACAAAAGAAAAACGAAGGCCAATATAACAGGACAGCAGTGACCTTAAAAAAAAAAAAAGCAAAAGGGTGTGTGCGTGTCAAACCCACCACGCTAGCACGGCTCTCCCTAACCACATTCTTCTTGTCACCTACTGCACAAGAGCTTTGGAGCTCACCAGCCGCCTTGCTGAGGAGATTCAGTCCGCTACTCTTGCGGAAAACCTAACAAAAGTGACACCAATTTTCTTCAGCATTAGTGAGTTGAATCAACTCGGGAGAGGATCTAAGTGGCACTCAGCTGGCGCGGCGTGGATCTGGCCGTGTATCCGGGTGCAGGTACACGAAATGGCAGAAGCGGCCCCTCTCGGTGGCGGGGCACCCTTTGATCAGCTTCAGCCTGACTGCAGCGATGGGAGCAGCATTAATCATCAGCCACTACGGTTATGACGGGGCATTTCTGCTGTACGGTGCGCTACACGGCCCTTCAAAAGGGGGTTGCTCAAACTGAAACATACTGCAGAAAACTTACGCTCAGCAGAGAAGCGTCTCCAAAAAACTGTTAAACCTGCAGCTTCTGCGCAAGGCTCAGCAGGAAGATGATTATCAACCTCATGCTAATTCGAAGCCTCCTTTTATTTCTTTTCCAGGTACAAATAAGATCCTATTTCCTCTTTTGCGAAATTCACCCTAAAATCCTTCATGCACATTTTCTATAGGTACAGTAATTGATAAAACTAAACTATAGATTTGTTACGAAATAACAAAGCTAAGTAGAATACTGGAGCTTTAAGGTTTTTTTTTTTGTGATTAAAAAGTATCTCCATTAAAAAAAGAAAAAACAAAAACCAAAAACCGCATCTCATCTCGTTTATGGTACTTTTAACTGCATGCAACAAAAGAATTGCCTTCCCTAGCTAAAACAAGTGTCAAGAAAGATATTATTAGAACAGCTTTAAAAATAAGACATCTTTAACAACTACAACAAAGTACAAGTAGAAATAGCACTAGCAGCTGAAGTACCAACATAAATTCACAACAGAACTCAGCACCAAATGCTTTGTATCCAAGCTGTGGATATCCACACAGACTGAAGGCAAATCCCCTGAGACAGCCAAACTTTTCAGAACCTAGCGGTCTATTAAGCAAGTTTTGTGTAATCAAAAGAGCTACTACAGAACACAGCTGTTAATCCCATCGCCTTTTGAGTAAAACATCATAAGCAGAAATCTTTTTTTAACACCCCCACTACACTCAAGTCCTTTAAGGTTGCCTTCTAATGCCCAATCTACCTTGTCAAGAATAAATCACAAAAAGCCTAAGGAAAAAAAGACAAAAGGTTATCAAAATCATTGTCTTTTCTACACCCAGCTCAACTCTCCCCCATCATTCCTGACACATGTTCGTCTGTGGAGGTGACGGAATCTGTTAACAAGCATTTTTCAAATAACCTAAGTCAAATAATTTCCTGCTTCACTATCCCTAGCCATAAAGGAAAAGGACTGATAGTAACCTGAAACAATCTCTACTACCATTTAAACTCACTACTCCCAGCAGTCGTAACCACCAACCGGGAGAACAAGTTATTTGTGCTCTTCTTGGCATCTTCGACAGTTTCCATTTCTATTTTTAAACAACCTCAATTTTTTCAGTCTTTCCTCAAAGGTCTGATCTAGACTCTCGTTACTCTTCTCTAGACCCTCCTTAGCTGGACCACGTATTGCTTGAAGCTGCAGCCCAAAGTCCGACCAAGTCCTCAGCAAAGGCCTTTCTCCTGCTGTGCAAAACAGAACGGTTATGCTGTCTTCTGAGATACACTCCTGCAGAACACTTGCTACGAGAAGCTTCATCTCCAGCCAAAGCGTAACTTGTCCTCACAGTTAAATAGGATGGCATTCCTGTACTGTAAACTTAGCTCAGTTGCTGAACACAAACGCAATGAAACTTAACTGCAATTTTGGGAATATGTTTCATGTTTAATTTCAAAAGCAATGAAGTAAAAAAAAAAAAAAAGCTTCTCTTTTCAACTTTCCAAAGAAGCAGCACATTTAATTGTAAACTCTTCAGTGAAACACATTAAAAGTTATTCTAATTCCCTGCACGATAGGTTCCCTAAACGCTAGTGCAACAAAAATAAAGCCGACTTTTCTTATCATACCAACACCACTTCATGAGATCCCACCAGTTATTTCATTTTAGTTTAGAGGCATCTTTTCATTCTATTTTTTTTCTTCTTCTTAAAACTGTTTTGTAGGATTAAGGTTTCTAAATATATAACTAATATTTATGCAGGATAAACTCCAGCATTGCCACCTAGGAAGAGATCAGCTCAGGGCCTCAGTTCACAACTTCCAGTCATTTTTGTCTTCCAAAGAGCACTTCAGGGCACAAAGCTCTGAGTACAGAAAATCCCACTTGAATTATTTAATATTGGTGTAAATAATCTCTAGCAACAAGATCAGAGCCTTTCCTCCCAGCTGTCACACACACTTTACTATATCAGCAAGCCCACAACACTCTGAAAACCTTCCATCCAAACTGTCTCTAGTCCTGAGAACTCATCGTGCGGTAAAAGCTGGCCTCCAAGCCTCTGGATGCCAGCACTCATCCCAGGCCTCCTAATACCAGAAGCAGAAAGATGAGGAGAAGAGAAGATTTCCTCCTTGATTCACTTGTCCCTACTCTTTTCAGGTACTTCTTGGTGGCATAAGGATTTATTTCCTAAGTGTTCCATTCTTATAAGCACATATGCAACCATTCTTCCTAATCTTCAATTGTAGAAATTGTAGAAAAAATGCTTTAGCAATTATTATACTCTTATGTAATGACTTGATTATTTGAAGATTTTTAGTATCAGCTCTCAGGATACAAAAGGCAAGTTCTAAAGCACTAGATTAATTACTTCACTAAAAATTGGCCATGATTTGAATGTTATGGCGTAAACTTGTTTTGCAAAGCCCCAAGCCTTGAGTTCGTAAATAATACTGCTGTAGTTTCAACCAACACTTGATTATGATCTTGATACATAACACCTCCTTTACCAGAGGACTTCAACTGACAAGTTTGTGTCAGCTTACTTCAAGGGCTGTCAAAGATTATTCTTGTTTACCCACCTCTTAAAACGAGAAACTCAGTGCAGATCTGAAGGTTTTCCTCCCAGAAGCCAGGAGGGCATTTCCTGAAAGACTGTGGAACTAAAACTTTTCTAGGCATCTCCTCAAAATAAGTGGAGTTATGCTCCTTGATGGACTTCCACAGCAAGGGTATTTTTAAAGCCTAGACTTACATTCTCTTGAAGAAAGAAAACAAAACACTAAAACAGGCACTTATATTAGAGCCATGAGTCAGTTATAAGCACTTCAGTATTTTTCTGACTTATGTTACCTTGAATTTGCATTAGAGTTCACGCCGGCTTGTTTTTGTATTAAGGATAGTTTCTATTTTAACCTTATCAGCAATTTTTTGGTCTTGAGTTTTAATAAAACTAGTTTTAGATGACGTAATACGTGTACTTAAGCCATAAACTAAAGTTAATTACCTACGACTTAAGAAAGGACTAGTTACCTGAAGAACAAAACCACTTCAAAAAATAAAAATTCTAGCACCAGCTCTGCCTTAGACCTGTGTGTTTCATTATTTCCAATGTATAAAGAGTTTGCTTGTAAATAATACAACAATACCACACGCTTCTTAACCATGCACACACGAACCCATACTTGAGACGCAGCAACCTCTCAGCCAGCAGGTGTTCCAGGTACCAGACTGCTTCTCCTTCTCTCTCACACAGGGACGTAAGATATTCAAGGGGAAAAAAAAAAATAAAAGGACAAAACCCTACACTATGTAATTTACCATTTGGAGTCAAACCTAACAACCTACGCACGCTAAAACATTTTTGAAGTGACACCTCCTTTGGTACGAAAACTTATTTAAATAACTCTTATCTCCTGCCACTGCTTTCTTCTCTCCCCTCCCTTGCACTGCAGTTTATTTACCCCACTCAGCTGTATTGATATTACTGTTTCCAGGGCCACAAAATAAACCAGTTACTGAAATGATTCCACAGAGATTTGTATTATTTTTTTATGGCAGAATTAGCAGGGCAATTCACTTCCACGTAGAGTTGCACCAGCACAACCAGGGCGATACAAGTCAGCGAGTTGCTTTGTAACCTCACTTTGCTGCTGAAATAAAGCATTTGTTGAACTCCACTCTTGAGATATTTAGATTTCTCAAGCAGTTAAGAGTTTCTCCTTACTCAGGAAAGTTAAGACTGGACTGGCGTTACTCAAAGCGTTTAATCACCCCGCTGCTTAGGTGTCAAATACATGTACGCTGCTGAGTTTTGCCTTCTTTCAGCGAGGTGAGCAGGTAGCTCCTTCAGACGGGCCAATCAACCTAACACGTCTCAAGAGCGTCAACATGGGAAGTCTCCTTCCCCATTTCTCCTCCCAGCCACCTACCCAGCAGGAGCTCTAATACTCGCCGAACTTCTCAGCTCATGAATTCAGCTACGTTCCACTGTGCTGTTACACAAACAGAAGGGATAAAAGCTGGTCTTTTCCGGTGAGATGGAGTCAAACAGGACCCCTCTGCGAGCTGACGAGCAAAGCCTGCTCACCTTGCGTCCAAGGAGGCAGGGACAGCGCAGGGCCCCCCGAGAGCAGCGAGGAGCCGCTGCCCGGCGGGCTCAGCGCCTCGCAGAGCCACAGGGCTCCGCTCACAGAGGGCAGGCCCTGGGCCGGGCGCACGGACCTGCTCAGGAAGGACGAGTTGAGCACATCTGCAGCAGCTGAGGCGCTGGCCGAGGAGGCCGAGTTTCTGGCCCCCGTATTTACCCCTGGAACAGACCCGACGCAGGGCGGCTGGCGACGCACGGCCCCCGCTGCCCACGGCGCCCAGACCCTGCACTTCACCCCACCTCGCCAGGCGCTGCGGCAGCGCTCCCAACTTCAGCTTCCCCCCCGGCAGCACAGGTAGCGCTGCCCGCCGCGGGGCCGGGCAGCCGGCTCGCCCTGCCCGAGCCCCCGCAGCCCCCACCGCCTCCTCACCCTCCCCGCGCACAAAGCACGGCGCGGGCTGAAACGCACGGAGCGGCGGCTCCGAGCCGAGCCCCGCTCCTCACGCACCTCCCCAGGCCGCCGGACACCGGAGAGCCCGGCTGGGGCGGGGGGGGGGGGGGGGAGGGACGGCGGCCCCGGGGCGCCGTGGCCGAGCACCGGGGCTGGCCCCGCCGCCTCCCCCCCCCCGCGGTCCCGGGGCCGCGGGGCGAGCCGAGGCCGCAGCCGAGCTCCCCGCACCTCGCCCCTCTCGGAGGGGCTCCGCGGTGCCTCCCCGCGGCCTCACCTCCTCCGGGATGGCCGGGTCGCCGCCGCCGCCACCCGCGGCGTAGCAGGCGGCGAGCGCGGCCGCGGGCGGCTCGGTCTCGGCGTCGCCGTTGAAGAGCGAGGCCCCCTCGGCGCTGCCGCCGCCGCTCAGCGCCGCCATCTTGGCTCGCAGCGCCGCGCCGGGGGGGGCGGGGGCGGCGGCGGGGGCGGGGGCGGGGCGGGCGGGGGGAGCCGCGGCCGCGCCGCCGGGACGGGCCCAGCCGCGACCCGTAGCGGGGGGGGGGCGGGGGAGGAGGAAAGGGGGAGGAGGAGGAGGAGGAGGAGGAGGAGGAGGGCGGAGGGGAGGGGGCCGAGCGCGGACCCCGGCCAGCTCCCGGCGGCCCGCGCCACCGGCACGGCACGGCACGGCACGGCACGCCCGGGCCCGTGACGTCACCCAGAGTCGCCGCCGCCGCGCGCGCGCGCGCCCCGCGCCTGCGCCCGCCCCGGCGTCACCGGGAAACACCCTGACGTCACGGCGCGACCACCCGTCGCCCTGGGAACCCGAGCGGCGGCCGGCCGGGGCCACGCCCACGCGCCCCCCCCTCCCCGCGAGGCCACGCCCCGCGCCCCCCGCGCCGCAGCGCCCCCTGGCGGCCGCCCCCTTCCCCCCCCCCCTCCCCGGCCCCGCCGCGCAATGGCGGCGGTGGCTGAGGCGGGGGGGGGGGGGGCGCGCAGCGGGGTGCCGAGGGACCGGCCCTAACGGCCCAACTGTTGGCTTTAAGTCTAATTCGCTTCTCGGATCGGAGCTAAAACCCGCAGCTGAGGTGCTGGCAGGGCTGAAGCTGGGAACACGCACAGCCTCGCGCGCTGCGTGGGGTAATAACAATATGGAAGCATCTGAGGGGCGAGAGGTCCCTCGGCGTGACCGGGGTGTTACCAGCCCCCGTGTGTGTGTAAGCGTGGTCAGGCGGCACTTCACAAATCACACTGCTGTGCGCTCGAGAGGGGTTTCTGGGTGCAAAGCTACAGCTGTGGAGGTACACCCGACTGGGATAAATGTCGCGTTTCCTTCGGAAAAAGTTTCGCCTACTCCAGTTAAAATAATTGATTGCTAACAGCATCTTTGTTCTTCCCACTGACATTTGGGCCTTGACCTGCCACAGCCTGGTGCTTTGTTTACATCCAGTGCTCTAAGGGTCTGGCTGCAAGAGCAGCAGAAGTCAAGACCCCTTACTTCTCCCAGGTAGAATCAGAGAATATCTCAAGTTGGAAGGGACCCACAAGGATCATCGAGTCCAACTCCTGGCACCACACACGTCAACCCAAAAATTCAGACCATGTGACTAAGTGCACAGTCCTAACGCTTCTACACATCTCGTCATCCAGCCAGCTTTGTCTAATCTGGGGGCTTGGAAGCAAATCCCACTTTCCAAATGAGCGTCCACACTGCACCCATCGTGTCCGCACGAGAAGATGTGTAGTTTCTTCATAGATAACCTGGTGAAAAAAGGTGAGCTCACAGAGTGGGAGCTGCAAGGTGCTTCCATCCTCTGCTAGGAATGACAGAGGAACGCGGCTGGCACATGAAACGCCCCTACCAACTCAGGAGCTAGAAGCCACTGCTGCTCCCTGATGCCTGCTCCTGCTGGGGGAGCACAGGGGGAGCAGCTGCCCTGCTGTGTTCTTGCAGACATGGCCAGTATGGCCCTGATCCCCCAAAGTGGCAGTGCACGGCTATTTAAAAAAGAAAAAAACCTGACCTGTGTCTATTCACTGTACGCCACACCCACTGAAATGCTGCTAACACACACAGCGCATCCGCTCAGTCAGGTGTTTTAAGTTGCTTTCTTGCTGAAAACGTTTTTATGAGAAATGCTAAATTGGTAACTATATTTTAATGGGTTGCAAAGAAGAGCTAACACATCAGAACCACAACGATCTCAGAGCATATAAAGGCTGTTACATCACAACCCGATATATTTTATAGTAGTCAATTAAAACACTAACTTGAAACATGCAAGTGCAAACATTCTTATCTTTGTTTTGCTTCAGTTGTGAACACTTAACCATACAACCGCTTAGGGTAATAATCCTGATGACAGACTTGAGATTTATATTTCACCTTTCACACAGGGGCCACTAGTGTGTAAAAGCATTTAGAATTCAGTTTGATAATGGTAGTGGTGCAAACTGGTAAATAAATGCAACATTTATTTACAATATGGACACAGCAAAAACACTGTGGAGTCTACAATATGAGATCCCATAATATGAGAGAAGAAACTTTGGGCGTGAATTTAGCAGTGGGTCTTTTCTACACAAAGCTACACAGAATTAAACACCTGAACACAAATGCGAAATAACCAAAATAATCTCATTAACATTTAAAGGGATTTTATCTGACAGGTTACACCTTCCTTATATAGAAGTCTAGGATTTCTTATGACAGGTGGCCTGCAGTGCAGTCACCAAAAAGGTTGCACAAATGTAAGAATCAAATGTACAATATTAGCAGCTAGCCAAGTTGAGAGATTTCTCTCTAATAGCCACTTTACTGAAGAGGATAATTATCAGCAAATCCTGCTATGAGATGAGAATTTGTAATGGTAGTGGAAAGTGTGCACAGACTCTGGAAAATAACATATGTGCTGAGGTCAAATTTCCCTGGGACAAATTTCCCTGAACATCTCAGGGAAAGAAGGCAAAGGTAATCTGAAGTGGCTCTCCCAGTACACATCTTGTCGATGTTAATGGCAAAGCTAACAGAGTAATATGTGTCAACCAACAGATTAAGTGCCATCATTTCAAAGAAATTTGCACCAAGGGATAATTTAGTCACAATGTACAGAACATACACATAGCCCTTGTTTTATTCCTCAAGCAATTTATCTCCAGGACATAGGTAACAGTAGAATTAGTAGGCTACTATCAATCTGTAACTTACAATATGTTTCCTAGTGCTTTTAATAACCTTGCATCCCTTCATTCCTGAGCTTCTGACTTTTTTTTTCCTCCAGATTTGTATTCAGGTAAAACACATTTGCTAAATTTTGTTGTTACATTTGATGTTCCACATGAAGAGCTGCAATTCTAAACCCTAATGACAATTGGTGATCAAAACTAGGAACACAGCAACGGGTTACCATCAAGATACATGAGGTAAGTGGAACATTTTTTATTTTTTAATTTTTAATAAAGAACAGAATACTATTTTAAAATTAGGTCGTGTAGGAAGGAGGCAGAAATCTGCCACTTATGCTATACTTTCCTTTGTTTGGGGAAACGCACACCTGATGGTAAATGGAATTTCTTACATTTCTACCTGGTGGAACCTTTGGTCTCTATGCTTATTCCATCACGATGAAAGATAAATTAATTTTGAACTGTGACTTTCTTGGCGATAGGGAATCCTATCTGGTGAGAATTGGTACCATCAAAGTCTTTTTCATAGACTAGTTTTTATTATCCGCGCAGGTCAAAATCAAACTTAATATAGATCTGAAAGATTGTTTTCTTCTATCAAATGCACGGGTGACTCGGGGCACTGTCTAGTTGATTCCTGCAATGCAGTATAGCCTGTTTGTCTGGTATTGCAGCAAGTAATTTATACTTGCAAATACAAAACCTGCCACCTCCCATCAATCTCGTAGTTATGCATTGACATTTAATCATCTTCAGAATTATTTGATTCAGATGAGAGAAAAAGTTTGCTTGTTAAAAGACACAGACTTTTCAGCTGGCTTGCCCACCAGAACATTTTTCTGATCTAATCAACACCTGAACCTCAAGAGAACAATGTTTCAATGAGTCCGTAAAAAAATCAGATGGTTATCTGACAGCAACCTTCTCATTGCGAGCGTTTGAATACATCTTTATCCTTTCCTTCAAAAAAGCATTGGTCTTAATGAGATGCTCCGAAACGAGAATATCCAAAAAGGCTATTAGATGAAACCTAGTATTGGTCTCATTTTTGATTTGCTTTCCATAGAGAACATTATCTCAAAACAAACAAACAAACAAAACAAAAGGAAAAAAAAAAAAGCCTTCATAGTTTACTGGTGTAACAAAAACTTCCAGTTTCTTAACCAAAAAAAAAGCACAGATAATTTGCATATTATGATAATAGAAATTGCTTTCTTAAAGTGGAGTGAAAATTCTACATAAACTCTGGATCTCAACAGTGCCCTTAAAATTTGTACTGATTTTCAAAAAACACTTTTCCTTTTTACCCCCCCAAAAATGTGTTTTTCCCACACATGGTAGCATTTGCGCTTGTCCCACATATGTTCAAAAATGCTGTTAAGTTCTGCACCATGAGAAAATAATGGCAGATATTCTAAAGCATATTAAAATATACCACTTTTAAATTCTGCAGTATGAAGTGAAAGTGCACAGTTTCATGCATTTCAGGTGAGAGTACTGTTTATAGATCAGATTAAGTCTTAGCGACAGAAATACAGATGTTGATGGAACACAGACAGTAATGACAACAGTCATGTTTCCTGTAATCTGGGCCAGAAAATATGAAGCAGGTCAAAAATTATGCTGTCATCCACAGTTCAGTTGTTTTCTGATTACTAGTGAGAGTAATACATTCGTTAGAAAGTTACTTTGCTCTCCAGGAACAGCGTGTTGAAAACACCTTTTGGGGAAAGAACCCAGATATTTTTTTTTCACTTTTCTTTAGTACCTATGTAGGCATATTATCCCACTGTTACATTTTAAGATATACTGTACATCTTTTGATATTTCTAGGAATCACTGCCTGATTGCTGCAAGGGTAGACAATAGGGAAAACAAGGCTGCTTTTTGTTACTATCCCTGTACAGATCATATGTTTTTTTTCCTCTTCTTTTGGTAGCTTCTTAGAAAATTCTAGTCCAGGTTTACCTCTGCGCGACGCTGCTGAACCTCAAACATTCATACCTTCAGTGAGAAATCAGGCTATATTCAGGTGGTGATTTAAGTTGGGCAGCTGAATAATCTCATCGGTATCTTTTTTTTTGTTCATGGAGACTTCAAATTCTTTGCTTTTGAACTAAATAAAAGAGCAGAAGTGATGAGTGGAAACTAAGAAAAAAGGAGGGACGAAGAAGAAAATATGAATCGTTCTACCATTAAACACAATGCTTATAACAAACTGATATAAAATATTTCAGATTTTCTTGTAATGATATTGTGATGAAAATGTATGTATGAAAATGTAATGACATTTTTACATAGTTTTCATTTGACTCTAGCATAACTTATTTCAGAGTCATTATTTATAGAACTGTTGCTTTTCTGTTTCCTTAAATCATAGCCTAGACCTTCAGAAGGTAAAAAGGAAAACATCTTCCTTTGGAGCCGATGTATGGGAGGGTCCAGGGAACAGGACAGGTGCGGGAACTGGGACAAGGGGGTGACTTTGCATATAGGTCGCTGTCATATCCTGCACGTTGTTCAGCATCACAAGGACAAGTATCCTGTTTCCTTCCTTATCTTCGTACTGACTTCAGGGTCCAGAAACATGTGTGCTGTATCTCAGTGCTCTGCCTCCCTCTCTGCTGGCTTCCTGCCCTCACTTGCATGTGTGCATGAGAAGCTGAGAAAACTGCACATTTTGCTCAACAGCAGCATCAATACTGACAGGTGTGGCTCAGGAGAGAACATGAGCCCTGAAGTCACTATTAGGAGAACAGAAGTAGCAGACAGTGAAAATGGAGAGGGAGGGACGGGACAAATGATTAGACAGAGAGAGAATGTAGTTGAAATAGTCACTGGAGAGAAGATGCTACTCTCCTAGGAAACAAGAAGCAGATGAAAAGAGGGAAACAAAAGAATAGGGAGCACTGATTTTCCTGCCTGACATACGTTACTGAACGCAGGACCAAAACTTATGTTCGAGAGAATTAGTCAAGACCCACCCATTAACTTGGAATATCTCATCATTACTTTAATGTATTCAGCTCATTCAGATATCTGATTTCTGAGTCCTTTGTGTTGGACAGTGATAAGCTGATCGGCTTTAAGTACTAAATAGTTTTAGATGCCTAGCATTATTATTCCAGTGTGAACAATCACATTTCATAACTTCAAACCATCCCATTTAGGCACAAAAGAAGCTAATGTGATTGAGTGAGTTCCAAGAAAGAGAAGAAAGAGAAGGATCCATACCAAGCAAGTTATTTTGCTGTTCAGAAAATGACTGTTAACCATGTTCCAGTCTTAGGATTTTCCTTCACAATGCCCTAGCTAGCTGAGCATCCCCAGCCTGAATACCTGCTGTAATTTGATTCTCCAGCATTTTACAGGCAAGTTGGTAACTCTACATCCCTTATCAGTTTAGTTAGTACACCCGCCTGCTCACACAGTTTATTCTTGTGGTGTCCAGCCTCTTCACTGAGCAGAAAAAAGTCCATTAGGGTTGGTATTGGCCTGCAGTAAGGGAACTCTGAGAGTCTGAAAAGGCCGAATCAATCATTTGAATCAAATATAGAAACCACAGCTCTGGTCAACACATTCTCACAGTCCCCCATCAATCGATGGGAATTTCTGTGAGAGTGCTGTAGCAGATAGTGGCAATGTGGTTTTTATAATGAGCTTTGCTAGCTCAGTTTGAAAGGGGAGATTTTTCTGTGGCCACTGCGATTGTCAAAGCAACAGTTCAGATACTGCCCTTACTATTTCTGTGGGAGGCGAGGTGGCATTTCTCTTCCACTTCACCATCTCTTCTTGATGGCTCACTGACCCTCTCTCCACATCTCGTTTTATCATCAGACTTTTCTGGAGTAACAAGCTATTACATAAAAACTTACCAAATCAAGCAGACTCTTCCATCTGTCACAGAGCAAATACAGTGTTTTACTAGAAAAAACAATGCAAACATGTTGTTATTTCTTTCTTTTTTTTTTTTTTTTAAATAGTGCATTGCTGAACTTTTTTTCCATGTTGTCTCTCCTCGCCTGCCCAATTTTGAGCTACAGATTTAAAAAAGCAGTACAGGCACCCTCAAAGGGAGACTTCCAGGGAAACGCTCACTTTCTTTGACAAGCCCTAAATTTCAGAGGCCGAATATTAAGTGCAGTGGGGGGCAGATCCATGTAACATAAGCAGGTTGTTTCTCGTGCTGCAGAATCCCTCTCTCATCCCCGCAGAAACCCAGGGGTACAGGACATGTTTCGTGCCAGAACATGCTACCACAAGATGAAATTTCCTCGAAACATGGCAAGCCCTTTACTAAAAAGGCTCAGCCAGTCAAAATTAATGATGTTCTACCATTGCTGTTCCCTGTCCTGGCCTCACGGTTTCATGTTTTTTCAGGGCAATACCCCACATTGCTGGAGTTCTAATTATTGTTCATCAGTGACAGGACAAATTGGATGGCTAGTGCTTTTAAACAAATGCTTATATTGCAATATACACGTATACATCTTATTTAGATATTTAAACATAAATTTCTTTTGTGGCAGAGTCAGTATCACAGTTAGTAATCCATCCTCGTCTTCTAGTTCTCACTACCCCCAAAACACTACAAGCCGCACAGACATTTAGGCCCTCCTAAAGAGGACAAGCTGCCTGCCAAACGTGGGAATTAGGACAGTCTGAACCACATTGCTGTATTCTCATCATTCCTGTCAGTATGCGCTTGACCAAAGGCAACATTTCTGGTGCAGCATTCAATGACCCCTCTAAGTTTTTGATGCTATGGATGGCTTAAAGCCTGCAGTTATGCTAAAGGCCACTGGACGTGGTTATTACTTTTTAATATGATATGACCTCTCTCTCCAGAAGACACATTTGTTTTGGTGTATGAACACAATTTATGCTACCCCTGTCTGGGGGAATTCTGCAAGACTCCAGCTTAGAGCTTTTTTTTTTTTTTTTTAAGTGGTTTGCATGCCTAATCAATACCCTACTCTCTGTCCTCAGAGGGCATTAATATTTATTAATAAACTCAATGATACTATCAAACAATTTGAGTTTGTGAATACGGAGACATCATTGTTGGCTGTATTGGTGTAAGGCGATCAAAGCAGTATTTTGGCAAACATCACAGCATATAAGCAGAATGACTAAGTGCAAAAGCAGAAAAATAAAGAGGCACTGGAGTGCTACCTTCTAGCTTTCAATAACAACTGTGATGTTTCCTAGCCTAATTAATACTTTGCGGTACATGCTTTTAGTTTTAAAAATGTTTGTGAAGCTTACAGCTTGTGAACGATGCCTACCTGCACATCAGTTGCACCAAAACAGACACAGGACCGCCAGCCAAGAAATAACACGTACTGCCTCACGCACAGCCTGTGCATCAATAGCCTCCCATCCACCCACCCAGGAAATGTCGTCTGTCAGGATGGTGTCTGCACCACCTCAGTCACTGCCTGCTCTTCAGTACAAATGTGCCAGTTCTGACAAGCCAGCCGAACGCTGCTTCAGGTTCAAGTCTTCAGACAGATGCTCCTGTGCCTCCAAACTAAAGGTAGTGCTAAGTAACATCCGCCGAAACAGCAGCCGTATCTCCTTTACTTAAATAGAAAGCCAGCATAAACTCCGATATCTCAGAAATATCTATTTGTGTATGTAAGCCATCCAGTCCCATACTGAATGCATACCCTCACGCTGCCTGGATCGGTCATTGTGTACTGCTCCCCCCTAAATATTCTGAACAACGGGCTGATGCTGCTTGTCACACACAGTCTCCTTCTCACGCAGTTACAGAAATTAGAAGTGTTGGACATTACCTATAACAGTTGCTGGTTGCAAATAAGACAGCATCGCCCAGATATCAGTGTAGGACTTGAACTGTACTCGTCCAGACTTGGAGCAGATAAGGTTTTCTTTAAGCCACCTGTGGTTCTCTTCTCTGTGGAATCCAGCACTTGGTACCCAGACAGTCTGATATGCTTCTGATCAATGCTGAATATCACTGGGAAGCAGCTACTGCACAAGTAGGCATGACAGACGCTTTAAAGAGATGTTGTTTCATCAGTCCTGTTCTGAAGAGACCACTAGCAGTCAAAGGCAAAGGGGACTACGACTCTGTAATGGGATTTACCTAGCAGTTATTCAGAACCAAGTGTCTCTGATGCTGAATGTTCACACAACTTCTAACATTAGACCACATCTTTTGGTCTGGAGTCTGGAATAAAATTTTAGTCGTCCACTGCTGAGTTTGGGCCCAAGTAACCTCATTTATTTTCATCCAGGCAAAACTGTAAAAAAAATTCAGGAATGCTATACATTTATAATTACATATTTGCAGTGACACACCCACCATTGCATGCAGCAGTACCATGGTTTTTTTTTTTTTTTTTTTTTTAAGACTTTCTGGAGCTCAGGTGTTTTTTTTTTCCCCTAATACCAATAGAAGAGCTATTTGCTGAAAAAGCCTATAAGGCAAACATCAGCCCTGCAGAAACAACTGAAGGGGAAGAGACCCCCCCGAACTCTATGAAATATTTACAAACCGCTTTAGGAGCCCTGGGATGAAGTACTTTCAAGTGTAGGCAGAAAACATAATGGATATAAAAAACCTTTCTTAGCCCTTGGTGAGATTTGTTTTTGTAGACCTAGCTATGATATGAGAGAATGCATGAGGTCATCCAGTCTGCTGCCTCCTCTTCCCAGAGAGAAGTGGTCCCTGTGCTATGTTTTATAACTCTTCACTCAGGCTAGCTCTGGCTGGCTCTGACTAAAGAGAGCCCTAACCCACCTCCTGGGAGTATTCGCAATTTTTCTAAATATTTTACCTTGTGCAGTTTTCCCCAGTATTCCACCCAGAACAATTTAATGTGGTACTTATAAAGATACTTCAGTGTAACGATCATGATCCTGTTGATTTCCTATCTATTGCCTTAGACAACCCTAAATAATTTCTCAACCAGTATGGTGGTTATGGCCCTCAAATATCTGTCTACCATCATGCTCCTCACCATTTAAGCACACTATAGCTGTGCTTTGCTCTTACTGAGCCATCACAAGCAAATTTTTTCGGATGTTTTCATGTCTATTCCTTCTTCTATGTACTCAAGACACGTTATTACACTTGAGGAAAAGGACAAGGAAAAGTGAAAAGACTACAACATCTGCTTCCATGCTATCCCAGCATTTTAGGCATGGAAAAAGACATTCTAGATAACCTCACCCACACACAGCATTTAATTCTTACGCCAGGGTTTAAGGTGTTTTTTCCCCGCTTCTGCTTCCTCTTACATCCTTAATAAACCCTTTCTTCTTATTATTAGAACTCTAGGGTTTCCAATTGTTGGTTGGACAGTTCAGAGTAACGAAGCTGCCTCTGGAAGAGGCTAGATAGGAAGAGTTCCTGCACTCACATCTCAGTGCTGAGAGGACAGAAAGCATCCTTGACAGGTTTTGTTTCCACGATCTGCTCCCAAGGGACTGCACAAGAGTCACTATCGAACAGGTATGCAGGAGAACTGAGTTTAAAGGAACTAATCTGGCATCCCTGTAGTGCTCGTTTTCCTTGCATATTATCCTTAGTGTTTTAAGGAAAAAAAAAGCCTTTCCCCATCAAAGCAGTCTTTAAGATTCATGAAGCTTTTCTAAAACATATACTGATGATTGTTGTTTTTTCATTTTGTTTTAAAAACGATCCTAAAATGGCCTTTGAACTCGAAATGGTAGAGGATTATGTACACACATACTTTAAAAATTAAAAAAAAATACAATAATAAAAACAAGATTTCTTATTACATACATATTTTTACTGTGTGAACACAGTAACTTGCCACAGCTTATTTCAAGAGTTAATGTCATCAACTGTCTCATGAAAGCAGCTCTCTGAAATAAAGCTCTGAAATGCACAGAGGTACAAGTCCTCCTACAGCCAAACTCAGCTGCTCTTCACATGAGGTTCTCCTGGAGGTAAACTACCATCCTAAAAGTAGCTTACTATCATGACACATTGACTAAGTGATTGTTATTGATTTTACTGAAGGAAATGCAGACAAGATGAAACATTTGCCAAAAACCATAGCACAACTCAGTAACAGGTGCGTTTCACACACTGCTGTGAACTCAGTGCATTGGTTTATTAAGCAGAATAAACTTTGCATTAGGAGAAACTTTTTTCAAGTTAAATACTTCCCTGAGCAGAGCACATATACCTGTATTATAGCACACTAGTAAATTAAGCAGCAAACTACACTGCTTTTCTTCCTTCCACCATTACAAAACACGGTCTTATGCAAGTTGGCTTCTGTCTGTCTGCAAGACTTTCAGTAATAAGGTCTAGCAATAGCTGCACTCCCTATAGGATACGTGGCAGCTGGGTCAGCCTGTTCACAAAATAACTTGTCATTATCAGGGTAGTTCTCTGCAGCTACTACTATATTATACCAGAATTTAATTAAATACAGACATATTAGCACTATAAAATAAGGAAGTACAAAACCAACTGTCATGGTCAGTAATTCCTTCAGCATTTCCTTGCATGACGCAAAGAGGAGTACATGTTAGAAGCTGGGGACCTTATTTTCTAATGCCAATACCTGCTTAAACTCAGGACTGCTATTCCTGTCACAATCCAAATGCAGCCAGGGCACCTAGGCTGGTCTGCGGGGTACAGCACGCAACACAGGCTTCACTTACACTGCAGTTGACTTCACATTACATTTCCTCTGTCTGCTTTTGCTCACCTTTAATAGAGGGCAGCAGCAACACTTAATTAACCTGTTCAGGATTCAGAAGAGGTTAGGGGCTTGACTCTCAGTTACTCCCTCAGAGATCACTTAACTGGATTTATTCCGATCAAGAATTAAAACATCCACCTAAACATATGCCAGTCAGCTCATAACCACAGGAAAAAGTGATTTTTTCTAACGAAACACAGCAGAGTTTGAATGGTGAAAAGAATCATTATAAAGGGAAAGGAAAAAATAAAATTGAGCTTTATTATTTGTGCATAAAATGGATACGACACTATACTGGTAGCTGTAAAAAGTTGCATTTTCTTCCTTACTCCTCCAAATACAGTTAAAACTCCACTTCCCTTTCTAAATACACACGCTGTGTTACTACTCGGCATGATGTTTGAAGACTGAATTCCTATTTGTGAAGGTCCTGATAATCACAAAATTAACTCTTCTTCAGGGCAACATCAATCACTAAATGACAGAGCATCTGTTAGAAGCTAGGCAGCAAAGTGCCTATTTCTATCCCTCCTGGAGTGGAGCAAGCTGTATTTTCTGGAACAGAAGAGTTACGCTCCCAGCAAGCAATGGATTATCTTAATATTGTGATAAACTCCAAAAAATGCTGAAGCATCATTATTTTAAGGCAGTCTTAGAGGAAGGGAAACAACCATTTTTGAAAACGTAGTTCTAGAGAATTAATACCACAGAAGAAAAAACATGAACGATTAGGCAGGGGAGCTATTTTTGTACTCATACTTTTTTAAGTTATGATATCTTTAAAATGACTTCATTCCACCCACTTTGCTCTTGTTAACACTGCAAAGTCATTGTGAAAGCCAGTAAGTCATTGTCCACATTTGTTTCACAGCTACTACTCTGAGTTTCTTTCCCTTCTTGGATACGCTGCTGTCAGTGTCTTCCCAAAATAGATTCCCAGTGTGATGCTTTGATTCTAAGAGTGTGTCTGCTCTGTCGGGTTGCAAAGGGGACCTATAATCTATAATATAGATGACCAGCCAAAGAAGCCTTTCACTTTCATGTGCATGACAGGACCTCCTCCCAATCCAAGAGCCAGGTGACTTGAGTGGACAAGGAACAGATCTGATCCCCATGCTTAATTAACATTACACTGCCGAGCCCACACCTGCATCTAGCACGGTGGCACATGAAGACACCGAACGCCTGTAGCATCCACTGCTCTCCCTGTAGATGCTCAGTCCTTAAGCAGGCTAAATATGGATTCAGAAGGATAAGCGTGGCTCATCTATCAGGCTGTGTCAGTATTTTATAAACCATTACACATACCCACATGAACAGGTCTCCCTGCACCCTCAGAGTTTAAGGTTGTATATACTCACTGTAGCAAGACTATAAACCATTTTTTGATGCATTCACTCTTCCTCTTGCACACTGATACTATTAAAGCTTTAAGTGTTTCACATGAACACTTTACTACAGGTACCAGCAGTCCACAGCTGCTGCAATAATTCAGCTGCAGAGCCTGAGAACTAGTCCCTCTAACCAAACAAACCAACAGAGCAGCTCCACCCACTCACAGACACAGCAAGAAACAAAGCATCATGAAGCAACCATACTTTCTCCTCAGGAGATTCCCTCTCCCACCTAACACCTCCCTTCACGATGTGCTCTCCTTCCTGAACAGGAATTGCAGGCAACCAGACCGCTTCCCCTCAGCTGCATGCCTGAGAGCTGGGAACAAAGCACTTCTCCAAGGGCCCATCACGGGCTCTGCAGACTTCAGTACCAGGTAAATCACAAGACATCACATGTACAACATTAGAATGCCACAGGCACATTAGAGTTGAGCAAAAGGAGTAAGTTACTAATTTAGAGTAAGACAAATTTGCCACTACAGTACATATATTTGTATCTTACCACAATCAACAAAATGCTACAGAAATGAGTAAGAACCCAGGTACTTCACCCACAACACAGCCTTCAAGAGCTTAGAAAACCAGTTAACACTTCAGTACGGGTACTGAACAAGAGCTACAGAGCTCACCAAAGCCACCTCTAGCACAACTGGCACTACTTGGATTAATAACCTTGGTGAAGTAAAAGTGTTAAGCTGGTACAAATTTATGTAGACTCATCGGTTTCAATGATCAGGCAGATCCCTCTAAAATACACTTAAATTTCAACAAGCTTGCTTTAAAAATGTCCCCAGGTCAGTAGCTACCTACTTTAGAATGCCTCTGTAGGCAAAATCAAGCACACCCCAAGCTAATTGTGCAAACGCTTTCTGCTCCAGTCACTCAACACTTTGAATCGCTCCCCTTTAATACCTCAAGGCTGTTTCTCTAAGTTTATGTGGCCTGGAAATTAAATATACAGTTTCAAGGCACACCCAGGCAAGAGGCACACATGGCCAGGCAGAGCAGCTCGCTTACATTCTATACTTCTGTTCCCTGACAGGCACCGACAGCTAAAAATGGTAATTTATGTAAGCATTAATATTAGTGACAAAGGAGCCTAGCTATAAAAAAAACACTTACTGCATACCCATAAAATTGTTTTGTACTTTATAAAGTACTTCACCTCAGTCCTCTGGGCAAACTACATTCAAAATCCTCTTATTACAGTATGCTTAAATATTGTATTTTAATTAGTAGGGGGGTCATGAAAGCAGTTTGAACCCTCGTTTCTCAGCCTCTTCTGTAGCAGTATCTAAATATTCAGGGTATTCATGAGAGTGCAGTGGTCAGGCAATGGAACATAAATAATTATCCAGTGTAAAACACAAAACCATAGATTTAACAGCAATTTCAGAAAAATTATCAACAGTATTTACCTGGAGCAAAACTCATCATTATAGGCAAAGTGACAAGCAGCAGTAGGACTAGGAAATATTTTTTGTGGCCACATGCAAAACTGCATCAATATTAATGCAAGAAAGTAAAATAGACAAAGAAAATAAACAATTTTCCAAATCCAGAAAAGCTGGAACAGAGCTGTGGATGTATGCAAGAACTCAGTGCTTTTTTTTTTTTTAACTATTGTTGTTACTGCTTGGGTTGGAGAGTGCTCTCATGACAAACTCATGTGCTAAAATATACAGAATATTTCAACTGCAGATATTAAGAAATAAAACCACAAAGACCAAAGTGCACTTGCAAGGTAGATTCCAGTATTTCACAATATGTTTCTTGTGCCCCAAACACAGCTTGCATGTCAAGCCCTCTCCATCCTGGGAACAGAAAGCATTACAGCTGTTCTCCAGCACTTCCAGGGTAGTCCATTATATTATCAAAGTGGCACTATTTCTTCTTGAGAGCTCTCTTTCCTTCTCCCTTCTTTGGTTTTTCCTTCCCACGGAGCTTTTTCAACCGCCTCATCTCTTCTTTAAAGTCTTGATGCTCATCCCTAAACAGGGGAGAAAAAACGGAAAAAGAAGTTTGGTCTATTGCTGCGAGTATCTAGATGGGAAAGGCCCTTAGCACTATATGGTAACAAAAGAAAACAACTTTCTTAAACAGCAAAGCCCATGCTGAAACTCACTGCAATGTATTGAGTGCTACCGCTAGCAATAATTTTTGGATGAATTCATGTGATTTGCTCTGGTACTTTCAGAACTAACAAGGTTGCCCTTTTCAGCAAGAAGTCTGCGTGTGTGTGTGTAATTCTTACATTGTATTTATTGATATTGCTCATCTAAACACAACTGAAAACAAACAAAAAAATCATCAAGAATGAGAATTTCTCCCTTGGCACCTAACTCAGCAGTAGCAATAGCACATTGCTTTCCTATGCTACACAGAAAGTTCAGGTCATTAGCTTCTAAGAAGAGAAGGGCATGCTGAGCAGTAATTAGTACATGACACTGCTTTCAGGTGACTTCAGCGATGAGTTATGAACAAAGCTACTGTAGAGTCTTAACACAGGAATAAAACAGGAAAGAGGAGGAAGGGGCTGGCAGAGATAATTAATCCTCAATTATGTTCTAATAAATTCTATTTTATCTGTCCCCCTATTTTTCAGTGCAAAGGTATTTTTCAAAAGTCACAACTGCATCCAAAGTGGCTTAAGATCACTGTACCGCTATTTTTAAATGCAAATTTTCTTAAAACAAAACAAAAAAAACACCAAAAAAACAACACAAAAGGCTTGCAAGTTGTTATCAGGCCCTTTTAGCCTACATCCCTTCATTATATATTTCGAAGCACCGAACCTAATTCTCTACAAGCTCTCTGTACATACAGCAGCTAGAGAAGGAACCTTGAGATCAAGAAGAGAAGGCAAAAGAACATTATCACATCACTGAGGCTTTCTGTATCAAAACACAGCTATTTTGGAAAGACTTCACACGTCCACCTAAACCAAGAGTATTCTGGATGCAGTCCTCAATGACCAGAATTGCAACGCTAGCAATAGAAATTAATCTGTCTTGACTTTACAGGGTTAGCAACTTTGCTTTTATGGGATTTCTAGAGTGCTACTTGACTGAAGCCAAAGGATTGCATCTGACATCTGCTCGTGTTCTTTAGAAGTGCATTTTTTTTTCATTTAGAAATTACACAACTGGTTGAAGCTGAAATTAATAAGGCTACTTAAGCCATATTTGAATTTAATTTGCTTTAGTTTATTTTTAAGGATAAAAAGCCCCTCTGGCCTAACACACTTCTCTTCTGAATTTCACATTTTAAATGAGTCATTAATATAGTGTGACACAGAAATTGCACTGAGACAGCGTTAAGACAATGTCACCTTTTTGCAGCACATTGGTTTGGTGTACTCTGAACTACAGACCTGCCTCTGTGAAAAAGCTGTCTTCCCTTTCGCACAAGGTCAGAGTAAGAACTATTTCTAAATAACCAGTTGCTGAGAACTACATCTGAACTATTTCTCACAGAAAGCTGTAATCATTCAGACAGGTAAAGTTACTTAGGCAGCAGTCATTTATTTTACTCTTCTTGTCTTCAGTGCAACAATCAAGCACATACTTCCATATGCACCATTTTCTGAACGGAACCTTTTTCTCTTCCTTTTTCCAGAAAGAAAAAACTGTAACAAAGCTCGCAGCCACCCCTTTCCCACCTCCAGTCCTCGCTCCCATCCCGTAAGCTGAGAGATTACCTGTAGAGACCAAAGTAGCGGAGTTTCTTCATGAGGGCATAGTAGGTGTTGTGAGGAGGATACCAGCTGTAGACCTCCTTCTTCTTGGCTAAAGGCTGCTCACTGAATAACTTCACTACTTTCATGGATTTTGTGTCAGTTGGCCTGACAACTTCTCCAAATATCTGAGCACTCAGACGGGCCATTCGAAGGGCGTAATTGGAAACACTGGACATTTCCGGACAACGAGGGGGCACACATAGGCAGGTGGACCTTCCTGCAAAAGGAAAGGAAAGACCCACATCTCTAAGATGATTGAGTACTGCAAGCTATCCCATAATTAAGGCAATCAAAACAACTCATCGTACACCGATCACAATTGAAGTCATTTCATTCCTTCCGTGAAATCTATCTAATATTTAGCACACAATCCTGCATATAAAGCATATGTCTACACTAATTCAGGTACAATTAGCAGCCTAACTAGAACACTACAGAAATCAGTACAGACTACAGAAATACCTACGCTGACACACATTTTACCATGGTTAGTTTATTAAAAATTTTCACTTGGCTTGCTTAAGTCTCCCTTTAAACTCCAGTCACAGGAACAATTACAGCATGAACTCTGCCAAAAACGCTGCCCCACTGTGATACCTCTGACTTCTACACAAGCATAAGACACCACAAAAATATACTGAGGAAGCAACCCAGAAATTTTGCTCTTAAATATTTCTCACCCAACTTAAAGCACTGCATGAACTTTGTTAGAGCCAACTAGCCAAAATGGCCTATTAACTGTATAGAGAAATAAATCGTGTTTCCCTATGTGAATCATGCCTATCTCTTCCATCTCAATTCCCTTCTCTAAATTACCTCCACCAGCTTTCTCTCCATTCTCTTTGCAAATCTCCTCGTACCTATTCTTTTCAAGAAAGGAAAGAAATCACTTCCCCATACCAGATTCTTCTTCCAAGAAAGTCCCACACCAGCAGCCTCCCATTCTCTTTCAGCTGTCTCCCATCTAAAGACACCTCCGCAACAGAAGTGCTCTGAGGGCACAACAGCCACTGTTACTAGACCACAAGAGACAACACCCAGTCACTTAAAGAGCTGCGAAGAAGGGTTTTCTCAGCTAGATAGCTCCCTTGTGAAAGGTGATGTAAGGCACAAAGTGTAATCTATTTCTGCAAGAGATTCTTGCATGGAGTTTCAGAAACATCCATCTTATGGATGTAATGGACGGGAATAAGACTCTCATGATCCTGCATTTGAAGCTGTACGTTGTCTGTACTGTGTCTGTGAATAAATGATTGCTTAAGTCTCCAGAGAAATTAAGCAGCGTTCATTCATCTGCAGTACGCTTCCTTTAAAGTTTAAAATTCTTGCTTTAAGAAGTATTGCACAGCTGATTCCAGAAGATGAGCATAAAAAATGAAAGAGCGCAGAGCAGAGACAAGAGCAATCAGCAGGCCAGGGCCTAGTCAATTTTAGTAGGATAACAGGGATCTGTTGTTTAATAACACGGATCTGAAGTATTCATAACCTCGCTTCTACCCTCCGGAGGACTGACGTACAGCTGTCTGCTTTTGATATACTCCTGTTAGCACAGCACCACAGAAGAAGCAAGAGGAAAATCAAGCATGAAAATAACACAAGTATTCCGAGTCAGAGAGAGTAATGGAAAGAGCAACAACAGGGAAGGCAAAGTGTCAGAGGCTTCAAATGAAGGCAACAGGCCTGCTGTGAGAGAAGATGGAAGCTCTCAAGTGATGGCAGGGTGGCACTTCAGCCTCAGCATCTATTACGTAAAGTAATGATCACTGGGTCTTGCTAAATCATCCATTTCAGCACTGCCAGCCCTAACTCCTACTGGCAGATAAAGCCCCAAGCTGTCCCCAAACCTCTTCATCGTATCAGCATTTTGAAAGTACACCAGACCTAAATCAAACACACCGCTTGCTTCATCTCCTCCAACTGCAGCCTAAAGCTGAAAATACCTGTAGCTCCTAAATGACGCAGGGCAGTGGTTTGTGGGACCTGCTTACCCCTCCAGAATCTGTAAAGGAACCAAATAACCTCACCCACCCTTGGAGACCCCAGCTAACCCTTGCCAGCCTAAGGACATTTGAGAGATCAGGAAGGTGAACGCTAACCCCCAGGTGGCAAAGCTACCCAAGACCAGACCTGTTTTGGGGTGACCTCAGAGGCTCTGTGCTTGCCACCTGCAGCTTTTCAGGAGCACGCACGCTAGCACCGTGCACACCTCAACCAAAACCAACCCCCCCACGCCGCGCCCGCTCCCCACCGCCTCGTGTTCTCCCCCGTTTGTCCTTCCCAGCCCTCCACCCGCCCCGGCCCGTCTCCCCGCGGCTCAGCGCACGCCAGAGCCGTGCCCCTCTCCCACCACCTCCAAGGCCCCGGAGCTCGCCCCGGCCGCCGCACCCGAGCCGAGCCGAGCCCAGCGCCGCCCCTCAGGGCACCCGGTGCCCCCCCCGGCCCGAGCTGACCCGCCACGGCGCTCCGCAGGGCGCATGCGCTGCGGCTGCCTCAGCACGGCGCCTGCGTGAGGGGCGGCGGCCGCCGTGGCGGCTGCGCTGTGTGGTGGTTGGGTTATAGACGTACGCGCGGGGGTGGTGCCGTGCCACCTGTGGAGAGGCTTCTGCCTGGCGTTTGGTGCAGCCTTAGCCCCTCCTCGGTTCGGTTTTAGGGCGCCTTCCCGGCTCTTGCCCGGCTGGTCAGCCTCCTGACCTCCACACCCGCACAGCTCTTTTGCCGTTGTTGAGCGTGGTGTCGTTTCTGTAATTTCCTTCATGTTCCAGGATTTATTAAATTTTAGCACTCCTGTGATTTCCTCAGCCAGCTCTCCGAGGATTGTTACACAGAAAACCTCATAGAATTGCGGAATCATTGAGGTGGGAAAACACCTCCAAGACCATCTGGTCCAGCTGCCTGCCTACCACCAATGCCACCCACTAACCATGTCCCCAAGCACCACGTCCAACCTTTCCTTGAACGCCCCCAGGAACAAGTGCTTGTTCTAGTAGATGTTTACCATCTTCATCAGTTACTAATGGACTGAAAAGTGCATCATTCCTGCTAGATAACCAAGTACTTCGTCTTTCATCTTTCTAAATACAGAAGTTTTTATCACCTGCCCATTCTGTACCATTTTACCATCTCTAGGCATACACCAGTCATTACTGCTGGGATGTTTTCTATCCTCGCTATACTTGCACTCTACTTAAACTCACCACTTACTATTTTTTTAAAAACTTCATAACACTTTTCCCTATATTTTTGCTTTTCTGGATTGCTGTATCCTATGTTTTTAACTTCTGAGTGTTTCCTTCACCTTGCTGCTGAGCCAGGATTGCCCTCCAGCCAAAATTGTCCCTTTTTGTTAATTATGCAGTCACAGCTTTTTGCACATTTCTATCTGCATTTCTGAGCCATTTTTCTCATCACTTCTGTCAACTTGATGGAGATAGTCTTTCTAAAGCATCTGTATATGCGCTTAAGAACATTTTATTCCTAAGGACTATCCCTTTTCTCTTATGATCGTGTCATGATTATTGGCTCCTAAGCAAGTACCATTTTCTTGTCCCATGATTAAATTGTTTAAATGTTATGAATTCCAAAATATTTATTCTGTATACACTGGAATAACTTCTGTCATAGAAAATAACTCTAGAAACTCTAATGAGATGCTGCTGCTGCCTATTTGGGGCTTTTCTCAGACAGGTCCAAAGTGAGCACACGTTTTGTATGTTAGCAGAATAAGAAGTCTGATTCTCTGTAGTCGTCCCCACACCACTACACCCCTCTTCTGTAGGGTGGATTGGGACAAGTTACTGTCTCTGCAGCTCTAAAACAATGATGGTGGTTTCATGTGTAATGTTACCTTCTCACATCTTCAAATTGCTTTATTTTCCTTAAAAGAATCATGGCAAAATATTTTAATATTACAATTTAGTGAATTATCCTCTCTCAGTAATATCAGTCTGATCTCATTTCTCCTCGTCAATGAAAATATCCAGTTCTTCTTGCATGCTACCCAAACTCAAGGACTGGGCATATAGACAATTAAAAAACATCTTTCTGTTTCCTTCAAAGCATTGATTTACCCAAACACAGATCCATTATCATGGTTCTGGTTCCCTTTCTGTTTTCGTGCACCATTATCACCCTGGTGTCTGATTGTCTAAAGTTCTTCTGCTGAGCTTCAATTAAGAGAGATTTAATGGATTCATCTAAGTTGAGAATTATGTCTGTCCACAGTAGGGCAGTAGACAAACTGGCTTTCTATTCCTAGTTACCCATCACAGCCCTGGATTGCTAGGAAGGAGTTACAAAGATTATCTCCTTAGAGATCCAGTGTTGTTGTACCACTGCACATGTGAGGCGCTCCAGCATGGCTTTTTTAGTGCCATGGAAGCACATTTTTATGTACAGGTCTGCATTAGTTCATTTATTCTGCTTTTTTCCTTTAAAATCAGTTGTTCCTCTAGTCAGCAATGCAAAAACATGCAAATATTATTAAATCTTATGTTTAAATAAAAATGTTCAGTCACAGGGATGTATGTTCTTTATGACATCAGTGTTAATACCGGGGTTATGAGGAGGACTGACTGCAGAGCACCCAGCCAGGAGTAGCATGCTAGCCAGGAGGGCAGCATACGTACACTTGGGAAGGCATATCAAGCTCACAGCAGTCAGCAAAGTCACAACTCAACACGTCTGCAAATTTACAGGGGTGGATCATGGTCTGGTTTGCAACCTACGTAGCCAAATACGTGCTTGGGCACCTGATCTGAGACATTTATGTTGCACTCCTTCAACCCTGTGCAGCTGATCCACCACCATGCTAGTGCAGACCAATGAGGTGGTCATGGAAATTGGGCGTGCAAGAGCTAGACATCCATTTCCTGAAGCTGGTGTTGTACAGACTGCTGCACAGAGCCACCTGGCAAATCAGACTAGGGTAAGGTTACCTATGTAGCACTGGAAACGTGTCTGGAGTCTTTTGGACACATAGAGTGAACATAGTCACTCTGAGGTTTTCACAGTCCAAATTAGACTTGACACGGCAAGGGATGGTAGTAACAGGGAATGGAAGGAAGCATCAGAGGCTGCCAACAGGAAAGGCCGTGTGATAAGCTGAATCTTATGGATGTATTGTTAAAGCCTCCTGAGGTTTTTGTTGTAAATAGAGCAGTGTTTGGACTTGTCAGCAATTATTTAGAAGCAAATCAGTGGCAGACAGGTGAGCAAAAAAAATGAAACCCTAGAAAGGAGTTAAAAGAGAGTGAGTTGACATGGGACTCAGAGACAAAATGGGCACTGTGTGCATGGGGACTGTTGTGAAGGAAAGAAATCAAGGGAGGGAAGAGATGTATGGAGCACAGCAGAGCTGTGAAAAAAAGGAAGAGGCCTCATGATAAGCACAGAGAAGACCTCTTTACAAACAGCTGAGAATAGTTTGGACTGGAATTATTTTATTTGATCAATAATTATCTGGAACTACTTATCTGGTTAATTCCTCCTGTGTATATATTTTAATTAGAATTGAACATTCAAGACCCTTAAGGTAGGATTTTGACAAAATGCAACATGAGCCAGTGTGAGTTTGTCCTGAGAAGGAAGAAAAGATGAGGATAGCAGTTTGCCCATTGGCACTTGTTTATTGACACTTTCAAGGAGAGTCTGAACTTGCTTCATTTGATCTTGGAAATGAGACATCTGAGTGGTTCCTGTAAGGCACAGTAATGAACTTCTCTCCGAAATCTTATGCTTGAAACTAACATCTCATGCTGTAAGACAATCTCTAACATCATCTTCTTATAAATATTGATACGAGGGAGCAAAACAGTCTTCATCTGAGTCAAGCAGAAGGACCCTTTGAGCATTTGGTAAAACTGCATTGACTACATATGTGTTTATTCATTTTTTATGTATTCATGATTAATTTGTGAACTTCAATTGTATTTTGTTGCACAGCGATTCACGCTGAGCCACAGAGATGTCTAACAGTGCAAATCCCTCTGGAAAGAATGTGTTGTATGAAGAGGCTGACAGACTTTGGGTGGGCATTTGAAGGGTATTTTGACTTTAAAAGAGCTCATCAAACTAGTGCTTCAGAAATAAATCTGCAAAGATGCAGCTCTTAAATGCTGCCACTCCATCTATCTAACACTGGAAACACTTGGGAAGGAGATGCAGTGTAAAAGAAAAATAGAAATTATTTTTCAAAGCCAGTTTGCATCTCGAGCTTATTGCTTCCCCAGGCAGCCGGGCTGTTGTGGCAGCCTTCTTGCCTCCTGGGGAAAGACAGCAAGTGCTCTTCTTCTCTCTCTTTTGCGATGCCTTCGGACTGATGCCTGAAGTGGTATTAACAGTTCTCCAGAGGAGCCGCAGCACGTCCATTTTAATGGAAGATGAGCTCTCAGCATAGCAGGGGGTGCAGGAAGCTGAACAGGCAAGCGAGGGGTGGATGCTGCAGGTCTCCACACATCTACATATTTGTCATTTAGACTGACTAATTTGTAGTTCAACATTACGTCAGAATAACTGATCGGTGATAGATGTAAATGAAGTATTTAAGACTGAAGAGAAGTTTTTCTTTGCTGTTGTATCTAGGGACTGGGAATGAGAATTGCTCAATCTTGCTTTAGTCGTAACTCCATTACTAACTCACTGGATGACCTTAAGCAAGTTAATTAACCTATCTGCCATTTTATTCCTCTGTAAACTGGGGATAATAATGTCTGCTTCAGAAATGGCTTGTGAAGAATAATTGATTCTTAGAAAATGCTTCACCTTCCCCTAGTGGAAAACATACTACACAAGTAAAGTATTATAGTTACTTTACTAACAACAGGCATCATATGCAAGAAAAATATTAAAGGCAACAGTAGCAAAGGCGCATCTTCTTGGCTGGAACAAAGTATTCAAGGGGGGAGGAAAAGGAGGGAAAAAATTAAAATGATGGAGTCAGCTGAAAAGAGAAGAAATAATGCAGACATCTGGCTCACTGCTGATAAAAGCTCTTGTAGTTTCTCTCCCACCATCCCTTGCAGAACTCATCTGAAAAGACATCCATCAAGGTTTTCAAACAAGAGAAAACCAGCTGTCCATCTCTTAACTCTGTTTGACCAAGTGTAAAAAAGAAGAGCGAATAAAAATGTTCCAGCAATAAAATTCTCAGGAAGGCATCCATCTCTTAAACAGAAAATCCAGAGAGATTGGTTGGGTCTGTTTGAGTTCATATTTCTGTTTCTACATGCTGAGATGGCCTGCTCTTGTCAAGATGCTGTCTTGGATCTAGACCTCTTGGGTTTGTGGGCTGGGGATTCCCTTGAGCTTTGGCAGACTTTGTATTTTATATCCCCACTGACCTCTATGGTGCATTCTAGCAGAGATTTATCTCCTGGTTTAGGTCCCTTCCTGTCTTAGGGTATCCCGACCAATGTTCCCTGGGATACATCACTGACCCTTTGGGAGCACTCTAGATACCCACTCCCTGACTGCCTCTACCTGCAAGTCAGCACGTTTGCCAAGATCTGGTTGGACCCACAGGTATGCAGTCATCTCAGCAGCATTCTTTGCAGTCCTAAATGTCATCGAGCAGCCTTTCCCTCTTCTACAGTCTGCTAGAGGCAGAGCCGTGGAAACTGATACTTCCTTTGAGGATCTTCAGTTTTAGTTTGGAGTCCTTCACTCCAGACCTGGTGGGTGACACGAAGCTGCTCTTTATTTTGCCAGATGACCTTGCACAGCACTCGTAACCAGCATTGCTCTTCGCTTCAGGATTTGCCTGTTCAGAGAAAAACAACCAAACTTGCCTGCACTTCCCAGCCTCAGTTTCTGCAACCTGTGGGAGCATTCTTTAGTGCAGCAGCCAGGTTTTTTTAGGTATTCAGGATCTTTATTCTTGCAGCTTGTGGCTTGTCTTTTCAGTTGCAGAGTATTTTTTTTCCCTACTCAGATCATTCTCTTAGACTTTGCCAGTACCCAAGCTGAACAAAACCTGCTCCTACAACAGCTCTTTGCATTATTTGTTCCCCTTTTTTCTGCAAAGGATTCTTCATATTTTATGGCTGTGAATCCCAAGGTTTCTTTATTTCCTTGTTGTCCTTGGGAAATTTAGTTCCTCAGTCTGCTTCTCTGGAAACAAGAGAATTAGCTTTTTGCAGGCCAACCTCTTTAACATACTTGTTGGGCAGTCAGAGTACAGTCAGTAGAGTCTACTACTCTCCATTGTTTCTTGTTTGGTGGATATTTTCTAGCTGCCTTTACAGCACAGGTGAATAAATAAACTGCTGTCACGGCACAGCAGTTCTCACTGGAACAACTTCAGATTGTGAGCCATAATGACTATGTTGCACATGACTGAACACCCCGAAATAATAGTCAGAAGTATTTTAAACTCCACATTTTCCCCTTCTGTGTTAGGTAGTCTGCACAAACTACTCCCTGGAGGCATTAAGATCTTTTGTTGTCATTTTGCTTGCCCTAAGTGGTTGAGGCTCAGTCCTGCTCTATGAATTGCCCTTCAGCACAGTATTCAAAGCGGGGATAAGTTTGCTGCCTTGGTCTTAGAGATGCCATCCTGCTGAGCCATCATTACATGGAGCTTCCTGGAAGTGCGGGAGATGCTTTGGAGAGATCTTCCATCTTACTAATGAGCTTCGAAGTTCAAATGTATCCAGCCTGGCTGTGGCGATCCCAGTCTGCCCTAGTAATGGGTCAGTTCTGCTGTGCACAGGATTTCTGAAAATGCCGACCAGATGCCTGCAGATCTGAGCTTTCCATGGATTCTTCACAGTTGTAGCTGCTGCTGGGATGCCAGTTGCTGGCAGATGGTCAGCTGCTGTGTCGGGTCTCCAACCATTAATCCTCTTGAATACAGGACTGCAAAGATCACTCTGGCCCTAAGCCAGGTTTCTCTGGAGGAAATTGACTTCACTGTCCTGGCTGGACACTCCAAACAACCATTTCCCTGAAACAATTTGTACCTACAGTTTGCATCCGTTCACTGCACTTTAAGAACGACATTGTTGCTGTAAAGCACTTTAAGATGCCCAGCTTCTGAAAGATGCTTTAGAAGAGAGGCATCAAGCTGTAAATGCTTCATTTTGTATATTAGATGTAGTGGCATAATCTATTGGATTGCAATATTCGATGAAAAATAACAATGGCATGTGAAACTAACTACTGTTGTGATTTCAATTCGGTGTCGACAGAAGAAGAGTAGTCATTAAGGAGCTGCAGCCATCTCTTAGAAAATGAGTACTGGTAGCAATTCTGCTGAACTATATAGATTTTCTTCCCTCTTCTTTCCTTTATTCTTTGTAAAGACTAACAAACCAATGGCGCTTGCATGGAAACTAGGTCTTCTTGCTTAGGAATCCATCTTCTCCTGCTGCATGTTTCCCACCTGGAGCTATAATCCTCTCTTTGTGATCTAATCAATTCCTCAGCAACTAATTGTGATATTACAGTGCTAAAGTTTCAGGTGGGAAAATAAACTGCAGAAGCAGATGAAGTCTGAAGAACCAAGTACTTTATTTTCATGCAAATATCATTTGAATAGCAATAGATGAGGAGAGCTAAATGCAAAGCTGTTTAAAAGAGCATCATACATGTGTCTAAACTGAGTGCTTATCATCACAGATGTCAGCTCTTTTTATTTAGACACACAATGTATATATATTGCATATACATTTATGTGTATGTACATTCTTCTATTTTTTGATTTTAAGTGAGTCTACTCAGCTAGGACTTTCAAAGCCACATGAAATACATGAAGACTGAGGTCTTACTTCTGAGTCATGTTCCAAAATGGAGGAGTGTTTTAAAGAATAGGATTTTTTCCTATTTAGGTGCTATTTTTGGTTTTGATTACTGTTTTTCTTTCCAGTCTGGACTGTGATGATTTTTTATGATCTATAAATTCTGATTTTTTAACTAATCCTTGTTCTTCCTTTGTGACTAAAAGTAGCAACAAATTGAATTGGCAGCTGGAGCAAATCACAGATGTGGTATTCATTACCAAAGACCACGTTAGACTAGATCTCTGTCTTCTGGTGGATTAGTTCACAAAACACTGCTGATATAACCCATGTCCAGAAAGCTCTCTGGGAAGGCACAAAGAGTTGTGAAATCTGCCAGAAACTTCGGGAATGTTGTGCAGCATGACTTGCCACCTCAAGCAAACTAACAGTACTGCAGATGCACCTTTGCATAAGACTGGGTGTATGAAGTAAATGTTGACGCACTACTGTAAAATCAGAGTTATTCAAGCTTTAATGTATTGGAGATCAATGTGTTAGATGTAGCTTTAAGAATAACAGTCACTTCTTACAAAATAAGCTTATTATTAGAAGCCAACGTCTGAGTTTTTGCTCTGAGTCAGTATTCTTTGGTCCTAATATCTCATCTCTGCCACCCCAAATTCTTGCTGTTTCAATAAAAATCACAAGATTCATGAATTATAATGAAAAATAGTATCGCCTGTTTTCAGCTGAGCCCAACGATGGTGGTGTCGGAGAGCCCTTTTCCTTTGGTAGCTGGCTTTAGGCAGCAAGTAGTCATGCTATTCAACTCCTGCAATGTCCCCTCCATCACTGCAGTGGGCAATGGCTTTTTCCTGCAGCAGGCTTTAGGAGAGGAGGCCAGGCTTGCAATGTGTCTGTGAGGTAAACGCAGGGGAGCACAGTGCGGCTTGTATGAAACAGTAGTCCTCCTAGCAAGGCATTTGGGGAAAGAAGGTCTGGGGAAGAGAGTTCGTGTGAAACTTATTCCAATTCAGAGGAGAAGCAGCTGTAGAATATGAAGGTGTTGACTACAAAGTTGGCAAGACATTAAGCAGGAGGCATAAGTGTGCTATAATAGCGTGCTATGATCACAGAGCGCACCAGAGTGAAGCTGAATCTCTCCTTGTGAAGGCAAGGTCTACGATGTATTTTCTGTTGTATGGAGATGAATTTCAGAGAGCCCTGAGGGCCAAAGGTTGCCTGTGTGCTTTGGCTGGGTTGTCTCATAGCCCAGGAGAACTCATTGTTTCAACAGAATTTTATACATGTGCAATTTAGGCCTTTCCTTTTTCTTCAAACTTGTCCTGATGCTCCTCTGACAGTGGAAGAACTCAGCAGAGACAGGGACAAGGCTGTTCCTTGAGTCGCTTTAGTGTTCACCTGTGAGCGTGGTGCCCATTCAGGTACTATCACCTGTTTGAAAAAGATAAAATATGTGGGCCCACCTTTAAAGGTGGAACAACAGGCTCCAAATTATTCTGCAGTTTACCACAATGCCCTTGATCATTCCATCGGTGTGTAGGCGGTACAGGGATAACGTCTTCAGCAGACTGACTGCCAGGCAGTCAGTAACTTACAGCTTTGCTAAACTTCAACTGTTTGGGCTAACGTTTTCCAAGTAGTGGTGTCTGCCTTGGGCAGTGTTGGGGAAAGTTTAATTACTACTTACTTTAAAAAGTTGATCCTTGTCTTGCCTGAGTTTAAAAATATTCCTGGAGACGTTCAGATGAGAAGCAGTGGTTATCATACACAGTTAGCTGTGTCTACAGGGTAGCCTCAGGTAGTTCACAGTTATGTGGCTTTGACAGTTGACAGCTAAATAATAAAGAGTAAGTTTTCACAAGAGGAAGCAATTTTAGTAGAAACCTCCCAGTGTTCCTTTTTTTATTATTTTTTATTTTTATTTGTGTGTGTGTGTGTGTGTGTGTTATGATTTGTTTTGGTTTTGCCTTTGGAAAAATAACGTTATACTGGGGTTCTTTTTACCTGGGTACTGTCTTTTACCTGTCTCTGTGTGAAGCAATTTAGTGTTGGCCATTTCCTCAGTTTTATTGAAAAACATGATGCAGAACTACTCTCCTGCATGTCTTCCTGCTTTCTGCTCAGCAGTTCATTTTGCTTCCACCTAAACCAAATCCGCCCTTTCTTTGCTACAGCCCATTCAACTCCTGACCCCCTGATTAGCGCTCTCAGCTCACGCATGCTTCTCTTCTTCACTACTTCAGGTCACTAAGTGACCCTAGGAAAACACCAGAATAAAAATTTCCTATGAATTGCCATTCATTTGTGTCTTGCGTTCATAAAGTAAGATACCTGACCAGATCCTGCTTTTTACACATTTGCCATTCATGGTAGACAGTGATGAACTACAGCTCTGCAGCCCTGAGATGGTGGCTGTTTGGTGGGGTGTTTGGAAGCTGTGTAGTGATCCTTGCAGAGAAACGCACCTAGGAAAAACCATGGTCACAGCATTAAGGCAGTTGAACTGAAAGTGAAACTTGGGTTTTATTTTTCCCTTTGCTAGGGTTGCTGGTATGAAGCTGGGTGAGCCTAATAATTGTCAGTCTTCGCGACTAGTGTGCACATGGTCCCTGTTTTGTGGGTATCCTGTTTCAGTTAGCCATGAACCGATTTGTAGAGATACTGACCACTGTTTGCAGAGTCAAGGTGACTGGGAGCTGCTCACTGAAGAAGGAAAATACCAAGTACTTTGAAAGTTTTGGTTCTAAGCTTCTTTAATTGAACACCCAAAATGCACTGACATGTTTGAGAATATTGGCTTTTATCTCTGTTCCTCAGCAGGGAGCTGTGAAGATAAGTTCACTGATGTTTGTTAAAAACAAACAAACAAACAAAACCACCCTCAAACATTACAATGAGAACACCACTAGAGAAAACCCATGAGGACATTAATCATTCTGCATTCAATGCAAGATCTGGATGCTCTGCAGTAAATAGTACATGCACCACACATTGGATGATATGGATAGCGGAAAATTTGAACAGCATTCACTAAGTGAGCAACATCCATCCTTTGCACTGAAAAAGGCAGGAAACACGTAAAAAAAAGTACTTAAAGATTGCATCATAATGTGCATGCATCGGTGAGCTTAAATCTGGAGTGCACTAACTTGCTTAACTTGGGAATCCTAATGCTTTTTATAGAGATATAGCAAAGCAGAAGCCTTTGGGGAGTTGGCAGGGGGAGGACAGGAGACATCCAGATAGGTAGTAGCGTGAGTGCAGCTGGACACTAGTGTGTACATAGCTGCCTGCCTAATTTGGGTGTACGTGTGTGTGTGTGTATGGCCAGCTTGTGCTTATGTAGCTGGCTGGTGTTTCCTTCCAAAAATGCCTTGCTCTACTAAAAGTAGAAGGAGCGTCAGCAACTGTTTTAGATGCCTGAGTTTTAGATGGCAACTTTTATATGCAGTTTTGAGGTCCATATCTTCCTTTTTGTTGCCTCTGCTTGGTTCTGAATCACCCCAAAATCAGCTGGACTGTTTGTGGGAATTGCCCTAAGTTGCTTCTAGGGCAGAGGCAGCATCTTTCATGTCTGTGTTACTTGAACAGCTGGCATAATGGGGATTCACCCACACCGGTATCCAAGGTGCATTTGGATGATAAAAAACATTAGTAGCTATAATTTGTTGTATCTGTGTTTGGTTTGATTACTGTCTTGTATTTGAGATCCTGTAATTAGAGAGGCGAAGTGCCTCCAGGGTCAGCACTGCTCCAAGTAACACAACGCTGGCGCGAGTTCCTTTGCCTTCAGTAGGAGGTTCATTACAAAGAATGAAGGATGGAGCCCACGGAAATTAAACATCACCTCTTGGGAAATGCACGGCACAAAGAGAGAAGGGAAATACTGAGGATCATCTCTCCCTGTTGAATAAATGGAGTTAGCGGCACAGAGCCTGAGAAATGGGAAGCGCGTTGACTTGCTCTGTCCCCTCCCCCACTAGATGGCACTGAACTCTTTTTCTTTAAAAGAAAAAAAAGAAAAAAGAGGAGGGAGAAGAAAAATATGGTGGAGGTCATCTTGATGAAAAAGGAAAAAAAAAAAACAAACACGAAGAAAAGCAAATTGCAATTGGTTCTCCATTGGCTGCCCTCCCCCTTCCAGCCTGCACCCTGCCCATGTGCCCCTTGGTGCGGGCGCTCCTGGCTTTTGTGTCTGGGCTTTTGTCTCTCTTGGAGGGAGGTGGGCGAGGGCAGCTGGGGGATGCTAAGCAGAGCTGTAGCAATCTGGGGGGCAGTGGGCAAGAGGCTGGCTTTAGCTGTAAGATACCATCAGCAGCGAGGTCTAAGAGGCAGCGCACGGGGCTTGTCACAAGGAATTTGCTCTGAGCAGTCTCGCCAGGCTCCGCTTCTCTGTCCCGTGCCTCCAGACATTTTATCTGTGCACCCATGTGCGTTACCTTCCCCTCCGTACCGCTGAAATCGCAACCTGCAGAGAGCTTCCATGTTAACCATTTACTAAAACTGCATATTCACACCCCGAGTCGCGCAAGACTGATGAATTAACTCCTGTTGCCAAGATATCCTTCATTCACTGCAGGGTGAGGTTTCGGTGTAGCACGCCCAAGTGCATGTGGACTTCTTTTTAAAATGTCTTTCCCCCAGCTTACGCTCATCTGAAGATCGACAAGGATTGTTTTTTTCCCCCCCGTGGCGAGGCGGGGGTGGGGTGGGAGGGAGAGAATTTAATAATGATCTGTTTGTGCTGAGAAGGGGCTGCCTGTAATAATCCCGAGAAGAGACAGAGGCAAGGTTGGTAATGCCTGCAGCACGCAGCGTTCTGCCCGTCTTAGAGAGAATGAGATAATGATGAGCAGAGAGAAAAATGCTTAATTCTAAGAGTTAAAGTGGAGCTCATCTGAAACCCAACACTTTCTCCTACATTTATATATTTAAGGTGACTTGCATGAGGATATAGATTGCCATCTGATGTAGCTACAAATACAAGCAAAAAAAAATATATGCATGGAGACTGCCACTAAAATGCCTTTTCAGAGAAGAAGATAAAACCTGGAACTGCATGGCAATTTTTGGCTCTCAACCCCGTGTTTAAGAACAAGAAGAGGGAACAAGTCTGGTTTCTCCCCCTGCAAAAATCCCCCTGTCCCAAACTCTCTTTCTTCCTTGGAGTGGGACAGAGACACCTGGCACCTGAATCTTACTGGGTCCAACCAAATTTTGGTTCTTTGGATGGTAATCCTAATATTTAACTGGAAAGCAAATGTTGGCATTATAAGGTTACGTGATTTACCTGCCCCCTAACATATTTTTGGCCAACATTATAAGAAAAACAGATCTAGTAGCTGGGTCTGCCGTTTGGCCTTATCTCTTATCTTCCAGTTCTGTAGTCTAAACAGAGAATAAATGCAACAAACCTGCACTTGCTTTAAAGCCCGCCTCACGATAGAGTAAGAGAACCATTAAACCCTTTCAGCACCTGGTTCCTGCTTTTTATTTACTGATGGGTTCTTAAATCTAAAATCCAACAATTCTATCAAGCAGAAAGATGTTTGGCAAAATTAGGCTTGTTCCCTGTTCTCATACCCCAGCTTGGGACCTGATGCTAAAAATTGACAAAGAAATCTAGGTGCACTCTTGCCTCTGTATGGGCACAATGCAAGAAACCTGTTTGCCATCTTCTTATAGGATTCTGAAGCTTTTTGACCACAAAGCTCTAAATGTTATCCCTGAACAGAAGACAAGTATGGCTTCTCCAAGCCCATTATTATATTTATTTATTTATTTATTTTTAATGCACTGGTATGTAGTTGCTTGAAAAATCCTGTTATAGAAGTTAATCTACCTGTGTGAGCTGTTGTATGCGTGATTTTTTTTTTTTTTTTTAAGCCTTAGGTCCTTAAAAATTTACCTTTGTTATGAACAACAAAGGGAGGCTACTGCTAAAAATGTAAAGTGGTGCCATTTCAATAAAGCAATTATCTGGAGCTTTCCAGATACAGTTAATATTCATAACCTAACACTGAAATTTTGCAATCGAGCTGTTTCAGCAGATGTGTCTGAGCACAATGTCTATGGTTTGGATGGATGACTTCCCCTTGTGAGCTTCTTGATCGTGCTAGGCGGCTTAGACAATATGGTACACTTAAAAAGAAAAACGGTTTAGTGGGAGAGGTGCCCTTATGTATCTGGAAATCCCAAATTACTTGGGACCTTGAGTACCTGATTCTGGTACTCAGAGAGCTTCTCTCTCCCTCTTCTGTCCTCCCTTCTGTAGCAAACACGATTTGTGTGGCTACGGCTAAAAGCCAGCACAAGCCCAGCACTGCCCAAGAGGAACCGCCAGCCCGGGGACTCCAGTCAGGGCCAGGTTTCATTTTAGATGGCACAGTTTGGGATGCAGGGGCCAAAAGTCGGTTGGATCCTGCGCGGGTGTCGGTTTCTGCAGCACCCATTCCTGGGGAGGCACGGGGCTGCGGACCTTTTGGAGCAGCAGGAGTGACCGCAGTGCTTGCTCTGCGTGCTGCGGAGCCTGTGGTGCATGGGAGCCAATACTGGGTGCAGTGGGATCCCTCTGCCAGCTCCAGGATGCTCTGGTACCTAGGGCAGGGTGTGCCAGGACCCAGAGCGTTTTGGTGAAAAGGAAACGATTATTCTTATTTCCTTTTTAAACGGCACGATTCTGAGTCTGGAGGCCTCCATTTCTGGATCACACAGAATCCAGGTCCTGAATCCAGGGTCAGCTCACGCTTTGCGTTACGTGGTAGGTGGGATTTTTTTTGGTGCAGTAAGAAACAGCTACAGTTGTCTCGGATTTGGGTGGCACAATGTAAGGTCTCGTGACCAAGAAAGAGCAGGATCAAGTTAAATCCAGGTTTTACATTTTCCCCGTTTAAGAAAGTAAGGCTTCGACATTTCCTGTCTGCGAGGTGGTGCAGTTTATCTTTAAGGAGGCTAGAGAAATAAGAAATGAGTCTCACGTTGCATGGGTGACATCACTGGCTTTTGGCTCCATGCTCTGTATTCTCTGTCTGTAGGCTTTAGCCAAGGCTGCAGGGCTCAGTGTTTGAACAAGGCAAGATTCCCAGGTGTACGGAAGATTGGATTCACTCTTATTTGGGTTAAAAACGGTGAAATGAGATTTCTAAAGCTCACGGACTCCAGCTCGCCTTCTGTTGCTTTTGATTTCTACAAGATGGGTGAGTTATTCCCACTAGAGAGAAAGGGAGTGGAAATTTAAGGAGAAAAAAAAAATATGTCTGAATATATATCTGCTGATGCCGGGGATACGGTTCATATGAAGCTGCTGAGCTAAAAACCTCAGCCCTTACGTGGAGAGCAGGCCATATGGCAGAGAAATGGTGCAGACCGAAAGCTGTTGACAACTGTTAGGGGCTGCTTTCCCCTCCCCGCGTAAGGTGTGTAGCTTTTTTTCCTCCCCCCCCGGTTTGTTTTGGTTTGATTTCCCCCGACCTCCCCTCCCCGTTCCCGAGCATCCTCTCAGCCAGCCATCGCTCTGCCTGCCTGCCTTCATCTTGCAGATGGTTAACGTGCCCGTGTGTTAGGAAAACTGTGCACAACAAACCGAGGCGGCGGTGACGAAGGAAGCCGTTCAGATACCGGCGGAAGGGGGTGGAAGAAGGATGCTGGGGCCGAGGACCGCTTCCAGAGCTGCCTAGCAGGAGGTGCACGCTCCCCGCTCCGTGGCAGCGCATCCGGAGGCCCCCGCGGCTCCCTTGGTGCCTCTCGCCCTGTCTGGGTGCAGACAGCCGCCGTGCTCGCTGCCACATCAGGGATTTGGGGTGCTCGGGCTACGGCTGGCCAGGGAAGGGGTCATTGCATGAGGCTGCCCTGATGCCAGCGCAGACAACGGGACCGGCCGAGTGAACGGCGAGGCTGGCGGAGAGGAACTGAGGTGTCTCGGAAGCCAGGATGCCGGCTAAAGTCTGCTAAGGGAGAAACCTGTGCATGCTTGCATTTCCAGTCACAGCCGGGGAGCTTGCGTTTCAGCCGCGATTTAAAGCAGCAGCAGCAGCAGCAACAACAGATTGTTCGCCCTCCTGCTCCCTCCCTTTCGACCCGCTTTAAACCCAAGCCAGCGAGCGACCGTCCGGATGATGCTCTTGCTGGGCTGCTGACAAAGAAAAGGCAAGTCACCCCTCTTGAACCCGGGACAGCTGCCCGCCTGCCTCAACGTGGGAGACTGCTGGCTGCTGAACTTTTCTGTCCTGCGATGCTGGGCTGAACCTCCGGATCTGAAAGCCATCCCTCCTGTATTTCCCAGCTGGTCAGACTGAAAGAGATTAATGGACTGATCGAACAGCCGTAGCTTGCGAGCCTCGTCTGGGGGGTTGCTCCTTCAGCCCCCTTAGCTCGGGTGTTCGTGGAGAGGGCAACAGGACGCCTTTGCATAGGCAGGTCGCCGGCTCGCTCGAGGTGGGAGGCTTTCTCCTCACCAGGTCTCCTCCGCAGAGGAGCAGAGGCAGATGAGCCCCCAGGACTGCCCCCAGGGCAGAACTTTGTAGCGCTCCGGGCGTCCCCCCGCAGCGTGGATGTGAGCTGCACGAGTTGGGGATGTCTGAGGCAGCCTCTGCCGAGTGACACCCAGCAGCTGCTCCGGAGGATTCGGCGTGGTCTCACGCTCAAGGGCTTTGCCTGTTGTGAAGATGCCCATGGTGTTTCTGTGAAGCTGAGGTATGGCTGCTGGAAGGTTGCTGCTGTATGCTGGCCTCTCTTTAGCTCTGTGTGCCCTGGGCATGCTGGCTGTGGCGATCTGCTCTGACCATTGGTACGAAACTGATGCCAGGAAGCACAGAGAGAGGTGCAAGAGCATCACCACTAAGAGAAATGATCCTGGCTTCATATATAACTCCAACAACAACCTGCCTCTCAGGGCCAGCAGGTCGAGGTTGGACCGCTGGGAAGGGAAACTCCTCTTGGCAAGGAACAGGAGGCAGATCTTTGCCATGAGCGCAGTCGATGAGTGCAACAGACAGTACAACTCAACCAACATGGGGCTCTGGAGGAAATGCCACCGGCAAGGGTTCGACCAAGAGCTGGAGGAGCTGATTGCCAAAGGTAAGGGCTGTTTTTACCAAATGGACGTGCCAGGCCCTCCTGAGCTGAGCAGAGCCATTTGGGCTCGTGGATGGGAGCGGGTGTCTCCAGCCAAGCCCCTCTCCTTGTGGAGGGCGAGGTGGCTTGGCTGGGCATTGCTTCCCACAGCATCGCCAGGGCAGGTCCCCACAGGGTCTCCACTGCAGAGACGTGGGGCTGGGGACCAAGGAGGCAGTGGGGTCACCCACTGCAGACACACCCCAGAATGTCTGTCTCATGTCTCTGCCTCTCTAAGCTTATTGCAGTCTGCCCATCACCATGGTATCAGAATATTTTCCACATAGTAGTAAAGTGCATTAATAAAGCAGGCGCTGGGTATTTTTTATTTTATTTTTAGTTTGACCCTGTTGACTCAGGCAAAGTACATATTATTTTATTGGAGGCTACATATGTCTGTATTTCATCGTTCCCTTACCCCATCAGTCTGGAATTACACTGTTTGTAGCACTCACATGCAGGCTTCTTCTATCCTCAAATGGAGAGTAAACAAAGAGAAATGCTAAAAAGCGGGAGGAAACACAGCTTGCTGTTTACACTGAGCTGTTTTGGAATACTCTCAATGCCTACGAAACATAACATGAATTTATTAGGAGTGTTAGGAATCGTTTTCTCTCAGAGTGGAGGTGCTTCTGTTTCCTTGTAGCATTTTTGTGCTATTCTTTTCCTTGTCTTCTGGTCCTCCTTATTCTATTTTCCCCAGACATGCCAGTTCAAAATGATGGTGAGTTAGTTCATCTCAAATGTTTCTTTGATCTGAAGTATATCAAGGGGAGATGTGCATAAAACCGTGTCTATACATCCCATCTATGAAAGATTTATGTTTTTGCAAGATGATTGGGGTTTCAGTTAGGGATGACAGCATCTTTGCTGCCCACAGCATGGTTACTCCATGCAGCAGAATAACATTCCCCTCCCATGGTTCTTCTGTTGCATTCTGATGTTTCTCTGGAGATTTATTTCTATCACAGCGAAATCATTGCTTCTTACACTGGGCAAGCTTTAAAAATACTTGTTTTCTCCATGTATTCTCTGTCCCGAACTCCCTCGATAGCCTGTGTTAATTCCCTCTTCAGGCTCTGCACGCAGAATTACGCTTAAGGCTAATTACTCGCGGGAGATATACTTTCACATGTGTTTGCCAATGTGTACATCTAGTTCCGTACGTCTTACAAGGGAGCCATGGAGGTTCGTAGCACAGTATAGACCTGCACCGAAACCATGCACACAGGTGATGTGGTGGGGAACCTGTCTGTGTTGCCACTGATCCTTAATGTCTAGTTGCTGTTTAATGACCTACATCGGATGAATTGGTGGCTTCAGTCCCACTTGTAATGGACGAGTGTCAGCATCCTGGCACCTTGCTGCTCGTGCCAATGCCGAGGGATCCTCTTCTCCGCCTAGGTGAGGGCGCGGGCATGCTGGACCCGCCGTTGAGGGCTGGATCGCTCTGCCACATGTGCTTTCTGTGCTCAGGGCACAAACTGAGAATTTCAGCCTTGCTAGCGGGCAAACATTGCACCAGACTTCACCTTGGGCAAACAGAGTTTCAATTACTAGAGAGGCTTTTCATCTTGAAATAAGTTAGAGTCATTCCTCTTCCACCACCCGCCTTGTCCTGGGTTCAGGGATGTCCAGAACATGCTGAAATTCCCTGGCACCAGGCTGTGTGTTAGAGCGGCTCTGTTAAGTGTTTGTGATGGAGACAACGTGGCATCGCACGCTGAGGTGGCTAAATGCAGAAGATAGTCTTCAAAATATCCTGTTGTCACTTGGGCATGGTGAACCACCCTAAATACACACCGCCTGGCCAGCAGCAGGGCTTCCTGGGCTCGGGTACGGCGTGCAATCCTGCACATGTATTTCTGGGCAATAACCATTGGTGCCCAGTGTCAGGAGAGCAAACAGTGCACATGAAGGAGGTATGCACAGATATTGTTGTCTGTAACTCCTGGCCTTCTTTGCAGGTTTTTGACACACATTTAACAAACAACTTGTTTGTTGAGAGAAACCTTAAAGGAGGGGGACTCATAATGCTGAATACCAACATTATAGTTCATTTGGTGGTCTTTTTGGAGGGAGGTTTTACCTATACTGCAAGTCTCAGTTGTGATGAAGAGTGTTGCTTTGGCATCTCTGGGTTGAAACATAGAAGAGCAAACGTAATGGCAATTTGATAAGATTCAGCTTCTGTCTTGTTCAGAAATAAAACCTAGGATAGCAGTATTGTAAGGTTGTTTATTCACTTAAGTACACGGCTAGATCAAAATGAATGGATTTTACTCTCCCTTTACCAAAAAGTAATGTAAAATAATTGCCTATTAATAATGCTTGTGTGCTGGAATCACTGAATTAGAAATCCGATATGTGTGTGCAGGAGCCATCTTTACAAGGGGAAGCAACTAGTGTCCCTCTTCCCATCTAAGGGCAGACATCAGAAGTTTCTTTACAATCCACAGCTAAATGGTGAAACTGGAATAAGTACATTTGGCATTGGTGTCAGATGTTGAGAACAGCTACAAGTGCCAGAGGAGGCAGGTGTTCGAGGTTCATCTCAACCATGCTTGTCTAGTTTTTCTTCCATGTCAGACGCTCATCTGAAGTTAGAGACTGCAGGGGTGGTGGTGTTTGGGCAAAACATACCTTGTGCAAACATGAAGACCCACAAATGTCCTGTACCTGTAGCCATCAAATACCCTGGCTGGGGTACATATTCCTGCACAGAGGAGATATCTCTCTGGGTAAAGCCAGAGCTCCAGGGCAAATACCATATAAAAGAGGATGGCATTGGTACACGGGCCTTTTACTCTCCATCCTCTGCTGGCTGTTAATTAAATCTGGTGCACCTCTTCCGGAACTGGATAAACCAATGAAGGTTCTGGCCCCAAATATTGCATATATAATTCTATATGTAATTGAATGTGAAAGCTATTAATTTTTTTTCTTTTTTTTACAGAAGCTAAGTGATCCATTTATTTAGAGACAGATCCCACACTTTTCTCTAGGCAAAACTTCCAGTTTTGAGAATGGTAGGTTTGTCTATCAAAGGATAATAAAAAAATAGTCATTCAGAGCCTAACTAGCTTTGCAAATGCCCTGCAGTTATTCTGCTTGTGAACTCTGCTGAAATTAATACAAGCTGTAGGCAATGGCTCATGGCAGGATCAGGCCCTGTGGTACTTGGCAGTATTCTGATGCCAGTGGTTTTAAAAAACTGTTCTGTATCTGAAGATTCTGGGTCACTTTTGTAATTCTATTCTGTATTTATTAGTTTTACTTCTGGCAAATAAATTAAAATTTATGTTGGATTTTGCTGGAAAAGCTGGAAACCCATTGCGTCAGATTTCTTATGGATAGATATAATGTACACTAATGTGTATATAAGGTAGTTGGTTCCAGTTACAGTTCTCCTATCTATTTTTTATATCCCCATAGAATCCAGGTGAATATTTCAAAATAATGCAATTAGATAAATAGGCAATGAGTTAAAATAAATTTTTACAACCAAGCATACTCAGGAAGAGGCAGGCAGACATAAGAAACCAAAGACCTGAAGAATATTCTAACACTGCATCAAAACTAGGCAATATGTTCTCTTCATTATCATAACCGAAAAACAAATCAAAGCAAAACCAAACCATAAGAACCATAAATTCCAATCAATAAAGACACCACTGGAGTCAAACATGGAAACCCAGGGCCCGGTCTGGCTAACTTTTACTCACCTGAATAATCTTTATTCCTGTGAATGGGCTATTTGGACTGAGGAAAAGCACTCTTATAAAGAAGGACCAGTCAAAAAGAAGAGGTTATGAAGTTGGTCCTCTGATTCTGCCTTGGCATTTGATCAAATCTTTTAACATCTAGGGACCAAAGTTTCACTCTTGATCCCTGAAGCTCTGAGCAACCAGGAAACACTGGCCTTAGTTTTGTCCAGCACAATGCTCCAAGCTTCTTCTGATTCTCAGGCATCTGTACAGTCTCCTCAGTGAATTAAGCAGCCCTGCTGCTTAATGCCCTTTTGAATATAGCGTTCCCTATATCCTGTTAGATCCACCGGCTTCCTGTTTGCCACTGAGTTTATAGCAAAAACAGCATTTCCTTAGCCTACCAAAAAATCCCAGGGAACCAACCACTTCCAGCACTATGCACGCAGAGGTTAGAAATGCAGGTAAGCATCCAGTCATGGCAGGGAGAAGGCTGAGTTCATTTCCTGCCATGGCAATCTCCAGCTCACAATGCCTTGCATACAACTCTTAGTGACCCCAAAAATAAACCTGCAAGCCACAGGGTCTGTCTGCATCATATGGCAACGCTGCTCAGATGCTTTCCTGCTCTAGTTGAGAAGGGAACAAGAAAGGATAAAAAGGAATTACATCATTTAATTATAAAGGTATGATAAAGTACACAAAGAGGCTGCACAGTAACCAGAGACTGCTCCATTTTGACAATTACTGCTCAGAGGACCTTGCGTCTCACTTCTGGAGGTCTGCCAGTTAAACCTGCCTGGATGGGGCTCTGCTGCCTGCCATTGGAATCCAATTTTATCTAAAAAAACCTTTACAGTGACCTTATTATTTCAACTCCCCTTTTACCTTTCTTCCTACCCCAAGGTCTATGGGAGCTGTAGTAAATCCTTTTTAAAAAACATTTTATTGTGTGTATGCTTACACCCGTGCCACCACTGAAAAAAAAAAAAAGAAAAAAAGAGGAAATAAGAGAAACTAATTCCTGGGCAGCCTACCTCCGCACCAAATAGTATGCAAGATTTCTGAGATGAAAGCCTTCTCTGTTCTGATTGTCAGATGCATGGCACAATTGAGGAAGAAAGGCTTAACAAGACTACTCCATCCGTCACTAGGGATTATTTATACATAATTGGAAAAGCCTGAAGAGAGGCTACGTGCAGCTATCTCTAGGAGTAAAAAGATTCCTTTTCATACAACTACTTGCAATTCTACGAGCCTACCTTTCAGTTCTGTAGATTTAAGTTGTAAAATGCAACATTTTTGCCAGGCAAATTACAACAGCTGTTTTTTCATGTATCCTCCATACGTTTAAAGTATGTAAGTAAGCGCTTTGTTTATGTTTGAAATCCCACCAAATGTACTTGTTATAAAAAGGACTTTATTGAAGCCTTGATTCTGATCCTAGTGAAGTCAATAGTAAATGTTTTATTGAACATGGTGATGCAGCAAGTTCAGGCCTTTAGTGTTTCCTTTGAGGTTAAAATTGTCCCTGTGAAGAAAGGCCAGCACAAGGTCTGTGCTACATTCTGTCACACCGAATTTCTTCTGGAGGGGTTAGTTAAAATTTAAGCAAGAGATAGACTTTGAGTTGAATCTTAGGTTAATCAAGTATTTCGCCTTCACTGGTTTCAGTGATGCAGTTTTCTTAGTCTGTCGATGCAGATGGGAAATCAAATAACTGCATGTTTCTACAAATACAGGAAAGACATTCTCTTGTTCAGAGATGTTCCAAAATCATTTAATGGATGAAATCACTGGTGTTTCATGCATGTGAGTTCCAGTAGGATTTGGCCCTTCCTTTTTTAAATAAGCAATTTTAATACATTAATTGCATCAAACTTAAATAGCAATTCATTAAAAAGTACCTTTACCAGAAGTAATGAGAACCTGACACGTTCCTCTGACACATCTGAGATAATCAGTTTGATAATACATATCTTCTAAAAATACTAAGAACATATATGTAATTTAACAGAGATGCAACTGTTTTTAATCATGCTCTTTTAAAGAGCAAATTTCAATCAAGCTGTTGGCTTTGAAGCAAAATTGCCAGTGAAGACAAATGGAAATTTTGTCTGAGTAAAAACGATGGGATCATGCCCTTCTCAACAGAAACTGATATTTGCAGAGCTGCCTACAGGACTGCGTGCTTAATTCCTGTTCATTTAACTGAGCATCCAAATCCTTTTCAGTAATCTCAGCATTTTTATCCCTTTTGCCTATTGCTTAAAAACTTCTTTAAAAGTGTGGGTAAAGATTTAATATGAGTGCAGTTGTGCTCTGTTTGCTGCAGGAATAAACATATATTAAGAAAGAGTATTTACATAGAAATGAAATGATTTGAACTATTTTGTCAACTCCATTGATAAAAATCCATATTAATATTGCTTTTACTCATTGAAGTAGTCTTTCTGTGCACTCAGAATAGCTGTTCAAGAATGGCATGAGTTCATTAACTATTGCAGAGCCAGTGAATATGTAAGAAGACTTTGTGTCTTGTAGGTTCTGCAAAAATAATGATAATCATTTATAATGTAAGTTACTTAATGGCTCATTGCTAATCAAGCGTTGCTGGAACTCTTGAGTATATATTCACCTCTTTAAGAGAAAAAGAAAGAAAGGGATTTTTTTATTGTTAAGGTATAAATAAATAAAGAATGTGCATTCTGAAATCCAAGTGCCCTTAACAGACCATTCAAAATAGCATCCACTTAATGGAAAAGAATATAAACCAACATATTTTCTCCGCAGGAGAGAAATCAGACTATAAAACAGAAATTTCCCCATTTTCTCTCTCATAATGCTTTATTCTTCCACAAATAAATATTCAGAGCTGCCCAGCTGATCCAACTGAAGTCATAATCCTCTGTAGATAACTACCAAAATAGGTGAAAAGTGGTAGTGTTGGAGTTAAGACAGGGCTTACAGAACCAGAATTCAGTCCAAGCTCCACCATAGTCTTTCTTCATGACCTGAGGCAAATGACTTAATCTCTTGTACCTCAGCTCAGTAGCAGTATAATGGGGATTTTGTTCATTATTATTAATACCAGTTAGACTTCTACCACAGGATTTATGAGCCTTAATCATGGATAAGAAATCACGGAACAGAAAAATGTCCCCGTCCTTTTGACATGTTGCTGCACTTTAAATAGTGGAGAGTAATGCAGCCTCGTGAGAGAGTACAAGGAGACGACAAGGTAATTATGTTCAGCATGACCGGCAGTGGTTTTAGAACACCAGCAGGCTAACCACATTTCTGCAAGCACCACGAAATGCGGGATTCCACAAAGGGTTGTAAAGAAGGGTAATGAGTAAGACGTGCAGATGTTTACAACATTGTCTTCCAGAGACTGAGGGATGGCACCAACAAAATCATGGGTCATGTCTTCTTGGAAAATTAATAAGAAGGTGATGGGGACTGACCTCTTTGGTTGACTGTAGGAAGAAGTTGACATTTCCTTAATGAAGACAAGTAGATTACACTAATGAGATAGATAGATATTGGGACAGCAGTCTAGGGCTGCTAAAAGAAATGACCTGGTCAGAGTGGCAGGTTTGGAAAAGGATATTTCTAGCAGCTTCCTGAATGGTTACACGAAGGGCAAGATCAAATTTGTAAAGGTCAGAGAAAGAAATATTGTAGTAATAAAGACATGGCGATGATGAGAGCCAGGATGGAAAAGTAATCTGAAAACCTTACACATCCCCTGGATATGCAGACATAGTGAGATACATAAAATGATGTTGCTCAAGTACACCAGAACAACAAGAAAAGTCATACATTTGGCTACGCTAATCAAGAGAGGAATTACTGAAGAGAACATATAGTAAAGAAGAAGGGACAAGAACATTAGGAACTCTGTTTTAGCTATGATAGGTTTAGTTTGATATCTATGTCTCTGAGGAATTATCAGAGAGACTGTGGGTATGTACATAGGGAGAAAAGTTTGTGTCAGATGAGTAAATCCGTACAATGCTGCATGGAGATGGTAGTGGAATCCATAGAAATTCCCAAGGATAAAAATATAGAAGGAGAAAAGTCCCATGAACTTCACTGAACAATAGCAGAGCTGGGAGAAGAAAAGTGTCTTCTGGAGGGATGTTCAGAAGAAGCAGATTCAAAGGTGGTATAGAAGAAGTGAATAATGTCATGGTAGCTGATGAAACACACAATCTCAGGTTAAAACAGCATAGACTACTGAGGGTAGTCATGCAGCAGCTGATGAGAACAGAGCATTCAGAGTAAGCTGACGCTTTCACAGCCTAAGACTTGGGCAGCAGCAGGTTCAGTGGAGAGGAAGCTGCACGGAACTGGGGGGCTTAGTTTGGAACTGGTGGGGGGACTCCAGATAGGGGTTGTACCTGGCGTGTTCGAGGAGATTGGTGATGAAAGGAACGAGAGGAAAAGACACAGTATTCAGAAAGGAAAATAAATGCTTTAAGGTGAAAAAGTGTTTCAAGGTGAGAATAAGGAAAGAGATTGGATAGTACTTGTGTTATGGGAGCAAAGAGACCGAGGGGCATGAGAGGTCAAGGAGGAGAGAGATTGAGAGCACAGGAATGGCCATAAGGAAGGTCAGGAGATGGAGTAAGACTGACTCATTTGCAAATATGTGAAATGAAAGAAGATTACTACATAGGAGGTTTTTCATTTGTGGGAAAGAATGAGGAAGGAGTGGTAGGAGTGGAAGAGGACACAGAAGGCAAAACTACTGGGAGAGGAATGTCATAGTCATTTTTCTTGTGGAAGAACTGGATGAAATCCTGTGTAACAGCTGAAGCGGGGGCTGGAGGAGGTGGGAGGGTCTGAGGAGTGAGCCAAATGTGGCAAAGAGGTGACTATGGCTGCAAGTCTGAGATCTAGCTGAGCTGAGCTGGAGTACTAAGCCCAAGAGAAGAGCAGAACTAAATGAGGGAACAATGCATTTATAGTGGAGAAAGTTAGCCAGGTAGTGGGATTCCCATTAGAGATGCTCTGTCAAAGATAGCAGAAAACAGCCAGTATGGGTCAATAGAGATTTGGGATGGCAGGGCAAAAGTAGATAGGGGAATGCTGAGTAAAATGTCTATGAATGGGAGTGCAGCACAGATCAAATCAGCATTTGAAGAAGGGAAAGAAATGATAAATAGGCTGATAAAGGCCTGAGAACAGGCCAGAAGTCCTTAATACTGATGATCTGAGGTGACAGAAAGGCTGAGCAAGTTGGTGTGGAGGTGGTGGCTGATGGGTGTTGCAGAAAAAGCCCAGGCAATGGTCCGAGAGGTGGAGAAGGAGGATCGGGGGAGAGTACAGGGCCTGTTGTGAAGCCCAGGCCTGGGTTTTCAGCGACTGAGTAGGTCAAACAGGGTTATATACTGAATGAAGGAGACACTAAAACGTAAAGCTTAAGGGGCATAGAGGACACCCCATGGACTGTCTTCTGTAATTTGCCCTGCCTTCGTGCTGCGAGTTCATCCCGTGTAACCTTACCGAGGTGTCAGCGTGTGTCTCTCCAGCAGAAGTCAGTGCGTTTGTACAGTGCTTGGGACAAATGCACTTCATGGTGAAACCTCCAGTGCAAATACACAAATATCAACTACAAATTTCAGCTATTTTCTATAAATGGGGAGGCACAGAGGGAGGTATTTCCAGAGCTGAGGGGCTTGTATAGAAAAGGTCTTTTATGAATTACATGTATGATGTACAGAAGAGGTGGTCACACACCCTTAAAGCAGAACTGAGAGGACCTTCCCAGTATCCCCAGCTGCTTTTTCCAGCAGCTCTACCTCAGCCATCCCAAGGGACTTGGCACTCATTGTTGGGAGGCAAGCTGTATGCCCTGAGCTGGGTGACTGTCTGCATCTCGTGCCAGGTGACAGGGACTGCTCTCAGGCTCTGAAGCTCTCCATCCACCTCTGCCACCTCTCTCTGGTGTCAGTAAATGTCTGACCTGTTCCAAAGTGACTTGTGATTCTTTTTTAACATATGCATGCAAGCTGAAACACCATAAAGGAATGGATGTTCCAAGATGCCCGGTGTATACAGGTAATTGGGGCCTATTAAGATACCCATCAGAGCGGGTGAAAGTCACTGAGAATTGCTTGTAAGAGCCCTTATTTAGTTCAGAGACCTTTTGTTGTTCTTGAGTTTTAAAGCAGACATTTCAGAAAAGCTTCCTAAATGTATTTCTAGACTTTCTAATAGGATAAAACAGATATTTTAATTTTATTGGGTAACCAGAGCTATTTGAAAAGATCTTTCTCCTTAAATATGAATGTACAATGCTTGTCTCTGTGTCTCTGTTAATCAATACATATCTTTGAATATACAAAAATGCCTTTATGAACATAAAGATAAAAAATATTTTTGTAGATGCTTTTGCCCGGGGTCATTTAATGACATAAAAATTACAACAGAATCCAAAAACACAACACCAATAGCAATTTAAATCAGATGTTAAAGGTGTAAGTTGATGTCACTATGCTCACTTTGAAGGAGTGATGCTGATTTATGGTAGCTGATGATTCAATTGTTCTGCCCTAGGTACTTTGTTATTTCCCCTTGTGACAGTATCTGAATACTACACGTCATGATATTTAACCATAAAGGACTTCTGAAGAGTGGGTTTATCCCTGTTTTACACAGAATACCATTGTCCAGTGATGTAAACATACCCTGCAGGACAAAAGTTGACACTGGGCAGAAATTTCCCGCTGTTAGTCTCTAACTGCATGAGTTGGTGTTTTGCATTAAATTTCATCCCTTGTCTGTTCACCAGTCCTCAAGATTACCCAGTTCTTCTCAATCATATTCCATAATGGTTAAAGAGATAGGGAGGAATGTTATACTGATCAGAGAGATAAAGTGGCCAGCTACCAGCAACAGGGGAAATGGAAAAAAACTCAAATAGCTTAATGGGCTCAAATTGGGAAGCTGGATAATTTCCATCTCCAAGTACTGAAAGATGTGGTATGTGACATTGCAAGTCCAGTAAAAAGGATTTTCAATAAATCTGTCTAATTAAGATGGTACATTAGGAATGAAAAGTAGCAAATCTATATTTAAAGAAAAGGGAAAAAATTGTCTGGGCCACAGAGGACCTTTTAGTTTGATCACAATAATACTAAGCAGAGTTTAAAGGAAGTTCTAAAGGAAAGATGAATTAAACACACGCAGGGGAAAGAGATACACATGCAACATATGTTTTTCTATGTGAAGTGTGCCAAACTACCCTGATATATTTTGCCAGGAAGATAACTGGTTTTCCAGGCAAAGAAATGCAGTAGAACTAACATATTGGGATCTGGGGAAAGGATTTTATATTCTGCCCCTAAGGAAACAATTCATTACAATGTTAAGGTAATTAGCACACAATTTGCAGTGTGTTTAAGGAACTGGCTGGAGGAAGCCAACAAGTGCAGAGAGAAGGAGCATTAAGACAAAGGCAGGTCCAGACTAGAGTTCCTGAAGTAGGGGACCAAGCTCATTTAACAATGTCATTAATGATATTGGAGCAAGGTCTTTAAGGGGAGGTGATTGCTTTCATTAGTCTGGGCACAGATAGAAGAATGTTTGCTGCTGCCACAAAAATGCGGCATCACCAAGGGAAAGAAGGCCTGGAATATTATGTACAGAGAACTGGGTAATCTTGAGGACAGGGTGGTAGAAAAGATGTGAAATTTAATAAAAAAAAAAAAAATAAAGGTGTCATGCAGTTAGAGAGTAGCAATATGATGTTTCTTTTCAGTGTGAATATTTGCACCAGAAGGACAGGTTTATATTGTTGGACAAATACCCTCTGTATTGCATACTGAAATTCTCATCCCCCAGACATTTTGACTGTGGGGGTTCAGGTGGCTTCCTACTTGCCCAGGTTCTGCAGCAGGATTCCTCTGAAGGTGGGAAAGGTGCATGCCTAAATCTCACCCAACATGCAGGTGGGGTGTGACCGTGGAGCACAACTGACATTGGGCAAGGACAAGGGCATCATGAGCACGCACCTGTCCTTAAGTGTGAACACAGAGTGGCAGAGCTGTGACCAGGAAAAAGGCATGTGTGGTTGAAGAGCAATGCTGGTTAGATATTTCAAATAGGGAAATGTTTAAGTCATGGGCAAGGTATTAATCAAACCTTTTCTGTTATAAACTTCACTATTCTTGTCAACCACTTCTGAGGAGGATGAATTCAAACTGAGGCAGGTCCAGAGTGAGGTTACTAGCATGAAGAGAGGGGTGAAAAATCTATTTCACAAATATAACTGTTATCCAGAAGAAATTGGGTTAAACATAGGAGAGGCGGAAGATGTGTTTAAGCTAAGGACAACCTTAGCAGGGAAACACACTGTGTGAGGGCCATGAATACATGTAGGCTGAAAGCTGTGCTCACGTGGGATTCTGGAAGAAGTGATGAGGGCACAGCACTACTAACAGGTTTTAAGGATGAAGACGGGTATATTTAGGAGGAAGGATTGTATGATATTCTTGCCTGCTATGCAAGAAAAATGAACACAGACAGTCCCTTCTAGCATTGTGTCCTTGTGAAGCATGCCACAGGACTGTGAAGGATTAATTTGTTATTACTATTAATTCCCCCTTTTTCCCCAAGGAAGGGCATATTCAGCTCTGTGTCAAGGAGGACCTGATGGAAGGAGTGTTTTGTCACCAGGCTGTCTGACACCAGCCGTGGTTGTCTGGTGAGAGGGAAGGGACCCAAGACAAATCCAGCCGCACCATCCTTGCAGCTTTGTCTCTTTCACCTAGGTCTGAGCTGCACTTTATTTCTTTCCTGTGACACCCCCACACATCCATGAAGGACTGCAGATGAGGCCTGTGTGCACTTAATGCACATTTTTCATATCTTTCCTTTAGATAATGTGGTTAATAGGGTCTTTGTTTCCTGGCTCCCTCATCTGCTTTCATCTTGTATTGCCTTAGCTCAACAAGAGCAAAGGCCTGTTAGATTCTCAGCCATTCGTATTCATAAGCCAGGGGAATGCAGAGCCTTCAACTTCTTCATTTAAATAGTTTATATAAAATAAAATAGAAGCAATGGTATTTATGTACTATATTTAAACATCCAGGACTGCTGGCAGCAGTGGAATTATACTCTTATTTGCACATATTTAAATTACCATGAAACGTGTATTTCAGCTCACAAAAACGTTCAGCCATTTGGCTGGCGATGCTGGGTTAGTTTCCATGTAGTGGGAAGGGTTTTGTCATGGGATACACCAGCTAATGGCACCTGCTCCTGGGTGTTCGTGCACCTGTGTGTGCAGCAACAAACCACAATTCTCACAGATCTCAGGGAAAGGGAATGGAAAGACCCCATAGCAAAAAAAAGATAGGAAAACATTGTCTGGGATAGCATTTGGGGATATTATTTAGTTCCCCCCAAAAGTGGAATAATGCTCTTTCAAACAGGATGGAGCAAGACAAGCTGGGATGCTCAGCATGGCTGGAGTTTTGGGGAATCTTGTGCGAGACTCAGAGTAGCAGAGCTGTCCTCTGCATTGCTGGAAGAAACTCTGTGCCTGAGCACCCGGAGAAGAGGGATTATACTGATGGTGGATCAGAAAAGGAGTTTTTTATTTTCCGCTTTTATTGAGGAATCACCACAGCCTTATGAGGAGCAGATCCTGTTCTGCTCCAGATGAACTGGAGAGTGCGGTGGGTGGCAGAGGCCAAGACGGGGAGACTGGAGGTTGCTGGTGTCGCCTCTGTGGGCACATCACATCCATGGGGACAGCTGGATGTGAGGTCCTCTGCCAGCGTGCTGAGCTGTGTGGATGTCAGACACCTCGCATGTGGGAGCCCTGTGTGTGTGGCAGAGGATGCTACAGTAAGCCACTCTGTGCTGCTGAGAGTTTGCTACCAGGGTTCTCTGTGCTCATTTATGTAGGCTTGAGCTGTCTGTCCTTTTTACGTGAAATGGTTATTCATATCCAAGAGGAAAGAGGACTGCTTTGTACCCGGTATCCCAAAGAACCTCCAGTTTTCAAATGCCATTTATTGTAATCCACTGGTCCTAGTGGGAAACAGGGATGTAGCCACAGACTCCCAGAGGTGTATCAGGTTTGTGGGGACAGGAAGGTTGCAGTACGGTCTTGCGCTGACCACTATCAGGTCCCTGTTTCCCAGCGATGAAGTGGCTGCAGACTGGGCTTGCGCAGCATCTTGGCCTCAGGACTGTGGAACCTCTGTCTGGGGAAACCACAGGGACTTTTTCCAAATCCAGAAGAGATTTTTTAAAAGGAGGTTTCATCAGAAAAAGTGGGACAACTTGTTTATGTGTCTTAAAGAGAAGGAGGGGGAGGCTACTTGAATGGCTGGAGGGAGGAGAGGTGTACGCCAGCACAAGGTCAGGCCTCACAGTGACAGTGACAGCACTGCAGGGGTGGCTTGGGCCTTCCTCCCACCACCTCCCTCTTATCCTTGCAGTGAGGAACCCATTCCTGTGCTCACCGGTGTCCCCGGCACTCTGTGCCACACCAAACCTTGTGTCACATCTTGCCTCCTCGTGTTCATCAGTTACTGTTAGCATCCAACCTGTGACAGCAACTAATTGTGTTGTCAATGCCTTCAGATGAAGAATAAGCAGCAGGAACAGATGAACTCTTCAGCAACAAAGTCTTTTCTTGTGCATGTTTCTAAGAATACCACTACAACGAGACAGAAAGTGGAAAGAAGTGGGATTTCTCTTGGCAGAAAGTTGCTTACAGTGCTAAGGCATGGGTGAGTCCTCAGGCCCCAGCCTTGCTTCACCTGCTGCCAGCCTTCCTTTGAACCAAGGGCCTGGGGCATCTCAGCCACCTCTGCACCGCTGCGTTTGGTAGTGTTACCATATTTCAGCTGGAGCGAGGTTTTTGGCTGGTGGGATTAGGATGACGGGTGGGACACGTCTTCTCTAAAGATTCTCCCCCCTTTCAATGTAGTTCATTACATTTTGGGAGTTCCTGGGCATGCATTTTGAGGGCAGTTACTTGGTCGCTGTGGTGTGATGGGACATTGTATCTGCCACCTAGAAAACCAAGCTGTTTTGATGTTCATCTTGGGTTTCTGTCCATGCTAAAACGCCAGTTTAACTGTACCCTTCCATCAGGACAGGAGCGTATCACTGTGTGGTATTGGAGGAGGCCACAGAAAGTTTCTGGTAGATTTAGTGGCCCCTGGTCAGTGAACAGGTGGGAGTCCTTGGAGCTTGTCTCATGCGTCCTGGACCCCGTCAACATGACAGTATATTAACCCTGGACATCAGGGTCCACAGACTGGGCTGTGCAATTGTGCAATTTCACATCCGTAGCATTAATCACTGAATCTGCCCCTTGAGGCAGGTCAGTGCTCCTGAGTTTAAGCTTTCATTTGAGAAAGTTTTGTTATCCATCACAGTTATGACAATGACCTTCAAAGCTGACATGCCAGTTTAGGCATCTGGTGCACAGATATTTGAACTAGAATGTAGAAGGAACCTGTAAAAATCTGGTTGTGGATGCAGGAAATTGATCAGGAGTCCTCTCTATAGTCATTAACAGTTTCTTTCACCATCAGCCTGTTCCTTTTCAAAGGCTAATATCAATTATTTTTCCTTTATTTCTGAGGGCCTGGGAGCTGAGAAATGACTCCTCTGACATTTCAGTATATTGCTGTAAAGGATATGGAGAAAATTTTCACATGAAACATGTAAGACCTAGAATTTACCATCACAAATGCCAACCTGGTTTCAAAGGATTTAGAAAGCATATTGTCTTCCATGCTGTTTGATATTCTTCTATTGATATATTGTCTTTGTAGCATTTTCATCTACTAATTGATGTGTGGCTCTATATACTGGTCTTTTAGCTGTGCTCAAATTTTATATCAGACACAGAACTTTGTTTACTCATAAATCTCATGGTCCTTATTAAAGCTGGTTTAGGAAGGTAGGACAGAGGTACATTTGTACTTCTTATGGTTTTAGACATAACGTTATTGAAATGAAGCAGAGATGTGTGCCTGAGCATCCAGGCAGTCTGAGAAAAAAAACCAATAAGGAGATCACTGGAGTCTGTGGTTCTTCTCACCGGAGCATTGCATTTCAAGCCAGAAGGTGACAATTCAACTTCAGTGATGAAGGGGAGGTCAGTGTGGGAATGAAGCTGCTGGGGCTGAAGGCCTGGAGCTGTGGGACAAAGAAAACAGAGACAAAATTAGAGGAGACTCACACAAAGAGAGAAGGGGGAGAAGGGAAACATCAGTGAGCTGAGACAGCAGGGGCTGGAAGGGGAGCAGGTCTTTTGTTGAGTATGAAGGCCAGGATTTGGCCTTGAACAAATATTGAAATTATAGCAGCTACATAAAGACCACATTTCCCCTTTGGCTCGTAGCAAATGGCTGTGCTGATGGTGTGTTTGTGGAAGGTATGGGGAGATCCTGAACTACAGCCTTGACTATGAACTGGACGTGCTGTGAGATTTTCCACCAATGATGCCTCTGGGTGCCGAGAGCACCCTCGCTGTAGGATGGGCAAGAAGATGGCAGCTACTTCTGCAAACTGTGAGCAACCTAGGGAATCTTGAAAGGGTAATTTCACCTTCCACTTATGTCTGTGCAGAGTCTCCTTTGGGGCAGGTCTTCCCATAGAGCACTTTTGATCAAGTTTTCCTCCAGAAACTGAAGCAGGAACCAAAATCCTTTGGAAAGCCCAGCATATAAATATCTTGTTTAGTTAGTCTAATAAAGGTATTACTAACAGTGCTGCTTTGAGGATTTATTGGGGGATTTCAGTAAGACAGTGTTAGCAGTGGAATTATAGTCATTCTCTGGTAAGACCCTGTCAATGCGAGAGAAAATAACGTTGATCCAATCAGAGATATTTTGCAGGATCAATGTAATATTCCTCTGCGTAATCACAAATGAAGGATTATAGGCCTGTACTGGGGGTGACAAAGGATCACTTGACAGATCACAGCCTCATTTGTTCTTGATGTTTTAACTAGTAAAGTATAGGCAGTTTTTAAAAGTGTGCATATATAGCCCTGTATCTTAAATAAATCTAGGCTCCTTCAGGCCACAAGCATAAATTTCAGTCTACTGCTTTTAAACAATATTTTGGGTTACATTCTTTTTTCCTAACTGAGCCACACATCGTGGTGCAACCTTGAGACAATTTCCCCACACCCAGGACGACCATGTGCATGAAAGGGGAGAGGACACATCAATACAGGGCACAGACCTTACGGCCCAATAGCCTGATAATATTAGAGGCCATTCAAAACACTACTTGTGCTTTCAGATGACTTCAACTGCAGGGCTGCAAAAGTTATTTGGGGAAGGAAAAAGAGCTATTACAAGTGACAAGTAAAATTAGAAGAGATACAGTGCTGGTGAAAATGCAGCAGGGGTCAGCCTGTTTCCGTCAGGGGCTGGGATAGATAACTGAGCAGGTCCCTTCTGCCACCATGGGCAGGACATCGCCAGTACCAAGGCAAGCAGTTTTGCCAGGCAGGCTGTGACTAGCATGGTGTGTGTGTAAGGAAAGGAGAGGACACAAGAGCCTGTTGGAATTAACCCGCTCACAGGAGTTCAGGCCATGGGCAACTGCATGCTGTTCTGCTGACGGACACTCCCATAGGACCCGGGTAGTTCTGCCCTGGGAAGGCACCATGGGTCTGTCACCACAGGTGACACTGACACCATGGCTTGCCAACATCATGAAGTGCCATTTTGTTTGTTTCTTGCTACCTGGAATAACCAGCGGTTAGATTGCTTCTTCAAAATGCAGCGCCGAGGAGTAATCTGTTGGAGCAATCATTTACAGTGTCAGCGCTGGCCACCACAGCCCTTGAATGTATTTATATCCTCGTAACTCATGACTGCCTGTCAGTTGTTCTTTTGGTGAGCCTGTAGGAAATCCACATTAAAAGAACGTTAGGGGTTCTGACTTAAACCTAGAAAAGCATGAAGAATCAGAGTAAATCCATGCTGATAGACTGTTCGTCATTGCGTGAGTTCAGGATGGACTCTTATCCTGGATTTTCACTCTTAACTCTCAGCATCCTGGCTCTGGTGAGCCTTCTCAGATCGTTGGTATTTCTGGACTGTGGATATTTCCATGTTAGTGGATGCATAGGCGTATGATGAGCATGCGAGTGTAATTTGCATTTTAAAATAGTCTTAAATAAGCTCTCATGTCTGCAGCTGGGCTTTGAGAGGATCATGTTCCCTGGAGTTAGCCCAGGGCAATGTGCTGAAGATCACACATTGCTTTTACTCTGTTCTTGCTCAAGCAAAACTGCTTTTAAGTCCGGGGGAGCAAAGTCGCTCTTGCTGACGTTGGAAGCAAGCATGGCTTGGACTTCAGTGGGAGACGGATTTTGCTGAACATTAATGTTTGCTTATGAGAAGACCTGAGGAAAAAATGGAGAAAGGCCTTCTGGACTAAGCCTCCCAGGGGTTTACAAATCAATTCTTGCACAGGTTCACTGCCATGTGAGTCCCTTGGAATATTTCCTTGAGTTGAGCGGGAGGTTTGCCTAGAGAAAATGACCTACATACAAGGCAAGCAGCATGTAACACTTGCAGTTAACATTATATTTGTTGGTGTAATAAAAGCATGTCGACAGTGCAGTCTTGCCAAATTCCCCTTGCTTATTTGGCTGGGATATGTATATTTTCCTGAGGAGGGCATAAAATGATGTTCATTTGTTTCCTTACTACACTCTTGGCAAGTGAGTATATTTTGTGCCTGGGACAATAAATTTCCAAGTGAATTTCTCAAGGCCATTACTCTGAACCACTGTCCAAAACAGTCCAAAGAAAAATAATCAGACTTTGTATCAATTAATATAGCTACCTTTACAAGAAAATGTTGAATCTTTGCTTAAATAGTCCAGTATGCCTTGAACATCTGAGTCTCTGCAGAACTTAATTCTTCTGGGAAAGCTGCAGAAGGTGATGTTCCCGTTCAGACAGACAGCGTCACTCACAGATAAGTAACGCAGATCTTCCCTGGTGCACGCTGCAGCAACCAAATCATTCCCATCCTGTCACACCTGTTACGTTTTTCTTTTCTTTTTTTTTTCCCAGAGGGATTTGCAATCACGGCGAGTCACCTTGCATGCTGACTTGTACCCTAAGCAACTGAACATGAGTGCAAGGCTTGGGTGAGAGAATGGCTGGCTGCAATTAAGTGCACCCCATTAGCGAGCAGGTGAGGTCAGGACTTTCCTTTGCAGACCCTTTGGGGATGGATTGGCCAGGCTGTTGCCCAGGCTGGAGAAGTGTACCACGATGTTCACGTCACTGGAATCTTTACATCCATCACTGCAGCATCTAAACACAGGCATGCACATCTCCGCTAGGAAATACAGCTCAGAGACTGTCTGGAATAGATAAGGCACCATGTATTATTAATTACCCAATTGAAGTTTCTATAGTAGTATTTGTACTATGCCCTCTGCAGCTCGATTACCCTCTTCTTTTTAAAACTCCATTTGAATATGACAATTTATTTTGAGCTGCCTGATGCCACCCAAGCTGGAGGAGCCGAATTCCTGTTTCAGGCAGCCAAAGTTGGACGCTTGCGTGTGTGCGGTCCTCGCTGCCGTGCGGGCTTATTCAGCAAAATGGCCGATGCAGGAACAAGACGTGTAACTCAGCAGGCGCTGCAAGAGGAGCACTTAATTGAAGCTTTATCAAGTGCCTGCAGAACTGACCTCCGAGCAGCCGGCTGGACCGCAGCTGGGATGGGCAGGAGCCAGCAGCCGTCGCTGATGACTAAGCCCGTGTACACAGAAAGCATTTACTTGCACAGCTCGCCTGCTTTACCCACGGGTGGCGGAGCACGGCATAGCTAGGGGTGACTTAAATTGTTCGGTTTAACTCACTTAAATTGCTCCTTTCAGCAGAGATTCATAGCTCGAAGAGCACTTTGATGGCTCGGTAGCTGCGTGTGCCGGACTGAAGCTAACACCAGGCTGCGAGCCGTTGGGGTCAGGGTGGTGTGAGGGCGATGTCAGAGCACACGATGATGTGATGGCATGGTCAGACAGAGCAGTTTTGTTTTTCTCACTGGTCTGGCACTGAAATAGTTGATCTGGCCTGTTTCCTATCCATTCCACATGAGTGTCTCCGTGTCCCGCATCTCTGCAGCTGCATACACAGACAGGCAAATACCAAAAATTTCTAGATATTTGTCTTTTGAGAAATGGATACCACTGGATGATGCAAGCAGGCTAAAGAAAAGCCTACTAAAGCCCTGAAGGTTGAAGGCAGAAGGAGAAAGAACCGCGTAACATTTCACAAAGCTGGGAATAATGAAGGACCAAATTAATTTGGCGATAAAACTTAAACAATCTAACAGATAATTGGGAACTCACTGACAACATTTTACTACACGTCTGCAAAAAGCTGTGGTGCCAGATATGAGAAAGAAGATCGTATTGTTAAAAACTACAATAACTTTTCTATGAGGGGAAGTAAAAGTAGCAGGAAATAAAATTTGTGAATGTGCCTGTTCTCACAGACAGGAAGAAGAAAGGGTGACATGCTGAAATGTCTAGAAATTAGAAACTCAGAATTGTAAAAACTAAATGGGAGGAGAAGTGTGAGAGAGGAAAGCTATGTCTAGCAGAGTTAAAACAGGAAACTAACTGCCAAAATCTATTAAACAACAGATATTTCAAGTAAATTATTATTATATACGCTGCAATAGCAAAGGATATTAATGACAGAAATGCTAACAACAATATTTGTCTTTTGCCAAATGGAAATGATTAAAAAAAAAAGTGGAAATCAAAGATATGTTTAATAATTATTTTTATTCTGTTTCTGGAAAAAACCTAGATGAGTTATTCTCGCCATCTGATGACAACAAAATACTTTCTTCTCCAGCAGTAATTTAGGCTGTCGGAGCGCAGTTAATAAAGTCAGTCATTTTAATTTAATAGATCTGAATAATTTGATACCAAGTGTTCGAAAAGAGCTGGCTAAGGAAATTTCCAGGCCTAATTCATATAAATGGTGATTTTCAGAATTTTTCAGGATGCTGGTGAAATGTCAAAGGCCTAGGAAAAAGCTGGCGTTATTCAAACGCTTGAAAAGTGTAAATAGAGCAATATAACAAAAAAGTAATGTAGCAGCTGATATAATTAATTAATTCATAAAGAGTTAAATGCAGATATACAAACTAATGCTAATCAACCTGCATTTATAACAATAAATCTCATTAAACTAATTTTTGTTGATAAAGGCACTAGTGTTGATTGAATATTCCTTCTCTTCTTTCAGGCACTTGACTCAGTACCAGATGACATTTTGATTAATAAGCTACAGAAATCAACATGACGCACATTAAATGGATTAAAAAGCTGTCTGAATTGCAGAGTTTAGAACAAAATTTTCTGTAGACATAAAACAGATTTCTAGCGGGCTGTTTCAGGTAACGGCTTTTTGCATTAGGCTAGTCACCATTTCTATTGAAGACCTAGAAGAAAACATGATGGAGTTATCCATAAAGTGTACTAAAAACAGTTTTGGGAGTGATAAATAATAATGAAAACCAGGTTACTCGTTCGAAGTGGTCTGGATCTCTTTGCAAAGCAGACAGAAACAATATGTATTTTAGCTCCATCTGTTTGGGACAGTGGGATGTCGCAGAGAGAAAACTGATCTCGCATCTAGCATCTGTACTGGATGCAAATCATGCACCTTGGCTGTGCCTCAGACAACATGTCTCGGTCTACAGCTGGCCCAGACATGATCACAAGGCTGAAGGAGCTCAGTCAGCGGAGTTTAGCAAAGGGAAGGTCCATGGGTGAGAGCGTGTCTTTTGAACAGAAATGAATTCAGGACAGTCCGATGGCTTGTACTGCACTGCATAGCTGAGTGAATAATCGCAGGGCTGACTTCTGGGTTTATAATCTGTGATTTAACTTTGCACCCAAGTCCTGGCATGGGAAGATGAGTGCCTGACACGGAGAGTTCAAATTTTATGTGTGTCAGCCAAGGGTTCTTCTGGCTTTTCTGAATGTAGATCAGAACTTGTAGTATTTTTTGTGTGTCAGTATGCACAGCCATAAACACGTCCACTCCAAAGCACATATCCTTGCCGCGGTTTTGATAACTGGGTAGATCTGGTGGCACAGCAATGCAATAATCTAGGAGTCCTCGTAATGGAGGGCCGTATTCTGCTGCTTTCCTGAGGTGAAGCCGAGAGGATTTTATCAGCTTCATCAGCATCATGTTGATTTTACTGTAGTGTAGGTCAGAGCAGAGTTTACCCTTGCAAGTCAGCGTTGCCAGTTGTCCCACAGAAGGGATGTGGTGGTGATGCCAGGAGCAGGCAATAAAAGAGGGAAAGCATCTATGAGAGCTACAGCAAGGAAGGGCAGATGGAGGAGAGCCGTCAGGAGCAAGATGGAGGCTATAAAACAGTAAAATGGGAAAGCTGTGTTTTAAACTGTAGTTTTGTATACATAAGAAAAAAAAGGATTTTTTGTTCTACAAAAAGTGGGAGAAGTGTTGGACAAAAGGAGAGATTCGGTAGGGGAAGAAATGAAGAGAAAGCATGTAAATAAAGGATGGGGGAAGAGAAAAGGAGAGGAAACAAACATGTCTGTTGGGCATTGTGACCTTCCGTTACACTTACTGAATTATTCATTCTGATGTTTGCTGGTATCTTCCTGCCAGACAGTCAATGTCACGATATAAGTGAGAGCACAACCCTGCTGCTGCTGGTACTGGAGGGATTTTGATGTTGAACTGCAATGACCCACCTCCCCCCCCACCCTGCCATTAGGTGATTATGAATTATATGCCGAGTGCCTCTAATAACTAAAGGGAAAGGGCTGCTCAGCACATTTGGAATGTAAATCTCATTTTTTTCTCTTTTGTAGGTCATGAAATGCAGTCCTCTTCTAAACCTCTGTGCTCAAATCACAAGCTCCCGCTGCACATAAATTCCTCAGCCCATCCTCTGCAGGGGTGACATCTCACCCAAGAGTGAACCCCTCAGCATCCTGCGGGCTGGAGATAAGATTGTTATTATTATTTCAAATGCAGACATGCTGCATCATGTCACTAAAAAATTCCTACGTAGATGTTATACCATATGGGAAGGCAGACTATTGAAAAAAACAGAGATCGATGCTGTGTTTCAATTAAAATGCGGGAACTTAATTTATGTTTTTCGCTAGCAAGCAGATAGTCACAGGATGTGATTTTCAGGGAATCAGCACTTACTAGCCAAAATTTCAGAAGTATTTACTGCCTGGCCCCATTCAAATAACCCAAATAACTACATTTTCAGAAAAAAAGCCCTGTTGGGCCCCATCTGCAGCTCCTGAGCTCCTGCCCTTGGCACCTGCTTTGCAGGAACAGGCTCTGGGCTGTCCCAGAAGGAGGTGGCATCCCCTGGAGAAGATAGCATTGTGGTTGTGCTTTGCCAGAAGTGAAAGGGAGAGAAGAAACCCTTCATTTCATTTCATGACACAGATGAGCTTAATTCTCTGCTTTGTGACTGGGGGCATTCAGTTATCATTCAGGTTATGGAGGGTCAGTTTTTGTTTCATACTATACTGATGCTATGGGACATGCAATTCAGTCTTCAAGTTACATTTCAGAAGAGAGGGCAAGGTATGCAAATGGTTAAAAGGAGGGGAGGCTGTGTAAAAGGGAAAATAGTTTTTATTTATTTATTTAGCTTTTGGGGTAGGTAGTTTCTCTTTCTGTGGAGAAATTTGCCTTTCTACCCTCCTTGAAACAGAGTTCTGGGCCAACAAGGCACTGAGGCGTTGGCGCTGGCCAGTTCCACTTCATCATATTCACCCCATATATTTGTAGCCCAGCAGAGGGTCACATTGCTAACCTCCCCGCATAAGCTCAAAGGGATCTCCTTCCTCACAAATTAAGTTTTCTCTGCAAGCTGCCCTGATACTTCAGTTATCGCCACTGAAGAAGGGAAGTCCTACAGGACTTGGGACAGACTATGCAGTCTCTCACCCGTGGGCTTTAATTTGACCTTGCTCGCATCACTGGTGACCAAAAGTTATTACCATAAGTGGCTTACGTGAAATGTATTGGTCTCAGTCAATTATTAGCAGACAGTTGTCTGCATCACCAAACCACCATCACAAATGGTGCTTTTTTGGGAAGTCTTAAGCAGAGCCAGGGTCGGTACTGCTGGACTGAAACCTCAGCAAGAGTGCCCGGAGAACAGGCTTTAAGTTTTGTGCTTATTCACTTTCAGGAGAATGAAAATAACACCAACTGTAAAATAGCTGCAAAAGCTGCTTCAGGCCTGCATAAATGAAAGCAGTGGGGCTTTCTGGGGCTGCTCTGCCTCGTGTGTGGGCGCACTCCCCAGGCAGCCTCCATCTCCAGAAGATATGAAGGTGGCACAAAGCCTCACTGGCTGCTCCCGTCCCCATCTCTGCTGAGCCTGGGCTGTGCCCAGCACACCAGTTTTTACTTAGTGTGGTCAGCTTTGGTCCATGCAGGGTATCACGCCATGGACAAAGAGGCCTACTGTCTGCCAGGCCTCTCCGAGCCGTAGAGCACCATCCACCTGAGGTGGTACCACCACCAGAGGTAGTTGGCCTCCCTAGGGTACGGACGGGGTGAGCCTTGACCCAGGAGAACAGCTCGGCCATTTTGCTTGAAGCTACAGGCAGCAGATTTACAGGCTGTAGGCCTGCAAGAATTAATCTGGAAAGTCAAAATACCACTTCTTTACTTTTTGTTTTTTCTTTTTTTTTCTTTCCCCAGAACTGAAACACCAAAAGTAGACACTCAGTTTGAATCAGCAGAAAGCCCCTGTTTTGGTAGCTGAGTTATTTCTTTTTGATTTTGCTTTATTTATTCATTTATCTTGGTAAGCACAAATAGCCGACTGCCTGCTGCTAAATCCCCAGAGCCTTCCCTCCTCCAGCGCTCACCTCTCCCCAAGCCCTGACAGTTGTTCCGGGCTAGAAATGGCTGTGTGCACAGCTATGGGAAAACAGCAGTGGAAAGAGCCAAAACCTTAATGTTCTTGGAGGCTGACCCTTTGTCATTACTTAATCATCTCTTTGCAGCTCTCCCTACAGTGGGGGAAAGTTTTGCTCTGTGCCTGCACCCTGGTTGCTTCTGCAGCTGTACGTACTCCTCCGGTTGTGGATATGAACTGGATCCTGCCGTCTGGTTACCCCGTGTGCTTTGCAGTGGAGTGATTTGGGGTGCAGAAAGCCTCGCCTGGCTCCTCATGTGGGAACGCAGAGAGGAGGCCAAAGAGGCTCTGCTGCTCTCACGACATAGGTTTTCTGAGCTGGACTGTCTTTGCTGTAGCTGACAGCAAGTTGCGTGGAGGTGTTTGTGTCCACTGCCCACCAGCTTAATGGTAGCACAGCAAGGGAGGTGGTATAGTGGCCGTGAGGCTTACTGAAAGGGATTTTCCAAAAGGAGCATAAAACACGAGCAGGAGAATCTTGACAGACCTCAGTGGAACAGCAGCGGGGCAGAGATAAACCTGGGGAGCCCTCAGGAGCCGTAGCCCTCCGTTAGCATCTGCATGTAGCCTGCTTGGCCTTGTGAGCCCATGGGTGCAGCTCATCTGGGCAGCTGGGGCTCAGGAGCTGAGAGCTGAGGCCAGCCATGGTTTCAGTAAATGAGACAGACATTGCCATACTGGAGGAGCACCAGGAGCTGGGGAGGATGCTGCCTGCTTATGGAAAGCTCTGCTGATGTGAAAAATAAACATCTTCCACCTTCCAAAACCAGAACCCCAAATAAAACAAATCCTTCTGAAAAGCATTAAAACTCAGCTTCCACAATGGCATTTCTAGCAAGGGTCCCAGCAGAAGGCCATGCCCCATTTAATACACTTAGACCATGTATCTAATTTTGGGAGGAGTAACATGGTAAGGAAAATTGCTGCCTCAAAGCATAAGATCTAAACAGAAAAAGAATTGTTGAGCTGTTGTTTTCCTTATTTTGCTGAGAAACTCAGGATACCTTGTCTACAATCCCACAAAAATATGAGCTACAGTTGGAAATGTGTCCAAATATCTTGACTCCTAGTCTTATGCCTTAGCTATAAAAGCATCCTTCCTTCCCAAATACCTCAAGTAATGGTCCACTCAGAAAATCAAGAGAAAGGGAGACTCTCGTCTCCGGTATTATAAATCTGAATAAAGCTTCAGGTCAATGTAATCAGATATTTGGAAAAAAAGAAAAAAGATGTCCCTATGATGTGGCTGAATTCCTGGCTTGGCAGAGCTAGTCAAAATATTCTTTTCATAAAAACCAAGTTCACCAATTTGGAGGAGAATGAAATGCTCTTGTGATTTGTCAAATATAGTAAACAGTGTTAGAGGATAAGAAAGAGTCAAGAGAAACAAAGGGTTGAAAAAGCCTCTTTTTTTTTTTTTTTTCCAGCATGAAAACAATTATTTTAGAAATGATGACAATTTTTAGTATTAAAATAGGTTTTCATTTTTTAGGGAATATTTCTCAAGAAAAAAAGTGATCCAGTTAAAAATACAAAATAACAGAGCATTTCATTATGGTTTGACTGGAACATTCTAGGTTGACCTAAAATGTAATTTTTTGTCTTAACATTTCACTGAAAAGCTTTAAAGATTTTATTCAGCTTGACCGAAATTTAATTTTTCCTGATTTTTCCATTTAGCCAGCTGTAGCTAATGGATCATCCTTTATGAAAACAGTATCTTTACTTTTGCTAGCTTGATCTTGTGCAGTTAATCTTCCATTATATAACTTTTTGGTCGACAATTTCTAGTTATATTTTTAAAAGTGGAAAAAAAGTTAAAAATAATATGAAAATTAACTTCATTAAATTTTCATAATGTGTAAATTTGTTATGTGTCTGTAAATATTTCATCCCACTTTGGTTCCTCTAAAACATCCTGCAGCCCATTGACTGTAGCAATGGGTCAGGTAAACATCTTGACCTCTATCTACTCAACGTAAAAACCCTATAAATATCTTTTATTGGTTTCTGTCCTCTGCAGCTATACACACTGTCACAGCTAAGAATGTCATTGCACAAAACTGACAATTATCTTTGCCTTTTGCCTTCTTTTTCTTCTCTACATAGTTCATAGAGTGAAAAGACAAGAAAATTAAACAAGAAGGTCTTCAAATAAAGGCAAAGTGCTGCTGTGGACAGAAAAGTGACTTTGTAGAAAAATGACATCACCAAGTTCCATATTTATTCTCTTCAGCAGCATCCAGATCAAATTTACTTAGTTTTCAAGGTGATTTTTCTAACCAGCCAGCCCTTAAACTCAACTTGGGATCTGAAAGTCAAGCTGTGTCCTCTCTGACTCATGCCTAATCATCCTTAATAAAGTTCCTACAGATGAGATTTAGCTGACAAGTTGGTGTTTATTATATGTAAGACAAAAAAGATTAATCCAAGGCATTCATCCATAGCTAGGCTGACTCTTCATCATTAATTGGTTAAATGCACACTGTCTGCAAAGCAAGCCAGAACAGGATGATCTGAAGATCAGACCTCCTAGGATGGAGTCATTTTTATGTCGTGCTTTCTCCTACCAGCAATGTAGCTCATTTTAGCAGAATCTGTCCCAGACAAACCCACTGGTATACAGTGGGCCACCGTGACTGTAACCCTGGGAGAAATCCTTTTTGCCTTCCTTCCCCTGTCCCTTGTGTGCATTTGTGTATTTAATGTATGTGCGTGGCAGCCTGACACGGGCTGTAACAGAAACCGCCAGTGATCTGTGCAGCAAGCTGCCATCTTCCATCTCCTCGGGGTGAGGTCAGGACACAGCTTGAGCTTGCTTTAAGATCTCACCTCTTTTTAATGAGTGTTAAGTCTTGCCTTAAATGCTATTTTAATCCACTTGTCACGTACTTAGCACACTAGGCAGTCAGGCGAGGAGGAGGGAGCTGGGCTGGAGTAGGGTAAACGGATCTCTCTTTATGTGGTAGTGCTCTGGTCCTTCCCCTTAACCACACCTACCTTCCTTGCTTCTGCTGCTGAATGTTAAAGGGAAGAGTGGATGTCATCTGGCTTTTATCCTGTCACCAGGGTAACTGTAAGAAGACAGAGGAAGCATATTGTTCAGGTTGAAGGAGAAGTGATCCCCATTAAGCAGAGAGGGGAGTGTACCGTGTTTGTAGGAAGCATTGCCTTGCAGCTGGTGGGCTAGTACGGGACAGCCGTGACTGTCTTTATTCCCTCATCTGCTGCTAGATCGCCTTAGGAAGCAACTTCGCTCCTCTGAGCCCAGTCTACTCACCCGTTGTCAGTGATGCAGATGCCTCCTTTGCAGGGCTCTTTGAAATCTGTTAATAAACAGTGCTGTGTTAAAGTAAGGAGTATTACTATCACAACACTGCTAGTGTTACAGTTTCTGTCTGGAGAAAGATGAGATTTTCCAACAGATGTGTGGCTGGGTTTTATCTCAGGAGAAATGGCTGTTGGGTATTGCCTTTAAAAGCCTACTCACCTACTATCGGCTCAGTCTGGGGCTCCTCTGTCTTGCAATGGTACCGTTTGAAATGCACAGGGTGTCCCTTTGGAAGCTGCCATGGCCGCCTTTGGACTGTATTTGTGAGTGGCACAAGACCTTGCTCCTAATGGCCTGCTGCAGTCTGCAGTCTGGGTGTGACAGGATGGTGCTGAGCAGCCTTTCGTCTCTGCCTCCACACTCTTATTCTGCTCCTTTCATCCTGCTCCTCTCTGCTCCCTTCCTTTCTGTCCTTTTCCCTGGTCCCATTTCATTATTATTACACTCAGCCTTCTAGGTTATCCCATTATTTAAACCAGCCTTCATCCCCTGCCCATTTTGTGTTGCCCCTGCACCTTCCCATGCAAATAGCACAGGTTCCCTATCTTTGAAGTGCCATGGGTCTCATGGTAAGCCTCGCAGTGATGCTGTGATGAAAAACAAGTTTATAAGAGATCAAAAAAGGATCAAACCGATGGAAAGGGAGAGAAAAACCTAGCGCCACCAGTGCTTTGCACTTACATGTACTGGTTTACTCTGAGGAAAGCAGCTCACACAGGCAGCACACGGCATTGAAGCCAGGCGAGGACTGGAGGGTTTGCATCTCTGTGTGCAGCAGGATGGGAGCAGGGAGCACAGATCTCGTGATCCTGGGAAAAGAGCTGGGGTGAACCACCCAGCCCGGAGATGGCCAGCACACGGCAGTAACATAGAGGTGACTGCTTTCTCAGGGAGCCTCAGGACAGTGAGGGGGCATCGGTCAGTCCAGGATAACAGGAATTACCCCAAAGCAAGGTCGAGACACTCTTAAACTGGGGGAGTCTCCCCTGTGTGTTCTGATTTGTCTTGTGTATGGCTTGGGCTGCTTTGAATCCCCCATTCCAGTATTGTTTCCTTACTGTCTCCTGAATTTCCTATCCATCTGTCAACAAGACATCGTACTATGTGTGTCTCCCTGAGATCCTGTCACTGGAAGCTTCAGCAGCTTTGTTCACTGTGGAAATGCATCTATACGTGATCCGAGGGACTATAGGCTGTACATAACAATGGGTGCTGCTCTGCAGTGACCTTAGGACTGTGTGACTGTGGGATTTAGCAGTCCTTTGCTGTTGCAGGAGTATTCTCTGGGCACACAGTAACAAAACAAGGAATTAGCCAAACCAAAATTTCTCTTCAGGGGTAACACGTCATGTAGATTTTTGGAAATATGTTGAAGCTTTCTTTTCTGATTATTTCAGTGTATTCTGACACACCTTCTATTGAGATTTTCTGAGCCTGCAAGCTCTATATCTGTCTACTAAAGGCAAAATCAAGATAATAATCTATAACTCATAACACTCAGAAAGAAGAAAAGGCTTGAGCATCAGCTCTGAGACTTGGGATAGGACAATACATGCTCATTTGTAAAGAAGGACATTTGCAGAAAATTGTCAATATGGCTTGAGCTGTATATATGGAAGCACCACACATATCACACAGCTCATGGAGGTGGTAGATTTACTCTATACAGTTCTGATGCTTTCACACCTAAAACCATCACATCCAGTCTTGCGCAGAACTTTACTGGGAGCATCTCCACAGATTGAAAAGAGTTCAAGGAAGAGTGACAAAAATTACCAGGATGGCTTCAGGATCGGTTTAGGTGGAAACATTAGAAGTACTAAATGTGGCTCAGTGGTGATTAAGGTGGGGATGCGCTAACAGACTACAAATATTTGGAGAGGAATTACTTCGTGTGATTCAAAGGGGCATATCATGTGAAATGACAACCAAGGGACTGACAAATCAGTCTGAAAACTACAAAGAACTTTTTGCTGTTGAAATACTTAGTACTAACTTTTTCTTTGGGTTTTGCTATCCATAAAGTATCTCCAGAGGTAGGTTAACAGGCCCCTGAGGCCTTCATAATGAGGCCTGGCAAGATTTCAGAAGCTATACTGTATGGAGAAAGCCTGCCCTAGAAAAGAAGCCCCAGAAGAGATGAGAGATCATCTGTTCACACGTCTGAGACAACTTCTGTCTACCATGCATCATTTTTTTTCCAGCACTATCAGTTTCTTTTCCATATATTCTGCCAAACCAAAATAGTCCGAATTAAAGTGCTGACTGTCAGATATGAGATTGTAGAGACTGATCCATACTAGTTACTTTGACAAGAATGAACGTCATGGAAATTCACAGAGGTACCAGCAATCTGCTTCAGTACTATCAAAGAGGCCCTCTAATGCCAAAAACCTTGTAGGGGCTTGTTAACCCTTTCACATTTCTGAACTTCTGGCCTGACAGAACAAGATGATCAAGAAATATTAAAAATAACATCTTTGGGAAGGCATCATTCATTCAACCAGTCCTCTTAATGCTCTCAGACATATGGTTTGATTTTTGGGTGGTTCTGTGTGGAGTCGGGAGGTAGAATCAATGAGCCTTCTGGGTCCCTTCCAACTTGGGATATTCTATGATTATAATCCAACACATCCACTTTGCATATTCATTTAATGCTACGTGGTTATGACTTCCATATTATGTTCCCAGTGAATTTACACATTTCAGGAATCTTGTTAACACGGTCCTATCTTGCATGTTTTATCTAAACATCTAGTCGAAACACATTACAATCCAGCAAGTTAACACATCAGAAGCCCTTCCTGCCTTATCACGCAACTAAGAACAAGGAAGGTTTTTGTCTTGTAGCACAGAGCTTGCCATGTTCCGCTCAGCACCCAAATATGTGCGTCTGCTGGCTCCCTCGTAGCTCTTGACTCTGTTTTCTAAACCCCATATCATGTGTATCTATTTCTAGGGGAGGGATGAAACATCTCCTTCAGCACTGCACACTGATGTCTTAATGAAATTACTTAAATTTTGCTTTCTTCCTTAATTAAAATTCAGATTGCTTTTATTTTGTTCATCTTAAGCAGCGTGGCAGACCATTCACATCCAAAGGCAGTGGGTCCAGAGCAGACCTTTGATCCTCACCGAAAGACTTGCTAAATATTTCTGTACCACGTTTTCTATGGGTGTGAAATGTCCCTAGGTGCTCCCACAGGGCTGTGAGGGAGGCAAGGACAAAACGCTGAGGAGACGAGCCCAAAGTTTCTTCTGGAGACTGTAGAGGCTGAAGGTTTCTGATGGAGTGAGCCTAGCAATAGACAGAAGCACGTGTTCTCTGAGGACTGCTACATGATCTAAAATTTTCGGTGTTTTTCTCTTGCTCTTCACTTGACAATTTGTTTCAGTTAGCTGCTTACTACTGGAGGAAAAAGATACATAAGGCCCCTTAGATGTTAATTGCTTCTGCCAAGTCAACATTATAAATAATCCTTAAAAAAAACTTACGGGAGGATCTGTTTGCCATTTATCAGTGTGCAGTTTACCTGAGGGAAAAGAGAAAGCCACATCTCCCTGCAGGGCCAGGCCTGGGTGCACTGAGGGGCCTTAATGGCTCTGAGCAGCCCTACCAGGTGCCTCCCTGCCCCACCACCTGGGGACTTTTAAGCTCAGCCCTGGCCCTCAGTCCTTTCCTCAGCCTTGCTGAGCACTGGTACTCTCCAGCCTCGTCTGCTGGGTGTTTTCTGATTCCTTGTTGTGCTCGCGGGCCCTGCTGCCAGCCCCCTGCGTTTGGCCCTACGGGTCTGTGAGCTCTGGCAGGTGCCCCTCCCAAAGCCTCTGCTATTTTCAGGCATTGCTGTTGTCATCTAAGTAAGGTAATGTGCTTGGTTGTGACCTGTGGTGTTTATGGGATCTGCTTTCCAGTGCCTGGAGGTGCCTGGGGCTGGTGGGAGCTGGTGCCAGGTGTCCCTGGAGGTTGAGGCCTGGCAGGCAGGTTGTGTGAAGGAGAGCCGTGCGTGGCTGCAGTGTGCAGCGCTCGACTCTGCAGTCATAGTGAAACCTCAAGGCTTTATCTGTTGGTGGCATTGTCTTTTAGGAGACGCTGTTTGCTCTGTAGAGCAGTTTTATGTGCTCCTGGTGGTGGAACCTGCGGTTCTTGAGGGGGGCACAGCACTGGCCTTCTGCCCTGAGGTACCTGGGGCTGGCTCAATTTAGGATTGTCCCCACATGATGTGGGTGCAGTGCCACCCTGCTGTGACTTCTGTCTGGGGAGGGGGTGGGAGGCCATAGTGTGGGGTGTCCAGCACCAAATTCCTCCAGTAAAGTTGTCCCGGTGCTGATCCCATGCTGGATCCAAGCTCTGGGGTCTGTACAGGCCCAGAGCCTGGTGTGACTTGGGGTAAGTATGTCTTCTAGGCTCTCCCACTCTGTGGGGTGTCCCCCACGTAAGCCCAGACAACAGGGAGCTGTGTGTGATAAACCTGTGGTGAACTCACCATGAAAGTTCGTGAAGAAGCCATGAGGGGAGAAACTTGGCTCTAATGCAGGTTGGAGCTGGGTATTTCAGAACCTGGGAGCAGGCCTTTGGGATCGGAGGTTGCCAAAAGAAAACCCAGTAATTAAGTTAAGGGAAGGTGATTCTTTGGCATGTGTAATATTCTCCTGATATGAGCCTCCTAGGCAAGCAGTGAGCTATGTGGTGACTTTCTGATTCATCTCCACCCTGACCAGGAGGTCACAGCTCTCGGTGCCATTCAAAACTGCTGGCGTGACAAATTTGGCTGCTGCAGCAGATCCTCCCTCTCCTTAAGCACACATCCCTTTTCATTCTGAGGTGGAAAAATATGCTTATCTTATAGGAATGCAAGATTGATGGCTTAAATTAAACGAGTCTTTTTTGTTACGTTATGAAAAAGATTTGAATCAGGCTAAGACAAAGTAAGAACTGATCTTGCATCTCATTCCATCCAAGCAAAACCTTCAAAGCAGAAAAAAAGTGAAGAGCAAAGCTATGTGATCCCCCCCCTGCCCCAGGCTTTCAGTATTGGAAAAAACCTGCAAGATTTTTATTTCCATCTCCCAGTAGCCAGATGTACCCCAACTTGCATCCAGTTAAAAGAAAAAAGTAACAGCTGTTGATCTATCAAAGAACTGCTGTCTGTCTGTGGCACTTTTATGCTTTTATGAAGTTGTTCTGCATCTGATGCTGTTTGATAATGAATGAGTACTGCAAAATTATCTACTGAAGCTGCTGAATGACCAGTGAGCTTACTTATGAGTAAATGAATATAGATTTAAACAAACAAGGAATTTACTAACACTTTCCTAACAGTGGGTTAGGAATTGGGTTGAAATGGACAAGGAAAAATAGATTCAACTGAATTAATGGGACTGATCGTGCTCTGTAAGCATCTGTTGCGTTTTTCAGTTTGGGACTTTTGAATGTGATGTTGGTGACTCCCCAAAAAAGGGAATGGAAGTTAAAAGTAAACACAGGAAGTTTCTAACTGCACTTAGTAATCTGTGCTACTTCCCGCTGGTCACCTTTCTTCCTTCTGCTTTGAAGTTTTCATCTGTTCCCCCATTGTATCCTTGTTGAGGTCTGTACCCAGCAACTATGGTTACATGTGAATGAGTATCTCTTCATAGTTTCTTTCACTACTATGATACTGATAACTGGGGCAGTTCCCTGCACAGATTCCTCTGTGCCAGAATGGAGTCTAGACTTGTCGGTCACAGGAGTCTCTGCTCTGCTGTATGCATAATTATTCAGCTTATGACTGGGTCAGCAGTAATGTACGTGTCAGCATGTAAGTCTTCCACTAGCGGTCCAAGGACTATTATTTCTAAGGGTTTGTCAAAGGTTGTAAGAAAAGCAAGGCTGTTGTCATTAAGCTTCCATTCGTTATCCACGCATTCATACCTCCGTTTGAGAAGCTTTATATGTCTGAGTTTAAATAGGTGGAAAACCACAGTTATAACAGCTTTCTTACCTTCATGTGGCCCCTTATATAATGCAACAACAACAGTTTTTTTTCTTTTTTTTCCCAGAGTAACAAATAGCAAGAGCACTAAGTCATACATGTCTAGAGCAAACTATCACCAGGAAGCTCTGATGGTAGCTGCTTAATTGAATTGACATTTTATGTATTATAAATGAAATTATTAAATGAACCCAATTATAATATAAATCATGTGTGGGATTTTTTGGGATAACTGCTACTTTGTGCCAAAAATTGCTGAGAGAAGTATTATAAATGGGACAGGTATTAGGCAGTCTTTTTGATGCAGTTTTTTTGTCTAAGCTCTAGCTTTTACTACTTCTGCTTATGTCTGTGTTTTAGTCTTGTGCATTGCCTTGCAACATCCACTTCAAATGTGCAAAAAAGTTGATCTACCTCTAAAAAAAGAAGAATCAACCAAATGCATTAACATTTTAAAACAGTATAGCACTAGCAAATACTGGCTTAATGAATATATTGATCAGTAGCCAGAAGTAACAAAATAAAAATTATGTGTTTTAAGCATTCTTCCATGTGTAGAACTGTAGAGCTGAGCCTGTAAAAGCAAAGTAAAGATATAGCGGAAAGTAGTGGTGAAGTTTAAAAGGTTGGCTACTGCTTCGCTGTTGGAGCAAAACAGAATTTGATGCTACCTTTTGTAAGTACTACAGTCTTATCCATAAAGGTCATTTCACCTAGGATATATTGTTGGGATCGGTGGGAGCATTGTCTATGCTGTAGGAGCTTTCACGAACAAGGAATTTAATGAAGCCTAAGTCTGGAGAGTTAGAATAACCTGGCTTTGGATTTCGTGAGTGTGTGAATCTTTCTTATCCAAACAATAATAGGCCCATGCATCTTCTCAGCTTTATTTTGATTTTTTAAATTTATCTTAAATGGCATATAGGCTCTGTGATGGCTGATTGCACAGCGTGGGGATTTTAATTAGGAAAATCCAGTAATATGAATAGCTATAAAATTTGTCTATACAGAAAAGAGGAGAGACTAAAATAGAACCTTGGAACATGGGGAAGAAGGAAAAGAAAAATTAGTGTGTTTGGAGTACAAATGGCTGCTTACGCATCCAGGGCAAAATCATCAGGAATATGTTATCACTGGTAAAGAAAGTCTTGAGGACAGATAGAGTCCTGGAGGTGAGAGCTGTCTAAAAGATCAGAAGACTTGTGGAAAGATAGCCCAAGTCTTTGGTGGTTTATTTTTTTAGATAGTTCAAGATAGACCCATTTTCTTTTGTCTTTCCCCCAAGAAATATCAGTGTCATTTTAATATAGCCTTTACAGTTGTAATAATGAAATCCTAATTTTCTAATTGTTTAACTGAAATTTTCAATAATGCTTCCATAAAAGTATATAGTCATGGAAAGTAGCAGAAACAAAATAAAACACAAAACAGCTGCATAGAAGAGTTAAATGGGGAAGAGATATTTTTTTTCTTGAAGGGAACAATCCTGGGATTGATTCACAACTGCCCTACTTCTGTTGGCAGGAGGTGTTTTATAAGTTAACGCCAGCATCTTCGCAGTAGCCCTTGCTGTTTCAAGCCTTGGCTCCGTAAAGCTCTCAGTGGTGGTCAGAGTCCCTTATTACCAAAAAATACTGAAGAGTTGTAACCTGTGCAAGAACAGATATTAAACAGACAGGGTTTTAAAACGTAAGAGTAGAAGAGGGCAAAGCAGCAGAGTACCCCCAGTACTGCTGATACCTATTGTCTGACTGCACAAAAATATTTTACTATGCTATCAGAATAATACTGGAGGGAAATCAAAGAACAGTGAAAACTGGGGTGCTGGGATGATTGGCTTAGGAGTAAAATTTTTCAAAGCTAGGTCTGTAGGGCCTGATATCAGAGCTTCTATTCATGTTCAGTAGTAGTCCCATTAACCTGACCTTCTTTCTCATGACTTTATGCACAATTAAAAGGGTTACGTCTGAGAACCAGAGCAATGGTATCAAAATCTGGCTTGTACCTTGATGCGAAAATTGTTGGAAAAGACAGGAGATCATAAAGCTTTCCATGGTCTTAGTAAAAGAAGTTTAGACAAGCACATAGAGGAAGTAATTATTAATGAAATAAAATGTAAAATTTTAGCTCAATACAGGACAGAATTGACTGCAGCAATAAGCTGTAGAGCTGGATTTTGAGATAAATGGTAAATCACAGTTGCCTGAGGCTCTTAATTTGTTTGAGAAACTACTTAAAGCTGTCTTCTGTAATATAGCTTCATGTTATGCTCCTGGAGCAGAGTGTGGCATCAGGAAAGGAGCAGAGGAGCACGTGGCACATGTTAGTGCAGCCCAAATGATGCGGAATTGGTTGCATGGGCTTTGTGGAACTAAGAAAAAGGCAACAGATTCCTGGTAAGCGTGCATATTGCAAAGTGTGGAACACTGTAGAGAAGTCAGAGTAAATAGAAGTGTAACTTTCTTGAATTTCAAAAAATTATGCTTATTTTTTTTAGCACAGCATAAGGCTATGTGGAAGGCTCATAGCTTGAAGGGCTTACGTGCTTCACTGGCTGTAGGCAAGGAAAGCGAGCTTCAAAGTGCATCCTCAGACGAAGGATTTGGTATTTGCAACCTAAATCACAAGGCATTGCTTGTTTCCTGGTAGGGTGATTCCTGTAACCACCTGACTGTTAACTGCCAGCGCACAATTAGAAATGTATGCTGTGTTTGTCAGCTGTTTAAGATGTTCAAGCTAGTTACATAAGGTGAAGAAATTCATTACATAAGTTATACCATGAATTGCAAATTGTTTACTTAGTTGTGACAGTCGTAGCTTAAGATATTTGTAGGCCAAGAGTTAGTCAGTGAAGGTATTTATGAATCATTTAGAATAATGAATAAATTTCAGATTTTTTTTTTGCAGTCTGTTAGCAGACAATTAACAAAGAAAAAAAGGGGAAAAAAAGGAGAACTTGTCAAAGTTGTATTTAAATTATTCAGTCTGCTCCAGATTACTGACTTGTGCTGTGGAATAAATCTGGCAGTTCGTATCTCATTGTCTAAACCCAGATTCCTCTAGACTTTTGAATGTTTTTCATCCGTATTGGTGTCTGATTTTTTTTTTTAGATAACCTCCAACTTTTCCACCAGCATATCTTGTTCTGTTTCTGGAACAAAACTAAGCTGTATTAGCACTGGGCTGTGCATACTGGAGTTCCTGCTAGAATAAATTTTTCAGGAAAAATCTTGCCTTTACCACAACAATAACATAAAAATGATTTAAGTACAGGCTACCCCTTGCATCTGCGATGTAGGGGATTTTGTTAATTCTGGTGAAATCTTATGATGCGGGTAGATCTTCTGAGAAGGTTTTGTACAGGTGTGCATAGTGGGAACCGTGCCCTACCATGGCAAGGGTCTCTCTCCTGCTTTGCTGAGAGGTGGGTGACTCAGCTAGAGAAAGCTGTAAGGCTGTGACCCTGCAGTCTGTGTGGGTCTGGCTGTGTCCTTCCTTCCCCTCCACCCTGCTTTTCTCTGTTCCTGCCCGTGAGGACTCATTAGAGGGGGCTGAAGGTCTCCCTCTCCTCTTGGCTGAAGCTTTTGTGTTGGTTGACAAGCACAAGGGTGCTGTTGGCCAAGAATGTTTTCTACAAGAAAAGTCAGTCTCTTGGGGCTGGAGTGGCTCACAGCAAGTTGGCTGTGTGTCAGCAGGGCAGCATCAAGTTGTCCTAATGTAAAAATACCTCTAGCTCTGTCTTTGGTCACCTGTTTGATGTAGTTTTACAGCAATTTGGTACCGTACAGATCTTGGTGGTGATTAATGGAAGTATACCATCTGGGTGACCACAGAAGGGAGGAGATTTAAGAAGTACAGAGTTACTGCAACGTGCTTCAATGCATAGCAGGAAAAGACCGATTTAGTTATTTCTGTAATTGCTGTATATCTTTTTAGAAGTCTCGCCTGCACCATGCAGAGCACTGGAAGGTATAACTGAGGTGGCTGGTGACCAGCTACCCAACGTGGCAGGGCAATGTCTTAACCAACCCGTGTTGAAACTTCTGGTGTTGGCTTGAGTGCATGAGTGATGCCTGCTTTGAAAGGTGGAAGTTGTCTCCACTCTAAGTTTGGGGCCAATGAACCAGGTCGTCTGGTGAACGAAGCAATGGGAATACTGAGAGAGGTGTCTGTGGGAGAAATGAGTGTGAGGAGAAACAAGGAACAGAAGGTTGGCTTTAACGGTCAAGGTACATGAATCCTGCCTCCTGGGATGTTATGGAGTCATTCAGGCTTTGAGGCTATAAACCTGAGCAGCTCCCATCCTGCTAAATACTCAGTATTGTGTGTCAGGGGAATGAAGCAGACCAGCATGGGTCTCAGACCCTGATGGTGAGCTGGGCACACGGAGGGCACTGTCTGAGTCAGGCCCTCAGTGCTGCCCAGATCTCAGCTGCACTATCCACCTAGCAAATGTGAAGTCCTTTAAAACAACTGGTTCCATTCAAAAAGTCAGTCCCTGCTCCAGTGTTACTTTACTAGAGGTAAGTATGTTAAATGTAAGAGGGCAGGGAACATTCAGTCACTTGACTGTATTTTTTACTGTGGTACTTTCTAATTATACCAATGAATTCATTCCCCCCATCACAATAGTTTGCAAGTATCCCATTTCCACTGAGATTGCTCCCACCCATCTTGACTAACTTATTTTAGCATTGGAAGGGAAAACTCAATTTCCCTTAATATTGACGTTCCCTTCTGTCTCTGTTTGTAGTATTGTTTAGCTTTCATTACGATGGAAACAAATGTGTAAAAAGAACAACAGTAAAAAAACAACACCGAACTAAGACAAATACATGAAACAGGAATCTCTGCTCCAGATATACAATAAAGTGGAAGAAGATGCAGCTCATTACCAGGCACAATAATTTGAGATGCATTTTTCACCCTTCAGGAGAAAATAGTAATTAAAGTATTCCCCGCTGCTTTGTTTTGTGCAGGACAGCGTAGCTCTGGTGCTGTACAAGAAGGTTGTGAATGTACGGAGCTTGTCTTACGGGTGGGAACAGTGGAATGGAGGTTCAAGTTGATTCGTCTTATGAAGGTTAGATGAGTAGAGTTCTTCAGATGATGTAGAGTGGTCTCATCTCAAAATGCAGCCTAGAAGGTCCTTTATCTTCTTTCCATATCTGCTATTAATTGCCTCTATGTGGTATTGTGGGGTGTCAGATGGAGAGCATGCTGCAGCCAAGTGAGGCCATGGTTTGTTACAGCTGCTGGAGCAGATCCTTCTTTGTATCTTTTAAAGAGCAGAGGGATGCAATGGATGCACTTTGGGTATTAAAGCGCCCGGTCCTTTCAACTGTAACTCTCCTGCTAATTAAGATGCTAATATTAACAAATCTCATGAACCTGTTTCCTGTGGCTGTAGCAGATGTTTGCTTACCTCCCACATTTGCATGGAGTTGTAGTGACTTAGACTATTTTGAAACCAAGGTGGATCACTTCCTTGAATTTGTTTGCTACAATGGGACTTGCAGTCGGAGCAGAGGAACTCTGGTGGTGCCGAGCCTTGGGATGGAGCCTGCGTGCCTGTCCCAACCTGTGTGAGTCCAAGTCCTCAGGTGGTGTCTGGGCACAAATTACAAATGCTAGCCTAGTTCCCAAACTGTACCTGAACGCTAGGAAGCCTCTAGGACGAGGGCTGAAAAACCAAGGGATGCTAAGAGCTCAAAACCCAACAGCACTTAACAGCTTATAAATGTAGGGAAGAAGCAGGCAGCCACCTTGAAACGAGATCTGACTTCTGGCCAGGGAGCCACAGGGAAAGAGACCAGGACAAGCTGCTTCCACTCACCTGAACACCACTCAGCCACGGTTAGTTGTGTGATAGCTTCGTCACACAGTGCTTTAGCTGTCCTTGTCTGAGTGTCCTGTTCAGAGCTCTTGCTCTCCCAGGATGGGATTTTTGCTTTGCCTTTACAGTTGATGGTTGCACAATGTGGAGAGTTCTGCCTGGCAAGGTGCTAGTCATACCAGGAGCTACATGTTGTAAACGGAGAGGTGCGGAGGGGGGGACACCTGAACAGTGCTGCTTTTTTCTGCTCTCCTTAAAAAGTAAAATCCATTTGATCTCCAGAAGAAGTAACTAGTGCAATAGTTCATGTTGGTTGATATCACTCTGTCATCAAACAATCCACTCGGCTTGGCTTCTGCAAAGAGCATTAGTTCAGCAGTACTGGCAGAGCACCGGTGGAAGCTCATTTTAATGGTAATTTGGAGCCTGGCTTATTTCTCTTTTAAAAGGCTTTTAAACATGAAATAAATTTTTATTGCTAATTCATTTCATAATCATCTGGTGTGGGTTCATGCTAAATAGTGCAGTCCACTCTAAACTTCTTTCCCTAGAACAGGGAGGAGCTGTTCCCTTCTCCTGAATGCTCACAGCTCTTCACAACCCATGGCATCTGCTGCCTTGTGACTGTAGTTTGCAGTTCAGAGGTGACGTGCAGGGTGAAAGAATTGAAGGTTAAACCCATGAAAGGAATATTTGTTTTTAATCTTGCAGTCTTGCAACAAGCTGTGCTTCCTCTGATCAGGTAATTCATGACACAGGAGACCTGGTCTGCCTGACAAGGCACAGTACGGAGCCTCTGGCAGCACAGCACTCGTGCTCCTGTTGATTTCCTTCTGACTCATGGGAGCAGCCTAGCGTAGCACTAACCCTAAAGCAGGGTACCCTAAAAACCTTCCCTTTTGCTGCCTTTTACATGATGTGGCAGATCAGTACTGGTCATATGTGAACATCTTATCTCCCAGTCTCAGACGATGTGACCACATCTGGTGCAGCACGGCTGTCTTGTGGAAGTTAGGGTGGCATCCTCAAGTATAATGCAAAAAGGCCACATGGTTTTACCCAAATTCACTTTTGGTTGGAGTAATAGAGGCAATCATATTCATACTGATACCCAGAGCAGCATATTTGGGTCTCTGGTTCTGTGGTGTCAGTGGTTGGAAGCTGCAGAGCTGCCCGTGCTCCAAGTGCTTTGCTGCTGCCATGGGTCATGCACAAAACCCCCTCACTCAGTTTGGACTCTTTTGTGATGTGGAATATGTTCCATGGGGCAAGAGAATGTCTGGTTAATATAAATTCAATCTGAAACTTAGATTAATCTGATGTCTGATTTAAGACCAAATTGGAGGAGGAGGATGGGACTCAACGAAGGCTATGGAGGCAGTCTGTAGCTTCCCATGGGGCCCCAGGAGTCTGCCTATTCTTACAGCCTCTTGGGATACAGGATGCTGAATCTTCTCAATAACAAAGGCTTTCTCAAACTGTTTCCTGGACTGGTATAATATGAATAATAAAATTACAGGCTTGTCCTCGAGGGGGGAAAAAAGCTCTTGTAGGCAGCTGAAATGTATGGTTGGTGTAATGATACTCCACCTGGTCATGTTGTCTCAGGCCTTGTATATTAGGAATAGCAATATATACAGTTCTTCAACTGATTTTTAAATATAACCCCCCACCCCAGTACAGGTTCAGCTTGCTAGATACGGCATTAGAAGCATTCAGAGGTGCTTAAAATAGTTCCGAAGTGGCAAAGGAATTGGGTCTGGGACACTTTTCACTCATGACTGCACAGTACCTGGCCTCCTGGGAATCTGGTCCAAGCCTGAGGCTCCTGCGCATTGCCACGGCGCTGCTGGAAGACATTAAATGTCACCGGGTCTGCAGGAAATCTAAGCGGAGAACAAAGATATTCTCTCCTTCTCCCTTCTTTTGATAACAACCTACATGTTCTTTAATATTTTAGTCCATATAATGTGGAGTGCCACCGTGCATTATCTTTCTTTCAAGTAACTTAATGTCATGTAATTTTATAGCCAACTCTTTCCTCCATAGCTGGAAGGCTGCAGAGCAATGGATGAATACTATAGTTTCTCACCCCTTAGGGTAACTTGGTTATTTGCCATTGGGGAAAAAAGTTTTCTGGAAGGTGGGAATATTACCTAGAAATATGTTTTATACGTGCTGAGGGGTTCTCCCCTTCTGGCCTGCTTACTTGCTCGCTCACTCATTTTGAAAAAATAATTATTAAACCTCTGGGATTCTGTATTGCTGAGGTATCTTTTCTTTAATGTAATACATTATGAAGTGCTGACATCGAGTCTCACCCTCGTGTATGCTCCTGGCAAAGACTTCTCTTTTGTGTGGATGAGGTCACATTGGTGCAAGCCCAGCTTGTCCCTTTCTGCTATCCCAGGGCTGGAGTGTTGTACGAAAACTGTCCCTGTTTTGAGGGTCTTCAGAAAAGCTGGTTAATCCTTAAGGTGTAAAACCCACCACACTTACAAATGAGTTACACAAAGATGTAAGAGGATGTTATTAATTTTGAACTTTGGGGTATTTTGTCTTTTATTCCTCTCCCCTTGTCTTTCAGAGCTCTGTGTAGCTACAAGCACAAGTGCCGTACCCATCCTATTGACCACATAAACTCGGGCGCTCTTTTCTCAAACAAGCATTTGTTCAAGCATTTTCTTCAAACAAGCATTTGTTTCTTTAGCTGCTTTCCAGAAGTGCTGCTTTCCATGCTTTCCAGCTGCTTTCCAGAAGTGAAAAGCAAGTCTATTGTATTACAGTTAGGGTGTTGACTGTTGCACCAGTGAGCCTGGCATCTCTCTTCTCACTGCATCTCCAGTGCAGTGTGATACTGGCTTCGTGCTCCCCCTTCCTACGTCTCCTTGTCCTGGGAATACTGTGCACCTGCCACCTTAATGTCTTGTTCCCATTGACTTGGGCTGTACTTGGAAATATCTTTGCTGAGAGTGATTTGAATAAGGTCTGCTCGCTGAGCTCGTACTGCAGTCTTTTCCTAGTGCTGCATTTGGCTCTTACCCCGGTGGCTGGAATCTATAGGTGAAATCAGCTTGCAGCTCTCTCTCTTTACTATGATTTTTGTCACAATTGTTGTAATTAAACCTGATATTGCAGATCCTTAGGGGATAAGCACGAAGTTAATGGCATATTTTCTTAAAGGTTTGGATGTTTTCCAAAGAATGTGTTTTCCACTGAGTTGAGATGGTCTCTTCATACCCTTCATCGGAGTGGCTAATGGCCCAGTGCAGGCATGTTAAGAATCATCCTGGATCTTCTTCACCTGATCCTGCAGTCAGCAAGCTGAAGCCTCATGTCTTTGGAGCCTCTGAGAGGCTGAACACAGCTCCTGATAAAATAAGAAGAAAAAATTAGGGCGGGTAGGTTGCCATCTGCCCAGTCCTTCTTTTATATATTTAGGCTGTGACTTTGTGCAGGGTGAGTTCCATATTGTAACGGCGTGTTGGTCCCTTACTCGGGACGGGGACAAGCAGCGATCACTTGCTATCCATGCTTATATTGCCTTAATTTTAAATTATGATGCTTGGGGGTGAGGTGGGGAATAAAGTTCTGCTGCTCATTAAACAGCTTGCAGTTAATTGAATGATGGATTAAGGTCTGCATTTAGACCTGTTGTGAAGGGGATTGATTGTGCTGTCCATAAGTTATGGTCCACAAGTAAGTGTACGAGGGTAGCAAACAGAAGGCCTGTGGTTTTTGTTTTTTTTTTTCAGTTTTGTAGCGGATGGAGGAAGGGGGATAGTCTGTAACTCAATGCAGGGCAGAAATACTGCCTTTATTACCTGCCTTGAGATGTTATGAAGAAATATGTTGTGGAAAGGTACAGACAGAGTGGTAATTTGAATAGTAAGTGTAGAATTAATAGAACGCACAAGTCTATAATAACACTTGGATTTAGCATTAATTGTACAGGTAAAAATAGGAGCCCAGGAGCACATAGGATGCTGAATCATAGAGCTGATGATTTCTAAAATCAAACACTACAGTTAAAGACCTACCCTGGCATTCTAAACAATTAGCAATGAGACAGGGATGGAAGGTACAAAACAGGGAAACAGCAAAAGTCCTCCAGGGCTTCTGTTCGCTATGTTTATACAGCATTCTGCCTCAAGATCACCTCTGTCCAATTTGATGTTACCAAATGCTACTGAGATGCAGGCATTTATCACGTCTTGGACTAAGCAAAGATTAAAAGTAAATCCTGAGCTGACAGGGTCAGAATAAATGCCTGTTTCCTTAACCCCTTCCTCCAAATATAATGCAGTGACCAAAACAGAGCAAAATTCTATTGTGGAGTTAAAGATCTATTCTGCACCTTGCAAACGGTGCTAGGAAGTGCTTTCTGTGGCTCTACACCTGCTGATTGTTCCCTAAGGATATGGCTGATCCCTCCAGGTCACAGTGAGGCTCTTGAAAGCAGGTTCTTGAGCCGTAAAAGACAGAACCATACTTAGGGCTAGAAAGCCCCAGCGGGAGGCTGTTGGCCCTTTGGACATGGGGTGCTGGGACAAGATGGATAGAGACAAGTGCCTTCAGAGGTGGCGTGCTTACCTTTCAGGTGCTTCTTGTTGCTGCTGTCAATATGTTACATGGACTAATGTGCCTTTGGAAGCGCTTCCTTCAAGCTATGAGCCGCTGTTGACAGGCAGCAGAACTGTTTAGTCCAGCTTGCCCTGGCCAGAGCATCTCACACGGCCGTGGGTGGGAGGCTTTCACGCTCTGACCCGCTGATGAGATTTGACATTTTGGATAGGAGCGTGCAAGGAGTAGCTTGCTTGTACCAAATGACAAGAGGATGTTATAGGCAAGGGAACATCATGTCGTGAAACAAAACAGCCACCTTTCCCTTCCCACAAAAAGCAACCCAAAACAAAAAACCACCCCAAACCCGACAGCAGCAACAAAGGCCCAGTCTGCTCTCCTGTCTGCACTGACCTGGCAGCGGGCAGCAGGGTGTGCCTACTGGGTGAGAAATTCACATCCCATAGTAGACTTTCTGCATTTAAATGGATGCCAGCTCTGGGTCTAAGCTCATGTCGTGTGATTTGTAAAGCAACTTGTAGCTTTCTGTCGCATCTAAAAAGAAGCAATAGGTGCCGTTAGAGCTGCTTGGGTTTTCTCTGTGCTGTTCTGCTGTCCCATTATGTAACCTGGGCTGGCTTCTGCCATTTTGATCTCCGCTCTAGATGGCGTGCATTACACATCATTTTAAAAAAAAGAGCCATGAATCTTAGTTAACGTGCTTGGAAACTAGATGCCTCTTGGGTTTAGCTAGAGCAACTTAATTCCCAGCTGAAGACCCTGCTGGGAGTAGGCCTTCTCACTGCTAACTTTTCTGTAGCTGTCAGCTCTCAGCAACCCCTGTGCTCATCCCAGAAAAATACTGGGAACAAGAGGGAAAGTTGGGGTTTGAGGCAAGTGGACCTCTTCTCACTTTCTGCCCCCATACAAGGGCACGTATTCTTTTGATACTGTCAGTCACTCTGAAACGAGTGTTGCTTGTTTGGTGCAGAGTATCTGTAGTGATATTGAGAATCTAGCCCGAAGTTGTTGACTTAAGTACATTGGAGTGCAGGCAGAGCTTGCTGCTAGCACCAAAAATGAATTATTGTAGCATTTGTGAAGAGGCATTCAATGTCTAAGCCTTCTGGACACAAGGGCATATGATGGTATAGCAAAACTCATCACCGGATAAATAAGGGCACAGTCCAGTCAATTGGAAAAATATTTTTTTGTTCACGTCCACCAACCCTTCCTATTTCAAATCCTTCTTCAAGAATCATTTTCTTCTGTAAGAGAGAAACCACTTATGATTTCAGACAGCTGCAGAGAGATTAACAATATCTGTGGTTCATAGGTTTTAGAATGACCAAATGTGCTTTAGCTCATCTCAGATTTCACGGCACAGTTGCCTGATCTTCTTACCACCATCTTTATCTTCTGCTCTCTTTCCATCAAGTTGTCTTTTGTTTGACTACCTCATAAATATCTGCACAACACTGAATTTCTTAAGGCCTTTATTCAGTTTCAAGCCCTCATGTATAATAGTAAGTCAAGGAGCAATAGCATGGTACATGGTCTTGCAAGGGCAGGGCAGTCAGCTTTGAGATGTCCTGTGCCTCTGAATACATGCTCCTTTACAAAGGACAATGGAGCATTTGGAATGGGATTTGATGTCAACTCACCAGCCAATGAATAATTTGTACAAGGGTAATCCAGGGAATGGCTTTGCAGAGAGAAAGCATGTTCAAACATGAAGCTACTTCTTACTTTGAAGAGTCATTAGAGGTATTAACTTTATAATTTATTGGTCTATACTTGCCAGTAAGCAATGACGGACTTTACTTCGAGGTAATTGTAGAAGTTTTTGTCGGTCACTCTGTGAGTAGGCGGTGTTGGTCAGTCTTTTTTTTCACTAAGTAGAGATTCAGTTTGAGTTTTTAGGTCAAGAGGCTTTGTGAACTTACGGGGGAAACTCTCCTCACTTCTTGAGGATGATACGGTCTGTTAGCTTCACACTGCACATACATTTAATAACTGCCCGGTAACTTTGGGAAGCGTTTTTGTGTACTAAGTGGTGTCTTGAAATTATCTCTTCCAACCATGCTATGCTAACACTTCTTAAAACAACTAGAATGGGGTCGGTATAAAGAAGGCTAGTGAATCTTAGAGAATCCAGAAAGTAAGGATGTACTTATTAAGAAAGGACACCTCCAACCAAAGAGGGAGTATATCCAAATGTTAAGCTTGCGTAATTTTCAAGTCTCAGTAGACTCCTTGGTGGACAGGGACAATCTGTCTTACCAGCAAAGAAGGCTACAGGCTCAACGCACGGTAGGTTGAGAGAACAGTTCATGGGCATAGCAGGTTGCACCCTTCAAGGTTTATCCACGCTGTAGTTTTCTCTGTGGTATGAATGAATGGTGTGTGTGTGTGGGGAACAGCCTTGCTGAAAAGCTGATTCTGGATTCCTTCCTCACTTTGGTATGCTGCTTTCCAGTTGGTGGCTATTTTGGAACTGTAGTCCTCTCAAACCCTGTGGTTTCTCATAGGTACCTATTGTTTAGAATGTGCAAAAGGGGATCTGTACTAATGGCATTTTACTTGCCAAATGTTCAGTGAAAACCACTTCGGCTCTTACATGTAACCATAGAAGGAGCTAGGAAACCACATCTTAACTTCAACATATAAGCAAAATGCTTTTTGACCTTGTGGCAATCCTTAACATAGTCAGGGGAAAGATCAAGGCATTCTTCCCAAAGTTTCCTTAGTTTGATTGCAGTGAATCCCTAATATGCTAACCCCCTTAAGAACTTCATCCTACTGTGTCCCTTTTCCACACCGCAGTTTATGCTCAAGTGGAAGTTGTGGAACTTCCCTCCAAAGCTCAGTTGAGGGACAAAATATACATGAAAATAGTATCATATAGGTACATTGCATAGACCACATGGATTTTTTTTTCAGTTCAATGATCTTTTTCTTTTTTTTTTTTCCAGTGATCTTAAGAGGCTGTGGTAGGTGCTGGATGAGGCTGCTCCTATATGTGTGACCTTCTAGGAGATAAGCCAGGAGCTAATGCACACAGCAGTTACCCAATGTGGGATGCAGAGCACCCGAATGATTCTCTGCCACGTTGTGATTGCTGCTGTTTAAACATGAGGCTGAAATGCTGCAAGAACTCGAACTGCTGCGAGAAAGCTGAGTGCTTCCTCCAGCTTGGGAATGTGTGGAGCTAGCTGTAAACTAACGGTATGCAGACACAGAAGGGCTTCTGCTCTCCACTTTTAGGAAGAAGAGTATACATGTATAGAAAGGCAACTTATGTTGTCGAGTACCATATAGAATAGCTTTCCATGGCACCGAGATATGCAGTGAGGTCTAAGGATGCCTGTGATTGCTGATCCTCAGCAGAAATAGCAATATCAGTGGACCTATCATCATCTTCTGGGCAATTTAGGAGCCTGCTTCCCAGACATACTTTAAAACTGGTTCAGTGAATACCAACCTTCATAGGAGTATCTTACTACCAGAATCAGATGGTGGGCATTCATCACGTAAGATCACCGTGAACATAAGGAGTATCAGTCCTGGGATACTGAAGTGTGGGCAGTCTAAATGAAGAGAGCAGGTAAAGGGATCATATTGGGGTGCTAGACACGTAATCATCACTGCTGTTGAAGTTGATAGTAATTATTGCTGCTGATAAATTCACTTATGGGGTGAGTTTCATAAACTAGTGATGGCTTTCCATTTGATTTTTCCAAAAGAAACTTGTCGATGGCATAGTGCTTGCTGTGCTTGTTCTTTGGCTTGACAGCGGTGCTGAGATGATGCTTTATTCCATGAGCTATTGGGTCATCAGTGAGTTTTTACTGGTAATTGCTGTCTCAGTGACTTTTTATTGATCATTTAATTTCTGCCTCCAAACAAGTAGGAGCAAATATTTTTCAGCCCTTTTAACCTCCTTAACTTCTCATTTGTGCTCTGCCTGCCTCTCCCCTGTGGCCAGCCCAATGCAAATAGGTGGACAAAAAGATTAATAGAAGGAAGGAGATGTCTTCTTCCTCTCAATTGCCCTGTGGCTTGGAGACTGTTATTAATAGCTGAAATAAAAATGTTTTGTAACCATCGTTTTGCTCCAGCTTCCTTGCCAGCCCCCTTTCCTCAGTCCCTGGAGAGAAAGTGTGAGCTCATCATTTTCCAATGCAAATTCAGCCTTTGGTCTCATACTTGGATTCTTATCATGGGTGGAATATTCATTTTCTGCCAGCTGGGCACTCTGAGCAAGCTGCCATTTGCTGGGATATCCATGGAGCGTGTGGGGAACAGGCCTGGAAAAAGCTGTTAAAGCACCTTCCTTTTTTTCTGCTCTGAAAATCTTGGTGTCTGCTCAGTACATGCATACATGTCTGCCCCTCTGTCTTTACTCAGACTGGCTGGAAAGGAAATCTAGGCATTTACACGTAGAAACACAAGTTGAAAATCAATGTAGGTATTGCGGTCTGAAATATATGGAAGTCCTTGTGTGGAGTGTGACTACCATAAATAGTCCACAAGTGACAAAGCTATTGTATATCTCTGGAAATCCACAAGCTCCATACCTTGCCTTCATTCCACATGCACTTTGAATGTGATTGTTTTCTCCCTATCTGTAGAGATCTAATGCGTAATTACTGCAAGTGAGCTGGCAGGTTTTTGTCCAAGATCATCTGGGAAGAATAGAAATGGCATACTGTCACTTACAACCCTGTTTTTGTGTGGGTAGTACATAGTACAGAATATTGGACCCTTTCAACCACTCCCTGCCACGTTTTCACTCTTTTTTTGCAAGCCTATTTTACCAGCAGAGCATTGTCTAACAAGGTTTATACTAAGCTCGAGGTTCTGAGATGACCTTTGCTTGGAAATCAAGTGAGATGAACAGTAAAAGAAAAAAAAGGGAGGAAAAAGAGCAGGAAGGTTCTGTTTGTCGCTCTGAAGAAACCTTCGATCACCTTCCTAATGAAAATCTTTAAGCCACATTCTTCTAATGTGTTTGCTGGGTAAGTGCCATTTCTGGGACAGAATAATATTTATCTTATGAAATCTTATGCTTTCAGTGGCTGACAACTTAGTGAATGCAAGCGAGCTTTTCTTTCAGGTAAAATGGAGGATGCTCTTAACTTGTGAGTATGTTTCCCTGGAATTCTGTGTTCATTGCATTTTCTGGTGGACAGCTAAGACAGTTACATGTAAAAGCGAAGTTAGGTAACGTTGTAGAGATCTGACAATTGAAGAGCTCCTTTGCCAGTGGCAGCCTGGCAGGCTGTCTGCATTTTACCCAACAAGGAAGATGCAGATTCCCGTTTTGCTTAAGTACATTTATAGTAAGTGCAATTGGTGAATCTTCATGTTGACAAATTAGATCTTAAGCAAAGAGTTTAGAAGGCAGCAGACCCACTTGCGAAGCAATCTAATATGGCAGATGACTTCAGTTAGAAAAAGCAAAAACAAAATGTCAATGTTTCAGAATTAAAAAACTAAACAAAACTTCTCAGACTTTCAGTTGAAATAGGGCTTCTGAATTCTTTGAAGATGCTGAAATAAGTTACAGATGAGTTTAGTTTTATGGCTGGACAAAACTTTTCAGTTGATCTTACATTCCAGGTTATTCACTCTCTTACCCTGGTTGTGCTAGTCTCATCCCCCTGGCACGGAATTCTTTTGCCTGCCTCTATTTGTACGCACGGCTGGTGTGAGCACGTTGCTGGTGACCACAGCACTTCTTCCCCTGCCTTAGGAGGGAGGGAGCTGCACCTCTACAGAACTTGACCGCAGATCTGTGTCTCTTGCTGTGGTACTGCTCATGCCACGATGACTGTGCCATACACTTCTCCAGCCTTGGAGATCAACTGTCCAGATAGGTAAGGCATCCTTCCAGGCTGCTTTTCTAGAGCTGTGGTCACTTACGGCTGCATTTCCTTTGGCGGTCCTTACTAGGATGGTTCTAACTGTAAAGACACAGCACAGGCTGTATCTAAATTTGCAACTAGCATGGTACAATGCAGGTGGATTTGTAACTGAAACAGTTGGTGCTTATGATCTTGTGTATATTTGGGGTGGGAAGGTTGTTACTTCAGACTGGCTCTGCTCTTCTCCCATTAGTTGAATTCCCGTTAGCTCATCTTCCAATTTAGCTCTGAGCCAATTGGCATGGCCTTACAGCACACTGTGTTGTGAAGCAAATCATGGTGATTAGAGATGATCTAGGAAGTCATTTTCAAAAGTGCCCTCCTGATAAATGCCAAGTTTTGCTACAGAAACGTTCATCTTTTCCCCCAAGATGTGACCCTTGGACCTGTGAATGGGGGAGAGGCCTCTGTTGGATCATTCTCTTGACTTTTCTGTGAACCTGTAAAAGGTGAGTGGAAGCTGCTAGTGTGCCTCCACCCACTTGTCGAGGTACCAGCTAGGGGTCAGCCACTTGGTCTTAAAAACAAACAAGACATCTCAACCGAAGAGAAGCATCAGCACAATGTCTTTGCAACCTGCAGCAAGCAACAGTCAGTACCAAAAGTTGTAGAAGTAGCAGCAAGTTCTGCTGGCAGAGCAAGCTGAGCTGGGGTTCAGGAGGCTCAGGATAATGCCAGAGTCAGCCCAGAACAAGCATGATCTCCTGTTCTAAAAATTTGGCCCATGTTGCAGCTGCAAATCTATCTTGAGCTCCATTAATTAGAACATTGCCTTCTATTTATGCATATGAGTTAATGAATATTCATTAGACATGTTGATTAAGGTGCTGTGATTTGCATATTCTGCCAACATTTTTAGAGTTTTACCCTTAGGTATTCTAGTATTCAAGATATTCATGTGGCCCCAAGGGAAAGCTTGATTAGGTATTATGAGGGAAAAAAGACTCCCTGGTCAGTTGCTGGAATGGCTTGCCCAAAGAGGTTGTGCATCTCCATTCTTGGAGGTATTTAAAACCTGACTGGACGAGGCCTGAAGCAACCTGAGCTAGTTTGAATTGGATTTTGACTTGGAAATAGTTCCTTCTTTGAGCAGGCATTTGGGCCAGTTGACGTCTAGAGGACCCTTCCAACGTATAGAAATCTATAATTCATGCAGATCAATGCCAGAAATATGGAAACATTCATATTTATAGATGAGCAAAAAAAAAAGTAACCAGTATTTTCAAGGGTAGCATTATTCCGGAGGTAATGAAATAATCCTGTTAAGTGTTGTAATACCTTCTAATGAAGTCTCTGCCTTCATTAATGGAGTTACTCATCATGAGTTCATTAACTAGTCAGCATATCTGGCTGCAATTCTCTCAGAGCAGCTGGTCAAGGTAGAGCCTATTTCTCCTCCCACCTTCCTCCAGGCTTTGGTTTGACCAGTTAATGCGTGCTGGAACTGCTACAACCGTGCCTACATTAAGGATGCCTGCAGTTGTGTTCTGGTGATTCATACGAAATGATTTAAGAGAGCGAGGGCAGGACATACAGCTGAGGGCAAGCATTTCTTAAATTGCACCAGCCCGAATAGCCAGAGCCCCTTTGAAGGTGGTGTAAGATGCTAGCAGAATTTAAAAATGAACTTTTCTGACAGACAAGACTTGAGATTGAGCCTTAACAGGTGCATGTGCCTCATGCCATTGCTTTGTGTAAGCTGGTCCCAGCTCTGTGCTTACAGCCCTGTAAAAACCTTACTGGAATGTTAGGCTAAGAAAAGCTGTAAACATTTTCTGCTGAAGACCTACAGATTTTCTAAATACAATGTGAAACAATTAGAGGCTAAATGACCAAACTACATCCTCCATTTGCTGGGTATAGTTATAGTCACTCCGTGAGGGAGTGGTAACCAAAACATGGGATTAAGGCAATTTCTCATACAGGAGGCAGTTTCTCATAATGAATAGCAAATATATGTAGTGCATGCAGCTTGCAAGCCAGAGGCTAAGATTCCTTTTACTAGGAAATGTTTGTGTAGTAATTCTCAAACAGATTTGTAAAAATTAGATCCAGCACAAAGGGTGAATTTTGTGGAATAAATTGCTTGCTATGAACAGTTCGTGCAGAGGTATCTACAAAACAGAACGAGAAGCTGCCTGGAGGCAGCGAAGGCTCAGAACATCCATGTCAGTCTTTTCAGTGAAGCTCGTGATATCAAAAACCTTTGCCGAAACAGCCGAGCACTTCTTAGAAATCAGCATGTGTACTGCTGGAGAAGAATGGGTACCACCTGCGTTCAGATCTCTGCCTGTCGCAGAAACCAAGGTGCTTGCCATGTCCGCGCTGGCTTGTGATGCGGTTTGGCATGGCGTGCCGTGCATGGTTCATCCAGGGTAAAGGGGCTGCCAGCTCCCTGGGGCTCCTGGTTGCTGTCACCCAATAGAAGTTGCAAGGGGAGAAATTGCAATGTGTAGCCCTGAGCCCTCCACCTCCCAAGGGTAACTCATTGATGGGCATCAGGCTGATCTGTACCTGAATCTGAAGGATGCTCCCACAATCTGCAGCTCTGAAAGTTGGGGGAAAAGTGGGAAGTCCTGGAGTCCTGACTTGCAGGAGGGGAGTGCAGTCGGATAACTCATGCACGTAACTTTGATGTGCCATCTCAGGCTGGATCTGAAGTGATGTTAATGACACTTACCTAACTGCTCCTGCAGATTAGGTGGCCTTTCATGGAAGTGGTGAAGGACTACTTTCTGTTGCCAGCTCTCAGGTGAGCCAGTCTGTTTTATGCAGAAGGCTAAGCTATGTGATCACAGCAATGTTACAAATTCCTGAAACTTGATGGTCACCTCTGCAAAAGTCAAGCTGACCTCACAGGGCAAATTCCTCTGGGCACCGCTGAGATAAAATTTTAGGATTGATGTGACCAATACCCTGGTGGCATTTTGATTTTCATCCCTGTTTGTTTGTTTTTTGAAGCAGCCTGAAAGTGAAATATTCTTAAAGGTGGCAGCAGTGATAAAGTTCTGGAAGAAAACTTGCTTACCCACCAGACAAATAGAGTATGGATACCAGCAATATAACCTCCCTTTTTAATTGATCTTAACCCTGTTTTGCCCAGAGTGGGAGAACATTGCTGTCACCCTGTGTTGCTGGTCAGTGCGGGGCCTGCGGCAGGGGAAGCGCTCGCAGCTCCAGTAACGCAGGGGAGCAGAGCTTCACCAGCGGCTGAGCACCCATCAGAATATTAGGGTAGTTCTGAAACAGACTAGAAAGAAATTGCACAATGTTTTCAGGTGATGCTCCTGCCTGCTACGGCACAGTTTTACGAGGATTTTCTTTGTAATAGAAGAGGACATTTTTATATTAAGGTGATGGCGTGGGGCATAGCTCGATGGATATGGGAGGAGAACCAAGCAGGTACATTGATCAGCAAGAATAGCGGTGTGTTCGGTGCCACTGTGCTTAGTGGCAGTGCTTGGCTGCTCCAGACGAAGGTGTCTCTAGTTTCCTCTCTCAATTTCACTTGGCATCTGAACTTTTCTGGAACAGGCGGATGCCAGCCACAGAGTTACAGCTGCAGAATCCTCCCTGAGCATCCGTCCTTGTGAGGATGCTGCAGCAGTTTTGCTCTGCGTGGTTCTAGCTGTATCTGCCAGCTGACCCCTTTCCTAGCACTCTCTCTGAAGTTCTCAGCCACATTTCTTTAGGATTTCCAGCAAACATTTCCCTTTAATCAGAGCAAACTGGAACATACGTCAGTGGGGCAGCTTCTTGGTTGCTTCATGTTTCTTGTGGCCAACCCTAACACTTGCTATCATAGCTGTGTGGGTGAAAACCCCACTCACTGGTTTGCTGTTCAAATTACGATGAATAGTATTTGAGCGTACAGCTCTGTTGTTTGGTGTTTCTAAGTTCATACTGAGGGCTGGGGGTACTCTATAAGTTCAGGCATCCTTTTGAAGGTATGGAAAGGAAAGTATAAATCTTTTTCTTCGTTCCCCACCCCCAAAGACTGAAGAGGGCATTGCTGTTCATCCATCTGAATGTAAGGTTTTAAGGTTTTTCTGAGGATTTTCCAGGAGAGCCGTAGCTCTGGAGCGCCTGGGAGAACAGACAGTGACTGCAGCAAGGATCAGATGTCCGTGGGTATTGAACCTAATTTTCCCTTCTGTATGGGGCAAGCAGGGAAACATCATGAAGCATGGAATTGCCACCACTACAGACTCATCCTTTTCCTAACTTTTATTGGTAGATTCAGGCAAACAAAAGCCTTTTCTCTAAGTTTCTAAAGCTAGCTCTCACTTCTAGCTGGATACATGCTGGTTCAGCTGCATTGACTCAGCAGGGTGTGAGAGCAGGTGTAGACAACTGGTTCACATCTCAGTGTTGTGCAGTCGTGAGCTTTGTGACAGTTTGGGCAGTGGCAAGCTTGAGGTTCCTGCGAGGAGCCTGCCGGCCTCTCCTGGCAGCAGGGGCTGTAGGAACGTGAGCTGCACCTGCTCTTCGGTGGTCACTGCACTTCTGGGGTCTGAAGTAACCCAAGCTGGTAGAAGACAGCTCTGAAATAGCCTGAACTGTCTTCTCCTGAGTGTACTGAACTTGGTGTTCACAGGAAAGTTCATAGGCTAAAGCCAAAAAGGTCCACTAGAGCATGTGGGCTGACCTCTGGTATACCATAGACCACTGCGTTTCACCCACTGATCCCCTTCTTGCACCTAAAAGCTTGGTTTAGACTGAAGTGTTTTGAGCCCTGTAACAAAACTTATCAGGCTTACTTGTACTTGTTCTAGCAGTGAATCCATGCTTAATGCTTCAGGGAAGGGTGGAAATCCAGGGGCAGCATCCTTGAGGGTCTGACCTGAGGCTGTGTGTTTCCCCATGTAAGACAAGCATGGGGAACAGCCCCGTGCTCTGATAGCCCTGCTCACTGCCCTCAGGGACCAGCCCTCGTGTTTTGGAGGGAAGCTGGTGGGAAAAGCAGGCTGCCTCTCACCATATGCACTGAGTGCTTTCCCTCCTGATCCTTGGGAGTCAAGATATTTATAGGATAATAGTCAGGATTTTATTTAGAGGTAGGAATTGTGTAGAAGCGTGTGGTGTGGCTGGGAAGGACAGCACGGAATTTACTGTTCACATTTGCCCGTGCTTCGGATATCATCAACCATTGCCACTGTAATCATGCTCTCAGATCTAGATGGTCTTTAAATGTGTACTTAGGTCTCATTAAAGCTATAGAAATGTAAGCAGAAGTCTAAAATCATATATATGGTCAGGTAATGACCTGAATTTGGGCCATAATCTTTTTGTGCTTTAGGCTTTGGTAATGTAAGCTAGCGAACAGTTCTCTGCATTACTACTAAAAGTATTTGCAGTAAAAATGGGAAGTTCGATGGACCTTGCTAGAAATTAGCCTCTTTGGTGTCAGAGGAGGTGTTTCTGCTGATTACTTTAGGAAATTATAGTAAATGGAATAGCATCTTTTCTTCCTTCCTTCTGTGTGCTTTTATTTTGAGTCTTGGCTCAGTGTTCTTGTCTATCTGCATAAATCTTTTCTCTGTGCAGTTATCAGATAAAGATTATTTTCTGACAAATAAGCATTTTTCCACTTTCTTGCCGATGCTTCTGATCCGTGAAAGCAGCTGAACAAAAGGGAATAGGAAATCCCATATGAAGACATGGTTGTGTTTTGGGGCTTTTTTTTTTTTTAAAGCTCTTTCTACACTAGCTTTCTTTTTTTCCTAAATACTATTCTTGGTTTGAAACTTTAATTCTGGGCGTACATTTGGTGCCCAGATGGTGCAGACTCACACAGAAGCCCATCACGCTGTCAGGGCAGGCGGATACATATGTAAATATTTTGCCTTTTTCCCCTATAATATTTGCCTTTGTCTAATCTAATTGCTGTCAAACGCAGAATGTGAAGAATGCTTAAGAGAAGCAAACAATGAGGACCTCCAATGTTTGCATTGCACTAACTCTGGAAGATGCTAGTTGACTCAATTGTAACTAATAATTTTGGTGCATGGGTTTTTACTCACGCCGTGTATTCATGGTGTATGATCCAAGCCTGTGCCAAGCAACACTTCACCACCAGGAGTAGAAACCTGTCTTTCTAGAGGCACAAGAACATATTTAACCCCTTGGAGCTGTAGATAAGGCTAATGGCTCTGCCTTTTCAGTGCAGGCTGACAGTAAGTGTTCTCTACATGTCTCTTGGTATATCTCTCTCTTATCCTTATTTATATGGTTCATTGCTTCATTTAATTTGTTCTATTGAGTGCATGTCGTAATGTATTTTTAATACATAAAAGCATTTCCAGTGCAGTTGCTCCTCTGACCAGTGGTAGCTAATAGCAAACAGTGTGGCCAACCACATTAGGGATGCCTGTTTGGTTATTAGAGGCCTGATCCAAAATACCATAATATTAATGGGAAAACGACTTACGTGAGCTTTGAATCTGACTGCTCGGTGAGAGGGTCTAATGGAGCCATCCTTCTGGCAAGGAGGATGTAGGAAACCTTACTGTTTTTCACCGATGCAAGAAGGGTTGCACTGTCACAGATTTCTGATCAGATGTGAAATTTGGCTAGGCTATAATTCACAGAAAGCATCAGGCTATGCCAGACCCATTGCTCTAAGGACACTATGCAGAGATGCCAGGAGATGACAGCCTGGAGGTGTGATTATTGTAGAGGAAGGAAAGTGGCTATAAAAGGAAAATAGGAGTATGTGACCAGAAGACAAACAGAAGCAGCACATGGTGCTTTTTTCCATGGAACGTAGATGAGATCCGACAGGGGAAAAACCAACATTGCCTATTGCAGCCATTCATGTTGCCATTTGAGGCTCATTATCTCAGTGGTGCCAATAAATTCTGCTTGAGCCTGCTATGAAAGTGTCTGGGTACCTTCAAGAGACGTGCCATAGCCTGTCACATCTGCTTCTGCTCGTTCTGCTTGTCTTGCTTTTTGGCTGTGGGGTGCAAGCGGTCAGAAAAAATCTTCTCTAAAACCATACTTTTTCCTGTGGTGGTTTTATTACTGAAGATAAGATTGAAGGTGTTTGCCTTGTATATCTCCTGGAGCATGGATGCAGACACATACTGCAGGATAAGTGAAAATGGGAATTCCCAGTTCCTCTGAGGTAAATGCTGGTATGCCTGATGCTAGCTCATGGTTCAGAGAAAGGAAATGAAAGAAGGGGTGACTTGCCACATTACATCTGATGGTGAAAACAGATGCTGGCAGCTACTGTTGAGCCTTTGATGTATCGTAAGTTTTCACGTGAGCTTCCCCTACAACTAGCTTGAGCCTGTCATGGGCCAAAAGTAGCATTGACTGTCACAGTGGATTGATAGTAGGCCTTTGCTTTTGCTTGTCAGATCTGTCTGGTCTACAGCTGGGACGACATGTTGCATTCATTTAACAGCACTTTCTTCTACGTTTTTCCCTTTCCAGGAGCAATTGAGCGGTGCACGTACATCAAGTACCACTACTCCTCAGCGACCATTCCCAAGAACCTCACCTACAACATCACCAAGACAATCCGCCAGGATGAGTGGCATGCCTTGCGTGAGTACTGCTGGCTTTCTTCTCGGTTTTCCTCATGTACAGACTAAGGGAGGTACCCAGTAATAAATGAGAAGAGAGGCTTTGACAGGCATCCCACTTAGAGCTCTGTTCTCACATACAGTTAGTCTTTGTAGCAGATGGATCGATTTGCTCTTAGGACCTACATCTCTTTTTGCTGCTGACTAGAAATTCTGCTGAGGCATGAAAAAGTGGTGGTAGGGAAGAGGCATTCATGTGCAAAGATTAATATTTAGTTAAATAATAAAATGAATAATAAAACGAATAACCAGATCAATGCCCTACTTTTTTAATTTAGTGGAATGCTCCAGAATTCTGCTTACAGAATGTAAGTGTATTCTCATGCAGTTCATGCCACTGCTGAGTTTCCTGCTTCCAGCAGAATTCATTGCTGGCTTTGTAGAATATGTCCTGCTGCCTGCAGCTCCCGAGCGAGTGTGGCATCACTCTCCTTTGAAGATGTAGAAAGATACGCTGCACCCTTTAAGGCACTGGGAAGGAGCATTTAGCCCTCAGTGATAACTGTAACTGGTGGTCGCCAACTTGTAACATTTGCTGAAGCCAACAATATCTGACAGGGATGGAAGGAACTGCCTTGAGATGTATGGCTGGCCTTAAAGCTTTTCTCCTCATATTGGAAATGGAAAAGGGCTTCCACTAACAAGATGAAAGAGGTAGGATTTCACGAGGAAGGATGCCACTGCAACTTCCTCTTGTTATTACATAGTCATAGGGACTGATGAATGTTCAGGGTTCCTCCTCAGTCTAGGCAGTTAACAGCCCTTTGAAGATGACAGAAATTAAGGGATGCTGATTCTGGTGCAAAATCTTGAAAGGCAGCAGTGAGCAGCTACTGTCCAAACCATCAGCTTTAGAAATGTGTAAGACCTCTGGTATTTCCAGGGCTTTTGGTCCCTGTTTCACTCCTGCCTTATGTGGCTATTGCTCTGTTGGAAGCCTCTTATGCTCTGGGGAGGAGAAGCCATAATGATATACTTCACTTTCTGAATTGGTAAGGTCAGGCCTGCCTTTCATTGGTGCTTGTATGCTTACTTGGTAAAATCTGATAAACAATTAAGGAAGTTCTAGAAGATCTTGCTAAACTCCTCTATTTTTTTTATGAAATGTGTCTGTGTGGATAAATACACATTGTTTAATTTTGATATGAGTTCAGTATTCCTTTTATTTATCATGCTTCTGCTTCCCTCTCAGAAGGTAGGTAATAAGAAGCCAGTCTTGAAAAATACTTTGCTGTGCTCGTTTGTCCCTGAAATCAGAAGATTGGGTAGTAGGAACCTCTCAGGTTTCCTGCTACCACCTGTCATCTCTGGTGTCAGTTTTAAGTTAAAATTTCTCTTCTTTGGGGAGGGAGGAGGACAAACAACCACCCCTCAGAGAGAGGCGGATGTCTCCTATTCGAGTTCAATAGGAAGAGACTTCAGTTTATTCTTTTGGCTGTGTATCTGTGCTTTTGCCACTGCTGTGAGCAATCATGACTTTTCTGCACCTGTTCTCTGGGAACTTCCCTAATTAATATAGGAATTATTGCCTTAAAGAAATCTATTTCAGCAATGGCTCAGGTATAGGACTATCCTGAGGCTGTTAACTACTGGTGTGCCTGGCCACATTAGTCCCTCAGTGTGTGCATCCCGTGGTGGGATCAGCGAGTTCCTTAGCACGGTTGTCAGCAGCCTTCAGGAGCACGCTTGGCACTCTCCGAAGTGGCAGTCTAGACACAGCACTCTCACATTTACATATCTGATCTGGTTCGAAGCACTTTCGGGGTGAGGCTGTTTGTTTCTTTCCTGAGGAGGGTACACCGAGTGTGTGGGGGTGTGTGCATATTTCTGACCCAGATTCTCTTGCTAGTTCATGAGTCAGATAAGTGTAGGCAGATGTAGATAGCCAGATTCATGCTTCAGTTCTATCTCTGTATAGACAGAGAAGGAAAAATACTTTGCTGAAGCTCTCTTCTCCAGAGCAGTTGGGTGTAATGGCGAGTGTTTGATACGTGGGGTAGATGCAGGCCGCTGCATTCAAGTTGTATGTAGTGTTAAAGGTGCTTGCAACCTTCTTGTTTTTTCCACAACATTCCTTAAAAGACAAGGAGAACAGCAATCTTTTCAAATAGTGCTTAAGCTGAGGGGAATGTTCTCCCTTTAACAAACATTTGTGACGGAGTAGCTACAAGCAGTATGACAAATTACCTTCAGAAACTCCCTGTAAGTGTTCCTGCCTTAGCATCTGTTGCATTTCTGTATCTCTGGACTAGCTTCATCCAGGGCACAGCTACTTCAGCACACCACTGCTCATGCTGAGGCAGAATAACACTTCCAAGTCAACCTGAACGTTATTTTCCTCTGAACAACTTCCTATTCAGAACTTCCCTTCCCCTGAGTGTTGTGACAGGCAATGAAGGAGCAGGCCTGTTGTTCCTCATGGTCTTGACATAGGTAACGTCTCAGATCTGGAGCATGAGATAGTAGAACAAACCCTATTTCCTGATGAAATGCTGGGACAAAATGGCATCTGGAGAATTTCAGAAGAACTGGAAAAGTGAAACTGGAGTGTCCGGGCACCCTACTAAAGAAAATACCACTTCCAGGTTGAAGCCACTGCCGTCCTTTGACATATCTGCATTTCAGTAGTGGTTATTTTCCTTTCTGGGTGCATGGGAAGAAACTATGAACCTGGGAAGGAAATCCATTGTTTTGTATGCGTACTGGTTTGGGGAGCAGAGAAAAGAGGACTCAGCCACGCTCAGCATGCTGCTTTCTTCAGGCTGGCAGGCAGGACTGGTGCTCCAGCAGTTTCTCTTGAATTGCAGGAGTGGGTGAGGGGAAACTTGAGGCTGAGGACCCCATGGCACCAGTTGGCACAGAAAGCAGATATTCCTCTAGCTGTGCTGTCAGCTATGCTAGAATAACCCAGGGGAGCAGCTGGACCTGGAGGAATGGTTGGGGCTGACATTTTTGATTTTTGTCTTTTTTCATTCTGTTTGACATTTTCAAGATGGAACCTCTGCTCCAAACTGATTGCCTATGGCAGCATGAGCCAGGGAAATAAGACTTCACTTCCCTGCAATCACTTCCTCTCAGCTATCTCCGGTTAAATAGGGATGGAGGGAAGGGTGATTGTAGTATTGCCAGCTTTCTTCTGTCAGGAGACAGTGTTCATCTAATTAGACAAAACTAGTGTCTGTACAAGCTGGGAGGGGAAGGGAGAAGGGAAAGAGTGCTGTGTCCAACAACTTGGAGCACAAGTAACTGTCTCTTCATGGAAGACGCTGCTGTAATGGTATGATTGAGTCACCGTTAGTCATTTACCCTGTCACACTTTGGCCCCAGCCTCGTGCACAGAAATCTGAGCTAGAGTTCTGGCTTCTGAAAAACTGTAGCAGCAGCACTGATCCTTTTAGAAAATGGAGGTGTAGATTATTTGAATGAAAATCTAAACAGTTCTGTATTTGTTGGCATATTTTGTTCCATGTGTTTTGTGTTCCCTTAGGTTTCCTTTCGTTGTGCTACGGATTTGTGTTCACAAAACATGGGGAAAGTGGTTGTGACAAGGGTCTGAGCTGCAGAATATGGTACAGACATTAGGAGTGGTGCAAGGCATTTTCAGGTCACAGAATAAGCATTTTAATGAGATGCTTGTACTGTAAGAAAGCTGGCCATAAAAAAAGCTTCTGCATCCATTCTAGCCTTCCTCACTGTGGTCTTGGCAAGCGAAGGAGAAAAGGGGCTTTTCTAGGGCTGTCTTCTCTACAAGACAGGCAAAGAAAGTGTTATGGTTTTAAAGCATTGCAAACAAGCAAGTTCCTGATGCATGTTCTTGAAGAATGAGATTTATTTTTCTGAGAACAAACCAAACTACTGCTTCCTCCCTTTCTCCTGCACTGGTAGCTAAAATGGAACAAATGCTGTATGGTGCTCAGAGCCTTTGTATGGCACAGCTCCCCGTGGCTTGCACTGTATTGCGTGAACGTCTCCAGATCAGGAGAGATGAAAAATTCTTCCTTCTCTCCCAAAGCTTTTTATTTTGCTGACTCACAGAGCCTATCATGCGAGGTTGATAGATCTGTCTCTACGCCTGTTATTTTTTCCTTCCTCCCTACATGTCAAAAGCCTGAATTTTTACTTTGGATTAAAACTGGCCACGCAAGAAGGAACTTCTGTTTGTGTCTGTTCCTCTCCACCTTACTTTTGGCTCCTAGGCCTGTCCTCTGCAGTGCTGGGTCAGCAGCTGTCTTCTGTGCCCAGAAACATGGAGCATGCTGCATCTGGGCAGAAAGTGGCTGGAATTGCTATGGAAACTGATCTCCTCCTGCACAGCTGAGGTAGAATTGTCACCATGCTGCTTTGGGGAGAACCAGTTCACAAACAGGTAGCTGCTGCTTGCTGAGAAATGCTTGGAATTCTGCTTTTCCTTTTTTTGGAACACGCCTTGTCTGGCATACTCTCTTAACTGTCTCCTACCCCCTGCTTCTCCTGTGGGGTCAGAGAATGTGGGTTCTGAATTTAGGGTATTGAGATGGGGAGCTGCATTGTCAAGAAAAGAGGAACCGTGAAGCTTTGTGTTAATTGGAATGAGAACATTTGCCTTCTCTGTTGAAAATTGCAATAATCTTCTGTTTGTGGTGTTCTGAAAGCCATTTGCATAAAAAATGAGTTGTAAAGTCAAAAGTAATAGCCTGACACATTCTGAGAGCAGCAAGTATTGGAGGAAATGAAGGATTTCTACAGGATGTGAAGAGTGGTAATATTTTAATTTGTATAGCATCTCTTATGCTGAAGTCTCAATGGATTTTATCGTCCTTAATAGTCCAAACTTTGCAGGCTCTCTAGGAGAATAAGGCACTTATTACCACTAGGCTTCTTGATTTAGGCCTAGGAAGCACTCAACTACTTCCTTATTACTGGGTGTGAGGGACTGGAAGAATCTCCTTTTGTGGAGGTCACTTGTGGTACTGATGGGAGAGGCAGCAATTAGCACTCTGGAGAAGACAGTAATGTCTGCACTTCTAAATTTACAGGCTTCCCCAGCCCGTGGAACGAGCTGCTGAGATTTGTGCACAAGCTCAGATCATAGCTTGACAATGCATTAGTAACACCAGTAGGCTCACGGGCTTGACCCTGTCTGATGCTTTTATAAGCAACAATAAATATTTCATTCTTGTATCTGTATTAAGTGCTGACCCAAGAGAATTTTTACTTTTTTTTTGCTGGGTACTACTGAAAGCAGTGTTTGAAATAAATAGGCAGCATCCCACTTTTCTTGCTCCTTTCTTCCCCACTCTCAACCATATTCCCTTGGGTCTCTTTCCATTCCTATCTTCCCCTACAAGGAAATGCTGTTTCATTTTTAATTAGCCACCTCGACCCCCAGATGGAGGTACAGGCTGAAGAACGACACCGTCCTGCTGGCCCGTGCCATTTGGCCGACAATATGATGTCATTCCTGAATGCATCGGCTATTAAAGCAGACGGGACAGCCATCCTGCAGGTTAGTCATGCAGCAGGTGCTCACATGCCTGGAGGTCTGCTGGTGTTGGATCTCCATAATATTTGTCATTCCCAAAGCTATTGACCAGGTGGTACTGACAGACCTTATTTCCACCGCCCTCTCTGTTGTAGGGTTTTCTTCACATCTTTATATTTCAAGCTAAGATATAAAAATGGTCTTAGATTTTGATGCCAAAAAAAAAAAGCAACCTATTTTGAAACCTTTAAGGGATTTTATTGCCTTCTTCTAGGTTTCATCTTAGGCTCTGTTAATATGGCAGTGACCTTAATACCTACAATAGCAAATAGCTTCTCCAACTGCATATTAGCTTTCTAGCTCAGAGGCAGAAGAGCAGGGAAGGCGTAAGGAGGTAGGCACTAGAACTCCCCGTCCTGAATTGTGACAGGGATGCCTGAGTAGGAAATATGGGCAGGAGCTGGGAAGGCAGAAGATGAGGACAGGGAAAGGGGTGAAACTCCATCTGGGCTGATGGGTGTGGAGAGGTGGGACCAGGGATTACTGGACACAGACTGGGGTAGGGCAGTGGGAGGGAAAGTGCACAAATGGCCAAGCTTTATGGGGACAGGAAATGAGCAGGGAAGGAGAGCCTTTGAAGCCCTGTGTGAAGTGCACAAGTCAAGAGTCTTGCTGTTTATCTACTGCCAACACATCTGTGAAATGCCCTGTGGGAGTGGAGGTCTCATCCTGCTCCCTTGACCAGCAGGGTTGGTCTACATGTATGGTGGCGTCTTGTTACTGCCGTTGGTTCGTCCACCAGCTGACATAACGGGGGGCTCTGGGGTGGTCAGAATTCTGGTGAACCACTCACTGCTCTTCAGGATCAGTAAGAAACCCCATGCTACAACTCCTGCTTTTGTCGTTTGTTTACTTTAAATTTGGGAATGTATACGGGTGACGAAATCATGAGCCTTTTTCAGGTTGCAAGCACAAGCACGTCAAGTTAGGAGATGACAGTTCAGGCTGCATACTTGGCCTTAATTTATCCTCTCTGAGCACACTCATTATCAAGTCTTTAATTACTGTAACACCTGCTGTGTTTTCTACAGGACCCCTGCCTTTTTCCATACATTTGGGATATTCCGTTCCCATTCAATGATCTCTTCAATGTCTGAATTTTTCATTGCTTAATGTATTGCTGCTGGCCTTTTATCGCAGAACACAATTCCTCATCCACGGAGAGAATTTAAAACTATTTCACAAACTTTGTGGCACTTGTCATAATTGTACCAAAGTGTGGCACAGATACTAAGTTTATACTTACAATGTCATTTGAGGTGGGCTGTAACTTCCATTCTAGGCTTGCAAATTGAAATTAACTGCTTTTTTGGGTGTCCAATTGGAGATGATTAAGACTTGCTTTTTACAGTATTTGGCAGCAATGCGTGCTCCACAGCCTGTAAATCAGACTTCAAATGGTCACCCAGCTCAAGCTGTGTTCAGAGTAAATGAGGAAAACATGGTTAGGGACTGCCTCTGAAGAAGTTTAAGTGAATTGGCCTATCACCACCAAGGACTTTTGCGGTAAGCAGAGAGGAAAGTGCTTGTGTCAGAGGGAGGAGGAGCAGCAGTATGTCAGCAGACTGATCTCAGCTCCTACTGCTCTTAGAGTGTTGCATGGGTTCCCAGCTTTCACACTGACCCTTTTGAAAGGGTCACAGTTTCTCTTTTCCTAGCTTCGGCATGCTTGATACTGCACCTTCCAAAATGTTTTGATATTTTGGTTTGGTTTTGCTATTTGTACATGCAGGCACCTGGATTCACCTCGGCTTATGTGATGTTTTATGTTGTCCCCCATCATGTTGCAAAAAAGAAGAGCTTGCTTTACCTCTGTCATAGTAAAGGGTCTTAGAGTACTTAAGGAGCAGTTCTGAGTGCAGGGAAGCTGAGAACAACCTCCCTCCAGCCTTACTTGTGACTTTTGCAAGAGAGCATTAGAGACGTTTTGCCAGTTGCAGCGTGGAGATGTTGACAGGTAAAACATACCATCACTAATCATTTCCAGTCATTCAGCCAGTCAAAATATAGCTTTATTAATATGCACACAGTGTGCTCTGTTTCCCTTCTTTCTCTCTTGAGAGAAACAGAGGGGGAAAGATGGGCGTTTTTCTATGTCTCCTGGCTAATCAAGAATGATGCCTTGTGCATTCTTAGGGTGAGAACACAGGAAAGAACAAACAGGATGATCTAATGGGTCTTTTTCATCTCTGACTTCTATAATTTTTGATTTATATACCGATTTAATGCCTGGTTCATGATGATTTATATCGTGGTTTATTTATACCCCAGCCTGATACCCCACCCCGTACTGTTACCAAGATGAAAGTCAGCCAGTTAAATATTTCAAGGTGATTACATGCCACATACGGGGCTAGTAATGAGGAGTAAATGCTTCCTTGCATCAGTGCAAGAAAGACTTAAGTGGAACACTTTGGAAATGAGATTATTGTGATTTGTTCACAAAGCCATGCACCATCCACAAGGGAACATCGCAGCAGCCAGCGTGAGATAGATGCCAGCGAACTTGGAGTCAAGCAACCTGGCTTTGACCCTGACAGAAGCTTTAGGCTGAAACATGTAGGTGATTTTTATATGTTGATAGCGACTAGGCAGTGGTTGCCAGCTTAATTACTGTTTTGCAGCGATGCTTTTTGTACATGGAGTTACAGAATAAACCTGATCCTCGTGTACAACCGGGACATTGTCCTACTTCTTGCTACTTTTAAAAGGTCTAAAATGTGTGAATATTGATGTATGAAAACTAATGCAGCTTTATATTGGATTCTCCTACTATTAACTGAGCCCTGATGATTTCAGGCCCAGTGTCAGAGCTGAATGTAGTTCTGTCCCAGGAAGACTGAAGCTGGAGGATTTCTTAGGGCCCATCTCAGAACTCCTTAATTGGCTGGGTGAATCACAGTTTAGCTATTGAAATTATTCCCTGCCCACCTCCAGGAACTGATTGCACAGTTGGTAAGGGAATAGGAAATCAGGAATATAAATCAACTGCAGGTATCTCCTGTGGGACTTCAGAGTTCAGTCTCCCAAATCTCATCTGACTGTTCTGGATGTAGGTTATATTTAATGGAGCTTATGCCTGTGTGTCCCTCTGCATCACTGGAATTATGACAGCTAATTTGAGTATCTGCCACTGGTGTGTCAAATTGATCAATATCTTTCATAAATACAAACTTTATCATCTCTCCCTCCAACTTTCTGTTCTGGCTTGCACTTTGCATCTGTTTTCTTTTTTTTTTCTTTTTTTTTTCTCCAAACCTGATTTTCACCTAGGTGTTCTGAGAGAGAAAATCAATAGAAAAATATCATTTACTGACATAAGAGGGACTTCTTTGCCATACACAACAAAGGCTGTAAATAATTCAGCGGGGTGCGTGTCCTTTCTTTTCTCCCATAAGAGTGGGTTTATTAAAATTTAATGGGAGGGGACATGGAGGTGGATGAATAACTTGTTTTATCTAATATAATCTTTAGCAATACACTAGCTCTGTGCTGGCTGCTCTTCACTCATCATAGGCACATACTAAATCAGTCCTCCTCTTACAGAAGTCATTCTGCAATATGTTATTACATCTGTGAGCATGGTGTAATGCCGTTCCTTATGACTCTTGCCTGACTGTGGTGTCTCGGGAAGAAAAGGGTTAAACTGCCAAGGCAATGCCTTGTCTTTTTTCCAGTATTGGGAAGAAGTCAGCACTGGCACAGATCCACATACACAAAGATCCTAATCAGAAGGGAGTAATGAGCAGGGTACTAAGAGTTTGGATCTGCTTATATTTATACCAGAATAATAATTCTACTGAAACAAGCATAGACATTCTGAGATTAAAAATAGTGAAATCAGCATCTGGGTGAAAAATAATGGGATTTTCAGAAAAGCGCTCCTTGAGAATTTGGACTTTTTAATATTTAGGCACTAAATCAGTGAAAGTGAACAGATACCAGAGTTCCCTATTCCTGGTGTTAGTGCTGCTGCTGACTGTGCAGTGCATCTTCCATCCCAGCATCTTGAAACACCTGGGCAACGCTTTTCACTTGGTATCCTTCTGATATAAACAGGGTGCAGAAAGAGGACTGCAGCCCAGTACACCCATTTCACATGTAGAAAAAGAGAGTTACAGGGAAGTTAATTGACCTGCTAAATGTCACGCAGAGAGTGAGTGGGAGAGCCAGAAACAGAACTCAGGTCTTTGGACTCCCGCTGCTCTAAGTGCTAGACAATGCTGCCTCCTGTAGTGCCAGAGATCACGCAGCATATCTCCCAGAAAAGACCACTGCGAAATTCTATACCAGGAAAAATGTTTTTTTTTCTGAAGATATTAAAAAATAATTTCCACTAGAAAGCTTACTGGCCCAAACTGGAATGCATTACATACATTAGTGGTGATTTTCTCTTAGAAATAATGGCAAAAATAAGCCTTTGAAAATGCTAGTAGTGAATTAAGGTATACAAAGTGGGGATTCCTCAGCACCTTCTGAAAACAAAGTCTTCAGAGAAGTCTGTGGGTGAGTAACTAGAATCAATTTCAAGAATTATCTTCCTCAGAATATGTAGGTGCTGATGGATTTTCTGCCATGTCTGAATTGGACTCTAAATCAGTGTCCTCAGTGATTGTCATGACAACTGATACGCAGAGCAAGAATAAAATACTTGTAGTCAGTGTCTTACCTGCAAGTAATCTTCACTGTCATTTTATTTGAAAAGTAATCAAATGAGTATGCTTTGGGAAGTAATACTTATAATCAGTCCTATTACACAGCCATGAAATAATCTGGGAGAAGAAATGCACACAATGGAAAACTGCAGGCAAGTAATTTCAAAATGGCCCTTCTGATATGGCCTGGGGAAAATCTATCCTGTATGGCAACTCCTCCGTACCTCATCCCAAAATGGCATGGGTGAGGAACTGGCTGACCAACAGGTATAGTCCTGAACCATGATTATAGCTGTGAACCATTCACTGCCAGGGTATATTACAGCTGCCCATGACTTACTCTGGTGTAAACCTAGGCCGAACTGACGTTTGGCTTGTTTCAGGAGTATCTTCATCCCTCATGGAGCTCAACATGTCAGGACCTACATAACTGTTTCTGATGTTGTGTGCATGAAGGGTTTTTTTATTATTCAGTAATCAAGCCTGGGCTCCTATGCTTAACCCTTCACTGGAGCACTAGCCCTCTGTAGCGACTTCACAACTGAAGTGGAAAAGTCTGTGGTGACTGTTTTCAGGGAGGACCAGATTTTTCACATGGAAGGAATTGAGAATACATGGAAGGAGTTGAGAATCTTTCTTTAAGAAGCAGATCTTTCCAGTAAAGACCTTTTGTAACAAGGAACAGGGGCAGAGAAATGCAAAAGCTACTTGATGTGGCAGTAGGATTGCTCCTTGGAATAGTCCTCCTGAACTTTTCCAGGAGGAATCAGCGGTTCTGTAAAATGCTAAATTGCCAACTCTGGTAGGCAAAGCTCTTTGATAGACCAAGGACAGTCTGGGCAGCAACACTTTGAAAATGTGTGGTGCATAGATGGATTAGATCAGCTGGTGTCTCTTTGGCTGCTAGTCCGTAGGATTCTCTGATTAATGGTTCTGGCCTTGGCTTTCCACAGGAAGGCATCCCCTATGCGCCTAAGAGAACAGAACTTCGGAGGTAAATGAATCCCTGTTTTACAGCAGTCAGATGACAACAAGTGTAATTTAAAGATATGCTTTTCTTTATTGCTACTGGGAGAGACTAAGTGTTTCACTGCCCAGAAAAAAAAGACCGTTTGTCATCAGCCTGTTGGATTCAGGGTGTTTTTCACTTCCTTTGCTCAGGGAGCAGAAGAGTTGGTCTGTTGCTGCATCAAAATAATGCTTAGATGACATTGTTAGTATCTGTAGAAAGGAGGCTTGGAAGCCAGCCTATTTAAATACAAACACAAGAATGTGAGAAGTGAGAGACATTGAGAATGAACAGCCAATGCTGTTGTAGGGTCCAAAAACTCTGTAGTGAGGTTTGTGAGACCCCTAAACCTGGTGGTGCAGTCCCCAGAAGAGAGATGCGTTGGCTGAAAGGCTTCCACCTGGAGTGGGTGGTCAGGGAGAGGTAGTCCCCAGGAGATGACTGCCTATAGGAACTGCAAGCTTGGCTGTGAAGTTTGCAGAAGGAGTTTGAGTCGAAGAGGATGTAGGTGCAATGCTGACATAGCCCCAGGTTATCTGCAGGGAGCTGTGACCCACACAGCAATCTCATCTTGGTAGGGTTGGGGGCAGTGGTTTGGGGCAGAATGCCACCTGATTTGACAGCTGTCATCTTCCAGCTGTCATCCTCCCTTTCTAATCTTGATAGAAAGGGAAGGACGTTTGGTGGGTGGCTTTTTGGTGGCGTGATTGGCAGCTGGAGGAACATTGCTGCTCCCAAGTCTTATTCTTGTATTGTCAGCATGAGCAGAGAAAATCCTAGGTGTACGAGCAGGACTCTTGCAGCCTTGGGGGAGAGCGGTGAGTGGAGAGATGAACTCCTTGTATGACTGAGACACCAGTGTTTTTTCTCCTGAGGGTGCAGAGGGGTTAGATCTTAGTGGTGCCTTTTAAGAATATGAATTAGGAAGCTAAAATAATGTGTATAAGCACCTGGGGAGAAGAAAGCCAGAACAGAATAATGGAAAAGCTGCTGAGGGAAATCAAGTTGTGATGCCTAGATGCTCTTCTGTCTATAGAGAGAACCTCTCTCCTCTATTTATTATCCATCGATACTGATGCACTGGATTCATGTGGAAATAGTACAAATTCCTGACACTGCTGGCACAACTCTGACAATAACCAGAAGCTGTTGCCTCTGCCGCTTTCCTTTTGCAGCAGAGTCTGATAGAGAATGAGATTGGCATGAGTGTGCCATCACTCTCTCATTACTTTAATTTCCTTTTCAGTCTGTGTGTGTCAAGCTCTTGGCACAACCCTGATAAGCAATGGAAGGGCTGAGCAAACAAAGTGAGCCTTTCCACGAATCGATAGAGATCAATGTCTTCGTTTCGACTTAATGACAATACAAAAACAGCAATTAAAAGTACGTTTGATGCTGATAGCTAGTGGGCAGCTCCCAAAAACCAAAGTACCAAGGGATACATAGGAGAGGTCTTGCTTGCGTGTTATTTATACCAACTCCATCAGCAGGCTGGGGTTAGCACAGGTGTGGAGATCACAGGTAGGTGTGCCTTGTGGCAAGTGCAAGAAGGACCCTGACCAATCTATTCAGGAGGGCCAGGTTTGTTGTTTTATCTACTGGTGGTCCATGACACTGGCTAAATTGCCATACAGCTTTGGGTTTGTGTGTTTTAGACCACAGCATCTAGGGCAGAGTTTAGGGGACACTAGGATGGGACAAATGTCTGGTGCAAGTCAACATCTGTCATGCAGATTGGTACCAGATTGCACGCTGCAGCTGTCCAGCCATACAGCACATCTGGTGCGCTGACATATAAAAGTCAAGGAACGGCATGACTGGTTCATTTGTGTGCCATTAGATCATTCAATCCATCTGGGACATAGCCGTGCCAGTGCGCTGAACCCCCTCAAGCCTTATGTTCAGGGTAGAGCTCGAAGGCGGCATGACGAGACAAAACATGAGCATCGCTGGGCTGGGTCTCCTGATGCTGCACAAGTGCTGGGTACCAGAAGACTTGCTCACTGTGGCATTCAAATGTCAAAAGACAGATTATGAAGTAATTTTAAAAGGCTTATGACTACATGGTACTGTCAAGAGAATAGTGTGTGGGGCTGCTGCGTGTACCCATCTCAGACCTATCTGTATGTGAACATCTGAGCTATGCAACGGGTGGCACAGGAGAGTGACTAATGTAAGTGGAATATTACTGCTGGAAAACATCAATAGCTCTTGCTCGGCTCCTCTCCTTTTATGGAGGAGTGGAAAACTGATTTTCAGTTGTCCCAAATTCAATGTGTTGTTTTGTTTCTCTTGCTACAAAGCTGGCATCATCAATAAAAGTAAATGAGACGCGGTTGGATGCGGCCGTTCTGGTGGGCCTCTGGTGTGAATGAGCAGGCAGGAGGAACAGAACATTGGCTCTGGCGAAAAGATGAGTTTTCTCTGTTTGGGAGGGGGAAGGCTGAAATAATGTATTGCTTGTGAAACCAAGAGACTTGACAGCTCTGGCTAAAACCAGGCATACTGCAGGCAAGCACTGGGCACTTTTCCCAGTTACAGCCATGCCCGTGTGCTTAATCACCACGTACAAACTGTTGTTCCAGCAGTAGTTGATCCCTTGTTGGTGTGGCACACTCTTGTCTTCAGGCAGCTTTGCCCCTGTCCCTCAAGCCTCCCCTCCCAGCATCGCCCTGCTTTTCCTGACACGTAGCAGCGCTGCAGCTGCAGCTCTGCTGTGAGGGGCTGCTGGTCGCGTTAGGACGGGGGTTGTTGGGCCCTGTAGGCTGGTGTCCACTTGTAGGGTAGGAGTTTAACTCGTGGCCCCAGTCTTTAGGTCCTTGGCTTTATCCATCACTTAGTTTTGGGGCAAAGAGTGGCTGTATGATGCATTTAATGCTTCTCAGCAGATAGCTGTGTGGGAAGCACCATGACCCCTGATACAAGCCTTGTAACTGGTCCTGACAGAAATGGCCCCAAGAGCTTGTTGCACCAGCAGATTTCATCAGAGGGTGAGAGCCCTGGGGAGGGACCAGTCAGCTCTTATTCAGCCGTGGAGCAGGAGGAACAGAGGTAGCGCCGAGTCGGGGATTTGGGCTCCCTGCAAGCTACTTGAGGAGTGTGCTGGGCAAACAAGAACAAGCCCTGAGCCCACGGAGCCCCCTCCTGCGAATCCAGCTCTGCTGAGGCTGCTCAGAACTGGTCAGCTCTCCTCCCCCTTCAGGGAGGCGGCGAGGGGTGGGCTGGGGGAAAGGTGCCAGCGAGCACAGGAGGGAAGAGAGAATGGGGAAAATTGGATGCTGAATGTATTCATCACTGTCTATTCTAGGGTCAGTTGTCAGCTTTTTAATGTATTAAATGAGGTGTTATTTTTAGATTTCTAAATCCATACATGGAAATTATTCTCCAGTGTTCCTGCTTTCATCTCTTTATTAAAAAGAAACAACACACGCAAAAAAAACCCTCATCTTGATAGCACATTTGTTGCATTATTTGTGTGTGATTTCTTTTATCCTTTCTTCTTCCTGCTCCAAAAAAATCGTCCCCTCTTGGCTAATATTAGCGGAGAGGCAGTGGAAGAGAGCTATTTAATGTTTTCACTTGTTGCTTGATTGCTCTGCTAGAGTTACGGGGGAAGCGCTGGTGGGTTAAGAAACAGCTTAGCAGGCAGCCCACCCACTCGCTTGTGATTTTTCTTCAAAGAAGGGTCTGACAAAGAAGAGTTGTTCTGTTGCAGATTCACTGAGTTCAAAGCGAGCGCCCTACAGATACGATGCCACGATTAATCCTCAGAACTGGCGCGTAAAGCTTGTGCTATGCCACTGCTACCGTGTTAATTGGGAGTCAGGCAGCCTACTCCCAGTACGCTGCTTTAAAGAGCAGTAATTTACCCAGAAAAGTCTTGGGGCAAGAGAAGTGATAGTTACTTATTAATTCTTTTGTAAATCCTTTTGTCTATGCTGTTGGCATTGTTTTCCATCCTTTTCGAAGTCATGATGTTTTGGCGAGCCCAGGGCCTTGAAATGGGAAGGCAGGATGGTGTTTTCTCCATGTCCCTGAACGCTTTGGTGCTGAGAGCAGGTGCGTATAGCAGAACTTTGGGCTACTTTTGTGAAGGAGAGACAAAACCTCACGTGCATATTTTATATCCTTTGCGGCTGTTGAGGAAAAATACGTGACCTGTAGGCAGCTGTCAGCAGGCATGCTGAGAAAGCTGCCCCGTTAGCTTTGATAGGATGCAAATCTGTATCCTGAACATGGTTTTGACCTCAATGAGAGATTCATAACACCATGTGTTTTTTTTTCAGAGGGAAATAATTTGGAGGTACCTGAATTTCTGAGATGTCTGACATGAAGTATGCTTTAAAGGGCCTGATGGTCAGTGGGAGAGGGCTCAGCAGGCGGAGGAAGATTCGCAGCATCTGCCTATAGTTATGTGCAGCAATACCTCCTAGCATAGGGAGTTTCCCAGTAAAGGTGTTCCTCTGGTGGGTTTGGTTGTGTTTGTTATGTCTGTGTTGGGGTTAGACTTGAGATTCCAAGTGGAGATGCTGCTTCCTCACCTGGGCAAAATAGGAAGCTGTGGAGAAAAGTTTGAGTGCAAACCTGAACTGTAGTGTTGGATCTTTCTTGCTACATGTAAGAAGCTTCCTCCACATGTACAGTGGATGCCAGTGCCCCAAAAGCAGAAGAACTATAATTCTGGGAATTACCACAGTGTTGATTTCTAAAATCACTTGGATTATGTGGGATTCCAAACGACCATGAAAATTACTGAGGTAAATCTTGAAAATCCCTTGTTTTGTTCCCAGAGTAGATGAACCAGCACAAAAACTGATGGGTGCAAACTATTGTGATGTTCTTGTAAATTGGTTTCAGGAGATGTGGCAAATGGCAGCTGAAGTCTAAAGACCTACTGAATGCTAAGTTTCTGTCTTGAGATTAGGAGCAATAATCACAGCTGTGTCTGTAGCTCCCATTACAAAACTTGGGGTTCCTTCAGAAGTGATGCTTGAAAAGATCTCACAGCAGTAGCTCAAGAATCTGTCTGGGGAGAGAGTTGTTCTTTAGTGAGAATGTCTTTTTCCTGCCACCTTCTAATAAACGTTTAGAATTATATTTTTCACCTTTCCTGCTTCTTCCATCCATCCTTCCCAAATGCATCAGTTCTGTATTCTTTCTCACCTTTAATTATCTAGCAATCCCTGTACATAGTTCTGTTTCTCTTTGTAACTATGGGATGATTTTGCAGCTGATTTCTCTTTGCCCGATGTGTTTTGTAGCAATGAGGCTGGTGGCAGGTATTTCTTGATAAGATAACTTTTCGCCATTTGAACAGTGGGATCTCTCGGATACTTGGGTTCATATCCCCTGCCTCTAACTCTGGTGGCGGTCAAAGGGTAGAGAGGAGGCTGAAAGGTCTGAGAGAGGTGGGAAGTGTCAGGCTGACTTCTCGGCAGGGTGAATGGGTGAAGATAATTCTCGGCATGAACCATTTAAGCTGCCAGCTGGAGCTGGACAGGCAACATTAAACTAAAAGCACATTATCCCTTCATTTCTTGCTGGCACATCTCACAAGGGGATGTGGGGGACAACCTGGAGTGTGGTGGTGGCCCTTAGTGGTGCTGGCAGAGGGCTTGGAGCAAGGTTTGCTGGCAGCAGTTGCTGCTGGAGCAAGCAGCTGGTACTTCAGGGAACAACCTGCCCAGCATCAGCTTTGAGCAAGTGCAGAGGCGCTAACAGACCTTAATGTTTTGGGCTGGGCCGTGCAACATGCTCTTGTCCCCTTTCTCCATTTTCCAGCCTGAAACAACCTCTTTCAGACCACTATGATTACAGGCACAGGCCTGATTAGGACTTTGGAGTGGGTTAGCAACGCAAAACTCCGAGGCTGCTCCAAATGTAACGTGATTTTAACGCAGGCAAACTTTCCTTTATTCAGGCAATATACACTTTACAATCTTGTTGAGCTCAAATGGATGTTTTCTGTACCCTAGCAAGATGTTTGACAGTGTCATCATCAAGTCACCCATTATTGTATAAAAATGTAGTTGTTGTTTCGCTTGTAAGTGAGAGAGAACATTAGAGAAATCTGGGGTAATCCAAAATTTCTAGAAAAAGATGATGGCTTATTTTCAGAAGTCCCAGTAGACCAACTGTAGGAAAAACAACTTGTCTTTCAGGAGAAGGTTGAGGACTGGAATTATACAAAACAGCATATACTTGGAGTGAGTTGATTTTTAAAGTTTATATGCTTAAAAAGAGACCACGCTCATTTCTTGTCCCTTTCTTCATATTGTAACGTGAGCTAGTACTCAGGTTTTTCTTTCCATTATTGCCTTCTAATCTATAGCAATTAAAGAAACAAACAGATTCCTTTATAAAATGCAGTTAACTCCCTAATACAATTTAGAAGTTACCATGGAAAAGCCACAACAGCTAGCAACTAAAATCCTTCCTTTAAACAATCGTTGTGAATCCTTCCTAGAAGCAGTCAACGTGGCTATTGAATTCTCATGCTGCTTCCATCAGCCCTGCTCCTGGACTTCCATTGGCTTCATCTCCCAGATGTTCAGGTATCAGGTACTTACGATCAGTAAAAACCACCCGTATCCAAAGGATATTTTTCTATTAGAGGCTGAGTCAGCAGTTTGCTACTAGAAGGTAATAGGGCGTTTCTTGTGAGCTGCTTACAGTTTGTGGGTGAAACGTGTCAGTGCCCCTTGTCTTTGTTTCCCTGATGCTCTTTCCCTGTCTCAGTATCCCACGTACAGGGGCAGCGCAGCACCTTGCCAATAAGGAAAGCCTCACAGCATGTCGGCTCGCCTAAGATGGGTTTGTCCTTCAGCAGTTCATTTGCAAGGTGCACTTGTGAGCAAGATGTACCTTGTCATTGAACTTGTGGGCACCTGGTAATGCTGCTTGGGCCCCTTTCGTGCTCCCCTGGCAGTGCCGGGGCTCTGCCTGCCCAGCTCTGAATACAGAGCTGCAGGAGTTGGTGCTGCAACACCCTACGAAGCGGATGGTAAAACCAGGCGTGATCTGAATTTGAATGCCTGGCAGATTATTTCTTGGGTAGGAAAACTTGCCTGAGTTCATGAACCTCAGTTTTAAAGGAGCGTTAGCTGTAGAGAGAGCTTCTGACATGTGCTTACCGCAACATCTAATAACAAGGTTATCTGCATGATGGAATTACTTTTTGTAATCTTTTGGTGTCATTTCCTTAACCTTGTACTAGTTTTATCACGGGGATACTATTGTTACATTCTTCTTACAAAAGAAGAGAAAATAACTAGTTAGTTATTATTCTAGTTGAATCACTTACAGAATAAAATTCAGACGGAGCTGTCATCCAGTTCCAGTATCTGAGGAATATCAGCATTATGAACTGAGTGGCATTAGCATATTTATTAACAGTAATGCACAGATAGTTCATTCTTTATTTGCTTGCACCTCTGTTTTTGAAGTATTTAATACTGAAGGGCTTGTATTTTTCAGGTTCTGTTAGAAATATCGATGACAAAGATTGAGCTAGCTTGCTGGTACCAAGCGTGGCGTGTCGCCTCACGCTCCCTTAGGGACGAATTTAAAACTTCACCTCCTTAATAATCCCCCAAGTATGCGGTAAGGTGGATGTTCTCATCTAGTATTGATGATTGCCGTTGATTCTTGTAAATTTCAAAGTCACTAGTAAACACTTGATGCAAAATTTAAATCAGCTTGTATGTGCTGAAATCAACAAATAATTTTTCACCTTCATATTTTCCATAACACAAACACATACTCCCTAGTGCAAAACAAATGGCATGCGCCGTGCTTTGTAAATTTACATCATGAGCAAATTATTTTCATAATCACTGTGGATTTTATTCACTGCCAGGATTAAGACGTAATGGCACAAGCCACGCAAATATCCCTGGTTCCAGCTGTGGTTGCTGACAAATAAATGAGACTATTTCAGGCAGCAGCAGAACCGAGCAGAGGAGTGAACGTGCTGATGTGGTGCGTCTTTGAGAAGCCCTCGGCAGCAGCGAGGTCTGGGAAAGTGGTGCGTTATCCCCTCTGGGGAAAGAAGCAGCCGCCTGCCTCCTCTGGCACTGCATCCTGCTCTGTTCTGAACAGTCTCGATGCGTTTGGTGGTGCAGTTGCTCAGGATGCAGCACAATTCCCTCAATCATTGATCAAGAGCATCTTGGTGGTGGTGCTCGATAGATGCTGCTCGGGCCTCTTGGCACGGGAGCCTCTCCAGCATGAATGTCTCTGTGGAAAGCTCTGCTCCCCAGCTCATGGCCCTCCTCTGAGGGCAGTCAGAGCAAGCCACGTCGTGCCTCGTCCATCCGGTGCAGGAGAGACGTTTCTGCGGCTGATCTAGCTGTGTGGTAATTATTTCCCACTCTACCATCTTAACTGGTCATTTGCCATCTGGAGAGCAGGGTGAGGGGGAGCTCTCTGCTTGGTTAGAAAGCGTGGACCCCTTTGGTGAGAACGCGTGGCCTTGTCCCAGAGATCTCTCACACCGGGAACGGTGAAAGGAAAGCAAATGTCAGGGAGTCGGGAGGATTTTGAGAGCCGTTCTCAGTGCCCTGCTGAGATCGTGTGCAAGTTTTAGCTTTTTGGGACCAACATTTATTTTGGTTGTTTTAAAGCAAGTTGTTGGGTGTTATTTTCTAATCGCTTGCTGCAGTCATCATACTACATCGGATTCAGCCTTGGAGCAAGCAGGTATAATGGAAGCGAGTCCCATTTTGTGTAAGTCACATCTGCCACGGGGAACTAGAGTCATGCTGTGGATGGAAGGAGAGGGGCTGGGCAGTATGTGTACACATTTGAGACTGCTGGCTACAGCCCTGCAGGGAACAGTCAGAAGTTTTCTTGGCTGGTGCGTTATCCTGGAGGAGAAACGGAATTGATATTTACCAGGCTTTGCGCTGGGGAGCTCCGTAGCTGATTGCTGTTAATTTAATTATTGGAATTTTTGTTAACCCTTTGGTAAGCGAAGGCAGAACTTCTTTTTACATTAAAAATCCTTGAAGAATACACGAGCATAAGAAACAACTCGTAGCCAGGGAGTGCCCGAGGGATTAATTTGTAGTCAGGGGTTTCTTCAGGACACTTGATTTAACAGACTCCTTGCACAAAATATCAAAGGTAATTTATTTGGAATTAGTTAAGTGGCTGGAGATAAATTTAGAAGTAAAGCTCCTTATCCACAGACATCAGAAGTGTGTGTGGGTTGAGTGTTCTTAAAAACAGTCTGGCTGAGGCCATTTCTAGCCTATTCAAGCAGAAAATTTCAGCCACAGTCCCAGTGGTTCTGCGCACAGAGCAATGTTGCCCCTCTCCCAGTGACAGAAGCTTTACAGCGTGAGTAAACTCTTTGCTTTCTAGCGATCTCATGTTGCAGTTGTCTAGCTTTCCCTATGCCATAAATATTCTACAGGAGATTTTTCTACTTCTTCTTTGGTTCTTCAGTACTCCCTTCTCATCCTACAGGTATTTGAATATGACATCTCATCAGGCAGTGAGACCAGAGCCTTATTGACGTGTAAGGATATTCATTTAGGTTTTTCTCCTCTAGGTTCACGTCCTATTTCATTCCCAGGGGAGGGGTTTTCCCACTGACCTTACCTAAACAAGTCCAGGCAGAATGATGCTGACTTTCCTCCTGTATCTTTGTTGTATCGTGTCCTTTTGAGTCCAAAATATCCCCTGGCTTGCGGGATGGCAGTCACACCAACGGGAGCTTTCTGTGCTCGGTGTTTGGTCCCCGGTGCTCTGCTTGCCACGGGACTATTGCTGGTATTTGTTGTTTCAGGCAACATCTCAAAATGCTCCAACTGTTTCTTCAGCGTGTGAGTTGAAGCGTAGCTAATGAATCACTCCCCCCCACGAGCTCTGCAGATTTCAGTTTCCATTCCTGATGGTTTCTCTCTTTCCAGTTACCCTTGCTTAGACTCTCTCCCTTGTATAGCTGTAGCACTCGCACGTACGTATATACGGGACCGAGGCCAAAGCCATCTCGTTGCCTAGCTGTCCCCTGGGTAAGAGGTGACTATAAATAAGCATTCAGTTGTTATGCAGTTACTAATGCCAGCTTTGGGTACAGCTCTCTGCCAGAAAAACTGTGGAAGTCAATGCAGCCGGGTAATGTGAGAGCTTGATGGTAACTTTTGTCACATCTATGTTGACATCTTGCACGTTTTCACTGTGCTGTCCCAGGGGTTAGTGCCCTTTAAACTGGAGCCTTAACACTGGTACACAAATGCTGCTGGTGAGAATACAACATCCCTGAGTTGCTCCTTCTGTATGAGGATGGGGTAAGGCCTCTGTGGAGGGATGAGCATTCTCCTTCTGTGAGCTCCCCCAACATTTCACACAGCTTACCAGCATGCCTGGTGCCTTGTAGTGGTCAGAAGAGAGGTGAAGAGGTGAATTTAAGCCAAGAGACTGGGCTGGTCTCAGTCTGACAGGTAAGCTCCCTCCTGGTCACAGCTGAGTTGAGTTTTTTTTTCTTTTTGGCTGTGCTTGGAAGCTGTCACTCCGTGAGCTGTTTCTGCTGAGTGAATGAACTGGGGATTTCAGTGTGGCGAATTTTCACCCACACTAACCATCAAGCTACGGTCACTTGACAGTGATCTTTGGCATCATCCCGTACTTTTTGGCAGGTACTTACACTGCTAGGAGAGGCTATCTTCGTTCTGCTGGTTTGTGGAAGGAAGTGACTTCTTTAAGGAGGGGGGGGGAGGGGGCTTGGGATGGCTTTGCTTGAGATGAGCTCTAGAAACTGGGCTCTGAAGAGGGTTCTCAAGCCTTCTCCTGATCTCACGAAATGCAGGGAGCAAGCTTGAGCTGGACTTTGGTTTAGTTTTGAGGTTGTGGTTTCGTTTTCTTTTCCCCACCAAGAAAAGCTGACTGCAAGAGGGAAGGAAGGGTGAGTTTTGGTCAGGCTGTTTTACAGCAGGCTGGTGAAATAGAATTGGTAACAAAAATGTGATGCCTGAGTGGAACTTCAGTGGGCTGGGATATGGGTATATGAAAGATGTCTTTTGAAAATCAGATTTTTTTTTTTGGATATTCTGTTTTGTAATCCTCGTAAGAGGGGGTTTGACAGGCAAAAACAGGCTTGGGCATGTATATGCCATGTATACTGGATGTGGCCCACGAGTTCTTACAGGACCTGCAATTGTCGAGGCTCCTATATTACAAGGGCTCAGCTGTGTTGAAAGAACGATTAAAGAGGTGAAAATGTCATGGTGTGAAGGCATCATCCATCTTTTTGCTTGTCTGCAGCTACAAAGCATCTCATCTTTCTGAAAGTTTTTGGCAGGTGTTCCGGTTAGTGCTGTTAAAAAAGACATCGGGAATTATGTAAAATAGTTATTCGCCTCATTCAAGTCTATTCAGTGTTAGCTGTTTCTGGGCCTTTACAATAACATGCAAAATTGTTCTGGCTTTTCACTAGCCTTGGAGTGACACAGCTCGCTGAGCGCACAGAGGAGGAGGGCACAACGCCGCAGTGTCGTGCTGCTCCGAAATCCCTTCCTCATTCCCTGCACATTTGCTGAGGCCCGGGTTGCCTCCTGGGAGGCAGAAAGCTTACGTGCATTTTCTGATGTCCTACAGATGAAGATGTTTGCATTTTTATTACTGACATGATCCTCGCAGAGAAGGTACCTCCAGTTTTGATGCACAAGCTGGTCGATGGAGGATACCGGTTTCTGGTATACACCAGTTTCTGGTATGCTTTTGCTTCCCCTTTAATTTCTTTATTGCCGGTAGATTTTGTTTTCTTTTTTATCGAATAGGACTTCTTAAAAATGGAGGTGAATTCTTTCGCACTGTGACTTTAATACTTCCTGCTGTGACTTCACAGCCAAACCTCATTTACGGTTGTTGAATGTCAGCACTTACATGTAAAAGATACATACAGAAAGAGTGAGGGTGGAAATACCAGATGAACAGTGTGGTATTTTCATGCCGAATTAGATGTGTTTTGAGGACTTGATGGAACTGAATGTTTTTTAAAAGGTTTTTCTCCATGGTCAGCAGCAGGCTGATACTGTGAGCCTCTTTGGAGGGTGCTAGCTAATGCCTGGAAATTCTTCAGGAGCAGCCTGGGTTGTAGATGACCATAATATTTCTTCTGCCTTTTTAAGGTGTGTACCAGGAAGAACAGGGGGGTGGCATCTTGTTTTGTGTATACACCTGTTTTGCAGAGGAGAAAACAAACCAACAACACCTTAATGAGGTTTGGACTTAAATGTAAGGGGTAGAAGACCGGTACATGACACATCTTCCCAGGGGAGTTTGAGCCTCAAGGTACATCATTGGGTTGTTAATTAATGGAAAGCTTTTACAACGTGATGCCTTTCCCAAGGCCTCTTCAAAGAGTGTGGATATAGTTCTCAGCAGTTAGGTGTCCGTAGCACAGTTAAACAGAGCACATATCTTTGTTGGAAGCAGAGCCCAGAAAACTGCCATGACCGAATCTGCACAAACTACAGTGCTTTCTTGGCTGAGATGCATGTGTGGGAAAGTGTTTGCTTCAATGACTATTTTTGACCTATTTTGTGAATAAATAGGACTTACGCCTCTAGAGCTTTCAATCTGGCAACTTCCAGTAAGTAGCACTACATTAATAAGCAGAGGAAAACAGTTATTAATAAATATACTTCAACATAAAAATTCTCCTGCCACAACTTCTGAAATTCTTTATTTAAGCTGATTTTGTATAACAGGCACCTCTAAGATTACCTTTTTTTGTAGGCGAAACCTTGTTATTCATAAAAATCTGATACCAGGTTTTTGTTCCTTACTTCCCCACAAGTGTCTGGCAATGAGATAGGAAATGAAAGAACCTTAAAGGGGGGAGGCTGTAGACAGAAAAGCGTCTGCAGAAAGGGCCATCATTGTTCCTTACCTGTTCTGTTTTTTCCATTGAATTTACTTAGAATATAATGTAATTGCAGAATCTTTAAAACAAACGTTTGTTCTGAAATACAAGGTGGCTGGTTTTTTTCTTTCTGTGGAAAAAGACATGGAGGACTACCATGGAGAAAGAGGTTAGCTGATACTTCCCGTGCTGTGCAAGGCAGAATTCAGTTCAGTTTATTCATTTTTTGTGTTAGCATGGTAGAACAAAACTTGTTTGCTTGAACAAAACAGGTGGGCAGTAAAACATCCCATACAAGATGAAACATGAACTGGAACTGCGTGTTTAAATGGATCAAGCTATGAATTCTCCAGGTGTGATTAATAAGTGATTGGAGAATGGTTTTTCATTCAAAGTCCTGACAAAAAAAAATAATTGATGTTTGTTTTGGGAGGAACGTTGGCATTTCCCAGCAATTCTTTTGTAGTGTTCAGGCAAAAACTTTTGGGGTCTTGATCTTTTATAACTACCATAAGCTAAAACCACCCAAACTGCAGACAAATGCAGAAAAGTCTTTAGCTTTTATTTCTCCAAGAATTTTTTTTTCAAAGTAAGTAAATGCTTTCCCCATAGCTTTTTTGTCAAAAATGTAATTATCTATTTAAAAAGATGTTTCAACAGAATTTTTTTTTACAGTTGCTGATGAGTAATGTTGAGTTAAAAGGCTCCCATTTTAAAACATAATCATTTTTTGACAGTACTTTCCAGCAAACTGTAATGGCAAGAATAAACAGCCAGATGCTCTGCAAAGCTAACAGAGGCTGCACAGATATTGTTCAGGCTGATTTTTTTTTTTTTTTTTACCTTTTCCTGGGATTTGGTTTTAAGGTGGTCAGGCTAATAAAGTATCAGCTTGAACCCAAGGTCATGCATACCATGTGTGATGGGGTATGGTGCGGGATCCCCCAAGAAATACCAGTGCTATTTATTTCATGTGGAAGAGCACAACAAAACAAAACACCTGGTGGATGCATCAGCTCGTCTCTCCAGGTGGTGAGGTGCCTGTGCTGACAAGCCAGTGACACCCAGACCCGAGCCAGTCTGTGTCCTGCTGCCTTCTGTATCCTTGCATGCTCACAGAATCATTAAGGCCGGAAAAGACCTCCGAGATCATCTGGTCCAACCACCCCCCTATACCAACAATGTTACCTGCTAAACCATGTCCCTAAGTACCACAAATGATGCTCTGCAGCATTTCTGTTTCTGGGTTTAATGAGGAGATTCAGCTTGCCTGTCTTCATCCTTGCGTTGGCTTTACCCTTACATCTTCTCCTCCAGCTAGGCTGCTTTTAGATTGCCGTATATATCAGCCTGTAGCTCCCTCTTCTAGGTCACCTCCTTGCCTTTCCCCAGGGGCTGTAGGAAGCCATACCTCCCCCTGAGCTTCCCTTCACATATGCTGATAAGGTGCCGTTAGTGCCACCTTCTTCTCCTGAGAGCTGGATGGAATAATGCTTGCGGGAAGCAGGGACTCCTGCCTTCTCCTCCCGGCGCTGACAGCGTTCTTCCAGTGGCTCTTCCCAGTTACTCTCTCTGAGCATCTTCAGCGCTAAAACTGGAACGATAACACTTCCCTACCCGACGGGCTGGAGGTGAGAAGCGGTTGTAAAGATTTGTAACCTAAGGACAACAGCGTGCCAAACATTGTTGATAATGCAAAGCCAGGAGTGTTCTGAAGCAGAAACAAAATTCTTGCTTTTTGCTTCGAAGGAGAGGTTTACCAGAACGCTGTAAAAGTCCTTGCTTTCCAGTGAGGTGGATTCGTTGATGTCTTGTGGCATTACAGAAATACATGAAACACTGGGAGAGTGGCTGGCCTTGGAGTGGCTCCCACGTCTGGGTCACTCTGCGGCATTCAGTGTGTTAGTGAAGGTAGGGAGATGACTCCTGCCCATGAGATGCACCTGCATATTAAGGTTTTGATCAGATAATTACTTGTATCTTTTTTTTTTTTAATACAGTCTCTGTTAGCAGGGTCAATGGAAGTGTGAGAGGAAAAACTTGTCTCTGTCGGTAGAGGGGTGGGCAGGGATAAGAGGAAGAAAGGATGGCAGAGGAGAGGGAAGAAGCCAATGAGTATGTGGAGTGAGAGAGGGAAGGAGAGAGCGAGAGAAGAAAAAGAGGTTCAGTAGCCCAAGCTAAAAATAATCAGTAAGGGAGTGAAAAATGGCCGCAAAGGATGGAATGTCAAAGTGCGGGAGAAGGCGAGGGAGAGAGCAAAGTCAGGGAGTAAAGAGGAGATGGAGAAAATGAGTTTATCATCTCTTATCTGACAGCGTTGAAAATGGTGTAAAATTTGCCTGGTGGAGAGCCAGCAAATGACCCTGCTTCGTGCCAGCCTCTGCTTAAAAAGTGCTGAGGAAGGGAGGCTGATCTCTGATCCAAGAGGGACAGCCCTCTGCTCTGCTGCCACTTGTGTGCTGCAATAGTTGCTGCTGCTGCTGGCTGGTTCTCTGCCGTCCAAGCTGCATGGCTCGCATTCCCATCGTCTTGACAGTTACACAGCGCCTAGAGGAGAGATTAAAGTTATTCAGATAGCCTCATCTATGCCAAACAGGGCAAAATAGTGAGCACTGGAAGCACTCCTAGGAAGCACTTAGGTGTGGGTTACTTGACTAATTAGCTTTTAGTTAAACCCCACACCCTACGTGCTGCACATCGCGTCTGTTTACGCAACATCAGGGAGGCATAAGGGCTTGGGTTCATGCCTCTAAGCCTCTCTTTCAGCACTGACACCTGTGGAGGCTTGGGGGATTTCTCCAGACAAAGTTTTGTCTTATTCTGATGCTCAGCTGCAGTCGCGCTCCCTGTCACACTCGCTAATGCTCCCTGCAAGTGGTAACACGTGCTTCCATGTCCCTGCTGTAGGTATTGCAGGCAGCTGCGGTCCTTGTGTGTGCAGCTGCTGGAAGTAGGTAATGCGGCTCCAGGGACCGACTGTGCTCCTCCCAAAGTCACTCGTGGATTAGAAGGGTGCCGTACACAAGCTTCAGCCTGAAAAAAGCAGTGAAGGTGACTTTGTAGCCTGGCAGGGCTTGGGGCAGCCCTCTGAGCTGCTCTGGGGCTCCTGAATCTCTCGTGTCAGATGCCACTTCCACTGCAGCTCCTTTTTTCCCAGCACAGCCCTTATGATGGGCCTGGGATGCGTTGGTTCCTCTGACAGCCTGCTGGTCATGCACTGGGGAGTCAGCCTCCAGCTCATCTGTGGCTCCAGCAAACTGGTGTGGCAACCTGGCAGTCTGGAAGGGGGTCCAGCAGCGGGAAAAAGAACGACCTTGATAGGAGCAGGCTGGAGGGAGAGGCAGTGTGCAGGCTCGACTTCAGTCTCGACTTCCAGATTTCATCTCTAGTGTCTGCTGGGGTGGCCGCATGCAGGCTGTGTAACTGCAGCACCTCAGCTGCTGTCTGCAAAACTGGGACAAGTATCGCTTCCCTGACTGATGCTCCAAATTATAAGGTACTTAGGTATTATGTAGATGAGGGTCCTGTGATACAGAAGTGCAGATGAGTGTAACGAAGGAAAGGTGAGTAGAATGGAAAGAAGCTCAACCTAAAGCAGAGTTCTGGTGTGCTGAGTAAATATCTATGGGGAGCCCACCAACTGTACTTATTTTCTGAGGAGAGGCAGTTAGACATAAATCTCTAACACTAAATCATTTTATATACTTACCTAGTTGGTTCAGTTTAATTTTCTGATGTTTGAATTACTATTTAAGAAATACGGCTCTGAGAGTGTGCCTTAGCTTCAAAAACTGCTTTGATATAGGCCTGCTCCTAAATCGTGGGGATTAAATTCTGCTGTCAGGTGCATAAGCACAGCTCTCTAGGATGTTGGTGGGAACTGGCGGTGTGTGCTGCGGAGCCGAATTACCACATAGTATATTTTTCAGTGGCAGACTCTTTAAAGTAACATCTGAATAGTCTGTTATTTTGGCTGAATAGAAACAGCCTTCAGTGATAATGGATTCATTTGTGCTGAGTGAACTGTAAGGCTGAAAGTGTTTTAAGTGCAGAACTCAAATACCCCATCGTTTCCAGGACTGCACCAGCTTCACATTGAAGCCACGGCTGTGCTCATGACGTGGATAGGCAGGGTGACAAGCCTTGTCCTGCGTTGAAGGGGGAGCTGTACAGTCTCAAAGCCTGCCAGGACTTGGCAAAAAGCTGCAGTTGTTCAACGTACTGCAGCAGGCAGAGCCCGCTTATAAAGCTGCGAGAGAGAAACACAGTCTATCACGGAGACGCAGTACACACGGTGTGGCTGTGCGGAGCATCCGCTGTGAAAGCTTCCAGTGGTAAACCAAGAAGAGATCCAAGTTTTGCTGCTTTCATGTTTCACTGCAGGGCTTAGCACTTCACTGAAAACTTCCCCAGAGGGGAGCTGGAAAAACCGAGCTGCAAGTTTAAAGGCAGAAGCAAAATGCTTAACCATAGGCAGTCCTACATGAATGTGATGTGAGTATAATCTATGAACAGCACCCAAATAATCTTGATAATGCTGTTTTAGAGATTGTGGTTTCAGGATGTAATAGCGTCAAGTGGTGGAGGAAAAGGTAACGTCTTTAGGAAGAGCCTTGGAGCAGGGGTTGCGTGCCTGACTATGTCTTGATTTTTCCATTTCTATCAGTTGCTCTAATAAACAGTGCTGCCTTTCCCATTAAAGTTTTCTTCGCTCTTTTACTGTAATGGGCATGTCAGAAAGTCCAAGGAACAGTTCATTAGATCAATAATACTTATGCATGGGTACAGCAGAAACCAAAGTGGAGTTATGCTGGCATCTAAGGCTTTGGAAGAACAGGGAAATAGGGCTGTGTGTGTGGATTATTCAAAGGGAGGAAAAATACAGGTAGAAGCATGGTGGTTTTTGGTTTTTTTTTCCCTTCAAGTGACACAATCTTGAAAGAACAACAATAAAAAAATCCAATGGAAAATTGCTAGCATATTCTTCAGTCTGATTTCTTATCTACATTAATGTAATATGCAGTGATGGTAAAAAAAAATTAAATAATAAAATAAAAGGCAATGCTTCAGACTGTTCTGACTATGACTTGACAGCCAGAGAAAAACCTAAATAGTGGCTTTGTGGGCAGTAGTGAAATTTTGACTCTTGAATGTAAAAGGGACTTTGAAGCACCTGCATAACTTTAACTGTAAAATAACTAATATGAAGCGGAGTCAGATTTTTGGCATGAAAATTAAGATTTTAGGTATTTTAAGTTTTCTCCCATTTGTGAACTTTCATGAGGGATATAAAAATCTTTCTGAAAGATTTTCATTCTTTGCCATTATGCTGTGGGATATATGCAGGACAGAGACACATTATGAGTGTCATTTTAAGTCTTTTCTATATCCCTTTGCTTCCAGTAGGTGTTAAATTAACGTGGTTCTAGTGCATTATTGAAACACCTGCACGATGTTGGATAATGTCTTCTCTGCCCTGGGAATTGGTTTTTTTTACCAGTTAACAGATGCTGCCTCTGTTTGTTTTGAAGCTGGAAAAGATAACACAAGGTAGGACCTACATAAACAGAAAATTACTCTTTCCACATTTCTTGGCAGCAGTCGTGGGTTAGATACACGTGGATGTCCCCTCACAGATGTAGAAGTGATATTAAACGGAGGAGTCATGTGATGCCAATTAAATGTGTCTCAGCTGGCTTCTGTTCAGTACTTTGTTTGGCTGAGTGTATTCCAGCATCTTCAAAAAACAAAACAAAAAGAAAAAAAAAAAAAACAAAAAAAAACAACCACACAAAAATCAAAGTCACCTGGGACTAAATTAAAATACCAACAACAATAAAAACAGCCTGGCAGAGTAGCTACCTCTCCTGCCATAAGCTTATGTATGTACTTTTTCTCATTCAGAGTTACTAACGTGGCCCCAAATGGTGCAAGTTTTGACTTTGGACATGATGATGCGCCATGGTGCAAGTCAGGTAACTTGCAGCTGTGCAGAGCTTGAGCCGAGGGTTTTGTGCCACGGGGAAGGGAAGTCACCCACTTTTCCCAGTGGGACAAACTCTCCTCTGAAGCTTTCAGAAGGTCTCAGATAAGAGTTAAGCTATTTTTATGTATGGGGAAGCTATTTTTAAGACTTCTTTCTTTCTTTCTTTCTTTCTTTCTTTCTTTCTTTCTTTCTTTCTTTCTTTCTTTCTTTCTTTCTTTCTTTCTCCAGTTTTAATGGCTCCCTCTGAGCCCTCCGTGGTTGGGGTTGTCACAACTCAGGCACCTGGTGCTTAAGCTTTAAAAAGGAGTAGTGCAGTCCGAGCAGCACTTTAAAAAGTTCTTTGTTTTGTTCCAAAAAGACCTTTTTTCTAATACGTCACACAGAGAATATATGACAGTGTAAAGTTTTGGAAGTAGGCTATGAAGTCGACTTTATCTGGAATAGAGAGGCTGTGCAGTGCATGGCTGTGTCACTTAGGAAGTGCCACGACGTGCACAATTCTAACTGTAGTCCACGGCCTCCTGTCCACTCCTGCCTGCCTCTACAACGTCTCCTTAGTGCTGCCCGTGCAGCATTTTGGGCATCTCTACAGAGAACCAGATCAGGCAGCTGCTCCCCCTTAATAACAACCCAGAGAGGGAGAAAATGTTGCCTTTTCAGCACTCCAGATTACCTGTGCCATGGGGCACGGAGAGCAGGAGGAAGCAGCTTTGTGGCAGCAGGGCTGCTCGTGTACCCTCTCCTCTGAACCTGCGTTGTGCTGCTGGATCTGCACGTTGCTTTTTCACCGGGATATGTGATCAGGGTGAACAAAGGAGAACACGTAAGGCTGTGTACCAGAATGTGACAGTTTCAAGTTAAACGAAACTCTGAGCCCATGTAATGGAGCTACTCTCAACAGAGGATTACAGCCACTTATTGCCAGCAAACGGCACATTTACTTTGATTCTTACTGGCCAGTAGGACACAAAAAAATCAGTTTACCCTTCCATGCGCCATCTGCCAGGCAGACAATAAATTCATATAATCTTCTCATTGAGGCTCTGTCTGTTCCATACTTCCCTTAGTGCCTGTTAAATATGAAGGGATGTATTTACCTGAGGTGTTTTCCAGTCCATATCCTTCAACCTTCAGAAGAGGCAAAGCCACAAAGCCCACCAAGGTATGGTACAGCCCTCCGTCCAGCATCACATCCTTCCTATCAGAAATAAGCAAAAGGCTGGTTAAGGGTGGAGAAGAGGAGCACCTTCCTGTAGGTCGTGCACTTGTCCACGTCCTCGGTGGCTAATCTGTGCCCTGTGGGTCACGGGGTGGCGTGGTCTGTAAGCTTGAGCTGTGCCTAGCACAAACTGAAGACCAAACCTGTAGGTATTTCATCCTGCCTGTCTTCTGCAGGGAATCAGCTGAGCTATTTTCCTCTAGTGAAAGATACTGAAATAAGCTTCACCTGGTCTACTCTCACAGTGTTTTTCTCTTTTTTTCATAATTTGAAATTATTTCATAGGTGTATATATATATATATATACACATGTGTGTACACATATTTTAGCATCCATGTATGCTAATATAGGTTAAGGGACAATACACACAATAAGAGATCAGATTCTGTGCTGTACATCTAGAAGCGGGTTTTATTTCCTGTTGCACTCCCTAGATTTTCAGCCTATTGCTGAGAGTTGAAAGAGTCCTGAGCCTGACTTAGGCATTTTCCAAGACTGCTGTAAATTTTGGCTGTCTTTGTCACCACCCTTGTCCTCCCTTTGATGACTTTTATAGCTCTCAGCAAGGAAGAGAATAACTGCAATGAGAGCCATTCCCTCCTCTGGCTGCAAACCTGATGAGGCTCGGAGGCTGCATGGATTTCTTTTCTAACCTGCTGCTGGTTGTGTGTACCCTTGAGATACGCGAGGCCTTGCATCTCTCCCAACACAGAATCCGGGGAACCCTTATGCTTGAAGCTCTGTGTTTGTGAGATCTGATGTATGGCTTTCAGGCTGGTAAGCTCAAGATCTTCTGGAGACCCCTCATATAGTGTGTAAGGGGGCACAGGTGTGTTTCTGTATGTGTTACTGCCATCCTGTCGATCCCATTCCCCTATCAGTTTTGATTCTTGCTATGTGTCCCTTTCATAGGGGATGAAACATTTGCAGCGAATGAACAGTTTGAATTTTACTTTAAGAGGTTCTTTAAAATGTTAGCTTAAGGTTTTCCTTTCCAGCTGCGTGCCAGAGGAGCCATTGTTTCATATTTATTGCCTTTTCAAGCTTTTTCAAAATTGAGTTAGTGGCATAGGTCTTGATTGATCACTGTTTTACCAGCGTGTGGATTTTTGTCACGTTGGAACAATATGTATATGAATATATTAATGGAAGAGGAGCGAGGAACGTGCATGAGGGTGTGAAGAAACAAACTGCGAGTCTAAACAGCCCTTTGTAGAGTCGAGTGGGCTCACTCCACCCATCGGTTAAGCTTGCTTGGGGCCATGTTTTTGCCCAGCGTGGACAAAATGAATGTAACATCAGTCTAGGAAAGTTTATGTACGCATGTGCAGGAGGAGGAGGAGATGTGTGATCATGGTTCCTGTACTCTGATCTTCTCTGGAGAATTAATGGCCTGATCCTGGCCAACTGTAGAAAATCTTGCCTGCTTTTTTGGCTTTGCCGTCTGCCCTCGCCGATCAAAGAGCTTCAGTTAGTGGTACCTCCACTCCTCCGTCGGGAGGCCTGCTGACCCACCGCAGGGGTGTGGTGGGAAGAGTCAGTGCTGGGTGAGCAGACGCGTCTTCCCAGGAGCAGAACTGGGCATCCTGCAGGCAGTAAAGGTCTGTGAAGCTCTCGTTTAGGTACAGCAAAGAGCAACATATGTTAGTTGTGAGATCCAGAATTCAGGTTTTTGCATGAAGGTGAGATGCAGTCTCTAGGGCCGTGTTAATTTGGGATTTACTACCTTTCCAGCAGTTTAAAACAACAGAGCATAACCAAAGCATATGTGCAAGCCTGGTTCATTCACACCTATTCACGCCACGTTGATCTTGAGGGGACAGAAGCAGTTCTGGAAAATCTTTGGCATTGCAGCTGCTTTCTAAAGTACTTTTTGCTGAATTAAATTTGGTAAGACATATAGGGCTGCTTCCTTACGCTTTTGGGTAACCGTCTTCCTATGTGCTGATGAGATATTTATACGCGAGGTCTTTGTTCCCGTTTGCTGCTGGTTGATATTAACTTCTCTGGATTGTCAGAACCTCAGATAGGGAAGGTGCTGATTTAAAAGAAAAAAAATCTTTCTCCACAGCACAAGTGCAGTTCTGGGGCTCTGGATTTTGCACATGCCTCTGGGCTGTAATCAGAGACGCTTAGAGCTGGCTTTGAGCGCAGTGCCCCGCTGCAGCACCAAGTCAGTGTTACAGGAGGCGGGCAGCGCGTGGAGCCGCACCGTTTAGGATAAACACAGCCTGCCCCATGCTGCCAGGTATTCCCACCCCGTGCTGCTGCCTGAATTCCTGTGATTGCTCCTTGTCCGTGTGGGACCTCTGCGTGAAATGGAAGGCTGTGTTTCTTTGGGTGCCTGCTGGGTGAGCTGTCTGAACAGGGCAGGGGAGCTCTTTTCGAAATCAGCCACCTCCACGGGCTCGTACCGCTGCTCGTGGCAAAGGTTCGGCTTGTCTTGCTGTTTGCCCACACAGGGCTCTTGCTGGCAGTGCTTGGTGTTACTGCTCAGGGCCCAGCACAACTGCAGCGTGACGAGCTCCATTTTGACATCTGTTTAAGTTTCAGATGGGCTTTTTACGTAGTCTGAGTCATTCAGAAATACCACGAGATGGCACTGCATTAGCTCTGCTGCGGGCGACGGCAGAAAACCTCCTCTGGAGGGAACACCAGCGCGCTTCAGCCACGGTGCAGTGGGGATGCAGAGCTTGCCACCCGTGCCCGCAGTGCACTGACTCAGAGCCAGGGGAAACACCTTAATGCTTCCCCTGGGAGCTGGTGATAAATCTGTCCCCAGTGGGGCTTGTCGGGTTGTTCTGCTGGGAGGGTTTGCGAAGGTTAAGGAAGAGGTGGAAGGGGTTGCGTTGGATGTTGGTTTCCTGTACTGCTTGGCTGCTGTGCCGTGCTGGCCAGCAAAAAGGTGCTGCTCCCTCCCCCTCGCACTCTTTCTTCCAAGACTGTCCCAACCGTAGGTAGGCAGCATCTTCTCGACAGAGCTTTTGTCTTCGAAAATTGCCTGCAACCCCCTTTTGTGCTCTGCTCTTTTCCCTGTGTACTGGTGACCCTTTAAGATGACCCGTGTTGTTCCCTCTTTCCCTGCCCCTTCCCAGGTGGCCTTTTTAATTGCTCCCGGCCTCCTGCCTGTCTCTTCCAGCTTCTTTGCAGCTTTTGGTACGAACAGAATTCGTTCTTACAGCCCCCTTATCAGGAACCATAACGAACAGCCCCAGAGCAGCTTTTGATCTGTGTTCCTCTGCTTGACAGCACAGGGCTTCAGTCCTTGCCCCATTCCCAGCCGAGGCTGACTTTCCCAGTGGAGCAAACTGGGGACGATGCCCGTTGCTGAACACCACCCTGGAGCAGCACGAGTATAGCAGCAGAGCAGGGAGATGACCAAGTGGTGCCTGCCTGCTCTGCCATGTGCATGCCCTGCCGTGCCATCTGTTAGCATTACCCAGGGCTAAGCTGTCGGGTTTCCAGGCCACCTAATGGCATGGCTGTATTGGTTCTGGGAAATGTTAAGTCCCTCGATTTTTAATACGGGTCACTTTTCCCATTCTGAACTAAGTTTAAAGCTAATAAATTATGTCCAGGTTCCTGGGGAACAAAAACTGGAACGTGGGCTCACAAACCCATTGGGGAGCCAGCAGAACATTCTCCATCTGGTAGATGCAAAGGTTGAGGTATAAAAGTGAGATGACTTGCTCAGGGACATGCAGAGAACTAGTTCTGAAACTGGGAATCCTTCGTGGCCCTGTGCTCAGTCCTTTTAAAAGATGGCGTGTTCACACTCCACAGACATAATCACTAATGCACTACGTGGGGTAGGACCGCCACACTCGTGCTCTCAATTCAGTAGGTAACTTCCTTTCTCTATTGTCTTTTTCTCCCCTTTTTCCTGTCCTATATTCCATCTCTCTTTATGGTTAACTTGTCTCTTAATGTCTGTCTCAAGTATTCTCCTTCTCTTTGGTTTTCTTCTCTTCTTCCACTAGTTGCTCTACTTTTTTCTCCGTACCTGGAGCTGCTCACCCCCGTGCAGTGAGAGCATCTCCCAGACTGTCTCGTTTTGCAGGCAGCTGCTCTGTCTTCCGCCTCCTTCCCCCACTGTGGGGACAGCAGCATGGACAGCAATCCAAGCCTTCAGCGAGGCGTGACAGATAGGGCTCAAGCTGCCACATCCATGCCTCAGAGGGAAGCCAGGAGGAACAGGCTGCAGTGGAAGGGCAGATACAGATGTCACTTTTCACCGCCGCTCTTTCCTTCCGAGGGAGCGAAGGAAGGGAGTTAAAGCCCCTCTTCTTCATTTACCCTCTCTGCTCACCATGGATCTTCTCGTTGTGCACAGGCTTGTTCCACTCAGCTGGTAGCTGAGTTGGTGTCTTGCTACTGTGTTCACAGCCTCTGCTTTTGTTTTCTGTCCTGTGATGCCGAGTGGGAAGGGGCTGTGCTGGCTTAGAAATGGGTTGTGGGCCTGCCCAAGTGCTCACCTGCCAGCCCTGCCGAGAGCCTTCTCGACTCATTGCACTCCCCTTCCGTCTTCTGTTTTAAAGAAAGGAACATGAAGGTAGGAACCTTTCTTGTTTATATGCACTCCAAGAATGAAGCTGGGTATTTTTATTTGTTTTCCAGGCATTATTTTTTTTTTTTTACAAACATCCAGGGGTTGTGGACTTTGTAGAGTAGTGCATAGCATCACTGACCTTGTGGCCTTCCTCTTGGATTTTTTAGGCACTCTGCCTTTGCACCCTGAGGTTGGCCTCAGCAAAACACCGTGTGGCCAACAAGCTCTTCTGATAGCTCCTTGTGCTGGGCCAAAAGGCAAGCGAGGTATTCCAAAGATTAGTGGCTTTAGCTAGGGAGAGGATGGCCTGCCAGAGAGTGAAGTAAAACATGATGAGTGTTCCACCTGCTTCTCTCTGCCCGATTCTGTCTTAGAAGCATTTTTGCCATCAGTGAGAAAGTTTTCCTCTGGGGTATGCTTACCGAGAGTAACGGTGGTTAGCGCTTACGTTGCCAAGGCAGTTTGCAAGTATTAATTAAAAAGTCCCAGTGAAGAAGAGAAGCACAAACTGTATTTTGGAGCTAGGGAAACTGAGTCGCACATCATTTCGGCATTTTGCACGAGCTCCTGCGACAGATCAATTGTAGGCCTAGAAGAGGCTGAAAGCTAAATGTGGCTGCGGGGCCAGCGCCAGCTCCTCCGTGACCATGACAGGATGATGGCTGACCCCTAGCTCCCAGCTCTGGAATATGGCACTTGATGTTTTCTCTCACCACTCTACAAACTCAGAGGAGCTTCTGGAAAAGTTATCTGTCTTCTTTCCACCCATTCTTGCCTTTTCATTTCTCCAGCAAGCTGTCAATACCTACATCTCTGTTTCTCGGGGAGGGATTGCTTCGCAGCCCTGTTCAGCCAAGCTCGATCAGAGCAGCTAATAGCAGCTTTCTCATAGGTTTCTTGTAGTCCAGCTGCAGTTTGTTGGATTTATTCTGCTTCGATATGTTGCCCGTTTATCTCTTGCATATTCCCCAATGGGGAGATGCCTCCTGTTCCACAGACTTTCATGGTTTGTTACTTCTTGAGCCTGGTGGTGGGGTCTCAAGTCAGGCTATAGGGAAGCTCTGTACCCCGAATGTCTGGGACAGGAGATGGGGCAAAGGGTGAAGGGCTGACCCCGTCGGAATAGATTCCCTAAAGCTCCTTTCTTCCCTCTCAGCCCCTGCCTGCGGCCACCATCTCCTGAGGGTCTCCAGCTCCCTGCCAGCCCCCTGGAATCCGCTGCTCCTCCCCAACCCAGCACCTGCTCTGTTGCTGCTCAGAGTTTAAATCTCACGGCAAAGCCAAGGGCCTTTGAACAAGCTCCGGCCTGCTGTATATCCAAACAGCACTCTTCCTGCTCTGTGTTGTGTCTGTGGTTTGTGTGTATAAAGCCCTAAATAGATCAAGAGCACGCGTCGGGCCGAAGAGCAGTTTTGCCTCAAGCACTTCAGTTTTGGTTTCCCAGCAGCAGGCTGTGGTTGTTGGAAAGTTGTACTCGTGGACTCGCTTCTTGTTTGAAGTTCTGAGCTGTGTGTACACGCTTTGGTGGGGAAAGCAAGGTCATTAGCAAGCTGCTGTTCAGAAAAGATAACGTTTATTGAAGCCCGTGCCTTGCAAGTGCCTAAGGTTCTAACGCTGGATATGCAAAGCAGATCAAAACCAAAAAAACCTTCCTTCAATTAGTTAAGGTCTGAGAAAGCGTCTCCTGCATTGCAGACAAAATGCAGGCGCTCGGAAGGGAAGAAGCAAGCATGAAGAATTTGGAAAGTGATGATGGCCTAAATACTGTGCTTTAGCATAGCCGCTTCTTGCTGCTGCCTGGTCAAGTTTTGCAGCAGAAATGTAACATCCATCGTCCTGGGTGGTGCTGGCCTTTTGTCTTCCCTGTGTCTGACCTCCCCGATGCTGACAGTGGTGAGGTGCAGGCTCAGTGGATGTTGCCATCCCTTTCCCATGCACTGCTGCTTCTCGGCTGTCGTGCTGACCTCGTGGGACCACGGGCAGCCTGTGTAAATTAGAAGTGTTTAAGCTGATCGAGCCTACCTAGAACGGTGACAGTCCTGAGCAGCTGCAAAAATGTCGGGAGTGTGACTTCTGGTCTTCTCTAAAGATATTTGTGCCTGGCAGGGTTCAGCTGTATCGGGACCCAGTACACGATCTGCTGGGCAGGAGGACTCCGCTGAGCGGCTCAGCGCATTTGCTGCTTTCTGTAACTGAATGGAGAAGGATGCAGAATCTCTAAAATCATGCTTTTCTTCAACTATGATAAGACTCTGATATTACTAAATATGTCAGTAGGAAAACAACCTCCGTCACGCATCCGAATCCAAATGTCACAACCACAAACTCCCAAATCCCCAAACTTTAAACAGCCTGATTAAAATCCTTCCCACTAATCACTCTTCCACTTTGCCTGGTTTTAGACTAATGATAAATAACATTTCACAGTTTCTCAAGTCATTACAACATCTTACAGAAAATATCCAGACTTCTCATATAAGATACCAAAGGAAAATACCTTGTAAAATGCAAATGCTTAATTTTTTTATCCTCATACTTGATAAAGCAATAAAAAAATAGCTCCAAACCAAGTTTGATATCCCATTACAGGTCACCTTCAGGGTTGCTGAGCTGCAGTGAAAGGTATTTCTTCACACTTGATAAGAATAATGTGTTTATATTTATTGCAGGGGCAGAATACAATTTATGAGCTCCTTAGCTATTTATTTCCTGGGGCCTGAATGGAGCTGGGTCATGGGAGATCAATGGCCTGGCTAGCATTTTGTTCTCCAGTTTCACACCTTTGCTTTCTTATTTATTTTTTTTAAAAGGAAGCCACTAATCTCCCTATTATTCCTATTCCTATTATTCCTATTCCTATTCCTTCCTGTTATTTATTCCAATTGGCGTATTAGGATCACCTGGCACCCCAGGCAGGAATCTTCCTACACACAGGACAGTTTTAAATAATCCTTAATTTTGGTCGATCCTGTCTCTGAGACTCCCCCGAGGGATGCCTGGCAGACCGTGTATGAAAGTGTTTTTACCAGCTGCAGGATTTGTGGCTGATGTTTGGTTTTGTTGTCTCGAGCACGTTAGTACTTTGTTCTGAGCTAGATCGCTGTTGTATTTTGTGAGTGACACTTGAGAAAATATCATTTCTTGTTTGTCCCAAGTTCGACCCCTCATATCCACGGTCTGTGGGTGAGTAAATGCTTCATTGTCACTCAGCGACATTAACTGTTACTTAAGCCAAAATTCCTTTGTTGTGTGATTTTCCAAGTTTTAAAATATTGTATAAAGCGTTTAACTTCATTTTTGCCGGCAGGTAAATAAAGAGACAGTGGTGCTTCAAAAAAATTATTAAATAGTAATTCAGTTTAAGAATTGAGTCTTTCAGTCTAAGCTAGTAATTTCTCGGAGTGACTTTGATGCACCCGTAATGGCTTTGCAATTGTCAGAAGAAAAGCTCTGGTACTGAAAGCGCATTTTATAAAAGATCCATTAGCCCAGTGTCTTTCTCTTGGTTAAAAGAAAGGATTTGCGGATGATAATGGCTCTCAAAAATACATCTCGTCTTTCTTACATCAGGTTGCGTTTTAGAGAATTATGTGAAGTTTTCAGATAGTGGCAATTTGCTCAACGTTTTGCTGCTCCTCATCCTCAGAAAACTGCCTGTTACACAAGTGGCTGTCAAAATCTGTAAGTTCTATTTATTGGCCTTTGTAAAGCGCTTTTCACTGGGATATTCAAGGATTGTGCATGGATTAAAAAACAGCAAGGAAGCGAGCTTGGAGGAATCTTGATGCCTTTTTATGCTGGGCATGTTACGACATAAAACGCTGGATAAATGGGATGGAAAATGAGAGCGGGTTCGCTGTACGGGTGGGCTCCGGCTCTCCGCTCCCTCAGACTGCTGCTCCTGCCTGTGCCACAGCCACAGCATCCTGCAGTCTTGTCCCAGGCATTTGACTGTCAGCTTTTAAGGGGAAAACCCATCAAAAGATGCCCTGGTGGGCAAAATAAACAAGTTTCATAGCTTCATGTATGGATGGAAATTCTTGCGAATATGGCTTTATACATTGAAAGTTGTTAGCTTTTTTCCCCCCAAGAAATTTAGCGGAAAACTTCATTTCTAAATGAACGGTTCGTTTTAAAACTTTCTTAACACTTATTTTTGGAGTGATTCCCAGTGTTGATGTTATAGTTACCAGTAAAATTGAAATTGCTGTCTTCATCCAGTTCTAACAAGGGCGCTGATGTCTGGGTACGTTCGCGACTTTGTAACCCAGCCGGGGTCAAATGAATTCAGTACTCAGAAAAGCTCCTTCCAGCTTAAGGCTCCTGAGATACAAATAGTGATGACACTGATGCTGTGTGGGTGGATGGTTAAGATCCTAAATATTAGCTTGTCCTTTTTAGTTCATGTCACCCAGTTTTATCCGCGCTGTGGATCAGCAGCCCGGTGTGCTGTCGAAATACCAGCAGTGAAAGAGTTAAGACAAAATAAATCCCAGTAGAGGGTCCCCTGATATAATGTGTCTCTGACATAGTTTCTGACCTTCTGCCTTTGCTTTCCCTCCTTCCCCCTCCTCCTCCTCGGTCCAGTTTTTCATTAAGATGTTGGAGCTGGATCAATGGACTGAGGGCAGGAGGCTGCTCGGGTCCCGTGGTCCTGGGTGGGACTGACGGCAGTGATGAAGTGGACCCTCGTTTTGTATTAAAGGCTGATGCTAATTCCTCTTCTCCATTAAGAAACTGCCACCAAAGAGCAAACTTATTTCCTCGTGTTTTGACAGAAGGTGAACAATTGCAGTTGCAGAAGCAATTTGGGAGAGCGTAAAAGCTGTCAGCATAACGAGAGGTGGCTCTCAGCACGTTCACACGCAGCAACGCTGCCCGCTGAAGGTGTCTGCTTTTCCCTGGCCATGCGTGTCTGTGTGTGAGGTATGTGAGGTAGTCTTCAGGGCAGTTGGCTGGGGATAGGTGCCGGTCCCTCGCTTCTTTGTGCCACGCGTGGTCATCCTCGTCCCTGCACACAGGACTTCAAAGGGCCACCCTTCTGCTCTGGCCACACGCTGCGGTCACCGTGTGCTCACGCGGATGGCTCTGCAAGGTGCCACGAGGCAGCCTGCTTTTCTTGTTAAACAGGCTGCTTAGCGCTCTGTTATTTGTACAAGGAAGACTCCATGAGAAATCAGATGTGATAAACAGAGTTCAGACATGGCTCCAGTGGTAAGCATTACTCTGCAGCCTACAGACCTGCCCAGTGACACAGGGCCCTCGTTTTTCCTCATCCAGCATTAGGTCTGCTGGAGGCTCCTGGGGACCAGGGGTTCAGGTTGGTCTCCCTGTTGGTGCCTGGTCCTTGGACTGGCACACAACTTCTGTTGTTTAGTTGGTGGTCCTGCTCCCTGCCTTGTTGCTGTAGGGGATGCTGTAGCTCTTTTTGTATGTTCGCTTGTCATAGGGAAGTTCTCAACAAGCATTTGTGCGTAGGGGAAGACAAATGTGTGCTTGCACGATATGTGAAGATGCACAGGGAACTGCAGGCATGTTGGAGGTGTCCGTGTGCGGGCCCAAGGTGAGCTGGGCTTGCACTGGAGTTGGTATAATCGTGGCGCCTGACAGGGCTGGGAGGTGGGATCGATCGGGGCTGAACACGTGGAAGATGAGGGATGTGATCCCATTTCATTCATGGGTCTGGGAGTCAGGGGACTTGGATTCCACTCCTAATCCTGCCACCACCCGCTGTCACCGCGACCTGGTAGCACAACATCCTTGTGCCTCAGTTGTCCTGGTGATAGAAAGGGACTGCGGCTTTTTGCTGTCTCTTAGGGAAACTAAGAGGCCAAATGCTTCTTTGCAAATGACGTTGAGATCCCAGGCTGAAAGCTATTATGTAAGTATAAAATATATTATTATGGTTTGTTGCAAAACAGAAGAAAAATGTTTTTAATTGTGTGCTCTTGGAGCAATCAGTTTCTTGCAAGAATACAAATAAAGATCACAGCTTTTCATGTCATTTGAAAGAGGCAGTTGGTAGCAGCATGAAAGAAAAATGTCTTAGGAAATTCAAGCACGGTCATCTACAGAGAAAATACTTCAATTCTTGCCCTTTTGTCTTTCCTTTTCCATTCTGAGTTTCTTCCCCACATGCCCTGCAGATAGTAACCCTATGATACCGTAGTCTGCAGCCACGCCTGCCTGGAGAGATGCCCCCCTTCCCAAAACCCAAATCTTCATTTTGCCACATCAGTGGGTGTATATTAAGGAGTGGGTGGTAGGAGGAAGGATATTATTTGACAGCTAATATTGTAAATGCTGTCTAATATGATTTGTATATGGGAACAGTAATAGCTACTGCTGCTGTGGTTTTGTTGCTGCAGGGAAAATGCAATAAATAGGAATTTCAGAGGAAGATCTGGTGATGAAGAAGGGTCCTGGGATTTCATTTGCTGTTATTGTGCTACCATGGTTAAATCTCCTTTCTCATCTTACTGGAATAAAATATACGTCTAAACAGACCCTGGCATGCTATAGGTGTACCACACGAAGGCAATATACGTACCTGTTCCCATTAAAACTCACCCCCATGATCCTCTGTGGAGAGCAATGACACCGTGTGTCATAAAAACTTCCATTTCAAGATCTCAAAGCACTCTCTGAAGACTAATCGTTCATCTTTATGCTGCCCTGTGATAAGTTAGCATTATTGTTGTCCTTTAATAGGTGAAGAGGGTGGGATGCTCCACAACCACATGGTCAGCCAGCAGCAACGCAGGGAGGAATGCACACCCTTCTGACCTTGCTTGTTCCATCCACTAGGCTGTACTTTTTGTGTGAAACCTCAGCAGTGTCTGCTACCGCGCATCATTGGTTTGTTCCCGTGCTCAAAGCTTTGTTTTTCCTCCTTTGCTCTTCCCTTATGTCAAGGCACCCAAGCATGTCAAATGCTGCAGAGCAGGTATTAAGGAACAAGCCTGTAAAGAAATAAGCTTCTTTGCTTATTAAAATAAAAGAATGCAGTTAATGTGTGCCCTGGCAGTAGAAGAAGGAACAAAGACAGCTCTCTCCCTCCTTTGCACATGTACCCTGTGTTCCTGGAGACCCTGCTGCTGCCTGACCTCCTGAGCTGCTCAGATGCACCCATTGCATGGGGTAACGGGATATAAACCCGTTAAGTTGTTGCATTTCCCCTTCCAAAATCACTGAGGAATATTTGGTTAGCCAGAAAGTTACATAAAGTGGCCAGAGCTGTTGTGGGTGCACTCCTAAACGAGCCAGATGCCTTTTCTCTGCCTGTCCATTGCTTTGGTTTCTCAACTGGCTGTGAGCTCTGGATGCTTATCACGGGCCAGCTCACTTTCTGGGGGCGGGGGGGGGAGCGGGTCTCGTTTTTTTTGGCAGTGCCAAGACGTTTCTACAGAGTTTTCAGTGAAGCATTTTTGAGGAGGGAAGAAGAGGAAGCGAAGGGCTGTTCCTTGAGCCTCAACCCAGTTCTAACTCAGGCAGGACTCGCGCAGGGGTTGAGAGGTATTCTTCTCGTGGGAGACTGTCCTGGGTTGCCTGTTACTTCTGCACCAAACTCTGGTATCGGCACACTTAAGGGCTGTTCACATCGCACATAGGACTCTGTAGGGTTTTCTGCCAGACCTTAATCTTGCTCTCCTCAATCCTGAATGTACCCATGTACTGTTTAGTCTGTCAGCGGTCTCCTAACATAACTTGTGCCATATCCCTCAATCCTAAATCTCTCTGCATCATCTGAAAACCATGTCTCTCTGACTGCCTTCTCCCCTTTCTTTAATCCAGCCAGTCACTCTGAGAATCTCACAGACATCTGTTTTTTACAGACAACATGTGTTTTAATAAAATCTCTTTGGCCTCTCTGATCTTGTCTCCAGCTGAGGTTTTCCTGAAAACCACCTGTTTTATCTGGGTGAGGGTACCCTGCTACTTCTGTGGCTAGCTGAAGTTTCACCCATTAGGGCTACGTTCCTTGTAGGATAGGAAATCAGAAAAATAAATTAAGAGTATTCTTGGTATAAACTAATTTCTATTTAAGATAATTAAACCAAATTCCATTTCTCTGACTAGAGTGACACAAATTACAGTGGAAGGTTTTGAAGCTTTTGTCAGAAGTCTGCAGAGTTTTTTCTTTTGGTGAGCTCTTTGCCCATGGAAGTCCATCATCTGCTTCCGCTCAGGGTCTCTCATGAGGACTTGTGCAGCTTGCTCTCTCCAGTACGCCATCTGGGCACTGCCTCATCCCCTGGCTTGCAACGTTTGAACCTAGGAAGAAGCCCTTTGGTAGAGACAGCTGTGGTCTGGCCAGTCTCTTCTTCTTGCTGATGCAACCTTCTGTTGGCTTTTGGTTTAATTTCGCTCTATGTAAAGGCTTTGACTGCCTCTGTTGACAAGTCTGAAGGATCATAACCGTTGTTTTTAACATTGTGACCGATCGTTTTCAGATTGCTGGTCCACCCTTGGATCATTTGCTCCAGTCAAGCTGGAGGATGTCTAATTCAGTCGGAGCGCACCAGCGCAAGGCTCTGCAGCTGTGCCCCTTATCCTCCTTCGTCCTGGTGTGTGACTTCGCTCAGGGAGTGACTGTGGATGCGGAAGGGTTAATGAGAAGAGGGCTTACTTCCCGTGTGCATGAGGCGCTGGGGCCCAGATGGTGTGCTTAATTACCCTGGCCAGCTCTGGCACCATCCTGCTCCAGAGGGAATTAAATGAGGAATGGCGTGTCAGGGGCTGCTCCTTTCCAACCTTCCCAGAGCACATCAGCCCTATCTCAAACACCCCCAGGACAAAGTGGCGTCGGGGCAGTGGCTGCCCTCGAGGTTTCCAACTGGGCTTCTGCACACTCCGCGTGGCGTTGGGGCCGCTGGGAGCACCTCATCCCAAGCGGCTCCAGGACTGCAGAGGCAGCCTGTGAAGCCTCCTGTGTATGACGAGAGCTCGCTTGAGCGGATTGCTTGGTAATCCTGTTCCCTCACTATTGTGTGCGTGGAAGCATACTATCTTGGTGGTTTGCTTTGCAGCCTACCTGCAGGTGGACAGGGCTGATCCACTCTTAATATCAGGAGAGAAAACCCAAACCACATCCACAGGGTGAGCTGGACCACCACGGGAGCGTGGATGGCCCCATAACAAGGTGTGAGTAGCCCAGATGCTGCAGCTCAGCCCTCCCGAGGAGCCGTGGAATGGCTGCAGCAGTCGTGTCCCTGGCGGGACTTGCTGGTGCCTACAGCACCAGACCTGGGTCTGGTCACCAGCTAGGAGCCCAAAGCTGGCTGTACGCCTTCGTGTCACAGGCTGGTGCCCACCATGCTGGGGCACTTGCCCCATTCCCTCTTCCCGTAACCACCAGGAGTTTTAAACAATAGAAGTGCTGGAGGATGAACATTTCTAGCAGGGGCTGGTGCGGTGAGAAATTCACTTCATGTTATCAAGGTGGCTTAAATTTTAGAGCTCTGTTTTCAGCCTGAACTTGGGAGGTGGTCTTTATTTGGGCAGAAGTTTGTCATACCTGGTTTCTGAAATAAAGCCTTTTTTTGTTTTTTCTTTCTCCCTGTCCCATTCTGTCAAAAAAAGAGCAAAATTAATTTAGTTATTCTTGTGAAAAATGGAAGGGGGGAAAAGCTCTTCTAGGTGGCCGTGGCTGTTGTTTTCTTAAGCTGTTTTTCAGCTGTTTGCAAGTTGTGATTTAGCATTTGTGAAATGCTCCTCACTGAAGAGTGACGTGTGGCTTTTTTTCCCGAGGAAATTGGGTTTGATTTGACCACGCTATTAGCGCTGCAAATGGCATGCCGAGCCTGCACTGCAGAGTGCTTTTGCTGGGTTTAAGTGTGCGCTCAGGAAGGAGGCGCCGCGCCGTTCGGGAGTGAATAACTTCACTCTGCAGTCAACTGGGTGGGCCTCCAAAGGGCTTTAAAACAGCACAGGCTGCTTTTCACGGGGCTCGGAAAACTTCAGGTAAGAAAAGCGTATCCCGTAGTGGCTGCTCCTCTGCCTATCAAAACGCCTCTGTTGCCTGGGGAAATGCACTCAGTTGTAAAAGTCGAGAGGGCATGAATCCTATTTCCAGGTCCGTGCTTCATAATTTTCTGTACTTCACAGCTCCTATTTAGTGAGCCCAGCTCGGGCTGCACCAGCTAGAAGTTGAGAGCTGCAGTTTGTTATGGAAATAGGCTCCACTGGGGGACGGCTTGTGGCTCTGATCCAACGGCAACTGGTTTTTATTTGACCGGTTTAAGGGTTTTTGAGAATCACATGCTGAACGTGTAGAGCAAGAGGTTTTAGTAGGCACATTAACACGGCCCCCGAGAACGGTTGTGCTCCGTGAAAGTGCCTCGGCTGAGGTCAGGCGCAGACTGATGTCCCCGATCTCCTCGTGAGTGCCTCTAATGAGGCTGCAGATGCTTTGCAAACAGAAAACTTGGTGAGGGGGAGCGCCACGCTGGTGGTGTTTAGCAAAAGAGAGATGAGGGCATCCTGTGGTTTGGGGAGCCGTGTGTCCCTGTGGAATCGAGATTCTCTCTGATATTCTGCTTTTTTCTAAAAAAGCAAGCAGATAAAACCACTCTATGAAAGTAAGTGGAAAAACATGCATCACATTTGAGTTTGAATGCTTAAGTCACCTCGGGTCCCGCACACTCGGAGCTCCGGTCCGAGTGGCAGCGCTCCAGCGGGCACGGTGCCCTGCGAGGACGTGGGAGGTGGGCGCTTTTCGGGGGCCCTGGGGGAGCAGCGGGGAGGCAGGGTACACACATCGCTCCAGGTAAATGTGGTTGCTTCTTCCTCAGTGCGCTGGTCCTCTGGACCCGCTCGCAGGCTGAGCGGGAGAGGCAGAGGGGCCCTGGGAGGCAGATGAAAGCCGTGGCAGACTGAGCCCGGGGCACTTTGCAGCCAGCCCTGGAAGGCGATAATCATTGGAGGGATAATGGCTTGTTTCGGGTTAATAGATCCTGACAGCCTAATTTCCCCTGGTGAAAATAAAAGGGAATAAATCTTACAAATACTGTAAAATCGATAGCTAGCAGTGAAGGGGCTGACAACAAGACCCTATATCCACAGCACATTATTTTCTTGAATTGTTCATTTCACATTTTGAGCGGTTGGGTTCTCTGCAGCTTTGCTAGAGCCAGGTAATCCTCCTTTCTCCTTTCTGTCATGCCCACCTCTTCGATGCTTGCATTTTACTTGCCTTTGAGCAAAGGGTCGGCAGCCTTGAGCTTGCTGGAGGGGAGTGCTGCCCCCCTGCCTGGGGGGCCCCACAGCCGCCTGGCTTTATTGGGGAACTTGGGGCTGCTTTACACCTTCGCCTAGGCAAACGTGGCTTAACCTAATTACAGGTCTTTATCTGTAAACAGTGAGATAACAGTATCCTGACCCTCCGAAGTAACCCAGCCCCAGGAGTCTTTGCTCAGCGCTCTGTGGCTGTGCTCCCCAGCGGAAGGCTGTAGCCTCTGTTATGCTCGTGAGCTGAAATGCTGGCAGAGCTAACGCCGCACCTCCTGGCCTTCCCAAGGTCAGAGTTTAAGATTCTTGCACCGAGCAGCCAGAAGCTTCCCCAGATAAATCTCAGGGTCCGCTGAGACCAGTTTGCAGTAAGTGTGGATTGGCAGCGTTACAGAAGCAGATCATGAACCAGAAAGCAGTTAAACACTGAGGATGTATGCCGAAACGAACGCTGCGGAGAGCACTGCTGTGCTGGCACCGAGCTGTGAGCTGTGGGGCTGGGGTGAAGCAGGGATGGGGTTCTCCTGTTGATCAGTGTGATCCTCTGGTACATGGTGGTACCTGGCTGAGGAGGGCTGCTGGCTCCTTGCTGACACGCACCAGCCCGAGCAGGGGCTGCACGGTCCTCCCAAAGGGCGCACGTGGGCTTGGGGTAGACGTCTTGGGCTGCAGTGGGTGTTTTCTTGGTATTTGCTTCCCCATGAACGAAGGAGGAATGAGCTCTATTCAGTCCTGTTGTGGACTTTGTTTCAAAGGCAGGGTGGAGGAACTACATGTTTCAGAATTTCCACATGCCGAGGGTTATTTAAAACCTATTATGGTAAAAACTGTGGTAAAAGCTACTCTCCTTCCCGAGATGAATAACACAACAAGGTTTTTAAGAGGAGCCTACGTGAGTGATTGATCCCGTCTCTCAATTACAGGGATTTGGCCTTTTCCTGTCAAGGCATTTGCCTCTGAGCTGTTGCTTGAAGTTGTGTTCTTCATTAAAAGGGAAGAAAACACAGTTTCTTTGTCTCCTGGATACAGACATTCTTGGACAGAGGCAAGTGAACTTGTTGCCTGTCTCGGCTCCCCACCTCTTCCTCCCTGCTGGGTGACACCCGGAGACAACCTGCATTTCCTGCGTGCTCAGGGCACTGCCCGGGGAATAACTCGTGCCCCTGGAACAGGCTTCCTGTGCGGTGCTGAACTCGTGTCTCTTGGACCCAGATGTTGTTCTGTCACATGTCTCACTCCCTTCATTTTCCCTTTTCTGGCTCTTCATCAGGTAGTTTTCAGACTTTTCAGGCTCGCTGTGTGTTAGTGCGGTGGCCATTCAGTGATGTCCTTTCCTTCTCTGGCATTTCAGTCACTACATATAGCACAAACGTACTTCTGGGAGAAGTCTAAGAGGGTTTCTCCACTAATGATTGAGGTTGTCCTTGAGATTTTCTCCCCGGGGTGCATTCTGTTATCCCTTCTCTCCCCCTGCATATTTGCCACTCACAGCACAGATGACCTGGTGCAACACCTTTTCCTCTCTTTCGATACCATCCAAAAACTGGGGAAAGACACTTTGCATAAAGTAACTTAAACTGAAGTGTTTTTTTAAGAAGCAGACATATCACTCTTTTCGCTATAACATGCAAGAAGTGGCTAAAATCCCCTTCAGAAGGGACCAGTCATCCTTCTAGTTACTGTAGACTCTTTCTTCCCCCAGCGGGAGGAATAATCTCCATCCCCTCTCTCCCACCAAGAATTCTGCTGATTTCAATTAATGACAAAAGCAGAGCAACATCAATGAATTTTTTCACAGAAGCCTAATTTAAATAGTACAGGTAGTTGTGTTCTCTCCTAACACCTTTTTGTGGAAAAATCAAGGAACTGATCCATTAAAGCTCCACCTCTCCATTGTGAAAAGTAAACAAAAATCAATGTGCTGCAGGCAGTCCGTTTACAGAGACGGTGCTGACATCAGGCTGGGCAGAGAATCCCCTAGTGACTCCTACTTGTAGTATATATTTTCCTCTGCTGGAGTAACTAATGAAATATGTATAACATTTAGCAATAGTGATAATAATAGCTGGTTCACATGTAGCATTTTTTCAGCTGAAGATTACAGAGTTCCCTTCCTTTAATGTATTCGCATTTTGAAGATATGTGGACCTAGGATGGCAATATAATAATTTTAAGAAGTCATCCAGCTGTCAGTGCCAGCCCTGGGAACTGGGAGCCCAGTGTTGTGCCTCAGTGGTTACAAGGTGCTTTTGGGGAGGGAGGATCTACCGGGCAGGAAAACAAAGCTGTGGTCACGAAGTCAGAGGACTCAGGTCCTCAGAACTGGAGCCTCTTTGTGGCATGTAGGCAGTGGGAAACGATACCCTCATACCAAGTAATTTTGTATGTCAGTGCAAGTAGTAGAAGGACAAATGGAGGCCACAAATGGCAGTGACTTGACTTCCCACATCTCAGCATCTGTGAGATACACGCAGGTGAACGTCGTGTCCACAGCCGATGTAGTCCATGAGCTGTGTCACATGAAGGAAGCCCTTCTGGACACATCATGAGACACGGAGAGACGTGGTAGGTGTCTCTTGGTAAATGTGTCTCATAGCAGGGCTCCAGGCAGCACTGACCCCCCTCCTGCTCTGGGAGCTGTACCCCAGATGCAGCAGGCACACCAGGAGGGACTGATAAGTGCAGCCTGTATAAGGGGTCAGGAGGCTGAAGGGGGCCAGGGCTGTGCTGCAAACTTGTGGGGTGCAGGAGCTTGAAGGGACAGCTTGAGGCGGGATGGGAGAGTGGGAATCTCACCCTCGCTTTGTGACACTTGGCAGATGTGTTGGAGTCATTTGTCTTTAGTTATTCAGCACGTCAGTGGCAGAGCCAGAAATAGAATCCAGGTCTCCCGAACTCCAGGGCCACCACCGTTATCTCCAAAACCATATTTCCTCTCCAAAGTTGTTTCAGAACTATGCGACGTGCCGTGGGATCTTGCACTTTTCTACCCAGCCAGCTCTTCGATATGGCCATGCAGGTGCTCTTTGATCATTGCAGCGTATTCAAAATCTGTGACAGGTTGATTTTACTCAAGAGTTGAAAATGAGTTTTTCATGTGTGAGGGTCTTTTGCTACCGTAGGCAGAGGCAGAACTGTGATACTAAAGATAAAATGAGTTAGCACTTCACACTGCAGCTTTCAAGGTGACCTTCACATTAAAAAAACAAACAAAAAAAAAAACCAACTTGAATGTAAATCAGGAAGTCTTATGTATTTATTTGTTTATGATTTAGAAAATGCAACTTTAAATGCACAGTGCTTTTTGGACACTTTAGAGAAAACCTCTAGGAAGCTTCTGCACACCTTTTGACTCACACATTGTGCTGCATAGTGATGCAGAATCGCACAGATCTGGCCAGTTTGGAAATCAAGCCTGGGAGGATTGTAAAGCAAGAGCCTGAGCCTGAGTTTAATCCGTTGGGGTTTCAATCAGCCCCTGAATGTGTTTTTCCTCTCCTCACCCCGGTGTTAGGTCCTAATTGCAGCTGTGACCAGAATCTCACCGTGGGTCTCCAGCTCTTTGTTCAGGCCACCTGATGACCGTATTCCTCTGCCTTACTAGCAGGGCTTTTCTCTGACATGACACCATTTTCTGTACAGTGCCTGTCCTTTGTAGGCTCCTGGACCTTCCCAAGGAAACTGCAGCAAGTATGGCATGAACAGTCACAGCTGTAGTTTAAAGAGGCTCATAGCTTTGCCACGTCAATAGGAGTACAACAGTGTAGAGCGGGCACCATGGTACCTTGAACACCACAGGCAGAGCAATTTGGAAAGTGTTGTTTTTTCTTTCAGCAGCGAGTGTTGTGCTCAGCAACCCTTTCACATCAGCTGTGGGGTTTTCAATGATGTGTGGTATCGACCGCATCCGTGGCGAGGTGGCAGAGGCAGAGCACAGCCTGCAGGCAGGCTGCGGAGCCAGAACTCTCGTGCTGTGCTGCAGTCACGACTGGAGCTGGTGGTGGTAGGACAAAACCTGGGCCTTTCTCGCTTTCTGAAACAAAGATAAACCCACGGCTACAGTAAAAAATAAATAAAAAAGAGTCCTAAATTGCCAAGAGAAGCTGAAACAGCTCTTCTGGGACAGGGCATCTGTACTGGTGCGATAGCCAGCAGTATAGATAGGCCAGCATACTCCCCTGAGAGGGAGCTCATATATCATTTGCTTTTGCTGTCTTGAAGACTCTTTTTTACATTTTAACTGAATATTTGTCTTGTTTTGGCATTTATTGACTATTTAATATTTAAACATGCTTAATAAATCCTGAAATGAAACCACTGTCATATGAACATGGGACTTTTAGCCTCAGCAAGGGCAGGCATCAGCAATAAAAAGACAGAAAGCCCAAAGGAGAGATGGTGTCAGTATAAAAAACGGCTTTCCCTGTCTCAGTAATCGCCTCGCAGGCTCGTCCCAGCGCCGGCAGCAGCAGTGCAAGGGCTCCTCTGGGAACGCAGTGCTGCGCTAAGCGCCGGTGGCAGAGGGCTGGCTGCAGCCCTGGCGCCATCCCGTTCGCTTGGGCTGATGAAGACGGCAGCGAGGAGGGCCAGGCAGTGACGGGTCCCTCTCCTGCAGCCCCTCTCCCTCTCCAGAGGGTGCCCTCTCTGCCTGGGCACCTGCGGTGCCGCCTCTGCTGAGCTGCTGTGGAAGGCGCCGAGGACATGGCCTCTGGCACGGCGGCTTTCGTCACTTCACAGTCGGTCTCCTCACTGATTTCCTTTCTTGACCTGACACTCTCAGGGGTTCTCTCAGACTGTCTCCAAGCTGTTATTTATCCCTCCCTGTCACAGCTCACTCTCTGCTCTACCTCCGTTTGGGCAGAGCTCTGTCTGAAGGCAAATTCCTTGGGCCCCAGGTGGTGCAGCTGCAGGTCCCGCAGGTGCAGGCGCTTCCAGCATGAACCTCCTAACCTCTGCCTTACCATACAAACACGGGCTGTCCAGGCAAACATTTGTGTTGTTTTCTTTGTTTGTTTGTTTGCTTTTGTTTTCAAAGACCTCTTTAGATCCTCTAGATCCCCTGAGAAGACCTAGATCGAGATCCTCAAGATCCCCTGAGGAGATTCCTGCAACTCTCCTCCTGCTGTCTGTTGGTGTTTGTCCTAGTGCTCGTACTGGCAGTAACTGGAGATTTGGCTCAACAGCCTCAAGGCTTAGAAAAGGATGTGTGCTTCGTGCTACAGCACTCCTGAGAAGGTTTGATGGTAACCAAATATAAAATCTGTAGGACCCATTCTGCCTTTAGTAAGTTAGTTCTGTTATGCAAATTTACTCAGTGGGGTAAGAAAGATTCTTAAATTTAGCGTAAGTACCAGAAAACTCCTCTTTATGAATCAAGAAATTGCAGTAGCTTTATGTCATGAAGCAGCTCTGACAGTTGCACAGCCTCAGTGCATCCTAATGCCTGGTCATCACCTTTGTTTTCCACGTATACCTTCCAATATACTCAGTGGATTCAAGTGCTTCATTGTGCATTTTAGGAGTCAAGATGTGTTGTTTGGAATGGCCACTTTCGTGCCTTTTGAACACAGATGAAAAGCTGCATAGAAAAGGAACAAAATTTGGTCCCATATATCTAAGCAGTGGGATCTGGGAACACTTCATAGCTGTTTGCAGGGGGTGCTTTGGCAGAGCCACAGCTGCCCATCGTGGTAGGGCCTGAGCAGATGTCACCCCCCAGCTCGTTCCTGCTTCCTTTTGGAGTAGACCCAGGCAGATGGGAAGGACAGGGCTGCAGTGGGTTCCTCACTTAGGAGGAGCCCAGGACTTCGGGGTGTGCTGCAGAATGCACCTTCCCTGCAGCGAAGATGAAGCTACAGAGAATAAATTCAGATGTCGTTTTGTACATTTTTATATATATATATAGGTACTAGGATGTATTTTAAGAACAATGTGTACTTGCTCAAATCCAGCGATGAGTATTTTCCACCTGGTGAATGTTTTCACATATGAAATCTATTGCTCCTCTTGGCTATTCAGTGGAGCCTAATGAGCCCTATCCTGAGAGCTGTTTAGCTCTGTCCCGATGCTGGGAATGCTGACAACCAGGCTAGAGAGTGTGCATGCTGTGTGCTGAGCCATGTGCTACAACACCACACTGCAAAATATACATCCTGTCTTCTGTGCAGATGCACAGGGGGAGTACAGAAAAGAGAAGGTGGGGAGAAGCCCACAGGATAATTCCAGTGTTTAGCAGCCAACACACAAGAAGGTCTGTGGCTCATCTGAGAGTAAGCTGGGAGTAAGAGATGCTCCCTGCTCTGGGAGAAACTCTAGTAGCGATACTGAAAATATTATTGGCTGTTAATGTTGCAGACTATTCAAAGAGACAGGGAAGCTTCTACCAGTTTTGAAGTCCATACACCTGGATACAAACCTGAAAGCTCAAAGTCCTTGGAGGCTTTAGAGGAGAAGTTTAGATTATGAATTTGAAGCTACATTTTACAGATTCAAAAGCCTGTGCACTTGGAAGAGCATGAAACCTGGTCTTAACCTTGTAGCTTAGAAGCTTCCAGCTATTTCTTTTTTCTTTTTAATGAATTTATTTTTTAAATCTGTGACCAGTCAGTGGTTCCTTTTCTTTCCTATGAACCTCCAGCAGCCTCTGTCACATGCTTTGCACTACATTTGGTGTAAGTCAGACTAACGTCCTGGGATATGATAGGTTTTATAAAAGCTCTGAAAAAGCATTTGACTTTTTAACAGTATGTTAAGAGGGAACTCATGAGACCGTTGCCCCACTGTGTAGCTACAGAGGGAAAACAAAAGCTATGGAGGCAATACAGATGGGTACTGGCTAGCTCCCGTGCTTAGTCAGAAGTATGATTATTCCAGACCTGATGAAATATTCTAGCAAAACATAAAAGTGACAGTGTATGTGTGGGAATTAAAGTTAAAGGAGCACTGATGCTAACAATGGAAACGAAAGGTGCATAGACCCATCTTCATTTTCCACTGAGATCTTTTTCAATATCTGAATTTGACCTACGCATGTGTTGTGGTTTAGCCCGGCTGGCAGCCAAACACCACACAGCCGTTCGCTCACCCTCCCCCCTCCCTCTCCGGGATGGGGGAGAGAAACGGGAAAGTGAAGCCTGTGAGTTGAGACAAAGACAGTTTATTAAGACAGGGAAAATAATAACTAATAATAATAATAATAATAGTATTAATAGTAATAATGTGTACGAAATAAGTGATGCACAATGCAATTGCTCACCACCCGTTGACCGATGCCCAGCCTATCCCCGAGCAGCCGCACCCCCACCCCGGCTAGCCACCCCTATATATTGTTCAGCATGACGTCAGATGGTATGGAATACCCCTTTGGCCAGTTTGGGTCAGCTGTCCTGGGTCTGTCCCCTCCCAGCTCCTGCTGCACCCCCAGCCTGCTCGCTAGCAGGACAGAGCGAGAAGCTGAAAAGTCCTTGGCTTGGTGTAAGCACTGCTCTACAACAATTAAAACATCAGCATGTTATCAGCGCTCTTCTCATCCTAATCCAAAACATAGCACCCTGCCAGCTACTAGGAGGAAAATTAACTCTGTCCTACCTGAAACCAGGACAGCATGTTAGAAGACTCTAAGATGAAATTGTTCTACATGTGACCTTTAATGTGGTCATGTTCAGAAGTCAGTATGGATGTCCTGTTACACCCGTTCCAAACCCTAGTTTATTATTTGGCTGACCACGTTCACCGTTAGCTTTTCCGGAAGCGTCTGTCAGCAGTGGGGTTCAAGGTTCAAAAAACCAGTGACCTGACCAGAGATGGCAAACCATAAAGGAGGAGGAACTGAATGTCATTCATGCCTGTGGTAATAACTAAGAACAGTGACAGCTTGGTTTTATTTTCATTTTCCTTCTTGTCCCTACCTCTGTCAGTAATTTTCTTTTCAGACACTGTCTCTGGTCTGTCATTCTGTCTACAGTCCTGAACCCTAGCTGAAAGACCACTACACCTGGGTGGGTGCTGCTTAATGCCCTGCTGTTCCAGTGACTGGTCATGCTGGCTATTATAGTAATTTGGTGTAACCTAAAATGATAGGACTCAAATATGCCATGTTCAGATTCTAAAATGCTCATTCCATAAATACACATTGCATATGATTATGGTACCTTTTAAAGATACCCTTCAAAATATTTTGTTCTTTTTTGAATTGCTCTGGGAATTGTACTGCCACTAATTTATGAGCAGAAGCAGTTGAATGTTAGTAAAAAAAATTCAGAAAAGTTTTGGCAAATTTTTCTTTGGTTTGTATTTATTTCTCTTCCATGCTTTATGCACTGTGTTTCTTGTAAGTATGATTTTGGTACCCATTGATGGAAATTATTTTCTGTTGAAAGACAATACAACTTGTCAGTAGACAGACTTCTGGAGTGGCAGAGTTCTCATTCTCTCCAACCACTGTCTTTAAAATGCTTCTTGCTTCTCCTTAGCAATTCTGTTCATCTTGTTCAGAGAACTGTGGCAGTTCCATGGAGAATAAAGTCATCAATCACAGGAGGAAGACAATTGTCCAGGAAAGGCATTTAAAAAGCACTTCATAGGTTTGATTTGTTGGCACTTAACCTTTGTTTGTCAGTGTTAAAGAGAAGTGGTTTTAGGAGTTAGTCTGTTCACAACAAACAAAAGCAAACCAGAACCAGTATCAGCCTCTAAACAAATCATTTACTCTGAATAATTCACAAAACTTTACAAGAGTCTAATCTGGTATTCATTGGTGGTGTTACAAATTTCCAGTGATGTCAGTGGTCATTGCTTAATATTGTTAGTGATTTCAGTGGATTTGTGTACTTTTCTATCATTTGGGCTTTTTGGAAAACCTATTCTGGACTCTGCGTGTCTTGTATTAAGCAGGAGATAGACCAGTTGTGGTGGTCTTTGTTACATACATAGAATTTATAAGCACTAATATTGTTATAGGGAACAGAATTATTTTGTTTTTTAGCTTGTGCCATTAAAATTTGTCTTTTTTTGCTAAAGGTGCTGATTTCTCCATCTGTCTGACAGGTGATTACGGAGATGTCTGGGTAGCCACATACCAAACTTGTAAGGCCAGGTGCATTTCCCCCACATCTGGTTTTCACTCTGACCTTCCAGGAAAGGGGAACCTTTGGTGTGCATGCTGACGAGCGACTCCCATGTCAAGTATCTGAGGGCTGGACATGCAGAGTAAGAGAAAAAATGGCTAAAGGAGGGAGAGGGGGTGGCAGCAAAGGCTTCAGCAGCATTGGCCAATGTGGTAGGATGGGAGAGATCTGCAAAGCTTGCCACCTAAATTAAGGAGAGGATGTTGTTATTGCAGACCTGAGCTTTACTGACTCTCCCACCTCTCTTCTGCTAGGTTTCCATGGGCTGAGCTGACCTGATTTTAATCCCCTTTCTTCTGGCTAGGTTTGTGACTCCTGTGGCACATGCCACAAGTCTCCTAGGCCTCACAGAGCATCCAATGTAACCCTTCTGTTCCCAAATCTTCAGCTTCGTGGTCACTCCAGCTGGCGTACCCCAGGGCAGTTGAAACAGCACACTGTCTGAGGGACTCCAGGTCAGTTTTCCTTCAGCTCACACATCACAAGCCACGTGACAAAATCAGTAAAATAGCAAAAGCATTTCTCTGCTTCAGTTTGCTCTTTCCTTTGGCATGTTCCCTGTGTTTTGGTTCTCTTATAAGAACAGGACCCTTGCTGGTTTTCTGCACATGACCTCTGCAGTAGGGTATCTGTGGCATCTTCTGTCTTTCTGTTGAGTAGATGATGAGCAAAATGTACCTTTAAAGCTTGCTGTCCCCCTTGACAGTAACATCTTGGTCAGCACGGTTCACTGATCCCATTGCCTCACCAGCTTGCTTGCTGTTTAATTACCAGCTTATCAAAGTAGATGTTTTTTTCCTGATCCGACTGTCATTTCAGCTTAAAGTGTTTCTTCTAGCAGAAAATTATCAAGGTTTAATGGTTCTTTTTCAGTCCAGTCCTGCTGGCCTTATAATTTCATTTAAAGACAGAGATCTGAGAAGAAAAGAGGCAAGCCAACCTCTCAAACAAAAAGTGCAGTTTGAAAGCGAGTCTCCCATGTCAAGCAGAGCTCTGAGACAGAGGAAGCAGATCTTCGCTGCTGTTGTTAATAAAATAAGGAAACAATCCCCTTGTTCAGCACAGGAGCTGCCACGTCAGCCTGAATGAGTCTGGAGGCCTAGGGGAGACGGGATGTGAGAGACGTGTTTCCTCCTCTATTTTACAATCGGCTGCAGTTTTGTAGGGTAGCGATGTATTGGTATGCTTTCCAGTGTTATTTTTCTGACCTGTTCTATCTGAATTTTAGTCACTGATGGCAAATGGCATAAGAACTGGCCCTATTCTTCAGTGCAGTCCAGCTGGTGGTTAATGTGGAGGGATGTAACAGGACAATAAATCGCCTAATTGTTGCTGGTGGCTGCTGGAGTGCTCCGAGCACCCCGAGCCCTATTCGTGTGTGTGCGTGTGTCTGTGCGTGTGCATTTCTGGTTTCTGTGGGGAGAGCTGGCTTCATTCATCGGCTGCTTTGTGTCTGATGAAAGGCAGAGGTTCTCAAAGAACGCATACCTCAAAGAGGCCATGAGATTCGAGGCAATATTTTTGCTTTCAGGGCTTCTTTGGGCCATGAGGAGTCAAACAATAACAGCGAGCGGGGTTAGTGGAACAGCTAACCTTTGTTCTACGTTTTCAGGAGCGAAAAGGAGGTCATTGCCCTTTACCTCATCTTCTGTTCCTAGCCAGTGTTTTTGTTAACTCTTAACATTTTCAATGTGTATTTGCCACAGCATCCATCTTCCTTGTGATGCTTTTTTTCAAACCCAGTGGAATAAAAGAGAGAGAGAAAAAAAAAAAAGATGTTTTAATTTCTAGCCAGAGGGGAAAGTGTTATCTCTAAGATGAGTTTGGAGAACATAAAAAGTGTAAAATGAGCTAGCTTTGTAAGGGTGCTGGCTGCTTATAAATTACTCTTTTTGCTTCTGATGCTCTCTGACACGTAAGAGCTTTACCTTACAAGTGTATATAGGAGCGAGAACATGCTCAGGACGCAGGTGCTGAGGTTGCAGGGAAGCATGCTCTGTTCCTCCTTGTGCTGCAACCGTGTGAGGAGTGAACAGGGAATCTCTTTCTGGTACCCTGCATTGCCCTTCTTCTTCTCTTCCCTATTTTGTGGTGTTTTTAATGCGGGCTTTACATCCCCACACACTGAGTCCCGTGCTTTTATTCAGAACAAGAGCAGCACAGGCAGCGGCAACGCATGTTTCTGCCTCCCATCAGAGCACCTACCTAGGAGGCAGAAGGTGAGAAGCTAGTTTGGGTTTCAGGCCTGACTTCATTATTGGGTGGTAGCAGCAGTGTCAGATGATTGTGCTGTTTTCTATTTATGTATTTTACTTGTTTATTTTCTGTGACAAGGAGCTCAGTCTGTTGCGAAACTGCTAACTCCTTTCTCACAGTTGACCAAAAAGTCGTCAAAGCGGAACAACTTTCATTCTGCTTTCATGTTGTATTGAGATGATCTGGATTCTTCCTGGTGACCTCAGATTAAAGGCTGACTGTCTCGTTCCCCTTCACCTGACCTGTGCAGTCACTCGTTCTTACGTCCCCTAGGTAAAGGTTTTCTTTGTGTGAGGTGCTGTTGTGGAGGCAGAACGGCTACAAGGAAAATGCTGCGGGTGAGCTCCCCTTCTGCTGCGGGTAACAGAGAAAACAAGCGAGTTGAAAAGAATGAAAAGATTATGATCTGAAAAAATGGGGCTGACCACGAAAACCTAGAAGTGGTTTTCCAGATCCCTCCAGGACTTAACACAGGGTTGTGGTACAGACTTATATCCAGTGCATTGTAAGAATAAGCATTAACATCAAGACACTTGCAAATATAAAAGGCCAAAAATCTACAAGAGACATTTTTTTTTTGAGTTCTGGGCACTGAATTCTTTCCAATTTTCCTTGTAGGACACTTTCATACCTGTTAAGTTCAGGGCAATGTGTGTATGAAATGCTCTTAAATCAGCTCTCCCTGTTCCTCCAGTGCAGGCATTTTACACCTGCTTGATACTTGCACGGTGTGGGTGCAAATCACTATACAAGGAACAAGGCAATCAAGCTCTGTACCACATGAGAATTACTCCGGTAATTCACAGTTTATTTCAGTTGCATTCATGAAAGTATACGGGTTTTTGCTTAACGCCTTAAGATTCTCTAATCAGTGTGCAACTCCCCGGGTGAATTGTCTGACTTTAACCTCAAGAAGCTGTGAGGTTGGGGGTTGTCTTTCAGTGGGAATATGCCACAAAGTCTGTTTTCCTCTGTGTGAAATGAAGGACTGACTGAATTCCTTGCACGTTGTCATTCTTATCAACCCCAAACACGCTGCATAGGACTACGGCATTTCAGTGGCTCTTTGTACTGAGGAAGAAAAACATACAAAGCGAAGATTTTCCAGAAATGGTGCATGCACGAGGAGAGCTTTGCTCCACATGAAGGAAGGGGATGGGCTGTGAACCCTCAAACCCTTTGCTTGCGGAGCTCTCATCCCCTCGTACTGCTGTTCCCCATGCCTCTGCGCAGCCCTGTGAAGCAGCTGTTGTGCTGAGCTCCATGGAAGGAGAGCATTTGCCGGCGTATCTGCAGCAGCCCAGAAGATGCTGAGCAGCAGCGTGGATCTAGTGTGCAACTGGCAGAAAGGAAGCAGTTAATTAGCCTTTTTGATGCCAATGTCAATATGTTTCTATTACAATCATGGGTCCGTGTTGGTACCCTCAGGTGGCTAATTTACATGAAATTTCTTGTGTGCGTTAAGCTTTAAACAACATCCTGGGTAGCCTAGTGAAAAGGGTTGTCGATGGCTTTTATACAAAACGTTGGAAATTCAGCCCCTGTTGGGACTGTGTTTTCAGCAGCAGCACAAAAATATTAATACTTGTCTTTCTCTCCCTCTGAATAAACAAATCCTTATCAATGTTTTTTCCCCTAAACAAAAGAAATGGTCCAAAGCGTTTAAGACATACAAAGCCTCGATGTGCTATTTATAAAAAGAGCCAAGGCAGATAAAGAATGATTTATGATACTCATAGAGCACCTTTCAGCCCACTGGGTCACACGACAGTTTGCAAACTGATTGTATACACTCCGTGTATTTGTATGTGTTCTGAGATAAATGAAAAAAAAAAAAAGTGTAACTTTTTCCAGAAGTAAAAGTAAGGTACATTGCTACAGCAACTGTTTAACAAAACTGCACCACAATTTCAGGGAGGCAGAGAAGAAATAACTGAAGAGCAGGAAAGATAAATGTACTGTAGCTGGGTGGGTCTTGAAGCAGCACTAAAGCCTTTACTGCAGCGAGCAGCGATGTGTTATGTTAGCAGTGATCGACGTCTGGCACTTTGGGTGTGCCCGGTGCTACGCTTTGGCTCCCCAGAAATCGGGGGAGCTGAATTGCTCTGTCCAGAGAATCTGGCCAGTTCTGCATTAACTTTATTCAGACTAAATGAATTCCTGAAAAACACAACCTATGGCTGTTTTGGCAGGAGCAGGAAAGTTTTATTGGACAGGATTCCCTTGCTATCGTTACTGCTCCGTCTGTTCTCTACACACATTTCCTAGAAACAAACCACACTGCTTTAACTCCTTCCTGCAGTGTCTCACCTCCCTGATCTTCATGTCAGGGTGCGATCCCTCCCAAAAGAAGCAGGAGTTCCTGTAGTGAGGAGCCTTGTCTTTGAATGTTCCCAGTTGAAACGTGGTCTGCCTCACCATGAGCCCTCCGCTCTGAACGCGGTGATCAGAAATCCAGAGATGATGGATGGACCTGCCGTCAGTTCTCCATGTTTCGATTTTCTTCCAGCGTTGGAGGACTGCCAGCCCCTGCCCCGAGTGCTCTCCTGTCACTGGGCATTAAGGATCTCGTGCCGCTGGTTGTGGCACAGCTCCTACCGCTGTGCCTCCCTGCTCTGCTGCAGATCCTCCTGCCCACTGAATCCGTGAGCTTCTCCAGACCATGACTTGCCTTTGGAAAAGCATCTTCAGGTTGTGCCTCTGCTTCTGCATCACTATACAGGGCTGTGGATAGTAATATAGACACAGAAGAGTGTAGGAGTTTTGGATTTTCTGTGCCAAGGTGATCTATGGACTGCACGTGTGAGGTGCACCCTCTCTTTGTGCCTACTTTGGGTAAGGTGCCAGTATAGGAAACCTCTCACCTTTCTGAAATCAGAAGGATTAATGCTTTCAGTGCTTGCGGGTCCCTGGTTCTTTTCCTGTTCTGAGCCAGGCGAGGTTTTCATACGCAGGTTGCTGCATCCCACATTTCACAGACACTGGGTAGTGATGCCTGCTGTGCAGAGTATGTTTTAACACACTCATTCTGCAGCTGAAACTGAGACAGAATATGGCTGGATGGTTTTTTTTTTTTCTTTTTCCAAAGATATCTGGCAATTGATTACAGAAAGGGGAGAAGGACCTGAGAATCCAGACTCTGTTTCTGTAATTGCTGGACTGAGTCATGTTGGAGAGATGTGAGGTAGTTTAGGAAACATCAATGTTTGATGATTGCTTTCTGGTCAAGTAACCCAGCTAAGGAGCTCAGTTTTCCACAGAAACTGCAATAAAAATGATGATGCACAAGTTGAGTGTCTTTTGCAGACCTCAAATGTGGCTTCATTCAAATCCTTGGTGTTTGTGTTGAGAATGCATCTATTTCCATATGGAAAGTGAATATGCTGCTACAAATGTTGAAGATGCAGGACACAGGTAGAGGCTTATAAGGATCTTGCGATCATTAAAACTCGTGTAATCCAGAGTAACAGCTGATACATCTGTTTAGTTTTTTGTATCAGGTATTTGAGATGTCTTTCTTTTGTCTTAAGAGAGATAATCCTGAAAGAATTAAAGGTGACAGATGATCAGTTGAGTTATTGATCTGTTGATTGATCAATCTACCACATGAATGTGTATATGACCTCATGAATAAAGCGTGTGAGCTTCTGCTAAGGTATTAAAAATGAAATAGTCTTTTTTTTTTTCCATCCCATAGTCTGTGCATGTGCATGCATATGTACCTGAGTGTACTGTAGCAGGTAAGGCATGAATTGTGATTTCCTGGAACAAAAGGCAGTTACAGAGATGTGTTGTGTTCAGCTCTGAGTGCTGGTAGACCTGCATTTCTAATGAATATGTGAGTGGTGGCTGTAGTGTGTAAGCGTTGTGTCCCGTGAGCATCCCACTGCCAGTCAGTGGTGTTGTTGTGCAGGGGCAGGGCGGTTAGCCTGGAGGTTACACTGAGGTCTCTTGAGTGGCTACGACCAGTACCGTGACAACTTGAGCAGAGGACAGGAAAGTGGCACTGCCCTCAAACTTTACAAGGAGTCTTTGACGTGTCCATTGATCCCAGACAGGTAACGATAAGTAAGCAGCTTCTTTTTGCAAGTACCAAAGCTTCTTCTAGTTATATGGCTTGATATCTAAGCACAACCAGTTGTCACAGTCAAATACTGACATTGTGGATGCCTGAACCACAGTAGGCAGACATGTTTGATGAGATGGGATGCAGTCCCATTAAAAGTAATAATAAAACAAAGGTGCTTACTTTGTTACTTAAAACAACCTTAGAAGATTAAAAGTCAAAATTAAAAAAAAAATAGTTTCCATTTGTCAGTATTTGTATTGTTTGACCAAGGATATAGATTACACTTTCCCTGACTTCATTATTTTGGTATTCAGTGGTACTAAGATACATGAAATGCATATTTTTAAATCCAGGTCAGTTCTCAATCTTGTGCATTGCCCTGCTGCTCAAGCCTGGCAGAAGGGAGAGAGCAGTGAAGGGGAGGAATGGCTCGGGGACAAGAAGGCAAGGCTGCCTGTTGCGGAGGTGGACTGGGAGATCATGTGGGTTTAAAATGTTGGTAGAAGACCTGAAGTGTTAAACGAAGAAGGGTCTTCGATGTGTTTCCCTGTTTCTGCAGGCCTGTGTTGAAAAAGCTGGGAACGATGCTATTTATTTTACTTATGGGGAAGATAATACACCTTGGAGTCATCTGCATTTCATGCTGTGTGGTTTAATCACTAATACCAGCAGCTTGGGTAGGAAGGAGAAATGGACCCGAAGGGACTATGGAGGTGGAAGAAAAAATGATCCGTAGTGACCATCTGTCTTTGATCTGAGAGGAAGGACCCTGAGCCATTTCGGAGGGGTTCCAATAAGCAGTGGTAGGATTTCTGTAGTCATGATTGTCTGAAGTACATAAGGAAGGCAAGGTTTGCAGGGAGACAATATCTTTTATTGGGCCAACAGATATAGCTGGAAGAAACAGACAAGCTTTCAGCCTGAAAAAACTCATTGTTTTTTTCCAGCTATACCAGTTGATCTAATAAAAGATATTCTCTCTGTGTGTAAACCTTGCTTCAGAGATGGTTCTGTGCACTCCTGCAGCCTTTCACAGGACTACGTACCCCAGAAGAGGCAGCAGATGCACAGAGGTGCAGTTCACCTGCCCTCATCCATCAGTGCAGCAGGCCCTGTCCTCGGACTGTGCCTTGGTCCAAAGGTGACCAGACAGCATCCAGCATCCCAACATGAGTGGGTTTCTGCCGGATTCACAACAGACTTGCTTGGAAGAGGGAGCCTGGCGGCTTGAAAGGTCACTGATGTGCGGTATGGTTTCTGTAGTACCCAACTGCCTAGTGGTTAGCTCGAAATTCCTCAGTTACTAAACCAGATATCCATCATCTCAGCTGGGAGAGGCCTTTAATATGTTCTCTGATCCCATCCAGTCAGGAGAAGAAGTCACAGACAGTGACCTTGAATAGCCACTCTCCTCTGGACTGGTCCTCGGTGCCCTTCCAAGTGCTGTGACTCTCTTCATGAGGTGTGGCAGCTACCTGCAGTGGCACTTTCCAGCTTCTGGAGCTCAAAGGTGGCAACCCAGGTTTCAAAAAGGGTTTAGGAATAAAAAGTTAAGTAGGGGAATGCTTCTGCTGCACTTTTGCCTAGAAGTGACAGACTTCCTTAAGGAGCTAATAGGAACAGTCTCCGATAAAGTGAAGATCTCAGGAAATTCAGACATCTATCTGGGAAGTGCTTTTGATGCATCATCTAGTGAGCTCTGAAAGCAACTTTGGACCTTAGATTTTTCACATTCAGTTTCTTGATCTGTAAATAGTTTATTGCTTGAACCATGACCTAGACTGAATCCCACAAAACAAAACATATAATTTCAGGCTAGAGAGGTGCTGGGGGCTGTCAAAATGAGGGCAGAATTTCCCTATGAACAAGGAAGCTAAAGGGATCTGGCTGCGGTAAAAATCATGGAGCTGCTCATACACTACAGAGCTGATCCAGCAAATAATTTGTCTCTGTATTTAAAAGTAATAATAAAACAAAGGTACTTACTTTGTTACTTAAAATAACCTTAGAAGATTAGAAGTCAAGATAAAAAAAAGTTTTCATTCGTCAGTATTCGTATTGTTTGACCACTCTGCAATTTCCTTGGTTAATGAGGTGCTAGCGAGTTTCATTTTTGCCTCTATAGTCATTTTCTGCTCAGTTTCAATTTTAGGTTTTATGCAGCATCACAGAGATGCAATCGCCAGAGCAGATTGTTAGTTTATATTTAAAATGCCTCCACTGTTATGTTTCTTTTTTAATTAACACAGAAACCTGTGGAAACATTTCTGTTGGGCTTGTGCATTGTAAAAGTCCTTCAGGACTGAAACAAGCTTGGCTGTCAGTTTTCTATTAATTTCAGAAATAATTTGTCTCCTAATAAGTTCCAACATTGTCAGTAAATAAACCCCAAAAGTTTAGCTACTACAAATCAAAAAGATCTTAAGGTTTTTCTTTGCACATTGAAAATTTACAAAACATCCATTTGGATTTACTCAGCAAAAAGTTTAACTTCTATTAAATGCACTAAAAAGGCTCTGGGCAGTTTGGAGATCAATACAGACAATTGCACATGTACTTGAGAAGCCACCGCTGCTTGCAGCCGAACATCACCGGCAGCAGACTGGAATTAATTGTCCAGTTTGAGGGCTTAGAAGTGACTGACTCTCACCTTTACTCAACCCCAAATACTTCCATTGGGAGCAAAACTTTATGGATCAACTCTGGTTTAGACCATGTGTATATATTGCAGGATTCATTAATGACTGAAATGTGTTTTGTGGTGTTGCAGTATTGAGTGTAATGTAACAGATGCATGCTGCTAACGCCAAATCTATCCCAGTTTATACTGATTCTTGCTGATTCCTCTCATTTTGGAAAAAAGTTGCACGTTAGACTAACATCTGATATGGTCAGGATTGTACTGGCTTTCAGGAGTGAGGAATATGTGGAAAAAATGCCCTTGTATGTGGAAATAAGTGCAGGATGAAAACCTAGTTGTCTTTTCGCTTCTATTGGAATAAATTGAAAACATTTAACTATCATGTTAATACAAGAGGAAGATAAAATTGATTATTTTGAAAAAAAGATCATTTAATGAATATCATGTATTAAAAGAAGATTTAAAGAACTAAGACTATTTTCCTACTGCAAGGACAATTTGGGTTCTACCATATATGATCCATGGTCCTGTAGGATTTTTGAGGGTGTGTTTCTTGCTGAGGCAATGCAGATTTAACAGCAGCGGGCTAAAATGATAGACTTACAGATCCATGCTCAATTTTAAAATATCCATTAACTGTCTGCTCTTTTCTAGAAATCTACAGAATTAATGTTTTGCATATGCAGGTAAAGACTTGAGGGCAAGATGCTGTTAAAAGGACTGGGTACATTTGTGAAAAAATATTGGCATTGGTAATTTGGGAGCAATCAAGACTGGAAGATTTACAAACAGCAGGTGCGGGTGGTTGGGTATGTGGCCATGGATGCTGAAATCTGTTTGAGAAGCTGCCCTGGGAAAGTGCTATAAAGATGTACCAATTTATCCCCACATGGAAGAGGTGCCAAAAACTCTCATCTGTTGCACAGAATGTTGAGCAGGGCTAGGTTAAAAAACCTTATTAATATCTATCTGTGATGTCAAATTGGATTTCAGCTTAGACTATGGTATGTTCAGGTTTTTTTGTTTGTTTTCAGAAAATATACACTTCCTTAAAATAATATACCTGTGCTTACAAATTTAATTGAAAACTAAAACCTTTTTTTTTTCTCTTGGAAGTCTGCATAATTAGTAGATTTTTTTTTGTTGATTTTTTTTTTTTAATTAAAAGTGTCCATAGGAAAAACCAAACCAAACCAAAACACACGTTCCAGCCTCCTGCAACGTTGTAGAGTTTCAAGGCTAAAGAACTCAGCGAAGAGCTTTGCCTTGATCTGAGCGATGTGTCTGTGGGACACTACTTGAAAGCTCGAGATACAGAGTTGGTACTGGCTGTTGATTGTCCTTAGTGTCTGCAAGGACGTGTCTGGGTATATGGAGCTTGTGCTACCCTCTTCCTCTCCCAGGATTTCGGGGTAAGACTGAAATTATTGCTTGGGAGGCAGAGCAGGGCTGGCTGGAAGACCTGTACGTTACCCTATGAGTAAAAACTAGACTTCCTGCTGAGCTATTTCTCTGATAAGCCTGCACTTGTGAGCAGAAGGGAGGGCAAAGTGTGCATTGCAGTTACAGTCGTGACAAATCTCTGCGTGCTACGGTTGGAGTTTAGGTACATTTCCGTGTCTGTAAGGGTATGTTTTCTGCGTGTACACTTGTCTGACAGTCTGCGGCATGCCTGATTTGATGGGATTTGATGGATTACCAGTTTCTGTCAGCAGTCTGTTGTGAGCTATGACAGTGCTGTGCAGAAAACCCATCACACAACGGGCCTGTCCGCTCCTATACCCATCACCTTCTGCATTCCAGCATGCTGATGGCTCCCTGGCACACTGGTTGGATAAAGGGAGTCCTCCTGTAACCTGTGACATTCAGGGGCTGTACCAAGTTTAGAAAATCCAAGTACCAACCTGCTTCCTGTTGTTAGCCTGCTTCTTAGATCAGGCGGATTGAAATGGTTACAGGCGACTCCAACCTGCTGAGAGCTGTAAGTGATATCTAGTGATAGGCAGATCTGATAAGGGTTAGTAGGCCTTGATATTATTAAATTTTAACATACTTATAGACTTCAAGGTCCAAACCCACCAGATTTTTCACCAGAACATCTCTCTGGAGGGGCTGAGCGCTCTCATCTTCCATTCATGGTTCCGAGAAGGCTCAAGTGTTCTCAGGAGGCACACGGCAGCTTGCACGATTAGGCACAGAAGATGGCTGTCTGTCAGTCTGGTCCTGTCCCCAAGCAACAAAATTGTTTGAAAAGAATGGAGCATGCCCAATTCTTCCTGCTTCCATTTGTATATACATATATATAAATTTAAATTATTTTCTGAGTCTGATTGTGAGTGTCAGCTGAGAAACACTCAGATGTCTGGGTTTTAATACAGTTACTTCATCAGGAGAGTGGAAGAAGTAATGAACCTGTTAAAAGGGAGTATCTCTGCTGCTTGTTTTGCCTCATAAATATTCATGAACATCCCCCTCTCCTTTCTTTGCCCTTTGACTGGTTCTATTAACTGGGAGCCATTAGCTGTGGATGAAGCTTGAACCTCGTAAAACATTCTGTGGTCATCAGATGCATTATTGGAGGAATTTGCAGACACAGATACTCTTGACATTTGCATCTCTTCCATCTAATTATTCCCAAATTGAAACCGTAAGCCCCTCTTTGTGAAAACGCAGTATATTCTTGCGGAGTTGATTGTGTTATCAGAAGCAGGGCTTTACAACTCCAGCCAGGGAATGAGTGAGACTGATGAAATTTCAGTTTTTCTTTGCAGTCTCTCTAGTAATGTTAAGTAAGTTTGAGAGAACAGATAGGATGCATATATGAGTCTATATAATAGATACAAAAGCATATTTTTTGACGTGAATACTGTATTGAGGAGGTCAGGAGGCAGCAGTAGAGACCTTATTCATGGCTTTGAAGAAGGGATGAATACCCCTCAGTCAGTCATACAGGCAGTAGAAGGTATTCCTCTGTCAGGAGGGAGTGTGCCATGGGGAAGGTCTGCATCCTGAAGCAGTGTCACGCCTGGTGACTCCCAAGGAGATATGCCAGGCAGTGCGCTCTTCACTGCCTTGGGGGGCCCAGGTGCTCTGTCAGGGGATGCTTTGCCATCCGTGTTCAGTTCTCTGTGTTTTGGGTGCCCAAGTAGTCACTAGGGGGATGGGGACACAACCACAAAGTGGTTTAGTGATCAGCTCGGATAGTGGGAAAAGCAGTCCTTTAAATCAATAGTTCTATTTTTGCTCTTTTCTCCTTTGTCTCACAGCCCCCCTCCAGTGCTTTTTAGCTCTTTTTTTTATTGCGGTGAGTCTCCATGGCCTGATAAGTAATACCTGCTGTACAGGTTGCTTTGGGGAGGTAAATAAATACCTGTCCAACAGGAACCTGCTGAAATCAGCAGCTTATTTCACAAAGGACACAAGATGTCTAGTAAACGCTAACAGATTTTGATCAGCCCTCAACTAGGGAAGAAATGCTAAACTGGAGGTGAATGTTTCTTAAACAGCATGTTATTTCACTGTGCTTTCACTTCCTCTGCCTCCATTCTTTGCTTCCCCCCGACTGTGGGACAGATCACCCACATCAGACCCGTCATCCCGTAACGCTGAGAATAGATGGAAACTGGTGGTCTTTGTTACAGCAGATTGGCTTTGAGGATTTAAGGATGAAACAATAAAATGACCAGCTGCTTGCCTGAAAGGAAGATCCAGTCCGTGTCTCATTAAAAAAAATATATATTTGTTTATTTGTTGCAATTATTTACAGACTGCTGATTCACTGCCACACTTTAATTTTCATCCCCTGCGCGCGTGCGTGCACACACGCACACACACACACACCCCGCTGCACATACGTTACAGAGAAGCTGCAAATTACAGGATGTCTAATTAGAAAGCTTTGAGGAAAAGATGACAAAGAATCATTCACCATGGAGACAGAAGTTGCTTGCTGGTTTATAGCCAGCTAAACAATGCCGGGGCCTCTGATAAGCTGCTCCCAGGGAGGGTGGGAGTTGGGCTGGGTGAAAAGCAGGGAGCTGGTGCGCAGCGTGTCGCAGAGGAGCCGAGCTCTCTGCTCTCGGAGAGGCACCAGGAACAGGGATAGTGATACAGAGTGGTGAAGGCACTGTCTGCATCTCAGATCTGTGTTACAATCTGATACGGTGCCTGATTCAGACCTCTGGAGATAGCAGGAAACCACTCTTTGCTTTCAGTGGCTGCCTTTAGGTGAGAAGGGAAAACAAATCTCTGGTTTCTCTGTAGACCTGGTCACCAGAGATGATCTCAGGACAACAGATCCAAATCTAGATTACACATTTTTTACAGTGCTCAGATAGGAGGGTTTTTTACCTTCATCTACAAAATCCAAATGTTTGTCCTCAATCTGTATTCTCTCAGCCTAGTGGAACTGGCCAGGGAAAAAAAAGAATAAATAAAAAAATAAAAAAGATATTTGGTTCAGGGCTATTTTTACACACGAGATGTTTGTCACTAGCAGAAAATTTGGCGTGATAGGCAGCCTCTGCGTAGGACAGTCTGGGGACAAGAATAGCAGAAAATGCTGCAGATGAAGCCTGAGATACATTGACAGTGATCTATTATTACATGTAGAAAAATTGCACGGTGCATGACTGGATAGAACAGGTGCCGCAAGCATTTGTAGCCATTTCAGAGAGATGCTGTTCTGAAGGTTTCAGGCCTTTGCTTTGAGCAGAAGGGGTTCCAAGTTCCTCCACATCCCTGGCATTTCAGGAGCTACATGGTGACTCCTGCTCAGAGCTTTATGAGCTGCAGCAAGTACGTTGTTGTCCCCCTGGAATATCACACGCAGCAACATCGCGCCCAGCGCAGCAGCGCTGCACACGAGGTGTCAGATCAGCCACTGCATTGTGCGAGACACTCCTGGCTTCCTCAGAGACAAGGGAGGTAGGGAGAGAGACTTCTACTAACATTTTGATTTAGGCTGTGTTTGGGGACCAATCTGATCCACCCAGACTTTCCTTGCTGAGGAAAACCCTAAAGCAACTAAACCAAAAAAAAAATCAGAATCACTGAGAGAGGGAGTAAAATTGTCTGGTCTGAAAACCTGACAAAAACCCCACAGTAAAAACATTTTGGGTCTAAATTTCTACCTCTCTGCTCAAAGTACACATCTGCCTCTTTAGAAGGAGGTTTCGAATTGCGTTTTAGAGTGATCATCAGGCTTTAACTGAGTGAGATTGGAACTCACTGAGGATTAGGTAAAAGGGTTGTTAGGAGAACTAGGTGGAATTTGGGTTCTGTTTCACATAGGGGATGCACATCAGATTAGCTGAAGAAAAAGTCGACTGTCTTTTCAAAACGACAGAAAAAAATCCAACCTTTTTGCCATTCTGAATTGCTGAACAAGCGTCATTAACATACAAAAGAACAGTTTTGATAATATCTACTCTCAACTTTTCACTTCAAAGGCTTGTACCCCTGGATTCCTTGTTGCTGGCAACTGCAGAGAAAATTTTACCCAGTACAGCAATAAGCCTTGGAGAAATATTTTGTCATTAAAAAAGTTGCAAATATTTTAGTTGATGAAAATGAAAACTGGGGCAGTGATGTTCCTTGATCACTGGGACCTCCTCATGAAAATATGAGACAAGGCTATTAGAAGTGGGATGTACAGATTTCTTAAAGAAAACTTTGCTGACATGTATCATGTAGGGAGCAAAGGGCTACTTTTTTTAACGTACATAGACTGAGCTTCAGTTGACGTTGGTTCAAGCTTTTGGTGCAGAGCTGATGTTGCTTCTGGTCATCAAAGGGAAACAGTTGGCAGAAGCTGCTCAGAACTTCTCAGCAGCGTATGCAGAAAGGAATATCGTCATGCTCAGAAGTCTGAACGTGAGCTGATTTACGTCCGTGTGCATTGGTGAGTTTTCCAAAGTTTTGGAGCTTTTGGAAATCCAAAAGTCAAAGCATTCCTCGGAGGTTGGAGATGAGCTCAGGAATGGAGGCAGTCTGCTCAAAGCTGTGTGAACTCTACTTGCTGAGGCTGCCAGGGGTGTCCTTGCGTTCACATGCCACCTGCACCCTACATGCCTGTAGTTAGCGGTGCCTAACTGCTTGCTAGCACACCCTTCACTGAGGTTATACATCTTGGAGCAGATGGCATGCAGTAAATGATCAAACAACTTGATCTTGCAAATGAAAACTCCCCAGCTGGGATGTGTGTTTTGTAAGGAGACTGCAGAAAGGCTGAACCAAAGCCTGGTTACTGGTGATGGTCTCTAGGATGGGTCCTAAGCACAGGAGGCTGCGTTGCATTTGGCAAGGATGCCACGTCTGACAAATGGCAGAGATGGAAAGGTAAAAACAAAGGGTAAATCAGGGTTTAGATGTCAAAAATTGTCTTCAATTACAACTAAAGTATGAAAGATGTGAGGACGAAGTGGTGGATTGCTTTTTTTGTAACTGGGCTACCCTATGGACAGAAGTCTTGGACGCTTGTATCTACAAAGCAGCAGTGGGTGATAGAACTCTCCCAGAGCTGCTTGGGCAAGAAGTCTCTCTGGGACGAATGGTCCTACCACCAAATCAAAGACAGCAGCCATCTGCTGAGCTGGTTAAGATAAGGGCTGGCTTTTCAGCACCCCTTCCTTTTCTATGGGCCCTTCAGGTGTTGGTAAGGCAAAGACAGAGCCTGTTGAAGACCTGTGGGCTGGAAACTGCTCCCTCCGAGGGTCCAACACAAACATCCTAGGAGTGGGAGGACACTGTCAGAGCAGAGACTCCGGACTGAAATTTCTCCCACCCCAAGGTCCCAACAGGTTAAAAATCTGCTGCCTGTTTGTCCGCGCTCCTGGCTGGGTGTGCAGTATTCTGTATAAGCAAAGCACTTGAGCCAGGTAATTAAACATGTCAGCTCTTTATCCAGGAGAGTATTATATTAAATTATGTACAGTAAATATTTTTGGAAGGTGGAATTCTAAAGAGAACTTATTGATTTATGGCACGGGGCCAAGCTGCTGATGGGCTTGGCAGGCGTGTTCAGCATCCAGGGCGAGCCAGGCCATGGTGTGTGCTCGGGAGATGCAACGTGCCGAAGCAGGGGGAGGCTGCTCTGTGCTCTGCGGCTCCCCCTCCTTTTTGCAAGCCCACAGAAAAATTGTGAGCACCCCTTGGCTTTTTGTACGCCCGTTGAATCGATAATGGCACGGTAGAAATGCTCGGTCAGCACTACTGTCTCAGCTGTTCTTGTAAATGGCAACATTAGCAGGACTAGCCGGCCATAGCAAGCCAGGATGGCAGTAAGGGGAGGGCGGCGAAAAATGTCAGTAATATGGATGGCATTGCCAATGCTGTCAAGGACTGGAGGCGATAAACAGGCAGCTTGAGACGTCATTTCAGCTCCCCAGGGAGGCCAGGGTCAGATGTTCATCGTATCTCTTTTTTTTTTGGGGGGGGGGGGGGAAATGCTACCCGTGAGACATAGGTGGTGTACTTCTGTTTGTTGCCTTCTGTCAGGGTTGTTAGGTGTGCTTGGATTTCGGTGTCTGTGGGCTCCCAGCCTTCTTCAGAGGTGCTTTGCATCTGCGTGCGGGGTCAGATGAGCCTGTCAGTCACCCACAAGATAAGTAGGAAGTAGTCTAGAGGAGGTGATGCTACACTAGCTGAGAATGGGTTAGGTAACCCAAAGAGATCTCTTATTTGCAAAATCTTTATTTTACTCCCTGGGGATCGTTTGCATGTGCGTGTTTTAGCAAAGGGCACAGAATCCATTCATGGCGTTGCAGGAGTTTAATGCTACGTGTGTCTGCATGTGGCCATGGTGCACACAGCTTAATAATGACAATTCACCTTACAGCCGTGTGATCATAATGCAGTGCACAGCAGACGTGTGCGCAGGGGTTAGGCACGAGCCCAAATGTGTTGGCATGTGGAACAGTGACCTTCCCACATCCTGGCTATGAGGGTAAGGTGTATGGTTCAGAAATGCAAATGTATGTTAGTCATGTGTGTAGATGCATCCCAGCCTGTCAAAGTGGGCTTCTGAGCAACAGGTAAAAATTTAGCCTGTAAGGTATACCTATTTACAGAGCACATTGCATGCAAGTGAGTCTCCGTTTGTTCTTGTGTTTTTCAAAGATAAGGGCTTAGATGGGGCAAGCTGACATATATGGTGGAGTTGTAAAAATACTATTATATGCACATGTGCATTTATATTGTAAAATATAAAGAAGTATGTTTTCCTAAGGTCATTTTCATTTTCTTTTCTACTGGGGAAGTTAATAATGTTTGTGATAGTTTCCCAAAGGAAGAGAAAGATCCAGTGTAGTACAGTGTACGGCATTATGTTCTCTGCAGGGAGCCATCAGTTTGTTATTTAAAGGTGGTTCTTCATTTTGCAGCATAAAAGCATTTCATGTCTAAATAATGAAAGTCCATTTCACCCATAAATATATTAATTTAAAGTGCCCAGTGCCTCTTCTCGGCTGGAAAAGAGCTATCATTGGATCTTTCTGCAGGTTTCACAAGAAAAACGAACTGGGGCAAGCAGCCAGCCTTCTACGCTGCCCCTTTTGTGGATGTCACGTGCATCCAAGCAGGCTCTTCTCCACTTTGAAATGTTCAGAGATTTGGTGCAAAGGAATGTCTGGCTGGATTTGGAAGGTTTTTGAATTTTTCCAAAACTAATGTGAAGTTTCACAAAGAAACACTTTTGAAGAGGTTTTTCAGTATAAGCTGCTTGTATTTGAAAAAAAAAAAAGCAATACCAGACTAGGCTTGAAAATTAATTTGTGCCAATGTGGAGCAGGTTTTCACGTACATAAATAGGTGGTGTCCATGTATGCAAGTAATCCGAAGTTTGGAAGCTCAGATACTGGTTTGCAACAACAAAAGAAGCATGCATGAAAATGCTGCAGGTTGACTGAGCATTTTTGGGCGCTGCCAAACAACCCAAATAAGATTTGCATTCCCACTCTCCCGCTTCCACATCACGGTAGGTGAGTAAGTCTCGAGGTCTTATTTAATCTGTCAGCTTCACTGGAGCAGTGCCAGGTTAGGCCAGCTGTGAGGGTTTGGCCCCAGGTCACTAATGAGAGCTCGGTCACTGGAGAGCCAACCATGCAACGGTCTCATTGACACTGCGGGCACTTCTCTAATGCAAAAAAGCACAAGAAAAATTTTGGTTATGATGCAGTTAAACCCTCTTTAATTTTGAAGTGATTATAATCAGTGGAGAAAATCCTGTTAATTAGGCAATTATATACTCCACTTCTCTTCCAGCCTCCCTCCTTCTTCATTCTCCACCTTGTTTTCTACTTTGGAAATCAGAAGAACAGACGTATTAATCTTGGCTTCTAATTTTAAATTCATCTCCTGGGTCAGCCTCATTCCAGTCAGCTCACCTCTTCCTTCAACAGCAGGATGGCATAAAACCTCCAGCACTTCCGCATGGTTGTGATTATTGAAAAGTGAAAAGTGACATGTGTGTGTGTGCTCCTGTCTTTCAGTACACCCTCTCAAGACACCTCAAGCATCTCTTACAACAAAACCTTCCAAGATAAATTGACGTCTGTTTCCATTGCGGCTTGAGGATGTCCACGCTTTACTGACCAAATGTCCGAGGCTTTCCTGTTCTTAAGGTTATTAACTGGCATGCTAGATGTCAGTCAAAATGCCAGCCATGAAAAGGTGTGCCTCAGCATAGCGTACACAAACGTACAGAGAGGAAATAAGGTCCTGTCACCTCATCACCGTCCTTCTTGTTCTTTGTGTCCCTTTTCATCCCACTGTGGTTTTGTTTGATATCAGTTATCTCAGGGAAACAAAGCTGTGTTTCATTTTCTCTCAGGGTATCATTGCCCTTACCCGAAACCTGAGAACCCATGCTAGGTCATCTTATCTTTAATGCTGAAAAGGGAGGTACCCCTGGGTCTTCATGCAGCGACCTCTGGGCTGGAGAATATCGGCTCTTTTCAAGCTTTTCCAAAATGTTCTTACAGTCTCTGCTGCGAGGGTTGCTTGTGAAACAGAGACCAGACTGGTAATCAAAATCAGTAGTTATGCATGCTTGTTAGAGAAACAGGCCATCAAGACAGTACTTAAGGGGAGATTAAAGTATATCATCAATATAAATAGATATGTGAAAGGCTGGAAAGAGAGAAGGGAGGGGAGCGGGGAGACTCTGCGGTAGCTCAGCATTAGGGTTGTCAACCCTTCCCCATGCCACCAGTAGGATGACGCACAGAAGTGGGTCGGGGGAGTGGAAATGGAGAGGAAACAAGGGGGAGGCAGGTGGAAGCTAAGGAAGGCTATGTGGGACCTGTGGAAGTGGAGTAGGAGTGGTTTTGACATGTGAAAACAAGTTTTGGAGCGGGTGGGATGAGTGGAAACATAGCAAGCGTGGGTAGGCCCCACGGCTCTTTGAAGAACAGGTTCATATTTCTGACACTTCTCTTTTCTTGGTGTGAGGGACCAGCGTCCCCTCTGGAGCACATCTGGAGGTGACGAGAGGATGGGGAGAGGCACTGGTGGTACCTCCCCGCCCAGAAGGGAGCAAAGGGACGAGGCACTTCAGGACCCTTTGAACACGGTACCCTCCCACGGGGAAGTAGCCACGGAGCGGCCTGCGGCCAGGTGCTGTGGTTCTTGGCAGCAGAGCTGGGCCTCGTACACATGGTGGCTGTGTTAAAAATGTTTGTTTCACAGTTTTTAGTCCCCTGTCGTGCAGACAGGTGACAGGTAGTTGGCCTGAGGCTGTCCTGTCCCTCAGCGGTAATGCCACCTCCTCCTGCCCGTCCCTGCAGGGAAAGGGGGGATCTGTGGTGGGATGTAAAACAGCTTGGCCTTGGAGCTGGGGTGGGCCTGCATATGTCTTCTGGCTGCAGCCTTCTCTGTAACGCCAGCTGGAAATTATTGGCAAAGGGCTCCGGTAGGGATTAAGAGGGTTGGGGAGATTATAAAAGGCCACAGGGAAATGAGAGGGCAGGGGAAAAGGGGCAGAGGAGCAAGAGTGCAGTTTAGCCACCCTCATCTCTCACAGGACTCTTTCAGATAAAGCAAGATGTTGACCCGCTCAGAGTGACATGTTTTGGGTGTAGGACTAATGCTGTTTCCTTATATTTTTATTTTCATGAGTACCCTGTGGTGACAGAGGTGTTCAGCAAACACTGAGCCATTTAGCCATTTCTTTGGGTCTATACAGTCTTCAGCAAAGCTTATTCTGAAAGCCAGCAAAATCAGAACAAGAATGGGGAGAATTCTTAGCTCCAGATACAATAGTCGGTGAATATGGGTCATTTCTGTTTGCAAAGTGTTTCTGGTTATGGCTAATGCATTCTTTCTGAGTACTGTCCGAGCAGTTTGGGACTGTGGGCTCACTCAAGGCTGCTGCTGCCTGCTGTGGGACTGATCCATGCCTGGGACAGGTTACCTTGTGGTGCTTTTGCTCTTTGACCAGATGTCTGAAGTGTTTTCAGTAGAAGAAATGCAAAGTGAGGATGGAGAATAACAAATTCCTGATGTCAATTTGGACAACGTTAGTTAATCTTCCTGGGTTTATCAAACAGGATATTTAAATACCAAAACAATAAGGCAGTATGCATTGATGGCTCAGAGGTGCAACCCATGCTTTTATTCATAAGTGTGTCAGCGTGCTGCTTGGGCAGCTCTTCCACACCATGCTACCTGTGTCCTGGCAGCCAGGCCTGGTGTCCCGGTCTACGTTTCTCCCACAGCATCTCCATCAGAGACATCCCGACTCGCCTACAGTATGGCCGGTCACGTTGTCCAGAGAGACACCTGAGAATAAAACAGGTTTCTCTGTGCTGTTCTCTGAAGAAAGACAAGCGTGATAGGTGAGACCCCGCCCCAACACACCGAAGAGAAAAAAAAAAAAAAGAAAAGAAAAGAGGATGGCAGCGGAAAGGAAGAGGAAGGACAACAGCACATTTCTTGCTTTCCTGAAAGCAGGGGCTGCTTCTGACCCCTGGTTGAATCTGTCGGTGCTGGAGCCAGCGAGTGAAGGATGCTTCTGCCGGCTGTTGTTTCCATGGAGACCAGCAGACACAAGAGAGGCAAAAGACTGCTGGAGACGACGGCTTCTGAATTAAAAACAGGGTATTCCTGCCCTTCGCACCCTATCACCCAGTTCCTGCTGGTTTCTGCTCTTCCCAGGCTGTGGGTGTAAGTAGATTTGATGGGAAGTGGGAAGCAGCTCTTTGCTTATCCCATGGAGTGGTTATTTCCATACCTTTCACAACCCAACAAAACAAATGTGGCTTTTTTTGTCTCACACTTGGTCCACAAAAAAAAAAAAAAAAAAAAGACAAAAAAAAGACTGCAGTGTGAAATTGCTCTTCCCACCCCCGAAACTCTTCACCCCCCTGGAGACTAAAAGGAAGTATCATCATTTTAATTTGAACTATCGCTTTCATCTCCAGGGGGTGTGTGGAGGTGGGTGAGAGCTGAATTTCTTATTTCTCTCTCTGCCATCAAAAATGAGTGTGTGGAGCTGGAGCTAGCTGAAAGTCTGGTACCTGCCTCTTCCCATCAGGTGTGTTTGTGGGAAGAGGAGGGAGGAAGGTGGAACAGGGTGTCTTTATCCTTTATCTCTTCTTCAACTTTATCCTGGATTTCCAAATATTCTAGAGAAGTTCTTGATTTTTTTTTAATCACGTTTTTGATGGTACTAGCTCCAGTCCTATCAAAATACCATATCTGGATTGGGGAAAGATGTCCTTACTCTATATGAGATCACTGCTTTACATCTCTTAGTCTGCCTTTTCCTCCCTGCCCCCAGGAATCCCAGTCCCAATCTTTTCTCTGTAATCTCTCTGCAGCAGTTGGTTGTGGGGAGATAATCAGGACTGGTGACATTTGGTGTCTAATCCTCCCCAGCGCCTTTCTCTGAGCTTCACTGTCCAGTAGCGGTTGAGAACATTTGTTATCTCCCAGGCTTGGGGCCCAAGCAGGAAATTAGTATTTTTAAGAGACAGAGATACATTCGTTACTGACATCTGTTCTTGTTTTAATGAGGAGAATTAGAAGGAAGGAGGATGGGTTTCAGATGGAATTAAGTTTCCCTTTTCTCCAGCAGGAGACCCCATTACAAGGCCTTCAAAGACACTGCTGAGTCTTTAGTAACGGAGAAGGAGATCATTTACACACCGATAAAAATCCAAAGAACAGTTAAGCATCGTTCCCCTCATCACTGCGCTCTCCTGCCTCCCCTTCTACCTAGGTTGGCCAGTAATTCCGCCAGAGCAAAACGAACAGTTTTATTTTCTGGTGAATCACAGCTATGTTTCCCCACCTTGACTCACCCACTGCTTTGAAATGCAGGTCTTCCCCCAGCTTCTTCGCAGAGGTCCTTCAATAACTGTTTCACTGTAATGAGACTGACCAAGGAGTGCGATTGATGCCTGACATGATAATTCAATCGCTGGCCTTTGATGATCCATTAAATCAGCCCATGGTGTCTTCTGATCTGCCTCTTGCTGGAAAGAGCCCTTGCAGCAGTGAAATTGCTTGCTGCCTCCATTAGTTTGTAAATAACCTGTACGTTCGGAGGTCAGCTTGGCATGACAGTGTGTGGCTCAGCAAGTGGCCTGCACCACTGAGCCCATTTTGATTTTTGATTCTTGAAGGCTTTGAGTCAAGAAGAAAAATTGATAGAAGGTTTAAAACACACAACAACAAAAAACATAGAAAAACTAAGATATTCCTCCACACATTTTTATCCTTCACTTGAAATGGGAAGAGAGGGAGTGAAACAGGGAGTCGCTGTGTCCTGGCCTGGCTTCTTCACTTGCTTCCCTTGCTCTGTTGCTGCTGTTCTTTGCCTTCCCCTCACATCTCAGCTCCGACCTTCTGCTTGTTTTTTGGAGGTGGCGGAGGCGGTAGCAGCGGCAGAAGGGCAATTCTGCATGGAGCTGTTGTGGATCCAGCTGGTTTTAGAAGCTCCATCCAGCAGCTACAGACCCAGCTGGGCTCCACACACAGCCAGTGCTGGAGGCTTCGGGAGGCTCTGTTCTGCTGGATTCCTGGCACCAGGAACACTAGAAACCACGAGGGAGGTGCATCCCACCTCAGGGGCTCTGCAGCAAGAAACCTGGTCCAGGAGGGATAATGCTCACTTGGAGCACAAAGCCTATTTGGTGTTAAAATAGCTCCATCCTGAGACCCCAAAATGTTTCTGTATCACATTCCTCACTGATTTAGCAAGACCAATTTTCTGTTATCTGGGATAAGCTGTCCTCTCTCCCCCATTACTCCTGATATCAGAACATTGGCTGTAGTTTGGTGTCCAGGGATCATAGGCATTGAATGGCCTCGTCGCCAATTAGGGATGAAAGGTGTCTCTTTTTTTGCCAAGTACATCATGATTGTATTTAGTTCTCATTCAATTAGTGAGGGAACAGAGATGATATTGCTGATAGGCTACAATGTGGTAGTCAGAAGAAAAAACCCATTGCAAATATAATAAATAGGCCAGGCAATTTCACCTGCAGTAACTGCTTCTGTGCTGCCCTCCTAGAGGAGAGTTCGCCATTCATGTTGAGTAAGGTGTATGTTTGTGAGATGTATTAATGATCTTTTGGGCTGAGAATGAAATTATCAGACTCATAGTGCTTAGCTAAAATGTGAGCTCAGGTTCCCAGAAGCCAGTGTCCTGTCTCACAGGGCCGTTTCTTTTCTGTAAAATAGCTGTTGATGAAAATTCCCCACTAAAATCTGTCTTAAAGAAATATAGTTCTCAACTTGTATTGAAACATTTAGCTTGTCAAGTAAATAGGGTGCATTGAATGGAAAATAGTTTGATGTTGGATTTTAGTGGTTGTGTTGTGCCATGAGAAATAAATTCCTTTCCAGTTGTGATGTCTCCTGCAATAGTACTAAAAATGTGTATTTAACCATGGTGTTCATCAAGAAGATTTGAAAAGGGCTGTGCTGTAAAAGGAAAATGACAAGGTTGTAGGATTCTCCATGTATTTGAAAAGCCCTTTGCCTACGCAGTATTGGGTTTACTTAGTCTTTCTGGACAAAACACTGATAAAATGAATTGCTTTATAACTAATTATTATGGAGCTGCATCAGTATAAATAGGACAGAATTTGCTCTGCTATTTCTGCCCCCTCCTTTAGGTGTGTTGCCAGATAGGGCTAATTACAAGAGACTGACTCACCGCTCCGTTCCTGCTCAGGTCGGTGCTACCATTTACATGAATCAGGCTGTGTGGCTGCATCAGCCCTTGTTCTCCTCCCTCCTACCCAGCTCTTTTCTCTTCACTCTCAGGTGCCACATGCCTTCCTTCACTCCTTCCACCCAATGCTCCTGTCCCCATGCCCGCAGCCTCGTCCGCTCGGCTTCCTTTAGTGAAGCCCTTTTCCCCTCTAGTGCTGCCTACCACACTTCATAGGAATTTAACATTTCTCTACTTTATCTGGGTTGCTGTTGTTTTTAATTTTTCATTATTTTTACACAGCTATCACAAAGATCATTTGCCAGACTCTAGGCGAGAGCTGTGCAGGCAGTAGAACAGAAATTACCCAGCTTGGGTCAGTCCCTACCAAGCCCGCATTGCAGGGCAAGAGAGAGAGGTTTCACAGTGGGAAGTTGAAAACCTTTCTTATTTCACATGCAGTCCTTCAGCATATTTTCAAAGAGCCTTGCCTTGCATAGCATCCTCTCATGTTTCCTTTTGATATTCTCACTCTCCGCCTCATATTTTATTCTATCTTCATATCAAGACTGTGTGTGGTGCCAGCTCATTCTGAGCTGTCATTACAGTAGCTGGAGAGCTGACACCACGGGCCAGTGTTAGTTGTTTTGATCACGGATTTTAGGTTACAGAAGTTCCTTAGCAGTACTGGGTAGTAGGGCTGCTGCTGGTTTGTGACATGGGGTTTCGTAAGGAAGCTTCTCAGGTGTGCTCAGGCTGTCTTCGGGACAACTGAAGAAAAGGGCACGACGGGCTGCCATAGTGCCCCCAGGCTCTATCTGGGGCTAGTTGTTAGGGCTGCAAAATGCAGACACAAACCGGAGCTGCTCGTGGTTGTTTTGGCAAAGTCAGAGCAGGAAAGCAGTGTATTCCAGCTGTGCTCCCTCCATACATAAATATGAAGCAGGAGGAGAGCAAGGGCAAGCAGCATAAAACCTACCAGGTGGTTTGGAAAGAGCACAGTACGATATTCGCACCTAAACGCTCGAGTTAGAGCAGAAGTGGCTTCCAGCCTCGTGTGGGACATGTTCTGTTGCGGTCCGCTTGTGCCGGACTTCAGCAGTACTTGTCATTCACCTTGGACTAGGTGTAATTCATAACACTGACCATTCACAGCTCCTGCATTACAGGTGTTCTCTGTCTCCTTCACACTGTAAGCCGTATTTTAATGAATTTTAATGTAGACAGGGGCTTGCGGGCTCCTCCTTCCAATTTGCCATCCACCCTACTGCTGAAGAGGGCATTATTTGCTTGTGACAGCAGCAGCAACCACCTATTGAGGAAAAAGGTAATTTTAAGAGGGCATGCAATGTATTTTAGGTGGGGACTCCGTGAACAGGCAGCTTTTTGCAAACAAAGAGCTGATGCTCAGCAAGACACACACGGTTTGTGGCACGTCTCTGGGGAACCTGTGTGCTGGATTTTGCCTCCCAGTACAGCAGTGTCACAGCTGGAATTCAGTGTTTTGGGGAGGCGCACTTGAAAGCCAGGAATAGAAGCGATATTCACTGGCACTAAGAAGTGGAGCACTGCAGTGGAAAGGGAGTCCCCAGGCCAGAGTTATAAATGCTACAGTTGCTATTCTTAACCACTTAAGCTCAGCAAGATCCAGGGCCCCGACTTCAAGAGAAATCCCTGCATCGAAGGGCCTGATTCTGTTTTGAATTAGTTTGGCCTGGAAAAGAACTGTTTTGAAGTGGATATAGTTGAAATAGTCAGGGGAACAGTACTGAAAGTTGACTCTGCTAATTGCATCAATGTACCTATGCTAACTGTGTACTGAAGACTCCCCATTATCTCATTTAACAAGAATTCTAGGTATGGAAAACCACAGACCACCACATTATAGCTCTCACTGTCAAAACTGGAACCAGCTGCAGACCCAGCTTGGGTGTCCTTGATCTAGCTTGTTGGTCTGTCCTGCTCAGTACGTGGTACCCAAGGAAAAGCCAGTGCTTAGAGATGCATAGACATGGAGAAACGGGAAGGCTGTTGACAGGTCATCCAGGACAGGACTTCCCACAGCAGTCAGTCTGGAGGAGCTGCCTAAAAAGAACATAGCAAGTCTTGGGAAGGCAGTTAGGACTGACCTCGTTCAGTAGGGTGAATTTGGCTGCTTGAAGGTTTCTTGGCTGCTCTACTAGCAGAGACAGACCTGTTGCACTGCACAGCAAAGAAGGATCCTCTACACAACTGGTAGGGCAGATAAAACCTTGTTTTGAACTATGTACACAACAGATGGCTCATAACAAAAGTGCTGTGCACACAGAATCAGTGTCTGGAAGCAGGACAGTGTGTTTGCATGGTACTGTACTGCTGCTGGTAAGCTGGTTGGATCTGTATCGAGCTGGAGGGGCCAGCTCATGCCTCTGTACTGCTGTCCAGCATGCTCACAAACAAAGTAGTCTACTTGCAGATAATTAAAATGGGCGGTGTCTTTCTAATGACCTTGTCGTTAATGACCTTGTCATTAGAAGGAACTGAAGCCAGAACTCCTTCCCCATTTGTGTGGGTTACCGAGGCATTTCCTTAGGGTCAGTCCTTAATGTAAGCAGGGAACTCACAGTCTCACAGTGTAGCAGGGATCCTCACAGTCATGTTCTCAGAGGAGGGAATTCATATTCTTTGCAACAAAAATAGTGATAATGTGTGTGAGTAATATATAGCTATTTAGCAACTGAAAACTTGCTGATTTGGAACTTGCTCTCTTGTCGTTGTGTACAGGAATAATTTTGATTTGCATTTTAGGCAGTTTACAAAGTGCAGGACTTACATTCTGGCTTTTTGCCTGCTACAAGTCACTGTAACCAACCAGATCACCATTTTGTGACAGAATGTATTTCCAGAAGTGGAATACCAAGGTAGTTGCAAATGACTTAATGTTTTTAAGGGAGCTCAAATATGCTGGGTCTTTTCAGTATTATCTAAGGAAAATCACAAATTTGGTCTCTGGCGTTTGGTTCATCCTAATAGGACACAGCAGGATGACTTCAATGAGACTTCTGAGAGCAGTTTCACAAGCAGAGGCTTCTGTGTCTGAAGACCTAAACTGGGACGATAAAAGCAGTTGTTTTAATGCCCCCACAGGGTGTGATGCCGTTATGTTAATGTGCACCACAATGCCAAAGATTCTGCTTCTTTAATAACAGTAATGTCTTAGTTAGACCAGTGGCTTAGTAACTGCCTTTTAAGATGCAGGGGATGAATCAGAGATTTGGGAGCAAGCAAAGCAAATTAACTTTGTCAGCTCATCCTTGAGTGGAGAGTGCCACTTGTCTTTGCACTCGCAGACAACTTCAGAGGTGGGGGAACTTGGAAGAGGAGAAATAGTCAAAATGGAAAATTGAGTGCTTCTTACATGTGCTTTACAGACTCCTCTTGTCATGCTTGTCAGTGACAGAAGGCTGATTTATTCCCTTCTCTGTTTTACTCCAGGCAATATAATCATCACCATAGTCATAATGTGTCAATGCCATCGCCTGTATTTTTCATCTTTCTCGGCACAGGGACCATTGTCACTGACACCAACATCCTTCTGTTTTCCTCCTGCTTCTCCCATTGCATTGAGGTCAGAATGCAGGACATGCAGTGTGAGAGCCAGAGGAACTGGGGCCAAAGATCACTGACTGTTTCCACCACTCTTATTCCAGGAGCACTGAGCCCCTGTAACAACTACAGTGGGGATGGTGGTGCCATTGGTGAAAATAAAGGCATTTTTTACTTTGGTGAGGCTGATGGTAACATTCCTGGAATCAAATGAGAGCTCTAACAAATATATATATATATATTTATTTATTTATTTATTGATTCTCAGCAGCATTTTTCCATTGCATACTCCACAGTGCATAGGTAGGTGTACCCAGTTATTCCACTCCTGATACCACACAAATAAAGTCTCTCCAAGTGCTGCTGTAGAGGAAAGGGTCCAGCCAAGTCTTTGTCAGCAAGCAACTGAGATAGAGTTGGGTTTTTGCTTTGTAGATACTTTAGGGAAAAGGGACAAAACTGAAGGACTATGGTCCGTAGCCACCAAAGGTAGATCAGAGTTATCTGGACGTGCCAGGAGTTATGATAAGGCTATAGACAGGTCCAGAAAAGTTCTTGGCAAGTCTCTCTCTCAGCTGCTTACAGCACTTTTGTTGGGTCAAACTGTGGTCTGAACTCTCTTGAAGTCCTGGTGTCCTTTAGCACTCCCTGGTGGCATCATAAGCCATTCTTTGGAAGATACTCCTTTCCTTTATGGCTCGTTTCCGGCCTTTTGTAGTGATCACTTGCCATATTGTGTCGATCTCGGTTCTTTTGCAAATAGACAGGTGCCAAGAGCTCTGAAGTGCAAATCGTACTGGCTAGCATTTCCGCTGGCACTTTGACTGGTGTGACCAAGGACTGAATGGGATGAACGGGGAGACAGCCCATAAACCTTGACGTTGGCTTCTCCAGCCCAGGGCACAAGCACATTTGCAAGGTAGTGCAAAGGAGGTTATAATGATGGCATGTGAGTTACAGGCAAAGGGCCTGGATCAGATCTCCACTGGCCAGGCAGGCCATCGCCCTGCCCGGAGGCAGGACCAGCCACACTCACACCCATTGTGCCAGATGTTTCCCTAACTTGTTCTGCCTCGGAAACTCTGTAATCAGCCTTGACAGTCTGTCCCCATGGTGAGCCCCCGGTGGAGAGGGTTTCCAAATATCTAACCTCCATCTTGCTCGCCACAGTCAATTAAAACCTGTTTCTTGTCCTGTTCCCTGTGAAGAAAGAGGATGGTTTATTGCCTGCCTTTCTGCAGCTACCTTCCACATGTCGGATGACTTGTATCTCCTTTCAGCTTCTTTGAGACTAAATACCACGATTTCCCTCCAACTCTGACCTCCTGTTGCTTTCCTGCTCTACCTGTGATATGCAGGTGGTAGACTTTTGTCTCTAAGGCTGTCAACATAGCACTTTACACCAGCATTATCTCATTTGAAATTAGAGACACGAGTAGAATGACACTCTGACCCACAGCATCTGTATGCTTCTGTTGAAGGAGTGAGGGTCATTACTGTCACCTAATGAATATTGGTTTTAACCCAGATAGCATCAGCCCCTGCTTGTTATGCATTGCTCACTGTGTTAATCATCAGAACTGGAGATAAACAAGGTCTCAAGTGAATAAGCTTCTTGGCTCTGTTCTTGTGGACTCCTGGGAGATGATGATTTATCTTCCATATGATATTGAGGACTGGCATCAGTGAAAGATGAAATGACATGAACAACAAAAGGACAGATTTGTCATTGCATAGTTACCTCTTCCTATGTAAGAGCACTTGGGAATACTGAACTGGGTGGTCGCAATTAAAGGAAGGAAATTAATCATAGTAGTAAGAGTACTAGGTGTATAGAGCTAGTTATTATTATTTTATTTTTTTTCAAAAGGGACATGAAGGCTTCTAAACCATAACCTGAAGTAAAACAGTGGGGGATTTAGACCTCCGATAGACTATCGGTCTTGTCTTTTGCCTCCTTGGCAAATGTTTCGTGTTATTTGAGGTTGTGATCCCACAGCTTAATGCAAACAGCAGTGTTAATAAAAGGTTCTCAAATATTTCTTTACAGAGAGTAAGCCTTTGCTGGAATTTGTCTGACTGTGACCTGTGGCTGGCTGTCCCTTGTCAGCCATATGGTGCAGTTAGGAAGTGTTGTTATTTTGGAACTACCTGGAGAAAAGCTACATGAAAGCTGCATGTTTTAGGACAAGAGAGTAGCGTTAGAGTAAAAAACGAGCAGGAACTTCACTTAGAATTTGGGCTGCTTGAACAAAATGTTACTTTTATGCAAAAGCTTGCTGTGCCATGCTGTGTGCATGTGTGGAAGCCGGGAGGAAGAACTTGACTCATGGAGAGAAAGAAGCAGAGGAGGAAATGAGGGAATTGGCACTCAGTGCCAGTGGTATTTCTGCTACGACCTTCTGTTTTGCACTCAGTGGATTTTGCACTAGGCAGCAATGTGGTCTGCACACACAAAAAAGCCACTGATAGGGAGAAACAGAGGAGCTGATGGAAAGATAAAAAGGAAGAAAGGTTGTTATTTATTATTGTGGGAAGGAGGAATGATAAACTTAATTTCTTAAAAAAGAATTCAGTCTGTGAAACTGTTCAGTTGCAGGGCAGATTTTATTCCTTATACGCATGGATGGCTTCTGTCCTCTCATTAACCTGGTCCACATGTTCCAGATGGCCATAATCAATGCCCTGTGTTTCGGTTCCTCCACCACATTCAGAGGCAGCTGAGAGTCAACATTTCCTCTAGAAAATAATTTCCTTTCCCTACATTTGACCTTTGTCTCCCAAAAGACGGTAAAAGACAAGTTTTGCAGCACACTCCAATGCCAGCGGAGAGTTGAGTAGTGCTGGGTTTTACAGCTCATGACACTGCGTGGCAGAGGAAGCACCGTGACAAAGAGGAGCCGGGTGCATGAGCTTGGATGGTCCTGGCCTTTGCTCCGTTGTGGATTGTTTGGGAGGGGTGCTCTGTGCGCATGCACACGCACACACACACACACACGCACACACACGGTCTTTTACAGTCCGTAAAGGTCTTCCTTATCTGGTGTGAATGCAGGGCTCGCACTGGAGGGGGGGTCCCAGTTCCAAAGGCACTACAGCAGCGAGTGCAAGAGTCACGTGCAGTGAGCCTGGCCCTGGTGTCCGTGCTGCTGCTCTGACAAGTCTGCTTACCTTGTCTGCTGAGCTGGGAGCAAACAGGAATGGCTCAGAGGCAGAGTCCCCTGGGGGAGCTGCCTAGTCCCCGACTGATCATTCTTTATGTGTGGGAAACCCAGCAGATCAATGCAGGGCACCTGATGAGGTCAAGCTCGTCCATCACAGGAGGTCTGAGGACCTCTCATTTCCTGGAAAAGCCCACCCCTATGTTGCAGCCGTCTCCCCTGACCTTCACCTTCCAAGGAAAACTTTCACTCTTTGTCCTGACAGATGTGAAAAAGGGAAAAACGTTCTCTCTGATTGTGTTTCTATTTTCTATATCTCTTTCACCCCTTCTCTTCCCCAAGGTTAAAGAGAGAAAAGAAGACATCTGAGAGATTGCTAGTAGCTAATTCATGCAGGGGTGTCTTTTTTTTTTTTAATCAGTCCCTATTTCCTGCCTTGATTACTTATTACTCAAGGGGCTGTTTTCTGTTACTTAACAGCTACGCCTTGAAGAGGTCTCATGGAAAGACTTAGTCATTTGTTTAACCAGGAAATGAATTGAAGGAACCCACCACAATATTTTTGAAACAAATAAAATGATATTTTAAAAGAAATGTTTACTAAGTCTTTCTCTCTTGTGCTTTCTCCCTCCTCTGCAGTTTATAAATTCCTGATGCAATCTCTTCCTTTTGCAGCCGTGAAAGAGAGCACCAACTACCCAGTGTTTTATTTTCATTTGAAGGCCTCCATAAAATCGCATCTTACAATAAATGGTGCCGCTCTTGTGCAACTGTTTATAATCTGTTTTATGGACCTTAAAACCATTCAGTCTTATTCCCTTAAAATACACGTTGGAACTAAGTTCCATGCAGAGGTTTCTTTATTTTTTGAAATTTATGTAGGGAGAGCTTGTTTATCCTTTACATTTGCCTAAATTTAGTTTTGCTTTTTCTTTTCATTCGTGTTCTGATGACATTAAGCAATTACATTGTTCCTACAGATTTCCAGCTTTCGGTCACTTGTAGGGGGAAGCTGGGCTGAGGCAGACGGTGGGATGAGGCAGGGGAGAGTGCCTGATTCCTGCTTTGCCTGTACAGCAGGGTATCCTCTGTGAAAAGTCAGTAGCCATGTACTCACTGGGAGCAATGTGCAACCTTCTCAGTGCACGAAACAGCTCGTATCATCCTGTTCAGCGGGCATTAAACAACACGGTGTGGGCTCCATCTCGTGTTGTACACTGCAAGCTAAACAAAAGGCCTCCGGGTCCCAGCTATGCCAGAGATGTATCCATAATGACTCTTCAAGGGTGTGCACTCAGTGGAGATGGAAGCTGTTTAACTCCCTAACTCCCAGGCAGCTCCTGCTGTCGTCTGCTCCTGTCTTTTGAGCTGGCTTTGGGCATAAAGTTCTCTAAATTGCTGTTTTGCTCGCTGCTGCTCAGACTAGGACACTGTTGCTTGTTCACTGCAGTCTAAATAGGAAGAAATATTTTCCAGATGCTCTAAAAATGTGCTCCTTTTCTTCATCAGCTCCCTAATTAGTTATGAGAAACACCAACCTTTTTTTTTTTTTTTTTAACTAGGTTTTTCTTTCTTCAAATAGCCCTGCACGTGGATTTGCAGATTTTTGTTTAAAAATAGGATATTTTTTTTTTTCTGAATTCCACATTTAGATGAGAGCTGGCTTGTTCGATGAGACATAGTACTTAGAGTAAGACAGTAGGATTTTACTTCAGACTTTGCCCACACTGTTCTTAAATGCATCGTTTGCCCTTTTCATAGGCAGAGTGCAACCCTGCAGGATGCAACAGGAATTCATCTGTGTTGAAAACTCACTTATACTGTGGCCAGGCTTAGTGCTGCTTTGTAATTTTCTGATCTGCCAGCTGAGGATAAGAGTGCTTGCCAATTAGTGGAGAAATGTTACAATTTACCAGCCCAAGAATTAGAAGTCAGAAGCTAGCCATGCAACAAGAGGATTGACTTAAGAAGCACAACTTTTTTTTTTTTTTTCCTTAAGTGGAAACTGTTTTTCAATTACCTCCATGTTTTTGATTCATAAAACTTGATTTTCACCAACCCTTGCCCAACTATAACTAAAGGTCTTGCATATCAGTTGACTCTTGAGAATTAGGGCTGGACATAAAACAGAGTAGAACAAGTAGAAATGCAAGACTTACAGTAAAATCAAGAGAGATGATAACATTGATGTTGTGGAGACAGGACTTAATTTGTCAGTATTTGTAAACTGTTTTAGGATCCTTGTATGGCATGAACCATAGAAAGAGGTATCGCTGTGCCATGTGCAACACCAAACGGTGCACCACATGGCTTTTCAAAGTGCATGTGAAGTGAGAGCATGGGGCAGTGAAGTATTTCCTTCTCCATTCACTAATGATCCTTGAGCAGGTGCTCATCTCCTAGGCTGCCTGCACACAGGTTGCTGTGACGGACTAACTCCTTGTGTAATTTAGTAACTGCAACGGGATGCAACGTTTCCCAAACTGAAGAAATACGGCTGAGATAAATAGTCTTTGTTGCTCTTTCAAGTATTTTATTCACATTTGAATCCAAGTAACAGTGCTTCTCAGTATTGTAGCACTCTAAAAGCCTTCCACACTTAAGCTGCCTGTTGTAACCTGCGATGTGTTTCCCCAGCTTCCACTGGCACCAGTGAGATTTACAGAGTTAAAACTTAGTGTCCATCAATGTGCAAAAACTGAATCTTCTTTGCTTTCACAGTGACACTAATTCCTTTAACTCCTAATGAAGAAAACCTTCTAGAGTTGTTTCTCCCATTCCACAATTGAAGGATTTGTGTGCCCGCGCTCCTGTACGTGAGTTTTGGGAATGTCAGGGGGAGGTTTATCTGTTACCTTTTAAGCAGAAAGATATGTGAAAAGGCAATGAGCGATGGGCTTCAAAAGAATTTGGGGCAGGCATTTTTTCTAGGCCGCCATTACTGCGGTTCATACAGATGTGGCCACAGTAGCTTAAAACAGTCAGCAAGGCTCTTCTTAGCATGACATCTGCCTGGGCATCGCTGTGAGCTGCAAAGTCTACCCAGGAAGCCATGTAAACATTTTTTAGTTAACCCATGTTGGGCCACTGTAGGTAGGTGCTAGCATTGCTTACGTTAAGTTAGATAGGTCTCCACAAATGGAGACATGCCAGACTCCTAAGGAAGGAAAATGGCTGGTGCTAATGAGCACAGGTGGCTTCTGATAATTCCTTACACGACTCTAGATTGGGATGTGGTATCAGCAGAGAAGAAAAATCTCTTTCCCACCATCCTTCTAACTGCAGATATTCAGGCAGTTCTCCTCCCCTCCCCTCCGGCACTCTCCTCCTCTGTTCATATTCATGCCAGGTCACTTCTTGCCAAACATCCCATCTGCTCATCAGTGGCGTTCCAGAGCAGGAGGTACTCTGGGGGCTTGGTGCTGATTAATAGCCACAACATCATTCACGAGCCTGTGTGCAAAAGGAGGAGGAGGACAGGGAGATGGTGCCAATCAGAGCTGAACCAGCAAGGTCTAGGGGGTTCCTTTCCAGGGCTCAATGATCACTGCATGTCCATCCCCTAGGTATTACATGTTTCCGGATTTTTTCCTCAAATAGAGTTCAGTCTAGCTTAAATGTCCATATGGGAGCACATGAGCTTACACCTGGGTCATAGGCAGACTTCAGAGACAGAATATCTTCCATGGAAATTGGAAGATTTCTCTAGTTTGTATTATGTTCATTTTCATCCTATTGCTACTAAATATTCACATAAGAACACATGATGGAAAAAAGTCATGCAGACAGACGTGCACCCACTTGTGTACATCTGGGGAATTCCTCTTATTCTCCACCACCCCTTGCTTGCCATTTGCACTCCCTACATGTTTTTAGGTGGTCACCTTGTGTGTGGAGCATTTTGAGGTCTGTATCATGTGGTGTTGTGCAGTGGGCTCCAGGTACCTGACTGGCATCCTCTTTGGTCTCAGTGTACATAGAATACCTTAGGCACATGCCTTTTTGCTTTTTCTTATTCAGCCAGCCTATTTAGTTTTTTTTTTCAGTTTTTTTTTTCTATTCAATAAATTAGATTAGGTAATAGTCCTCCTCTTTCCTTAATCATTCTATCAAACAGCTCCAAATTACCTACTTCCCTGAGGGTGATGTGCTCAGACTTGAGTATAACAGTTTTGTCACTCTACCGTCCCGTTTTCCATCTTGGTAATTTTCCTGTCTCTGCTCCATTTTCCATGTTACCTCCTCACCTTCTATCTGCTTGAGGTCCTCCCCCTGATCTAAATGATTAATTCCATCACTTGGAATGATAGATAGGTGTTGCCTATTTATTGGAGGTGACTGGGATGAGCTGGAGAACAAGACTTGGCAGGTTCTGAGTTGAGTCATGTTGTCCATAAAGGTTGCAGCGGAGGTGTGGTTTAATCAGCAGATCTGTACAGATTAGGCATTATTAATTAATTAATGTGCCCCTTGGCATGGTAGAAGTAAGCTGGTCCCATCTACTGGAATGGGACAGGGAGCACAGGGGTGATGAACAAGGGGTGAAGGCAGTCGGCTGTGTGGGTGCTTGCCTCTCTCTGGCAGCTGACAACACCTTTAGCTGTCATCATAGCTGCTACAGCATTTGTTAACCCTCACCTTAAAATGGAGAGAGAAAAGATAAAATGGGGAAAAAAAATGCCATGAAACACAAAATTATCTACACATATATATTGGCTTGGTTCCTTTCACTTAACAGGGTGATCCAGCACAAACGCCGTCTCTCTTTTCCTCTTCCCTCTCACACTTCTTGTCGTTGGTGCCAAATTTGTCAGAAAGGCGGGTTTAATAGAGAAATCACTGCTATTGTTTGTATTCACCACTTCCTCTGAAATACAAATTAAACTGAAAATGAATGTTTCTCTGGGCTGGTGTGTGTGTGCACTTCTGCGCATGCCCACTGCTTGTGAGGCAAACACTTATTGTGCCACCCTCGTTCGTTCTTTTGGGATATTTTCCAGGCATTGTATTTCCTTCAAACCACGGTTCTCCTTAATTGTGACTAATATTTCCTATATAAATGTATTAACACTGAACTAAGAGAAAGAAGTGTCATACAAATGTTCTGTAATTAGTGGCACGGTAACTTAATAGGTGAGATTATGTGTGACCACAGGGCAGTTAGGTGCATCCCTGGACTCTCCATTTCACTTTATTGTTTTGTTTTGTAAAATATCTCTGATGCAATTGTTGTCATGGCAGGAAAAAAATGTAAGAGCACACAATGTCACAAGCAAAAAGTAAGAGACAATTGCAGAAAAGTCTCTTGTTTTTAATAAATAAGACTGTGGGAGGAACAGCATACATTGTATGCACCAGCCAGTATTAGAAAATGGAAGTGACCTTCTCATTCTGCTTAAATCAGATTTCCAGAATTGCTTATAAATCATGTAAATGAATATTGATCAAGTCCAGGTTGGGCAGGACCAAGGAAAAAGACGAGCTCCAGTGCTGAGGGTCCACTGTTGGGATGTGCTCTCCCAGAATCCCCAGTTATGTCCGACATAATTTTGAGCCTGTCAGCCCAAAAGACCTGATGTTCTCAGTTGTCAGAGAGCAACGGCAGTGCAACTCTGAGACTAGGCACAGGAACCAAAACAGAAGCTTTGGTGGGCAAAGGGCTCGATTGGTTTAAGGGCTATTTTGGAGCTGCTTTACACAAGTGATGTTAAAAAAAAAAAACAACACACAAGAAAATAAAAAAACACTAGACTGGTTCTCCCCCATGTTTTCTATTCCCTTTTCTTCCTACCAACTTTCAATCTGGGAAATTGCTTGTCTTTTCTTTCTGTAGATGTATTTTATACTCACAAGAGGTTTGATTCTTCACACCCCACACACTGTGCAGCAGCTGCCCTTTAGACCAAAAGAGCTGAAGAGGGACCTTCCATTGAGCGATGCCCCAGCCATCCTCCCTGCCAGGCTCTTGAGCTTTGGACCTTCTGGGTCCCAAATGCCTCGTGCATATCTGACGGGCCTGGTACAGCCAGCAGTCTGCCTGTGTAGAAATGCTGTTTTCAAGTCAGACTCAACAATTTTAACACCATCCTACTCTCACTCCCTTTGGTCCCTCACTTCCAAAAACACAAGTGAAAATCATTTCTATTCAGTAGGTTCGGTCTGAGCCATATATAAACCCCAATGATTTTGCAGTGGTTTGGTTTTGCTGCGCGTAGAAAACCTTGATTATTTGCAGAGCTGTTGGTAGCACCTACATCAGATTTATGTTTGCCTCCTTCTTCCTTAATTTCAGTGAAATTTCCATCTCCTGCCTGTCACTCTGTACCCTATGTGCTTCTTGTGTGTCCTGCCTGGTAGAGAAGCCTTGAAGATGAACCTGACCGGGCTGTACCGCTGGCTGAGCAGCACTGTGCTCAGCTTTGCTCCATGTTTGATGACTTCAGTCCTCTGTCTTCACACGCGGTGGATAAACACATGGGGATGCCAAGCCCCACCAACTGCAAAGGCAGCACTGATTCCCCCAAGAAAAGGACACGGCGCTTCCCTGTTTGGGCAAGAGACAATTTGCTGTGCACGTTGCGGCACAACTAAATCGCTGACGCTTCAGCGGACAGATGCACGAGCATGTGTGTGCGCACATGCATCCCTTCCGGGACTTGACAGTCCGTGCTGTCAAGAGATTAAATTATGCCAGCAGAAAGCAGTGTGAGGGAAATAGCCTGAGACAGATTTCTCAGATATTGACCAGTTTTCTGTGAGACGTGTTAGTGCTAATTCTCTGTGCTTTCACTCCAGTTTTTCCTCAGTAGCAGTTAGGTGCAAAATGTAATGAAGTCAGCATTTTGGGGTGAGAAGTCCAGAGCATCAGCGGTGAAAGGCAAGCCTCTTGGATTAGTCCTCAGCTCAGGTGAGGTGTTAGGGGTTTGGCTTCTAGAGATGCTGAGCAGTCCAAAATGTAGGAGAAATCAATGGCTCTACTCTGCTCTGGGTGCAGTTTGTGGGGAATGGATTGAGTGGGGCAGGAGAGATAGCAGGCAAAAATGGCAAAATGGAGGAATAAGGAAAAAGCAGAAGGAGGAAAGTACAGAATAGTAAAAGAAGGAGAAAGAGGCAAGATGGAGGAAGAAAAAAAATGAAGAAAAAGAATGAAGGGGGAATAGGAAAAGATGGAATTCGGATAGAGAGATCAGAGAAAGGGATGAGGAATGCAGATGGAGGGGGTGTATGAGGGAAACTGGAGAAGAGAGCGGATGGGAACCTGACAGAGGAGAGGAGAAATCCTTATTAAGAGTTAATTTCCTTCCCCGTGGAATAGTCCTGTCAGGAAAAAAAGTCATTTAATAGACAGCATGTCAGCTTGAAATAACACACAAAAATTAATATTACACTGCGTACGATTTGCTAAATTCCATCCCCTGGAGGACATCTTCTGGTGGAAACAAACTTTGGGTTTGTCAGAATGAGGCTTTCTCTCTGAAGGCAGATTGTTCTGTCTTTGTGTCGTGTACCTGGCAGTGATTCATAAGCTGACAAAAGCTCACGCTGGGGAGAGGCAGAGGTGAGAGGTCTTCCCTGTTATCGTGCCAGTGTGCTGGGGTGGGAGGTGAGCAGAGGGGCAGGGGCACAGCGAGGGAATCGGTGCAGATTAATGCTTCTGAAGGGAAACATCTATAAGGGACTGATAGGAATAGGAGGAAGGGTGTGGGGGAGAATAAAGAGATGAGACGTAACAGAGAAGTTACACCAATGAGCAGGGAGATGTCCTTTTCCCTTCCTATCTTTTCATCAGTGAATTCCCTTCTGCTATGTGCTCTTTTCCTTCTCTGGCTTCCCTGGCACTTCTTTCTGCTCAGCTCCCTTCTGTACTTCCCTTCTGCCTCTGTTTCCCCATGTCTTGCTACAGCCAAAACACCTTTTCCAAACCCTTCTCCCTTATATATCCTTCCGGCCCTTTCAAAGGCTTTCTGCACACACCCCATGTCTCCCTTTCACCCCCAACTCCATTTTTGTCATTCCCTTACACTTCTCTTTCTTATCCATTTGTGCTCTTTTCCTGGACTTGTCTTCATTGTCCAGCTGTTAGAGGTTCTTGCTCTGGTGTTCCCTGTAGTCAGGGTCCCACTGTTACATGTATCCACATATATATTTATACCTGTGCATGCAGATAGGTATAGTGTATGTAAGTATTTTTGTCGTGCTGTATATGAAATATATTGTATATACATTCGTGATTCCAAACCGAAACTAATTAATCTGTCCTTGGGCATAAGGTGAAGCCTGGGTGCTGTTGTTACTGTAGCTGACGAGCTGCCTGCTTTGGTTAGAGGATTCAGGCTCAAAGACAGGACTGAGTTTCCCCAGTGCCTTTTCCCAGTATTACTTTCATGTCCAGAAACTGCCCATGACCTGGCAGGACGGAGTCATGGCAATGGCTTGGTTTACCTCAGCACTAACATGGGACAGGACTCCAGCAATCCAGCTGCCGTTGCCGCTGAGTGCAGTACCAGCATAAAGGCTGTCAAGTGGATCTGACAGAGATGGCAGCACAGCGTGTCACGATGAACCATACCAGCTTCAGACACTGATCACAGCCCAACTCCTCCATCCGGCCTATCCATCTTCATATTAACCTCTACTTTATGCTCCCATGCAACAACAAAGATAAGTCTTCTCTGTACTGCAAGTAAAACATCCTTTTAGCATGTATGCTGGAAGCCTGTCTGTCTTGGTGCTTTATACCCGGAATTATACTTGTAAAAACCACATGTAATTAACTTGTATTTGAGGTGGCTGTATGTATTTACTACATGTAGATACAGATGGGTTTTAGGCATTTGCAGAATGAGAAATTATATTTATGGTCACTCCTTAAGAAGAAATGTTTTACACATTTCGAGTTTGCAAATCTCTCCCATTCTTGTTTTTTTAATTACCCTTCCAATTCTTTCAAAAGCCTCCTTTCACAAAGTCAAATTGCTCAATGCCAGCAGAGCCAAGACATTGCATGGAGGGTCCTTCTGTAGAACATGGGCTATTTCATTTCATTGACTTCTACATGTATGAAGGCTGATAATTTTTGTTTTGTGAAAGCATATCTTCCAAAAAGGCTTGTGACTCTCTCTCAAAGACTCTGGACGTGAGGAGACTGAGAGATGTAGAAGTTACAGTTTCTCTTGGTAGTTTGTTCCAGTGGTTAAGCCCTTCCAGTGTAATTTATGCCTAATTTCTAGTCTGAAGGTGTCTTGCTTCACTTCCCGGGGTTGCATTCACCCAGTTTTCCATAGCTGTGCATATCCACAGTGAATCTTAATCCTCTTCAAGGACCCTGCTTTCCAGATTGCAGTCTCCTGTTTTGTAGAGGTGGTTTGCATTCCCAGGTCTGTGGTATATTACTTTGTATTTGGCCAAATTAAAGTCTTTTCAGTTTGAATGAGAATAGTTTTGAAGTGATCTGTTTATTTTATATGTCTGCTCCTCTACCAGTCTCTGCAAACTTCACCTCAAGTATCTTGTATTTCTTTCCACATCAGCGATGAGATGTAGAATCAGCTTCTGTTTACTCACGATCTATGTAAAACTTCACACCAAATCCTCCTACGGAATGATGATTCCCCATTCATTGTTCCTTTTTGAGATTCCTTCAGACAGTTCTCAATCTGTTGAATAGACACTTTATTGTTAATGTACAATGCAATTTAAATCACAATGATATGAGGTATTAAGTCACAAGCTCTACAGAAGCCAAAAATTTTTTATAGGTGTTCATCTACCTTTGTGAACCAAGTTGCAATTTAATTATAGTATGAAAAGGAATTGCTTGAAAAAGACTTTTTCCCCAGAATGCTATGTTGTCTGGCATTAGTTTTTTATGCACATTAATTCTTTAAGCATTTAATACTGAATCAGCACTTCTGTGATCTTCCCCGGGAGCACTGTCAGGCTAAGAACCCTTTCTTACTCCCCTGCCCTTTCTGACTATTAACTCAACATTAGGAGTTTCCTGGTCGTCCTAAGGTTCCTTGATATTCTAAAACATATTAAAAATTAACACCAGAAGGTCGGGGATATCTGTAGTCAGCTTTTTAAGAGTTGTGGGTATAAGCTGTCTGGCCTGCAGAACTCGTCTTGCTTTCCAATATTTTCTGTTGGAATTGTTTGCCACTCAGAATAAGTATCTTAAATAACAGTAATGGTTATATCTTATAATACAGTAACGGTTAGTAAACATTTTGCTGCCTTAGCATTTACAATTTTACCATTTTTAAGTAGCATCGCACTTTTACTTTACGGTGGATTCCCTTTGTTCCCAGTGCATTTTCCGGAATTTGCGTTTTGTCATTCTTAACTCTGTCAGACAGGCACTTACCCCGATGTCTTTAGTTTCCCTTATCACTTTCTTACACCCCATAACACTCATTTATGTTGACTGCTACCTGTAACTGCTGCCTTACATTTTGCCATATGTTGCTTTTATTTCTAATTGCCGCTTTATTTGCCATCAAACCGAGCCTTGTTTTCTTATCCAAGGTTGTACAGTTTCTTGACTGTGAGGCTCCAGCATTTTGAGTAGTTAATTAACTCTTCTTCTTTTAAGTACTTCTACCTTTCAGTCATGTTACCTGTCTAATTTTTGGTCCCTATCAGTTTCACTCAAATTTTCTTCAAAGAGCTTTTCTTGAAGCCTTAAGAGGATGTGCAGGTATTTGTATAGTCTGCGTGCGCATGGTATGTGTCCGTAAGTATTGCCAGTAGGTGCTGATCTTTTGGGGCACTGCTTGAATGTAGCCAGGTCATGACAGTGGGTTTCCAGGCAACTGTCATTTTTCAATCCAGCCATTAATTTATCTTCTTCTCATAGGAAGATGAGTGAAAAATAGGATCTCTTAGTTTTTCTTCATCATTTCTTGTTTTCTTGATTTTTTTCCTTCTCAAATGGAGTTTGTTCTTCTGAACCTAGACTCTTTCTTTCTTTTTTTTTTTTCTTTTCTTTTTTTTTCCCCCACAGCATTTCTAGTTTTCTACATTTTTTTTTTCTTTCTGGAACTGAATTCCCTGATTCTTTTCTTCTGGTCTAGCCTTCATAATTATTTTTACTAAATTCTTCCCCATGCATGGATGCCAATGCATGCATTGCATTGCCAATGCATACATTCCCCGTGCATGGATGCCAATGACTTTACAGTGTTTCCAGTGTTCTCCTTTGTTCTTTTCTTCATACATCCTGATATTTAATTTGTTCTGGAGATTGCCTTTGCTGCACATTGAACTGTCCACAGAGTTCATAGATAATTTAGAAGCCAGTAATGTGCGGCGAGTTCAAATGAGTCCTTCTGATACTCCACATTTGTCAGCACTGAGTTTCATTTGTCGTCTTTGTGCTTGTTCCCATAGCTTCACCAGGTTCAGCTGACAGTCTTTATCATCTTCACTCTTGATTAAACTAAATAAATGGCATCATTTGGAGGTTTAATCACCTTCCTCTTTTCTCTTTTTTGTACATCCTTACTAAACATGTTGATGTAAAGCACCAAATATCATAAAGCTCATGTCTTTTGCCACACAATGTTCCTGCTACTTGAAAGACAGAAAAGAAAACTTGTGAGATTCCACGATGTACTTTGGAACCAGGTAAAATCCATTATAAAATCCTTAGTTAGGAATCATTCTGCTGACCTGTTGTTTACTGGATGGGATAGTATTCAAATCCCCTTCCCCTCAGTCACTAAAAGCCTCTCTTCTTCACTTCATTTTTGCTTTGGAGATAAGTTCTCCCTTCTCCTAACAGTTAATTTCAGCGGAGATTTGATAACAATAAGATAAACAGTGTCAGATCAACCAAGAGCACTTTCCTGTTAATAAACTGGATAGACATTCTCACAGCCAGTCATCAAACATCGATTTGTCATTACGGAGAATATGGACCAAACTCAGCTTTCAGTTTCCTGACTTCAGCAAAGCCCTATTAAGATAACAGGAGCAGAATTTAGCTAAAGGTGCAGTTTTTTTCCCACATGGAGCTGCTTTCAGCTAAGTGGCGAGTGAGGAGACCTGGTGAAAGAGGCCTGATTAGCCGTGGTGGTGAGCGCTCTTCCCTGCCCTGCCCTCCCCTTCCCACTGTGGCTGGCTCTCAGAGAGCAGTGGCTGTGGTGATTTGCTAAGTGGTGCTGGAGTGATGGATGTCATCCTTTGCTGGGAGCCAGAGTTGTCATTCAGACAGGAGAGCACTTGGTTTTTAGTCTTCATTCTTTCTTTGCTTGGATTTATGTGGGCAATTGTCAGCAGGACACTTTTTGTATCTGAAATTGGGTCTGCAGAGGGCTTTCTCTGCTGAAAGCTGTGACATGTATTCGATCAATCACTGCTACAAACAAATGACATCTATATGAGCTAGGCCCCAAAGCTCAGTGTCTAACATTAAGAGGAACTTTTAAAATGTTTAATTTGAAGGGAATGGGTTGTTTATGGGAATGGAGTCTGCATGCAAATAACTTTAAATAGTCAGTGGAATATCACACTTGTTTGTTCCCCAGACAGGATGGAGAAAGATAAGGAAAGAAGAGTACAAAAGTTCCCCCCGGCATATCTCTGCCAGCTTTCAATTGCAGTCAGCCAGTTAAGTCCATGCATGCATCAGTTCTGATGAGCTGATAAACAAATCTATCAAATTTGCCAAGTCTGTAGGAATCCTGAGCTGTCTAATGGTATATGGAGGTAGGGGTTACAGCAGGATGGAATTTACTATAGCTGGGAGCTGAAATACGATAATAATATAGTAATAAATATGTTGCTACTCCAGCAGAGAGAGCAGGACTACTGGGGCTGTATGAAATTTGGGTATAAAAGGGACAACAGTGGGAGACCTGGAGGGTATTTAGCATAAGGCAGCAGGAGATATCCAGGAGTTTAGGAGATGTGGCAAACAGAGGAGGTTGCAGTCTGCAAAGCACAGTAGTCCAGAACTCAGCTCATACATTACATTTAAAATGAAAATGATACATGTTTTGGGTAATATTATAATTTTATCCTGGTGTTTAGTAACTAGATGAAATTCTTGGCCTCTCTGTGGAGTAATACCTTAATTTACCATCTGCTGAACGTCCAATGTCTACACATGTGTTGCAGCAACTATTCTCCTTTTGATTTCAAGGGGAATTAATTTTGAGTCAGGGACTTTTTAGTTAGTATAGTATCACCTTACGTTTTCTGTGAGTTGCGCTTTAAAATATGAAATCTCTGTGTACCCTGTCTGTGTATTGTGTGGCAAAACCCAAACAGACATGCTTACGTGTGTAGGCACACTTACCCAGGAATTAGAAGGCCATCACACTGTTTAGAGACCACTGTGAGGGTTTTAGATTCAAAAGCGCTCGGCACTGACGTTGTTTTGACCTTCTTTCTAAATACCTATTAACTTAAAGACACACACAAACAGCTGAAGAGGGATGTGACATGAACGTTCAACCCTTGCTAAGACTGACAGGAAGAATCAACTCCAGCTCCTGTGTGCACACAGAACTGTGGAGACAATCTCACTGATATGAGAAAACTCATGTTGATGACTTGGGTGAGAAGACGGAGATAGAGAGGAGTGGACAACGTGACATTTCAATTACATCAGTGTTGAAGAAAATTAAGAAAGTAGATGGTAAAGGATGTAGAAAACAAAACAAAACAAAAAAGTCCCCAGGAGCTCTGTGGCGTTAATCTAACCTTCAGCATGACTGAAAACTCCACAGGCAGGTGAGCAGGATTATTGATGTTTGAAGTAATTACTTCAGCAGGAGCTGCGATCAAAATTCACAGTGATTGATTTCCCACTAGTCAGCTTATCTCTCCGAGAACAAGTACACTGGAAAGCAGCTTATAACCCCTTCCTAATAAGCCATGGCACATCGCTGGAGAAAATGGCGTCAGGGTCTCTTTGTTATGCCTTCACTGCTGTTTAATGTTGAATCATTCAAAATTTTGAGATGCCAGGCTGCTTTCTTCTCCAGATGGTCTAGGAATACAAAGATCTACTCTCCCCAGGCAAGCCACCCTTGTCCTCCAAGGTACAGTATGAACTGAAGGAGACTTTCAAGCTGAATTTCTTTTAGTAACAACAAGGAGAAATCATATCTGGACACACACACAGCCCATAACTTTATTTTCAAAGGTAGGTCTCAAATATAGAGTATTTTCAGCAGGGTGACTGAGAGCTGGCCAAATCAGGACACTGGAGGCTGTTACTGAGGTGCAAATCCTTAGGTCTTACTGATGATGTTGCCATATACTCACTGAGCAGCATCAGCTTAAATCCCTGTTCCCACAGGCTGTGGATCCAGGTCTAAATCTCGAGTGAATTCTTTAAGGTCAGGTTGGATGAGGAGACAGGATCTGCTGGGGCTGTTTTAGCCAGAAGACCTAGAAGACACAACCCCTGTTATCACAGGCAGCAAAGGATAGCGACGTCGTGACAAGAACGTGATTTAAGAGCTGTCATGTGCCAGATATCCCAAGGTGTGTTAGGGAACAAGAAGTTACTGTCCATGATGTTGCAACAAATATCCACGAAAGTGCAGCCACCATCCCACCACTGGGCTTGTGATTTCCAAAGGAGGTCTGTCAAGCTGCAGTGGAAAGGGCTCTCTCTTTTCCTCTGTTCTCTTTTGGAAACAGCCAGGGACTGGAAAACAGCAGCCAAGATGTGGACCTCTAGCACCAGTTCAGTGTCCAGAAGAGCTTGGGCCTTTACCTTTGCTTTTCTTTCAGCCTCTGTTGATTGGCAATCCTTTACTCCCACAGATCAAAGCATGGGGGAAAAAATTGAGTGAGGGACAAGTGCAAAGAGGCTGAACTATCAGACGGGATTTTCATCAGTCTGTGTCAGGAGGCACATCATCTGAAAGTGTTTTTCCTTTTCCTTTTGGCTCATTTCCCATGCATGGAGAGCCAGAACGCTTTCTTGTACAGAGAGTTGCTTCACCCTGCCATCTGGCAGGGTGCACACACATGGGAGGCAAATGGTGCTATTTGTCAGGAAGCAAAAGGGTTATTTACCGGAACAGTTTTATGGAGAAAAAGAGAGGGAAGAGGAAGGTGCAAGCAAGCCATTTTGTACGAATGGCCGGAGCAGGAGCTAGGTAAGATCATTTCTTAGGGCAGAGGTGAGCTGCTCTTTCCAGCACCCAGTGGTTGTCTGCTTTGGAGCCCTGTATGAGAGGGAGAGGTACAGGCAAGAGGAGGAGTTAGGAGCTGAATCTTCACAGAGAATTTAAATGACAACTTTTTAAAAAATATACAGAAGTTTCGGGTTGGTTTTTCTCTTTGTTATTTGCCTGTTTCACAACCACTTGTGTTCTTTGGCCTTTGGTGGCTGACTGGTACCTCACATCCCCTGACGTGTCTGCGAATTCCCAGCCTTGAGCCTTTCTGTTAGCACTAGCAAAGACTGACAGGGATATTGCAGCACTATCATGCTTCCCAAGGTATATGACATCCCACAGTACCTCCGTTACAAAAGGCCAGTATAACCACACCTCTGCTGTGTGTTCAGCACTAGCCTTACGTCCTGCTCTGGCACCCTTTGAGGCATAGCCCAGTCCTGTGCAGTGCAGATGGGGCTGGGTGGCTCCCTGCCTGCTCTCCCAGCCCCAGCAGTCATCTTCCCAAGCTGAGGCAGCCGCTCAGCACAGCCATTGGGAAGGGCTGGTGGCGGCTGTCCCTTCCAGTTCCTCAGCCATGAGGGACGTCGGAGCAGTGTAAGTGTGTCACCATACATAAATACATCACAGTTCTTCTCGGACCACAGCACTGCATTCAGGGCTCCTTCTGTTGCTCATCTGCACAGTTTGGGCAGCAAGGAGGGGATGGAAAGGTCTGTAAGCTCCTTTGCTTGCTCCTTTGCAAGCCTCAGCATGCGGCAGTCCTGGGTTGGGTGAGCAACACATCCTGGCAGTCCCAGGCGGTCTGCGACTCTTCAGACCCTGTGGCAGAGCTGTTTCACAACAACCTTTTCTTCTCCTGTCTGTACCCAACAGTGTGGAGACAGCAGAGGCTCCACCGATTCCTGTGGAGTATGCTTTTATTTTTATGGGGTTCTTTATTTGCATCTTTGTGAGCTATGGAGGCTTTGGGCACAGCTGGCATGTGCCACTACACAGCCTCTGCTCATCTGTGGGCCTTGAACTACAATCTTCGTACAATGCAATCCTCATTGGCGTGTTTTCTGGGGGGATAGCCCACTTTCCCAATAGGCTTCTGTGCTGTTTTTATCCTTCTGTTTCTACTGCAGTGGGTCGCAGCAGAGACCAAATTCCCTCATTGCCCTTCTGACTTATAAAGTTGTGCTTCTCTTTCAGTGCCTGGCTCCCCCGGTCAATGTATGGTGATCCTTGTAGTCCATGGGAGCCTGGCAAAGGCAGGGGAGCAGATGGTCACAATAATGCAGTGATGTTACATGAAAACTGCACCTGATGGGGGCACATTGCTCTTGGATGCATGGAGATGACTGCATCTTGTCACAGCTGAAGAGGAATCTAGGTGAGCATCCGAGTGGTGTCCACTGCAGGACCCCCTCCCATTAATCCCAAACCTCCAGTGTCTTGTCTGTGTGCCTGCATCTCTCTTCTCTCATCTCCCTGGATGGGTGCCTGGGTGGCTCAGCTCTCAGTTCCCGCGCAGTTGGAAGGTGAAGCACAGAATGCAGACCGGATGGTTTCCCCGTGGGGCTGGAACACCTCACGCTTTCTGTAATTGTTTCTGACATTTCACCTGTCACATCCTGAGCTTCTTTTGGGGGGTGATAAAATGTTTGGATCTCTGAGCGTGTAGTCAGTACACTGCGTTCCTTGTCGACAAGAGATCAAAGATGTCAGGGCTCTGGAAAAGGCAAAAAAGAGAGATTGGAAAGCAAAGGAAAAGGAGAGAGAAAAAGAGAGTGACATGGAGAAGAGAAGAAAGTCAAATAGAAATAGGAACAATTGCCTAGAGACAGGTGGACAGATGCCTAGCAAACCAGATAGACAGACGGCTGTGGCAGAAAGACAGCATGCTCCTTGCTGTTCTTGGGCTGTAATTATCAGCTATTTAGGCAGTAAGCCCAGGCAAACCAGTTATTATCAGTATTCAACAGCTCTGAGGTGAAGCCCAAAGCAATTAATGCCCTTTGAGAACTGGGGACCAGCTACAATGAACACTGATTTTAAGCAGAGTGTTTTGGGGGAGGAATGGATTAGGAGTTTTTCATTATATAAGGAAGGGGAGGGGGAATCTGCAGTAGAGGAAGTCCCTGCGGATGAGCAAACCCAGGTATGAACTCCAGCAGAGCTAGAGCTGCGAGCGGGGAGCAACTGCTGATGGCATCTCTACAAGCATCCCCCTTCCTGTAGTGGAGAAATTGCTGTCTAAACTGATAGGGCTGATAGAGCTCTTCTGAGAGAGCAGGAATGCTCAGAAATACACATCCAGGAGAGCTGGGGAAAAGAAAAAAAAAAAAAAAACAAAAAAACTCGGAAGGGCAGGAGTACCTTTTTTTTTTTTTTTTTGGTCAGGTATAACTGTAGAACCTGAGAAGGGGGCAAGTCTAACACAATGTGATGGAAGGATGGAGAGAGGGAGGGATGGAGGGAGGTGTTGTTACCTGTTTGGAGGGCTGAAGTGCAGGAGCAAGGCTCACCCTCCCAAGTATTCATTCCTTATCTTTACCAGAAAACCTTCCTCCTCCTGGAATGACTGAGGCACTTGGTGTGGCATTACTAGACTGTGACCACATAGGTGTTTCAGGGAAATACAGGGGAGTATCCCTAAGGAAAGACTGCATAGTCTGCAGTCCCATATTTCAGCATTAATAGCTACATGTAGACTATTGCTGTATATACCACACCTGCACAGAGATTTGGCCATGTATCATTGAGTATGATGCTCAACTGCTGCTAAGTTGTGCTGAGTCAGGGGAGCTCTGCTGACCTACCCTCCCTTGGGGCCCAAGAACCTATTTCTGCAGCAGATTCAGCCGCGTGCAGCATCCTGGCTTGTGTGATTTCACCAGGGGAGGTTCAGGCTGGAAATGAGGAGACATTTCTTCTCAGAAAGAGCAGCCAGGCATTGGAACGGGTTGCCCAGGGAGGTGGTGGAGTCACCGTCCCTGGCGGTGTTCAAGGAAAGGTTGGACATGGTGCTTTGGGACATGGTTAGTGGCTGACATTGGCGGTGGGGGGATGGTTGGACCAGATGATCTTGGAGGTGTTTTCCAACCCCAATGATTCTGTGGTTCTGTGAGTTCACAACTGGTGTGAGGTGCTCCCGCATCAGCGACCTCAAGAAATCGCGAAGCCCCAGGCGCAGGGCATGCTGTCGAGGCAGACAGACACTCTCAGACTTCCTGGGAGAGCTCTGCTGCTGCTGAGCAGCCACCAGGTGCTCTTGGGCTTGGAAAATAAAGGATGAGCGACTGAGATGAGAACGGGATGGAGCTGCTACGCTGGGATACTTTCGTCTGGATCTCAAGCATGCCTGGGGGTAAGCAGTGGAGCCAGCAGTCTATGACTCAAGATACACAAAGTAATAGCACATTTTCATGTTTCTAATTAGCCCCTCAAGCACAACACAGAACCTGCGTAAAAAACTCGAGCTGGTGAATTGCTGCTTCTCTCCGAAGCCTGTTCTAGTAGTGAGAAGGAAAGCGTTTTGAAGAAGTCACGTATGTGAAATGGCTGTTGATCCTCCTTAAAACCTTCACATTTTTATTATGGTCTCCTGGAAAACACCTTCCTTTATACTTTGAACTGTATTTTTAATATAAACCTGCTCTTCAGAATTTTAGAGTACAGGAGCAGTCAGCAAGAAGCAACAATGGTAGGAGAGAGAGAAAAGAGGCAAGAGGGAAAATTGCTTTCCTTGAGATCTGAAAAGATTTGAAGAAGGGAAAAGGTGCTTGAAGGATCGGGAGCTGGTGGCTGCAGCTGCAGTGGTGGTGGGGGGGGGCAGTGAAGGTGTGCAGAGCGGGGCAAAGAGAGAGCAGATGTTGTGGGGGAAAAAGTAGTGAGGAAAATGTTTCGTTCACTGACGTGAGCTTCACAAGGTCTTTCACCATTGCAGGCAGAGCACTTGGGCCCAGGAGGGCCGTTTTTGATGTGGGGAAGCCTTTACTGGACCCAAGAACTTGGTGGCGTACAGCCACTGTGGAGATAGTGATACCTTATTAAATAAATTGGGTTACTGGCACTAGCTGAGTGGGGCGTGAAGGGAGATACCCACATCTTAAAGCAGCGTAATTAAGGTAAATGTTTTTTTGTGACCCGCTTTTACTTTTTATTTGTTTGTTCAAGCTGCAGCTTTTCTCAAGAGCTCTGCAGTCCCAAAGCAGAGCTTTAGAGCTGACTCAGTGAATGATGTGGAGATCTGTTTTCCTTTTAGGTCCAGCACCATTAATAGGAAGCGAGCAAACGGTGGGGTGTTGGAGGCACAGCCCTCCTTGTGCCACTGACGAGGATCTGAGCTGCCCTTTGTGCTGTGTAGCCACTTGTCAGAAACCCTCAGGCTTTTTTGCTTCACAAACTATTGGAGATGCTTGAAAATAGAGTGGTTTCCCATAGTGGTTTCATTTTTTTTTATTATTATTTTTTATGTTACCACATCCATTGCTTTCCCCCAGGTATTCTGAACACAGCCAGAAATTCATAGGGCTTGATTGCTTATTTTCACTTTTACTTTAGATCCTGGCATGGTGTCAGTGCACCAGTTGTGATTTATTAAGTCCATGCTGTTGCCTTACCAGTAAAACAGCCCAGTGTGTTTGCTTGGGACCGTTCCTACACTAAACAGAGTCCTGCTTTGCACAGCAGGTGCATATGGGTGTTTTATTTTGTCCTTTGAAGCTCTTGCTTTGCTCGCTTTTGAGGAAGACTGTGTGGCAAGGTGACAGGTGGCTTTTTCTGTTATCTTGGTTCCTATAATCATTGCATCGGGTTTTCAGTCCAGCAACAAGAGAACTTGTTAAAAAACACATATTTAAATGTCAGAGGAGAGAAGACCTGTGTAAGATGTTTGGAGATGTGATGTCCTCTGGATGCCTCACCAGATCTTGAGGAACAAAGCTGGGGCTGCCCTGCGTCAATCCCCTGAAGCTCTGTGCTGAGTCTTCTGCGAGACGAGGTGGGATTTGGGAAGTTTATTGAGTGCTGCGAGAATGCTCCTGCGGTACAGACAGGAGAAATGAAGCCGGTGGGTTGTGTCTCTTCTGTCAACTTCCCGTCTTGATTTACAGAGCTTTCGGTGTTTTAGGGCCCCACAGCAACGTAATTCCGGATGATGCGGGATTTGCGTACTTTGGAATTTAATCCAAAGCTCTTCCCAGGTACACCGAAAGGCTCGTTATCTTTTGGAGCAGATTGAAACATTCCTTGTCGATCATTCCGTTGTAACAAAATGGAGGGATATCTGTTGCTCTGTGTGTTGCTGGAAAAAAAAAAAAAAAAAAGGAAAAAAGGAGTAAACATTTGGAGAAAGCATTGCTTTTGGGGTCTCTGGGGTTGTTAGAAAATCCGGCTCTGAGCAGAAATAGCAAGCGCCTTCATCTCATTTGTGGAAAATGAAGAGGGGTGTGGGAGCGGGAAAACAGAATTTACTTAGAAAAATAACCATTTTCCCCCAAATTCTGCTAAGCACTTTTAAAAGCAATTTTTAAGACCAAATTAGGGATGTGTCGTTATTCAGCGGGTGGTGGGTAGTGATTTTAAGCGCCGACTCTGGTGGCAGTGTGGCATCCTTGTGCATTTCTTCTCCCACCTGCTCCTCTCTAGCTCTGTTTGGAGGCTCTCAGTAGCACCCCTTGGAGCTCTGCGCCCCGTCCATCCGTCTGTCCCTCCCTCCCTCCTCCCCGCCATCCCCTCCCCTCTCGCTCTGCCTCTTTGTGCTGCGTGTTCCCTTTTCAAAAAGTAATTTCATGGCTCATGCACTTAAGATTCCATCAGAAAATCGAGCCTTTGATCAGGCAGACAGACGCCCTGCTGGGATTTCATTGGCAAATCACAATTCCCTTAATTAAGACTATGTGTCTTTATATCACTAAACTGATTCCAGCTGGGTCCCTGCTTGTTTTACATCCAGATTTACCTAGACTATGGATTCGCACCCCCTGCGACTCCAGAGGAACAAAAACCATTTAAAGACTTTCATTCTCAGCTTCTCCCCATGGCTGCTTGGCGTGGGCTGGGACCTGAATCTCTCCCTCAGTCTCACTTGCTCTCTTCTCCGATCTGGGAGGTACCGCGATGTGAGGGATGTGCTCTATTTCTCTCCAGTGCCTGGAAGCTGAGAATCAGTGGTGCAAAGGGAATTAAACTTGCCTGGTTTGTTGTTTTTTTTCAGAAGCCATGTTTTCGCTGAGAGTCAAGGAGGTGCCAAAACCTGGCACAGAGTTTTCCCCTCCTTCCCTGCTTCCTTTAGCTATCAGTTAAAGATGAAGCAGGTTAAGAGTGCTCACTTATGGTAATCACAGGTCCTGCGTAGGAGAGGCTTTGGTGACATTTCTGCTGCGCTGGGTTTGCTGGTCGCATTAGTCATGCCGAGCCAAACATTCCTCCGGAGACAGGGACACAAGCAGCGAGTGCTGCCTTGAAAGCGTGTGGTCTGCTCTGGCCAAAGAGATAACGCTGTGGGGGGAGTTTCCATGGGCAATGCTGATTTTCCCTCAGTCACCTGCATTTTCCCTTCCTCCCTCTTGATTTCTTAATTTCCTCGTCTCTGCTGAGCAGCTCCCCGACACCCTCTCCAGGGAGGGGAAGCCTGCACAGCAGCCCACCAGCGGCGCTCCTTCCAGGGGTGGCAGTGAGCACAGGGCTCTGACCCCATGCTGGGAGCCGAGCTCGTCTGCTCCACAGCGCTGCTGCCTGCCTGGGGAAAAAGGAGCTTCAGCAGGGGGGCTGTTCGACACCAAGCCCCAGTGCTACCGGTGTCTTTGCAGAGCACCGAAGAGCAAAATGCAGAGGTGTCCTCCAGAGCAAATCCCTTCGGGCATCATCAAACCGTGCGTGGGGGGACAACGGGGACCAACAAATGTACCCAAGGTTTGAGGGTCGTGCCCGAGCTGTAGCTGCAGGTGGGTGCAGTCAGACCTGCAGTGGCTGTCCCCTTGTAGGGCCTTGTAGGTGCCGCCCCGGTGCCCCTCCAGGTGACAGCTCTGCGGCCACAAGAGCTGCAGAGCAACCTGGCTGCCGGCTGAACAGCACCGAGTACTGCTGCAGCACGTGGGAGGCTGCTGGCTGCTAACGCAGTTGTGCTTAAAACTAAGAAATAGCCAGAAAAAAGGGAGGCCTTAACGGCCAGCAAGCCCTGACTGGGTGTTCCCAAAGGCGAGCTGCCTGCTTAGTAAGTGAGCCCAAGGTCTCGACTCAGGAAACATCCTCTTCCACGAATGGCTTTGTCTTCAGGTATACCGTATGGAATTCCTCACGTGAAAATACGTACTTAATTATGTGCCAGCAGAGCTTCAGCTCGTGTCTCAGGGGTGTGGTGACTTTGTAGTGGGCCCTGACAGGGCTTTGCTTTAAAGGGGCATTGTGTTAAGGGTCTGGCATAAGTCCAGCTGTTCCTCCCGGCTAGAGGAGGGTTGGGTTGGTTCAGGCAAACAGGCTCCAGCCTGAGCTAAAACGTCTTTAGCTCCTTGCATGCTAATAAAGCTGTCCACTGCAAAACCCTAATAGGACTTTGCAGTTGGATGGGTCTTTGATTTGAAGATCCCAAAGCTCTTTATAACAACAATTGCTGATTATGATTCCATGGTAAGACCAGATTAGATCAAAAGGGGGTTCAGGATCTCCATTTTGTTTGAGAGACAGAACAAGTCTATCCCAAATGTACAGAAAATACATCCTGTGATTAGAATATGAATTTTATGAGCCTTTATAAGTAAATTGATTATTATTTTTTTCATTAAAATTAATTAAAAATCTCATACTTTATAGCACATTAACATCTATGTTTGTCTTGTCCCGAGTCATCTTAATGGAATGATAGAGAAGCGTCAAACTTATATATAGTTAAAAGTAATTGAAATCTTGCTCATAGCCTCTATGTGGAGAAATTAGGGTGTAATTAAGCTGTCAATGATTGCTGTGTCTAGATGCTATGGTTATCGAAGTCCGTATCAGATGCAGGTCCCTTGGAGGTGCAGACAGACAAAGGAACCCAAATATTCACCTCGTTTCCTCCGTGGCTCATTGAACATGGCCAGCGGTGGGCTGCAGGGCCTCGGTGGCACTGGGGATGCCCCTGCCCTGCAGGAAGAGCTCTTGGTTGGCAGTGGCATGCCCAGACCCAGAAACCCTCCATGGCTGGGGGATGGCTCAGGCTAGGGCAGTGACCTGGGGCACGGCAGCCTGGAGCACAGAGCCATCGCGGCCCAGCTGAGCATCCCCCGCACTCCTTGCTATTGTGGTAGGCTCATGCACAGAGCCCCTAGGCCAAAATGTTGGTTGAAGCTGAAAAGCCAAAGTCACTGACTTGCTTTGGCTGTGTGACGCTGCAGTGACACAGAGAACACGTCCTAAGAAGGGTTAAATTAGGACTGATGTAACACTGGTACTTCAGGCCTTCAAGCCGTTAGAAATATCAGATGGCAGGATTCCCTTTGGCTTTCCTATATAACTCATTAAAAAATTAAAAAATATAATTAAAACAAGCACAGAAAGAAAATTTCTAATGAAAATATTATGTTCGAGTTATGGTTAAGAGTATCAGTAACTTATGGGTAAAAGTAGTAGAGGACAATATAAAACGGTAGAAGTCCAGGATATTCATAGCTGAGTTTATGTATAAGAAAAAGCAACTACATTAGGGTAAGAAATGCAGAGACAAGGCACCCAAGTTGTCTTACCTCAGCCCTGTAGATATGCCACGAAGGGAAAAAGTGGAAAAAACAATGATGTAGCATTTTACAAGTTAAATCTCATCTGGGATCATAAAGACCTGTGTCACTCCTGTCCGCAGTGAGCAGTAATCATTGCATCTGGCCACTGACTTCCCTAAAATTTTCTTTTGACCTGCAGAGGAGCCCGATACCTGACTACCGCTTTCGAGATGCCTTAAAAGTCACCGGGAGGGTGTTCAGATGTGTCGACCTAGAGAGAGAGAGAAAGGAGATGGGAGGAAATTACAGGGGAATGGAAGAGAGGAAGGGAGGCGTGCATTCAGAAATGAGGAGCAAGAGGTGGTGAGAAACCAGAGTGGCACAGGGCAGAGAGGAACACGTAGAGAAAAGAAGGGGATTGGCACTGAGACAGGGCTGCGAAGGAACAGGAGGAAAGATGGGGAAATAGCTGGAGGGGGGTGGGTTGGCAGCTGTAAGGGGAAGGGTGGTGTATTTTCTTAAAGCAGAGCTGTTTTCATGCATTGGACATGCTTGGGGGCTTCTCGCTGGATAAGCTGCAGTTAGAGGAAAGGCGAATGGGCTCCTGGACCCTGGTAAAGTGGATCCCATCTTTTGGGGCAGGATAGGTTATTTTAAAGGGCATATTGCTGTCAGCTGAGGTGTAGCCATCTGTCTTCTGCTCTGTTGCTAATAACTAAGGGGAAAGGGAGGTAAATCATGACCGTAGCCCAGCGGAGTGCAGCAGGAATGAATTCTGGCACCTGTGGGCATTCGCTTTCTGACAGAGCGTAAGCTTTCTGGAAAATTTTTCTTATTGCACGTACATGAGCACTATACAACCGGGAAGAAAGCTGTTCTTTCCCAATCAAAAGATGTTTTTTTCCATCTATCACAAGTGTATTTACTGTCTCTGTCTTCTGCTCTGTGCTGCGCTGAGGCGTGTGTTTTGATATGCAAAAGTAGCAGACCTGCCTGCAATCTTTTCATTACCTTTTGGTATTTCAGACTGCATGATGAGATCAAAGAGGTTAACTGAATTAGGCATCTCCTAAGCACAGCGTTTTGGAAACGTGCGACTGTTAGCAATGCACAGTGGGCCTTTCCCTCCATTTGTTCCCCCCTCCTTCACATATGTACCCATCACAGCTTCAAACGCTGCATCAGATCTGGAGAGACCCATTAGGAAGTGTGCAAACCAGCCAATACAGGCAAGCTGAAAAGCGTCTTAAAAGTGAGAAAATATGCTACAAGGATTTTAGATCCCAAATCAATTGCATCACTCGTGGGTAGGCACAAAATGAAACCATATGTTATCTTAGAAACAAAATATTTGAGAATTAATTCCTTTTTTACACACCCATCAAAGCTTGGCTTCCAATTTTAGCCTTCCCATTCCTGCCAGGGTTATTATTAGCCCTCTGCCACCACTCAGGTGCTGCAGGATGGACAGGGCTGCTGAAATAAAGGGCTTTCTGGCTGGAAAGGCAAAATGAATAAAACAGCATGGTGGAAGGGCTGCAGGTGGCTTTCAGAAGTTTTTTTTTCAGCAAAATGAACAACAATTTATTTTGGAGCAGCCAAGAGAATTTTGGCTGAATTGAAATGCTTTGATTGCTTTATTTAACCCTTCTGAATCCTTTTGCCTTTTTCTTTTTAATTTAAGTGCGTTTTTAAAAAAGGCTGGCTTGAAATGAAAAGTCAGGAAGTTGTATTCCAAGAAAACTCCTTTTTTTTTTTTTTAATATGGAACATACCAGCATTTTTATGCAATACTTAAATTTCCTTCTTTTTTAGCATCCACGGAACCAGTAGACAACAGCATTAAGCAGATAACTATGCAGACATTTTGTGGCATGGCTTTTGGGGAACCTCCTCACTCCCCACCACCACCAACTGCCCTGATTCTGAGCTGATCACGTTGATTCAACATTGGGCCTTGTCTTCTAATTCTCAAAGAAGTTTTGGAGTAAGGGGCAGGGGATGGCACATCTGGCCAAATGGAGGAAGTCCTGGGCCTCATCCTGCTACCATCCCATGGCCACGGCTGAGCCCTACGCAAACGAGAACAGCCTCAAGGCTGCTCTGGTGGTGGGTGAGGGGGAGCAGGCCACATGCTGCACTACAGCATCGGGGCAATGTCAGGAAAATGTCAAGGCAGTTTGGCAGTCAGCTTCCAGCTGGCGTTTCAGACATCTCTGATCTACCTCTGCAGCCTTTAAGGTGAATGAGTAAAGACACCCCTGTGGTATGGTGAGCTTTCTGACTTGGGTCTTCACTGGGCCATCCCCCAGTGAGAGACACAAGATAGTTGCCCCTTCCATAGAGAATGGTCCCTTGGGCACACGTGTTGGAGCACCACGCATCCTGTATCGGTGTTTGTAGACTTGGAAGGTTTGAGCCTTGGAGGCTCAGCTCTGGCACACAGAAATCAGGTGTGTGTTTCATGGAGCAGGGTTTGATCACTTAACTGTCTGGTCATGCCAGTGTGCTTGTGAGTAATTCAACTTGATATGGAGCACAACTGGAGTTGCTCGACATTTCTACCAAGTACAGGATCTAATTACAGAGTTATTTTATTTTTTTTTTCTCAGTAAAACCAGAGGGTCAGTTTCACAGCAAGTTCTTCTAGATCTGAGTGGTTTTCTAAAACTTTGCTGTCAAACATAGCATTTATTAGAGTTGTGCACAAACACCTGATGTTGTGAAGAACATTGTGGGAAGTCAGAGAAGTGAACGAGGCCTCTGGGGACAGGGGACTGGCTGCTGAGGCAGGGTCGTCCTCTACAAAACTGGGAATGAGCAGACTTGAGGAGAAAGCTTTGAACAAACATTTATGTGCTGTTCCTCTCCGTGTTACCAGCACAGATGAAACAAGGCAGGGGCTCTCTCTGTCCTTTGCCGTGTGTGAAAACCCTACCTGCTTGCTGAGCTGTGGCCAAACAATGACTTAAGTCCCACTCTTTTTGTCTGATGAGACCAGGTAGTCTCACACGCCAAGTTGGATCCTACCAGTTATTTAGATGAAGCATGTGTTGCCAGAAGCAGTCAGGGCTAAAAATGGTATCCTGGCTTCGGGAGCAAGTTATGCTGCTCCCTCGAGTCTGACAGGTGAAGGACTTCAGATCAAGCACGGCGTGGTGAAATCCAGCATGCTCTCTGCCACCACTGCTGGACACCCTGTACTTCTGACCCCCATTATTCTCCCAGTCCCATCAAGCACAACCCTGCCCAGATGTCATACTGGTAGCCATCAACTCCATCCTGCAGTTGCACAAACACCCACGTGCGGTCCAGCCTTGGCCGCAGTCCCCTGCCTATCCAGTGACATTACTTTGGAAAGGTCTTAGGTTTCACACTGCCTGTGAGCGTGGTTAATACAGCGAACCAGCAGCTACCCTACTATTATTTCTTCAGCACAGAAACACTCCAGGGAAAATGCTTAAAAAAGGCTGACTTTTTCATCAGGCACACTACTCCCAGCCTGTGCAAAGACCCAGCTTTCTGAGGTGGTGCTTTCAGTGTCAGTCCACCTCCCTCACTAGCATTTAGGAGTTCATTAGAGCTTTTTGGGGTTCCACATTTGGCTCTGTGTTTCTGGAGGTGGGAAGAAAATGCAGCAGTAACCTGGGCCTGGAAGCAGAAACCAGACATAGCCTAACAAAGGAATAGGATTGCCTTTCTAACACTGGGGGTTAACTAACTACCAGAGCAAACCACCAAGTTCAACATTTTTCTCATCTTCATCTTGTCATCTGGCAATTGGATCCCTTTCTGGAAGTTAGTTTTTAGCCCAATATTGTTGGATACAATACAGATGTAATCTGGGAAAGGTGTACAGTGTGTGATATACACCCAGACTCGCTGACCCAGTCTGCGCAGTGCTGTTTTGTGTCGAAATTCCTTGAAAAGTACATTCAAAGCTGCTCCACAAAACAGAGTTAGAAAGTAGTTGTTTCCCTGGGGCTGATCACGTTGGCGGAAATACTGGAAGATTCCTTGTTAGAGCAACTGCCGAGCCCTGTGACATCTGATGCTAACCACAGAGTTTGCACAGACTGAATGCCGCGTCCCATTTCCTTTCTGCTAGGAAAGACTTTCCCTAAATTTGCCATGTGAGGAAGCATCTCAGGCTAGACTGGGCTTAATGGGTGCCTCAGGCTCTTTTTCTGAGCACATATTTGCTGGGGTACATCCAGCTGTGGACGCACTTTTCCTTTTTGCCGTGCGTAACATCTGTGCAGTGGGCTTTTGTTTGGCTGGTTGGCACTTTTCTTCTCCTTCCCCCAAGCTGCTTTGGCTGCTCACCCAGCTTTTTACCAAATCGCAAATTTATATTCCTTCTGCTTTCAGCAGGCCCATATGTGGAACTGTCAAAATGTCACTGGCATCAATTGTGAAAGGTTAGTGCCACATTATAGTCAGCGAGCTTATTAACAGGGAAATGATTGGGTTTTGGAGAGGGGGAGGGAAGGACAAATGGGAATCCATTTTCCAGGCACCTGCTTCTCCTACTAAACATTTCTGCTTGTCACATGTATGTTTTCAGAAAGTGCTTTCCATCTGCATGGGAAAAAATAATAGCTAGGGACCCTGGGAAGAACAGGGCTGCTCCTTGTGAGATCTCAAATAAGCTGGGCAGGGGGAGATGGAGAGGCAACAAGAGCAAATTGGTGAAATCTGTTCTGGTGCTGTGTGGCAGGACACATTCATGTTCGCTGACCCAGTGACTAGAGATGGGATCATGCTGCAGAACTTGTGTCTGGTGTGGGCCTGGTGTCGGACTGGGAGATGCTGGTGGGTTCCATGATTTCAGCTGGGCCCAAGAAGTACTCATGACATCTGGTTGCTCCTCAAGTCTACAGGTGCCTGTATACAGAGGAGAGCTTCCATTTTGCCGATTTACATCTCTATGCTTTTCCAGATTTAATCAGATTGCATACAAAATCACCACTGAAAAAAATTTCTGTATCCTGCAACAAAGTATTTATCTGTCCAAGGCATTTTTGTGGCTTCTGTCACGATCACTGCAGAAAACCTAGCTCAGAATCTTTAATATATTAATCCTCAAAATGGCCCTGCGAGATGAGATTATCTTAGTTTATGAGAACTGAGGCACAGAAAGTCTGATTTTTATTCAAATTTTTTTTTTTTTTGCAATGCAAGTCTGTGAGACAGCAGAGAGTAGTATCTGGATCTTTGTAGACTCTCCACTAGTGTCTTGATCGATGAGTCATCCTTCTCATGCCTTGCTTTTGTCCTTTGACTTTTTCACCTTGTTCTTTTAAAGTCAACCTAATGTCTACCTGTAAGCACTAGATCCATCTATTAGACAGGGAAAAGGAGGAAGAGGAGGACGAGGAGGAGGAGGAGGAGGAGGAGGAGTGCCCAGATTCTACCTAAAGATTAAATCTGGGTTGCACTGTTACTCTGCAAATAGAACGAAAATGCAGAGTAGGTGCTCATCTGTTGGATTTGTCTGGAGCTGCTGTTTCAGAGGAACCCCTGCCAGGATTTTGGACTGCAGCTTGCAGCCAGCACCAACCTGACCTAAATTCAGACCAGTGACCTCAAGGTGAAATCCAACAGAATCTGTAGCTGAGCCTCTGGGGCACCACTCTTCATTTTCTCCTGATTACTCCCTTCTTGACACAGCAGAAAAGGCTGTTTAGGTGGCCTACAATGTAGTGCTGGGGGGGTAGTACGTTCCTGACCTTTTCTGTAGTAATGCTCTTGAAAATGAGGCGGAAAAATGAGAATGAGTATTAATAATCGGATTGTCCCGGGGACTTTTCGCTGGAGACGAAGCCCATTGTGTAGTGGAATTAGAGCGCGCACCACACGCAGGTGCCTCTTTGTTGCTCCCTGAATGTTGCTGGTAGGTGAAATTTAATTTAATCACTCATGACAAAAAAAATAAAAAATAAAAAATAAAAATGGAGATTTGGTGGCCTCCAATGGACAGAGGCGGTGAGAGGCCCCTCTCGCATGAGGCAGGAGCTTCCCTGCTCTCCCCACACTCCTGCCCTTCGCTCTGTACGTGAGATGATGGCCAACACGTGGGAGCCTTGGGAGCAGGGCACTAGCACACAGCAAGGCCGAGCCTCGGGAGGGCATGACACGAAACATGGGTCAGTGTGTGGACGTCTCCTCTTGCCCCAGGTCTTCTCTGCAACCCCTGTGAGGGCAGCCTCCCCAAACCCCACTGACTGCTCGGCTGTGAGCTCTCCGACTGCGGCAGCTCAATTTAACGCCAGAGGTAGCAGCCGCGCTTATGTGCCTTTGTGGAGGTGCACGGCCCTGTTTGCTAGGTGCTGCCCAGGAGGGATGGAGGTGTCTGACAAAATTGCTGAAGGTCTGATTCTCCAGCAGGGACTGAGGAAGGTGGTGACGTCCCCAGTGACATGGGCATCGCAGCCCTTCGGGCTTGTTGCCACAGCACCAGGCCGCAGAGGGCCCTCCAGGCCCTGTCCCTGGCAGCAGGCTGGGCTGCCTCCTTCAGGCTCCAGAGGCCCTCCGGCAGAAAATCTGAGCTCAAAACTGGAGTTTTGAGCAATTAGCAGCCATTCCCCCACCTCCTTCTCGTGCCAAGCGGAATTTTAATGTACTTCCAACTTCTCTTTTTAGCACGCACAAAGAAAAAAGAAAAAAATTAATAATCATCTATAAGAGAAGTTCTTTTCAGACAAATGGAGAAGCATTCAATGCTGATATATATTTTCCCCCCCTTTTCAATGGTATCTATTTAAATGCAGATTTTCTGGTTTCCTATGTGGAGCCTGGAAGAAACGCCTTTCAATTTAAATGTTAATAGAAGAGTAAACTTCAAAATCAGAATTTCTCCATAAGGGAGTATTTTCTCATAGCTTTAAATGTCTTTCTGTATCTCTTCCCTCCTTCCCCCCCATCCTCTTTCCTCTCTTCCCAGCCCCCAGCCCGGCTTCACTTGCATTAAACACTCTTTTTTAAAAACCAAGAATACACCTTTCAGAGTTCCTGAATTAAAACGTTTAATGCTGGGGTCTGTGGAATGAGTATGTTTGAGCGGAGTGCTGGGGCACTGATAAAGCAGAGGTATCATCCCTCCACCTCCAGCCTTTTTCATCCCAGACGATTATCAAACGTGCTGCTCTGAATGCTTTATGGTGGGATTATTCTCAGGCTTGTGCTGCGTAATATTGCACCAGAGGTTGGGACAGAGGGCAGAAAAAGCTTTAGGATAGTGTTTTAGTCACTCCTGAATGTGAGCAAGGTTTTGGTGGTGGGGTGGGTTGGGCAGCAGGGGAGGGAAGTCAAATGCAGCAAGAAGGTGGTAAAACAGGGGAGGTCTTACCAAGTCTCTCTCTGTATTACATCTCCTGCTCCTCTTGTGGTCCTCTCTTGTGTACCTCCAGCCTCATTTATCTTCAGGATGAGCTTAGGCTAAATCTGTGTTTTGCGAAAGGCTCTTAACACTGCCTGGTGCTGGGATTTTACATACAATTGTTTATTGCTTCCTGTCACACCCCATTTGTCATCTTTAATACAAACTTTCCTTCAATTATCCTAATCACTCTCGTCCATTCTCCATCTGTTATTTGTCCTCTCTTCTTACTGAAAGAAAAAAGGGGACAAGATGTGTTTCCATTTCTTCTACCTCCTTCTGGCCACCTTTGCAAGAAGTGGTTCAAGAGATTCTAACTGAAGCTTAAATTTAAGTGCAATTTTGAAAATTTTAGTTTAGTGAAGGAATTCCTTCCAAAGATGAGACCCCATCCTCGTGGGAGCCAGCACTGTGATGTGGTAGCACAGCTTTTCCATTTGTTCTGCCCACTTCCAGTGCTGCTGCATTGGCTGGAGCAGTCACTGCTGAGTTGGACCCATAGATAATCCAGTGGTGATTGGCACATAAAAAGCCATGTAATGGGGCAGAGCGTGCTCCCTGTGGAAGCAGGCTTCTGTAAACTAGACAATAAAGCCATGACTATATATAATAGGGTATAGAGCTTCCTGTATCCAGATTATTTTTACACAACTGTTACTGTACTCTGTACATCATTATTATCTGAATGCCTCTTGAAAAAAAGTGGTGAATCAGCTTGCATGGCACCTCTGGGAGGTGGGAGAAAGTCTGATTTTCAGAGAAAAGCTTTGGAACACCCAACCCTGCCACATATTTCAAGGAAAACAGAGCTCTCTGAGCACTTCACACAGATGCACAGTCCTTTGCAGGTAGGCATGCTGGAGAGACAACTTGTCCCAAGTGTCTCTAGGTCTCACGGCTCTGATCTGATGAAGTCCCCCAGTTCGTTTTGAAATTGAGCAGAAGGCATTTTATTATGTGTGCCTGAAATTCTTCAACACTTGCATAATCCATGAGAGCTGTGTAATGAAAAGCCTCTTGGCATGACTCGGGCTGGGAAATGTTTGTTTTGTGTGGCCTCACCTAGCAGGAGCAGGAAGGATTAAAGTTATAAATATGCAGAAGGATGGCCAAAAATGCAGGTGCCTCAGAGTTTCTTCCCTATTTCTGAGGAATGAAGAAGGGAGAGGAAGGATGAAAGGGTTGACTGGTCAAATTGCAAATGTACTCTGCTGGGACCGAAGCTTGGAAATGTTCCTAGATGATCACATATTGCAGTGCAAAACTTCTGGATAGTAAATCTGGAGAGAGAAAGACTATTTGAAACCGGCTCTTGAACATCTCTGGTTAAGTGGAAATCATCAACTTTAGGTACTTTCTGAAAAGGAAAAAAAAAAAAGAAAAAGAAAGAAAAAGAAAAAGAAAAAGAAAAAGAAAAAGAAAAAGAAAAAGAAAAAGAAAAAGAAAAAGAAAAAGAAAAAGAAAAAGAAAAAGAAAAAGAAAAAGAAAAAGAAAAAGGAAAAGAAAAAGAAAAAGGAAAAGGAAAAGAAAAAGAAAAAGGAAAAGGAAAAGGAAAAAGGAAAAAGAAAAAGAAATAAAAAGAGGAGGAGAGGGAAGGAATGGCATGATTTGGGTTAGGGTGGACTGGACTGGACTGGACTGAGAATAGAATAGAATAGAATAGAATAGAATAGAATAGAATAGAATAGAATAGAATAGAATAATGCTTTGGCAGAGGCTTAGCTGTGCTGAGCCCACTACATCAGGGGTTATAAGGGCAAAGCTTATGTTTCCTTCCCAGCCTGCTGTCACTCAGAGATGAGTAGCAACACAGCAGATAATAAAAAAATCCTTTTTCCTCTCTGACCAAATGTTCTTTTTCAGCAGAAGGAGAAGAAAGATTGGAGCTAAAGACTGAACCATTCTACATGATGATATTCACAGCTGTCTTTCTCCAAAGACCTAACATAAATTTTCTGTCTTCTACAGTAAACCTCTACATCGGATCAGAACTGCATCTAATGCGTTCAAATTCCATTGTATAAAAGCCTCCTTTACACATCCACCTCTCTAATATCCATATCATAAAGTTTCTTGAATACAAATCCATCTTTTCAGCCTCATATGAGACACTTTTTCTCACCTATCTTTTTTCACCAGCACTTAAACAAGGTTTGTCTCCTTCTTTCTCTACTGCCTCCTTAAATCTCTCTCCTATTATCTAGTGTTTCTCTTTTGTCTTCTCTCTGCTCTGCACAAGCAAAAAGCAAGAGTAAGGTCAGGGCTTGATATTCAAGCTCCATATGATGCTTTCAGCCACTGCAGAATTTCTTAGACTTCTGTAGTTTTCCCAAATACCGGAGGAATTGCTTTCAGAAAGTACTGCACTGTGTGACCTGGTTTGGGATGCCCCCTCCCTCTCCGGTGCTTCATGAGAAAGTTCACTGGGGACTAGAAATTGCACAGCCATGTGGGGTTTGCTGTCTCAGCACGAAATCTCTGAAGGCAGCAGCCCTTGAACAAGACAGGACTCCATTCACCCTCTGATGAACTGCTCACCCAACTCTGAAGTCATTGGGATTTCTTACGAATGAAGGCAGGCTGAAGTGCCAGCAGCACGCAGCTGGCACCAACCTTTTGTGATTGTTTCTGTCTTAAATAACTATAAAATACTTAAGAACTCTGATGGGGGAAATCCAGACAGATGGTCTGTCCTGACAAGAACAGATCGTGTGTTAGGATGTCCATTCTACATCCTGTCCTGAGTAACACGTTGACTAGTGGTGACCACAGCCAGGGACAAGTGTCTGTGAAGTTCCTTATTGACATTTCCATATAGGTGGGTTCATACATGCTGGTAGCCAAGCACTTTATCACACAAACAACTCTATTCCAGAGAAGGGGATGGGATTTTCTGGTTTAGGAGAAATTATACGTGTATCTTAGTTTGTGAAACAAAGGCTCACCAAAGTCCTTTGGAGTATCAATAGTTAGATATTTATTTATTTATTTTTGTGAGGACCTTCTGCTGCTCTTTCTCTCATTTTTGAGGGTTGTGTTTTAGTGTATGTGTTTGTGACACATGTATTTCTGAATCACTCTGGTGGAGAGTACATGCATATACTGTTACTTTTGTTGAAGTGGGTCGTACTCATTGTGATGGCGTTACAGTAATCTTCAAACTGGAGACTGGGTTGCCACAAAATTCAGGAGAAGCACTCAGAGATTTTAACTGAGTCTCAGGTAGACTAATACATATTTCTTTTCTTATCTCTTCATTCCTGAAGTGGAAAGAAAAGATTAAAACCTCACCCTCCACTTGCCAACCTCATCCAAAATACCATCTTAAGCTGTGTGGAGAGAATCATGAGAGCCAGAAGATGCCACTCAAAATCATCTGCATTGATACTCACTTCTTCATGGTAGCTGGGAGCTGCTAGGTTTCGTTTTCAGTAAAAGACACACCTGTCCAATTTTGCATCTTGACCCTCCTGTGTTATTGGGGTGAGGTGAGAGGAGGGATGATGTCAGATAAAGATACCACTGTGCAGCTGAATCTATGTAAGAGAAGTCATTTAAACAAAACCTAGTGAAAGCTGGTTCTTAAACAATTTTCTATACATACATTTGCTTAGAAAAAGATGATAAGGGAGTGATTTAGACTCTTTTTAAGTACAAATGTGTTTAAACCCACAGCGGTAAAGAGAGATGAGAATGAATCTAGTATAGGATCTACTATAGTGCTTTGATCTAGTATAGATCAAAGTATGATCTAGTATAGATTTAAGTACGATCTAATGTAGATCAAGATCTAGTATACATCAAAGTGCAATGAAGGATTATGCTAAAGAATAATGCTACCCCAGTCTATTTCTACTTGATATGATATTATATCCTGGTATTTGGTCCTAGAGGGGCACTGAAATATGTTAGTGATTTCCTTTTCAGTTTTCCCTTTTGATGTGACACCTCAGGAAAGAGTGATGCTGTACCCTGAATGTCCTCTAAGGTGTTGCAGGTATTCTGGATACAGACTTCCTTGATCCTTAGTCCTTACGGACCTTTCTGTATTGGTAGAAGGGAGATGTAGGGTGGACTATCTGAAAAGCTGTTTGCAGCAGTATTGCACTTTCTAATGCTCTGATAACAAGCTCTGTACTTTGATCTGGTAGCAAACACTTGAGAACAAGCAGTTCTGAAAGCAAAAGCAGTGCTGTGTGGTTAAAGGGCTGGCCAGAAATTGTGGTAATATTGATTCAATTATATGCTCCTCCACAAACTTTCCGTGTAGTCATGGGCAGGTTGATTATTCTCACCTTGTCTCAATTTCCCCGTCTTTCACAAGAGGCTCATATTTTCCTTTCTCTATGTGTTGAGAGAAAATAAATGCCTAATATTTTTGGAGTATTAAACTCCTCTGTGGAGAAGAAGATAGATATCAATAGGGGGACCGAGTCCTTGCTTTGGAAAGATGACTTGCAATTTCAAAGAATAGGGCAGAACATCAGAAGTCAAAAAGGCATATTGAAATTTTCAAGAAGCAACACTGATTCAGAACATGTTCTGTTTGCAGCTGCTGGGGTGTGAAACTTCTTCCATGATGTGACAACCAGCATGAAATACTTCATTGCTCATAACAAATACAGATGGACAGATATCAGGGTGAAATGAAGGGCAGGGGCATTTGCAAACTGACAGAGTGAACCTTCTCCACATGCTGCTTGGAAATAAGCAGATCTTAATCGGCTCTTCTGCCTTTCATTATCTTCAGAAAACCTTTACACTTAATATTCTCCAGTGGAAGACTAAAATGCTTTTAGGAAACACATGTCGTTTTATGAGACTCTTTCTTTATTTTAAGGGGGTTGTCTAAAATGCTAATGTTTCTCCTTTCATCACGATTCATGGAGCTTGTGCCTTTCAAGCTTACCATTTTAGTTTCGGTCATGGGAATTGGATTATTTCATCTGCTGTCCCTTCTCCAGTGTTACTAATCAAGAAATTTGTTGTTTCTGGCCTACTTGAACACGATGCCTGAATTTCTGGCCTGAGGATCCACATTGGTTTTGAGTCAGGATTGAGTTCCCTGCCTGCTACATGCAGCAGCACCTGTGGCAGTGCTAGGCATGGAAAATACTCCCAAGGGGAAGATATTCACATTTAACTTTTAGTCTGTTAATGTAAAGGAATAGAATGGGATGAAGAAGGTGTCTCTGAAACATGAGTAGAAAGCTAATATTGTACTTTCACTCACAAGTGATGGGGCTGTCTAAGTCCATGTAGCAAATCATTGAGACTACTGGTCAAACAGGCACGGCACTGAGTCAGTTTCTACGCTATAGGTCCTACAGAACAAGCAGTGCAATACCCTTCTTACCTGCACCATGTAGCCACATTCCTAAAGGTCTGGCTTACTAGATGGTGGAGAGGGAGGATTCATAGTACCGCTGCAGCCTGTGCACTTTGCTACAGTGTGAGGATGCTGGATAGATAACCAGGAGGGGATCAGCTGTAGAACCAGCTAAGCAGTGCACATGAGAGAGCTAAGGTAAGGTATGTCTGCTGTTGCAGCTTCCTGTATTTAGCTGTATAAAATTCAACAATGCATTTTTCTGGTACAATCACTCCTTCAGTTGATTGGGATTGTCATGCCATCATCCTGAGATGCTGCAGTTACTCAGAGAGGTTTCCCAAGAAAGAAAGAGTGTGAGAATCCTACACTTCATTAACTAAAAATAATACTAATAATAAAGAAAAATAAAAAATCAGACTCAGGATGTGCTCAGATGTTACAAAGTAGTGTTACACGACCAAAGCTTGACCCTGTTTACCGTTGCAGGATATGTATTCAGAAAAAGTCTTATCAGTGCCAATCAAATTCACACAAAAAAAAAATCACATTTTCCTGATGAGCTATTGTTTATTTATGTGGCACCCCTTGCTCCTAAATTAGCAGAGAGAATTTATATATTGCCTCAAGTATACAATGCAAATCTTTGCTTTTCGGCTGTTCTTTCCTTGTCAAGCACCATGCCAACAGAACAATAATTGTAAAAAATACAATTAACATGGGTTTGTGTCCAGAGGAGAGGAGTTTCTATTCCCTGCCCTTCTCCTTACTAAATAGCCTGAGCTTGTTGATCTGCTGTTGCAACGCGTTATATACGTTAAATATTTTCCCACAAAAGAATCACTTTGCACAGACTCGTTCCCAGCACAGACATCAGCATCGTGCTGGCTCGGACAGGTGAGCAGCACTGGGAAGATGCTGCTGGACAAGCACAGGCTGTTTGTGAAACCAACTTTTCAGTCCCTTTTCTAGCTCTGCCATTTGCAAGGGCTGCCTTCAAGGAAGTTTATGACAAGACAAAAACCAAGATGTTTTGGAACAGAAAAGAAAGATTGTATTTTATTTGTTTTAAATAGACCCTAATGGATGGGATTGTGAGGAACTGCAATTGGCTCAAGCAGCGGTATTCTTAAACTGAGCCCACTAAACTTGCAAGAACTAGGGTTTCTTAAAGAAGTGTGATTTTTAATGTTTTTATGGGTGGTATTACCTGTCAATCAGAGGTTAGGTTTTTATTTTTTTCAACAGAGTGTGAGCCCAGAATTAAGATGCTGATGGATTTTGCTGTGTTGTTAGAAAGGGAATTTCAGGCTCCATCAGGAAGAAAGGTCTAGTGAAACAAACCTCAAAAATCGCGTCTAGAAATCTTGGTCCTGCTATTTGAACTATTCTGTTCAATGGCAAAACTCAAAGTCATTTTAGTGGGATGGAAACCATTCCTTGGTTTGGTGTATGGGATACTTGTATGGGGATACTTGTGATCCCCTCTGGTACCTGTGAGAACCAGCTCCATCAGTTTGTTATTGGGATAGACCTGAGGAGTTACTGACATCTCACAGCTGAATAAAACTATTTAAATTCATGCTCATTAAAAGCAGGTAGTTAGAGTATGTTTCCATTAGGACAAGCAAGTGCTGTTACCCAGAGTCAGCAGTCACCAGTTAAAACGGACAGGCTTTGCTGAGCTGACACAGGCAGCTGTGCAGCGGCGCTGAAATGTGTTTTGCTGTTATTGAAGATGACATAGGAAACAGTAAACATTTTAAGTTTTCATCTGTCTTTCAAACTGAGCCCAGGCCTTTATGGGCTACAAAGTACAAAGACACTCTGCCATCAAAAATGCTTACTAACGTTTACTGCTTGCTTTAGGAAGCCCTCTGAGAAATTCCCAAGGAACAGACCAGCACTGCCTGTGGGAAGTAGGAGTTTCTGTAGGAAATGCTTTTTTTTTTTTTTTTAATTTTTATTTTTCCTGCACCAGACCTACTTGAACATATTAAAATGCTTTGTGGGGAGTTTTTGTTTGATTTTGGTGGGATGATCACGAACCCTAAGATAAAAAGATGACTTAAAGTCATATATGTAGTTAAAAGGGCGCTGGTCACTGATGGGCTGAAGGCCTGGTCATCTTTAGGTTGTCAGAGAGAGACCTTGTAAAAATCAGTGACAATCTACAAGAACTCATAACCTCAAGGGAGGAATTGTGTTCTGCAACTTGATCTTGGGTAAGAAATGCTACAGTGAACACAGCCCTGAGGAAGCGGTCATTCACTGAATCAAATTATTCTGTTCCAACATGCCTATAGGCCTTGCAGACTCTTAAAGTTTTTGGTTTAGGAATTTTATAAATCTCTGGTTATGACACTTTATTGTTGTTCACAAGTTTCACTGAACCTGCACTACTGGTATTGGTGGTCCTTCTGACCCACTGTAGAAAAAGGACCAAAAATAACAGAAGCTGAGAAGCATTCAAAGACCAGCCAAGGCGAAAAGCTGCTGTAGAGGCTGGTGGCTGTTTCACTGCTTTCAATTTGTCCTCCCTCTGTCACAAGCATTCTGTTTCCTGAAAGAAAATGAAATTGCTATGCAAATAAAATTTGCTTCCAGAAGGAAACAAATGTTTGGAGAGCTGCCTTGGCTGGAATTTTCTCTGCACACACACTCTTGACATATCAGTGCTTAAACTTTGTATATGTGCATGAGGAGGGACAGGGAACAGTCAAATGTTAGTGAAGATGTCTCCATCTGTTCCATTATTCGAGCATGTAAAGATGCTCGTCAGCTCTCATAGTCCTTGCTCTTTTTTCCAGGTGGTCTCCCTGCTCAGATTGCACATCAGAAACAGCAGTGAAGATTTTTTCTAGCACATGTAGGAGTAGGGATCCCAGTAGTCCCATCCTTTTTGCAGAAAGCAAATACGGGATTCAGCAAAGGCTTAATTTATAGGTTCTTTACATTAGATCTTGAGGATCTTTGCCCTTTATTTTTGAAATAAATACAGGTCAACCCCAGACCACATGTGGTTCTTTGTCCCCACGTGCAGAGCACAAAATGCTTCACTTCAATCTCGTACTCTCCTCCTACTCTCAGTGCTCCCTGGAGCACTCAAAAATGTCCTTACCAAAAATCATCTGACAAGGTCACCATCTAGATACAAGAGAGGGCAATAAAGTGCCCTATGCCCCAGCCATGTGTGTGCAGTGCATTTCTTGTCTCTGACACCAGAGTATCTATGCACCTCACCATCCTGAAGGTCCTGGGTTTCACTGACAACACTACTGGACAGCAAGGAGCTCAGCCCCATCCTGCACATCAGGAACTGTGTCCCAGGGGGGCTTGGTGACTGGTCCAAGATCTCCCGGGCAGTCAGATCCAAGGTGAATCCCCAGTCGTGTCTGCGCTGGAGTAAAGTCCAGAGACTGCTTTGTACATCAGTTTGAGCAGGTGCATCTGTTGGATGCAGTATAGCAATGGATGGACATGTGAAGGCAGGATTTAAACAGGCTGTGCTAGCACCCAGAGACTAAAGCTGTTAACATTGCGCTGAGGCCATTTTACAACTTTTAATTCCTGAGAAAGTTGTCACAAGTCCCTTGGGTGTATCTGCACTGAGCTTCATTGTGTGGTGAAATGGTCACCTGCTCGCTCTCCCCAGCCCAAGCTAGCATCTTAATCTAAGGGTTGTCCTCCCTCTTGACCATCCTTACGTAAACCATCCTGTGCCAACACACACTGAAGACCTGGCAGTTTGGTAGCATTTTGGATCAAGACTGTCAGGAAGCTGTGATGATGGTAATTTATCACTGTTCACAAGCATGCTGTTTTTCTGTCTTCCCCACTGCAGATCTGCGCAGGATGACAGCTGGCTTCATGGGCATGGCCGTGGCCATCATCCTGTTTGGATGGATTATCGGGGTGCTGGGGTGCTGCTGGGATCGAGGCCTTATGCAGTATGTGGCGGGGCTTCTCTTCCTCATGGGAGGTAAGGATATTGGCGTCTGAAGAAATGTGTTCTTTTCCTTGCTGTTTTCATGTTCCTTCTTTCCACATGTCCCTCCTTTGTCACTGAAAACATGTTTTCAGAGTTGTTTTAGGTGATCTGGACTTGGTTTCATGCTGAGCTCCTTCTGGTGTATGTCAAGAATAGTAACAGTATTTACACGTTACTTCTGTCACCAAACAGCATCCATAACTCAGAGGACTGGAAAAGGCCTTCTGAGTTGTTGAGACCACTTCCCTATTGACACAAGTAACACTGTCACAGAATCTCCTCTCCCTTACATGCTATCAGCTTAATAAATTTAGTAATAAAAATCTGAAGATGAGGCAAATGTTATTCCCACTACTATCCTATTTCATTGTGAGAGACTTTGCTTTGATAGCTGGAAACAGTGCTCAGAGTTTTAACCTGTATTTATTCCCAGTCAGTGGTCCTTGAGTCAAATACAACCTTTGGTTTAAGTTCTCTGATATATCTATGAGGAGCAGTGGTATCCTCTCAGCTTTCCTTTTCCTACCCTAAATACAAATTTCCTGCCCCTGTAGACTTCCCTCTGTGAGCCCAGTTATCAATCCAGCAGCCCTTTCTGCCACCAGTTCTTGGCTGTACTTGCCTCTCAGATGTAGATGAGAAGGGTCACTCCCGAATAAGTCTGGTCAATGTACAGGGGCACGAAGGTTCCCTTGCTGTACTGGAAATCCCTTGCCTGACGTATTTTATGATTGTATTTGCCCTTTTCATGCTGTGTCACACCAGAGACCCACAGTCATCCTTCAGTTGGATAATACATCCAGGCCTTTCTCCTCCTTTGTAATTTCCTACTAATCAGCTCCCAATTTACAGCAGAGATTCCGTTTATTAGTCCCTAGACACATGCTCTGGCACTCCATGCTTTTGAACTTCTTCCCATCTCGACTACACCAGCCCTCGGGGTCATCCAATATTTCCTGTGCAAAGCTCCAACCTTCCTTGCTACAGATGCCATCCCACTGTCTGTCACCAGCAGGCTTCATGGCACGCAGTTACTTTAAACGAAGGCTGTGAGAGTTAAGTCCCAAACACAGCGCTAGCTGAACGTCTCAAATTGAATAGCATTGCTTCTGTTCTCTGATCGCTTCTCTGCTGGTGGTTTTTGTTTGGCTGGGTCCTTGCCCTCCCAGCAGATCATCCTTCAATGAGTTGGGTCACTTGTTCACCCGTACGGTGGTGTGGCACAGCTACGAGTGTGAGATACAGGGAAGCACGTGTAGACCCAGAAGAGGAACTAAGTGCTCAAATAATGAGTGTTTATGTTCCAGTGCTGTTGGTGCTGGTGAGATAGACGCTGGCTGTCTCAGTGCCCACAAACATATTTGAAGTCTGCTAGTACCTTTTGCAGGCAAACGCTGGTCTATCTGCGGATGGCTGCAAATGGTTTGTTGTGGGTGTTCAATACTCTATGGGCAATGGGTCTGCCAAATTAGATCAGTATTTCTTAAGTAATTAAAGGCTTAATTTGTATGTGTTACTATAATATGCTCAGATATCTGTGTGGTATTTAACTTACTACAGCATGGCATTCAGATTAAAACATTAGAAGTACACTAAATAAGTGCTAAATAAATACACTCATTAGAAACTAGCTAAGTCTTATTTACTAATTACCAGTGTATATGGGGGAGTTTCTAGTGAAGAAGTTTATTCTGAAGGATGGCTGATAAAAGTTTTCAGGTGAAACAAGACTCAGTGTGACCATACATAATGAGATGGGTCACTCATAACTTTACAAAGTTATCTTCTGGTACGCTCAAACCATAGACATTTCAGTGGGGACAGATATGGGGTCATGCAGCTGGGAATAAAACGTGTCAGTCAGCTTTGCAGAATGAGAGGCTGCCTCCTGGAAAGCAGCAACCCTGAGAAGGTCTCTGGGATCTCCGTTGCTGGGATCATCCAGCTTCACGGGAGCTCTCGGTGCCACATGGCTGCTAAATGTGCCAGTTCGTCCCTTAGATGTCTTGATGAGAATATGCAATAAGAGCACAAAGTGGGATTATCTCTGGGCAAGGCAAAACTATTTCTGGCCATCCTAACCTGGTGTCCTTAATAAGGAAGGACATGGAAAAGGTGGGAGAGGATTGCAGAAGAGCTACAACATGACTCCAGGACTGGAAAACAAGAAAAACACAGCATGCCACAAAAAGCCAATTGCTTGAAAATGTTAAACAGAAGGTTTATAATTGACTTGAACACAATGTGGAAGTACCTATGCAAGGAGAAGCCATCTGATAGTAGCATGCTCTTTGACTGAGTAGACAAAATAATAACAAGATCTATCAGTTGGGAGCTGAAACTAATTGAAATGAGAGGCAGCAGATTATTTTATCTGCCAAATTCTGTCAGGATGTGTGATATTTTTAATAAAGATGTGTTGGGAGATCAACCATGTTTTCTGCTCCAAGCAGAGGCATGTGGATCAGGGCTACAAAAGGTTATTATCTTTGTTGCACAAGTCAGTGGCAGCTGCTACACCTTTCCTGATTTCTCTTAACAGCAAATATGCGTGAAGTAACATCTAGAAAATGAAGCAGCCAGTTAATAAGATACACAATTAAAGCTATCTAACCTGAAAGTCAGTCGCTATCAGTGTTTTCCTGGTGTGTCGCAAGTTACATAGGCATTCCTTCTACAGCCAATGAGTCTGATTTGAACCTTTTTGTTGATGGACAGTGTTTGAAGACAACTCTGTTACTTCTGTCATCACAGAAATGCTGTCAAGGTATCATCCCATCAGTCCTCAAAATGCATGAAGCCAGAGTGCCTCTTAGTTCTGTTTAGCTTTATTTTTCTGGTCCAATAGGGGGAAAAATGCTCTGGGAGGCTTATGATGTCCAACCTCATTGCAAATGACAGGTTAAGGTGGTAGCTATAATCAGTATAACTTTCCCTTCCATTTGGATTTCTGCTTGTTTAGGCTCTGTTTATAGCATTTGTTCTGTTTTAATTTCCAGACAAACAGCTCTTCTGTAATGATCTCAGGGTTAAACATTTCCTAGCTTAGGATATCTGTGGGTTTGGTCCCTTATTGCCCATAATCCTTTCAACAGGAAATCTCAGTGGAACACTGAGAAGTGTGCTGTGATAATCTAACAAGACCAGACATGCTTTCCTTGGACCTCTGGTTCTTTATTATATTTATGGAACAGTCTTCTTGCTAGCCCATGTGGCAGTGCCTAATAAGGACTTGCTTTACTATGCTTGATCTAATTTCTCAAGCAAATGGCTGAAATAAGTCATTTCTGAAATGCAGGCCCTTATCTGGTATTAGTTCATCTGGAATCCAGCACTTGTAAACTGTGATTTAGAGTGTGTTTTACACTGTTATTCAGCATGTTTTGTAACAAGTTAAAATTATTAATAATTCATCTTTCCTGTTTAGTCCAACTGTATGTGTATCAACAGCAATCACAGAGCTCTTATGGCTTCCAAAGTTCTTTTGCATAATTCTCTGTATTTATTGTAGGATTTGTGCTTGGATTTCTTATCTCGAGTGACATTTGCGGGACCACAGTACGATTTTTTTTTAGTGCCTCCTCTTGCACATAGCCAGATGGATACTGCAAGTTATGCTTAGTATTTCTGACCTCATTTTGCACGGTGGTACGATTACATAGTTTCCTGTACCCTGAGTTGCACTGTCTGTTGTAGTTTCATTTCTGAGTTGTCAGGATGACTTTATCCTGCAAGGTGGAAGAGTTTCTCTTATGGCAATCTCCATGTGGTACTGTGCTCTTGTGTTTTGCTAGGATTGGTTCATTTTATGCATCTTACTTGAGACTGTTTAATTCTGTTATAGAAGTGGGTCACACTCAAATTATACATTACTCCAAGCACATCCTCTTGCAGCTTCTTGCTTTTTCTCTACATGCAAATTATTGAAAATCTGTGCACCAGTAAAAGCTTCATACTGGGCATGTCCTCCAGTAATTTTGCAATTTTATAATAATTTCTGTAACCTTGGAGGCATCTGTAACACTGCTTCCAAATGTCAGAGTCCTGTGGCAAACTTGATGCTTTTATGCATATCAAGTACTTAGTGGTAGTCTGAAAAGGATTCAATTAAACATCTACCCGAAATGCATGCGGGGCATTTATACATTGTGTTTTGACCAAAGTATTGTTTACGTGCACCAAGAAAGCATGCCTTCGCTTTTTGAAGTCCAGGCATGACCTCCACATCATTTCCCAAGAAGTAGTCCTCACACTTCTGGACTTTGAGAAGTTCTTCTGAATGCATCCAAATCCTTGACCTACTTGCTTTTATCATCACGGTAAACCTGTCGATTCGTTCGGTTCGTGTCTTTGCTCCCTCAGTAATAGCTAACGTTATTGCCAAGTCACGGCCAAATTTCAGTTTTACTTCCGTCCCTGAGGAGTTGAGATGCTATGAACTGGCACGCTGGCAACTCTACCATGGCAAATTCCTGCGTCTTCAGTGCATCCCTCCTTTCAGTACTTCATCAAGTTGTTTAAGAACACTTCCTGTATGATGATAAGCACACAAGGTATCCGTCCATCTAGTTATGGGTTTCTCCACCTTCTCTCCAGTACATTCGTGCATAGGATCTTCTTGTTTCGGTATCTCAGATTCTGCTAGGTTGACTGTCCTTCCACAAAGTTGCAAACTCAACCTCACCCCACCTTCTGTTGTTGTACCTGCTTTACAAAATCAGCTTTTGAATGCAATCCCTGACAGCCTGCTCTTTTCCTAGTTCAGTGCGTATTTCACTTCAGCCAGCTGTTTTGAAATAACATGTTGGTTTCTTTATTCCTAGTTACGAGAGCAGGGCTGACTTTGTACCCAAATGCTCCAGAACCCTTTTCCTCCAGCAGTGTGCCCTGGCAGCCAGGAGGGCCAACTGCATCCTGGGGTGCATCAAGCACGGCATTGCTAGTTGGTCGAGGGAAGTGATTGTCCCGCTCTGCTCTGCGCTGGTGCGGCCTCACCTCGAGTACTGTGTGCAGTTCTGGGCACCACAGTACAAAAAGGACATTAAACTATTGGAGAGTGTCCAGAGGAGGGCGACGAAGATGGTGAAGGGCCTAGAGGGGAAGACATATGAGGAGCAGCTGAGGTCACTTGGCCTGTTCAGCCTGGAGAAGAGGAGGCTGAGGGGAGACCTCATCGCAGTCTACAACTTCTTCGCGAGGGGGAGTGGAGAGGCAGGTGACCTATTCTCTGTTATCACCAGTGACAGGACCCATGGGAATGGCGTCAAGCTGAGGCAGGGGAAGTTTAGGCTGGACATCAGGAAGAGGTTCTTCACCGAAAGGGTGGCTGCACACTGGAACAGGCTCCCCAGGGAAGTAGTCACTGCACCAAGCCTGTCTGAATTTAAGAAGAGATTGGACTGTGCACTTAGTCACATGGTCTAAACTTTTGGGCAGACCTGTGCGGTGCCAGGAGTTGGACTTGATGATCCTTATGGGTCCCTTCCAACTCGGGATATTCTATGATTCTATGATTCCTCATCAATGCCTGCCATGGGGAGTGTGGGGTGGCAGGACAGCCCCATGGGGGCACTGTCTTGGCAATGGTCGCACCCTCCCCTGCCCACCATGGTGCACGTCCCTCCTGAAATGCTGTCCCTTGCTCCAGCTGGAAATATAAAATGGTGCCTCTAATATCTTTTTTTCCAGTACTTGCTTCAGCACAGAATTATCCCTGACCAAATTACATCCCTGGCAAGAGCTACATCACTTGCCTTTGTAAATGTATTAAAAGACCCACAAAGAGCGACGTTTTATCAGCCTTATCAGAGCTCTGTCCTTCAACTGCACACTCATGTATTTTGCCTTTGTAAGTTTGTCAGTACTGAGAAAACATTTCAGTGAAATCGTTAGGTTTTTTACTGCATGCCTAACAAGGCAGCCCTTCAGGGAGAGACTTCTGCATTGTCTTATTTTGTTCCAAATTTACTGCAAATAAATGCAATAAATCATCTCTGCCCTTGTTTGCTCTTTTACTTGTTCTCTTTACTCTTTTCTCTTGTCTCTGCCAGTTTTGTCTTGTGCCATGCACTTTAGTATCACTTTAGGGTTTTTGCCCCATTTGCTACCCGTTTCCTTAGAGAAGCATATCGTTTTACTACCGTTGCAAATATTCATTATTCTTTGCAAAGTCAAGTATGTTTCTTGCTGTAACCTTGCTTTGAGCCAATTATAAATTTTACCATTAATAATTCAGACTCTAATTAGTCTATCTGGAAATTATTCCAGCTGCTAAATGCCCTTATTCATGTGATTTAGCTTCTCCATGCATATCTGTGATAAAATGATCTGTAGTCTCCCACAGCATTTCATTTCTTGCTTTTGCCTGGTGACATTTTTGAGTGAAATGTTGGTCTTGGGGCATCATCTGGGAGGCTGCAATCCCCTTTCTCACCGGCACTAAAAGGCCATATTAAGCGGCTTTATGGAGTTTTTCCTCTCCAATTTTCTGTCCAAGCACTTGCTGCCAGGAACATTGGGAAGATTTTGTGTCCTCTCCTCCTCCGCCCCTGCAGTGGAGATCTGCCAGTCTGGGGGATTTGAGAGTCCTTTGCCAGCTCTGTTTCTGCTGCTCTTCTGGGTTTCTTCTGACCCACCCAAGACTGCTGCTGAGAGATTGCTCTTTGCAGCCTGTCCATCCTCACAGGGCTTAGGTCAGGGTTACAAAAGCTTCCAGCCTTTTGCCGCAGCAGAGGTGAACTCCTATTCTTTCCAATGCTGGCTGCTGTGGTGGAGATAAGCAGGCAGGAAAGATGTGCGAGAGAGAAGAAAAAATAAAGTTATGCAGGTGTGCTGGCACAATTTAATGCTTATTTCAGAGACGCAGGAAAGGATGTTTATTAAAGAAATGAACAACCCGCTTACGAATGTATGAGCGCATTCTTCCCAGCCTGCCTTTATATTCTAATCCGGGGAGAAAGAACCTTTTACAAATCCTTCTCATCCTCATCCCTTCTCAGAAATGTTTCCAAAATATTCCTTCTCTCACTCCAGGGGTAAATCCTGCCTGCAGACTGCTTTGTTAGCCTGGGCTGCCCACCTCCAGCGGGTCGCTTGCTCTTGCCCAAGCCAGGTCACGCTTCACCGGGGTCTGTTGCAAGGCACCAGCAGGGCACAGGCACAGCTGGGGCTGTGGTGCTGGGTGGTTTGGATGCTGGGGGATGCAAACCCCATCAGAAAGGGGAGCTTCAAAACAGGGCTGGGGAGCCAGCGCGGCGCAGTTGTCGGTACAGATGTGCCGCATGCATCTGTATCCTCTTTCACTCCCTGCCTCCGTGCAGAGCCTCGTCTTTAAAATCCCCAAGCCCGAGTGCTGTGCTTCCTCTGCCTGCGCTCTGCATATGTTGGTAGCTGACAACTGAGGCATCTGTGTATTTGCAGCCATGGATCGTTACCAGCTGTTGAGTCATTCGCGGCCCAAATTTAACTCACTGTACTTTGAAAATAGCACAGAGCGGTAGAAAATACGAGTATTTATTCTGCACAACTGTGGTCCTGCCATCTGAAAATAATCATTCCACTGCTGAATAATTTAAGAAACAAAAACGTAACAATTTAATACAGCAAGTGTGAGGCAAAGCTCCGTGATTGACGTCTCCTCGGCAGTTACGAAGTACCTTCATAGCAGCTGCCAAGAGGAGGCAAAGAGAAAGACAAACAAAATGAGAAATCAAAAGGCATTCCTTGGGCTCCATCTGGAAACATGGTAGGTCTAACAAGGAGCCTGGGATGTCTATTTCTCACTAATGATAAGGTGTCTCCACATTCTTCTGGATGTGCGCTTGTGGTGACATGATCAATCCATGACACTGAAGATTGAAGGCATTTTGTGTGATTTTTTTTTCTTTTATTTCCCACTGCATTATTCCCTGAAAATCCAGTTTATTGCGCTTCTTCTCCGAAAGGAATAGCCTTATCAAGTTTACATAAAATCTTTTTTTCCATATGGAAAGGCAAGTGCAAATGCACACGTGTATGCACAGCTGTGTGCATACAGAGCTTAAGCAGCAGCATGTGATCTCCGCTAAAACAGGGGTATACAGTTAAATGGCTGTGATCTGAGCAGCTTGGCATAAATATAGTTTTCACAGAGACATAATACCTTTTGCCAGTTCAAAAATTATTTATAATTCAAAAGAAGCTGGATCACTGCAAGAAATGAGATGCCAATCACATTTTAATCCTGTGGGAGACACTAAATTAGTGATGGCTGCAGAGGAACTTAATTCAGCAAAACTCCTTTTGGACCAGTGTAGGAACTTACCTAGGTGGATTGACCTCCAGATGGAGACAAAGGCTGAGTTGTATCAGGAGATGTCATAAATGGGTTGTGAATCTGCGAAACAAGCCTCGGGGAGACGTGGTCAGCACCCCCTTTCTCATACCTCCCACAGCACACACGCACACTTCTGTTCCTACTTGTGCTTTTGGTTAAATATTGCATTATGTTTAAAGTGATTTAAGGCCTAGACTTGGAGTGAACTTGAGTTAATGTACGGCGTTAATAGGTTTTAAATGTTTAAACCCCTCTAAGGCTCTTGGTTGTTTAAAAGGGTCAAACGCATTACCAGGGTGCTGGGGAGGACACAGAGGAGCTGATGAAGGTCTCTGTGGACCTGCGATGAGACCCAGAGCCTGGAGCAGCCGTGCAGGCCTCGTGCCTCAGTGCCCCTCAGGCAGCAACGTCACAACGCAGAGCACATGCATAGGTAGATAATAAGAGTTAGCCAGTTCTCTAAAATGCCCTTTTCTCCTCACTTTCAGGACTTGTCAGTCTTTCTTTTCAAGCAGGTCTCTCCTACACAGATTGTGGCATCCCTTACGGACAGGGTTGCTTGCAAGTCATGGTCTCTGTTTTCATTTTACACTGTGTTTCTCGGACCTAAGGAGTTGCTCTCCTTTTCTTGTGTATATCAAAAGCTGGACACTCGTGGATACATGCCCATATATATACAGATATATATGGATATATGTTCAGTCCACATACATGGATAAGGCTGAAGGTGTTTCTTTGTCCTTACTTACCATTAGTAAGCAACTTTTAGAAATTAGTCTCAATTCCCTTTTGAATGTTATCTAATTTCCTATTTTGACTCCAAAAATAAACACTTAAGAAATCATCCATGTAGACATATGCCCCCCTTGCCATCTTTGGGGGTTTTAACGTGGTGTCAAGGCAGCCCATTCAGTGTTTCTTAGCTAGAAAACAGTTGCTCAGCTGACTGCCAGACAAGGTGGGACAAGGCCCACAATATATTATACTTAGAAGGCAGAGCTAGGGCACTGTGTTAAATCTTTACTTCTAGTACTTCTCTATGCTTACTGGTGCTCTGAGAACACATTTTGCTTTTATTTATTAATGCCGGCACCCATTTTGAAAATGAAAGAGGGGGCTCTCTGGAAACTTGAAAGATTGTCTCCTTCCCCTGTATGGGCTTCTCTGTATGCCGCTGAGTACCTTCTGCTGAAATACTCTTTTGTAATTTCAGCTCGTAATACTCCTCAAGGGGAATCACGCACATCTTTGCATCTCCTACGGCATATGTTGAATAGCATATCTATGTCCTTATTCTCACAGAAGCATACTATTTTCATTAGCTGCTAATTTTTTTCAGTGCCTGGGGAATTTTTTCAGTACCTGAGGAATTTAGCTGATTCTGTAGGTCAATACTGACAGACCTAGCCCTGAAAAACAGGGAGCTAAGACTTAACACCTCCATAAGAGAATAGGGGTGGAGTGGGAGATAGAAATGTGTTGTTGTTTTTTTTAAATCAATAACACGGCTGTACTGCAGAGTCCAGGCACTTAAAGGTGTTGTGTTTTGTTTTTTTATTAGTTTTTTTTTTTTTTCCTGAAAAGAATGGCACAACCAGAGAATTCATTGTCAACTCCATAGCATTTGATCTCCATGGAAACATTAGGAGCTGACTTTAAAGTCAGCCTTCAAATATGTTGGATTTTTTCCTGTGGCTCATTTTTGATGCTCCTAGAGGTTCCCTTGCACCCTTTGAGGGAAATGCCAACACAAGCAATTCCAGCATCTTTGTACCTGATCACAGAAGTACATTAGCATTTAGGCGAAGGAGAGGAAAGGCTTTGGAGGTGCAGAGATCTGGTAGTCTGGATCAGAAGGCAGGGCAAATAGTGTTTGTGCACCTATAAACTTGTTTTTCAGTCTTACTACAGATCAGCCTGCCTCCCTGAACTTGGCGTACAGTAAACCGAAGAGTCAGCTCACTCTGGCTTTTCAGGAAAAAAAAAAAAAAGAAAGAAAGAAAAAAAATACAATTCACATACCTGTGTTTGTTATTTTAAAAGTCAGCTCTACTGACTTGTAATTTCTCACTCACCAGAACAGGAGATACTGATAGAAGAGTCAGTACCTTCAAGAGTTATGAGAACAAAAAACCTAGCATAGTCTGTGAAGGGCATGCAATCTTGTTTACTTCTCAGGCATGTCAGTAGGGCTTTGGGGGAGCTGATAGAAGGTGAATTAAAGTAGAAACAAAGTAGGGGAGACGGATCCGATAGGAATACAAAAGACTTCCCCACCCACAGTCCTAGAAAACAAGTTGTGTGTTATTTTAAAATTCCGTGGTTGTTCCTTATCCCTTAATAACATCACCAGGTCTTTGATCTGTTGTTGGCTTCTGAATTCCAATGGCAAGACATTTCAAGGCCAAAGGAAGACAATGAAAACAAAACTGGCATTTATTATTGGGTTGTTTTTTTTAAAAAAAATATTTACTGAGTCCTTCTGCATGCCTGGCATCAAAAAGGAAAGAAGAGTGCATAGGCAACAGAAGGTAAAATAGTACTGGCATGGTTTGCTAGACAGGAAGAATTCCTTACAGAAAGAGAGGGGAGTAAATTCATATGTGCAGCAGATCTTGTTGTTAAATGCAGAAACTGAAGCAAGACTTAAATTCACTGTGGCTCCTTGGTTTGTCTATGTAGAAAAACAACATTTCCCTTGGACAAATCTCTGCTACGCTTACTTGGTCTAATCTGCCTGGACAGAGGAGCTCAACAGGCCACTGGAAATTTCACAGAAAAAGCAGCCAGACCAGGCAGAAAGTGTGTGACTGGAGCCCTCCTCATTTCCACCCAGCTTGCCCTGACCTGGCTCTTCCAGGGGTTACAGAAAGCAGTCATACCTGTGTACGTGTGTGTGCCGCGGAGGCTGTACAGGTGTTTCCTCAGCAACAGGAAAGAAGATTTCAGCATCCTCCATGCCCTGGGATCCTTCAAGGCAGCACAGAGGGGATCAGGGTGGTTTTGTTGCTTCCAGGCACTCACATAAATATCACGGAGGTGGCCTGCACCCTGTGCTCTTTGTTATCAAAACAACTTCATCTTATTTTGATTTCTGGCCGTTACATCTCACTAGCTGTATCACTCAGCTGTGAAGAACATCAGTCTGAAGACTCCTCAGCAATTTAAAATTTCCTACAAACGAAAGGTTCTGCTAACCAAGCCTTCTGAGAGAGGTGCAGTTTTCTGACTGGAATAAGAGGGCCCTACTCAGAGAGAGGCAGGATGACCTGGTTGTTAAGATACCAAAGGTGAAGTGGAGTGTGGATTCCCCATGCTATGGGAGATGCCCTGTGACGAGGCAAGCCCAGCCCTGACCTTACATGTTTCTTGTCTGCTCCGGCAAATGCTGAGGCTCGGAAGCAAGTGCCTGAAGTCTGATACTAAACTTACATGTCTTGTCATCTGACAAGTTGGAAATGTGATGGAGTCACGCAAATTGGCTCAGACCTTAGCCTCAGAGCATAACGAAGCAGCTCTGGCCAGGCAGTCCTGGGAGGTCCGTGCTGCAGGGGGTGCAACAAGCCTGCTGGCAGCCTCTGCCTGTCACCAAGCATGGTGCTTGCCAGCCAAGTGTTGTGATAATTTCACTAACCTTTGGTTAGGATGTTTCTCTATTTTGACATTCTTTCCTTTCTGCTCCCGGTAAAATAGGGAATAACATCCCACAGCTACACCTGGCACAAGTTTTGCTGCCTCCTCTGTTGTGGCTGCAAGCTCCTGAGCCATTACATTTGCTTAATGGCTGTAGGCAAGTCACTTTATTATTGCTAGGTTACCTTGGCTGGGTCATGGCTAAAGTAATCAGAGGGTTATTCACTCAGGCTTTGATCAACTCCCCTCTTTCTCCCTAGCCCGTTTTATCAAAACATGCCTTTTAGCTAAGTAGTGTTGCTTTCGCCTTATGTACCAACTCATAGCTTCAGCGGGTGCGTGCTCTCAGCTGGTTATCGCTGGCTGTAGCAGTTCACAGCCTGGGTATCCACTCCTGGTGCCGTGCCACGAGCTGTGGGGCACGGTAGCAGAAAGGTCACCATGTGCAAAGCTGTAAATCACGGGTAAATGTGAGGTACAGGCTGCCAGCTCTACCAGCATAGCAAACTGAGGCTCAGCCCTCAACTGCTGCAGTGGTTTTCCATATACTATACTGACTTACCTGAACCTAAGGAGCACACCTATAAGTATTTGCAGCCATGATGGAGGACGCATAGCCCTCTGATGCCATAACGTGTTGCAGCTCGTGCAGCAGCAATTCAACAGCCGGGCGCCACTGCTGAAGTGACCCGCAGCAGGCGTACAGCTCTCATGTGGCACGGATGCCACGGGTACGTTTGGAGGCAGGAGGCCAAAGGCCAAATGCAAACAGCATTCTGACAGGGGCTATAATGCAATCTCGCAGCACCGCCACAGCCCCTGCAGTTTGCTCTGGTTCTCAGTATAAAATAAAAACGTGTGAGGTTCCAGCCCCGGCGGGTTTATGGTCTTGTACGGACCCAGCACTGAACCTCCATCACCCAGTCTGACTTTGGCTTCCATCTCAGCTTTTTTATAAGGGCAATTTTCCAGTAAACCCCTTGCTATTCTGCAACCTATTGGTGATGCTGCAAGCTGCTTCTGCTGGAGTGGTACATAATTAAGCAATAATTTATATTCTGTGCATGTATGCACAGAGCAATAAAGTGTTCTCAAGAGCTGTGTGCTGCTGAGACGTTTAATCCATGCACAGAAGGAGTTTACTGCAAAGCTGCTCCCTCCAAAAGGCTTTTGTCATCACTGTGTTGGGAGGGAATTTGGTTTATTCTTTAATAATTTCATTTGATTGTGATATAATTTAAATAGGTAATGGTACACAATCCACTTTAGGATCAGACCCCATTTTATTTGTTTGTTTGATGTACCTTGAAAACAATAAAAGCTAGCAGGGCAGAGAGAAATTAAAGATGGTCTTGTTTCACTTATGATTTTTTTTTCCTATAACCCTATAATGAAAAAGTTATGATAATTAAATAAACAGCACTTCTTCCAAAGACATTATTAGCCAGGAATTGCCATCAATGGCAGCCACTAGAAACACTTGAAAAGGAGGAGAGTCACATGTATTTGAGAGCTGCTCGGTTTCAGAGGACATCTTAAAATCCTTACCTTTGTGTTTTTCTTTTTATCTACCAGTGTTTATAAGTAATACTTGACATCTCTGTCTCTGCAAAAAACAGAAGGGGAAAAGAATCCATTTTTTGGTTTGTTTATTTTATACATCTGACAGCAGTGTTAGCTCGTGAGTCATTTCTGGCTGTTGCTGGGGGAAGGGAGGGAATGTGTGTCTCCCAGTCAGACATGGAGGAAATGTTTTCTAAATAATAAGGAAAATGATTTGTGCAGAGCCAGGGATCTCAGAGGAGGGCATGGTGCTGGGAACATTTTAATTACTGGCTTTTGGGATCTCCCTTGACTTCACACAGATGATATCTCCTGAAGGGGAGGAGATCCACCAAACAGAAAATTCCCTTCCCTTCCCTTCCCTTCCCTTCCCTTCCCTTCCCTTCCCTTCCCTTCCCTTCCCTTCCCTTCCCTTCCCTTCCCTTCCCTTCCCTTCCCTTCCCTTCCCTTCCCTTCCCTTCCCTTCCCTTCCCTTCCCTTCCCTTCCCTTCCCTTCCCTTCCCTTCCCTTCCCTTCCCTTCCCTTCCCTTCCCTTCCCTTCCCTTCCCTTCCCTTCCCTTCCCTTCCCTTCCCATTTAAGACGCTCCAGACCTGACACAGTACAGGACCATACAAATGACCTAGTCCTTCCCAAGCCAAAAGAAGCAGTTACCTGAAATTGCCTCCAATGGTTGCTGAAAGAATAGGGGTGCCTTTAGGATTTGCTACCGTGTAGCAGGGCCGAATGGGTAGGCACTACAGACACCTGCTGATGACACCTACTGGTAGGTGACACCTACTAGCATGTGCTAATACTACACTAGATGCACCCCTGTAATGCACTCAGTTAACCAGCCGCGCTTAGGCTCACCTTCATTTGCAGTTTACCTGAGCGAGGCAGCGGTTCTTGTCTCACACAGCAGCACACACCCTGTGAAGTCCCTCAAGCTCCCCCAGTCTAGAAGCAGAGCCAAGGTGTGTGGGAGGAGGACGTGGCTTCGGAAATGGTTCAGAGGGCGCTAGCATCAGGCAAAATTCAGACATATTTGGTATGGGTGCTTTGAGTCTGCTTGTATTGAAATCAGCTCAGCATAACCAATTCATTTACAAGCGGTTCTGTTCTCCCCTGGAGGTGAGGATTGAAAACTGCAAACAGAAGCATTGCAGCCCCTCGCACAGCCAGGCTGATTAGAAAGAAAAGGGATGATTACCAAATAAAAATAAAACTCCTTGCAGCGGCCCACAGCTCTGTTTATTAAAATCATGCTTAAAACCAGCTACAACAAAGGCTGTGACTCATAACCCACACTGAATGAGGTTCTGACCAACAACGATGTTACTTTTCCCAGCCATCTCTCTCCAGACCACATTAGGCCCTGCAGCAAGGATGCAGGAGCGGTGCCCCGTGAGCCCTGTGTGTCCACCAGCCCTGGCTGCGGGGCGGGGGCTGGCTCTGCCCTCCACGGCCCCATCCAGCTGGCAGGGGGCCGGAGCCCTGCCTCTGCACCGAACAGCTCTGAAATGGGGGGGGCAGATAACCACGAGGTATTTAATAGCTCAGGTGCTCTGTTAGCAGGACAAGCATTGTCAAAACCAGACAGAGAGGAAGGTAGCTGTCTGACGAGGAGTCGAGATGGAGGTGTGACTACATGTCAAACAGCAGTTTCTGCAGTGTGGCCTTACACAGAATTTCATCCCTCACCTGTCTGTAGCGTTTTGCAATGACATGTGAATTTCCTTTGTCAGAAATGTTGCTGTTGCCTTGTCTCGTTCATTAGTGTTTCACGTAGGATGATAAGGCATAAATCCCATCACAAAGAACTTAGTGCCTTCTGCTCTCCCCAGCTGCTGAAGGCAATGGTCTTTATCTCCCCCGTCCAGCTCATGCACTGCCGCATCCCCAGTGAGCTCTTATATCCACCTGCCATTCACATTGTGTGTGCCAGTGCCACGGCCCAGGCGCTGAGCCTTGGCCCACCAGCCTTCACGTCCCATCGACTGAAGTTATGGAAGAGTTTTTGACAAAGAAAGAAAAGTTTGTATTGCTGCTGCTGCCTGGGGATGCGGCCCATTAGTACCTGTCGGGTGTACCTCACTGACTGCAAGAGCCTAGCAGGAAAGCTAATAAGGTTTCAGTTTATTTTCTGAGGGAGGAAGAACCTCAGGATCGGGGATGCTCGTGACTTGTTGCACTCCTGGTGCCATGCCCGTAGTGCAGGCAGTGTCCTGGGCAGGAGTGACAGCCTCCCTCCTCCTGCCGTCTGAGCTCGGTGTCTGGTTTAACCTGGCAGGCAAATAAGCACCACACAGCCGTTCAGTCCCCCCCGCTTTGTCTATGGACCACCCCTGTGAAATGTCCCCAAAATGCCTATAAAATGTCCCCTGCGTTCTTTTAGTCCATGACTTAGCTTCTACCCGTTATGGCAGTCACTCAGGACAGGAGAGGTGGTGCATTATGTGGAGTTGCTGGATGCCAAAGCCAGCTCAGTTTGGGTCGCTGCTGCATTTGCACTGCTTCTTGTGAGGCTCGTCCTCCACCGGTTCAAGTGGTTCCTTCTGTAGGACTTGCTACAACATGCATCTCAAATCACGGTTTACAACAGTTTAAAGCCATATCTCTTACAGTCTCCACCCTTGCCCTTTTGACCAGGCCATAGCGTTTAACATTGCAATGAACTCCTGCCCTCGCTCCAGCTCCAGCCTGGGCTTGTCCTCTGGCCACAGTCCCTCAGAGGTGCACCTGCTCCGGCGTGGCCTTATCCATGAGCCACACAGTCCCTTCAGAAGCCTGCCTGCTCTGGTGTGGACTTATTAATGTGCCACAGCCCCTGCAGAGATACACCTGCTGCAGCACAGCCTTACCCACAGCCACAGTCGCTTTGAGGTGTACCTGCTCGGTGCAGCCTTTTCCATTGGTCACAGACCCTTCAGAGGTCCCTTCAGACACCTGCTGTGCCGTGGTCTCATCCACAGCCACAGACACTTCGAGGTGTTCTGCTGTGGCCGTATCCACAGACATGAACACTGCAAGGTGTACCTGCTACAGCATGGACTTCCCCGTGTCACGGATGCTTCAAGGCTACTTTGCTCTGGCGTGGACTTACCTGTGGCCAGAGAGGCTTCAGGGTGTCCGTGCTCCCATGTGGACACGTCCACAGGTCACAGGCCCTTTGAACTGAGTTCAGTCTGAAGTTCCAGCCTGTGCACAGCACAGGAGCAGCAGTGATGCCCTGGCTGTTGGCCAGCCCAGGCAGATGGCCCCAGCCGTTACCAAAATGTTTCTGGGCACAGCAAAGCACAATGATAAGGGGTACAGCAAACTGCAAAAGCAGCCACTAACAAGCACTGGACTCTAACATACAGTAAGACAAGCAAGCCCAGCCCTGTGACAAGCACAGGAGCCTGCCAATAGGCAGCTAAACATCTGTAAATTTGATCTAGCACACTCCACACTCCAGTCAAATCTGTCATCATCTTGAACCCCTTGGGCCCCACACTGGGTGCCTAAAAGGACTGCAGTGGTTTAGTCCTGGCAGGCAGCTGAGCACCACACAGCTGCTTGCTCTCCCCAGGTGGGATGGGGGAACTGGAAAGGTAAAAGTGCAAGAACTCATGGGCTGAGATAAGGACAGTTTACTAGGTAAAGCAAAAGCCGCGTGCACAAGCAAAGCAAACCAAGGAGTTCAGTCACTGCTTCCCATCCGCGGGCAGGAGTTCAGCCACTGCCGGGAAAGCAGGGCTCAGCACGTGGGATGGTCTCTTGGGAAGACAAACGCCGTCACCCCAAACATCCCCCCTTCCCCCTTCTTTACCCCAGCTTTTGTTGCTGAGCATGACGCCACATGGCATGGGACATCCCTCTGGCCAGTCTGGGTCACTTGTCCTGGCTGTGTCCCCTCCCAGCTCCTGGTGCACCCCCAGCCCCCTCCCTGGTGGGGCAGCACGAGGAGCTGACGAGTCCTTGGCTCTGTGTAAGCACTGCTCTGCAACTGCTGAAACATCGGTGTTATCACCGCTATCTCCATCAAAATCCTGAACACCACATCTTATGAGCCTCTGTGAAGAAAATTAACTCTATCCCAGCCAAAGCCATGACAGTGTTTTACACAGTCTAGCAGAGGCTGTATTTCCAACGGCACACTCTGTCTCATTGTCACTTCCACCCATGCCTCTTTTGCTATGATGGCCAACGACTGTAAAATTTGGATAGAAAATCTTTTATGTTATGATTGCCAGTTCATGAGGAAAAGCTACTGAGCAGTCATAAAGCAGTAACAGTAGTCAGTTTTCATCAGTAACCCTCCTGGTGAGAGGCCAGATTAACTACGAGTGCTAGACCTTCCTTGCTTGGCTGAATACAAACAACACATAGGGTTCATATAATGGCCACAATGATTCCTCTAGTGGTATTAATTGGCATTTTTTTTGTGTCTGTAATGAATAACACTATAGGGATGCTGATAAACCTGTGCCCATAGTGCTGTACAAGACATCCTGCAGAAGCACAGGGTGTGAATGGCAGAGAACCACGCAATGTATCCTCTGACATTGTGCATGGCAGTCGTTATTTATCGTCATGGGATTAGCACTTTCTCCACTGAAGGGGCAGGACAGGAGCAGCGTTTTTTAAAGAAGTCTCATGCTCGTGATATGCTTTGTTCTCTGTGGTTGTTACTCATTCTTCTTTGTTGTTTGTTCGCTATGGGGCAGAATATCCCCAGCAAGGTGGAGTGCCAATATACTGGGGCATTGTGCAAATACAACGGGTAAACAACGCTTCTTGCATTGAAGAGCTTGTAGTCAAAATAGCCAAGACAAAGCGTGAAAGCATGGGGAGTATTTGAAATCTGATGTTATTTTCTTCCCTTTTGTACTTACCAAATGCAGTTTCAGTCTGGCCGCACAGATTTTCCCACCCACCTCTCCTAACAATCATGTATTTCAAGAGAACTGAAATTATCATGTTCCTGCTAGAAAAGAAAGGCCTTTCATGTCATTTTCTAACCCTTTGAAACAAGCCATGGAGCTTGGTTTAGAGCACAGTGGCTCCGAGGGATCATTTTTCCCCAGTCTGACAACGTACTAGCCATGTTGACATGTCACAGAAGGACAGCCGTGTTCTTGCCAGACAGCTTCACATTGCTGGATAACCTCAGTGACATGGTAAAACACAGAAGGTTTGTGGTTTCTGATCAAACAACGCGATTTTTGAGTACGGGATTCTGGGAGAGAGGCTCCCATTCCTCCTGCTCTGCACTTAGAAATAGCGCAGGACATCTCTGAAGACAGCTGCAGAGCCTGGGGTCTCACAAGGCTCTAGCAAAGTCCACAGCACTGATTGCTGGCTAACTGGGTGCTGAGGTGAGGTAATAAGGCAGTCTTTATTTATACAGGCACAGTGTCTACCACAGCAGCTGTCTGGTCCAGACTGGTACCCCGTGGCATTATCGTAATGTGAATGCTTATGAGCAGTGCTCGCTGGGCCATCTGGCAGCCATATATAGCATTAGGGGAGGCACCCAGAGCTCCCATATCCCCTGTCCTTTGCAACAGAGAGTGTCTGCAAGTGGCAAACACATCAGAAAAGAAATGAGAGTCCAAAAAGACAAGGGAGGCAGTGGTCAGAAGAGGGAACAGAGAGTGATGTGGCAGTGGACTCACAGCTCATGCATGACAGAGATTTGCCCGGAGATCTCAGATCTGTAGGATGTGCCTACTAAATAAGGGAGATGGATATGGTAAGAAGTCCAAACATTTTCGGTGGTATAAGTGTTTGTACAAATGCCCCCAGGTTCTGTGCCTAATTCCAGGAGAATTCACCACATAATCTCATCTATATCTTCAATGGGGAGTATAAAATCCATTTCTTCAATGTAACTGCAACTAAAAAGAGCAAAGCAGCAGAGAAACAAAAGGAGAAGAGTTGCAGGAGAGAAGCAGGAGTAGGAGCATGAAGGGGTAAAGGAGGCGAAGGTACCAGAAGAAAAGAGCTTGTTGCTCTTTTCACAGGCTGGGTGTGAATTCCTTCGGGGCTTTCACTGTCTTAGGGCAGGACCAAGAAGACTAGGCTAGTCCTCACCAGCAGATGCTGGCAAACAGAGGTCTGACACAGGACGTGCTTTACAGGTATCACACACAGCACGCTATTATTCGTGCACGAACAGCATGTGTGTTACCCTACCACCAGTCCTTAGGCCGCCATTTGTGCCGAGGGCTTTCCATCAGTTCAAGGAGGCCTACACGGGGAGGAATTAGAGACGAAAAAATAAGCTACCACCTTTGTGTTTACTGTGGTTGTTATCTCCTGAGATGGGCGTGCACAGTCTGTAGCTATCCATTATTTGGTGCGTAGGTGGCAGCCATGACATTTCAGGAGCTCAGAGTTTAACTGTTGAAGCTGGAGGCCAAAGATCAAAATTAGACTCATCTGGGTGGGCTAAGGTTCAGCCTCATCTGATGTGTGTGGCTTTCCAAAACTCTTATGACTTGACAGAGTTATGAAGCCTGTCCTGGCAGTGCTCTCAGGAAGAAATGAAATATTGCTGTGGAGATGGAAAACAAGAACAGGATGCTTTGAAGGTTTCCCCAATACTGCAGAGGGCATCTAGATTGGGACTGGAGTCATGCAGAGGGTAGAATCCAAATTTTGTGAGGTATTTATGGTTTCAAGAGTGGCATTTTAAAAGGGCAAGTAGAGTGGAACATTTTAGATTTTGACATAAAAAAAAATCTGGAAAAAAATCTCTCCAAGGCATTTCAAGTGTATGTTTCAACAAAGCCAGAATGTCAAATATTTTGTAATATTTTTCTTTATAAAATCCATTACTGAAAAACTGAATTTAAACAAAAATTTGATCCTTTTTCTTCCAAAAAAAATATTGCAACGTGATGATTCACTCCATATTTGCATAAAGCAAAATTCCAGTAAAATCAATGGTTTCGTGAAGCATTCTGGTTTCCGAGGGAGTGCTCATAATGACAAAAACATTAAAGTTTCTTTATACAGCTCTGCTCAGCATCAGATCAATATTTGAGGCACTGGGGGCACTCGGTTCATTCCCCATGGCTAGACTAAGCCACTTTCTGTGCGAATGTCTTCCCTTAGGTATTTCCCTACTGACTGCACCAACCCTCGGCAGCTTGGAAAGCGGTACGTCTGTCACTCTTCTAACTTCTCTCTATTTTTTTCCTCCCTCCTTCTCCCCTTCCCGCTCTCCTCCAGGAACCTTCTGCATCATTTCACTGTGCACGTGTGTGGCTGGAATCAACTTTGAGCTCTCCCGTTACCCCCGCTACCTGTACGGACTTCCCGACGACATCAGCCATGGCTATGGCTGGTCCATGTTCTGTGCGTGGGGGGGCCTGGGCCTCACTCTTATCTCTGGCTTCTTCTGCACCCTGGCCCCTTCTGTCCAACCTGTCCCCAGGACCAACTGCCCCAAATCTAGACCTGAGAATGGGACAGTGTGCTAAAACAAATAGCAAACAAATACACACACACACACACACACGTATATATATATATATATATATGTCTATGTATACTGATACATGCATATATATGTATATATAATTATATATATATATATATATAATCTCAAATTAACGCCAGTGCCAAGGTAGAGCTGAGTCCAACACGGCACTCACATCTCCACCGGACTCTGTGTTGCTTCGTTCTTTCTCACAGAGATGGGAAAGCTTTTCTCTCACGTGGCTCTTCCATCCAACTCTTAACTTCAGCATCATACCTTAGAGGCCGAATGAACATACTGTCGCACCTACCAGCTGCCACCTGGGAAGGGGGAGAGGGGCTCCGTGGGGGGATCTGGAAACAGATTCTGTACAGGACGTGGAGGGTGGGGGGGACAAAAGGCCTGTCCATTGCAGCCAGAAAGGAAAATGCAAACAGAAAGCAAAGAAACAAATCAAGCATTTGAGCCACCTCTACAATGTACCTCCTCAATGTACCTTTCCTGTCAGAAACCCACCCACTTTCTTTTTCTTTCTTATAACAAAATGACAGAAGCCTACCCTGTTTGTTTTCTTTCTTTTTTCTTTTTCGTTTTTTTTTTTTTTCTTTTCTTTTTGGTTTGGGGATCTCTTTTTTTTTTTCTTTTTTCACTTACAACACAGAAAACAAAATGGACAGAAGATGTGGGGAAAAGCAAAAAAAGCATTTTCTCTTTCCTGCCAAACTTTAGAAAGAAGCAAGCAGATGAAAATAATAATAATAATAATTTAAAAACAGGATCTTATGAAATAAAAATGGAAAACAAACAACAACAACAACAACAAATATGAGGACATCTCAGCGGACTCTCCAACAACACGGTTTTAATCTTCCAGCTGCCTTACATCCAGGCTTACAACTGAGGCTGAACTGCTAATGCAAACGCAGTCGAAGGCCTTCTGAAAATGCTGTGATACATGTGTGTATAACTTTTTCTTCCCTCTTCTTCTTTTATTTATTTATTTTTAAGAAAAAGAAAAATTTAAAACATTGCAGTGTGATTGTCCACTACACCATCCATGCTGTGTTTGTGGCCCAAGACTGAGGCAACCGCAGAAGCGCGAGGAAAGCCGTCAGGTCTGAGGCAGCGTGGCTCCTCTGGAGGATTTCGGGATGTTTTTGCTTTTCATGGAGCATCTGAGAGTTCAGGATGGCGGATGCAAGGGAAGACTGACCAGGGAGAAGGGAGGTGGGGGGAGCCGTGGCAATTGTTCCTCCCAGTTATCTACTGGATTGGGATTTTGTTGAGTTTCCGTTTTGGATGTTTGAGAAAACTGGGCAAAAGCCATTGCCAAGGAGAAAAGGGGAGCTAATGTCTGTAAGGGAGAAGTAAGAGACGCCTCTTGCTGTGTTCATGTATGCCAAATGAGACGTTCCCACATCTTGTCTTTGCAAACCACCCCAGTTCACTGGACATCTCCACTCTCCATCTGGGAGAACTGTGTACAGATGAAAGGAAAGGGTCAGGTGCAGAGAACGGAGATCCATTTCCCATGAGCTCAAGCTTCGTATGGTATAATTGTGAATCCGTAAATGGGACTCTCTCTCTCTCTCTCTCTCTCTCTCCTTTGGTCTTTCTCTTTTTCCCTCTACTCCTCTTCCCATTGCCTCCTTTTCCCTTTGCTCTGCTCTTCCCATCCTTCAGGCCACAGATCCCAGAAGAGCTAACTGAACGGATAAGGGGGATGAGCGCCTTTGGGGGAAGCAAAGCATTTTGGCTGCAAGGGCAGCAGCTCTGTGCAGGGGAACTGTGGCTGAGGGGAAGGTGGGTGTAGGGCCAGAGGGAGCTGGGAGAGGTGACTACTGGGTGGCCGTGTGCAGGAGTGGTGGCACCACTGACAAATGCAAAGGGAGGCAGGGTAAAGAAAAAAAAATCCCCCTCCCTAACAACCCAACCCAACATGCTCTTAATTCAGGGATAGTTCCAGCAATCCTTTTTTACACACGATAACTGCATGCCATCAGTCCTCATCAGCCAATAAAAAGCATCCCCTGAGTCTACAAAAACTCACCAGGAGAAGGAGGCAACCTGTTGAAACTGTGCCTGCTGCACAGAAATAAAGGCATTAATCTCCAGATCATGCTATTTACACAACTGGCAAGAAACAGTGTTTTGCCTTGTTAAAAAAAAATCCAACCAACATCTAATTGTTATGCAGCCCAGTCGCATAGCCAGCCATTCCCCTTCCAGGCCTACTTCCCCTCCCTGTTACACCTTGTGTGATGATGTTGCTTTATTAACAGTGCCCGAAGAAATCAAGTTTCTGAAGGGCATTTTGGAGTAGGCTAGATTTGGTTTTCTTGCACTCTTGCTCAGCTACTTAGCTTTTCTCTTCTCTGGTTTGCAAATTCCTGAGACACGCCAATGCCAGCTGCCAAGTCAGTGTGTTGCCACTGAAATGCCAGTCCTGGCAAGCAAAGTTTGGTCATTTCATTCTCCATTAGATCTGACTGGAGAAACTAAGTATTTATTCATGTCGAAAATGTAAGCTTTTTGAAGAAACTTTCTTTTAAAGTAGATTGGATTTTTTTTTTCCTGGCAATGTTTTCAAACAGAGTGGTTTTGAAAAGCTTTGAAACTGAACATGCAAGTGCCCACTAGGCAAGGAGGCTGATGAGTTACCATTGGGCAGAAGGCAATTAAAGCTAAAAACAGCTCTTGGAAAGCTAAATTACAACTGAATGCAGACAACCAAACACTGAATACCAAAAGGGACCTGTAAAAAAAATTTGTGAAAAATTTCAAAATATGAACAATTCTGAGAAAAAAAAATCTCACAAAGGTGTTAATGCTTTAGAAAACTGGTAATTGATTAAAACATCTTTGAACACAAACTTTCCTCCTCCTCTGTAGTTCTGAGTGCATTAGGGAAACTGTTTCATGTGAATACTGATGCCTGGAGTGACCTGGGTCAACTGAAGGGCACAGAGGTTTCTAGCTGGTGTCCACCATTAAGCCCTGTGGCATGGAAAGCAGCACGAGAGCTGCCGTGATGATGCCTCGTGTTATCCCTGACAATGCACAGGGTGTGTTCTCTTACAGGTGGAGTTTGGAAAGAGGTATAGCAGTGAGATTTAAAGCAATGGAAGGCATTTTGCTGTTTCATGGCCTCTCACATCTTCTTTCTGCGGCTGGCATGAAAGTAGCTCTGCTTCGATGAAGTGTTCTCTGAAGGTGTTGGTTTACAAGCTGTATACGCGCTGAGTGTTGGTCTGTGCATGGCAATGGTGGAAGAGAGGTTTATTTTTTCCTTACAGCAGAGAAGTGTTAACCCTGGATCTTTAGGCCAGGTCTGGGATTTTCCACTCGCTATAGCACAGGCTCCCTAAGGCCTGTGTGAGTATGAAGCGTGTTAAAAACTGTGGGTGTAAGTGCCTGAAGCAGCAGGTGAATGCATAACCTTAATCTCAAGCTGGATCCCTAAAGGACCATTTGTCCAAGCACCAGTTCTCTCATCTTTGCAGGGCTGACTCACAAGACATCCAGATCCAGATTTGTGACAGTTCGTGTCTCCATCTCTCCTGAGCCAAAGCACACTCCCATCTAGTCTGAATTTCTGCATTTTGGGGAGGCTTTGAAATGCCTTTCTGAGCAGAGATTCAAGTGTTTTGACTAGTGTCTGGTTTTCTAGTTTGAGCAGTAGTTAGAAGTCTGTCAGCTGTGGTCCCCACGTTAAGGGGCTTGACCCAGTCTCTCTGGTCTGCCTCGGTGAGGTGTTGAAGCATGTGCTTTACTTCAAGCATGTGACTGATCCCATTCACTTTGGTAGACTATTCATATGCTTAAAGTTAAGAATGTACTTTGCTGGGTGATGTTCAGCTTCCCGCAGAGTCCAGCCCCCGTCCTTGTTTTCCTACCCTGTCCTTGTGGATAATGTGACACCCTTGTCCTAGCCTGATGTGTCCGTGGGTGCTCGGACTCCCTCTCTCCACAGGAAGCAGTCCCAGGGGAGCGGTTCTTGTACCCCAGTTCTTGTACAGGGGGTTGTCCCGTGACAGCAGGGAGTTAGCTACAAGGGCTTCTGCTGTCCACCCCTGCCAGGGCACTGTGTAGGTGAGGGGGCTACGTGGCAGGAGTCCATGTGCTCTGTGTCTTCTGGACTGTGTAGGACACCTTCTTCAAGCTAAAGCTGTTTGCGTGTTGAAATTCCTGACTCATACTGGCCACCTGTATATATCATCTCTCCTTTCTCCTTCTCTGCAAACACACAACTGATCTTCCCTGATCTGAAGAAAATAGTACTTCAAGTTATATTTCTAGCTGGGCTTTCTTTTTCTTTCATTCTACCCCAGGGACAGTCACAAGTGGATCACAAGTCACCGGTGACCAGAGCAATTTCTTTGAATTACTGCTTTTGAAAAAACGTCATTACTTTTGAAAATGTTATGCCAGCTACAGTAACAAATGAAAGGAAAAAGAAAACCAAAAAACCCTCAGAGTCCTCTAAGCAGAGGGCCCTATCCTCCCAGGAGAGACCTGCGAGAGTGCAGGTGTTCTGCTTTCCTGTAGATGCGAGTCATTTGGGAGCACTTTTAGCTGTGGCATGTTCGCTGTGTGGTTCATCAGATGATGAATAAAACAGCACCGGTAAGGGAGAGGATTGAAATGCAGGGGATATCTCAGGTTCCCAAGTGTTCCTGGAAGACTGTCTCTCCACAGCTGTCCATTTACACACCATGCAGCACCTCCGAACCGGGCTCATCCCCGGAGCCCCACTGATAAGCAGAGCTCAGAAGAAAATCACTGTAATCTGTCCGTAATTCTTGAGTGCCAAGCTAACTGCCAGGACTGAAATGGAGAGGAAATAATATGTTACCAAGTATAGCTTAAATAAAGACGTGCATTATTCAGGTTCTTTCTTCTTTGTGTCTCTACATAGGCGTAGAAGGGCTATAGGGGAGCTCAGGCACATTCACACAAACCAGACCCGTGTATCAACACTGCATTTCCTTGCCCCCAGGTTTTGCACCCTTCCATGGCCCAATCCTGTTGTGCTCATCCAGTCAGCAAGGGAAGACTCAAGGTGAAAAACTGAGACAGTTCTGAATGATTGCCAGGCACCACGGACAGACAAGGAGCAAAAAGTGTGCATGAGGCACGTAAAGGTTAGTGATGAGTGAATATCCAAGATCAGGAGCTGTTTCAAAGAAACCTAATTTTGTTGCCGACTTCAGGCTCTCCATAAGATCTTGATTCTGTCAGTCTGAGCTGGAAAGCTCATAAAAACAGGGCTTAACTCAACACTTAGAGCCCCCCAGTTTCCAGTAACAGCCAGGAATGTAATGCGTCTGATTCATATTCTGTAGAAGCCCATAGAAAGCTTCGCCTTGGCTCCAGTGAGTTTTGGATCAGGTGCCTCAAAAAATATCTTAGTGCTGTCCTGGTTAGCACTGAAAATGAAATGCATACTCACACACATAGACATCTAGCATTTAGCTTTAGAAAGAAATCAGTTTGTTTTGTTTTGTTTTGTTTTGTTTTGTGATTTATGGTTTCCATCCTGTCTGCCTCATTGTCTCCCAAAATCACTAATACCCCAATCCTATAGCTTTCTTCAGAGCCATAGCTAGAGATTGTAACACTTTTTAGAACAAAGAGCCTACTGCTGGTGCCAGTGGGCTCTGACAAGCTTCCTGTTGACATCAGTGGGAGAACTGGAGCCTGATACAATGCTGTCACTTTAATTGCAGTGTGCCTTGCACATATTTAGGATTTAACTTGGAGAAAGGGCCTGGATGACTGCCTCAATATAGGCCCCAAGAGGGAAATGAAATGTTGGTCCCCTTAAGTAAAGCACTCCAGAATCACAGATCAATTGTCCTTCCTTGCTCAGGGAAGACTGGCAGTGAAAATAACTGAGACTCAGAGAGGTTATCTCCAGAGGAAGGTAGGGAGAGATAAAAAAAAGAAACCAAGCACCAGTTGCTATAGGTCAAACCTGATGGGCATTGGCTGAGTTACATGAGGACGATCCAATGTCACCCACAGCATCAGCAGCCTGAATTGTCAGTCCCTGCCAGGGCAGGGACTTTTATATTTTTCTTTTACTGATTAACACTCCTGCAGAGTGGCAGAATACAACTTCAGAAGTTTTCTAGTGTAGGGTGTATACACATGGACACCCTCACTCCCCCCCCCTTCCTTAGGCACACACACACATATACATACCCTGCATGATGTGGGTGCTAGTAACCTGTAAATACGTGTACTATATGGAGAGGAAATACATTGCAAAATGCAACATAATACTTTATTTTCTATTCTTTTGTACTTAACTCAGGAGTTGCAATGCAATTCAGGTGTTAGGTTGTGTGTGCAGATCACACAGAAGCTATCTGCTAAAGAGAAGTGGGGAGGCACCATACAGCTGGGATGAACTGGATATTCACCACTAGAGTGTGTTTGGATATTTAGGAAAGAGTGGCCAATGTTGTTCTGATCCCAGAGGCGCAGGGAAAGGAAGCAACTGAGACACACATATGTCTTTCTGCCTGCCTGCTTTGCCTTTGGACAGATACATCCAGCAAAAAGGGGGACAGGAAACAGCTCAGGGCAGTAACATCCTGAAACATCGCAGCAAGACTTTCCAGAGCTGACCATCAGTGCTCTTAAATATGGGGTTTCTACAGACCTACTTCTGTATCCAGCCAGTCCCGAGCTAGCAATTCTACCTCCGAAAATGCAGTTGTGCCCACAAGTCCTTACTACCTTCTAGTGCTACAGACCTTGGCAGTAAACACTGCCAGTGTGGTACAACTGGGATTCGCTTTCTGAACTGTAAGGCTACAGGCAAATAAAATTGAAATCCCATCAGGACAGCCTTGGTATTTGCAAGACTGGCTCTTGCAACCCACTGTTGCAAGGTGTTTCTCTAAAACAGATGGTCTGTGTTCATATTAGTCACAAGAGAAAAAATTGCACCATATCACCTCCAGCTCAGAAAAGTTTGCAATCCCCTAAGGTAGAAATCCTGCTGTACTGAGAGGCAGCGCCGTGCTGCCTGAGTCTTACTTCTGTCTTCTGCAGAGGGCTCGTGCGGGCTGCTGGCAGCACCACGACCACAGGTAATGCTGCCCAGTGCAGCAGGGAGCTTCACATCCCCGTGGCTCCGTGCCCTACCTGAGGCAATGGAGCACAGGAATAGCGCTGCAAAGGCAATTCCTTTAAAGTGGCCTTGTTGTTTTGCCAGCTGGTTGGAAATTCCCAAACAGCAACAGCAATTCTGGAAGAGTCATGTCTTCAAAAAGCTGTGTGACCTGCGGGTTTCGCTCCAGTTTCAAACCAACGTAGACACCAAGGAGCATCAATCAGATTGGGCTCAGCCCCCTGGGGTCTGGTGCACAAAAGAGCTGCAGCATCCAATTCCTGTTCAGGCAGTGAATAGGAGTAAAACACTAAATGCTCTTGGTGCTGATACAATTTAAAAAAAAAAAAAAAACACCCAACACAGAAGCTCCTGATTTGCTTAAGCTCTTGCAATATTTTATCTCAAGAATAGTCTTCATCTGTCTGAAGCATAATGCCACATTTTTTTGTGAAGGATTTTTCATTAACAATATAGATCATAAGAAAAAAGTTCAACTAGTCATAACAACAAAATAAAAGTGCAACCTTAGACTATTCAGTAAGAGGGTACTGAATTATTTATAACTCCTGGGCACCGACAACAATCACAGACATCTAATTTAAACTGTTACTATTTTTACTTGGCAATTTCCATCACTTAACGTGTTTATATTCATGTATTTGTTGTTTGATCTTGTGCAGGACAAAATTTCCCCTACTCATGTAAAAATGCCTATTTGGGGACTTTTGAAAATATTTTTCTGCAGTAACTTAAATTATTTTAAAGCATTTTGTGACCTAGTATGGCAGAGGTTGCAACTTCGAAAGCTGTAAACTGTACCTAAAATTGGGCTTGAACTTGCAGTTCCTTCTCAAGTAAAATTCCCTTCGATTATAGGTAATTGGAATCAATGAGAAGTTTGTTTCATTAAAACTGTAAGACTGGGTCCTACCTATGTGTATATGTGATGGGGGACTTAGGTTAGGGGGGCTGTATTTGTATGTCAGCCCACTGCAGGATCTTTTGCATAGACGCAGGAACAGTCACTACTAAGTCACTCCTACTTTATACCAATCTCTTTTTGTAAAAAGACACAACCATTATACTCATGTGTGGCTGGAATGCTGCAGTGGTAATTGTAGCCCATAGGCTGATACAGATATACATGTATATATGTATATATATGTATACATCTTTGTAAATTTATGAAAAATGTCCATAGATTCATGATTGCCTGAAGTAACCTGAGGTTAATGTACAGAATTTCAGGCAGAGGACTGTTTCTTTTTCACAACCCTCATGTATCTCAGATTCAAATCAAAACAAAGGAAAAAGTATTATTTCCCAGGAAAAACCTGATTCTGACATTGCAGCAGTCTAGGAGGGGTATCTCGCTACAGTCAGTGGTATGCACACCCATACACATATATCCAGTCAGAGGGCTGGGTCTCAAGGGCTTCTCTAAGGAAGAGAAATGGACTTTAAAAGCCATGGCAGAATTTCTGTTCCACATTAGCTCTCTAGACTCATTTATCCTTTACCAAGAAGTCCTTTGTACAGATGCTCTTCTTCTGCACTAGGTGTACGTCTGTGAGGAGGACCTCCATGGATGAAGTCAAATTACACAAAGGCCTGGATTTTCTGACCTGAATCCATCCCCATTAACCTTAGGCACTTAACTGAGCTGTTGGTGTTGATGGTCTTGTCTGCCTTGGTTTCTCATATAGTTAATGAAGAGAGACAATTGCTTCTAGGTGGTGACTGAGTAGAACTGAGATCTAACCCAGTTTTGGAGTTCCTTCTCCCTCCATGGAGTGACCACTCACCTATTTTTAAAGATCTTAAATCCCAGTGGGATGACTCAAGGACCTTGTGCAGAGGAGCATCCATATGGAGATCAGTTGTGGTGCTCACCATGCAACATGCAGCAAAAGGAAATGTTCGCAGCAGCCTTCTCCACCCCAAACTGCAACATGGCTGCCAAGTCATTGCACTACTTGCCCCAGTCCTTGGAAATTGCATTTGTAGTGGGTTCCTTATGGTGATCTCCAGCTGTAGACCACTGCATGGCCCTGTTGCTGGAGGTCAGAGACCTTTGGTCTGAACTCTTCACCATTCTCTGCCAGTTCAGGCATTGCTGAACCAGTGCAATGAGTGAATTTACATCCTAAAAGTTTGAAAATCTAAGCTGCTCAGAGATTACTTTCTTGCTCCATCTCCAAACTAGCCTGGAAAATGTCATCTAGCTGGTAGTGAGGATCAAAAAATTCCCCTCCAAGGTACAGTTTGGGTATTTTTTATTTTCAATGTTAACAACTGCTTTACAAAGAGCTTACATGGAGCTTAAAGAGATTGCAATTTCATCCCTTATTGTTGGGATTATAGTTGTCCTCAAAAAAATTGAACCAGGGACTCAACAAGAGAATGAACTGTGACTGTATTATTCAGAAAGCTGCTCTGACAAGGCTGAACGTACGTCTCCATCTCATGGTGAGAGTCTCTCAGAGCTGAAATCTGGAATCACGTATTCACACCAAGTTGGAAAGACCAGCAAATTAATCCAGTATAAGAACTTTGAAGTGCTTGTATATTCCCATATTTTACCCGAATAGAATAAACACAGCCAGGGGAATGGAGGAATTAAACCCATTTCTGAGAATTCCAGGGCTAAGTGAGCTTTGGCTGTGGTGGCAACAGATGATCACTACTATTTATTTCCACAGCTAAAGTTAAGTCAGGAACTTGACGATGCTCACCCATCTCTCAGAATGAATTTATTTTTTAAAATACTGTTAGGGTTATGGCAAGAAGAACTTCAGATGGCCTGCAGAGACCTACAAAGTAAATATTCAATACTGTGTACCAATACTTAGGGAGAGACTTCGGCAAGAAAGTGGGAGATAAAACTGAGTTCCAGGGATCAAAAGATATTTTTCAGTGCAGTACCTCCTTGTCTAATCTCTACTGTTTCATCCTGACGTTCCTCTCCTGTTCTCCCTTTCCCTCTTTTGAGGAGTCAGATGTGTATATCTCTCTTTCTCCCTTTTCCTCTTGGTGTGAGAATATAGAGATGCTTCCTGTAAAGATGTTTATCTCTAAATCCCATTCCGTACCAACTCTTGCATATGTGACTGTTTTGTTATTTGAGATGTCTGTGAAAAAGAAATAAAGGCTTTAAGAGTGAACTCTGGAAATGAGGAGGAGCTTGAGAATAAATCAATTTTAAGGATTCAGCACCATTTTCTGCATGACTTTTGAGAACGGTCACAAAATTTTATCATCGTCCTCTCCCTCTCTCTCTGTGAGAGGGATGGGGATGGTCCTGGGATGTGGGACTCAGAGGTTGCTGTAGAGCTGACTGTGCCCACGAGGGTTTTGCAGACTTTTCAGAGGGTTAGTGTCAAAGAAAACCTCCTTTTAAAAGGCAGTGAAGTCCCTGTGCAACATCAGTTGGGAGGGAGGCACTGTGGGGTGATTCTGTCCCAGTTTACCTTTCTTTGCTGTTCTTTACAATAGCCCTGTGCATCCAGCCATGTGCACCGCCCCCAGTGCTGCGTTCCCCACTCTGCATTTGGATTATCTTCTTGGAGAATGCTCTACTTTCTGTTCAAAAATCGTGTCACCTCTGAATGAAAGCCATAATCGGTCCTGTGACCCTGCAGCAGCGGGTGAGAGCACGGCCTCCAGTGGGATGGCCGCAAGGCCTTGGCCCCGGGGCGATCCCAGGTGGTGGGCAGAAGAGCAGGCCCAGCACACGTGGCCATCTCACTTTGGGGCAGTAAAGCATCCCAATGTGTTTCATGAACCATTTGGCCACTGCAGATCTGTGGGGCCGACTCCTCGCTGTCTCACACTTGTGTCGTCACACGGTCCTACAGCCATGGAGAAACACACCTGTGTGAAGGCCTGAGCTTTTTGCGCAGGCCTCAGATCAGACTCACTGTGCTCTCCTCTATCCACAGCTGGTGCATCTCACACGGGCATTTGGAGTTTCTTCTGCCACAATACACGATCTACCAACTGATCAAACATTTTTGGAGGGTTCCCCTTCTGTGACTCCCTTGTTAGTCCTCTGTTCCTTAAAGAAAAACATCTTTCTGCTGAGAAGAAACGAAACAAGTCCCATAACCTCTCCTTCCTTTAGTGCTGACAAAAGTTGCAGTCACCACTTTCTCTAACTGACAGTTTCGGAGACTTAGCATAATAATTCACTTATATGCCTGCAAACAGAAACATGTCAGCACTTCTCTAGGGCATTCCCAAGTGAGATGATATGACTGGTACAAGACATTTGTCATGTGAATGCATCTTGGCCAGATGTTTATGTTTCATCTAAGTGCAATACATATGTATCAACGCTGGATTAGAAAAGACGTAGAATGCCACACAACTCAGGCTTATTAAGATAAATGCACTGATATGTTGCATTTTCCTGGCATATTTTGTCTTCAGAAAATTTTACAAATACGAGTCATGCCAGGCCTCTCAGAGGCAGGTAGGTATTACCGCCATTTTAGAGATAGGAAACCAAAAGCTGGGGAAAAGACCTGATGTTTAGTGGTTTGTTGCACCCTCATGACTTCCATTAGCTGCAGGTGGGCCTTCTGTTTTCAGCACTTTTGAAAATCCAGACTGTAGCTGGTTTATCCAAATCTGCAGTGGCTGTAAATGTGGAAGCCAGGATTAGGACACTCGGGAAATCCCGACTTCATCAGAGCACTGCTACAAAGCTTTGATCCCACAAAGCATGTAAGCACTTGCCTAATTTCAAGCATGAATGTCCCATTAATGATGCTGTCGCCATGCTTAAAGCTAGGCACATGCCTAATTGCTTTGCTAGACTGGGAATTACATTAAAATATACTAAACTTTAGAGTATTTGGAAAATCCAAAAATATGTTCATTTCTGATAATGTTTCAGGCATTGTCAAGGACAATTGAACTGTATACGCAGTGCAATCTGTCTGAAGTAGCTCAACCAAGAGGGGCACTTTTAGCTAACAAGCAAAGAGTTTAATGTGTTTGAGACAGTAGCATCCAGCTGTCGCAAGTAATCGAGGGTGGCATGTACTGCAGGAGTCTTACTTCTGTGCTGCTGCAAGAGGCAAAGTGGCTCCTGTGGCCATTGGTGCTAACAAAAAATTAACAGCAAATGATTACTGCGTTAGGCTCTTCTGGTAAGATGTGAATGTGTTGGCTAACTTCACAAGGAATGCTACATCTTATCAAATGTATTGTACTCTCCATTTCTTCCTGTAAATTATTGCAGAAGAGATGAGCAGAAGTTGTTTAAACATGACACAAACCCAAAATTCTTGCTCCGTTAATCCAAGGTGCTAATCTGCAGACACACAGGCGTTTGCGTACGTGCATTGGTGTTTGCAGGACCATGGCCATGAAGGATAATTTTTGTAGCAGGGTTGAGGTCAGGGAACTAACACAAGGAATTGACAAAGCCTGTGACTTTGAAATGGCAAAAGTTGCAGAAAGCGTCACAGGACTTTGCTGAAAAACTGGCTGCATCTTACGATTTTCCTTTTGTTTTGATTTTATTTGGTTGGTTTTGTTTTTATCCAAATTGGCAAAGAATACTGTATTTCCATCGATAAAATCTCGTCTGGTAACTAACTAAACAACCTGTTCTTGGACAATTAAAAAAATAAATAAATAAGTAAACTGTCAATTGTGGAATGTAAACTGATTAAACAAATAAAAAAATCATGTTGTGTGTTTTAAGTGGCTGTGTCTGCTTGTGTCCGGAGTGGGGCCGGCCACCTCTCACCATGCCTCCCCCCAAGAAGGATGAAGGACAAAGAGCAGAGCGGGAAGGTGGGGGGCCCATGAGGTGTGGGGCACAAATAATAATGATTTGATGTCTTCTGGTCAGAAACACAGCATGGCACTGTGAAACACAGCTTTGGGAAACCCAGCAGGTGCAGCACTGTGCTGCTAGCCTTCTTTCCTCCTTGCGTTTGCGCCCTCAGCCCAGCAATAACAAGTCAGGCATTTCTATGTAGTTTTGAATGTAAAACTTGAGTCAGGTGTCCCAGGTTAAATGGCCAAAGGTCAGGTTATTCATAGCATGTAAAGGTGTATAACTATCCCAGATAAGGAATGGACAAAAATGCTTTCAAATATCATAGCAGAGGGAAAGCAGAAGAATAGATCAAATGGAAAAGTACAACTTTTTAATTTTTTAACCGATGAGTTTTAAATTAATAAACCTAAAACTAAACTATTACCAAAAAATGCAGACAAGAGATTTTTAAAATGTGTTTATTTTGTTGGATACAGTATTAAATATTGAAATTATATGTTGGGTGTTTCGACCTGACAGCCAAATATAAGGATGTACCTAAAGCATCCTGCCAGGTGGCATGCTTTTCTAGCTGATAGTTCTTCCTGAGCTGAATGGCTTTTAGGAAGAGACTTGGGGTGGTAGTGACAAAAAACAATGTCCTGCATTTTGTAGGATGGAGTCCTTCCCACCACCAGGGAGGTACTGTCACAAATATCAACTGCAATGAGGAACTGAGTGAAGGACACAAATTGAGGAGCATAAAAGGGAAGCTTCAGTCAAAAATCTCACTGGTACTGGCATGAATCTCTCAGACTTTTCCTATTAGTGGCTGGGGAAGTAAGGAATGAGTTCAACAGCCGTGGCGATGGACTGAACTCAGAACTTGTACGATGCACCTGTTTTTGCCATGTTTTAAGAGAAATCACTTGTAGAGTCAGCTCTCACCACCTGCCTGCTCCTGGGCATAAATCCTGTGGGGCTGAACAGAGCAGCGAGGGGAAAGAGCCAGTCAGTGGGTGCAGAAATGGCAAACCCACAAAGCAAACAAAGAGAGTGAAGGCTGTGCAGCGGCATGGTCAGCATTGCACAGGATTAAACCCCTTTGTTTAAAAGTTTCCTCTCTTTGCCTAGCCCTGCAGGTGCTGCCAGGCACAGCTGCAGTTTAAACACATCGACTCAGTGAAACCTCCCTGGCCAGAAGCAAACACCAGTGACTGGGGCTGCTCAGGTCTTCACTCTCTGCCATCAGCAGAAGCAACGTGATTCTTCAGTGCTAAAAATGGAAGCCTGCAGTGCTGCCCTTGCGGCCAGGGGGAAACCAGGTGCCCCATTCTGCGGCAGCCATGGCAGGGAAAGCTCTGTCAATGTCTCCGCAAGGGCTCAGGGCTCAGCTGCTCGGCGCTTTTTGGGGAGGGGGAAGAAGAACGTGAGAGGAAGGAGCCAGCTGCACCTTGAAGGATTAGCCGGAGACGCCATTGTGGAAACGTCTGGTTTCTGGAAAGATATATGCATAAGAAAGACACCAGATTTGCAGTCATGTGAAGGCTGAATTTTAACCCTCCTGGGCTGCACAGGAGCCTGTGATCCTTGTAGGCAAAGCAGATAGAGATGAAGAGAAGGGAAGGATCATTAGCTGTAGTTCACTGTTGAGGAAAGGGTGCAGGGATTTAAATAACTCTCCCAGCCTCACACAAGTTGCCTGTGAGTGAGTGGGGCCTTGCTGTGCCCTTGGTAAGCTGTCTCCATCAGGAATGCAGGGGCCGAGACTGCCATACAGGGATGCTGCCTCCCGACTGCACAGGCACCTGCGCTCCCCAGCCCACAGTCTGGGATGTGCAGCAGGAGCTCCGATCCCTCATGGTTGAACTCTGGCTCTGAATTAGCACCATCACCTCCAAACAAAGGTACCGCTGTCTATACCACCTGGTCGTGACAGGAAGCAACTACTGGCTTAGAAAGAAAAGTAAATGAATATTTTGAAAAGTAGGTCTAGGAGAGAGATGTCTACCCCTCTGCCATGCAGCAGGGCCTTGGCACGGACAAGAGACAACAACCGAAGTCCTTCAAAGCAGTGAATGCCCTCACTCTGCCCCTAAGCAGCACCCCAAAGCACAGCATCCGCATGGCTTTGGGGTGCCTGCTAATGCTTTGTGCCCAGGCAGGAGCAAGGACTGTCTTGCTGAAATGCAGCTGCTCCATTTCAGAGGCAAAATGATCTCACAGTGACCTTTCTTGTCAGGAGCACACGATAACTGCAACAGACTGGGGCGGCATGGGGTGAGGATGCTGGTAATGAAATGCTTTTATAGCTCGACACTCATTATCCCATTACATTATCAAGCTCTTCCCCAGGGGCCCTCTAAAGAGTCAAGGCTGAGTTCTTTTCCTGCAGAGACCAAAACCAGACCACCTAACAAGCCACATTTGCTAAAATTCGCCCTCCCTCCCTGCCCAGAGGGAGCACGGTTTAGTTCATTTCCATCGAATGGAAATGGAAGAGCTGCACCAGCTCAGCTGCGATGTTGTCAACCTGTGAGCCCACCCCAAGCAAACTGGTGTGCCTGTCCCCAGCATGCCTGAACTGCCCTGTGACTGCTGTGGACTTACAAAGGCTGCTTCCTTATAAAAAACACTCTTTCCCCTTGATTGCTTCACTCCCTGCTATTTCTTCCCATTCTCAGATCACCCCCTGATCTTCTCAGTTCTGCAGTTCGAAGTGGCTGTCCCTGGCAGCAAGGCCCTCAATGGCAGCTGGCTGTGCAGAGTGAAGCCAGCAGCCCTGTGACAGCAAAGTCCTCTGGAAGAGCTCAGCTCTGCACCTGGGGATGAGCTGGTGGCCCGAGGGCATGCCCAGCAGCAGGAGATGTGTTCAGCCAGCGGATACACTCGGAGAGACATCACAGACTGCAGCTAAGCTTGAGGACATCACCCACCCCTCCATCTCCCCACAGACAACCCTCTCAGTCAAAGGTGAGGTGGTATTACGGGCGGCATTGTACAGAAGTGGAGGCAGCAGGGATCTTGCCTTGGCTTTTACTAACCGTTCACAGCAATGCTCAAAATGCATGCCAGGAACTCATCATACAGACATGGAGAGAGACCCTGCCTTAAGGAGTGTGCCATTTGGAAAAGCAGAGACAGCCAAAGCGTGAGAGAAGGGAATAAACCACACAGGCAAACCCTTTATAGCAAGAGTAGGCACGGGGAGTTGGCCATATCCTTCTGAAACCGCTACGCACAGCAAGCTGCTAAGCATGTCAATGCCTTCTGAGAGTTAAGTAAGCTTTAAGTGAGTGCTCACACATGTACACATGCAGGCACACACAAGCCCTGGGTTGGTAGGTAAAGCGCTTCCATCTTCACAGCAAGGCAGATTTCCTCCTTGTCTGTCGTGTTTTCTTACGAGCTTCCTGAGCACTTGTCAGAGAAACGGGGGCTGCGAATGAAACAAGTTGTTCTGCGCATTGAACAAAGCGCAGGTATTTCAGCTTCACACTGGATGTCTCTGACAGGCCACAGTTTCTGCTTCATTTAGCCGAGCACGTTCCCTTTGGGAGTTCTCCACCAGTGTGCTTGTGGCAGGAAACACCATGTGCAGAGGCTGGAGAGGAGCTTCCAAACAGGAGGGGTGACCACTGAGTCCTCCTGTCTGTCCCTCTGTCAGAGGGGTGTTCACCTGCCATTTCCCAGCTCTTCCCAGCTACCCATTTTCACAATTAGAAATCCACGTGATTTCCAGACTTCTAACGCTCCATCAGATTTGCTTGCAAGTAGCCGGCAGATTCAAAGGTTGGCGGGGACAGATGGGCAGACGAGAAGTGACAGACTCTTTGTTTCCTTAGGAGACCTGGCTAAAAATATATGTTCTAAGCCCAGCTTCTTTCCACAAGATGCACATCCTCCCATGAGGCCCAGCCAAGTCGGCGGACACAGGTGGTGGCAGCTCTGTGTCCTGGGTGACACCTCTGTCACCTTTCAGCTGCCCTTGCCCTTCTCCCCACAGGTGCCTTGTGTCAGCTCGGCCTGCTGGCCTCTGCCATGCCTGGAGGCCTTGCTCCAGGGCTGAGGCCTCACCTGCAGCCCGCCAGGGAGGGCAATGAGAGCCGCCTGGCCGAGCCAGACTTGAGCCGCAAGTTTATCAGCAACATGTTTATCTATTTGTGAACGCTGAGCGTGTTTCTGTGGCCCAGAGGCTAGGCCCAGGCTGTGCAGGAGGGTGTGCGCCAGGTTCGCTGCCTGAGTTGCCTGAGGAGCTGGGGAGCAGCCCCGCACCCACAGGCAGCACCAATTCATGCTTGGCTTAGGGGTTTGCACACCATCCCTGGGGGCTGGCTCTTGGTCAGACCTTTGCTGGCAGGTGCTTAAACTGAGCAAGTTCATGCCATAAAATTTAAGGAAGATGAGAGAGGATGGAAAAATGGAAAGCCACGTATTTCTCTTTTAGCACCTCTCTTCTTCTCATTTTCTCCTGAAGTGTCGGAACCTTAAATACAAAGCCTTTTATTGCCTCCCTGCTCTCTGCATCCAGTCACAAATAGCGCATGCTGTAGCAACAAACGAAGGCCTCAGCTAGCAAGCTTTACCCTCACGGATGTCACCTCTGTGTGCAGTCCTTTATCCTCCTTCCCATCTCATTTCTCCTTTGCTGTCACATTCACTCCTGCCAGCTCGGAAAATGTTCGCCTTCTGCTCGTAGAGATCAGAAGAGGTTGAGGGCAAACCGTGCTCCTGATGGTCTGCTGTTCAGCTTCCACCCCACCAAGAGGCTGGCTGGCGGAACCACATTACTAAATTCCAGTATCTCATGGGTCATTTCTAAACCTGCAAACCACTCCAAGAGCTCACAAGGTATTTCTTTGCCCCGTGTATCCCTGCAGCTACGAGGAAGGTGGGCTAGAAAGAGATTTCCTGCAAGCCCTGGGGAGCCAGGCTGGCAGATCTCTCCTAATCACGCAGCAAGCACTAAAGCAGGAGCACTGTTGTTGTTGTTGTTGTTGTTTTTAATTTTATTTGCATTTTTTTGCTTTTTTTTTTTTTGTGTGTGTCTCCTGACTGTGAGCCCAGGCAACATGACAGCAGAACGAATATTAGAAATGCACAGTGCAGAACGTGGTTCATGGGGCAAGCTCTGACCTCTTGTTGCTCCTCATGCACTGGAAGACTTGCCCTGCTATCTAACAACATAGGTGGGAGCCCCAGTGTCCTGGGACCCCCCTCATTTCTCCTGAACGTGGCTTCAAACATCACTTGTGGTGCATTTCTCCACAGGAAAATGGATTTAAGCAAGTGTGGCCCAAAGAGGTGGGTCACATAACACAAATGGGAAAGGGACAAGAGACTTGCAAGCACTTATGCCAGCAGGGGTAGAATATTATCCTCCAACTTCCCATTTTATTCTTTCTTTATGGATTAGGGAGAGTTCTGTATTTCTAAAAAAAAAAAAAAACAAAACTGCTTTTTTGTCCTTCTGCCCACTTTACTGAAAAACATAACTGTGCACCTCTATATTTCTATTATATTTGCAGTAGAAATACTGAATTAATGAGTTAAATGCAAAATTACATATTAAAACAGAAAGGGATTTCGACTATTTGGATGAATAAAAAGTAGAAAGTTGCTGGGCCAGCACAAAAAGGCAATGACTGGTAACGTCTCTGGAGTCCAAACTAAATGCAGGCACTTCTCTCTGCCTTGGCTCTCTCCCATGCAGTAATTTGCACACACACGCACATAACTTACTATTTCCCCATTTGTTTAATGGGACCTACTTTACTTCAATGGGTGGATTTCTTTTTTAGCCATTTGGCTGAGAGTAGCAAAGAGTTCAGGGACTCATCTGTGATACTCGGGAAAAAGTTCAGTGCCAAAATGAACATTATATTTAGGAGTGGAATTGATAAAAATAGTCAAGTTGGATGAGGATATTTTTGATATACCCAGGGAAGAAAAGGTCATAAATGTTTCCATCAGGTGTGCAATGTACCCATAAAATGTTCCAAATATATTTCTGTGCATTTGCTGCTGAAAAACAAAAACAAAAACAAACAAAAAAAAACACTCAAATTTGTCAGCATTTGTTTTACCAGTGGGACGAATGATGGTCTGTTGTTGGACCAGACAGTATGGATCAAAGCTAGGAATGGGAATTGTTTTGATACATGTTCAAGTGGCTCCATGCAGGTGCAACAGCTAAATATAACCAGTCGCAGATGATAGGCGATAACAGCTTGAAAATCTGCCTGTCTGCTCTTCATGAATGTATTTCCATCTACTTCCAGGAGCTGAGGATCAGGCCTCAGATAATTTAAACATGGATGGCTCAGAACTTCTCTGTGGTTTTGCTTTGCTCAGTGCAAGTTCAGGAGCCACTGCCTGTCAAGAAGAAAGTGATGGCTTCCCAGTCCCAGGCAAGACCATCCAGGACACCACCTAGAAGCGGGTGATGAACCCACGAAATGTTGGATCACTGTCACAGAGTTCAGCTTCATCGTGTCTCCGGCACCCTCTGTGGCCAGTCTGTGCAGGGAATGGTGTGTGGGTCACTCACATGGGGTGGGCTCTGCAACCATTTCTGATCCTAGCTGCGCCTTTTGGTGGTCATCGAGTCACATAAAATGGCCAGACTCTAGAAGAGAGCCCTGTAATTGAAATAGGATTTTCTTGAGCTATTTAAACCTTTCTTGGGAAATAATCTATGAGAACAATCTGCTCCAAAATTATCCATCACTCATTGTGAGATTTCAATGCAATTTGATTACTACTTTTGTATATATTTTTATTGTCCTCTGTTTGCTTAATGAGTGTTGCAGTTGTAGTAATAAGATTATTGGTAATACGAAGCAGATTTGCAGAATGCTGAGAAGATAATTAGATGATATCTTGAGGGTGATTTCTGTTTAAGACACAGTAACTATGTCATGGATTAAATAAACTTGGTGAAGGAAGATACTGGTGGTTATTAGCCTAAGATACAATTATTCCCAAATTACCAGGATATACCTTTCATTACAGTGAACTACCTGGTGACTGATGCTTGGTCGAGGTTCCCTCATCTACTTGTGAGGCAGGACTCAGCTGAGCTCAGACGACCTGATGTATTTGCTGGAGCTGTGCCACCGGTTTCGGTTTCAGTGTGAACTGCGAGGTTTTGACAAGCCCAAGCGATCGAACAGGGCACTCAGAGAGCCACTGGCTTTTGTGTGGCTCTGTTCCATGCTTTGTCCAGCTCCCATCATCCATGTGTACCAGCGACAAAAGCCTGACAGCACAACAGTGACAGGGATGCTCACTAACAAAGTTGTAGATTTTAGACCTTATCCTCCGTTCTAAATCAATCCTCAGTGGCATTTCAGGATCAGCGTTAGTGCAAGGAGCCTTCCACATGCTGCGTGGCTCTGTGGCACTGACTGGGGACATGCTGTTGTGTGGCCATGAACCCACAGATCCAGTGGCTGCCCACCCCTCTTGGGGAAACATCTCACTCATTGCCCCCTTCTCCTCTGCTCTATTGGACTTGGAGAAGATCACGTACCTCATCGTGTGCTGGACGTGACAATCTCAAGTGAGTACACAAGCTTATTGTGTCCCACTGTGTTCATAAAGTGATGGCAACCCATGTACATCCACACAAAGATATGCAGAGGACTCCGGCATGTCTGCTGCCATCCAAACAAACCACCTAACTTGCCTGTGTATACATGGTGAGTTTTACCAGATGTGTCAGTGCCTTTAATGGGCTGTGGAAGATTTTCCTGGCCCTTTGCTGAGACTTTTCAGTCCCTGGAGGACTTTCACATGTCCATTTTGTTCCTAAGTAATATGTTTCCACGTATTTTGTAATGGGAATTGTGCTAATAATGCTACTTACTTTCTCCATCCTCTCACCCTCAGCTATATCTCTGGCAATCACAGTCTTTATTCTGTCCAAAGTAGGCAGAAATGTTTGGTTGGCTGTTTTTCTAAGTCAGGTCATTGCACAGAAAACTAATTCCAAGCTGCACCTACTGCATTTACACGGAGGTAGCTGGGAATGGGTCTGGGCCCCCCAGATGTCTGCCAGTGGAGCATTTACCTGCAGACAGTAAAGCAAATGTGCTTTCCCAGGAGGAACTGGCTTCACCATCTCAGCGAGTGTTACATGGCCAATTTCAGGAAGCACTGTTTTCTGTGAATTAGAGCCAAAATCTCTATTTACTAGAACATGCTGACATCAAGTTTCATCGGCATCTGTGGCACAGAAGTCATTGTTCTGCAGCTTTGAGCATAGCTTTGCAACACCACTAATAGTGTCCTTGGAGGCATAAGTGCATAATTTAGCTCTTGTGCTTTGAATCATTGGAGTAGAGTCCCCTAACCAACCCCTCCAGTTTCTCAGGCCCCGGATTAATATTGGCAATGCCCATCCATTAAGCATCACCATGCAGCAGTGCTCCAGGCGCTTGCTGCAAGCGGTTAGACTTTATACATTTTCCATGTCTCTGTGGGCAGAACCTCCTCTGTCTACTCACTGTCTACTCGCTGACTTCCGTGTTAATGCCATTTATTCACATGGTATTTCCATTTATCTAGAATTTTCAGTTTTGTTTGCTTAGCTTTGTGCTGACAGTTCTGGTACTAGGAGATACCATTCTTTGTCCCTACAACAAGGAACGGGGCGGTACCTGTTTCTATGATCCTCTGGCCAATGACCCTGTTAAGATCCTCCCTTCGCCTCTGATTTAGCATCAAAATTTAGCTTCTGATTTAGCTTCTTTTTCACCAAAACAAGGATTGCAGGGAGGAGATGGTAGCATGAGGCTAAGGGAAGGGGTACACTTCCAGGCCTATTCTGTATACAGATGAGATTTTTCCTGGGAACTAGTAGAAATTCTGCCTTTTCCAAAATATTTCCCATTTATTTTCAAGTCTTGTTCACATACCTCTTTATGCTTAATAAGCTTTGCACTGTCCATTCAGTTTTCCCTGTATGCCTTGTGCTACGTGTAATTCTGCTACAAGAGTTTCTAAAAGTATTTCTGGCAACACATTTGCTTCTGTATAACAGTTAAAGCATCCTATTTACTTCCAGCTAGACGATTTCATCTTTGGCTGCTGCATGGTACATTTTTGCTATATAACGTTCATCTACGCAAATTGTGCTGTCCTTTTTTTTTTCTTTCTTTACCCATCCTGTATATTCCTTCTTTTTGCATTCACACATTTTTTAAAGCAATGCAATCCAGTGTACTCCTTGTGTCTTTGGTCACATAGTGGACATTATCCCAATTTATGTTACCTGTTACTGTGTGTATAACTCCATATGCTGGTTTTGCATGTCTGACTTCTCCATTCTCCTCTCTTCTGTGATGACTTGGGTTTCTCCACATACCTGTGATGTCAGAGCCCTGTCCATGCTTTGCAGCATTAACCCTGGACCAGGTGATTTCTGTCACTTGGCAAAGTTTATATTCTCTGTTAATTCTTAATTGTAAATCTTCTGTTAGTGGTTTAACTGCTTTATTCTTTCACTCATGGTATTTCCTTAATTTACTTTACTCTAGGTACCTTATGGTGTTCAGTACTTAAATTACTTTTCCCATCTGTTCTTAAAACAGGAAAGCAAGAAATCAAAGCAAGCAAAGATGTCATATAAATGGAGTCAGCAACGCCTGAGCATTTGGAAGGACTAGTAACTATGGCTCAAACTTTCATTTAATGCAAAATACAAGTCTGTTCTAATCTAGCCTAGTCAAGTCCCAGAGTTTTACATTGCCCCCGACATCAGCTTACCATAGATCCTGAAAGCAACGTATTAAGTGAAAAGAACCTCTACACAGCAGGAAAAGCAAAGTCAGCCTTTCAAATGACACCAGATCACAATGTGATATGAATTCAAAGAAAATACACTATATGTAATGAAAGGAACTCCATGGAATTCAAAACCAGTGTCTGTGTTATAATTAGCACATAAATTAACAACATGAGAATAACTACAACTATTTTTAAAACCTATCACTTAGCAACTTTCTGGAAGATAAATGCAATGTAAAGCTGTACAAAACACAAACCAGTTACACAGCTTGCTGACATACAGTTGCTGAAAATGTACAGAGTTTATACAGAGAATATCTTTAGAAGAACTCTCAGATGCCTTCCAAAACCTAAGGAAACAGTACATATGATAGGACAGACAGATCTGTAACTCCAGCAAATTTTCTAATGGAAAGAGTGAAAAGATGACCTTTGAGATAACTGGAAGATACAAGATAATGAAAAAGCAAGATATCAGATTTTCTTCTAATTTAAATTTTAGCTTTTAACTAATTTAAAAAAGGAGAAAAAAAAACCTCAAACTACAGGTATGCATTACCAACACTTGAAAACAGTAAGAACTCTACTTCATAGACTGATGAAATGTCCAGGTTATAAACAGAGATCAGTATCAGTGTTAGATGCAGGATCTATCTTTTGGCAGAGGCTGAACTAGACCAATCTACAGTAATGCAGCAGGATTACGCTTTTCCTCAGTGGCCATATTTTGTGCTCCAGAATCCAAGCCAAATTAATCTTCCAGCTCCTACAGTGGCAAAGATATCTTGCTGGTGAAGAAGAACGGGAGTGGCGCTTCATTACAGTGATGGATTTTCTCATCCCGCCTTCGACTGCGACTGATCCTGCTGTCCCCCAGCTCTGCCTAAGGACAAGGATAAAACAGCATGCTGTCACAGAGCACTGGCACTGACTTTGGAAGAAGTGAAACTTTTAGCAAACGCAGCAATGTGCTGGGTATGCGATCTAAGATGTCAGCCAGATGTGTGCAGTGGGCCATGGTGATGCGCACAACTGAGTCAAAACAAAATGAAAATAGAAATATTTAATAGGAAACCAACTGGGAATCTCTCCTTCCTTCTAAATCTGGCTGCTGCTCTTTGATTACAATTGCCCAAGGCCCCATTCCATCTGGTCCATAGATTAGGATGTCACTGCTTCAGTAAATGAATCATTGCTACAGATGTATTTGTAGTTTTCGGGAGATTTTCTGCATATAGCATCATCTGGCTATAGGATGCAACCAGAATGGTATATAACAGTGGTGTTTAGGTGATATAGGACAGAACAGGTAGGTGATGTCTTCATGTAACCATAGGTAAGTAGTACATAACAATCAGTAAACAGTGTGGAAGCCTTAATTTCCTACCCTCTCTCATCCAGCTGTACAACAGGGTCAAGTGGAGAGAATACACATTTATTTACTTATTACTTTTATTAAACAATGAGCATTACTCTTTGCTGGAAGCAAAATACCTGTGAGATTCTCATGTCTCTAAACCACCCACTCTGAGGTTCTGCTGGTGACAGTGACAATACCTGTCCATGGATTTACGCCCGGGAGAGGCTAGATGTTACCAGCGTGCTGGGTGCCAGCCACCTCCCTTCCAAATGGATACTGCTTACAGAGGCATGCACGTCCCACGAGCACTTCCACACTGTGCACATGGTCTCTCTCTCTCTCCCCCCCTGCATTTGCTGCTTTCTGTGTCCCTTAATATGTAGCAGCAACATGGTAACAACGCGGGCTCTGAGATGAGTGACCTTAGCCCGGGTCAGCGGGACTGTCTAAAGAGCAGGAACCTGCACAAGTGGTAAAAGTGATGTCCTTGGTGTAGCCCTCACCGAGACCTGCAGTGAAAGTGAATAGTAGAGCAGACACAGGAGTTGCTACGGATTTTTCTGTGCGTGGTTTTGTGCTGCTGGGTGAATGGATCGATCCCAGACCAGGGGACTGTCCTTGTTCCTTCATTCAAAGCAGACCTGAGGGAGAGCCAAATGGTGCTGGGGATGAATTAATACCTCTGGCCAGCTCTGAGACCACAAGCCTATAGGCATTTTTGTCTGTTGCCCAGCTACATTTAAAGCTTAGAGCCCAGAGCTGCTCATCCTAATGCCTCAGCGGCACCTGCATTTACTGAGTCCAAATAGGTTGGGAGTAAGTGCAGAGCATCCTGAAATGTGTCTCTGCTAAAGGAACAGCCTCCTGACAGGATTGCCACAGAGAAACTTAATGGGTTTCTGTGGCTGCTCAAAAGCTGTGAATATCTCCATTCATTCCCTTGGAAAAATAGGTTAATAAACTCTGAGAATCGGGGAATATTTCTGTGTAATAGTCCAGCCATGGGAAGAAAAGACAGGGTGCAAAGGCAGTGTTTCGTGCTGTAGAAGTATGCTAGGCACGCTCCTGGATTTTGACCTAGGGAGGGTGAAGCTCATACCGTGTTCTGCTTACCGATCGGATTATTCTCGTGCAGTTTCTCTGAGTTACTCAACCACAAACTCTGCCAGTGTAATTCAGATCTTTCTCCACGCCAGTGGAGCGGGCGCTGGCTGCAGACATGATTGCCTTGGGGGCTTGCACCTTCAGGCAGAGCTGGAAATGAGGGCAAGAAAATCCATCATGAACTTTTTCTGCTCTCGCAGATAGGAAGTTTCTCTGATAAGCTTCAGTGGCTGCAATACTCCCTGCACTCACACAGAACCGTGACCAGTGGTGGAATGGAGAGGGACCAGGGACATGGGGTGAAGCATGGCTTCCAGCGCTGGACACACAAGCTGGAGAACATGAGTAAAGAAACACTGACTGGGACACCCACCAGAGACTTCAGCTAGCATGGGAACCCCTGGACAGGGAGAGAAAGAGCTCTCTTTCTGCAGCTCAGCCTGTGCCCATGGCTTGTTGGGAGAGAAAAGTTGGTGTATGCACCTGCGAGCCTGGAGCTCCCATCTCTCAGGCAGATCTGGAGAGACACCCTGTGGGACTGAGGAAAAGGGCTCTTCCCCTCCGTAAATCATGCTTGGTGTTCAGGTGTTGCAGAATTAAAGCAAAGCAAATTATAATCTCCCTTGCTGGGCCAGAGGTGTGGAGAGATTTGCAGTTTGGGATTTTCTCATCAGTGGCACAAAAGCTTGAGGTTTCTGTGCCAAAAGCAGATGCTCTCCCCATGTCACTCTGGCCATAGCGATATTAAAAATGTGTAAAAGGGAGTTGGGGAGGCAGACCACAACCAGAAACAATGCTGCCTCGGTCTGGCAGGAACACAGACTTACATTGCTGTGGCAAACATACACTTCCTACAGAGCAACAAATGCAATGCAAACGATTATTTGTGTTCTACCTGTAAGGAAGCACCTGAAGACAGGATCACCACTATGGCAGGAGATGTTGTTTCCAGCCCTGGTCTCTGATACCCTCAGCCCATCCTCAGCTGAGTCACACATGCCAGAATAACCAGCAGACAAAAGGGTCTCAAGCCCTACAGCTGCACTGGACTGGGGGTGTCCCTTTCTTTTATTTACACACAGGCACAAATCTTTCATGTTACCACCACGCGAAGAAACTCCCCTCTGACCTTGTAGAGTGCTGTTGCAGAAGCGACTGGAGATGTGTGATGGGGTCATCCAACTCAGCTGTATGGGGACTACCTACAGACTACGTGGCTAGAATTAGCTTTCAGGCCATGAATTTGAATAAATCTCCAGTGGTACCAAGTGGTGGCTGGGAACAGGACTTCTGTTCCCAACTTAGATTTTTTTGGAAGGTTCCACTCAAAACTACGTACTGAGTGATGAAATCAGTAACTTCAATCCTATTCCCAGAGGAACAACCATGACAGAAAAACACCAACAGAGATGAGTTAGCTGAGGTGAGGATGTAAGGATGGATTGTGCTGCACAGAAAAGGAGACTAAATCATTCTCTGTCCTTGACAATACTTACGTACATATACTTGTAGGACATTGCTAAGCAGCAGAAAGAAAGAAAAAACAAACAAACAAAAAACCAACTCTCTACTGTTTCTGCCGTATTCTCTAGCTAAGAAGGGAGCTCAGCTGGTCAAGCACATGACTTTACTGAAGTTACAAACAAGTATGTCCCTGACGCACGGTCATGTATCTGAAGCTTCTTCTGCTAACAGACTTGACATTGATGGTACAGATGGGATGATAAAAAAAATGCTCTTAAAAATGGGTCAGATATGAGTAATTGGGTTGAGGCACACACCTGTCTTCACAAACAACTTGTGTGGTGATTTTAGGTGACACATCCCAAGTCAAGTATCACAGCTGTGGGGCAGCTTTTCAAACACTGACTCCTTTTTACGCAAAGCATCTAGCAATCAAAGAAAAACTAAACACACATTTCAGCCTCCTCCAAACAGTTTTCTGAAAAAGGTAGTAGGCATTTTACTTGGCCAAAAAATGGCTACAGCATATAAAGTGGAGGATGCTCAAAAACAGACCTTTATCCTCTTATTTTTCATTGCACGTACTCTAATACCTACTTCTATTGATTTGACATGCAAAAAGCTGGGAGAGCTAAAAAGGAACTACCTGGTACATGCGGCAGCACAGCAGGTGTGATCTACCTTGAGGGTGATCAGACTGCCACAGCCAAAAACTAGGACATACATGTTTGCCAGGAGGGCTTTCGGAATGGACACTGCATCCTAAGTAAAGCCAGGTAATGAGATAAGCGCACAATCTGTCATTGCTCTCTGCAGTGTTTCTTCTAAGGGCAGTTGTCTTTGAAAAGCACCATCTCAAATTTCCCAGGCCAAATTCTCAGATGGCGTCCCAGAATGGCTGAGGTGGGAAAAGGGACCTTTGGAGCTCGTCCAGCCCGACCATGCTGCTTAGAGCAGGGTCAAGACCCTTTGCTAGCGATGTGGAAAGACAACTATTATTCAAGCTAAAATGTCTCATTTATATTAACTCAAATGTGTTTTCATGCATATGAACTCAGGAAAATTACCATTCAGCCATCTTAGAGATATTCAGGCCCTTCACATATTTAAGCATTATTCTGACTTCTCCGAACATGTACTGGCATACTAAAAAGGCTTTATTTTAAAAATTCAAGGTTGTTTTGGAAGCGTTGTTAATAAACATAACTATATTCAGTAGACTTGGTTGTGAAATAGGAAGTTACAGGTCTTTGTAAATTATTTGTGGCAGCTCATAAGAATGACAAATTTTAAAAGTATTTATCAGCAAGCAATCTTTATATTTTCATAAGCTAAGGAAAGTAGGATGAGAGTACTAGTATCTGTTCCTATTGTTGCTGTTAGCAGTTGGCCACACCACCTGAACCCTTACAAAAAGTGGGACACCACCAAAAAAAAAAAAAAAAAAAAAGAAGTAGGACATTTAATCACTCTACACCACCTGGAACATTCAGCAGCACATCAAGTGTCTGTGCTGAGATGCGCTGGACAGATGAGCCTGGAATATTTAAGTGGGAAGCAATGTCTACTGGACAAGGATGTGCCTGAAATACTCATCAGGACCTGATCTTTTAATGTTTTTCTTAGAAAAACAAATCCCAAATCTTCTACTAGACAAAATGATGGAAACAAACAAACAACACACACACAAAACCTACAGAAGAGAAACCAACCTGCAAGTTTTAATCTGCTTTCCTCATCACTAACAACAGAGTGGCTCCTGGACTCTCTTCTGCATCAACGTGACTCTTTCAGAACAGACTTTTGCATATCCAGAGTCCCACATGTGGCCTCCATCAGCCCTCTTGTGTTACTACCCACATCCCAACCAGACATCATGAAGGAGAAAGATTTGGGGAAGTTTTTTACATAAAAATAATTTTATTGACTCTAATATTTTTGTAAATGTTTGGATGTTGATGAAGATGGCATTTTGCTAGAGGGAAAAAAAGGATTCTGAGACAAATTTTCTCCCCAGCCTTAAGTTCATTGCCCCAACCAGCTGGTCCCGTGCAGACGGGGTCGTTGTCACCACAAATCTATAAGCCCTGGTGGAAGGAGGGCAGCGTTCTCCAAAAGCAGAGCGCTTCCTTACACCACTTATTTAGCCAATGATTCATCTTGAGTTTTTGTTTTTCACAGGACGGGGAGGATCTCTTTGTTTATCAGCCCGTTCAGCACCTCCCTGATGTATCTCTGTGGTTGCTTGTGCTCTTCCAGGCATCCGACAAAGCCAGGCATGAAGGCTGGACGGGGCTGTCACCCCTGGGTTGTCCGAGCACTTGTCCCCTTGCGAAGCTGGGTCCTGTCACTTGGTCACGTCCCCTCCTCGCCCTGCATGACACTGGGGCCATATGGCATCCCCACGAGCAGGGCCTGCCCTCCAGAGACGATTCTCCTGGTGCACCCACTTGCTGGGGCTTAGACAGCAAACCCCAGGCATTTCCTAGGCCAGACGCCATCTGGACAGCTGTCTGGACCTTTAGAAATAGTTTCTGGGATTGTTTTGTATGTTGGATGTTGCACCAGGGGACATTTAGGTTAGAAATCGGTAGACATTTCTTCTCAGAAAGAGCACTCAGGCACTGGAACGGGTTGCCCAGGGAGGTGGTGGAGTCACCGTCCCTGGGAGTGTTCAAGGGAAGGTTGGACGTGGTGCATGGGGACATGGTTTAGTGGGTGGCATTGGTGGTAGGGGGATGGTTGGACCAGATGGTCTTGGAGGTCTCTTCCAGCCTTAATGATTCTGTGATTCTACGAGACACCTGTGTGGAGCCACCGCTCCCCTGGCTCCTGGCGATGGCCTTGGGCCGCCCCGCGGGACAGCGGCAGGGCCGCGAAAAGGCTTTCCCCCGGGATTTGGGCTTTTAAGCGACTTTAGGGCCGCCCGCCGGGGACCCGCCGGGGCCGTGCGGGCGGTGCGGAGCGGAACGCGGGGCCGGGGGAGCCGTTTCCAGCCGAGCCGGGCGGCGGCGGCCGCGGGCTGAGCGTGGCTTCCCGGCGGCCGGGCCCGCTTCCCCGGCGGCATGGCCGGGGCCAGGAGGGTGCTGGCGACCCTGCGGAGTCACTGGAAGAAAACGGCGCTGGGGGCCGGCCTGCTGGGCTGGGGGGCGAGCTGGCTGCACGGCAGGCACCGGTAAGGGCCGCTGAGGGGGGTGCGGCTCCGACAGCGGCCGGCCCCCGGCCTGGGGGCGGCTTCAGGCGGAGGTCGGGGCCCGGGGAGATTTTAAATCGCTTTAGGTGCTGGCTGCTCGCCTGCACCCAGCAGAACCCTTCAGCTGCAGGCGAGCAGCCAAAAACTCTCCCCCAGCACCTCTGGTTTTGGTGGAGGGCGAGGATGGTAGGGTGGGTTTTGGGGAGATGGAGAATGACGTTGGGTGTGTGGAAGTGCTGGTGACATCGTGGTTACACGCACCAGCACGCAGAGAAGTACAGGGTATGGCCGTGCTGTAAGCAGAGGTGTTGGTGCTCAACAGGTTGGTTTTGTAATGCCTTCCTTCAGTGAGTCCTTGGGCTTGCGTTCCGCTTTTCCTTCTGAAGGCTTCAACTTTGAGTCCAGATAAAATAGCAAAACGCAAATAAGTCATTACAGATGCTGCTGCTATTTTAGATACCCGTTAGCCAGTTTTAATAAACTAAATGTAAAAAGGACGGAGGAAGAAATTGCTCGGCAGCATCCCTGTGAGGGGCTGGCTGTTGGGGCAGAGGATCCTGTGCCCACCCCGGGTACGCTGCGTGGCCTCTCCCCTGGCCTCCTCTTGCCATGGATGCCAGCACGGCTGCCCTGGGTGCTGGAGAGAGCTACTGAGACAGAGCACTAGGAAAAAGGCTAAATCTGCTCCTTGGGCACATGGGGAGTGGGCACCTGAGGGGGCCTAGGAGCAGCGTCAGGCACAACCAGTCTCCCCTTTGTGCCTGTTTCTGTGAACTCGTGTGCCTGTACGCTGTGGGGTTTGGCGGTGTTCATTCCCTGCGCAGTTCTCTCGCGGTACCTGTGAAAACAGCTTAGGATCACAGAGAAAGTGATCACAGCGTAGGTGATATGCTGTCAGAACCAAAGGTGAATAAAGAGAAAAACATGAGAGGCAAAAGACTAAGGGAACTGTTGGTATCTACATTTCAACGCTCAGTTTTTTTACACCGAATATAGGCACAGTGCTTTAACCCAGATGATGTAGTGGGGGAAAAATCATCCTGTTCTTCAATCTTCCCTTTTTATCTGTAAGGGAAAACACACACCATTTCCTTACTGCACATAGGAAATGCAAGGTAGGAAATCCTGTGATGGCAAACAGCTCTGTGTGACTTTGATGCAGACTGCAGCACAGCTGTAAAAGAGTGCTTTTGGAGATTTAAGTAGTTTGGGAAAAAGTGACAACCATTTAGCCATTTCTTGTACTCTGTGGAGGTTTGTTTTAGCCAGAGAATAGAAAGAGGAGTGACAGACAAGCCTGGTGGCAAGAGTGTAAAAGTTTGAGGTTATCTCAGCAGCTCTTACCTGCTGCCATGTGCCCAGCAAAGGCCTTATCTTGTGGCTGCTGGACAGCAGGGATAGGCCAGAGTCCCTCTCTGCACCTTCTGTTTTGCCTCCAAATGCGGTAATGGATTTTGTGGTTTTTTTTTTTGATACATTCAGTAATCCCCAGTGTCGTTGCTTATGTACCAGTCGCGCTGGGGAGCGTGTGAGGTGCCGTCACCCTGTGCAGAACCTGCTTCAGGCGGCGCTTGGAGAGGTCAGTGAGGGAGCCGCACGTGGGCTGCGCTGGCCGTGAGGCTTGCTGCTGTCGACATCCGAGGCCAAATTACTATGCATCAGGCATACTTTGCTAGACTTATATTTGCCCTTTTAGAACAGATTAAAGGTTTAGCGAAGTCTTATGCTTCAGTTTCTGGCATCACCAGGTTTTCTGACGAAGGGGCGTGCTTTAGCACAGCATCAGTTCAGATTAGCCTCTGACTTCCTGGAATTAGCTGTCTGAGGTCTTGCTCATTTATTTGCAGCTGAAGAAAGTTTTTTCCCCTCCTTCATCCTTCTTCTTGGCTTTTCCGTTCTCATGGAATTTCTAAGTTATTTCTCTGGCAAGGAGAAGATAATTTGCTTTTCTGACTTCTCAAGGTTCATTCTTCTTTTGGATGCAGAGGCTATGATGTCTGCCTTAAGTGGAGCCATTGCAAGTAACAATCTGTCCTGTAAATAAATGGCTACTCTTCCATAGTCAGTCTCTGCATGCCTGTAGGGACAGAAGAGCTCTGGGGTACTGGCTTAAGACTTCATAGGATGCTACACGGGCAGACAGGGACAAGGAGAATGTTGCCTTCTCCAGACTTGTCCTGTGTGTGTCTCCCCTGTGGGGAAATGGAGCTGATTGTCTCCTTCCAGCAGGCTGCACCAGGGGTCTGATGTGGATGCCCTTGTGCTATGTAGACTGTACAGGAGAGAGGGGCACTGGAGTGAAAGGATTCCTCACCGAGTGAGGCTGAAGGTTGTCGGTGACAGTAACTGTAAGGGCCAAGGAGCTTCATAGCCCAGTCTTACTTTCTTCATGCAGCATTTAGTTTCGGATCAGTGTGTTAGCCTTTCATCTCTGGAGGTGTTTGTGCAAACGCTGACTGGTTTAAAAGTCAGGGCTTTTTAAATGAACCGGAAGAGTACAGAAGAAGCTTTGTGCTGGTTTCCCCTTCACCATTTGTGATTCAGCCACTCTAGATACGTAATGCAATGGACAGCACCTCTTCAAAGGAGACATCAGTCAGGAGGTGGCAAAGGCTTTTCAGATGTAGAGTGATAGACATAACGTCTGGTTGAACTACTTCTAATTAAAACCCTCTTGCTATTCTTATAAAACCTTGGTGAGCCTTAAAATTCCTTTGGTTCTCATAAAGGAATATGCTTGTAAAATCTGTTGTGTTGCATTCGAGATAGCAAATACCCTTGTAATATTGAAGAAGAAAGACAAGAACTCAGTGTTGTCACATGTGAGGTTGTTTCCCTTTAATTTCTCTGGATTACGTGAACATATGTGTTAACTTCATTTTAACCAACAGCATATCATACTACAGGTACACCAGATCCAGCCTTAGAGGGTGTGCAGATTGTCAGATATGTGCTGATATGCAGTGCTGTACTTCTGTTTAACGTAGATGAGATTAATTGCAGAGAAGTAAGCAACTTGCTTTTTTTTTTTTTTTTTGATCTCTTCTTACTTAATAGGATGAAAAGAGGGCACATAACAATTCTGGCTGTGTTTCTGTGTGGTAGCTGCTGGTGCTCATTGAATTCATTAGTGTAAGGAGTCACAGTATAAAATTAAAATCCTTTTGAATTGTATTCTGTATTTTGTCTTTTCTTGAGATGGTTCCTTACTGATGAATAAAACAGCAAGAAAAGGTACCATTTGATTATTTTAAAACTTCCACCAGATTTGGAATCCCCTCTCACTTCTCAGTTCCTGCCCTGGATCTGCTCTGCTAAGGAGGGCTGTTGCTGCTCTCTGTGTGTCCAGGTGGTGCAGTGAGTCACCAGCTACGGCAGGCCAGCAGGAGTTTAATCTCAGCTTAACTGGTAGTCCAGTTTGGCCAGAGCATTGCAGTGGTACTGCTGGGTAAGTGATCATCCTGGTCAGGACGGGGACTTCTGCATTGTACTGAGGCAGTGGACCCCTCACATACTCAGCCGAGCTCTGTATGCATTGAAGTATTGACTTTCTCCATAGAAAATGCTGGCAAAGCATCTGGGCCTTTGACTGCTTGCCAGCAATCCGAGTCTTATTCTTATCTGTAAGTTGAGCGTTAGCCTCTGAGTGTTTGCCAACTGATAACTCACTTGGTCACCTTTCTGCATATCTCTTCCTCAGCGGCCCACTTTATTTCATCAAAACTTCATCAAAAAACGTGGGGCATAAATTCTAATCCTTGGGTAAAGCTGATTCAAACGTAGGTTTGTCTTTCATGTCCTTCCAAAGCCAAGCTGAAAGTAAAGGCTGATACCAAGCAGAGGATGCTGTGCTCTTGTTGTGTTGGAAGCAGCCAAAATGCTCTCTGTGAAGATAAACTCTGGAAGGAGTTCTGTGGTAGCTCTGGAGACTGGTCCTGTGCGCACAGCTTTGGTCAAACAGAGTGCTTTTAGGCTTCTTGTTGGCTGAACATACTTCAGAGTCTTAGATTTAATGCTGGTAACCCTGCCTGAAAGGGGATCTCGCATCCAAGCTGCTTTAGGCGCTCATGGTACAGTCGCTTCCAGGGGAGCTGGTTGTCCCAAGCCACTTGCTGTGGCTGCAGGCCTCTCACAGCTTCTTGATCACTATTTTGGGGGTCTTTGCAGGTTGGGACAGACAACGCAGTATCTTTCGAGTGCTTTTGAAAGTTATGCTGGACTCGATTTTAAAGGTTATTAACGCTGCGGGCATTATAAGGTTGCAGGCACCAGGAAACAGACTGGCTGGTGATGTGACCCAGCTTGATTTCTGAGCAAAGTAGCAGCGATGTGCAGCAATCAGACGACACAGACTTGACTAGAATTTGTTCATGAGGTCAGGACTGCAGTTCGCAAATGGATCAGCTGTGCAGCCATCATTTGGTAGTAGGGTTTTCTTGGTACCCCATAATATTTCAGCTTTATATATTGACATTGCAATTGCTTTGTATTTCCTCTAGCCACACATAATCACGGGTGGGGGAAAAGTCCGTGTGTGAGGGCTTGTAATCAGCAGGGCAGCGTGGACGCAGCCCCCTGTGCTGTCCCGATTGAATGGGAATTAGCTGCAGCACTCGGGTTTAGCTCCGTACACAAACCTGTGCAGAGAGAGTTATTTTAACTGGTGCTCTTTCTCTAGATTAGCGCAATCAAGCACAGGCCTGCTGCTCCTCTAAGTAATATTTCAGGTAGTTACTACAAATGGCTTACTGCTTTGGTCTTAAGGAGATAACGTGGCAGTTAAAAGCATTGTTAGGCCTCCAAGGAAATTGTTTTAGACATTCCAGTTACTTGTTATCTTGATGGGGTATTATTTACATGTTTTCTTTTTCCATGCGTGAGTTCTCCCTTAGCCTTTTTACTTTGACTAAGAATAAATCTGTCTTTTTTTGCTTCACAGTTGTGTTCTCAGAACTCAGTATCTCATCTAAAGTCACCCGACTTCTCCTTTTAGGGCACTGCAGCATCTTTTGGTGATGTCAGAAGCAGTGATTTATATGGCTCCAGTGACAGATGAATAGTCTAGGCTTGTGGAATGGGACAGATCCCGCTTCATTGGGTTCATTGTTCTGGCCAAGGCTTTGCCTTCTCTTCTGCCATTTCAGCTGCAGAATTTGGCCCAGTGAGCCACAGTATGGGGCAGGAGTGTGCTGCTTTCCCAGTCGATTGTTTTTCATGGCTGGCCTTGAGTCCCTTTAATGGGTCTAATATGTTAATTTTGGTATGTGTTACGCTGACTATAACTGGTATTGATTTTTTGCATTGGGGATTTTTGAGGCAAGACTGTACTGTCTTGCCAGATACTGCCAAGGGAAAACTGATGGAGTTTTTTGGTTTTAGCAAGGAGCGGGAAGCGTCTGGCGTCTATAGGACAGGTGAGACCAGGTGCTGCAGGACAGGACTCTTTTTTGTCCGGGAGTCCCAAAAGGGCATTTTTGGGTCTGGAGAAGAACTGAGTTGTGTTCTGCACTCAGTAGCTCAGTCTCTGGTGTGGCTGCCCGCTGCCGTGCTAATGCTGTCCGTCACCAATGACAAGCACAAGGATTAGCCTGGTATCTCTTTCTGACATGACCGTCAGTGGCATGTCTAATACCAATACTTTCTTTTTTCTTTTAAATTTCACTGAGGTGAGGTGAGTGATTTTCACCTCTTTGAGTTGTAGCTTTAGTCCATGCGCAGACCTGGCTGGGTGGTATGTGCTGCATTAACATGTCCAGCTTACAATCCGATGGATGGGGGAGTTCACAGTTGTAAGGCACACAGATTTAAGTCCGTGTAAGTTACACTTAAGTCTACTCTAATGCTCTTCTGTACTGTCAGAGTGGGAAGTACCTTCAGTGTAAAAAACAGGTAATATTAGCATTAAAAAAAACCCACTTAGATCTGGAGTACAGTTGTACAGTTATGTAGCAATTTAAAATTAAATCACAGCTGTACAGTGTCTCGTGGCTTTTGTAATCTCAGCACACTTGGCATCCTTCTCTTTGTTTCCTGCTTTGATTTACTATCGAAAACACTATGTGTTTGCGTGTGCATGTTAAAAAAAATAAAAATTATGCATGTGTGTTTACAAGGGCATTTTATCCTTAAACATGTGTTAAATAGGCCTTAAAGAACCTGTATTTTTTATTTTAGAGCTGTCAAAGCATGTGTAAAAAGGGTACAGACCTATATCGTGAAAATGAGCAAATTGTTTTAAACTTACTCAACCTAATGTCCACTCTGTTCTGTCTTACCTAACAGCGATAACCTGCTACGAAGAGCTGCGTGCCAAGAAGCCGAGGTAATGCCATCTAAAGTGATAAGATTAGATTAAAATCCCCTCTTATCTTGGCCGTGCAGGGCTCCTGGGATTCTCCCAGCAGGCCCTCTCTCCGTGACGAGCCTTACAGTGCTGCCATCTGTGTCCTGCTGCTCAGGCACCGAAGGGCAGCCGGCCTCCAGCCCGAAGCTGGGGTGCTATCGCTGGGGTACACGTCAGTCACTGCTCCAGCTACCCAGGCCTCTCTTTCTGCTGACTGCATTCCTCTGGGCCTGAAATTTTCTGGTAGAAAGAAGACGAGACAGGAGACTGCAATCTGAGATCCACCACGAGGCGTGTTGTCGGGGCAGAGGCAGGGCAAACCGCTTCGCGTTAGCGCTCCGCTGGGCAGACTTCACCCTTCTCTGTTCATCCCCGAGCGCCTTCATCAAGGACGCTGTGCCGATAGCTCTGGTTGCCTCGGTGGTGTCGTGCAGGATTTTAAGAGTCTTTCTACCTCCTTCAAACAAAGTTAATTTTAAACCCACTTCTCCGTGCCAGATGTTAGAGATTTTGCAGGGCGTGATACTGCTCCCATTGCTACGTACTGGGGCCTGAGAAGAATGCTGAACATTATTTTTCTCATTGAAGATCTTTGCTTGAGGTTACCCTGCTTTATAGCAGTGGTGCACCTGCGTAATCCCAGTTTTTATCTGCCAGATGTTGAAGGAAAGATGTTCACGGCAACTTGATCTGGACTGTGGAATTTTTTGCCAAAATAGATGTAAGGGAGCTCAAGTCTCGTGGAAGAATGAGGAAAAAAATATAATAATTTTACAGTTAAAAATATAATAACTAAAAAAAAAAAAGAAAATACTGCTTTCAAAAATGATACCTTCAGAGTTGAATACGTATAGTATTTGACTATACCAACTCAAAGAACCTGTTCTTCATTTTTATGCTTTCTGTATTCATTTTCACTGCACAGATATCAAAGCAATAGCTTTTTTTTTTTTTTTCTTTTTTCCAGAAATAGCAGTTAATACCTCAGTATTTGAAGCTTATTCTTATAAATGAAATAGAGCTTCCTACAATTGCAAGGGGGGTGAAGCTTTGGAAGATATCCTGCAGAAGACTCCTGCATTAGAAAGGAATGAACCAGAAAGTTCAGTAGTCAGTTCATGCTGTAATTTCTGTTCTCACTGATGTGTCAGTGCCAAATACAGCTTGAAAACGCACAGCAATACAGTAGCAAGGCATTAAATGTCTGGTTTAGTCTTTGGAATAGCAACAATCTGTAATTGTGTGAAAAATGCTACTTGTGTTTACAGTGCTGTATAAGTGCTGAGAAAAATCGAGGCAGGCTCACTCAAGAAAAAGCTTGGTCTGAGTGAAGTGGGAGGGGCTCCCTATTATTTTTATGTAAGTTGTTTTGAGTTCTTAAGCCTAAAACAATACCAAATTGCTGATAACCTGCCTTGCTGCCAAAGCATCCCCTATAGCAGTACTTCCTGCAAAAACTCCACCGTGCATGTCCGAATTAAAATATCAGCTCGCAATGACAACCTTGGGGTGGCAAATGATTACAGAAGGGTTCCCCAATGAAGAACCCATTTACCAAACTGAAAACCTTTTACACCTCCCTCTCCCAAACAAACCAGTGTCAGCCACCTATGGGCTTTGCAGACGTGGCCTCTCCGATAGATGTTAGTGCACTCTGGGTCTGTATTAGACAGGTCGTGCTAAGGTGACAAATTCAGTCTGTGAAGCGGGAATGGTTTTCCGTAATGGAATATTGTTTCTCTGTTTGTTTTCATAAAACACCGTAAAGCCTTTGTGTAATGGGTTTTTCATAATTGCAAAATAGTAAGTTTCATACTAGGAATCCAGAAACGCAATACCTGGAGTTTTGCTTTAACAAGGAATTGAAAAAGGCATTGCCTTTCCTAAATAATAGCTTCATATATATTTAATAACAATTTTTAATGGCTTTAAGTTGGCTTTACTTACGTTGGGCTCTGGGAGAAAAACAACAACAAAAAAAACCCCACAAAACTTAGAAAATGTTGCATTATTATTATTTTATTTCCTGTCTTAAAAATCTGAATTTGCTTTAGAAGTGCCCCCATATGTAACATAAATGTCTAAGTATATTATATAAAGAAATGATCATGTCAGTACTCCTAAATTTTTTATAAGCCTTTTTAGGTTGTTTAGAGCAAGCAAATACATCACGTCGTGCTCCCCCAAGTAAATAATTAATTGTTTTTAACAGCAGTAACGTGCCAGAGGTCTCCTATCTTTCCCAATCCTGCCCCCCCCCTCTCCCCTAAATGCAATAAAACACATAGTTCATTTTGCCAGCTAATTTTTTGGTAAAACTGAGGAGCTGTTGATTTATTTCCCTTTCTTTGACCATTCCTTTACTCTCAGCAACTTCTCTTATCCTTCTTCTTTCTTGAAGAAGAAATTTGAATGTTTTAAGTGACATAGCCAGCTGCACGCTTCTAATTGAGGCTTCCTGAGCAAAGTTGGCAAGGGGAAGTAATTTCAACTTTAAACAGCTAATGATCACTAAAATCTACAGTGTTTTGTGCACAGTGTCTGCCTTCTTCAATATAAAAATTCCTGCCAGGGGATTAACCTTTAAAGTAAAGGGAAGAGAAAGTAGGGACAGATGACTGTGTCATGTTCAGCACAGTAGCCTTTTGTTCCTGCTTTATTTCCAGGGCTTCTGGTTGGTACTGCTGAATGTTGTCAGCCTTGTATCCCAAACCAGTTTGATTTGTGTGGTAGTGAGGATGCCTTTAGGTGAGCTAAAAGAGGTCTGCAGAGTGGGAAGTAGTGTGTGGAAGCCTTGCCTTCTCGTGCCTCTCCTGTGTTGAAAAGCTGTGGCATAGGTCAAATGGCTAAAAGGCATGCAAGAGGCTGCATGAAGTAACTCTCAAAGAACTTAAAATCAAGGCATCTGTTCAGAACTGGATTAAAAGATGAAGAGGAACTGAGTGGTTCTTATAAAGAGACAGGAGGAGGAAAAAGTGTCTGAGGAAACTGGATTTGCACATAGGTGAGGGCAAACTCTCTGGTGATTATCTTCTTTTGTATTTTCAAAAACTTAAGCATAGAAAATACAAAAATAAGCAGAGGAGATATGAGAAATGAAGGACAGGAGTGGAAGAAGCTGCAAGAAGAAGATGGCAAGCAGGTGCATGAGAATTACATGGGAAAATCAAATAACCTTAAAGTCAAGGATAGTTCTCCCTGGATCTCCCATGCCAGACAACTAGAATTTGACCAAAAAAAAAAAAATTGGTTGAACTGTAAAAATGAGATAAAGATTTCTTATGACAATGGTGTGAGCTGTTGCTAAGAGTAGTGATCTTTGAATAGGAGACCTGTACAATGACTGCAGATGGAAGTCATGTGATTGTCATGAGGCTTGAAAGTGAAAGCCTACTGACATTTGGGGAGATGCATTATTTTGAACTGCTTTACTAATGTGCTTAAAAGAGAAACTGAACTGTGCTCTTTTTTTCTTATTAAGGTTTTTGGCAACCAGCTGATTCCTTCCAGTATGCCACTGAAGAAAGCGACAGTGTTCCTCAACCCAGCAGCTTGCAAAGGGTAAAATTTCCCCTCCCCTACACTTCATTCTGTTTTTCTAATCTGCCATTCACTATAAAAGCCGGCCAAATTTTTGAGCTCATTTTTGCCCCCCTCTGATGCCAAGCTGGTGCTGTGTAACTATGCCAAAATATCTATCACCAAAAATATTACAATGAAGAACGGAATTAGATGCTTGAGTTGAAAGAATTATTTTCAAATATATATGCGTATATATAAATTTTCTTTTATCCTGTGTTTGGGTCTTTGTCATTCCTCCACATACCTTTGTATGTGGCACGTTTCCCTCCTCAAAAACTATAGAAATAAGAGATGACCTTGATTGCTTCAAGAGTTGAAGTTAGCCAGCAGTGATCTTACTTCTGTAGGAACCTGTCCTTGAAAGGGATGTGCCTACAAACTGGGAGGCTAAATATGGGCTGAGGGCAAGACTCCTGGAAGAGGTCAGCTGCTGTTTTTGCATATTCATTAGTGGAAAACAGTTATCTTGGATATGATGTATGTCTATTTCTGCTAATCAGCTAAGCTATCAGTTGCATCTCAGTAATGATATCAGAGAAATGATATATCTGACATGGGAGGACTTGAACTTACATGCTTTTATTCAAAACACCCATGACTGAAAAATGCATAGTGTCAATAAATTAAAGTCTCTGACTTCTGGTCTCATATTTCTACTTCTAAGTAACATATAGTTAATGAATAATTATTTTATTAGGCGGTTACAAGCATAAAATGCATGAGTCCTTTAACAAAAGAAGGTCAGATCAAATTTTGCTTCCAGACTTATTTAATGATATGTAAAAGTAAATAAATATATATTTTTAATCTTTCTGAAAATCCAAATGGACTTTCTTTGTTGTATTAAAGCCTGCTGCTCTGTAAGTCATTAATTTTTCTAATAAATCTCTCTCTGGAGATCTTGTTTTGATTTTTAAAATTATTTTTGTAGAAAGCCAGATAACCTCTTCTGCATTTATTAAAACTGTAACAAAAAAGCTGACATCTGAGATATGAGTCTAGAAATATAATACATTTGAAACAAATGAAATCTCATCTTTCCTGACTGGCAGGTCTGGTGACTGATTGTGTAGATTGTATGCTCTGTTTTTAACTATATTTCTAGTTGTTATTCATTTTTTTTTTTCCTTTTTTTTTTTAACTACCAGATTATTGAAATAATTTTCCCTTGTTTTTAACTAGTAAAGCCAGGAACCTTTTTGAGAAGAATGCTGCTCCAATTTTGCACTTATCTGGCTTGGATGTAACTGTGGTTAAGGTAAGAAGTGAGAGGTTCTGTTAATGTAGATATATTGTCAGCTTTGCTTTCTGCTCTTGAAGAACTGAAATTCAATTTTAGGTGTACTTGAAATTCTTAGTTGTCCCATAGGCATCTGGTAGGAAGAAATAATTACTGAGATTTTAAAATAGTACTTAATCTTTTTCGTTTTAATTCACAGTTAATTTACAAACTCTGTACAGACTTTTTAATTTTCAGCTAAAGCAGCACATCTACTTGTCTGACTGTCTAAAGCAGCCCTTCTATAATTCATGTTTGAGAGGAAAATCTCTAAATACTTGCATGCTGGCTAGTGGTGCATGCCCATCGCTGTTGAAATTGTCAGTTTTGCCTGAACTTGCAGAATTCAGAAGCGAGGAACTTTGATGTGCTGTGGAACTCTTCAAATTAATTAAAAATAGCCTTTTATTTTTCCACTAATTTTTTTTTTCAGTGTATCCCCAGATAATTCAACGTCCCCATCACAAAAGCAGAACACTGAGCTGTAATGGCCTGAATTAGCAGAGAAGTTTTCTTTGGAAAGAGAACAAAAAGTAAACATGAAGGGATTCTGATCTTTTCGCAGATTTTTGAGGCTGTGATATGTGGATTGTCTAGTAGTCACTATGTCTTGGCAGTGAAGTACCCTAATAGTTATCTTCCTGTCTTGGAATAATTTTGTAAGCTTTTGTTTAGTGTTAAAATGCTGGTTTTATTAATGCCCTTTTCTGTTCATTGAAAATGTATAGTCCTAGCCTAAGACCAAAAAATGTTTTGCAAGAATTAAAACTGACATGTTGTGACTTCAGATCTGAAAAGTTAGCAAAACAGGGCTAGGCCAGTAACTGGGACTGAAACGTCCCTGCAAAAAGCATTCGTTTTGCAAAAAAAAACAGTTCTGGTGGTTTACAAAGTCAGTGTATTCTTTACTGCTGAAGCAGCTGTCAGCAGCTTCCTAGCCTGCTGTTGGGCAGCGGCCTTGCATGTAGCTGATCCTGTATTTCAGGAGAAATACAACACCTTGGCTGCTAAAGGTGATGGGACTTTTTTCTGCAAGAGTGTAGTTTGCCTGTGGTTTTATTTAAATGTAAAACTATTTGGAAATTTCATTATTGCTGGATAATCTAGATCTACTGAATGAGAGTTACTATGGTATTCTTTTAGGTTTTGTGTATCTGTGTTTACTTTTTATATTGTAGTAGGCAAGGGGTTTGTTTCATAAGGTGAAGAAATTTCAGTGAATGTAATGTAAGAAGTATACAGTACTTTGTGCTTATATGAGGATAATTATTAAACAAATGGATAGATTTTTTTTTTCTACAGAAGAGAAATCCTAGAAGTAATCACCTGAGTTCTCACGTTTGTATTTCTGTTTCTCCAGACTGATTATGAAGGGCAAGCAAAAAAGCTGCTGGAACTGATGGAAAACACAGATTTGATCATTATTGCAGGAGGAGATGGCACAGTACAAGAGGTACTACAGGAGCTTTGTCCTATTTGTTGAGAATCGTAGCCAAGCTGAGGGTGAGAAGATTGAGTCTGTGTAATGCGACAACAACATCACAACAGCTATTACTGAAGATTTGTCTGTTTTAGCATCCATGTTTTCAGTCAGTGTTTTGAGCTTCTCAGAATAAGGAAACTCTGATAGCTGTTTTTTTTGCCTAAAAGTGATGATGGGAGATGGGGTGGGAAACAAGAATGTTTGGCATTTTCTCATTCTAGAATGAGAAAATTATTTGAGGAGAAATGTTTCCAACTTTTTCTTTCTGTGTAATGTAGCTCTAATGGTTTAATTTTCAAAGTTTATTACTAGCCTATCTGTACTGCCCAGGATGAATGTGTGTTTTGTTGAGAGGGAATCAAATAATTTAAAAATTAAGTGGGAGTGATGCCAAAGCATGTTATGCATTTAATAAATGTCTGTTGTCAAGACAATTAATGACAGGAGCAAACCGCCAGCATAACTGGGGAGTACTCTCTTTCAAGGCAGGTTGTTTTTTGTTAAAGCATTTCCAGGAATGCTAACTACTGGCTTCATAAGGCAATGGGTAAATGAAGTACAATGACTTTAAGAGAAAGTGGTTGGAATACATCTGCAGATTTCTCCTGAGCTTAGAATTTATTATTCTTAATCACACACTGACCACTTGCGGTTCTTGCATTTATACAGAAGGGATTTATCTGGGTTTATTCAACGTTAAAGCATTTACACTGGCATCGGTTGTGGTGCCAGCATATACTCATAAGCACTCAGAACCCCACTGTTCCCATCATGTTTGCACACTGAGCGTGCATCCTTTCCCATGCAAGCAACAGTCACATGTTCCAAAAGAGAAGCTGTTTCTTAAATCTTTTCCAAAGAATAAATTTGTATACGAATTTCACAGCTTCCTACTGTAATTGCAAAATAAAATTCTCAAAGATTAAGACTTTCCCATGTTTTTCAGGTCATAACTGGACTTCTCCGCAGAGCTGATGAGGTGAGGAAATCTGTCGTTTTTAGAATTTTGTCCGTTTCTTAGGAAAAGTGTCTTGTGTATCCACTGTGACCCCTTGGTCCCAGCTTTTTTCTGCAGATACTATGGCTTACTAATCCCAAGCCAGTGTGCTGCATGATAAGTCAGCCATGCTAGTGTCCTGTAATTCTTCCCATTGTTCTTCATTCCCTTTCTCACGGAGTGCAATGGCTCCCAAGCCTCATCTTTGGGAAGTTTCCAGCTTCAGAGCAGGGATTGTTGAGAAGCCAAATGCACAACTTTCAAAGATCCATAGACAGCTGTGTATGCTGCTTTGTTTTGCAGAAGCATTGGGCAAAAGTACTTGTTTTTCTTGTATTTATACAGGCTTGAAACTGAATTTGCTTATGGCTGTGCTCCTGTTGCTTTATGATTGTTTTGCCATTTTTTCAAGCTGTGAATATCTACCTGTGTAGATGGCTATGGAAAGCAAATTGTAACCTCTCAAGGTGGAACACTCAGAATGGAAATGAGAGAGATTTTTCTTTTCAAAGAGGGAGGACAGTGTTATCGAAGAAAGGAGGGGATCATTGTTCCCAAAACCTTCCGGCAAGAGCTGGCAAAAACTCAATTAAATGATCCAGACAAGATTACGATGATATACTTGGCAGCTAGAATTGCATCTCTTTAGGCGGTTGCTTTGTCTGAATGTGACAAGAGAAACTCTGCAACTATGCCAATGTTTTTAAGGGGGTGCTAGCTGTATTAGTTCTGAGGCATCATTTTTTTTTATTTTAGTATTATTGTAGATGATCCCTGAGACCTCTATAATCTGAAGATTCTGGAAAAAAATTTTAGAGGCTTTACTGGCTAGTTCTTCATCTCTATTTTTGACTTATTATCTTGATATAGTTGGGAATGATTTGCATAGAAAATTCTGCATCCAGCACTATTTTGGGTAGAGTACTGCATTGTAGTATTGCCATCATGTCTATGGCCAAGGAATTCTCGTCCTTCATATCACTCTGTCCTACGGGTAGGGATTTGCAGTTCAGCCCCCTCACGCTGTGCTCTGCTTCCCTTTTTACTCGGGTATGTCATACCACTGTTGTCTGGATAAGAAGAGTCTGTGCGAGGTATTCCAGAAGCATTGGTCCTAGTAGCTAAGGGAGCAGAGCCTGACCGCATGAGCTGCGAATGGCCTGTCTTCTGCAAGCTGTAAAGCAATTCTGAAGAAGAGGTGTGTTAACACTTGCAGGTGAGACAGAGATAGCGAGGGAGAGCAGGTGGGCATGAAGTGAGATAGACGTTATTTAGCCAGTGGGGATCTGCAGTATCTGGAGCTGCTAGGAGCACCACTCAGGAGGGAGATGGTACATTGTGATATGCAGTGCTTTACGTTGATTTTCTGAAACATTCCATAAAGCACAGCTTATTATGAGGTGCAGTGTAATAACTTGCTCCTTCAGCAAGCCCTTTTACTGAACTGTGCTACAGAAAAATAACATGGTCAATGATCTCCAAAAATTAGACCTTCTGCTGCTTCATCACTTGGATGCCAGAGGAACCAATTAATTTCCTTTCCTTAACTGAGAAAATCTCTTTGCCATGCAAGGGTATTCTGTCAGATGGAGATTTCTGCAATGGTAAATGAGATGCAGAGCTTGCGCTGCCACCATCAGTATTAAGAAAGATGGCAGATTGCTGACAGAACCCATGCATTAGTTAGAACATGTCTGCCAACCTGCATGTAACAATGCTCGTAATGATTACAGAGAGCTCCTTTGTACCCTGTTGGCAGTGGTGGGTTCAGAGATTCGGATGCCATGTTCTGAGTCATTATGTATTATTGCCTCATTTAAGGAGGTGCCTGGCAGCTTAGTGCCAAAGGGGTGATACCAGACACAGCTGCGATCTCCACACAGAAAGCTTCTTTCAGCTGATGCAAATGTTAATTTACTCCCCTTATGTGTCCAGGCTGCTTTCAGTAAGATTCCTATAGGATTCATACCACTTGGAAAGACCTGTACTTTGAGCCACACGCTCTACCCTGAGAGCATGAACCAAGTTCAGTAAGTATTACACCTCTCTGAAACGCGTCTTTTGTTTGTTTTCAAGGAGCAATGCATCTTAGTAGTTTGATACTTTCTTTTTCTTCTATGTTACATAGAAGTTGGCAGTCTCTGGCGAGCCTGATCATTCTCTGGACTTGCTTGTGTTAATGACTTCCAAAAGCTGACTAAAAATTAAAAGAAGGAAAAGTATGTATCATGAAAACATAAAATTGTTTACTGAGGCTAACTGCTCTTTGGTTGTGTGATGCTGAGTTTGGCGTGTTTCAAACAAACAAACAAAAAAACTGATCGATAGAATCACAATAGAATCAAGCCTGTTAGGAATATTCGGAAATCCAATAGCAAGGATATGAAAACAAAACAAAACAAAAATCCTCTTTCCATCCCTTCTTCAGTTAAAGAATTCTGGAAAACAGTCCCCTTGTAACCTGCTATGTATCTGCATAGTAAGGCATATGAGTGCTTCTTTATGGGAAAGGTTGGATCCCATTACTGACTTCTTCAGAGTTTCTTGCCCTTCGCTGTGATGGCAACTGTCCAACAACCTGAATCTTACCTGTCAGCACCGTTGATATGACCCAGCCTGGCAGTATCTGTTGCCTGTGTTTCAGTTTGTTGCAAGATTGTTGTGTCCACTTTTAAAATACAAAGTCTGGTCAACTAATCTTTCTTTTCCCCACACATTCCTTTTCAATTTACATTCTCCTCCCATACTAACGAATATATTTCTCGTTGCTACTGAAATCTGTTCACTCTGGTTCTCCCAGTAACTCATTAGCATTCTTCTTTGCGGAACCCTTGCTGGTATCCATCATACATAAAATCCACGAGCCAACTGGCATAACATCCTTCATTAAAACCACCAGAGTGCTTTGAAGCTCAGCAAGATGGACAAGGCTGTAATCAGCAGCGAAGATTAAAATAATAATTTATATTTGGGTTCTAAAGAAGCTGTTTGAAATGAGTGATCTTCTTGTCCCCAGGTAACGAACTGTGGAAGTTAGACTGCAGCATATTGGTGAAGTTGAAAGGAATTTGGTCAATAGGCTGCTTAACAACCTACACCAGTAACAGAACCTGACGTAAGAAGTGCAGAAGTGATATTTTAAAAAGAAATACTTAGGTTTTGGTTCCTTCATCACTATTAGATCTTTCCTTTGGAGTGTAGGAATTGCAAAGATCTTACAGAAAGGTATGAGTTAGGAGAAAAGAAGGCCCAAGGGAGTACCAGCTTCCTTCTCTATCCGAAGTGTGATTAAGCCAAGGGCAATTTCTGTTGTGGATTCACATAGGTATTGGGTTGGATCTGAAAACTGCATTTGGCTGTGGATTTTTTTTTGTTTGCTTGTTTTCCTATCTAGCTGAAACATGGGAATTATGCACAATATGGAACTTAAATTTTACCCAACTTTGATTTTTTTTTTTCTTCTTAAAAGAAGAAAGGTTTTACTGAAATACATTCTTCAGGGTCTGAAGTCACCTTTTATGACGTGAGATAAGAATTGTCTTAACTAATGTCCACAACATAATGGAGACCAAAACAACGTGACCACTGCTGATAGGTAGACTTATGTTGATTAAAAACTTCAAGTTAACATAGAGAGGTAATACCGTCCCAGAGACAGTGAATTGAGACCAGTCTCATACCTGTCTGCTTACCTCTGAGATTATTACACTTGCCACCAATACAATAAAACCGTGTTTCCATCCTTAGATTTATCCAAAACAGCAGATAACTGTTCCTGCGTGATCTGGCACTTCTCTGGAAAGCTTAGTCTGGGAAATTCCTTTTGCTTGTCAGAATTTTTCCTGCTTGTTAAAATGCAGGCTTTGTCATGTGTTGCAGCCACCTAGTTTGCTTTCTGATTTCAGGGAGGTGCAGCACTTTGTCAGAGTTCTTTTCTTGGGGCTGTATTGTGGTTACTACAAGAAAAAGCCCCACTAGGATTGGTAGTGGGGCCTGCAGGATTAAAAAAAAAAAAAAGTATAATTTTAAAGTGTATCCTTTTTCATTGTAAAGTGTGTTCTTTTCTTCCTACCCGTTTGTTTTCCTTTTCTTCCTTCTCTTTTGTTTTGCAGACATATTACTAATGCTACATTGGCCATTTTGAAGGGAGAGACAGTTCCACTTGATGTCTTGCAGATCAAGGTAAAAGCACCTGTTTGTTTGGCACCCAACATTCCTAAAACTTTTCTACTCTCAATAGTTCTGTCTAAATAGACTAATTTTCCTCTGTTTAATGCTGTTGTGAGTTTTATGATATTAGCTTATGATATCAGCAGTTTGGTTGGCAGTCATTTCTCCACAGTATGCCATGACATCAGCTGGTTTAAACTGGAGAAAACACTTGAATGCCTGAATGTATTTTTGGGAGGCTTAGAGAGTTCTGATGAATGCAAAACTTACTAACACTGATATTTCTGTAGAAATGGTGAAAGATAACAATAGCTGTCTAAGCTGATTTAATACATTCATACGTATTGTTGAATTAATAGCTTTCTCTTTTAAACTGAAAGATGTGAAATGGGAAAACTTTTGACTGTGCCCAGTATGTTTCCTTTTTTTAAAGTATCTATTATTTTTCTGTTGTGTTGTAGAACAGACGTTTCTGCAGCAAGAGCTTAATGTTGCTGTACAAGAGCACCTTGCTTTTGGCTGACACTATCCACGAAATTAAATGGCTGTTGCTGGGTGTGCAGTCAAGATCAATGAACCTCTTAAAATTTTCACCTCTTGTATTTCTCTCTGGGAGTAAATGGAATGTGTAATACTTAAATCCTGCTTAACCTTTATTGCTGTTAGCTATTTATCATACCTTTCCTGCAAAATTTCTCTTTTGGGATTAATCAGAAATCAGTTTTTATATAGAAATGATATTTTTCTAGTTTCAAAAAACAAAGTTGGAAAAAAGGTAAGAGAACGCAATTTTGCACTGTTTAATTTTCTTTACAGGGAGAAAAGGAACAGCCTGTGTTTGCAGTGACCGGTTTAAGATGGGGATCTTACAGAGATGCAGGAGTGAAAGCTAGCAAGTAAGAAAACACCATTCTTTTGAAGCTGCACCTTTTTTAACATCTTGTCTAAAAAGAAATACCCCCCTGTTGCAAAGAAGTCTCTTTTGAGTGTAGGCTTCTGACAGGCAGAAGCACCCACTCCTTTTAGGTCTATCGTTACATGTAAGTGTAAGACATTTCAGGATTTTTGTCATTTGAAATAATCGTTTATTTAGTGCAGACTATTTCTTAAGGTATTTGCTTTCTGCTTGCCTTTTGGTGCCCATTTCTGGAACTTCATTCAGATTGAATCAGTGGGAAAAGCTGTCCCATGAGGAAAGTCTAAGTAAAGTAGTTGACCATTGTTTTTCATCAATTGCCAATGAAAAGATGCATGCAGACTCTGTAACTCAATTCTAATGAGGAACATCAGATGCAGTAGAAATGCGCTTCAGTTCTTGCCAGGAATAGCATGGATCGTACTGTCTGAGGACTGTTTTCTGAATGCTAAACTAATAATTGTTGGGTTTTCTCCAAATGGACGTTTAATATGCCTCTGTCTGTGTATCAAATGACTGGTGTTATCTGGTGAAGGAGCAGCAGGGCCAAATCAGTTCACTTCTCAGACTGCTAGTGAGGAATTGCAGTACAGTCTGCTGCTGCACAGCCATAAGGAAATGAGGTGTGTTCTGAGAATGAGCTATCTGTGAGGAAGCAGGAGGTAGCAGACCTCAGGAGTCTGGTAGGTATTTGAGTAGGTTTGAGAGGTGATGTGGGATGGGAGAGATGCAGTAAACAGCCCTTGGCTACGTCAGTAGATGCTGACTTGTCTATGCTGTGGGCTCTCGTAATCGCAGCCCCAAGGTTAAGGAAGAGCACTTCTCTCCCCTCTGTGTTCTTACTAGGCTTCCTGCCCATGCCCTGTTTTTTGCCTAGTGTTGGCCTTCACATCTTTTCCTGCAGCAGTTGCCTTTCATAGGAGTCTTGGACCGTGTGCTGGAGGTATGACAGCACCTTTTGTACTTGGGGCAGTGTGAACAACTTCAAACCTCGTTTTTTTCCATGAATGGTTTTGAGTGCACACAAAACATGCCCAGCTTGGAAAGCACTTCAGCCACAAATGAACGGGGGCTCAGTGTGCTTGAGATAAGAGCCCAGTGTCCTTGTCCTCTTCTTATACTTCTCCATAACCATACAGTTTTGGTCCCTGTTGGTCTGTCAAAGAGGGGATATTGGGCTAAATAAACATTTAGTGTGTTCAAGTACAGCTGAACTACAAAGAGAGTTGATTTGTAAGCCACAGTTCCAGAAATGTGTCTGGCTATCCCTTAGCTAAGTATTATTCTGGTGGAGACGTGGTGTGCTTTATTTTTGAGGTTTTATTATTTTACAGACAATTTCATGGCTTGATGGGAATGGTGTGACTGTCGCATGCCTTAGTAGTTAATGATATCCTTACATCTTCAGTACTGTTGAGCTGATGGTGTTTAATGTGTTTTGTTGACGTTCTTTGATGCAAGACAGTGATCAAAATGTGTACCAAGCCTACCTAAATATAGTCACATCTTTAGATTCTATACAATATTTCACGGCTGACAGGATTTTTATTTTTTAAAACATTGATTTTGATCTGAGAGTACTTTGGGGCAGATGAATGCTTTCTGGTTCTGTTCCCTTGCCACTTAAGGTGCTTATTTTTGTTTGTTTCCTTGTTTCCTCTAGCCTTATTCTTTATGGGATATTGTGGAGGTATTGTGCATCCCACCAACGGTTAGACCACAGACTTCTAAGTTATTCCTATTTGCGTTTCATAACCAGGTAAAATTCTGCTACTGAGGTGTCAGGCTGCCTGTAGTGAAGATTGTATACTGCATTTTGGTAATCGGTAATTCCAGAAAGGGATGTCACTGCTAAGCTGCTGGTGATGTGTAGATACTTGTAGTATCATGAAGCTAAAGCTGTAGGGGAGCACTAACTTCAGTGGCAAACAACTCTGCTGTAACTTGAAGCAAGATTTCTCCCTTTCCCAGTATCATCACCTGGATATTTCAGGAGTTCCGTCTGTGTTCTTTTTTCAGGTACTGGTACCTTGGGCCTCTGAAAACTAAAGCAGCTCACTTTTTCAGTACTTTTAAGGTAAAGAATAGCTGGGGGGAAGTGTTTATAATGGTTGTGTGTAGTTGAGAAATGAAAAGTCTGACTGTGCTTTGTATATGTTATCTGTATTTTTTTCTGAAGTTCTGGTAGCAATATATAAAACAGGAACGAAATCCAGCTCGTTGAAATACCTAGCGATTGGTATAGACTTAATTTATGAAGAGGTGAAGGGGAGGCAGAATACCTTTTAAAAATATATCATTTCTGAAGATCTGTTGCTGCAAGATCACCAGGGGGAGCCAGTAACCATTTTTTAAGCTGGAGAGCAGTAGTGGTGCTGAACACAACCATTAAAGTGCTCTGTCACCTTTTCTAAACAGGCTTTCTTATGAAAACATTTCATTCTGATTTATTCGTCTGGCAGAATTGTCTATAATTAGACTGCTCATGAATGTTGATAATCAGGTTTCCATGTGTAGTAAAACGAACATGAAGATTAATAGCTTTTATTTTACCTTTAACTGTTGCTTTAAAATGATCCTGGAAAATTAAAAATTTGACCTGCATGAAAGAAGAGGCATTTTCATTCGCATGCCTTTCTCTTCTCATATAAGGAGCCTCATGAAAAGGCTCTGGAAATACCCAGGAGCTGCAATGGTAGATGAGATTGTGCAGTCATGGAGTTCAGGCTGTAATGTATTCATGAAAGACTTCCACCCTGCTCCCCGTCCCCAAGAGATTTGAGATGATGATTTTGTGTGTTGCTAATCTAGGCAGAAACCTATTCTTCACCTCTCTCCAGCCCCTTTCTCACTTTTATTGAGGCCTTAGCCTTGGTGAGCAGCAGTGACAGCGAGTCTCGCTGGTGAGTTATTCATTGTACATTTAAAAGATATGTTTAACCTGCTGAAGGTTAAAGAGAAGTGCCCACTTTTACTTGCTATTAAGATAAAAAGAGTTTCTTCCTGATCTCCCCCAGTTGTGCTCTCCATTGCTTTATGTGCCTCCTATGTTATCATTTTGTTAATTTGTGTAAGAAATGGCTCCAGCGTGTTGAGTTTAATCTTATCCTGGCTTTTCCTTGCTGCCGTGTGCTTTATCTTTGCTGGTTTTGCTGTAGCTCTCCTTTGAAATGGCAATACATTAAAAAAAAAAAAAAAAAGATCCTATTATTCTGTCCATAAGTCCTCTATTTTAAGCATTTTCAGAAATTAGTTTTAAAATAAAATGAAAGAAAATAAACTTTGTCTCCAGTGTCAGCATCTGGAGGCTTTCAGGAGCTAAGGTTCTGCTGTAGGTCATCAATTTCTGGCAATGGATCTGAAGTATCACTGAGAATAATGTGTTATTTCTTTTCCTCAGATCTTTATAAAGCTCACCTGACTTGCCTTTAGACCCGTTGTGTGCACCTGTCTAGGCAGGTGCTCTAATAAGGTCAGATCTCAATTGTTTAAGGTGCTGAAAGACAAAGGCCTGCCAGATTTTTGTGCCCCGTGGCTGCACAGAGCACTGTTGTCTTTGCCTGTTTGCACTAGACCCTGTTGTGCAGTTCTCTTTGAGGTTGCCTTGGTGCCACGCAGAAAACAGTTGTGCTTTCAGACATTAATGTTGACCTTGCCAGTTTTAATTGTTCTCCCTGAAGCAGCTGTGTCACCCTACCCAGCACTGGCAGAAAAAAAAACACCTCCCTTTACCATCTGCTTTTGGTGGGGAAAGTACCTCGCTTCGGTGTAGGGAAGGAGTAGATTAGTAGACTTGGGAACCGGGGGTGATCTTTCTCAAGCTGCAGAGATGTCATCTCGCATAGGAATCTAGAGCCTGAAGAGCCAAAAAGTAGGCTGAGGCAGTGGTAGGATCTGGGTAGCTCTGAACGAGTCCTTGTGAGCACAGAATAAGTAGGCTGAAGGACTAAGCAGAATAAACAGGCAGGTGCTCAACAAAAGGCCCTCTGTCTTTTGTTTTCTTTTCATGTAAATCCAAGGAATGGCCTCAGAAACGTCAAGCTGATCTCATGTACCTGGGTCCAACTGAGAGACCTCCAGAAGAGCCAGAGGAGAAACCATCCAGACCTCCTTTGTATGTGAGGCTTTACAGACGACTTCGCTTATACTGGTCACCTCCCCCAAAAGGTGAGGTGGGTGTATTTTGGTGTAAAGTTACAGACAGCCTTTGCTTGTCTAATAGATCAGAGTTGTGGGTGCTTTTTTTTGTTTTTTTTTCTGCATTACTTTTCCACTCTCTTACTTTCCCTTTCCCCCTTTTTTTTTTTAATTAACGTTTATGTTGTGACTTTGTCAAGATAGCTACAGTGGCATTTGCCAGAAATGGAAGGGGTAATTCTGTCAGTGCTTGTGGTCTCATAATCAAAAGTGGATTTGTGAAGGAGCCAGTGTGTGCAGTGGGCTCACAGTTGCTTGTTCCTAGTAGAGGCTTGTCACCTTCTTGTCACGTAGTAGAGGTGTTTTAGATAGAAGGAAGCATGGACAAAGGGACCCGTATGTGAGAACTGAACCCTGGGGATTTCTCCTGTAGAAGGTACATGTTACCACAGCATCCTGAACATTGGATTTTCATTTTTTTTCTGGTAGCAGCACGTCATGTGTTTTCTAAATGTTCCTGTAATACTAGTTCAGGAGATTTGTTAATCCTTGGCATAAGGATTTACAGGGCTGCCAGGTAATATGCTTGATAGTCTTTCATGTTACTGTGTGAACGCCAGTGTGTTTTTTTCCTTCAGTACTCCCCCCCAAAAAATGTGATGTTTGAAAGAAAGAAAGCTAGTGGTCGCAATGGGTCAAAGTGATTTTTGTGGCTGGCATCGATGTTTTGTGCTTCACAGCAGTGAAATGATGATCTGTATAAGTAAATTCCCTTTAATGTTATATTCTGTTTCTGATTCACAGAAATCCCCCAGGAGGCAGCCCCAGAGGACTGGGAAGAACTGAAATTATCCACCATTGAGCTTTCCATTGCAACTCAGAACAGACAGCTTGATCTGACAGTAAGACTGTAGTATAACTGGATTCCAAATGCTCCCTGCCCACACAGGTTTTGTTTCTTGCTAGACTCTCATTCTTTTGTCTGCTTAAATAATTCATTGCCCTGTGCAAGTAGGGGCCCATGATTGAATCTAGGAGTGGGCAAACTTCAGAGCTGGTGTAAAAGCACTGGAGACTTACGTAAAAACGAATGTGGTGAGATCGGGAGGAATCTGTATAACAAGGAAGTTTCACTAACCAAACAAAAGCTTTAGGGTTACCCAGGAGGAAACAGGGCGTTGAAGTGGACACTCCTTTCCTTCTTGACCCATGGGAGAGTGGAAATCGGATACATAAGTACTTCTGTTTTATCAACGGGTGCTAGAATGAAGCTGTGGGCATGAATGACTGCCTGGAAGTGTGTTTTTTTTTTTTTTCCTCTCCTGACTTGCAGAGCAAAGAATTAAAAAGAACTGGCACTAAAGAAAGGACAGGGGCCATGATGAGTTAGAGGACAGAAAATGCATGTGGTTGTGGAAGAGCAGAACACCTTCCACCAGGATCAGGTTGCCCAAGGCCCCATTCAGCCTGGCCCTGAACACTTCCAGGGATGGGGCTTCTCCAGCTTCTCTGGGCAACCTGTGCCAGTGCCTCACCACCCTCATAGGAAAGAATTTCCGAATCTCAAGCTGAGAAAGGAAAAAAGCATGAAATGCAGAAATGCATCTGCCTCCTTTTGTGAGACACAGAACTGGGCATTTTTGCAGTATCATGGATGTGACATTTTGAAATGTTAACTGCTTCATTTCTGAATCTTTTCGTTGTTTAGCGCACTGAAGACTTCATGGATATTTGCATTGAAGCAGATACTGTCAGCAAGGGACAGTTTGTGAACAGAGGGTGAGTATGGGAAGGCTGCAAACAGATGTCCAAATCTCCGTACAAGTCAGAATGCTAATTTTGAGGAGTACATTATGTTTCTCTCTTACTTTTGTGCTACAAAATTCCAAAGCAGAGGTCATCAGTCAGTAATGCTTCATGGGTGTTACTGGTTTTGTTCTTCAAAACTCTTACTAATTTTCTCTTTCTGGAAACAAGGCAGATCAGTCTACCTTGAGTTCTTCCTAGCTTCTCAGTTTCCTATACCTTTCACCTTTTTCTCCACTGGAATTGAATGATGATGCTTGGAAAACACCAGTCATAACCCAGAGCTGTATAGGCAGCCCAAAAGACTTCAGAGTCTTTTAGCCCTAGCTGCTCCATGGTTTAAGAGAAGGGTCACAGAGCTGATATGTTTGTGCTAGTGGTACCTGGATTTTTTAAACTCTCATAAGATAGGCCCAGCTTTTAAATGAAAGGCTCCCTTGGCTCAGTAACTACTCCGAGATATGAGGTCTGACCTGGAGGAACTTTGGAAGATGTGAATTGAAACAGCGACTTTAACTAAATGTGTTGGTGCTCCCTGTATGTGGAGCAAGGTGGCTGCAGGTGTGAAGAAGCAGCATGTAGAAAAAGAGTGAACACGTATTGCCTTACTTATGCTTGGAATGCTGTCTTGTAATGTGCTTGTTTATCTGCTATCACCAAACACAAATCAGAGCTGCCTTTTCCAGCTCCTGCATACTGTCCCACTAGCAAATGCATTGCATCTTCCATTCAGTTTTTATTAGCAATTGATTTTCCTACTAAATCCAGTCCTACTAAACTCTTCCATGTGTTACTGTTATATTTGCTAAAACTCTTTTCTGGTCGTAGAGCCCCCTCTAGTGAAATCAGATGGAAAGATATGAATACATTTTTGTCTGGTTGTCATCACCCTAAGAGTTCCTGCATGTGTCTTGTTTATGATATTAATAGCAGCAGCAGACCCCTTATTTGAGCGTCCCACGAGCCTCAGTGGGAACTAGGATCTTCTGATGTGTGCATGCACAGTGGATTCGGACGCTCGCTGCAACTGCTTTTAAGTTGCATGAGCCATGTGGACCATATATGCTTGAGAGTGAAATCTTTGTTTTAAAGATTGCAGAAAGGAAAGGAGGAGGAGATTTTCCCATTAGCAGCAAGAGGAGTTTGACCTCTTAAGGGGAAAATGAAGGAGACAGTGTACTGGGGTTCTTGAACGCTTTGCTACCAGAAAAAATGTGGATGATTTTGGGTGATGTAAGGGAGAGGTGTTCAAATCTACACCTGGTGTGACAATATCTCCCTATGTGAACTGGACATGCTTCATGCAGTAGTGTGTCGCGTTCTTCTGACTGCACTTACACTGCTATATGGAAAAAGCCTCTGATGAGTGGTAACATGCCTTGCTGGCTAGCTAATCAGAGGCAGTGCCGAAAGCTTTGAGCTGCTTTTCAAGCAAAGTTCAAAGAAACAAGGTCTTTTGATTAAACACTGCCCACAGTCTGTAGGTAACAACAAAAGAGAAAGAGGGGTGTATGTGGTGGAGCAACAGGAGGGACCAGTTACTCCTACAGAGAGGAGTCAGAACAGAAATAAAGTGCCCTCTTTTTGCAAGGCAAAATCAGGGTGTTCAGAGTGGCTCTCCACTGTGCAGTGCCCTTTTGGAGCTGCATTTGAATCAAGCCCTAGTTACAGGTTCCCCCGTGCCTAGCACCAGCTGGGCTTGCCTTTGGGAATGTATGAAGAAGCTTTTGTTTGTTTGTTTGTTTTTTGCTTGTTTTGTTTTTAAAGCATAGTTTTAAACTCCCAGAATTTGGAGGAGTTGAGAATGTTTTTAGGGAAAATACTGTATCAGTACAGTTAACAAGTTATTTTTCTGTTGAAGAGGACACTGACATGGTCTGTCATGCCATGCATCCTGCAGGGGAACCTACAATGCAGGTTCAGGCATTGTGTTTGTGTGGCTGGGGGCAATGCATCAGAACGCTGGAGGGCAACCGCTGTTGAATCTCAAAGAAATCCCAAGTTTATAGAAGCACCCAGCGGCTGTGTATCAGATTTGTGTGAACAAGAGCATTTGCAGCAGGTGTAGAGGTGATATTTCAAATGAGGCAGGGGAAGAGCAAGTGGTTACGCCGTAGTGTCTGCTAGGAGGAAGTGCTGAAGGGAAGGAGAAGGGAAGCCAGAAAGTGTAGCACCAGTAATCTGTGTCCTGATAGCCAGCTCAGATTCTGTATGTGGAAACACAGAGAGCAGTCACTCCAGGGCATGAATGCAGTTGCCAGCTACAGTGTAGAAGACTTCTTTGGTTTTATGTTTTTGTTACAGAATTTCACATCAGCTGCTTTTGAAGATGAGAACTAGGTTAAAATTGTGTTTTACCTACAGTAGGTTCTTTTTGCTTGTATTTTTGTAATTCAGTGTGTGGAGTAGGATAAGATGATCAATTGAAAATGTTGCTATTAGGCTTTGTTCTTGATGCTGTTTTGCTTTGCTGTCTTGTCTTGAGTAAGAAGCTGAATCACATGGAAGTGGTTCCTGATCCTTTTACACAGGGTCACTAGATAGGCAATCACTGCAGGAGGAGTTGTCTATTTGCTTCTCCTAGCATTCTCCTTTGACTAATCTTTAGTTACGTATCTCATCCCTGTTGAGCTTATCTTGATCCCATATTCACATTTATGTAGAGCCTCATTTACCTTCGTGAACCAAAAAATCTACTTGCTCACCAGAGTGCAGTATCCGGGACCTTATATGTTAAACTGCGAACAGATTAAACCTTAAGCAGAGAATCCTGCTTCTTGTTTGTACAGCACTGTATAAACTGACAGTATTGCATGCCATCAATTATTTATAATTTATATTGCCAGGAGGATGTTTAATTCCTTCACAGTCACTCATTAATCTTTTAGTATACACATATTGGATTAAAACCAAACTTTCTGTAGTTAATATTGCTTTTGTCCTTCCTTGCCCTTTCCTTTGGTGTCTTTGCTTTTCTTCCTTTGTCTTTGGTTATCCTCACCTGTTTCAGCCTTTCCCCTCATGCTTTCTCTCTGGGATTTTCTGGAATTTTAAAATGAGCTTACATTCCTCTGGGCATGGATTATTTGGTGTACAGGGTGTGTCTGCCATGTTTTTGTGATTTTTTTTTTTTTTTTTTTTTACTGGGACAACATGAGGTTATTTAAATATAGTCTACTTCCATATCAGCCTACAGAATAGACAGAGTAGCTGGGGACAGCTGGCATTGCCTGCCCAAGAAATATCTGCGGTAGCTGTGCTTGAGAGCTGTGATATATTAGCCATGTAACTGCTGTCCGTTTTACTGCCTGTGTGTTGCTATCTATCTGGAAAGGAGGCTAAATTGAGGGTGGGATGTGGTGTACCTTGTGTGAAAGGTGACCCAAAGGGTTGCATGCTTTCAGTCAGGAGACCAGGGAGAGGTCAGCATACCCAAGAATTTGCTGCACTCTGCAGCAGCACGCTCTGAGAAAAGGAAGTGCACCGTGCTCTCCTTCAGTGGTTGATCCAGTGATAGGACAGCAACCTCAGATTTGAAACAGACCAAACTGCACTTGTATCACCAACTTTCTAAGACAAGCAACTGCCTTCTATGTGCTCCCGTTCAACATTAGCAAAAGTAGGAAAGCAGCACTTCTCAAAGTGCTGTATTGTAACCAAGAATCTCACGGGCACCAGAAGAGAGAGAATAACTGAGAAAACGGAGTGTTCTATTTGGAATGGATAAAATGACAATCTGCAGGTTTCTACACGAGAATGATGAGAAGGAACTAGTTAGAACCATGCTGAGTGGTGGTGATGTGAGAAGAGTTTTGGTCGGTTGGTTGCTTGGTTTGGTTTGATGATAGCCTAGTGGCTCAATATAACTGTCAGGTTCTTTTGGCTAGATTATTTTCGGTTGCTGGTGAGTTACATGGGTGCATGGAATTTGAGGAGAGGGTAGTCATCCAGCGTGGGAATTGTACAGTTCAGCATGTAAGTGAGGAGGACAAAAGTGTTATGAAAGTACAAGCAAATGTATTCAGTGAACCTCAGAGCAGAAGTTGGTTGGAGTCTGTCAGTGCATACTGATAACGTACTGATTGCAGCAGAAGAGGCAATGTCTGTTTTATTTTCTCACAGTTAAGCCCACAAGTATTTGTATATGTATATAACCTCTAAGTTTACCAAATGCATAGTGATTTACCAACATATAACAATGCGTCAGCTCTAAAAATAGCTGTTTCTGACAGAACTTCCTCCTTACCTTGCCTCTTTTCGTTTGAACAGAAGTCAAAAGATGCGTGATCCACATACATGCCCTGAAGGGAGTCAGTGCATCCAAGCCAGCAGATGCATCTTGCAGCTTCCAGAGGTAAGAAGTTGAGGGAGATAGGAAACTTTGTCACTTTATTTTTTGGTGCCAGTTAATGCCACACATTAAGAACTCCCTACTCCAAATCTGGGAAATTAATTACACAGTTGATGAGACACTCAGTTCAGCAATTCAGTCCCTGTCCAGGACACATGTACTAGAATTACAGACCAAGTGGTTTGCAAACTAGAGGGGAAGCTTTGTTCAGCCAGTAAATAGTGACAGAACTTCATATATACAGCAGTGATGGTTGTAAAGGGTCTCTTACTCAGGTGCATTGAATATGCACGCCTTCACCATAGTATCGAAGACTGAATTTCTCAGTTACATTTTACCCTAGAAGGGATTATGCTGTAGAGAAGAAGATTAAATATTAGAAGTGTTATGTAGACAGGGGAGGCAGACGCAAGACAGTGGGGCTCAGATCAACACAGGGAAGTGTCTTGAAACTTTGAATAGATGAAACTGAAAAAGAAGCCAAAATTGCATCTGCCAGAGTTGTTTAGATTACTCTGTTGTTGTGTCTTATAAAGAAGAGACTGTTGTGGCCTTGGGGAGGACTTTCTTGTGTTTGCAAGGGCATTAAGTCAATCTCATAGATCATTTCTATCTTGAAATGATACAGAGCTCTCATACCGTTTGGAAGAAAAGAATTCCATATTAAAGGATAATAAAACATGCCAAAAAGTGAGAAAATCTGTATCAACCAAGCAAAAACTGTGAATTATGATGTAATGATGAGCCAGCATCCTAATACTTGCATCCAGTTAGTATCATGGCAGTATTGCGTTTCTTAAAGAATACTCTGGAGTGTTGGGCTCAGAAAGGGTTGTGGTATAAAATGAGCTCTTCATACTGCAGCTGAGACCTTCAGAATATTTGTGCATGGCTCAAAGTAGTGTTGTTCTTTGAATCCTTGACCTAGATCTCATGAAGGAACCAGAGACAGCTCAGATGAGTCTCACCAGTTTTGCAGAGAAGCAGGATACATTGATCCAGGTGGACGGCTGTGGATCTGTGATTTACAGGACCTATGCTACTTTCTCCAATCTGAGCTGTTCTGATGTACCATCTTACTTGGAACTAGTTTAAGTATCAATGTGACATAGCCTTGCCTTGAGTGAGTGTAGCGCATGCAAAGCAGACGCCAGTTTTTTTTAAGGTCAACATGACATTTTGATGAATGGTTTTAATCATTGGTGACTTTATCAACATTAAAGAAAAAGCTCAGGAAAATTCTGCTGAGTAATTCCTGACCTGTGAATTACTTTGCATCTCACGTTTTGGATCAATAAATACCAAAAGGTGCTTGTAACATGGATTTAATAGGAATTATTTAACAGGCACTTCTGCAGATTAGCTTGTGTCACCGCTGGCAGACCACGAGCTAAGTGCATATAATTATAGTTCCAATAGCAAAGAATCTTTCAGTATAAACAATGTGGGTCATTAAGGCTCCCTAGCATTTAATTATCACCAATTAGCAACTAACTGAGGTAACATCTTATGCAGCAGACTCTTAATACGTTATGTGCAGTGAAGGATAGCTCTCACTGTGTTGAGACCAAATGGGCTGGAAGGCACGGGAAGGTGGTCATCTTGGTTAGCACACAGCAAAGCATTCAACTGCAGCCAATTAGTAAAATCAGGTATCAGTATCGGGGCATTGCTGAAATAATCTGTTTGCTGTTTAGCCCTGATCACCACTGTTATCTGTACACAGGGCACTGAGGGATCCTTTGGTATTGATAACGAGGAATATGAAGCTATGCCTGTGGAGGTGAAGCTATTACCCCGGAAACTCCGGTTCTTCTGTGATCCCCGAATGAGAGAGCAGATGCTCCGTGCGGCAGTACAGTGAGACTTCATGTCAAAGGGGCCAGTGTTCACCAGTCTTATCAGGTTCTCTTCAAGGCACATCCTCACTAAATGGATTAACCCTACCAGATTAATGAGCCAATCGGCAATTTTATGCACAAGAAACTTCCACTGAAGGTGGCTATTTGGCTAGTCTCAAAGGGGCTAATAATGCAAATTAAAATTCTAAGAATTGCATGTTAACTTGATGGCTTTTTTTTTTTCCTCCCCTGAAGAAGTCATCAGTGTTCCATTTACAGCACTGCAGGCTAAGTGCTATGTGCCAGATGCTACTGCTTTAATGCAATTGTATATTAAAGTAAAATGAAAGCACACTTGTCCTTGTGTTGTAAGAGTTTGTCTACCTATGTATAAATCTCAAGAAGGCTGGGATCTTGGAAAAAAATGTTTTGGGGGACTAAAGCAAAGAATGTATATGAAATGTTGGAATTGCCATATTAAAACAGGTGATTGGTTGTCTACTCTGTTGCAAAATAAATTGGAGATCAGGGACACAAAGCTTCAGAGGAAGACTGAAAACTTCCAGTATGAATCTTGGTAAGATACTTACATCATCTTTTCATCTTGCTAGATTCAACACCATAGAGCTCCAGTTAATAACATAATAGAAACATATTCCTTTGATTAAGTTTAGGTATGTTACACTGAAGCAAATTGGAGAATATCATCATTGACCTGAGGCTATATGGAGTCCACGTGGAAAGACTCTTTAACAAGCCAACTGAGCTTGTAAGTATTCCTTTTATTCCTGTAGTAATATAGTACAAATGAAGGCATCCAAATAACTTTTTTTATTCATTGTACTTGGTTGCTCTTCTCTTTAATGTAATCGCTGCTCATCATTCCTTATGCAACCTATATCCCCTTATGAACCCCAGTTCCATAACCATTTTTGTTGATTTTCTGAGTTTTTTTCTAATAGCTTCACTTTTAATTGCTGAAAGGAAATGTTATTGACTTCATCAAGGTTATCTGATAAATATCATTTATTTGATTCTGCCTTGCTTACTTGAGAACAAAAATAGATTGCTGTTTTTCTGATGTGATTGCTGTTTGTACATAGCCCCCATGTCTAATCTAAGTTCATCTGTTGGTTGATTTGTTACGGTAGTCGAAGGACATTTGTGAATCGACTTCCAGTAGCATTTTTTTCTCTTTAATATGTAGCTTGGCTCCATGCTGCTGCAACAGCACCCTCTTTTGGAGGCTTGCTAAGGAAAAAAAATCCTTTGGAGAGGAAGGAACAAGTTTGGTTTCTGAGTGATGCTGGAACCAAACTGAATGCTGTCCTTCCCTTGGCTATAGAGGGGAAAAACTAATTACCTACGTACTTAACCTCTTTTTTGACTGAGATATAGGACAGTAGAGGTCTGTTAGTTGTTCTTAATAATTGTGCTGGTGATAAGGGCCTGTGTTGAGCTGTCATTTGATCTGCAGCAATCACGAGTACCCAGCAGACTCCTGGGTCACTCAGAAACATTGGCGGTATTCTGCTCTTTTTGCCTGCCACAGAGTTATCTGGAACGCTCTGCAGCCACTGTTGGGGCAGTTCTCACCAAGAGAGTTTTCCCTCAAGCTGATTCTTCTACAGTAAAATTAGCAATGTTTTGCTCAAGTAGCATGAAAGACAAGGCTGCAGCCATTTCAAAAAGGTAAGCTTTAATTATTTTAAAAAATACCCATGTTTTAGTAAGCAGTTTCACTACACAGCCACAGGCCTATGGGAGCAACCACACATCTGCGAGATGCAAATAACATCAGAGCTCTTATAATGATAGCCAGCCTGTTTGACGGGGGGCATGATGATAAGAACCAGCTTCTGGTCTACCTGGACCATTTTTAAGGGGAAAATTACTCTCTCCCTTCCCTAGTATCAGAGACATGGCTCCTGCACAGTGTGATTCCTTGCTCAAGAGTAACTAAGAGCTCCTTTCAGAACTGGTATTCCTAATGCTGTTCTGATGGTAAAAGTACCAAGGAAAGTCTGAGATATGGGGCCAATATTTAAATATTGATATCCACGTAAGTTAACTAGCTTATTCAAGTGATTTTTTTCCCCCTTCCTTTACAATTTGGAGGTTTTCCAGTATGGAGTGGTTGTAGATACCTGAATTGCAACATTCAAAGGGGAAGGTGTGAGCAAATCATAACGTGAAATAAGCAGAGGCTGAACCCACTGTCTACAGGGTTGAAGAAAGGACTCTCTTCTTATTTTTCTGTCTGACAGCAAGACAAACAACTTTTTTTGTATTAACTCTAAGGCAGGAAGGAGGAGTCCCACTCCATGAGAACACTTATTCTGGCTTCAACTTACAGTACATTCTAGAAGGGCTTAAAATACTATAACATAAATAAAAATGAAGGATAACAACCTAATATTAGACTAGCCCAAGGCACCTGTTTATTTTAACCACAATTAAACATTTCCATTTGAATGGCATGTTGCATTAACCAGGATCTGAAATCCTGGTTCACTGGCATTTATTACCCTCTGGTTTAGACAGACATCATTCCATGAAGTCGGTACATTCCAGTTCCTTGCAAAAGATGCATGTTGTCATCTCTCACAATCACTACTAGACCATTATCTTTGGGGAAAGAGATTAAAAAAAATAGCTATGATGAGAGAATTTGGGTTAGCATGCATGTATGTAGACTTCTGCAGGAGGACAGAATACTTCTGCCCCGCTATTTCAGAAACCACTCCCTTTCCCCCTCCCAATTTAAAGCATGCTTGTCCTTTGTATAGTCTGTTACCAAGAGGTCCACAGCTACTCCTAGGTTTTTGCCTATTAGCTTTTGGCTGTTCTTAAAACGCAGGAAGTATCACAGTAACACTGCTTTACAGCATAAGCCTGTACAGTAAGCTACTTTATCTTGAAAAGGTAATAGTACTTTCTTTTGCCCTTAAGGACGCTGGGTAGGAGAACTCATCTCCTGTGACAGATGGAATCATTAGCTCTAATATACATTGGAGTAACTACTTCATTTATACCAGAAAAGAGGGTATTAGCATGTCTCTAAGACAAATTTGAACTGTAATTCAAGAAAATACCTCCCTCTTAGTATCCATTATCATTGTTAGTTGTGCTGAGCTCTACGCTGCTTGGCCTAAACTCGCAGTGGGAAGACTTTTCTCATGATTTACATGTCTAGAAGAGTATATCCCTTATTGACATTAAAAATCTGGCATTTATTTCTCTCTTGAGCTTTACCTTCCATTCCAGAGTAAAGTAGTAATAATTCATTACTTGATTATACGTCTAGTCCAACTTAAGATGCAACTGTGAAGCTCTTGCTCTCCTGTTTATACCCATGCAAGTACAAATTGAGAATCTGTAATGGTTGTACTATGGCCTAAATGTTAGAGAGAAACACACCAGACTGTTTACTACAGCACTGGATAGACATGGTTACTAAAACCATTTAACCTGGCCTGTCATCACCAGCTACAGACCAGAGACATCACACCAAAGAAATCAAAGGCACCACTATAAAGGCAGAGTACTTCAAATGAAGAAGAGGATCTTGCAGTAGTCAGCAATGTCCTGCCTTATGCCACACTTTCCTTCCGCTTTTAATTCAAAATATACCAAATAGCTGACTCCCTTCCAGCTGCTAGTATCCAGAAAAAAAAGAGCTGTTAAGCTCCGAGGAGAGGATTTTAAAAAGCTGTACTTCATTCAAGGTATAACAGTTAGCTCCTGGACAGATAACATTCAGTGAAATTAGCTCAAAGGCTAGAAACCAAAAACAGCCTGCTAAACAAGCCTTCATGGGACAAGCTGTAGCCATTCATTTCTATTCAGTACCCATTTATCAAGGATTTTCCACATGCAACACCAATAAAAGCAATGTTGATTATATTTAAAAAGGACAGAGAGAGAGTGTTAGAGAGACAGATAGTGCTGATAGAGTTCATTTGCAGAGAATTAAAAAAAAAAAAAAAAAGGGGGGGTTAGGATAGAGAAGTCTTTTTGTTCTGTTTTCTGTCTGGATACTTCCTGGCTTTCGTAGCAGTCACCTTCCAAGAAAGGCTGTAGAGAAACAGATTTACAAGGAAGAGCAAAATAGGCTGTAGCCATCCAGCTGGGATGTAATGTGGATGTTACTTTTACAGTAATCTGCTTGCTTTGATGCTTTTGCTAGCAACCGAAGACCTAGTTTCTGAAAAGCAGAGGTTAGATAAATGCTAAATAATAAATTCAGGGGGGTTTGCTCAATGGGTTCTAGCAGTGCTGTCTTGTAGCCGTGATGTTCTGACAGCTCCTGAACATGGTGCTGTAATGCAGTTTGTTAGAAAAACTCTTGACTGCTGAGGCTGTAAAATCTCAATGACATGTTAAAGGTTTGTTCTTACTCAGTTCAGCAAAAGAATTACTGATATCAAGGAGAACAGAAAGTCATTAACAGCTGATCACAGCTAAACTGCATAGAAAATGAAGAGTTGCTAGAGACTAGTTTCAGGTTTGTTTTTTTTTTAATATCTGAAGGAAGTTAAGTCACAGTAATGTGGTGTTCACTACACTTTCCCAGGGGTCTTCACTGCAGACACCTTGTTAAGATTAAAGTGGAAGTTAGAAGGCTTGGAGACTGTGAGTTGCTTTTATACCAGAAGCATCAATTTAAAAACAAAGCCTTTCCTCAAGGGGAAAAAAAAAAAAATCACTGACCCTTCCATTACACAATGTTCAGGTCCCATTTTTCTCTCTATTTTTCCCTAACCTTTTAAGGATGAACATGTTAGCGTTGTGAGCAACTGGCAATACAAGCAGCAGCATGTTTTGCCCTGTAGGAAAACATTCAAAGCACTGAAAAAGCAAGCAGGGAAGCAACTACTCAGAAACAGATCACAAAACCATAATATGCTGAAGCTCATACCAATGAACTGTGCAATAAATCTTGTGAAGCCTCTGATCCCACATTTCACTAAAACCTCTGAATCCAGAGCAAGCAAAATTACCCCTTTGCTGCAGCTAGCTGTCAAGGAATAATGCCAGCCTCCTTCCTCGAGTGAGAAAATCCATAAGGGGTCTTCCTGGAGATTTTCTTTACCTGTTTTAAATAGAATCAGCAGGTGAGACTTTGGTGGTTCAGGTGCTGTCTCATTCTATAAAAATGCTATGGTAAATGTACACACCAACTACAGTTTGCATTTCTACAAACTGCAGAAAGGCTTCAAAGTGCTGAAGTCTCTTACAGTAGGAGCAGCAGCTAAGTAGGCATGGTGATAGTTCAGGAAGAACAGTTAGCTTAAAGCTGATGCTACTACTGGCCAGAGGATTTTGGACAAAGCAGTATGTCACACCTACAAGCCGCAGTACCATTCTTGGACTTTGCGCGGCAAAGGGATTACCCTTTACAGACATAGCCTTTCTGGAGGGAAACTGGCCCTGTATCAGGTGAATCCTATCTTTTCACAGTAAAAGACTGAGGAACGCTATTCATCTGATTCTACAGCTCCTCTGCTCAGGAAGAAAAAGGCTTGCTGTTAACCAGTGCTTCCAGCCAGTTAGGAACAACAAACTCCAAGGGAGCCACCTGCAAACCGTAAAGTTGTCCCAGCTGGAAGGTCGCATACTGCTGTCTGTCTCACAACGAAGACAAGGACAGCGGCAGGCAGTGCTGGAGGCTGTTTGACAAAGGATTGGCAGACGGTATTAACTCAAAGGCAGGGCAAGTACTGTCTGCTACAAAGAAAGGGCTAGTGCCATTAGTTTGAATATACTTAATTCAACCCAATCCTGCCCAGCTTCATCTGAGCTGAGACTGGAGAGCATAGTGACCGCAAAGTGGCTCAGTGATGGTGGTCCCTCTTCAGTGCGAGACCATCTTGCTGGTTTGAAGATTTTAATCCAAAGCAGCAGGTTCAATACAACTGAAAACCAGAGGAAGCAGAAGGAGGGATTAAGTAGAGATGGTGCTCTTCTCCAGACGAGAGATAGGTAGGTGTAGTCTTTAACAGTTTACACCACCTCCAGTGCTGAAAGTGAAACCGTGCCGCTCTGGTAAGCAAAGTCATTAGTTCCTGTAGCACCCCCTCATCCCAGAATTGCTTCTGCCGTTGATGAGGAAGGGTGGCTTTATTCCAATTCAGCTGCTGAAAGCTGGTTGAGGGGTGTTTAAAGGAGTCCCATTCTTTATCATTGGTTTAACTGTCCCCACCTAAAAGCATGGTGGGACAGGAGATGTTTTATGAGACTGGGCAACTAACAGCCTGTGCTGAAGCTCTCTTCAGTCCCCAAGTACAAGACGAAATGATAGGATGGTTTTTCCAGTCAAGTCTTGAGAGCTCAGCGACAGCATTTCACATTGGTCCCCATCAGACACAGTGCTTTCCTGAAGTCCTCAGCCCTCAGGCATCCAGACTAGGCCAAAACTTAGCTATCACTGGCACCCGTGAGGGTTGGTGCAGAGGTGCCACTGGTCCTATCTAAACAAAAAAAAAACCAGAACTGAGAAAGAAGGGGAGATGAAAACAACAACAACAAAAAAAATGAAGCAGGTGCTTCTTGGGGAAATCAAGGTGGTAAAAATAAAATCACATTTTGTTGTAAAACTATAAATACTTTCCATATAAAGTTATTAAATAAAACGAGATCTGTCCAGTGGCTGTGGTGAGTTCCAGTGATGCTCCTAAGCAATGTCTGATAGTCTTTAAAAAGTTGTCTTTGTTCCCCATCTCTCTGGGCCTTGGTTTAAGTGCAGCAGGGGTTGTCAATGACTAGCATAACATCAATGCCATACACTTCCAGGAGGTCCATAAGGAAGCTTCGATCCCCTTGGGGATCCAGACCCATGCCTCGTGCGTGGTCAGCTGTCAGCGTCTTGTCCTGGCTGGCTGACACTTCCATCAGGGTCTGAAATATCCGGTTGTTCTGCTCCATGAAAAACCTGTAGGGTAAAGTCAGCTGAGATGATGGCATTGGACCCCAAAAAGACAGCATATTTACCAAACAGGCAGCAGAGCCCCAGCATCATGTTTAACCCACTTTAAGCACAGATCCCACCCTGTTAGGTCATACTGTAGGAGGTTTCTATCCACCCCATAACAAAGGGTGGAATAAACAAAGCAGTAACTTTTAATTTACAGTGGTGCTTTTGTCTGGTTGATTTATGGTAGGCATTTCACTTTGCAGAAGAAAGTCCCATTGTCAGCTAGAGCTGACAATTACTTTGTGGTAATTAAGTGGGTATATCAGACCTATAGCTCCATAAAGCAAAGGAAGAAACAGTGTTTTTATCTGTCTAAGTAAGTCTTTGGGGTAAATGAATTCTCCATTAGTGGAGCAGAACACAGCAAAGAGAGCTACTTCTTACATAGTGCTTTCTTAGGAACACAAAAGGCTTTTCAAAAAGAGCTCTGACTACATCTGTGCAGCTCAACACAAAGTTCTGCGCTGACAGTCCCTCAAACAATTTCATCCTGTAACTTCTCACCTACTGGTGCAGCCTGTGAACAATAGCAACAGGCAGTGGAGGGCTTCAGAGGTGGTACAGGTGTGGTTTTCATCTAATTCTGTACCTCACAGTCTACACCCAGTTCTGGTTCCTCTGTTTCCCAAGTACAGAGCCAGCTGCATCAATGGGCTAATCCTTCAAGCTCAGGTCTTATCTCCACGCTGTACCTCCCCCAGTGCGGTACAGTGCCTGCTTCCCACAGACATTGTGCTTTCCTGAGCCAAATGTTTCTCGCATGAAGAGTCCTACGGTGTTTACGTTTTCAAAAATGGGAGGGGAATCTTGCATTTCTGGTTTTGTTTTAAAAGTTTCCTTCTCCATTCCAGCACTTAAAGAGTCCCCAGTGGAGACAAACATGGCTGCCTTTGGCTTCTCGCATTGCAATTGGGATGAGCTGAAAAGGAAGAACCAGTTTGGCTCTTGGATCCCTAGAGAAACACAAAACTGACTGTGGAATTATGTTAACCATGGTGTTTCATAATATGCTACACTAGCGCAACTTGAAATCAGTGAAAAATGCTCCCTAAGCCCAACAGTGACCAACTAAGTGTTAGACACATCCACTTACAAGATGAAAAGGTCCTCTTCACACGAGCTACAATCCTCACCCACTTCTTGAGAATACATTAACATCTGCCTGAGAGAAGGGAGACGGATTAAATGCACGTGCCTCCAGTGAAGCTCAAAGCATTATGAAATGATGATCAACAATGAAAACTTCACATCCATTTCTTGGTGACAAATCAGATTAGCCCCCTTGCCCCAATATCTGGGGCAAGGGAGCCTTTATAAGGCACTGGACTAGAAATCAGGATACAAGGGTAATGTTTTCAGTTCTGCTACTGATCAGCGGTGCGTCAACGATCAGTCACAGAATCACACTCTGCTTCTCTTCCTGCCTTCTGTCTGCTCCACCAGTTCACTGGTTGAGTGATCACGTGTGCAGAGTATTCAGGGACTCTCATAGCAGCCAGCTACAGTGGAACCAGAATCAAAGAGATGAGCTGAAGCAGTGGAAAGCTTGAGAAATATTAAGAGAAGGTGGCAAGTACCAAGGAGCAGTGTCCTCTCTATCCCACATAGTATTGCTCTGCTAACAGACCCAGGATCACTCAGATCTCTAGTGTTACCTCTGGTCGTTGAGCCGTCGGTACTTCTCCTTGTCAGCATTGTTAATTTTCAGGAGTGGTTGCAAATGCTCGTGATGTGTCTTCACATTCTGGTTGTCCACATAGACATCGTAGAGATCCCGTTTCTCCTCAAAGATCTTTTCTGTTGTACCTGCCAAAATCAGAGAAGATTTTTCAGAACAGCATGTTGCTTTCCCTGCAGACCAACTGTTCTCTCCTGCCTTTGCAGACAGTCATTCCATGCACATCTTATCTTCAGTTTTAACTCACAGTCTGGTGTCTCAAGACATTTTCCAGCCTGAAGTTAAAGAAGTTCTGCCTAACCCTTCATACTTACAGGCCACATACGATACTTCTGTCTCTAGCATTTCTATGTCTGCCACATTCACATAGAAGAACGGTTTGGACTCCGGGACAGTTCCTCCAAGACCAGGTAGAGAAACGTTGGCAAGGCAACAGCAGCAATACACTGCAGACAAGAGGAGGATGTGCTGAGATGCTTTCAGTAGACTCTGCAAGGGCATTACGAACCCGCTTACCCAGTTCTCCCACACGCTCCTATGTAAACAATGGTTAAGGCTTTGAAATACTTCTGAACACCAGAACTCCTCAAGTGGGAACATCTTATCTTGGATAGGAAATAATCAGCTCTCCCACAGGAATTGCGTGTTCTAGATCCCACAGATGCATTCAGCAGTCTTATTTTCTTGTGTTTGATAGACCCAGGTACGTCTTTACCCAAAAGGCCTGAAGAAAAGCATTTTGTAAGAAATAGGTAAATGAAGGCCAAACTGTATCTCCACAAGGAATGGTTGTGATGGATTTTTAAGACCTGCATGATGTCTGTACCCTCCATACCCACAGGCATTTCTGCAGTTCTTCAGCCTACTATGTAAGAGCTCTGTGATGCCCCTGGAAACGTACCTCTGTAGCAGACAACTCCAACTGGGGGCGGTGAAAATATCAATATGCGCTTGCGCAGCAGGGCAAACTTCCAGAGGACAAGAATCTGCTCACCAAAGAATTTGATGAACTGAGACATACAGCCAGCAGGGTGTGTGATCTGCAGGTGGAGGGAAAGGGAAGAAAACAGCTCAGAGGTGAAACAGGGACACATGCACAGATGTCTAAGTCTGAATGTGGGAGCAAGACCAGCACACGGCAACGAGAGAACGGCAGCTTCAAACAGCCCAAGTAACAAAATCTCATCTAAAGCAGCCTACAAAGTGCTGGGGTGACTGCTTATGTAAAGAAGTATGAGACACTGGTAAAAAGCAGCAGCACACTGCGCGTTCCTGCAAGCCTCAGAGGCCCTGCCTCACCTTCATCTCGGGGTACATGTATCTGTGGATGGACGGCAGCCAGTGGACAGGCTGCTGGGATGTGGCAGTGCCCTTGCCATCAGGGAGAACTCCTTTCTTGTCATCATAGAATGCCTCTAGATGGGAGTAGTGCCCTGGCATCTCCAGCTGGTGTCTGGAAAAGAAAGGAAAAAGATTTGTAGCATCTCCAGACTCCACTTATTTAGTGCCTTGCCCTCATGTAGCATCTGCTTTCCTACGTAGCAAAGGAGCCCCGGGTGCCTCAGCTGCACAGACTTACCTAGGAGGGCAGCCTGAGGATCAGGGGTAACACCAACGTTCAGCGCAGTCAAAGAACATGGGCATGAAGCAGACAGTGAGCTGATTTACACATAGGACTGATCCTGTTTCAAAGTACATTCAGGTAGGAGCAGCTTTCCTTTCTACCAGAACCATTTTCCTGGCCAGGCCCACTCAATGCAGCTGAGGCATCCACCTGACCAGGATCACCATGACAGGCTTTTTTGTGAGCCCTTAGAAAAATAGCTTTCAAAAGGAGAGAGAAACTTGTTGTCCTCTCAACAAGAGGATGCTAACTTCTTGTGCTCTCCCCTGACAGTTTTTTCCCCATTGTGCTTCAAAGTAAGTAGGGTTTGGATAGCGTTCCACTAGGCTGTTAGCAACAAACAGGCTGCTGCTGAATGGGTTCCTTTTCTCCTTCCCCATTGTGAGTTGTAACCCTCTCTCTGGTGAGCCTGTCATTTGAGTTATAACTTGACATTCTCCCCAAGTCCTCACTCCCATCTAAAACCACCCTCCATCGGGGCAATGTTACCTTTCCCGGTGGGGAGTGGCCAGTCCCATACCCAAGGGAACTTACCTGACCTGATTCTCCAGGAAGTGCATGTACCTATAGAGCAGGGTATAAGAAGGGGACAGAATCCCCACGGACTTCATGCGGGCACCACGCTCTAACTCGCTCTCCACGGGCATGTTGGCAAAGCAGGCCAGGCCAAAACAGAGCCCTTTCCGGAAATAACTGGGGACAAACATTTGACAGAAGAGTTAATGTTAAAAGCTGGGAATGAACGACAGGTATCTATCTATGTGATCACCAAAAATACTGATTTGGGAACACAGTTCCTTCTTTAAGGAACCCCCTGAAATCCCACCTTGCTATCTGAAAGGTTAAGGGCTGGCCTTTGGTGTCTCAGCCTTCTCAGGAACAGGACAGGACATTTAAGGCAGGAGTTCCCAGAGCCTCTGCCACTAAAGTCCCTAGCAGCCATGTCTCAGCATGGCAGCCAGTAAGGAAAGAACTCAGAAAGCCACTTGAGGATGCAGGACCCAATCAACACAGTGGTGTGCTTTTAAGGAAGAAAAGCCTGCAGTGCATGGAGCTGTGAGTATAGACCGGCTACCTAGTCATATTTTGGGTGCCTGCATGCGGAAGCATGCTCTAGCTGAGCGCAAGGTTGAGTCTGTATGTCTTTGAGAAAGTAACTGTTATTCCTGACCAAAAGCAATGGTGTAAGTGCAACTCATTGCAAAACCTTGCTGCATTGCAGCACTGGGCTAGTAAAACCACAAGAATGGAGAACTAGCCATAAGTCTTTCCGCTGAAGGAGGAGAAGAAAGTAAGTGAGGACCATTTACCACAACATTTAAAGGATCCAAAAGCACTGACAGAATTAAGAACCACATCGTTTCTAAGTTCTTTTTCTGCAAGATCCTTCCGATTTCAGTTCTGCCATTCTCTCGCCTTCACAGCAGGTCTCTGCTGACTGTCTGGAAGGTTGCAATGCAGTACGATTTGCCCAATAAGCATTAAAATTTGCACATCACTGGGAAGCTGGCCTTCCCCATTCACTGGCTGACCTCCACAGCTCAAAGCTGTCACGCAGCAGATGCCACATAGCTCGCTGCACTTCGTACCTTGTTGAGTGAATCTGATCAGTATCTTTTGCTTAGCTAGATACGGGTTAGCAGTACGGCAGTGCAGGGACTTAACTTCGTAGGTGGTATTTTCCTTGCATGTCCTGAATCAAGGGATGGTGGTGTAGATGCGCAGCTCAGAGAAGCAGCAGTATAGCTCAGATATACTCACATGAAGTCTGACTGGATTTTGTGGGACCCGCTTGCCATGGATTTGAATTCCACGCCTTCCAAATCGATATCTTGAGGTAAACACCATTCCACCATGTTGCCTGCAAATAAGCAAATTTATTTGAGTGAACGTGGATGCAGTGCTCATTAGCAAAGGGTCAACACCAGCAACAGCAAGTTGCTACCTTTACACCACTGGGTTGCCAGTATCACTGAACCAACACAGCTCCTGAGCTCCTTAACTGTTTTGGACAGAGGCAGTGATACTGTACTCAACACCTCTCTTGCAAATGTTACTTGTTGCAGCACTACACCAAGATGTTGCAAAACTTTCCCAGTTGTTTTGGAACCTAGTGGTACGTTATGGGTTTATTCTTTATACACTTTATCACAGAGCAGCTACCATTCTGCCCCACGGGGCACTTTGACAGTGTAGCACTAATACTGCTCCCTTCAGGCTGCCTACACCAGTATTTGATATAGACAGAACCCTAAGTATGGACTGCTGCTCTTTAGGGTGAGCTTATGTGATAGATCAGCATCAATATCTCCCTTTGGCTATGCATTATAGGACCAGTCAAACAGTAACCCCTAAGCCAGCATCCTGATCGTCACTACTCCCTAGAATTTCTCTCTATTTTTTGTTTGGAAGGGTAGGAGGAGTTAGCTAAAGCTTAATTTGGAGGCCGGGGAGTTCCAAGCACTGCAACATGTTTGTGCATGCTAGAATAACCACACAAAAAGCACATGAATTACAAACTAGATCAAAATTAGCAAACACCTGTCACCTGACAGCCCAGCCTGAAAGCATGCAGTTGTTCAACAGAAAAGGCCACCTGAGGAGCCTGATAGAGCAGTCACAGAAAGTCCCTAGAGCTGACAAAGTCCTGCCTTGCCGCTGGAAAGTTTACCACGGATGAAAATGGGCACTTCTCAGGCTCTTCCATACAATTCAGAGTCTAACCTGCTCATCTGGACACAACTGCTGCAGTGACGTGCTCTAGGCTCAGCCGCTGGTATTTGAAATAGTGTTTTCATTTCAATGAATTTGAAATAATGCAACTTACTTTTAAAACCAAATGGAAAAAAAAAGTTCTTCGGTATAATGCAATGGAAGATGCAGCACAAAGATGTTTTCAACTGCCCCCGTCCTTCCTCCTGCCTTTAGGGATAAGCATCGCAGCCGCGCTTGCATGGACACAGCATGTACGTTTGCAAGGGCCCTACGCTTAGCCCAGACTTTTAGAAATAGATGCCTCATGTTTAAATAGCTCTATTTCTGAGGCCTGCCTCTTGTGTTATTACTCATCCTGCATAAGTATATGCATGCAAACTCGCACAGGAATTGGGTTTAGCTGCTGACATTTAAACGGGCTATTTTTCTTCTCACACAGATATTGTATTCAGCAGACCTCCCCCAGCCCTGCCTGGCAAGGACTTCAAAATACAGCAGCATAAGTGCGGCAACCAGAGAGAGTTTGCATCCAGCTAAGAGCTCCCAGTCCCGAGCACACCTCTCCCACGGCGCCGTGCCAGCTGGGCGGCAGCAGCAGCAGCAGCCTGGTGACCCTGGGCACAGCCGCGGGAAGGCACGGAGCTCCGCTCCGAGGCACCGTCGCCTTTAAGAAGTGTGAAAGGCTGGCAGAGAAAGCCAGTGACATCATGGCAGCCTGCACGGTCCCCTGTAGGCTTTGCATATTATATATAGATGTTGGCTTTTGTTGTGTGGGTTTGTTTTGTTTTTAAAGGCACAAGACCCTTCCTTGACAGAGCAAGGAAGTAAGCCCTTAAGACTATCGCCTCTTAACCGCAAAACCGGGGTTAGGGCTAGATCCTCTTTTAAGCCTTGCATCACAGAGAATCACCTATTGGTCATCGCTTATATATTAATACATCAGTAAGCAAGAGCACCATCGAGCACAGGAACCTTTGCCTTTCCTCAGTTTAGTCAGAAGTACTGCTGCGAAGCGTTATACCATTCATTAGAGGCGTCGATGTGGACACGGCTCAAACAACAGGTGTGCTGCAACAGCAAGGAAGGAAAAGATGTCTTGAAACAGAGCCTTATCCTATGCGTATCCATGAAACCTACTTGCATATCAGGTAGCTTTTTTTTTCCCTGGGATCTGTCACTGGGAGCTGACATAGGCAATCCACACCTGTGCTCCTGGCAGTTCCTCACGCCACCTTGCCCTATGAATGTACTGGCGACGTGGCAGTCAGGGAGCAAACGTGGAGATAAAAAAAAAAAAAAAGTCAGTCTGGTGAAACAGCAGAGCAAACAAAGGAGAGACTTCACCCAGATGCAATAGCAACTGCCAGCCTGCATGAAAAACAGGAGGAGGGAGGAGAGAGTAATGCAGAAAAACAGGAAGCATTTCCCTTCCCTGGGCATAAAGCAGCTCTCGTGCACACAGGAAACTTTCCAAGCGAGAGTCAGGCAGTGCTAGAGAGCTGGCGAGAGGTTGTGCCGAGAGACAAACCTGGAGATCTGGAGATCTCCCAGCACCAGGCCAAGTCACAAACCGCGCTCTTGGTTTCTGGTGTGCAAAATTAGTGCTCTTTTGGTGTGCTCTTTTCCTTGTCCTTTCTCTCCCCCGGACTTTTAGGTCCTCACAGAAATGATGACAATGCTAGCACTTGGTGGCTGCAGTGTAGTCATCACCTGGCCCTCCTCACCGCTAGGTATTTCCCAAGGTCTTTAGGGTCCCCAGCCGTGCAGTGCTACTGTGTTGTGCCAGGACAGGAGAAGCACACAGTGAGACCTAGCAGTATTCTGGCTCAGTTTCCTAGATGGAAGAAATGCAGGACAGAAAAACAACACTTTTATGTTTACTGGTGGAAAATGCATTTCTTCCCTCGCTTCCTCCCCCATTAGTCACATCACCCTGTAAGCCACCAGACTGCGCAGGACCTCCACAAGGTTGTCTGTCATCACCATCACAGAAAAAGGGCTAAGACGGTTCAGCCTCTTTTACAGTATTCTGACAGAGAGGATGTGGCTATTGACTTCGCTTCATCTTTCTTTATCTTCTTCCCACAGCAAAATTTATTGTCCTGTTCTCTTTTGCTTGCTTTACCCAAAACAAATATGAGTCTAGCAGAGCACATGAGCTGGAGCCTAATGCCAAGTAGATCACACCAGCGGATGTATCCCCACTGCTGCCCAAGATAATCTCTGGTGTTCGGTTACTCACAGCCCGAGAGAACATCTGTACCAGGAAATTCAGTTTAAACTCATTAAAACACCTTGTGACTGCGCTCTTTGTGGGGCAGCATTTGCACAGACCAGGTGCTCGCACTTTTTCAAGTCTCAGGACAATCCCAGCTCATTACTCCCTTAAGGAGATGACTGCCAAAGGGCAGGGAGCAAAGAGAAGACTGCGTGGCTGGCTCCTGGGCTGCCACCATTCTGCACCTAGCTCGCAGCGCATTAGTCCTTGTAATAGCCATGAAAAGAGCTCCCTCTCAAGTCCCACAGGTTTACCATGCTGCAAGTGGGGTGACCACCACTGGTCCAGACGCTGCCTCTGACCCCTTGGTTCAGCCACTCACACAAGCATCGCCAGAGCCCCAGGCACAGTGGGACCATAACAGTGGCCTCGCAACCCCATAACCGACCTTTGTGAGCCCAGCACACGCACCTGCTAGAGGCACTGAGCTTGTCTGCTTCAAGCCCTTTTCAATTTGGGAGGGAACCTGTTACAGTCTTTATTTGCTCAGTTACCACATCCTCCTCCCACAGTGAAGTAGAACTGCTACTGCTCCCCCGTATTTGAGCAGGCATCACCTGATGCAGTCACCCTCCCAGCCACCACCAGGAATTCTGCCTTCCTGAGCGAGCCACCAAAGGAGGTGTGCTGTGCCTCTCCTGGGCAGGACCAGCCAGGTTTCTGGCTCGGACACCGAGTGGATGATCGCCTTTAAGTCCCACACAGGGACCAGGTACTCTCACGCACACTGCACAAGTCCTTCACAAGATGTGATGCGGCTGACCCAGGAATTCCTGCTCCCGGCCCCAGCAAGTTCATACCACTGCAGCTCCAAGATCTTTCTTCCGAGCCCACATCCTCCACGGGGCGGTCTGCCTTCCACCCGTGACGCTGAGATCTGTCGATGTGTTCCTCGCAGCCATATCACGCTCCTTACGTTCAGCACCGGTACCGAATCTTCCTGGACTTGACGGACTATTACGAGGCTGATGACGCCCCGCACTAACTGCACATCAGATGTGAGAAGAGCTGTTTCCCAACTCTCCCTGGACTTCTTTCAAAGCAACAGCTGGTTCAGACAAACTCCTGAGAAAGCTAAGCTTCCTGCCAACCAAGAAAATCTCACCATTTCGTAGAAGGCACATGCTGTCACATTGACAGACAACCTGCTGCCGCCGCGGTCGCCCAAACCCTTCTGCGGTTTGGATACTTAGGACAAACACCTCCCATCGGGGAGATGTCGGCCAACCTCACGTCAGGTTTGGGCAAGTCGGGAGCCCGTGACCCCAGGCTCGGCGCCTGGCGCAGTACGGGACGGGTACATTTTTGGAAGCCCTCTGGTGTTGGGGCACAGCAGCCCACCTGTCCGGCAGCGCGGTGCTGACAGCACTTGGGGTCAGCTCTCACCGCTTCCTAGGGATCTTCGGTTCGGGACGGGGACGTGGTCTGCTCTTTCAGGGCCCTCCTTTCCAACACCCCAACCCCAAAGCACGCCGAACCGCCGTGCTTTACAGACACCCCCCCGCCGGCTCTGCCCCCGGAGGGAAGGGGCAGCTGCTCGCAGGGCTGGCCGGCAGCGACCCCCCGCATCCCCCAGCCGCTCCCCGAGCTGCGCCTTCCAGCCGAGCCCCCTGGGCACCCGTGCGGCCGCCAGGCCCCGAACCGCCCCACCCCCGGCCCCCCTCACCCGTGCGGGGGTCGAAGGTGACCACGAAGACGGCCACGATCTGGTCCGGGTCCTCCTCCGCCCGCGGCGGCCCCGCCGCCTCCGCGCCGCCCCACGGCGCCGCGCTCCAGCCGCCGGCCAGGCGCCGCCCGCCGCCTCCTCCACCTCCACCTCCGCCTCCTCCAGCATCGGCCGCGGCCGGCGGCGCCCCCACGGCCGGGCCCTCGGCCCAGAAGAGCAGCGGCGCCTCGTCCCCCCGCTCCACCATGGCCGCGCCGAGCCGAGCCGAGCCGAGCCGGGCCGGGCCGGGCCCAGCAGCGCCGGGCGACCGGGGGGCGGTGACGGCGGGGCGGGGCGGGCCGCTGCGGGCGGGGGTTAGCGCGGGGAGCGGGCGGGGCCTGCCGCCGGCAGCCGGGCGTTGGGGTTCGGTGTTCGCCCCCTCCTCCTGTGCCCCCAGCAGCCGTTCCCTGTGAGCTTCATCCCCGGCAGCTCCGGTGCTGAGCGGGCGCTCGGTGTCACGGAGCCCGAGCACGAGGTTACCTGGCGGAGCTGCAGGCGGCGGGGAGCAGACGGAGGTTCTCGTGGAAGGTGGTGGGCAAAGGGGAAAAAAACCAGCCCTGCACACACACACAAAAAAAGGGGGAGCCTCTTTCTCCCCTCTCTGTCATCCGCACAGTAGCACAGACACAGCTGCCGGTGCGTCCCCACGCTAGCCCAGTGGGGGAAACAAATCCCAAATATAAGCCCTGGCCCACATGCGCAGGGTGGCGCCCAGCCCGCTTTGCTCTGTGGTCCTGTCCCAGCAGGAGGGAACAGGACATCATTTGTTGGGGATGTGCAAAGTTTAAAACCAGGGGCCACGTCCTCTGCTTCCTTGCTTCACCAGATCAAAAAGACTTCAGCTCAGAGGGAATATGACTGTTTGAGGAGAAAAACTCTCTTTCAACAGAAAATGAGCAAATTTTCCCTCCAATTGAGGGCTAGGAAAATTGTCTCCATATCTTGGAGTAGAAAAAATAAGAAGCGAAAATGTGGTGGCTTTTAGGTAGATGCAAGAGTAATGAGTAGAGCCTTCTTCATACTCGGTCCAACTTTCCTCCTTTACACCTCGCATTCCTCCTTAGAGGAATGGCTACCCATAGCCCCTAAGAATAACAAAAGCAACAACAAAAAGGACAAAAAAGGGACAACAGGACAGCAGCTGTGCCATGGGAGAAGTGGGTCTGCAAGGCAGCAGGAGCCTGGAAGAAATGCTGCAACCTCTGGGCCAGATGCGAGCTGTGAAAACAATACTGAGTGCCTGGCACGTCCTAATACCGTTTTGGTGGTGTGTATCAAGGGAACTGCTGGTCACGGTCTTAGCAGGCAACTTCAGAGACCCAGATGGCCACACTTTTAATTTAAAGGCCAGCTTATGAGGGTCAACTGACCTCACGTTGACATGTCCCTTTATTTCGTGGAGGGAATTCCCCCTGACCTGTGCACTGGCAACTACACGCCAGTGCTGACAAGCCCCAGTCTCTTCTGGGCTGTGACTGCTTCCACTTCCTGCACGTCCCTCCAGCAGCCCTCCTTGATGCTTAGAGAAAAGGCTTCTGTAACCTTGTTCTCAGCTCACTAAAGCTAGTTCTGATCCTTGTTCAAAACACAGGCTTCATCCTGCTCCTGCTGAGCGACAGCAGACCACCTGCGTGTGCCACTGGCATTGGCATGGCCAGTGTCCGCCTCCTCTCCCCGGGCACATACGTGACAGCTTGAGATGGGAACCCACAACGAGACCCACATGTGGCTCCTCATGAAGTCTAGCACTTTGTAACTTAGGCTATGAACCTCCCAGTGCAGGCGGTAATGCTTTCCAAACTAACACACGTCTAAACGCAGGAAGCCCAAATTCAGACCTAGTAGGGTCTGTCCCCATCAGACTGATCGTTTATGTAAGCTGAGCCCACGGAGACTGCATCCCCCGTGGGATTAACACGAAGCAGCCTGGCTGTCAGCAAACATCACCTCCCCGCAGGGCCGGGAAGCTGGAGGAGGGAAGAGCGTGCAGAAGCAAGGGGATGACTCAGAGGGAGCACTGGCTCCCTGTAGAGCTGGCTGCAGGCACAGCAGATCCAGACCCACAGCAGCCCCCCAGCCACCAGCAGCCATACGCAGGTGCTGCCGAGCTCCAGCTGCTTCCCATTAGCAATGGGGCAGGTGTAAGGTGGTTATAAATGCGCAGGAGGAGGGCTCCCTGTAAGGTGTTTGGTAACAGCTTAGGGGTCCCTCTGCTTTTACGGCTGTAGGTGGAGCGGGGTCTCCTTTTTCTACTTGAGGAATTTAAGAGAGAAAAGGGTGGGGGAGGGCTGTCGTGCTTTGCTCTGTAGGGTTTGGTAGCTCAGTCTCTGTGACGACAGTAGTTGATGAAGTGCTGGTGGGTGGAGAACTTCCCTTGGAAGCTCACTGGGAAAGGTAGTGACTTCTGGGTTTTGTTTGATTTGCACCAGCAAAGTGGAAGTCAAAGCTGTTGTCCTATGAATGATAGCTGAAAGGATTTGTAGTTAGGAGTTCTGGGACAATCCTTAATCAATGCAATTAAATGTTAGTTATGTGTGCCCTAAGGGAGGGGGCAGTTATTCTGCTTGTGTTAATAATGCTGCCTTCCTCTCCCTCTGCCCTTCTCCCTCTAACCAAACAGGCCAGGATCAGCTCTATCTGTTCCATTTCATATGGTGAAATGGATGACTGGGACAGCAGCGATGATTTCATTCAGAGGCTGGATTTTTCCAGTTGTGGAGAAGAGGGTGAAGAGAGAAGCCTACATGAGGAGGATACCCTGAGTTCAAGCCCTCTCAGGAGCTGCGACTCCCAGAAGTGGCAAGGGGACAGCCCTCTCCCTGTGACCCCTCACAGGAAACTCAGTGAGATTTTCCTGAGCAGGACGAAAGCCTGGGTGAGTCCTACCCTGAAGACTTCCCTGGGTGTGACCAGGAGCCGTGGCAATGCTGAGACACCGCTGCACATCACCTGGAAGAAGCTGCAGCTCTGTGACACCCCGCACACTCCCAAGGTAATGTCACACACCACCTCTGTGTCCTGGTGGGCAGGGTCTGTGGCATCACTGGGGTATTGCTGAGTGTGTGATGTGGGGAGTCTGTTCTAGCTCTGTGGAAAGCACGTTTTTAGTGCTAACCATTGTTGGCCTTCTTCTCTTCTGTTAGAAACCTGGACAGCAGGCTCCTTAGCTATGGAGTGATTATTCTCCAAGTGTGAATAGAAACCTGTGTGTGGGAGCAGGTGTTTTGACTCTTTCCAAGCTGTTGTTGAAACTACTTAACTGGTATTAGTTCAGCCAGACTTCAAAAAAAAAAAAAGTGGCCATATGCCTTGGCTGCCCATGTGTCCCTCACGCTCTGCTTAGGGCACTGGATGTCTGTATCATCTCTGTAGGAAGTGTGCACTGTGCTCCCTGAGGGACAAATGTGCCTCTTTGAGGTGCTCATTGCCCCAGGGGGAGCTTGGAGGCAGGCAGCTGCCCACACTGCATGCTCTGTTCAGCTCATTTTTGGATGAAAGTGGGTTTTCTCTTGAAAGAGCATGTTGGGGGTGACGTTGCTGCTGGGCGTTACTTTGTCTAGTGAGGCTGGAAGACTTCCAACCAGCTCGTTGTTCATTGATGTCGCTTCTCTCTTTGCGTGTAACTGAGCTGTTCGGTGATCTTGGGGAATGCAGGAATTTGTTCTCAGGGCAACAAATCAATGTATGCTTGTGGAGGAAAACTAGCCTGTCTTCCTCTGCATTGCTCTTCTAAGATGTCACTTATCTACTTATCTGGCTTGTTAGGAGAATGGTCTTGGCCCCTTACTTTCCATGAAGCTTCTTGTATAGAATATAATACAACTGATCCTGTCTTCTGTGAGTGCAAGTGCGGACTTGGAGGCAGCTTCTCTGCTCCTAAATATCTCTTGTTGTGTGTGCTGGCTTCTACCATTCAAGACTTGTGATGAAATGGAGCTCTTCCAGGCCTTGCAATGTTCCTTCTCTATTGGTAGGCCGGTTGCTTTAATACTTCTGAGCTAGGATTTGACTTCTCACTTCCATCAAAGTGCTTCTGTTTCTGCTCCCCTCCAGAAATGTGCCTTTGTGGAGAGAAGGGTGGCTCTATGGCCACACATGACCAACTACACGGCCGTAGGTACTGAGGAGTGCCCTGCCCCTCTCTGGGGGAAGTGGCTCTAAAGGGCCTCACTCCACTTCGTTTTCTAGTAAGCTGCAGTAGACGGGCTCTAAAGGCCTCAATCTGCCTGTAAGGGTGGCTGGGGGCACTGATCATGGAACATTTGAAGGTGGGAGAAAGGGTATGAGCAGATCCATGTCTAACTGCACGCAGATAAGCACTGGAGCCCCAGCTAAGACATGTGGCAGAGCAGGCAGACAACTACATGTTGTGTACATACCCAATCCTCGAACAAATTGCTAGAGATAGCTACGGTAGCTGCCTTGCTCACCCTGTGTGTTAGCAGCTGCTCTCAGATGTTATAGGAGACAAATCTGGTTATGGAATAGAGCTCTAGCAAGGCAGATGGAAGCTGCATGCATGCAACAGCAGGCTGCGATGGTATCTCATATCCTCTTCTTGACTTGTGGCTAGACCAGATCGTAGCCACAAGCCTATAGAGCTTCTTGGCTCCCGGGTAAATTGGACTTAAGCATATACTGCTTTTGATACATCTGTATGCAGAAGCTTTCCAACAAAGAACAAGGGTATACAGATTGGAGCTTGAGAAAGTGATCAAGATGGACTTTAGGGTTATAATAACCCAGTAGCTGAAACTGCCAGTATGGTATTGAAATATAGGAATGTCCCAGAAGTAACTATATCCCTCAGTGCAGCATCAGTCTGGCTGATGCACAATACTGAGTGCAACTACCTTTTCTTTAGAAACATCAGGGAGGGGTGGGAGGAGTTCTAGGTATCAGTGAAGATGTGGCTCCAGAATCACAAGAGGCAACTCTGTTGGATCAAAAAAACAGGTATCATGATCCTCATGGTAGAGAGTTCTGGATTTAAAGGCCTTTCTAAGGGCTTTCCTCTAGGAGAAAGAGGTATATTAAAACCCATTTGGACTTCTTACTGCCACCTTGAAACTGAAACAAGTCAGATGCGAACTGAAAAACTAGACTTATTTCAAAAAAGCTGGTAGTCAGTGAAGGGTTCAAATATCACAAAGTTAGTTGATTTTTCTATCTTTGGATCAAGATAGGTGTTTTTCTTAAGTTATGGTTTACTTGGGGGCAGGATTTTAGCCTGGTAGGCTGAAAACTAGTGGCCTGTCTTTTGTGGGAAGTGGGACCTAGACTATACAGAGGTTCCTTCTGAATTTAATTTCTGAAACTTTATTTTGTTGCTCAAGGGGACCTGTTTTCTGGTCGCTCTGTCAGTAGCCATATCCAAATATTTCTAACACGCTTTCTGTTGTAATGCTGCTTACTGCTGAGGAACCAGAAGGGAACTCAGGTCGTGTCCCAGCCTTATCTTCCTGGCAAACCCATCCTGGCCAGACTGATGTAACAGTCCAGGTTTGATGAAATTGTGTCTTCCGTGTTAATGCAACCATCGTGCAATTTCTGTGGCTCTGCAGGTGGGAAACATGAACAGCTAGTTCCTCTTGAGGACTGAGCTTGTAGAAGTGTCTCTGCAGCCTTCACCCAAGACAGCAGAGAACAGTGAAAGGGCTTGGTAATGAACTTAACGTTTTGTGGAAGAAGGAGAAAGCTGTCAGGACTAAACTAAGCATGTAGAGTTTGTGATTTCCCTTATCCTAAGGAAGGGAGCTGAGTTCTCCTTCATTTGCAGGACAGCAGTGGTTTTATTCTGACATGGCAGCAACAAAACATTTGTTGGCTCATGGCTTTTTTTTTCTCCCCTCAATACAGAGCCTGTTATCCAAGACAGCTTTCCCTTCACCTGGGTCAAAGGTCCCACCCAAAGGCTTCCGACATCTGAGATTTACTCCTGGCACTGACTCAGATGACTCTACCCAATCTTCTCTTGTCAATATTAATCCCTTTACACCAGAGTCATACCGGCAAATGCTCTTTCTTCCTAATGGCAAGCGGAAAGTCAGAGGAGAGATGTAAGTGAACTGCTCTTAAATAACAGGTGGGAAGGAGTCTGTTTGAATGAGATAAGTAATGAAGGAGACATCTAGTACTCAGACTTATTTGCTAATGATGAATCATCCACTTCAGTCATATTCACTGATGAAAAACAAACATCAGCAGACATGAGGGTAATAGAACAGAAATAGGAGTAAAACCAATAGTTTCACTTGTTCAGAAATGTAAGTGGGGGCTCAACAGTGAACCCCAGTGTTTTGGCTTTAGAAGAAAACTGCACCTCTCTCCTGACCACAGGTGGGGTGGAGTTAGGTTGGTTTACGCCCACATCTGGGACTCAGAAGATGTGCATGCTTGCATATCTTATAGATTTAAGGTGGGAACTTGATATCATCGACCTGCAAAAGCTCTGGTCCAAATCTGGTTTGGGTTAGCCAACACAAACTTAGTCAAGTACCTGTGTACTACAATGATGTCTGTCTTTCATAGCCCCAGCTGTAAGAGCACAGAGGCTTCTCCCCACCCCATTGAAAGCACAGCAGGGCAGTTTCCTCCATCACTAGGAGCTTGTTGTGCAAGGCCATTTTCCATGTATCTTCACCAGAAATAAGGTAGCCAGCAGGAAGTCGCCCTGAATGATGCTTCTGTGCCCTGTGGGCACTACAAAAATTGATAGATGGAAGATTTTTTTGACTGAGACTTCCTAGCTTGAGTCTACAGCCTTTCAGGCTTCGCTTAGAACCTCACTGCATACTAATCCTTTACAAAATACATCTGTAGGGATGGGATTTGATTGTTTTGTGAGATGTTTTCATGTCAAATCTTAGTTGGTTGTTGGACTGAAGTGATGCATCTAGACTTTCCTGAACTTCTGTTATAGGAGGAATCCTGATCCAAGAAGCCAATTAAAACAGGATCTACGTACCAAGGTAAGTGCCTCTGCATAATCTCCTACAGAGAGCACAAGATGCTAGCAAAGATACAGTGCTTGATGAAACTTATTCACCTATTGGATTTTAAATTATGGCATTGTGACAGAAGATGGGTACCTCTGATAGAATAATTCCAAGCTGGATGTCTGATGTTAACATTTGAGACAGCAAACTTGGAAATAATTCTGAAAGGAAACTTGTGTTAAAGCAGATCAAACTTTGACAAGTGATCCTAAGACTCACATATTTTGGTCAGTAGGTCATTCTGGGAACTATAATAATTTCGGCTCCTTGCCTTGAGGCAAAGTAATTACCGTATTGCTATATCACTGTAAATAATGACAGTACCTTTGTGGTTTGAAGAAGCATGTGCATTACCATAGCTATGAACAAGTGTACTGAGCATCTTCGGATGTAAGGGTAACATGGTTTCTATATTGCAAATGTATGTACCTGTACCACAAACACAAAGACCTTGATCTGAATGGCTCTGGTGTGGATGAGTATCAAGATCTGAGCTTCAACTGCAGTAGGCACAATGGCAAACTTATGAAATGAGGCAGCAAATTCTTTATTCACCTTCAGAAGGCAAATGTCTTGCTGTAGCTCTCATCAGGTGAGCTAAGACAATACTTCTAATGTTTGAATACCAAAAACAGTATATTGTGCTAGTTAGCAACCTTGGCTACTGTGTGCAACCATCGTGTGAGGAAAGCTGAGGTACAGAAAAAAGGGACTCAGTCTAGAGAAAAGTGATAGTGTCAGTAAATGCAGAGCTACCTACATCTGTGGACCTGTGTACTTCACTATAGCAAGTATGAAAAACAAGTTTTTGCTGGCTGAAAATCCCACTCTGACCAGTGCACAAATGAGGCTCTAATGAGGCCAGCTGTGAATCAGTGTTAATCTGGCTCTACACTGAAGCTTTGCTGGCAGTGCTGGAGAAAGAGCTCAGTGCACCCTTGCTGGGCCTCTCCCTGCTGCTGCCCTTTGCTCTACTCCTGCTGGTCTTTGGTGTGGTGGAAGAGCTGTGCAAAGGGCTCTGGGCTTCCCCTTGCCCCCTGCCCTGGGCTTTCTTGTCCAGCTGGGGAGCCTGTGCTTCTCTGGGTCCATGATAGACCCCGCTATGGTTTGTGTAGCTACAGAACAGCAGACACTGCCTTAAAATGCAGAACCAATCTGTCTTGCTGTTGCTGATGCCTGTGCTTTGCTGACAAACCTCTGTGGCAGGCTGTGTTGGCCTGGCTGCATGGGGCAGGAGCAAGGTCTTCTGTACCCCCAGCCATGCTGGCAGAGCTGGGTCCAGTTGCCCTTCCTTTTCCATTTTATCTGGAAGAAAACCACTCATCCAGGTGGCTTCTGGATCACATCTGTATTCAGGTGTGGCAAAAAGCTCAATTTTCCTGAGCAGCACCTCTAAGTAAACATCTCTTGTGCAGGTAGGTGGAACTGTTCGCTGTAACTGTGAGGTACTTAGGCTTACTGGAAGAATAATGTCCAGTGCCCTCTAGCAGAGAAAACTGGTATTGTAGGAAAACAGGTCTGCGGCAGATTTACTACGCAGCTGTAGTTCTACCACGCAACATCCGGGGCTACCACAATTACTGTTTTCTTTAGATGGAAGCCTCAAATTACTTGTGACTTACTGAAATATTATTCTGCTTCAGTGATTAAAATTGAGCATGCTACAGGTATAAAACTACTAGGACTTGTATTTATTTCCTGAGTTAAGATACTGTAATATACAGTTGCCTTATGAAATGCAGCCTGTTGTGAAGAGTTACTGTTTGATATGGACCCATTTTCCTGGCTGTAGGAGCCAACTCTTTACCTCCTTTGCTTTAAGGTCATATCAGTCTAGCAGCAATCACAACAGTGGTTTATCTGGAAAGCAGTCCAGTGTGAACCCCCATCCCTGTAAGGGATGCAGGATGATAAAGAAAAACCACTTAGTCCATTCTCTTGTTCACTTCATGCTCCACTGCTTATCTTTTCTTCTTTGCTTACCTCCCCTGCCAGTAGACATGACTCTACATGCAGTACTAGCATCTTCTATATCCCTGGGGTCTATTACTGTAGCAATAATGTTCCAGCTGATCTGCAGGCTTTTAGCCCTTTGTGGAAAAGTGGCTCCTGGTGAGGAGAGAGCTGGAAATACAAATACTGAGACATGATGATATGCAGTTAGTCACAGCTGGTGCATCAAGCCTGATGAGAGCCTGGACTGATGCAGAATGCCCTTGCTGCAGGCACTCTTGACTAACAGAGTAAAGCAGCTCTTATGTTACTGGGGCTGCATTAAACTAAGGCACCAAGTTTCTCCTGAGCCCAGGGTAGTCATACCTCTTATTGAAACCCAAGCTCTGTACGTGAGTCTGGCTAATTCAGCAATACTGGATGTCCACCTATCAAGGCTGGTAACAGGTCTTCAGGTCTGCAGTACGTGGGCTAAAGACAAGTACATTTGTTCCCCACTGTTCTTCCCTGCCTGACTTCATCAGCCATGGGTTCGAGGAACTGGGCAGGGCTGCCAAGAGAAGAGATAATGGTAATAACCCAAGGGTGTTTAGGCATATACAGCCAACTAGATTGCTTCCCTACTCCTTAGCTGTGATTTCTAACTATGGCTAGCAGGTCATGATTTAAAAATAAAACAAACAAAAAATCTTGGCCAAGTCAGGTCAAGATGGCCTTTGTTAGGTGGCCAGAAAGAGTGTGACCTCTTTAAGTGGAAGGACTGGAAGCGTATCTGCATGCATATGTAGAATCCAGAATGGGAGAGGGAGCAAAATGGGAGCTCTGTGTAGGTAAATGCTACACATCTCTGAAAACATGGCAAATGTTATCTGACTTTCAACTCATACTGCTGTCTCTGCTGTTTTTATGACCTTCTAGAGATGTCCTCTGAAAGAGAGCAATATGGTTTCCCGCTACAAGAAGGAATTTCTGGAGCTAGAAAGGATTGGTGTGGGAGAATTTGGCTCTGTCTACAAGTGCATCAAGCGCCTTGATGGATGTGTTTATGCCATCAAACGTTCCAAGAGGCCTCTGGCAGGATCCTCGGATGAGTGAGTGTGCTAGCTAGAAACTGTTGGTTGAAATGATGGACGTGTTTTTGGGAGGTGTGATGGGAAAGGAGTGTAGACCTAAAGGTATCTGAGAAGTGTGGTAGGAGCAAAAGCTGGCTGCTGTCACTCTAACAAGTGGGAAGGTGGAGAAAGTTACCGCTTTAGGTCTGCTGAATATGAATGTCAGAGAAGAATCCCCAGGCATTGTAAAGTGACATGGCAACTTACCAAGCTCCTCAAATCCACACAGCCAATCTGTCTTTAAAATAATAACTGTTAAACAGCTCATTTGTGGCATTGCCCTACCCCACTGTGCAGCCTTTCTGCATCTGTATTGACCATGCAGTTCTGCGTGCTGACATACTGAAGCAATTGCTTCAAATCTGCCTCTTCCTCTTTAATAAAAGACTTGTTCAGTATTTTTGACAGCTACTCAACTAATTTGATGTGGTGTTTCTGAACATCCTTTTTAAGGGCTGGGCTTTGCTTCAGTAGTTGAGAGCTAGTCAGTCTGCCAAAACCAAAGTAGTAGTCCAAAATACCTCTGCTTTCCCTCTCCCAGGACAGGCTACAACATATGGCTCTTTTCATGGTCCCTGAGCAGCCCCTGATGCCCTGTCCCCAATACTTTTTCTGTGCATGCTTCTCTAGGCAGCTGGCATTGCGTGAGGTTTATGCTCACGCTGTCCTTGGACACCACCCCCATGTTGTGCGCTACTACTCAGCGTGGGCAGAAGATGATCACATGATTATCCAAAATGAGCATTGTAATGGTAAGAACGGTGCTATTAAAGGCTGAGGTGTTGGGATGGGTGCACTTAAGATGAGTATCTTACAGTCCTCTTGGCTAGGAGAAAGGTCTCATCAGCTGCCTGCTCAGGACTGGAGTTAAATAATGGGGTGAACTGTTCACTGGTGCTGCAAGCAGGGTGGTACACTCACCCAAGTTTGCTCTGGCCATGTGGCTTGTTGGGAGATGCTGGAAAAGACACCTCTGACTAACAGAGGAGCTGTGAAAGGCGGTGTTGGTGTGTAGCTCTCCTTGCTCGTCTGGTGTTGCAGCCTGGCAGCTGTGATCACTGGTGATAGCAGTTCAGAGTAATAACTCTAAATCTGGTGGAGGTAACTGTGAAACACAGGGATGTATTTTTGTTCCAGTGAATGAACTTTTGAGACTAAAGGAGAAGCGGTGAAAAGAAAACTGATGGAGAGTGAGGCAATGGTATTTGCTAGTCCTGTGAAATAGCCAAGCTGCCTTAATGGAGATGCACAGAATTTCCCTGCTTTGTCAGATGTTGCATTCTTTACCACTAGTGGATGTGGGATTAATTTCATTGCTCCACTGTTCGCATACTTGCTTTATGCCTATAAAGATAAAAGTAATAAACCTCTCCTCTGTAGACTTGCAGCAGCATCACTACTAGGTCAGCCTGTTTGGTGCTGTAGGTAGAACTGCAGTTGCTTAGTGCCCGGCAGGCAGGCAGCAGGGTGCTCCAAGGCAATGGGAAGGCTGGTATCAAGTGGTGATATCCAGGTCTGGTCAGGGATGTCACTAGTAAGCCTGCAAGTGCTCTGGTCAATAATTTATATTCTAAAAACGCTGCTCCATAAAGTCTTTGACTATTTTCTTCTAGGTGGAAGTCTCCAAGATGCACTGCTGGAAAATGAAAAACGTGGACAGTATTTCTCTGAAGCAGAGCTGAAGGAGATCTTGTTACAAGTCTCTATGGGGCTAAAATACATCCACAACTCTGGCCTTGTACACCTGGATATCAAACCTAGTAAGTGTAGCACTCTTCCTTTGCCCTGTGACCACTGCTGGCTGGATATATTACAGTGCTTTAAAGGAAAGAGTATCTTGCCCTAGAAAGTGAATGTCTTGTGGATTTCTAAGCTTTCCACTGCTGTGGCTGTAAAACAGAACCTTCTCTGATAGCTGGCAGACTTTAATTCTTATGATCCTCATAATTCTCGTTCATGGGAATCACTTTCCTACTAGTAGAGCAAGTAGGATTGCAGAAGACACTTTATTTGCTGCAGTTCTGTTGCAGGGTGCTCAACCTTTGTGAGAGCTGCAGTGAGAAGTGAATGTTTATTTCTTCTGTGCTTACACTGAGGGATGAAGTTTCTGCAAAATATAGTTACAAGCTTTCTTTTCTGTGCAGCTGAGGATGGGCATATCCACAGCAATGTTTCCTTCACAGTCATGTAGTTACATCCTTATAAGAGGATCTCCTTTTTTTGTGCTGAAATCATGCTCCCAGCTTGTGGAGCAGAGGGAGGGGCAGAAAAGTTGATTACCCTAGGATATTTTATGCATAAGATACAACTGTCTTGTCAGTTGTATTGCTGGATATGTAAGCTGGGCAGAAAGCTCATGCATAACTTCCCTGGCTGCGAAGCTAGCTAGCTTGACAGGTGGTATTTCTACAGAGTTGTCAGACTGCTGACTGCTGCAGTCAGGTTGCTCAAATAATAGTTGCTGAACTTCACTGTCTTGCAGGTAATATCTTCATCTGTCACAAGCTGGCAGTTGAGGGCTATGCTGGGCAGGAGGAGAGTGACAGTGAAGATGAATTCTCTTCTGGTGTGATGTATAAGATCGGTAGGCTTTTTGCTTACTTTACAACTGACTTAAATTTAGGGCTGCCCATTACTGCTTGATATTGCTATGTCCTAGTTGCTGAAGAGATTTGCATAACAGAACTGATAGCATCATCCTAAATACCTCTTGTACTTACCAGAATTAATTCCTCTGAAGTGACAGTCTTGGAAAACTTGTTGGCTTGTTTCCAAACCCAGATTCCTGTGTAGAAGCAGGCTTGTTCTCTTACTCTTTCTGATTATTCTGTTGGTGCTCTTAAAAGGTGCTCTTAAAAAGCTGGTTTTTACTGGAGATCTACTTCTGTCTGCTCTGTTGGACACTTCTTTTATTTTTAGGTGATCTTGGCCACGTGACATCAGTAACAAACCCCCAAGTGGAGGAAGGAGACAGACGGTTTTTGGCCAATGAGATATTGCAAGAGGTAAAGCTGCTGGTGGGAGAACGGGGTGGTGAGCACGGAGAGAGATCAACCATAGTAAAATAATTATTCTGATGTGTTCCTTGTCTTCTCTTCCCTGTGCCAGGTCTGGCTGTGAAATCAGTGAAGTTAACTTTATTGAAATAGTATAGGCTTGGGTATTATCCTAATGTACTTCATGCTGTTCTAACATGCTTCAGAAGCAACTTTAGATTATTGCAACTATTTTACCTGCAGTGGGAGAATGGGACAAAAACTGAGTCCATTTCATGTTACATATCCAGTGGACATAAAACTGTTGGATGTGACTACTGAGACTGAGTGATGTATGCATCCAGGCAAATGCTTTGTACAACAAACCACAACTAGGTAGTGTGGAGAGGTAGGAGGCACAGCTGAGGAACTATGCAAGTCCTCTTCTTAAACCTGCAGTAGTTTTGTCACTCTGGCCAGTGAGCAAAAAGGCAATCAGTATGTAACAACCAGCCTGGATGTGTTCATCAGCTCAGATATTTAAGTGACGTTATCTTCCTGTGCTGCAAGTGGATTTAGGAACTGTTTGGTCAATATATCACATGCAGTCAGTCCTTGGTTTGAGATGGGTATGCCTGGCTTACTGCCTTGTGGTACGGGCAAGAGGCACATTTGTTAGGTGTTTGTCCCCTAGATTTGCTCTGGTGATTCTAGTGTGGGCTGCAAGCTCCTCATGAGTGGGTGAAAGCTGATGTGCCATTAACAATTAGCCAACAATACTACAAAATTCAATATTACTGGCCAAAGTTTTTATTCTAAAGAGGAGAAAACTAACTGGGACAGTGAAGGCAGTATCATATACTTGTTTAGCTGCTGCTTTTTGAGCTGATATCCCAACATCTCTGAGTATAACAAGATATTTTCTTCGTATAACAGTTCATCTTCTCTCTACAGCAATACTGCCATTTGCCAAAGGCGGACATCTTTGCTCTGTCACTCACAATAGCTCTAGCAGCAGGTGCAGGACCACTGCCTCACAATGGGGCCATGTGGCACCACATCCGCAAAGGCAATATCCCATCGATCCCTCAGAAGCTTCCCAATGGCTTTCTTGAACTTCTCAAGGTGAGTAAGTAGTCTTAACAGGATGGGGATTTTTCCAGTTCGCATGTGATAGAGTTTTAAACCCTGAACTCCTTTGCCCTCTAGCTCATGATCCATCCTGACCCAGCGGAAAGACCTTCTGCCACAGCTCTTACTAAGCACCCAGTTCTCCGTCCTTCACTTGAAAAAGCTGTCCAGCTTCAGAAGCAGCTAAATGTAGAGAAGTGTAAGACTGCCATGCTGGAAAGGTAGGGCTTGTGTGGGCACGAGGGAGAGAAGACAGGTCTGATCACCAGGCTTAAATGTAGGGAGGCAGTGCTGAGAGACCTAGCATGCAGGAACACTTAGTCAGTTACAGTGCCTGGGGCTGGAAGGGCTGTGGGGCTGTAGCTAGGGACTTGCGGCGCCAAGGCAGCTGTGGTTCACTTCTGGCTTTGAGACACTGGCTGAACTAGAGCAGTGAACTTGTGCGCTTACTGCAACCATGGGTGATGGAAAATACTGATACAATGCGTCGCCAGATAAGAAAATACTACTGAACAGATAGGAGTCTTGCACAGCAAGATAAGAAAAATACAAGGGGGTGGCAGACATCCTCCTTCCCCATGCTCCCTCACTGCTGTTGTTGGCAGGAATGTTTCCAGGTGCTCAGATGGTCGTACCACCCCTATCATTGTAATAATCAGCTGTGGAACAGGTTTTCAGTGTAGACAAAAGACAGTGCTCTGGGAGAGCAGCAAGCATCAGGGAAGAAAAACAGTAGAGAAGTATATGCCTTTATTAGATATCTGCTGCTTGGAATGACACTGATCTAAGTTCCACCAATACAAATAGTGAAACAATGTGGAGGGGGAAGACTGAGGTAGGGATTCTTCATAGTGGTGCTGGTCTGAGTGTTTCATGACCTGAGGCATGGGCTACCTAAACCTTTAAAGTTGATCCAGTCAGGAGTAGAAACTGTGGAGAAACCTATAGTAATTTTCATGTCAAACCTGGGGTCAAAAGTCATCATTCAGCAGTACTGCAGTAACCTTCCTGTGCAAGATTGTTCACAGCCTTCTTCCCCAGATGATGGGGATTCACACACAATGTAGCTTTCTTACTTTCCTCTTTTTTTTCTCTTCCCTGCAGGGAATTAAAAGCAGCCCGCCTTGCCCAGACCCTCATGAAGGACCAACCATTAGGAAGTGCCAAGCTACCAGAGTCTGAAACCTCTAAGCAGAACAGCAAGCGCCTGGTGGGAGGGAAGAACTGTCGCTCATTTAGCTTTACTTTGGGTTACTGAATTTGTGTTGTCCAAGAAAATTCTGGCTGCTGATTGGCCCTGTGAAAGCAGAGGGTCTGCCCAGACCAACACCCCAGACTAGCTCTCCCTGTTGTGTGTTTTGTTTCCCTCATTCTCTATGATGAGATGCTGGCTGAGGAAAGGGAAGAATGACTAGCTCACAAGTACAAGATGTGATTTAAGAGTATTATCCTCAGTCTTATCTGTTTAATTTCTTGTGTAACGGTTCTTGTTCTAGACTAAGAATATTTTCCCATACAAGGGGAAGGATGGCATTTATTTCTGCTTCTTTGTTTAGATGGACCCTATTATTGATGATGTTTCTGTGGTCTTAACACTCTGGCCACCTACATACCTTTCAAAGGAAATCTGGTTGTACAAGGAGTACAGCATCATCGAGGGGGGTGAGAATAATAGTTTTAACTACATGTCAGGAGGTAGACCTGTTACACAGCAGTCCTGATGGACTTAGGATGACTTTGGAGCAGCATTTCACTGAGGGAGATAAAGAGTGAAGGAAGTGCTTTTAGTTAAGGGGGCCTTGCTTGAGGAAGCTGAAGGAAACTTTCCCTCCCTTAACTTTCAGCAACATGCATGAAATTGTGGAACTGAAGTCGATAAGCTTTAGCAGAAGGCTTCCTGAAGCCTGATGTGGATTATGCTGATTGGAAAGGATTTTTTGCTTAAAGTGGGGAGGGGATGACTTCAGTGTGTCCTGGCAGGTGGATCTGTGTAACTATTTCCATTCTGGTATCTCACACATGGAGCCACAACCTGCCTGGACTATCCAGCTTGCTACCTAGATGGGCGAAGTTAGAAAGCATTTAGGTGTTGTCAGGCTTCTCTTTGTTTTGGAGTTGCCTATGTGAAGCGTGCATTTTAATGTTTAATAAATCCCATCCCCCTGCTAAATGTAACTTCCCCAGTTCTTGTCGGTCGCACGTCTAGCTGAAACAGCTTGATGTACGTGGTGTCGTGCCATGAGGGAGAGCCTGCAGCGATAGCTCTGTCACTATCCGGCTTCGCTGAAGCCGAGTTTGTGCTCAAGTGCTGGTACAGCCGTGCCTTTTAACCTCCTATCCCCCTTTAAAACCCGAAACGTGCAAATAAAGATTTTAACGCTTCCTTTTACTTAAAGACCGAGTGACTATTTTTATTTATTTCTTTGTTATTTTGACTCCTCGGGGGGCAGGGGGTGGTGCCGGGGGCCGGGTTTCCCCCGGACGGCGCAGCGCGGCCGCCCCCGCTCCTTTCCGCTTCCGGGCGGGGCCGTGCTCGCTGCTCCCCGGCCCCATCGCGCTGGCGGCGGCAGGCGGGCGGCATGCTGCGACCGGCCGCGTGGCAGGTAGGGGGCTGGGGGGGAAGAGGGGCCGTGCTCCGGGAGTGCCGGGCCTGGCCCTTGTTACTCTGCAGTTTGCGGCCGCGGGGTTTAAGGGAAGGCCCGCGTTAGGCGTGGGACCGCCTCGGGTTGTCTGCGTGCGAGTCAAGGGGGCGTGCAACACCCCGGCAGACTCGCGCTCTGCAAATTCTTCCTAGGCGGCCGTCAGACCCCAGCTTAACAAAACAGTCTTTGAATTAACAAAATAGCCTTTGAATAATCCCAGTGGCTTCATTTAGTGGAGCTGAGCTCTTCCCCCAGCCCCCACGAGTCGCTGGAAAAGAATGTGATTGCAAGGTCTCTGTAAGGGCTCAGAAAATGTGGTGTGGTGTTCGCGCTTTGTCTTGGAAGCTAATATCTGTCTGTTCCTCCAGGTGTTTCGCCAGTTCGTAAGGCGTGAGTCTGATATGGTTGGCTCCTTGGTACTCGAAAGATGTAAGTAGCTCCTGTGTGCTGAGATAATGCTTAGCTGTTACTCTCTGTGATTTTATCTCAGGTTTAGGATGGCGGAAATATGCCAGGAGAGGAACGGATATGAATGATAGCTCCAGACTGTGGAAATTAAGAATTTGTTGTTTCAAACAAACTCTTAAGTAGCTTTCTGGTCTGGTCTGTGTCAGGTCAAGCAGCGCTTAAGGGGGAAAACCAAAAAGCCCTGACAAAGTGCAGCCTGAAACAGGAAGGTGGCCTTGTCTTATTAGTGGCAGTGAACTGGGTACGCTGTTGTGCTTTCCAGCACCTGTCTCTACGTGCATCGTGTGCTTGTTGCATGGACTTCCATGCACCTGGGATGCTTGTCTGGGTGCTGCTGCTGCCGCACCAGGTGTAGTTTCAGAGTTTACCATTCGGGTCACGTGCTCATTGTATAGAGTGGTGCTCTAGCATCTCCAGCTCTTTGTCCTCAACAAGGAGGAATATGTTGTGTCCATCCACCATCTTTTTGTCTTTGAGAAGGAGTAACCTGTGTCCATCCAGACCTGTGTTAAAGTTGTTGACCCTGTAATTTAGAGGATGTGGTGTAATAATGCGATGTTGTTTAAAATGCATTGTTTTCATTATGAAAAGGGCAATGAAATACTTTGGACTTATTACAGTTAAATAAAAATCAAGATACTCTTAAATTAATGCAATATAGTCTGAAGTCATGTATGGATGTGTCTGAAAAAGATAACCAGAAATAAATAAATAAAAAAAAAAACTTCATCTTTCTAAATGAGGTTATTATGAGGTGATAACAATAATGAAATAGTAACCACTGCAGGGCCTGATTAGCCAAAAGTGACAAAAGCTGGAAAAATGGTCAGAAATTGTAGAAAGTGATTGTTTTGGTCTTGATGAGAGCTCATGATTTATGACTTGTCAAGATTAGAGGGATCATAATTCACATGTGTAAACCTCTTTGAAATCTTTAATCTCTTCCTAGTACTGAAAATGATTATTGAGTCTTTAGGGGTTTGTCCCATACTCAGTAGTGCATCTCCTCTTGCATTTACTCTTGTGTTTCAGCCATGAATCGTGTTCAGTTACTTGGTCGTGTTGGACAGGACCCGATCATGAGGCAAGTGGACGGCAAAAATCCTGTTACCATATTTTCTCTTGCAACCAATGAGATGTGGCGAACAGGAGAAAACGAGGAAGCCCAGGGAGGTGAGTCTGCACTGAGCAACCTGCTTCTGCCCTGTTCTGTGGTCATATCTTTACATATTCAGTAGCACCATGCTTTGTCTTCAGGCTGCTCTGTAAATCTCTCAGGTGCAGAAAAGTTCCTCTGAGGTCAGTGAGGATGCTTGTATGTTTGTATGTCACAGACTTATCCTCAGCAGCATGTACTGAATAGGGGTTTGCTTGTCGACCCTCCCCTGAAGGAGAGGAAAGAGCACTGACTTGGCAGTTCTTCCTTGTTGGGGTTGCCAGAGGTGCAGCAGCTTCCATACTCTGTATTCCAAGAGGGGAAAAAAAAAAAAAGAG